>NC_133929.1:3191314-4499314 GCF_964199755.1 Larus michahellis | reverse complement strand
GGCATACTTATACTGAGGAACACCTCTCTTTCTGGAAGAAAATACGTGTTAAAATACACGCTCCACTATCCCTCACTAGAAAAGGAAGATGCTGAGAGAAGAATATGCTGCTAGTGGCTGCTCTGAGCCCAAAACCTGCACTGTGAAAAGAACATATGCAACTCACCAAGACCACTGTATGTCCATTTAGCAATGCTCTAGGATTGAGAGTACAGCTGTCTTTCCAGATAGAGAGAAGTACCAGCTGTCTGAGCCAGACCACCAGTGATGGCTAAAGAAGGGGACCCAATCAGTAAGCACATTAAAACCACAAGGGTAGTGTGAATTTTCTTTTGCTATGGGATAGTACAATACATTTTTCAAGACCAGGGAAGCACAGACATCAAGGATAAATGTATTCTCAGCAAGCGAAAGGAGCTGAACAACTCCCATTGCTAAGAAAATAGGGAAAAGGAAGATATAGAAGGCAATAAATTGGAGGAAGTTTGACTCTCTAATACACGGGTTTTGTTGCAGGGTACTTCAGTATCTTGTTTATCACCTTATGACCTGGAAGAAATACCCCTGGTGAAAGGAAGAAGCCTTCTGAAAAATTCCCTGATGCACATTGAGTCTTAAAAAACACAAGAATTTGACCTTCTGGTTTAATGCATTATTCACAGATGCCTTTTCAAGGTGTGGCATTTTTTTTGTGTCCAGGTGCTACATGAATTTGCATATTATCATCCGACACAAAATACCATCGCCTGACAGCCAGGCAGGGCTGTTTCCTGCTGAATACAGCACTCCAGCTGAATGTTACGGGAAAATCAGAAGCAACCGGAAAAACAAGGCTTTTAACGGTCTAGGTTCTTTTAGGAGCTAACCCCAGGTGGAGGAACCGTAATGAATTAATGTTAATACCTTTGCAGTGGAAGGTGGCAATCATACTGATTGTTTGCAGCAGTCAAGGAGGAAACTTTCTGGGGAGAGCCAAAACAAGTCAGGCTTTCATCAGTGTTTACAGCAGCAGAAAAATGGAAACTCTATCTCACCAGTGCTATACACACTAAGGACTAACATAGTCAGATTGCCCAAGATTCAGCTCTCAAAGTTAAAAAACATTTCATCAGGCTGATGGACCCTAAACTACGGCCAAGGGCCTGTCTGCAAGAGGACACTGGCTGACCTATTTCACACCTTGGGAAAAAGGAATGGGGATTTTCCTAGTGAAAATGCTTTATAGTTCTGCAACATCACCATTACCAAGCTCTAATGGTGAGCAATGCTCACTTTAACAGTATTCTATATAATAGGTGACACAGTTTTTTGTGTTAACTGATGGAGCCCTCTTTGAACTGAACTGAAATGTCATTTTATAACCTTCCAATGGGAATACATCACGTATGAAGATCCTGACACACTTTCCCTTTCAGATGTACTGGGTTTGTGTGGCAAGGTTTTGGTAGCAGAGGGGCTACAGGGGTGCTCTTCCGTTGCTCTCCCCTTGTCCACTGATGCAGTCACTCCATTGTAGAAAGCCACCAGGTTGGTCAGACAGGACTTGCCCCTGGTGAAGCCATGCTGGCCGTCTCGAATCCCCTCCCTGTCATCCATATGTCTTGACATGTCTTCCATGAGGATCTGTTCCACGATCTTCCCAGGCACAGAGGTGAGGCTGACAGGGCGGTAGTTCCCAGGGTCCTCCTTTCTACCCTTTTTAAAAATGGGTGCGATGTTTCCCCTTTTCCAGTCACCAGGGGCTTCACCTGACTGCCACGACTTTTCAAATATCATGGAGAGTGGCTTGGCAACTACATCAGCCAATTCCCTCAGGACTCTGGGATGCATCTCATCAGGTTCTATAGACTTGTGTATGTTCAGGTTCCTCAGGTGGTCACGAACCTTGACTTCACTTACAGTAGGAGGGACTTTGTCCCCCAGGTCCCCGTCTTGCCGTCCTTCAGCTCGGGAGGCATGAGGAGAGAGGATGTCAGTAAAGACCAAGGCAAAAAAATTGTTGAGAACCTCGGCCTTCTCCTCGTCCCTTGTTACCAGTTTGCCATTCTTGGTCACCAGGGAGGGCACGCTTTCTTTGACCTTCCTTTTCTGGCTGACATCCCTGTAGAAGCCCTTCTTGTTATTCTCAGCATCCCTTGCCAAGTTCAGCTCCGGCCGCGCCTTGGCCTTCCTGACCTCATCCCTACATAACCGGGCAGCATCCCTATACTCTTCCCAGGACACCCGATGCTGCTCGAACTGCCTGTGCAGTTCCTTCTTGCCTTTTAGTTTGGCCAGCAGGTCCCAGCTCAGCCATGCTGGTCTCTTCCCTTTCTTGCTTGATTTCTTACACCTGGGGATCGAGAGAGCTCTTGTGCTCTATGGAAAGCATCCTTGAAGATCTGCCAGCTCTGTTCTGCCCCCTTGTCCCTGAGGACCATTTCCCAGGGGGTCCTATTGACTAACTCCTTGAAGAGCTCGTCTGGCACGTTTCCCTCAGGACCGTGAACTCCACCAGTGCGTGGTCATTGCAGCCCAGGCCGCCTCCAATCTTGACATCCCCAATGAGCTCACTCACATTGGTGACTATGAGGTCCAGTATGGCATCTCCTCAGGTAGGGCTATTTCCTGTCTTAGGAAGTTACCGTCAAGGCACTCCAGGAACCTCCTGAATCGTCTACAGCTCGCTGTGTTACTTTTCCAGCAGATGTCGGGGTGGTTGAAATCCCCCAGCAGGACGAGAGCCTTCGAGCACGACGATGCCGCCCGTAGCTGGAGGAAGAAGGCTTCATCAGTAGGCTCCCCTTGATCAGGCGGCCTGTAGTAGACACCAACCACAAGGTTCCCCATGTTGCCTCGGCCTCTAATTCCTACCCATAAGCTTTCGACTTCCTCTTGGCTGTTCTTTAGGGACGTCTCGTCACACTCTATCCCTTCCTTAACATAGAGGGCAACACCTCTGCCCCTCCTTCCTCGCCCGTCCCTTCTGAACAGCCTGTAGCCATCGATAGACACATGCCAGTCATAGGATTCGTCCCACCAGGTTTCAGTAATGGCCGCTATGTCGTAGCTTTCCAGCAGCACGGTAGCTTCCAACTCCTCCTGTTTGTTACCCATGCTGCGTTAGTTTAAAGCCCTGTGATCAAGAATCGTCTCAACTACATCTGTTTCAGATGTACCGTGTCTGATGAAGGTTATTGCAAGGTTATCGTACACCTTGCATATCATCCATTTAAAGCAAACACTAGTGCAATAACCCTGTATTGGGTCTGGCTGGGATGGAGTTAACTTTCCCCATAGCAGCCCTCATAGTGCTGTGCTTTGTATTTGTAGTCAAATACCAGTGTTTTGGCTACTGCTGAGCAGTGCTCCCACAGCATCAAGGCTGTCTCTCCAACACCCCTGTCCCAAAGGCCAGTAGGCTGGGGGTGAGCAAGAGGTTGGGAGGGGACAGAGCCAGGACAGCTGACCCCAACTGACCAAAGGGATATTTCATACCATATGATGTCATGCTCAGCAATAAAAGCTAAGGGAAATGAGGAGGGGGGGGCATTCGTTATTAAGGCATTTGTCTTCTGAAGCAACTGCTATGTGTACTGAAGCCCTACTTCCTGGTAAGTGGCTGGACATCACCTGCTGATGGGAAGTAGAGAATAAATCTTTTTGTTTCCTTTGCTTCTGCACGCGACCTTTGCTTTGTCTTTATTAAACTGCCTTTATCTCGACCCATGAGTTTTTTCATCTTATTTTCTCCCCCTGTCATGCTGAGGAGGGGGAGTGATAGAGCAGCTTGGTGGGAACCTGGCAGCCAGCCAAGGTCAACCCACCACAAACCCTTACATTTCAAATAACTTCAAACTGCTCGTTGTTTCACCTTCTTTTTCTAGTGAGGATTTAAAATCTGTCTTCCAAAAAGGATGTGTTAACCTTGCATTCAGCATAGTCGTTCATAGGGGTATTCGGAGTTCTGGATGACTGGTCATCTGATGGTTGCTATTTCTAATACTAACTGAATGTCCTGGTTTGAGGTAAAACAGAACCAACTTTCTGTTCAGTAATTTTACTTCTTAGCTAGGCCTCTTCTAACTCTCTGAAATTAACAGCATGTTGTGCAGAAAACTGTTCACTCTCAGAGTGATAAGACCAATGTTTACAGTTTGTCCCAAGGAATGGTACGCAGAGAGGTTCTTGCTTATACTTATTGCTATAACAACCAAGGTCAGCTAATTTCATTATTTGCCCCGTTGGAGGGTCGGAAACGGAAAAGCGTAGAGGGATCCCACCTGCAGGGAGGAGCGGACAGGACAGGTGACCCAAAACTGACCAACAGGGTATTCCGTCCCCACGCTCATGGGGATGGAATAAAAGTAAAAAAATATAAAAGCTGAGGGATCAAAGGGTCAGTCTCTCTATTCTTCAATGGCTGACGTCCGAGGAGGACCCTGTCTGTTCATCTGCCTTTGATCCCGATCCGTGGGTTCCTGACTCCAGATCCGGAATCCAGTTCCTACCCATCGCTGAGTCCAGTCTGGGACTTCCCCAGTGCCTGCCGATGACGTCATCCTGGGAGCTTGATATGGTTTTGTACATATTGTATCTATTTCATTATTTCCTTTTTATTTTATTATTAATATTTCATTAAAGTAGTTTAGTTCCTTCTAAACTCGTAAATCTCTTTATCTCTCCTCCTCCTCTCCTTGTACAAGAGGTGGGGGGAGAGCATCTGTTGTCTCCATCATTGGCCAATTCGGCCAAAACCACGACACTGAATAAATCTATTTTTCCTTGTTTTCAACACAAAGACCAATGGACATAAATTATCAAATAATGCTGTAATTGTGACCAGACCCCAAACCTCCTCACTGTCAACCTGGAGGCACTATATTGCAACAGTGATTCCAGAGCAAGGAGAAAGGATCAAGATCCCCCTTTACAGCAGATTATCAATTATCTGAAGAAATCTTGCATAAATTATATGGAGCACTCCATCCCCTTCATCTTCTCCATTAAGACGGGGCCACCAGAGCACTTCAAGTTTCCTGCTGACCTAAACTGCAAGCTAGAGAAATAGGTAAGTTTACAGCATTGAGCAAGGTAGTGGGTTTTACACATTTGCCAAAGCAAATTCTGAAGTTGTAAAAATTTGGAGTTCTCTATCTGCAAGTGAGAAGAAAATGATTTGCAGACTTGATGGAGAAATGGCCATATAATGTCCTATGGACTATGAGAGCAGAACTTCAGAAAGCCCCTTCCAGGCACGCTCTGAAAGCTCTGCAGGTCATGCCGGGGTGTGCAAAGGCTAATCAGTCAATCTTGTAACTAGCTGACATGATGGGGAGCGTATAACACAGGCATAACTCCATTTACGTCAGAGAAGATAGATTCACTGCCTCCAGGGCTCAATTCAATCCAATGACTTCTTAAATTTAAGATGGGTCCAAGGAAGGAAAAATCTTTTTTTCCAGCAAGAACTCATATATATGTACGAATATCAGAGTACTTTACACATTTCTGGGTGAAAATAAAATCCATACCTGCTAGGATGCTGAGTTGGCATGACAGCTGTGAATAAAATGTCAGCTCTACTAACATTGCTGAGCCTCTGATGGTGATAAAGATTTGGAAGAGTGACACTGACTACAAAGTGTTACTGTTTTCCTTGTAATTATTTAAACCTGTTTGCTCTGAACACAATGTTCAGATTCATATATAATGTAACATGCTTTTTATAGAGAATTATGTGTTGTCTCTGCAAAGTTAGGTTAATTTTTCTTGCATCTGATCAGCTGGAACACTGAACTGTGTTGTGACTCTGCAGGAAGTGTAAATCCCTCTCCCTACACAAATGGAATCCAAGTTTCATACGGTTCAGCTGCAGCCTGGTGATAGTTAAATGTTTTTCCTACTCACATCTGACTTGCAACAATTTATTAACTACAAGTTCTGAGAGGCAATGTCCTGCAGCATACTGTATTTTAGGATTTTTAAGCTCACATTTATTTAATGAAATAAGACCAGTTGCATATAATTTCATTTTAGTTCTTGGATAAGTCCTTATCTGTCAGATCTCATTTGGATTTTTACTTCCAGGTAATACCAGAGCCCTGAAAATAGAAGGCTAGGCAGAAGATGATGATGAACAGTAACTGCAAGATTCAGCCTCCAGTTACTGTACACGAACCCAGTCCACCAGTCCTTGCTCAGGTCTTTTGAACAGCAGTATGGGAAAGCAAGCTGAACTGTTTGCACTAATCATAGTTGGATTCATAGCTTCTGCCTCAAACTTTAATCTCTAATACTTGCAGAACTGAGCTGTTCCAGGAGCTGCTGCAAGAACTACTTCCATCTCAAATAATCACAGGGGAATCCACAGCTCTGTGATCCACTCTCACTGAAATCTCCTGAAGTAAATTCAAGGCATTAAAACATCTTTTCACACACTCTGTTGATCAACACACTAATTGTATCAACTTTTCACACTAAATATTGATTTCTTGCGCCATTTGCCAATTTCGTGACATGGTAAGTGAGCCGACCAGGGAAGGTGCCCTCCTGGACCTGCCTCTTGTGAACAGGGAAGAACATGTGGGGGAAGTAAAGGTTGGTGGCCGTCTAGGGCACAGTGATCATGAGATGACTGAGTTTTTGATTCTTGGAGAAACAAGGAGAGGGGTTAGTAAAACTGCCACCTTAGACTTCCGGAGGGCAAACTTTGACCTGTTCAGAAGACTGCTTGACAAAATCCCTTGGGAGGCTGCCCTGAAGGATATAGGAGCCCAGGAAGGCTGGACATACTTCAAGAGAGAAGAAGTCTTAAAGGCACAGGAGGAGGCTGTCCCCGTGTGCCGAAAAACAAGTAGGCGGGGAAGGAGACCGGCCTGGCTAAATAGGGACCTTTGGCTGGACCTCCAGAACAAAAGGAGAGTCTATGACCTCTGGAAGAGGGGGCAGGTCTCTCATGAAGACTATAAGGATATAGCGAAGCTATGCAGGGAGAAAGTCAGGAGGGCCAAAGCGCAGCTAGAGCTCAACCTGGCTACAGCTGTTAAGGATAACAAAAAATGTTTCTATAAATTCATTAACAACAAAAGGAGGATTAGGGAAAATCTCCCTCCCTTACTGGATGCAGAGGGAAACATAGTCACAAAGGATGAGGAAAAGGCTGAGGTGCTCAACGCCTACTTTGCCTCAGTCTCTAGCAGTGGAACGAGCTGTTCCCTGGGCACCCAGCCGCGTGAGCTAGGAGACAGGGAGGGGAAGCTGAACGAGGTCATCACAATGAAAGAGGAAGTGATCTGTGACCTGCTACATCGCTTGGATGCACACAAGTCTATGGGACCGGATGGGTTACATCCAAGAGTGCTGAAAGAGTTGGCAGACGTGCTCGCCAAGCCACTTTCCACGATCTACCTGAAGTCATGGCTAACTGGGGAGGTCCCAATGGGCTGGAGGGTAGCAAATGTAGCACCCATCTACAAAAAAGGCAGAAAGGAGGATGCGGGAAACTATAGGCCTGTCAGTCTGACCTCGGGAGCAGGGAAGGTCATGGAGCAGATCATCTTGAGTGCCATTACGAGTCATATAAGTGACAAGCAGGGAATCAGGCCTAGTCAGCATGGGTTTATGAAAGGCAGGTCCTGCCTGACGAGCCCGATCTCCTTCTATGACAAGATGACCCGATTATTGGATGAGGGAAAGGCTGTGGACATTGTCTACCTAGACTTTCGAAAAGCATTTGACACTGTCCCCCATAGAATTCTCATGGAAAAACTGGCGGCTCGTGGCCTGGATGAGCATACGATCTGCTGGATCAAGCACTGGCTGGATGGGCGGTCCCAAAGAGTGGTGGTCAATGGAGTTAAATCCAGCTGGCGGCCGGTCACAAGCGGTGTCCCTCAGGGCTCAGTGTTGGGACCATTTCTGTTTAACATCTTTATTGATGACCTTGAGAAGGACATAGAGTGTATCATCAGCAAGTCTGCAGATGACACGAAGCTAAGCGGGAGTGTTGATCTGCATGAGGATAGGGAGGCTCTACAGAGAGACTTGGATAGATTGGACCGATGGGCCAATGCTAATGGGATGAGCTTCAACAAGGCCAAGTGCCGGCTCCTGCACTTGGGCCACAACAACCCCATGCATCGCTACAGGCTTGGGGCAGTGTGGCTGGAGAGCTGCCCGGCAGAAAAGGACCTGGGGGTTCTAATTGACAAGCGGCTGAGCATGAGCCAGCAGTGTGCCCAGGTGGCCAAGAGGGCCAACGGCATCCTGGCTTGTATTAGAAATAGTGTGACCAGCAGAAGGAGGGAGGTGATTGTCCCCCTGTACTCAGCACGGGTGAGGCCACACCTTGAGTATTGCGTCCAGTTCTGGGCACCTCAATACGAGAGAGATCTCGAGGTGCTGGAGCGAGCGCAGAGGAGGGCAACGAAGCTGGTGAAGGGCCTGCAGAATAAATCTTATGAGGAGCGATGGAAGGAGCTGGGACTGTTTAGTTTGAGGAAGAGGAGGCTGAGGGGAGACCTCATCACTCTCTACAACTACTTGAAAGACCATTGTAGAGAGGTTGGTGCTGGTCTCTTCTCACAGGTAATTAGCGATAGAACAAGAGGGAATGGGTTCAAGCTGCAGCAGGGTAGGTTTAGGCTGGACATTAGGAAAAAATTCTTCCCAGAAAGAGTGGTCAGACACTGGAATAGGCTGCCCAGGGAGGTGGTGGAGTCACCATCCCTGGATGTGTTTGAGACTCATTGAGATGTGGTGTTAAGGGATATGGTGTAAGGGAGACCTTTGTAGAGTGGAGTTGATGGTTGGACTCGATGATCCCAAGGGTCTTTTCCTACCTAAATGATTCTATGATTCTATGATCTAATTTGCTGTGAAACTACAGCCATTTATAAGGTGGAAGCAAACTGCTGGCCTTTCACTCATATCTGTTCTGTGTTCTATTCTGATCTGCTATTGTCAGGGGTAAATTACTACCCTCAACTTTAATTCCTCACCTTCAGAAACAGTATTTTTCACATAATTCTTCATGTTTTACAGTTTCAGGGCTCTATAGTACTAAAAATCTCTTTTGAACAAAGTAGTACTACAAAAAGTACTCTTGAAAAAAAAATTGAAGCAAATCAGTCTAAAGCACAACAACAATAAAAGTTTATATATTATATTTTTAATGCCTACTAAAATAGGTTTATCTGCCTGTCCTGGTTCCGGCGGGGATAGGGTTAATTTTTCCTGGTATTCCATGCCATGTGAGCCACGCCCACCCTGAGCTGCCGGGGGAGGGGGCAGGAAGTTGCTGCTTAAAAGCGGGCTGGGGCGTCTCGGGTCTGGTCCAGCCGGCGAGCGGCGGGGAGCGGCGGTTCCGTAATCGCGTTTGTATATTCCCCTGTCCGTGTTGTTGTTGTTGTTTGCCTGTTCCCTTTACTGTCCTGTTAAACTGCCTTTGTCTCAACCCAAGAGTCTTGCCTTTTCTTACGATTCTTCCTGTATTAGGAAGACGCGAGCGAGCAGCACGTGGTTCTTTGTTGCCGTCTGAGGCTAAACCACGACAGTCCTTTTTGGCGCCCAACGTGGGGCTCGAAGGGTTGAGATAACTGGTCATCATGTTGCTTGGTTTGTTCTCATGGCTGTGTTACATAAATTCCTATATGGCTTATGTACTCCCTGCGATGCTGTTTACCATGTCTGGAAGAGGGATGAGGATTATCATTCTGCTGTCCTGTGCGTTATCTGTCTATGATATGATAACATCACTGTTCAGACGGCTATTTTGGGGTGTTTATGTGGTTTTGCTGTCCTGTCCGTACATTGGACACCATCTCTCAGAATTTGTTAATGATTTCCCCAGCCCTTTTGCCTCCCTTTTCTCCTTCGGGTCAGGTATGACAGCTTTTGAGAATTTTGAATATCCTTGGGATACTCAAACCAGCGTGTTCCTAGTGCTATGTCTCCTGAATACGTTCCAGGTCTTGTTTAGGGTTAAGCGACTATTTAAGACTACCACCCGGAGATCTCCTCCAAGGCTGGATAGTCAGGGGTGGCATGGCATGTGGGAGAGCATGGGCAGGTACCTAGAGAACTTCTCACCTCCAATGGTCTGGGACTTCACCCCTGAACAATTACAGGACCCTGATAAAGTGGTAGAATATTTGAAGGGAAAATGCTGTGGCTATTCTAGAGAGGCACAACTCACCGCGCTGTGCTGGGCCCTGGCCAGTATCTACCAGGCACTGCTCAGAATTATGCAGCACCCTCAAGGGGAAGAGATGGAAACCAGACCAGCAGCCCCTGCGGCAGCCCCTGCGGCTGCGGCAGCCCCTGCGGCAGCCCCTGCGGCTGCTGCAGCCCCGGTGGCAGCCACTGCCGCTGAACCAGGGAACCAACCCGTGCCAGTATCAGTTGCCCCCATACAGAAGAAGAAGTACACAAAGAAATCAGTTCGCTTAGTAAGGGATGATGATGAACCAGGGCCATCACGAGAGCAGGAGGAAGAGGCAGAACCAGAGATAATTACTCGATCCCTATCCTTGAGTGAGCTGCGGGATATGCGAAAAGATTTCAGCCGACTTTCAGGCGAGCACATTGTCACCTGGCTGCTCCGGTGCTGGGATAATGGGGCCAGTAGCCTGGAATTAGAGGGTAGGGAGGCCAGGCAGCTGGGATCCCTGTCTAGGGAAGGCGGCATTGACAAGGCAATTGGGAAGAAGACCCAAGCCCTCAGCCTCTGGAGGCGACCCCTGTCAGGCGTGAGGGAGAGGTACCCCTTCAGTGAGGATGTTGTATGTCACCCAAGCAAGTGGACTACCATGGAAAGAGGTATCCAGTACCTGAGAGAATTAGCCGTGCGGGAGATGATTTATTATGACCTGGACAATGCAGACTTACCCACAGACCCTGATGAGGTGCGATGCACAAGGCCCGTGTGGCGGAAGTTTGTACGGAGCGCACCATCGTCATATGCCAACTCACTGGCAGTAATGGAATGGAAAGGTGAAGAGGGACCAACGGTGGATGAGGTAGCTGGCCGGCTCCGGCGATATGAAGAAAGTCTCTCTTCCCCCCTTGTCTCAGCTGTAGAGAAACTGTCCCGGAAGGTCCGGCAACTTGAAGGGAATATGTCCTACTCCCCACCTGCACAGGCCAGCATCTCAGCTATTAGAAGCAGGCATTTCCCCACTCAAGAGAGAGAGAGTACAGAGGGTACACACCACGAGGCACCCTGTGGTTCTACCTGCGTGACCACGGAGAGGACATGAGGAAGTGGGATGGACAACCTACTTCGATCCTGCGGACACGGGTACAGGAGTTGCAAGGAAGGACAACCATAAAAGGGGATCCCTCCAGGAAAAGTGCCGCCCTGGTTTCCAGTGGGCCGTTCCCCAGACAGAGCAGAAGGCCTGATCTTGCTTCTGATCCTCTTGAAGGAACTTCCAAGTCATTTCTGCAAGAAGTGAGTAACGGATACTCTGACCAGTATTAGGGGGCCCCTGCCTCCAGCCAGGTGGAGGAAAGGGACAACCGGGTTTATTGGACGGTGTGGATTCAATGGCCTGGCACATCAGACCCACGGGAGTATAAGGCTCTAGTGGACACGGGTGCGCAGTGTACTTTAATACCATCAAGCTATAGAGGGGCAGAACCCATTTGTATTTCTGGGGTGACAGGGGGATCCCAAGAGTTGACTGTACTGGAGGCGGAAGTGAGCCTAACTGGGAATGAGTGGCAAAAGCATCCCATTGTGACTGGCCCAGAGGCTCCATGCATCCTTGGTATAGATTACCTCAGGAGAGGGTATTTTAAGGACCCAAAAGGGTACCGCTGGGCCTTTGGCATAGCTGCTTTGGAGACGGAGGAAGTTAAACAGTTGTCTGCCTTGCCTGGTCTCTCGGAGGATTCTTCTGTTGTGGGGTTGTTGAGGGTCAAAGAACAACAGGTGCCGATTGCTACCACAACGGTGCATCGGCGGCAATATCGCACTAACTGAGACTCTCTGATTCCCATCCATGAGCTGATTCGTCAACTAGAGGTTCAAGGAGTGATCAGCAAGACTCGCTCACCCTTTAACAGTCCCATATGGCCAGTGCGAAAATCTAATGGAGAGTGGAGGCTAACTGTAGACTATCGTGGTCTGAATGAAGGCACGCCACCGCTGAGTGCTGCCGTGCCGGACATGCTAGAACTCCAGTACGAACTGGAGTCCAAGGCAGCCAAGTGGTATGCCACGATTGATATAGCGAATGCATTCTTCTCAATCCCTTTGGCAGCAGAGTGCAGGCCACAGTTTGCTTTCACTTGGAGGGGTGTCCAGTACACCTGGAATCGACTGCCCCAGGGGTGGAAACACAGCCCCGCCATTTGCCATGGGCTGATCCAGACTGCACTGGAACAGGGTGAAGCTCCAGAACATCTGCAGTACATTGATGACATCATTGTATGGGGCAACACAGCAGAAGAAGTTTTTGAGAAAGGGAGTAAAATAGTCCAAATCCTTCTGAACGCTGGTTTTGCTATAAAGCGAAGTAAGGTCAAAGGACCTGCGCAGGAGATCCAGTTTTTAGGAATAAAATGGCAAGATGGACGCCGTCAGATTCCAATGGATGTGATCAACAAAATAGCAGCTATGTCTCCACCAACTAGTAAAAAGGAAACACAGGCTTTCTTAGGTATTGTGGGTTTTTGGAGAATGCATATCCCAGATTACAGTCAAATTGTAAGCCCTCTGTATCAAGTAACCCGGAAGAAGAATGATTTTAAATGGGGTCCTGAGCAACGACAAGCTTTTGAACAAATCAAACAGGAAATAGTCCATGCAGTGGCCCTGGGGCCAGTCCGGGCAGGACAAGATGTTAAAAATGTGCTCTACACCGCAGCCGGGGAGAACGGCCCTACCTGGAGCCTCTGGCAGAAAGCACCAGGGGAGACTCGAGGTCGACCCCTAGGGTTTTGGAGTCGTGGATACAGAGGATCCGAAGGCCGCTACACTCCAACAGAAAAAGAGATATTGGCAGCATATGAAGGGGTTCGAGCTGCTTCGGAAGTAGTTGGTACAGAAGCACAGCTCCTCTTGGCACCTCAACTGCCGGTGCTGGGTTGGATGGTCAAAGAAAGGGTCCCCACCACACATCATGCAACTGATGCTACATGGAGTAAGTGGATTGCACTGATCACACAGCGAACTCGAATGGGAAACCCCAGTCGCCCAGGAATTCTGGAAGTGATCATGGACTGGCCAGAAGGCAAGGATTTCGGAATGTCACCAGAGGAGGAGGTGACGCGTGCAGAAGAGGCCCCACCATATAATAAACTGCCAGAAAATGAGAAGAAATATGCCCTGTTCACTGATGGGTCCTGCTGGATTGTGGGAAAGCATCGAAAGTGGAAGGCTGCCGTGTGGAGTCCTACACGACGGGTTGTAGAAGCCAGTGAGGGACAGGGTGAATCGAGCCAGTTTGCAGAGGTGAAGGCCATTCAGCTGGCTTTGGACATTGCTGAGCGAGAAAAAGGGCCAGTACTTTATCTCTACACTGACTCATGGATGGTGGCAAATGCTCTGTGGGGGTGGTTACAGCAGTGGAAGCAGGGCAACTGGCAGCGCAGAGGCAAACCCATCTGGGCTGCTGAACTGTGGCAAGATATTGCTGCCCGGATAGAGAATCTGGTTGTGAAAGTACGCCATGTAGATGCCCACGTACCGAAGAATCGGGCCACGGAGGAACATCAGAACAACCAGCAGGTGGATCGGGCCGCTAGGATTGAAGTGGCTCAGGTGGATCTGGACTGGCAACATAAGGGTGAACTATTCATAGCTCGGTGGGCCCATGACTCCTCAGGCCATCAAGGGAGAGATGCGACATATAGATGGGCTCGTGACCGAGGGGTGGACTTGACCATGGACACTATTGCACAGGTCATCCATGAATGTGAGACATGCGCTGCGATCAAACAAGCCAAGCGTTTGAAGCCTCTTTGGTATGGAGGGCGATGGCTGAAATATAAATCTGGGGAGGCCTGGCAGATTGATTATATCACACTGCCACAAACCCGTCAGGGCAAGCGCTATGTGCTCACAATGGTGGAAGCAACCACTGGATGGCTGGAAACATACCCTGTGCCCCATGCCACTGCCCGGAACACTATCCTGGGCCTTGAAAAGCAAGTCCTGTGGCGACATGGTACCCCAGAGAGAACTGAGTCGGACAACGGGACTCATTTCCGAAACAGCCTCATAGACACCTGGGCCAAAGAGCATGGTATCGAGTGGGTGTATCACATCCCCTATCACGCACCAGCCTCTGGGAAGATAGAACGATACAATGGACTGTTAAAAACTACACTGAGAGCAATGGGTGGTGGGACTTTAAAACACTGGGATACACATTTAGCAAAAGCTACCTGGCTAGTTAACACCAGGGGATCTAACAATCGGGCTGGCCCTGCCCAATCAAAACTTCCACGTACTGTAGAAGGGGATAAAGTCCCCATAGTGCACATGAAGAATATGCTAGGGAAGACAGTCTGGGTTAGTCCTGCCTCAGGCAAAGGCAAACCCATCCGTGGGATTGCTTTTGCCCAAGGACCTGGGTGCACTTGGTGGGTGATGCGGCAGGATGGGGAAGTCCGATGTGTACCTCATGGGGATCTGATTTTGGGCGAGAATAGCCAATGAATCAGATTGTGTGCTGTTAATTGCTAAGTAACACTGTCACTGTATGTCCTCATTGCTATAATTGCTATCAGTTGTACTACAAGTAAGGCACAGGGATGATGGGATAAGAACTGATCTCAGCAGCTGGCGCCCAGCAGTTTCCTCAAGATCTACATCTTCAGCCCACGGACTGCATGCATGAGCCACACCAGGTGCACCAGTCACAAGCTCCGAAAAATACAGCATGCAACAGACCAGCACCACCCAGCATCTCACCTGCCCTGAGAGACTGTTCTAACAGATGGAGCCCAAAGCCGTGGATTAAAAGAACTCAACGGACACTTTGGAGGGATGGCCCATAAACTAAGGGCATTATATGTGTGTGTATATATATATATATATATATATAACAGGGGAAAGTGGTGGCAATTCATTGGAACCTGCTGGGCATGGCATAGATGGTATGGAATAAGGGGTGGATAATGTCCTGGTTCCGGCGGGGATAGGGTTAATTTTTCCTGGTATTCCATGCCATGTGAGCCACGCCCACCCTGAGCTGCCGGGGGAGGGGGCAGGAAGTTGCTGCTTAAAAGCGGGCTGGGGCGTCTCGGGTCTGGTCCGGCCGGCGAGCGGCGGGGAGCGGCGGTTCCGTAATCGCGTTTGTATATTCCCCTGTCCGTGTTGTTGTTGTTGTTTGCCTGTTCCCTTTACTGTCCTGTTAAACTGCCTTTGTCTCAACCCAAGAGTCTTGCCTTTTCTTACGATTCTTCCTGTATTAGGAAGACGCGAGCGAGCAGCACGTGGTTCTTTGTTGCCGTCTGAGGCTAAACCACGACACTGCCAAAAAGGGGATATGCCTCAGAAACCAAACCAAGTCCCCGAGGGATTTCATTATTGATTTCACTGAGACTCTGGACAGCAGTCAAATTTAAAACCAAGATTGCTGAAGACCTCAATAAAATGAGAGTCAAAGAGAACAAGAATACGCCTCCTGTTTATATACTGCACTTTTAACAGTAGTGGAATCCAATGCTCCTGATAAATGGGTTTGAGATAATGTTAAGGACCCCCCATCAGAGAGCCAGGGATACCAGGCTCATTCACCAAAGCAGAGAGATCTATGCTTTAAATATTTCATTTCATACTGAATACGATTTAAACTAACTGATTGAGATTAGATTTTTAAGGATGAAGAATTTGGGGATGCTCAAACTCCTGTGATGTGCCCAGGGATTTCTCCCTAGGAGATATTCCTGAGAAGATAGTAAAGGAGAGATAGGAAAACTCCCCTACTGCTTGAAAAATACCTTCTTTCCCGCCCCGGTTTCAAGCTATAGTTCTCTTGATCACTTCACACTAATTGTACTACAACAGCCCAAAGAGGCAGGAAATACCCTGTAGTGCGCCTGGCTGGAGTGATTTATAGCTCCCTGCAAACTGCAGGTAAAACAGCTTCGGGAGTACAGCAAGAAGAATAACAGATATGCCTTTGCTCCTGTGACCCATTCAGTGGCCCGCACCAGCAAAGGGGGATGATTGCAGCTATATGATTCCAAATTTTTGATTGGTTTGCCCCAAATTTCTCTTGTGTGCATACTTTTCAGTTATTTGTCTATTCTCAACGTTATTTTGGAATGGAATGAGAGCAATAGAATGCTTTAATGAAGTCACTGAGCTAATGACTGCATCATTAAAATGTTAGTATATCTGAAAATACAGCTAATACTGAGAAAGGAAAGGTAAGGAACTTTAAATACGATTTCTTTTTTTAAAAAAAGTCTACATAAAATTAGTATTTGTGTAATTCATACACTTTTTTATTTAATCAAATAGTTCTATAGCTTGAACAATCAGGAAGGGGCTTTCATTTTGTCAGAAATTAAGGTGTAAACGATTGAAGCTTGCTAGCAAAATAATGTTCAAATTCTTAAATCTTCATACTGTTAGGACAACTTTTCAACAAGATAATATAAGACTGAAGGAGAAGACAAGTATAGCTGCACACCCTAAACTTTGGGGACCATTTGTAAATTGGCAAATTTACTTTATTCAAATACCTAAATGCTGTAATTTTGAGTATGTCTTTGTCATTTTAGATATGTTCTCAGGATGGAGGTCTGTCCTTGTAAACATATAGATGAAACAACTGTTACAAAAAAAAAATATGCAGAAAGATCTAATTCCTGGGTTTAGTATTCCCCTAACACTAGATAGCAATAAAGGGACTCATTTTACTGGAGAAATAATTCATAAAATTTGTGCAGCCTTACAAATAAACCCAAAATGTCATTTTGCCCATCACCCCCAATCCAGTGGGACTGTAGAGAGGAAAACCTCCTTTTTTTAAAACCAAATTAGCAAAAATTTGTGCATAAACTGGCCTGAAATGTCTGGATGTGTTACCTTTCCCATTGATGTATATGAGAAGCACTGTGAATAGAAAATATGGGCTGTCATCTCACGAGATTTTAATGGACAGACCCATGTGACTGCCTTACACAGCACCCTTAAATCCCATGCAGTCAAACTTAAAACTAACAGATAGTTCTCTTCTAAAATATTGCCAGGTATTAATGAAAAGTTTAAGGACTTTCCAAACACAGCTGAAAATAGTTTTACCAGAACCCACCACTGAAGTCTGTCACTCCTTGAAACAAAGAGACTGGGTCTACGTGAAGGTATACCAGTGAAAACACACCCTTCAGCTGCGCTGGAAGGAACCTTATCAGGTATTGGTAATTACTACAATTACTAATTATTGTAATGCTACAGTAATGCACAAGGGCTGCTCAACTGGATCCACACTTCCCACTGTAAAAGTGTCACAACGCGGAGTGTATCATCTGTCACAGCAGAACTAAATGATCTGGATGAACTTCCTTTGATCAAATGTCAACAGAATTACAATCTACAACCCTGAAAACACACTTTGATGACCCTGTTATTATCATCTGAACCTGTCAGTTGATTTTAGGAATTGTAGCCTTGTTTGCTCTGGGATTTTGCATTTGGGTTTATATTATTACTGGTCACATACTAACCTGTAAGAATTGTTATATGATAAAACCTTAAGGAATGAAGGATTATGAGTGATATGTGGCTCTAAGGCCTATAAAATACTGCCTGTTCATTGGATTACACCTGTACATCTGGTGGGTTGACCTTGTCTGGCTGACAGGTGCCCACCAAGCTGCTCTATCACTCCCCTTCCTCAAAAGGACAGGGGGAGAAAAATATGACAAAAGGCTCATGGGTCGAGATAAGGACAGGGAGATCACTCAGCAATTACCGTCACAGGCAAAACAAACTCGACTTGGTAAAATTAATTTAATTTATTGCCAGTTAACACCAGAGTAGGATAATGAGAAATAAGAACAAATATAAAAAACACCTTCCCCCCACCCCTCCCTTCTTCCCAGGCTCAACTTCACTCCCAGCTTATCTGCCTCCTCCCCCCGAGCAGTGCAGGGGGGTGGGGAATGGGGGCTGCATTCAGTTCCTAACGCGTTGTCTCTGTTGCTCCTTATTCCTCACACTCTTCCCCTGCTCCAGAGTGGGGTCCCAACCATGGGAGACAGTCCTCCACAAACTGTCCCAGCATAGGTCCTTTCCATGGGGTACATTCCTTCAGGAATGGACTGCTCCAGCATGGGTCCCCCGCTGGGCCACAAGTCCTGCCGAGAACATGCTCCAGTGCAGGCTCTCCATGGGGTCACAGCTTGGCTTCCTTCAGACACATCCAGCTGTTCCAGGCTGGGGTTCTCCAAAGGCTGCAGGCGAATGCCACTGTGGAACTCCATGGGCTGCAGGGGGAGAGCTGTTGTTACAATGGTATTCACCACAGGCTGCAGGGAAATCTCTGCTCTGGTGCCTGGAGCACCTTCCCCCCTCCTTCTTCACTGACCTTGGTGTCTGCAGAGTTGTTTCTCTCACATATTCTCTCTTATCACTCCCAGCTGCTGTTGTGCAGCAGTTTTTACCCTTTCTTAAATATCACAGAATCATAGAATCATTTAGGTTGGAAAAGATCCTCAAGATCATTGAGTCCAACCATTAAGCTAACACTACCAAGTCCACCACTAAACCATGTCCCTAAACGACACATCTACACATCTTCTAAATACCTCCAGGGATGGTGACTCAACCACTTCCCTGGGAAGCCTGTTCCAATGCTTGACAACCCTTTCAATGAAGAAATATTTCCTAATATCCATCCTAAACCTCCCCTGGCACAACTTGAGGACATTACCTCTCATCCTATCGCTTGTTACTTGGGAGAAGAGACTGATACCCACTTCACTACAGCCTCCTTTCAGGTAGTTGTAGAGTGATAAAATCTCCCCTCAGCCTCCTTTTCTCCAAGCTAAACAATCCCAGTTCCCTTAGCTGCTCCTCATAAGACTTGTGCTCTAGACACTTAACCAGCTTTGTTGCTCTTCTCTGGACACACTCCAGCACCTCAATGTCTTTCCTGTAGTGAGGGGCCCAAAACTGGACACAGTACACAAGGTGCAGCCTCACCCGTACTGAGTACAGGGGGACGATCACTTCCCTACTCCTGCTGGCCACACTATTTCTGATACAGGCCAGGATGCTGTTGGTCTCCTTGTCCACCTGGGCACGCTGTTGGCTCATAGTCAGCAGGCAGTCGACCAACACCCCCAGGTCCTTTTTGCCAGGCAGTTTTCCAGTCACTCTTCCCCAAGCCTGTAGTATTGCATGGGGTTGTTGTGACCCAAGTGCAGGACCTGGCACTTGGCCTTGTTGAACCTCATACCACTGACCTCAGCCCATCAATCCAGCCTGTCCAGATCCCTCTGTAGAGCCATCCTAACCTCAGGCAGATCAACATTCCCACCCACCTTGGTGTCATCTGCAAATGTGGCGGTGTGCTCTCCCCTTTTCCCCCTTCCCCACCCCCACCCCCCCCCCCCAACTCCTGCTCAAGCCATAACCATCAGCAGGAGTTGTGATGAGTTGCACTTGAACTTTGGGGGATGCCTGGCAACACAGCCAAAACACTGTTTTGAGTGGGGACCTAGATATTTTGTTCCCATGCAAACATGACTATAGGTCAGTTATCTTACTCCATAAATAGTGGACAGCCCAAGAGACCTTTGAGCTCTCCTGTACGGCAGCAGGCTGCACGCCAGGATCTCCCCTTGAGTGGGGATGTGGGGACGCTCGCTTAAGGTTCTACTCCTCGAGGCTAAGAGATTCCTTGCTGCAACAGATTCTCATTAAGTGACTAATAGCATGCTAAACTTTGAAATCTTAGCTAAGTAACACCTAGACTCCTCTCTGAGAAGGAGTTTAGAAAGCCAGGGGGTCCTTTCTGAACCTCGTGACTCAATGGGAGGGTCTCCCTGACAGCTTGTCTGACCCTGGCCTCTGTGCAGTAAATAATCAAGTGTACCTTGGCATCAAATCTCATAAAACACTGTCGCATTCACTACTAACTTTGTTAAATCACTGTTTTATATTAATAAATATTTCACTACTTCTCTCTTATGAGTGAAGTTAATCACTCTGCCCACGACAGCAAACTTACTGAGGGTGCACTTGATCCCCTCATCCACACTGTTGATAAAGATATTAGAGAACTGGCCCAAATACCGAGCCCTGGGGAACACCACTTGTGACTGGCCGCCAACTGGATTTAACTCCATTCACCACCACTCTCTGGGCCCAGCCCTCCAGCCAGTTTTTCACCCAGCAAAGAGTACACCCGTCCAAGACACAAGCAGCCAGTTTCTCCAGGAGAATGCTGTGGGAAACGGTGTCAAAGGCTTTACTAAAGTCCAAGTAAACAACATCCACAGCCTTTCCCTCATCCACCGAGCGTGTCACCTTGTCATAGAAGGAGATCAGGTTTGTCAAGCAGGACCTGCCTTTCATGAACCCATGCTGACTGGGCCTGATCACCTGGTTGTCCTGTATGTTCCGTGTGATGACACTCAAGCTCCATAACCTTCTCTGGCACCAAGGTCAGACTGACAGGCCTGTAGTTCCACAGGTTCTCCTTCTGGCCCTTCTTGTGGATGGGCATCACATCTGCTATCTTCCAGTCAACTGGGACCTCCCCATTTATCCAGGACTACTGATAAATGATGGAAAGTGGCTTGGTGAGCACTTCTGCCAGCTGTCTGTCCTGGTTTCAGCTTGGACAGAGTTAATATTCTTCTTAGTAGCTGCTGTGTTTTGTATTTAGTATGAGAATAATGTTGAAAACACATATTGATTTCTTTGTTGCTAAGTAATGCATATATTAAGTCAAGGACTTTTTCAGCTTCCCGTAGAAGCTGAGAGGGAGCATAAACAGGACAAGCTGGCCAAAGGAATAGTCCATACCATACCATAGACGTCATGCTCAGTATATAATTGGGGGTTGGCCAGGCGGCTGGAACCCACCATCACTGCTCAGGACACACTGGGCAATTGATCATTGGGTGGTGAGCAATTGTATTGCATTACTTATTTTGTATATTCTTCTAGCATTATTATTATTAATATTATTTTTAATCCGTTACTGTTCTATTAAACTGTCTTTACCTCAACCAACTACTCAACCCACTAATTTTTTTTTTCCTTTTCCTCCCTCTTCTCCCTACCCTTGGATGGATCCCAGTCGGGCCTATAGACTTCTGTGTGTCTAAGTTGTGTAGCAGGTCGCTAACCTTTTCCCCTTGGATTATGGGGGCTTCATTCTGCTTTCCTTCCCTGTCTTCCAGCTCAGAGGGACGGGTACCCTGAGAACAACTGGTCTTACTATTAAAGACTGAGGCAAAGAAGGCATTAAGTACCTCAGCCTTTTCCTCATTCTTTGTCACTATGTTTCCCCCCGCATCCAATAAAGGGTGGAGATTCTCCTTAGCCCTCCTTTTATTGCTCATGTATTTATAGAAACAGGTTTTTTTGTACTTTACGACAGTAGCCAGATTAAGTTCTAGTTGGGCTTTGGCCCTTCTAATTTTCTCCCTGCATAGCCTCACAACATCCTTGTAGTCCTCCTGAGTTGCCTGCCCCTCCTTCCATAGGCCATAACTTTCCTTTTTTTCCTGAGTTCCAGCCAAAGTTCTCTGTTCAGCCAGGCTGGTCTTCTTTCCTGTCGTCTCATCTTTTGGCACATGGGGATGGCCTGCTCCTGCACCTTGAACATTTCCTTCTTGAAGAATGTCCAGCCTTTATGGTCTCCTTTGCCCTTCAGGACTGCCTCCCAAGGGACTCTGTCAAGCAAGACCCTAAACAGGCCAAAGCCTGCCCTCTGGAAGTCCATGGTGGCAGTTCTGCTGACCCCCCTCATTGCTTCTCTGAGAATCGAAAACTCTGTCATTTCATGACCACTATGCCCAAGATGGCCTCCAGCCATCACATCCCCCACAAGTCCTTCTCTGTTTGCAAACAACAGGTCCAGTGGGGCACCTCCCCTAGTTGACTCCCTCACCAGCTATGTCAGGAAGTTATCTTCCACATCCCCAGGAACCTCCTAGACTGTTCCCTCTCTGCTGTATTGTATTTCCAGCAGACATCTGGAAAGTTGAAGTCCTTCACAAGTACAAGGGCTAGCATTTATGAGACTTCTCCCAGCTGCTTATAGAATATTTCATCTGCCTCTTCATCCTGGTCGGGTGATCTGTAACAGACTCCCACCATGATATCTGCCTTGTTGACCCTTCCTCTGATTCTTACCCATAAACATTCGACCCTTTCATCAGCATCATCAAGCTCTAGACAGCCAAAACACTCCCTTACACACAGGGCTACCCCACTGCCTCTCCTTCCTTGCCCGTCCCTTCTGAAGAGTTTATAGCCATCCATTGCAGCACTCCAGTTGTGAGAGTCTTCCCACCATGTTTCTGTGATTGCAACTATATCATAGTTTTCCAGCTGTGTGTATTAGTGCAGTTGATTTTATGTTGTAGCCAATTGGTATGTAAAAGGATAGAACAAGGCATAACGCAAGCAGAATAATAATGCTAAATATGTTAGAGGTTAAGGAAGAGGAAAAGGAAGAAGTTCTTGGACTCATGACTATGATTGATTATAAAAGCTAGAGGCAAAAATTGATGATGGGTCAGCATGGCCCATGCGGTGATTGATCCTGGGCTTCCAGGATTTGTGCGGAGGGTGCCTGCAGCCCTTATACTGTGCTCTAGACCATCAAGAGAAAAAGCCTCTTTATCTGAAGGTACCTGAAATTAAGCTATAAAGAAATGAAGAAGAGAGCAAAGGGAATAAAACCTGGGTGAGAAAGAAGCAAAAGGAGGAATTTGAAAGACTTACAGTGATGAATATGTGCAAGTAATAAATACTCACAAAAGGGAGGAATGAAGAGGAAATTCAAATCATAACTGCTCAGCAGTGGTAGTCTGTGACCAAGGAATGATCTGGCATGGAGGGCAAGAAGGCCCAACTGCAGAAGGGTTAAACTGTCTGGAAGCAGGGATGCCAGAGACAGCAGGATTCCCTGCAAGGGAGTGAAGTTTCCCTTGGTGATGAGATAAGGAAGAGCCAAAGCATTGTCTTGTAGCCATCCTGGAATGGGAGCACTCAGAGGCCACCTTTGGGCAGCAGAGCTGGGCTGGGCCATGGACCCACTGGCCAGGCTGAGGTGCCACATGCAGCTATTCACAGGATTGGTGCTGGTGCAAGTGGCTATAAGGCATCAGCTCATGATGCAGCTTTGCAGACTCCTTGTAGAAACACTTATGGCAGTAGGACTCCACCCAATGCAGTGCGCATTAAATCTTTCTTTTATATTTAAGCACAAATGTGTGTTTAATTCACCTTGAGGGGTACCATAAAAAAATCCCCAACAGTTGAATACCATGAGACCACAGCAAAGGAGCTTTCTAAACTCATATTAACTCAACACTCTTCAATTGGCTCTTTGTCGTGGTTTGAGGTAAAACAGAAGCAACTTTCAGTTCAGTAATTTTACTTTTAGCTAAGCCTCTTCTAACTCTCTGAAAGTAACAGCATGTTGTATAGAAAACTGTTCGTTCTCAGAGTGATAAGACCAATGTTTATAGTTCATGCCAAGGAATGGTACGCAGAGAATCTCTTGGTTATACTTATTGCTATAACAACCAAGGTCAGCTAACTTTGTTTGGAGGGTCAGAAGGAGAAAAGCGTAGAGGGGCCGCACCTCCAGGGAGGAGCAGACAGGACAGGTGACCCAAAATTGACCAACAGGGTATTCCATCTGCCCCATGCTCAGTATAGAAGCTGAGGGATCAAAGGTTCAGCCTCTTTCTTCAATGGCCGACATCCGAGGAGGACCCTGTCTGTTGATCTGCCTTCGATCCTGATCCATGCATTCCTGACTCCAGATCCAGAATCCAGTTCCTGTCCGCTGCTGAGTCCAGTCTGGGACTTCCCCAGTGCCTGCTGGTGACGTGATCGTCATCCTGTGAGCTTGATATGGTTTTGTATGTATTGTATCTATTTCATTATTTTCTTTTTATTTTATTATTAATATTTCATTAAAGTAGTTTAGTTCCTTCTAAACTCGTAAATCTCTATCTCTCCTCCTCCTCTCCTCGGAGCGAGGGGTGGGGGAGAGCAACTGTCATTCTCATTGGCAAATCCAGCCCAAACCACGACACTCTTTGCTTAGCCCTTCAGTCATTAACGTTTTTTAAAAAAAACTCTGAAAATGACTTCTTTTTCTTGTGTTTAGATTATA
Source organism: Larus michahellis (assembly GCF_964199755.1). Taxonomy (NCBI): domain Eukaryota; kingdom Metazoa; phylum Chordata; class Aves; order Charadriiformes; family Laridae; genus Larus; species Larus michahellis. The sequence continues at coordinate 4,474,997 of NC_133929.1, read as the reverse complement.
AGCAAGAGAATACTGGCTTAAAATCATTGCCCTTTAGGTGACAGGAGTGTACAATGGAGCAGAAATGTTGTCACAGATCATCCACAGTACTCACTGTATTCACCAAACAGTGCTCTTGAGGAGCTCCACAAGGAGTTCCAGTGACACTTCCTGTCAGGAAGGAGAGTTTATTAAAAAAAAAAGCCTCGAGCCTGTCAGAGAAAAGAAATATGGATGGAATAAGGGGGAATCACAGATAGTGGGGCTCTCAAAAGAAAATTAGTATATATATTAATTTGCTATTTAGTAAAACCTTCACGATAAAAGCTACAGACAAGTTCTTCTGCAATTCTATTTTCCCTTTCAGTTGTTTGTTTTGCAAGAGGTTTATGCAAAGAAAAACTCACTGCTAGTCTACAGTACAAGAAAACCTTCAATGAAATTAAAACCTTAAATATTTTTCATCAAACATGAGAGTATTATTCATCTCAACACTTAAACAGTCAATAGTGAAAGACAGGCACCTCAACATGGCAATTCAGCATAACTGGCTCTTTCCATTGACAGACAGAAAGTCCCTAGCTTTTTGAATAGCTAAATATATGTAAGATGATCCTTAGCAACATGCAAAGTTCCATACTGAACCTGAAGATAAGAAGGAAAGAATCAGTGTGAAAATCTGCTGTTCAAATTTTCCCAAGCATAGTGCTGCAGGTATCAGAAAGATCAGAACCGTGGCATTGCATACTGGTGCAATGTGACAGTCAAGCAACACAAGGAACTTATTAACACTGCTCCTGTGATGTATGCCTTCTAACTTTTGATATACTGGATTTGTTTTGAAGTTTTACCTGAGCCTTTTGGACCAGGAGGGGCACTGCCTATCAGATTTTTATGTCTCTCCTCCATCTATCATGTTTTGGACACCAACACTGTTTAAAAAAAATAAGCTTCCTGTGAAAGTAGAGGAAATAAAAGCTGCAAAGAGTTTTAGCTGAAATTTAAGTCCAATTTTAATTTTTGCTTTGACAAAGAAATATCTGAACTTAAACCCACAATCTACAGACCTGGCTGCGATAGGAATTCCAGCTAAGCCACACTTGTCTCAAAAAAGCTGATCAAATATAGTCATGGCTTTTCCTTGAAAAAGACTTTGTGTATAAGACTTTGTCTTATGAACTGTATTTTAAGCTCTGTCTGATCCAGCTGTGGATGGTCTGTGAGAAACGCTCCTTATCCAATAACAATGGCTCAGGCAGTGATCATAGAATCATTTAGGTTGGAAAAGACCCTTGGGATCATCGAGTCCAACCATCAACTCCACTCTACAAAGGTCTCCCTTACACCATATCCCTTAACACCACATCTCAATGAGTCTCAAACACATCCAGGGATGGTGACTCCACCACCTCCCTGGGCAGCCTATTCCAGTGTCTGACCACTCTTTCTGGGAAGAATTTTTTCCTAATGTCCAGCCTAAACCTACCCTGCTGCAGCTTGAACCCATTCCCTCTTGTTCTATCGCTAATTACCTGTGAGAAGAGACCAGCACCAGCCTCTCTACAATGGCCTTTCAAGTAGTTGTAGAGAGTGATGAGGTCTCCCCTCAGCCTCCTCTTCCTCAAACTAAACAGTCCCAGCTCCTTCCATCGCTCCTCATAAGATTTATTCTGCAGGCCCTTCACCAGCTTCGTTGCCCTCCTCTGCGCTCGCTCCAGCACCTCGAGATCTCTCTCGTATTGAGGTGCCCAGAACTGGACGCAATACTCAAGGTGTGGCCTCACCCGTGCTGAGTACAGGGGGACAATCACCTCCCTCCTTCTGCTGGTCACACTATTTCTAATACAAGCCAGGAGGCCATTGGCCCTCTTGGCCACCTGGGCACACTGCTGGCTCATGCTCAGCCGCTTGTCAATTAGAACCCCCAGGTCCTTTTCTGCCGGGCAGCTCTCCAGCCACACTGCCCCAAGCCTGTAGCGATGCATGGGGTTGTTGTGGCCCAAGTGCAGGAGCCGGCACTTGGCCTTGTTGAAGCTCATCCCATTAGCATTGGCCCATCGGTCCAATCTATCCAAGTCTCTCTGTAGAGCCTCCCTATCCTCATGCAGATCAACACTCCCGCTTAGCTTCGTGTCATCTGCAGACTTGCTGATGATACACTCTATGTCCTTCTCAAGGTCATCAATAAAGATGTTAAACAGAAATGGTCCCAACACTGAGCCCTGAGGGACACCGCTTGTGACCGGCCGCCAGCTGGATTTAACTCCATTGACCACCACTCTTTGGGACCGCCCATCCAGCCAGTGCTTGATCCAGCAGATCGTATGCTCATCCAGGCCACGAGCCGCCAGTTTTTCCATGAGAATTCTATGGGGGACAGTGTCAAATGCTTTTCGAAAGTCTAGGTAGACAATGTCCACAGCCTTTCCCTCATCCAATAATCGGGTCATCTTGTCATAGAAGGAGATCGGGCTCGTCAGGCAGGACCTGCCTTTCATAAACCCATGCTGACTAGGCCTGATTCCCTGCTTGTCCCTTATATGGCTTGTAATGGCACTCAAGATGATCTGCTCCATGACCTTCCCTGCTCCCGAGGTCAGACTGACAGGCCTATAGTTTCCCGCATCCTCCTTTCTGCCTTTTTTTGTAGATGGGTGCTACATTTGCTACCCTCCAGCCCATTGGGACCTTCCCAGTTAGCCATGACTTCAGGTAGATCATGGAAAGTGGCTTGGCGAGCACGTCTGCCAACTCTTTCAGCACTCTTGGATGTAACCCATCCGGTCCCATAGACTTGTGTGCATCCAAGCGATGTAGCAGGTCACAGATCACTTCCTCTTTCATTGTGATGACCTCGTTCAGCTTCCCCTCCCCGTCTCCTAGCTCACGAGGCTGGGTGCCCAGGGAACAGCTCGTTCCACTGCTAGAGACTGAGGCAAAGTAGGCGTTGAGCACCTCAGCCTTTTCCTCATCCTTTGTGACTATGTTTCCCTCTGCATCCAGTAAGGGAGGGAGATTTTCCCTAATCCTCCTTTTGTTGTTAATGAATTTATAGAAACATTTTTTGTTATCCTTAACAGCTGTAGCCAGGTTGAGCTCTAGCTGCGCTTTGACCCTCCTGACTTTCTCCCTGCATAGCTTCGCTATATCCTTATAGTCTTCATGAGAGACCTGCCCCCTCTTCCAGAGGTCATAGACTCTCCTTTTGTTCTGGAGGTCCAGCCAAAGGTCCCTATTTAGCCAGGCCGGTCTCCTTCCCCGCCTACTTGTTTTTCGGCACACGGGGACAGCCTCCTCCTGTGCCTTTAAGACTTCTTCTCTCTTGAAGTATGTCCAGCCTTCCTGGGCTCCTATATCCTTCAGGGCAGCCTCCCAAGGGATTTTGTCAAGCAGTCTTCTGAACAGGTCAAAGTTTGCCCTCCGGAAGTCTAAGGTGGCAGTTTTACTAACCCCTCTCCTTGTTTCTCCAAGAATCAAAAACTCAGTCATCTCATGATCACTGTGCCCTAGACGGCCACCAACCTTTACTTCCCCCACAAGTTCTTCCCTGTTCACAAGAGGCAGGTCCAGGAGGGCACCTTCCCTGGTCGGCTCACTTACCAGCTGTGTGAGGAAGTTATCTTCCACACATTCCAGGAACCTCCTGGATTGTTCCCTCTCTGCTGTGTTGTATTCCCAGCAGAGAGCCGGGAGGTTGAAGTCCCCCACAAGAACAACAGCAAGTGACTGCGAGATTCCCCCCAGCTGCTTATAGAAAGCTTCATCTGCCTCACTGCTTTGGTCGGGAGGTCTATAGCAGACTCCCACAGCGATATCAGCTTTATCGGCCCTTAACCTAATCCAAACACTCTCCACCCCATCATCACTATACTTGATTTCCGAGCTCTCATAGCATTCTCTAACATACAGGGCCACTCCACCGCCTCTCCTTTCCTGTCTGTCCCTCCTGAAGAGCTTGTAGCCATCGATTGTGGCACTCCAGTCGTGTGAGGCATCCCACCACGTTTCTGTGATAGCCACTATGTCATAGTTTTCCTGGTGCATCATGGCTTCAAGCTCCCCCTGTTTGTTGCGCATACTGCGTGCATTGGTATAGATGCACTTCAGATGTGCCAGTGACTCCAGCACCTTTTTGTGAGTGTGGGCCCCATTTCCCACCAGACCCCTCCCAGGTGCTTCCATGATTTCTAAACATCTATCCCTTCTCTCCAATGAAATGGCAGAGTGAGAGTCCTCACTAGTCCACCATCCTTCAAGCCCTGGCATGCCTCCCTTGGGTTTAGTCCTGACAGGCCCAGTTATCTCCCCTTCCCCCCTCATATCTAGTTTAAAGCCCTGTCAATGAGCCTTGCTAACTCCTGCCCCAAAATTCTTTTCCCCTTCTGGGACAGGTGCATCCCACCTGCCACCAGCAGGCCAGGTGACTCATATAGCAGCCTGTGATCAAAAAACCCAAAGCCCTGCTGATAACACCAGTCCTGGAGCCACGAGTTGACCTGATGCCTCTTCCTGTTAATTTCCTCATTCATGATTGCCACTGAAGGGATAGTGGGAGGGGATTCCCCTGCTTCCCCAAGCAGGGACCTGTTTCCATTCCCCCTCTTCTCTGAGATCCCCTCCTACTGCCTGGTGACAAGAGGGGAGGGGGGGTCCTCTGATTTGTGTGGGGCCTCAACCTGTTCCCTCTCTCTCAGGGAGTGGGTCCACCAGTCAATCTCCCTCTCACATTCCCTGACACTCCTCAACCTCTCCACTTCATCCTTCAGCTCAGCCACCTGACTGAGCAGATCATTTACCTGTTCACATCTGACACAGGTGTTGCCTCCGCTGCCCTCTATTGCAAGTGCCAGGCTCTGGCATTCTCTGCAGCCAGAGGCCTGGACACCCACATGTTTGTGTGGGGCCTCTGTCTGGGTGCCCACAGCTTTTCTAACAGCAGCCTTTGACCGGGTAGCAACCATGGCTGGATCTCTACAAGGAAGTGACACCTTGCGACTCGAGGGTCAGTTGGGATGGGCGCCCTAGTCCTCTGACCACTTAGAGGGATTGTATTTACCTTGTACGCTGTCAGAGGCTCGGCGCCCTGCCATAAAAGCTGCAGTCAGCTGAGGCACCCGCCGGGGCACACACACAAGCACTGGTTGCTCATTCTGTGCTCTGTGGGCAGGGACTAGCCCTCCCTGACAGCCCCCAGCACAAGCAGAGGGCTTTTCCCGGCTTCAAAAAGCCCCAAAAAGAGATTTTCGTTGGCCCTTTTTGCTGCAGATCTCTTCCCCAGCGCTGTCTTACCTGCCCTGAAGCTGGTCTCCGTGGCAAAGAGAGATCAATACAAAGCACATTTTATTTAAACATTCTTGCAAGAACAGGTGTCCCAGCAAGCAGGCACACCTGAGTTCCCAAAATAACTTCTTTTTATTCCCTATTCCTGGCCGAACTTTCCCTCCCCTGTTTCCCCATTGGCTAGGTACTTCAGGGTTTACAGCCTATCCAATTCGCCTAAAACTACTTCCGTTCGCTCCGCCTATGTTTAATTCTCCCCATCACCCCTCCTAAACCTCTTATTTCACCTGTTTATTTCTTCCCTTTTTTGGTATTATTGCCCAGGGTTGCTGGTCTCAGTTAAACGTTCATCCTCCCGTTAAACTACTGATCTGGCACGGACTGGTTTCTCCTTTGTCTAAGGGATGAGCATTCTTGCACGTCTCTTGATCAGCCTTTGTGTTGTTAATCATTCTCTAGCTACATCATTGCACACTGGCCAAGTTGTTCCTTTGCAAAAACGATACGTAACTTTTTCTTACAGGTCCGGTCTCTCAAGTACCAGCAATTTGGACTATGCCAATGCCTGAAGGATTATAAATGGTGACAATATGACTGTTATCATAGAAACAAATTCTGTAATCAATAAACTGTGGGTTTCAGAAGCCCCACCTTTCATGATCCAAAATATTAATCTGTCTGTATTTGACTTTGCAGTCAATCATTGGTCTTCAGAGGGCTCTATCTAGCCCTTTCAAGTAAGAGAAACAAAACTTTGATACACTTTAAGCATGTACGAAAGGAGAATCTGAGCTTTTCACAAATGCATAATATCTTAAACTTCTCGCTTTCCAGAAAACTTACTGCTTTTCCCCTGAGAAGATGAATACCATAAAATAATCATAGAATGGTTAGAGTTGGAAGGGACCTTAAAGGTCATCTAGTTCCAACCCCTCTGCCATGGGCAGGGACACCTCCCACTAGACCAGGCTGCTCAAAGCCCCATCCAGCCTGGCCTTGAACAATTCCAGGGATGGGGCATCGACAACTTCCCTGGGCAACCTGGGCCAGTGCCTCACCACCCTCACAGTGAAGAATTTCTTCCTAATATCTAATCTAAATCTCCCCTCTTTCAGTTTAAAACCTTTATCCCTCATCCTATCACTCCACTCCCTGATAAATTAAGTAAATAAAAAATAAATATTCCACATTTTTGTCAGCAGTGTGTGCCTCCAAGACCTAAAAAATTAAGAAATCTTGCAATTTCTCCTTCACTACAGTGTGATGGTATACCTTTAAATAGCCTTTCTTAATACTAAATATTACAAAATCTCACCTCATCTCCTATTTCAGTATTTGTGCTACTCTAAGGGTCTGAGTTTCACTGTGGATTTTAAAGTTACTTGCTTTTGTAGGGCTAGCAGCACATAAAATATTCCAGTAATTTCTACATTCTAATTGCTTGGTATATTTATGAAGGCAAACTGAAATTACTATAAACACTGTAGTACTTTTAAACCTTGTCTTTCTGATTGTATAACATTGTATTGTCTCTTCAAAGAGCAATATTGCTCCATGACTGATGACATCAACAAGTATCAGAATTACATCAAAATACAGCTGGGTCTGAATCTTCAGAGTTTGTGTAATCTGGTGTATCCCAACCTCTCTAACTCATGTCTCACTTCAATCACTTAAGAATTTATTGTGCCTCAGCACAGGCTATCCCTGGAGTTCTGCATGCTTCAGTAGTGAGGCATGCCTCATACACTGGGAAACTCTGCTGGAGAGCCCTCCCCTGCCCCCCTGCACCAGCTGTTTTGTTCCTGACAGATGTTTTTTTAATGTATTCTGAGACACTTCGTGCCATAGCTTCAGCATTGTTCCTAGGCAACCTATTCCAGTGCTCAACCAATTTGTAAAATTAAATACTTGAAGTTCAGTCTCTTGTGTTTCACCCTTATTCAGCCATATATGCTTTGCTCTGTATTTGGAAAAGAAGTGACAAAAGGCATATGGAGCTTTACCTTTGGCAAAGACTCAAAAACCAATTAAGAGTTCGGTGGTAGGAGCTGCTGCCTTGATCCTGGGCTGAATTTCACACCCCAGTGTGAAGAGATGCATGCAACCTCTCTCAATTCAAATTGTATGCATGAAAAATGGGTTCAGTCCCCAGCACAGAAGTGACTGCCACTTCCTGTAGAAAACACCAATGACTGAGCTGGGCTCATATACAGATACTTGCAGCCTCAAGCCAAGCTGTAGACCCATTTAGAGGCAGGGTTGGCTCTTCCATCTGAGTGAGCATGCTTTCCAGAACTTTTATCAGATTAACATAGCCACCAACTCTTTCCCCCCCAGTGAATCTCTACGTATTGTATCCCATGACTGAGGGCTACACAGATTACCAAGCCTGGAAAAGTACTGCTGCCTATAGAGCCTTCAGAATGCAGAAGACATCAGTGCCAAAAGTGGAGCTAAACAACTACACAAAGTCTAAATATACTGTTTCTTAAGTGGCACATGAAATCTCTAAATATACTGTTTCTTAAGTGGCACATGAAATCTCTCCATTATTCAGAGGTATATTATAAAAACTCTTTAAAAAAATCTTTGCATGAGCTTTGTAGGGCTGGGACTGATTTATGTGTGTGTGTTATGGAAAATCACGGGATCTATCAGATATAATTACTGTATGTTACTATTAAGATCCTTACTCTTGGACCAGGATTCCACTGTGCTAGGTACTATACAAACAAAAAGCAAACATCCTCTCAGCCAAAGAATTTTCTAGTTAATTCTAATAATTAATTAAAAAACAGTTGCGTGGGAATGAAGAGAGGGGACTGGTGCCAAAATTGCTTTGGCTTCATGTCAACAAGAATGCAATACAAGTGCATGTACATGCCTCCTCAGCACTACACACTTCCATTAATCCATGATGTGGTAGAAAGAGAATTGGAAGTGAAGGATAAACAGGCATACTGCAGTATAATGCTGGGATGAGCTCTGTCTCTGTTCTACTAGCTGAGAAGACAAGCCAACAGAATATCTGTTTTTAGAGCTAACCTAGACAAACTAACCAAATGTTGTGGCAGACATTTTTATTTGAAAGGGGACCAGGGAAAGCAGGAGATTGTTGGTCATTTTGACAAGCATTAACATCCACAAAACAGGATATAATTAAGCAAGGCAATATATTCAGGGACCGATGAAAAGACAGAAGGAAGCTAAAACTACAGAAAGTGGAGGATTCAGAGTGAATTAAATAAAGGAAGCCTCTAGCAATTACTGTGTGTTTAATAGAAAGACTAGGAGGCTATCTTGCAGATGTCTGCTGCCAAAACTCATTTTTCTGAAAACTAATAAAAACCTGAGAAGCACAAGATTCTTATAATGCATTCAGAAAAGACAAAGAGAAGCATCCATAACAGTATTAGGGGAGCTCCCTGTTGGTACACTTAATGTTAATGGCTAAAGAATCAATATGGTGATCCTCCTGGTCACTGAACTGAGAACATCTGTCCCCACAGGGAACAAGAAGAGGAATATATGTAAGACAAGGAGCTCCTGAAATATCAAGGTCATTGTAAATCTAACAGCACACAATGCAATGGTACTAGAATTACCCTTATTTTGGAAAATTGTTCAAATGATCCAGTCAAGAAACTTGATTTTCATCAAACCATTGCTTCATACTCGCAAAATGATTATTATTATAACTTGGAAGAGATACAGTGAGTGTACAGCCTCAGTACAAGACAATCAGAACATTTTTAGTCAAGAAAGTGCACACTCTCTCTTGCTTGCAAACTGGCCAGTGTATTGGGCTAAGAATACATTTTTAGTTTGCTAATTTCCTGCACAAGGCCCTATTGCTGATTAGTTACAGCAGTGATGAAGTATTCATGCTGTGTTAAAGAAACTGCACAATGGAAAAATTTATCAAATGCTGAGAGTGTTTTATGGAGTGTTCTACTATCACAGCAAGCTTGACTGACTTCTATTGGTGCCCTCTCACACTACAGAAAAGCTGAGTTGCTTCCCTTCTTTATCTATTTATTTTAAATGGCCTTTCAAATTTGTTTGGTGTCATCAAGTTGTGATACACTCTAGTGCTGCTTTCACATACCTTATATTCTGTAGCTTTCTTAAGGGTGGATTCAATTACTGGTACTGCCAGAGGCTATCCGTGTGCAATATACTATTTTTCTTTCTCCCCCATCTGTAAAACAGGAGGAAGAGCCTCTTTCTTTCTTTAACATTGTCTGACCTAATGAGAAAGTATTTTGTTATGATCTACACATCCAGTGCACAGAACTGTATGGTCTCTTGGGCCTCCAGATTTCTTCAAGACTTTCTAAATTTCACCTGCATTTTTCTTCACTAATTTTGCTTTTCCATATATAAAACCATTTCCTTAAATAAAACCTCTTGTACAATAATGTTCTTCTCTGTTCTTATGTGTTAGAGATTCATATACCATCTTCTGCCATATTGCAAGGAAGTGGAGAAATTAACAACAGAAGGACACTGAGCAGTCTCCATTCTTTCATTATTTCTAATATAGATAATTTAGACATGTTACTCCACTTTCCTCAGAGTTAAAACCAATAAGGTTTTATATATTGCTACTCCACTTGTAGGATCTAGTCCAGGAAAGGAAGGAAGCTACCTAGTGGTAGTCACTGTAATGAATTTCTTCACAGACCTTGGGAAAATTCCTCTGCATTTTAAATGAACTCAGAGGCATTGCTCATGTGTCAGTGTCAAAGGCAACAGCTCTGAAAAAAATCTTTGTTGATTGTAATTTCCTTTTAAACATGAAAGAAACTTTATTTTTCCATCTCTTCTTTACCTGCATCTGGGCCTACTCCTTTCTTTGTATGCATCCTTTTCAAAATTACATGTATAATCATATAGAAAACACCTCATTAATTAACTGACTATACTCAAGCAAAACCAGAAGGAACACTTTCCTTTTGTGGTGAAATAAAAAAACTCAACTAGCATATGTAGTATAAGAAATCAATTATCAAAAGTAGCAACAGGACAAGTTAAAAAAATTAGATGAATCAATGTGGTGGGTTGACCCTGGCTGGACACCATGTGTCCACCAAAGCTGCTGTATCACTCCTCCTCAGCTGGACAGGGGGAGAGAAAATATAACGAAAGGCTCGTGGGTCAAGATAAGGACAGGGAGATCACTCAGCAATTACCATCACAGGCAAAACAGACTTGACTCGGGGAAATTATTTAATTTATTGACAATTAGTAGTCAGAGTAGGGTAATGAGAAATAAAACCCAAATCTTAAAAACACCTTCCCCCCACCCCTCCCTTCTTCCCAGGCTCAACTTCGCTCCTGAATTCTCTACCTCCTCCCCAAAATGGCACAGGGGGATGGGGAATGGGCGTTGCAGTTAGTTTATCACACGTTGTCTCTGCTGCTCCTTCCTCCTCACATTCTTCCCCTGCTCCAGCGTGGGGTCCATCCCACATGAGACAGTCCTTCATGAACTTCTCCAACGTGAGTCCTTCCCCTGGGCTGCAGTTTTTCACGGACTGCTCCAGCGTGGGTCCCTTCCATGGGGTGCAGTCCTGCAAGAACAGACTGTTCCTGCGTGGGTCCCACGCAGGTTTACAAGTCTTGCCAGCAAACCTGCTCCAGCGCGGGCTCCTCTCCATGAGTCCACAGGTCCTGCCAGGAGCCTGCTCCAGTGCTGGCTCTCCATGGGGTCACAGCCTCCTTTGGGCATCCACCTGCTCCAGCATGGGGTCCTCCACAGGCTGCGGGTGGATATCTGCTCCACCATTAACCTCCATGGGCTGCAAGGGGACATCCTGCCTCACCATGGTCTTCACCAGGGGCTGCAGGGGAATCTCTGCTCTGGTGCCTGGAATACCTCCTCCCCCTCTTTCTTCACTGACCTAGGTGTATGCAGAATTGTTTCTCTCACTTCTTTCTCCTGGTTGCTGTTGTTTTCCTTCTTAAATATGTTATCACAGAGGTGCTACCTCCATTGCTGATTGGCTTGGCCTTGGCAAGCGGCAGGTCCCTCTTGGAGTCAGCTGGCATTGGCTCTATCAGACATGGGGGAAACTTCTAGCAGCTTCTCACAGAAGCCACCCCATAGGCCCTCCTCTACCAAAACCTCGCTACGCAAGCCCAATACAGTCAACTATAACAGAGGATAGTCTATTGCTGAGGTAGAACTGTGCTCTTAGACAAGAAAAGAAGCAGTTTGCAGACTCCCTGAAGAAAACCCCTGTTCAGTCCTTCTGTTTCAATTTTTATTGACTTTCCCCAGTCTTTGATTTGAAACTAATTTAGCTCTCGATTGCTTTGGCTTTAAAATTAATTCGTCTACGTTAGGCTCATTCTACCTCCATACGAATGCATATTTCATGCAGAGCATCTTTTGTTCAGGAGTTGCACAGAGCTCTAACACCACTGATGAATGCAGCCTCAAAACAGGCCTAAACGTTCAGTTTTTAGATATGGTGAAACTACAGTACAGAAGCACAAACATCGAGGCTGAACAGAACACTTAAAAAATGCTTTTCCTATTTAGTCTTGCTTTCAGCTTTTATTTCTATCTACCCCAATGTTACAGTTTTATTTGTTTCTTAACCTTTATACTTGGTAAAAGTACCAGATCTGGGAGAGGACATATTTTTGTTAGAAGTACATACTACATTTAGGAAGTCTCAGGATATCACCCTGGTAACCACCCTCGCCTAACTGAAGGGACAGAATTCACCATTCAGCAGACTCAAAGTAGCTAGTGCATTGCTCAAAACCACTCTTCTGCACAGAAAGGTTAGCTTTGCAAGGTCTCTTTCTAATGACTATAAGATACAGCAATCAACCCTATGGCAGCTAGGATCTAGTTTATCCTTTACTGACCTACCTACTGTTTTTTGGAGAGCCAGTTATTATAACAAATGACAAGCTGAATTTCTGATAAGGAAGTATATCTGCCCATTGTTGTCAATCTCCAGAACTATATCACTAAATGCTCTTCTTCCTTTTGATGGATTTAAGGCACCTTTGCAAGTAAAATGCAAGGAACAACCTTATTATGTTAAAAAGAAAAACAGTATCATCAAATAGTTGCAAAATGCTAGATAAATTTATAAATTTCAAAACAACATATGAATGGAGAAGCAGTTTACAGCAGCACAAAATAAATGATTTCTTTATATATAAATAGAGAGTAGCCCTGCGGAAAAGGACTTGGGGGTACTGGTGGATGAAAAGCTGGACATGAGCCAACAATGTGCGCTTGGCAGCCCAGAAGGCCAATCGCATCCTGGGCTGCATCAAAAGAACCGTGGCCAGCAGATCGAGAGAGGTGATTCTCCCCCTCTACTCTGCTCTCGTGAGACCCCACCTGGAGTACTGTGTCCAGCTCTGGAGCCCTCAGCACAATAAGGACATGGACCTCTTGGAATGGGTCCAGGGGAGGGCCACGGAGATGATCAAATGGCTGGAGCCCCTCTCCTATGAAGACAGGCTGAGAGAGCTGGGGCTGTTCAGCCTGGAGAAGAGAAGGCTCCGGGGAGACCTTATAGCGGCCTTCTAGTACCTGAAGGGGGCCTACAGGAAAGCTGGGGAGGGACTGTTTGCAAGGGCATGTTGGGATAGGACGAGGGGCAATGGGTTTAAACTAGAGCAGGGCAGGTTTAGATTAGACATTAGGAAGAAGTTCTTTATGGTGAGGGTGGGGAGGCACTGGCCCAGGTTGCCCAGAGAGGTGGTGGAGGCCCCATCCCTGGAGACATTCAAGGCCAGGCTTGATGAGGCTCTGAGCAATCTGCTCTAGTTGAAGATGTCCCTGCTGACTGCAGGGGGGTTGGACTAGATGACCTTTAAAGGTCCCTTCCAACCCAACACATTCTATGATTCTAAATAGACAGAAGAATGTTAGGAAAAACCTCATTCCCTAACTATTGTACCAATTAGTCTTTATAGTATGAAATTTCATGAACTTTAAGATATATATAGTTTACATTGTATATCCCATAGTCACTGTTAAGTAAGCATGAGTAAAGGACCCCAGTATATTGCAAGGAGGAGGACAACAGTCTCCACCCTGAAGAATAAAGGGTACCCCTGGACTACCCAGATCACGCCAGTATCCCATCCCCTCAGACACCTCTGTGAATTTCTCCCCTTATCTGGCATCAGAGAAAAGTAACTGTAGCAAGACTGACTCCAGGGACATCTAAACCAAGAAAGCAGCAGATGGATGACGACACCATAGAATTACAGTTGCTTTGCAAAACAGTAGTGTGTGTTAAGTAGCGATTGGTCAAATCGTGTTGTACCCGAAAGCTTGAAAGGTATAAGAACCCTGTGTAAAACTGCATTCAGGGTGCCCCAATTTGAATGGGACACCTCATGCACATGAATAAAGAATTATTCTTGTAATTCTATACTTTGCGTCCTAGCCTCTCTTCTTGGTCAGCACAAGTCAGTTGTGAAATTTTTGTGACAGCACGTTGTATAATTCTTTATAGGCTTTAGCATTAATAATACCTGTTTCATCCTCATACCTAATTTCAAGATGAATATCTAGCCAATGTATATTTATAACCAGTAATTCTTTGGTGACACTTTTACAAAACTTAATTGGACACCAGGACAATCCCAGACATGATGAATACTGTACTAGTAGAATATGATCATGAAAATGAAGTTTCTCTTAATTTCTCTTTCAGGAGAGCTCTTTCAAGAAATTGAAGATCCTTTCAAAGTAGCTTGTAGAGCAGAAGAGATGGAACATTTACATGGAAAAAGCAGAAATAAGAAAATACTTGTCTAATTCTATTGCTTTCCTTCACAACCACTGAAAATAAAATTTAAAACACAAGATGATGTTATTTTGTGATAATTTTATTTCGAAATGTTTTTTAAAGTGACATCAAGTAGCCCTATGTGTTAACTGATAAAGTTTGCTGTTAAAAGAAACAAAACAGACCGTTATTACATTTTTTAAATGAAGCAAGCACTTCAGTAAAACTGTTTTCTAGTTCCCTATAAATATTTTAAGAAAACTAAACTTTCAGCAGTGTCATACCAAACAAATATAACTATTTTGTTAGAAGGCAAATCCTTCCTACACTTAGCTTGCTTTTTGGTTGTATGGAAGTACAGAGCTATTCTAGTGTGACACTATATGGTAACAAAAATAATAAGAAATTCAACTTTACGAAGAACTTCACAAATACATGAATGCGATCTCACGATATCCAGGAAAATACCAACAAGACATTAGGATTTTGACTTTCTAGCAAGGTCCTGTGTAACCTCATTGATTTCAGTTCTGCAAATTTGATTTACATTTTCATCTTTGACATAACATTTAAAAATCACAACTCCTGCACCAGATAACGTGGTGAATGAATCCCATCAGGTCCCATGGACATGAGGAGCCTGAAGGTGCACAAGTCCATGGGACCTGATGGGATTCATCCACGGGTCCTAAGGGAACTGCCAGATGAAGTTGCTAAGCCCCTGTCCATCATATTTGAGAAGTTGTGGCAGTCTGGTGAAGTTCCCACTAACTGGAAAAGGGGAAACATAACCCCCATTTTCAAAAAAGGAAAAAAGGAGGACCCGGGGAACTACAGGCCAGTCAGTCTCACCTCTGTGCCTGGCAAGACCATGGAGCAGATCCTCCTGGAAACTCTGCGAAGGCACATGGAAAATAAGGTGATCAGCAACAGCCAACATGGCTTCACAAAGGCAAATCATGCCTGAAACATTTGGTGGCCTTCTGCAATGGCATTACAGCATCGGTGGATAAGGGGAGAGCAACTGACATCATCTACCTGGACTTGAGCAAAGCGTTTGACGCTGTCCCACATGACATCCTTGTGTCTAAATTGGAGAGACATGGATTTGACGGATGGACCACTCAGTGGATAAGGAACTGGCTGGATGGTTGCACTCAAAGGATTGCAGTCAACGGCTTGACGTCCAAGTGGAAACCAGTGACGAGTGGTGTTCCTCAGGGGTCAGTACTAGGACCAGTACTATTTAACATATTTGTTGGCAACATGGATGTTGGGATTGATGTCATGGGTTGGGCTGGATTGGCCAATGACAAGACGACAGATGCTCTCCCCCATCTCTTGCTCCAAGGAGAGGAAGGAGAGAGATAAAGAGATTTATGAGCTTAGAAAAAACTAAACTACTTTAATGAAATATTAATAATAAAATAAAAAGGAAATAATGAAATAGATACAGTATGTACAAAACCATATTAAGCTCCCAGGATGACATCACCGTCAGGCACTGGGGAAGTCCCAGACTGGACTCAGTGATGGGTGGGAACTGGATTCCACAGATGGAGTCAGGAACACATGGATCAGGATCAAAGGCAGATGAACAGACAGGGTCCTCCTCAGACATCAGCCATTGAAGAGAGGGCTGACCCTTTGATCCCTCAGCTTTTATACTGAGCATGGGGCAGATGGGATGGAATAGCCCTGTTGGTCAATTTTGAGTTACCTGTCCTGTCCACTCCTCCCTGCAGATGGGACCCCTCTATGCTTTTCCGCTTCTGACCCTCCAACAGGGCAAATAATGAAATTAGCTGACCTTGGTTGTTATAGCAATAAGTATAAGCAAGAGCCCCTCTGCGTACCATTCCTTGGCACTAATTGTAAACACAGGTCTTATCACTCTGAGAACGAACAGTTTTAGACACAACATGCTGTTAATTTCAGAGAGTTAGAAGAGACCTAGCTAAGAAGTAAAATTACTGAACAGAAAGTTGGTTCTGCTTCACCTCAAACCAGGTCATTCCACCCCTTAATTCCATACCATTTGCATCATGCTCAGATCACTAATACTTCTTACCCATCAAATATATACATATACAGATATACATATATATATACACAGATCAGTCATTTATGATTTATCTTTATACACAAAAGTCCATTAAGTCCATTTACTTCATAATTGCAGAGTCTCATCTATTATAGCAGACTCAGGATTGAGTATTCTCACCAAGGGTCAAATTTCCTTGAAGCACACATTGAACTTCAGCATCACCCAAGTACATCCAGGCCCTTGAGCAAAAACAGTCCCATGAATGGGTTTGCCTTTGCCTGAGGATGGAAAAAACCCAAACAGCTTTCCCCAGCATATTCCTTCCATGCACCACAGGGACTTTATCCCCTTCTACTGTATGTAAAAGGCCTGATTGAGCAGGACCAGCTTGATCGATGGATCCCCTGGTGTTAACTAGCCAGGTAGCTTGTGATAAACAGTTGTCACAATTTTTAAGAGTTCCACCCCCGATTGCTTTCAGGGTGGTTTTTAACAATCCATTGTATCATTCAACTTTCCCAGAAGCTGGTGCATGATAGGGGATCTGCTATACCCACTCAATGCCATGTTCTTTGACCCAATTACCTATAAGATTGTTTTTGAAATGAGTCCCACTGTCTGACTCAATTCTTTCTGGAGTGCCATGTTACCACAAGCCTTGCCTTTCAAGGCCCAGGATGGTATTCCAGGCAGTGGCATGGGGCACAGCACAGGTTTCCAACCATTCGGTGCTTCCTTCCATCATTGCAAGCACGTAATGCTTACCCTGGCAGGTTTGAGGGAGCGATATATAGTCAATTTGCCAAGCCTCCCCATACTTTTTAACCATATTGTTTAACCCATATTTTAACCATCGTCCCCCATACCACAAAGGTTTTAACCCTTTTGCTTCCTTGATTTCAGTGCATATTTCAATTGTGGATAACCTGTGCAAGAACGTTCAGGGTCAAATTCACCCCTTGGTCACAGGACTATTTATATGTTGCATTCCTTCCTTGATGACCCGAAGTATCATAGGCCCACCAAGCTAAGAATAGTTCACCTTTATGTTCACAGTCCAAATCTGTCTGGAAAATCTTAGCAACCTGATCTACTTGATGATTGTTTGCATGTTCCTCGGTGGCCCGACTCATGGGTACGTGGGCATCTACAAGGCGTACCTGTACAACTAGTTTCCCTAGCCGATCAACAATATTTTGCCATAATTCAGCAGCCCAGATGGGTTTACGTCTGCGCTGCCAGTTGCTCTGCTTCCACTGCTTTAACCATCCCCACAGAGCATTGGCCACCATCCATGAGTCAGTATAGAGATAGAGTATCGGCCACTTTTCTCGTTCAGCAATGTCTAAGGCCAGCTGGATGGCTTTCTCCTCTGCCAATTGACTCAATTCACCTTCTCCTTCAGCAGGCTCTTCAACTCGTCGTGTAGGACTCCACACAGCAGCTTTCCACCTTTGATGTTTCCCTACAATATGACAAGATCCATCAGTGAACAGAGCATACTGTTTCTCATTATCTGAGAGTTCATTATATGGTGGGGCTTCCTCAGCACGAGTCACCACCTCCTCTGGTGGCATTGTGAAGTCTGTGCCTTCAGGCCAGTTTGTGATCGCTTCTACGATTCCTGGATGATTGGGGTTTCCTATTCGAGCTCGCTGTGTGATTAAGGCAACCCACTTACTCCAGGTAGCATCAGTGGCATGATGAGTAGAAGGAACTTTACCCTTGAACATCCAGCCCAGCACTGCTAATTGGGGCGCCAGGAGGAGCTGTGCTTCAGTACCAATTACTTCTGAAGCAGCTCTGACTCCTTCATATGCTGCCAGGATTTCTTTCTCAGTTGGAGTATAATTGGCCTCAGAACCTTTGTATCCCTGTCATGTCCCACTCTCAGGAAAGAGGGGAGGGTAAGTGACTTCAGATTCGTAAATTCTCAACGGCGCAGACTAAGGTGAGATAAATCTCAAGGTCCATATAAAAACATTTATTAGCTTACCAAAATGGTTAATATAGGTCTTAACGAGTCCACTATAATTGGTTAGGTATATAAAAAAATTATGTCAAGCGGTGGGGTATACATACTATTAGTTAACAACAGTTATACGACAACTTAGGATGCTTAAGGTCATTACTTAACAACTCTAACCATTAATTACTCTAATCCCTACTTAACAACTCTAAAAGAAAAGAGAAAAAACCAAGGGAAAGAGAGGAGAAAAGACAGAAGGAAAAGATAAAGAGTTCACCAATCCAAGTTCCAGCATTGAGCCAGCCGAAACTTGGGTGGGGGGGGTGTCTTGTAGGAGCAATCTTCTGTGTATCCCCCCCATCACACTAGTCTTCCTCCCTTTTATGTTTGCTGAATTAGCATGGCCCACCCCACTCGTTATGGGGCAGTTTCATCTCAGGTTTCTCCCCCTCCCAGGTGACATGTAGCATGATTTGGGTGGAGAGATGAGTGCCATAGTCTTACATGTTTAGCATGATCTCTATAATCTTCACTAGCATATGCAGGGGTGTGTGCTTTCATATGCATTTTGCAGATAATGAAGCAAAGGTCACTCATCGGACACAATGGCCTTAAGAACTGAGAACTAGCAAGCTCACCACACGAGTGGCAGAACTATCCTGTCTTCACAAGACAGTTCTCCCACACTTTCAGGCACCAGAAGTGTTAGCCTTATCAGTTCTTTGAAGGCCAGGCCTGCAATATTTATTTCCTTGCAAGTGTTTGAGGCATTCCATTGAAGGCTTGGAGGGCCTTCTGCCCCTCGTCAGGGAATTTATGGCCCATCTCTTACAATCCCCAACTCCAGAATCCTAGGGGTCGACCTCAAGTCTCCCCTGGTGCTTTCTGCCAGAGTCTCCAGGTAGGGCCATTGTCCCCGGCTGTGGCACAGAGCACATTTTTAATGTCCTGTCCTGTTTGGACTGGTCCAAGGGCTACTGCATCTACAATCTCTTGTTTTATTTGCTCAAAGTCCTGTCAGGACTTATAGCTCAGGACATAAAATAATTTTTCTTTCAAGTCATTTCATAGAGAGGTTTCACAACCTGACTATGACCTGGAACATGCATTCTCCAGAAACCCACAACACCTAAGAAGGCTTGTGTTTCCTGTTTGTTAATTGGCGGGGACATAGCTGTTATTTTGTTGATCACATCCTGGGACCTGGTAACAAACATCTTGCCATTTAATTCCTAATAACTGGATCTCTCATGCAGGTCCCTTGACCTTACCTCTTTTTACAGCAAAACCTGCTTTCAGAAGAATCTTGTTTTCTTATTGTTCTTGAAACCTTCTTGTGCTGTATTACCCCACACAATGATGTCATCAATGTATTGCAGGTGTTCTGGAGCTCCACCCTTCTCCAGGGCAGTCTGGATCAGCCCATGGCAAATAGTAGGGCTGTGTTTCCACCCCTGGGGCAGTCAATTCCAGGTGTACTGGACGCCCCTCCAGGTGAAAGCAAACTGTGGCTTGCACTCTGCTGCTAAAGGAATAGAGAAAAAGGCATTAGCCATGTCAGTGGTAGCATACCACTGGGCTGCCTTGGACTCCAGTTCATACTGCAGTTCTAGCATGTCTGGCACAGCAGCACTCAATGGTGGCATGACTTCATTCAGGCCCTGACAGTCTGCTGTTCATCTCCAGTCTCCATCAGACTTTCACACTGGCCATATAGGGCTGTTAAAGGGTGAGGGAGCCTTGCTGATCACTCCTTGGCTCTCTAGACAACTAATCAGGTTCTGGATGGGAATCAGGGAGTCTCGGTTGGTGTGATACTGTCATTGATGCACCATGGCAGTAGCTATTGGCACCTGCTGTTCTTTAACCATCAGCAGTCCCACCACAGAAGGGTCATCTGAAAGGCCAGGTAAGGCAGACAGCTGTGTAATGTCCTCATTCTCTACAGCTGCTATTCCAAAAGCCCCCCCCCCCAATAGCCTTTTGGGTCTTTGAAATACCCTCTCTTGAGGTAGTCTATGCCAAGGATGCAAGGAGCACCTGGGCCAGTCACAATGGCGTGCTCCTCCCATTCAGGCTCACTTCAGCCTCCAGTACAGTCAGTTCTTGACACTCACCTGTCACTCCAGAAATAGTGATGGATTCTGTCCCTTTATGATTCGATGGCAATAGGGTATGCTGTGCACCAGTGTCCACCAGGGCTTTATATTTTTGTGGCTCTAACGTGTCAAGCCATCGAATCCACAGTCCAATAAACTTGGATATCTTTCTCCTCCTCCTGGCTGGAGGCAAGGCCCCTCTAACATTGAGGACAACATCTACAATTAGCAGATGAGTTCCTATGCAGACCAGAGAATCGCTTACCATGGACTGGAGCAGCCATCCTGCTGGAAGAATTCTTTCTTCTATCTGCTTTACCTTGCAACTCAAGCACTCGTGCCTGTAGAACCAGGTAGGTTTTTTATCCCACTTACTCATGTCCTCTCCGTAGTGTCAGAGACAAAGCCACAGGAAATCTCAGAGTGGATCCTGTTCCTCTTGAATCGGTTTCATAGGAGTGCATTTTTTCTTAATGACTGAGATGTGGGTCTGTCCAGGGGAAGAGTGGGATTCTTTCTCCCTCCCAGACGGTTTTTCAGTTTATCATTTTTCTTAGCTATTCCCTCATTTTGCTCAGCTATTGTCTTGATCATTTCCTCAGCCATTTTTTCCACAGCTGCCACAGTGAGGGGATGAGAGAGACTGTCTTCATACTGTTGCACCTTGTTAGCCACCTCATTTACAGTTGGTGTGTTGCCATCAGATCCTCCTCAGACCATTGTTGACAATGTATGGGAATACATTGATGCCACACTCTGCACTAAGTTCCTCAAAGATTGTTTGCATGGCATTTCATCAGGGTCTACATTCACTTGCCAGTCACCATAAGTCACCTCTCACACAGCCAGTTCCCTCAGATACTTGATACCTTTCTCCATGCTGGTCCATTTACTTGGGCAGCATTCAATATCATCCTTGAAGGGATACCTGCCCTTTACAGCTGATACCAGTTGCCTCCACGGACTGAGGGTGTCTGTCTTTCTCCCAATTGCTTTATCAATACCTCCATCTTTAGCCATGTTTCCCAACTGCCTAGCCTTTCTACCATCTAAATCTATGTAATCAGCCCCATTGTCCCAGCATCAGAGCAACCAGGAGATAAGCGTCTCCCCTTCATAATGACTAAAGTCTTTCCTCATATTTCACAAATCCATCATAGAGAAGGATTTAATGATTATCTTTGCATCTGAGTCCTCCTCCTGCGTGGATGTTGCCCAAGAAGGACCCTCTCCTGGATTTTCATCATAGCCATAGCTTATTTCCTTTTCTGCTTCCTGGTCACCAGGGCAACTTGTACCAGCTCTATTGGAGTTTGAGTACCAGCAGTACTCATCATTGAAGCAACTGGAGTAGTGACAGTAGCAGCTGGTGCTCCTACAGGCGGGGGCAGAGGCATGGCCAGTAGTTTTGGCAGTGGTTTGTGTTTGTGCCAGCTGTTAATTGGCCTGTGGGATATGAGTAACAGCTGCACATGTCACACAATACCCACTCCATACCAATTTTTAACACAAAACCACCTCTGCAACACATTCAGGAGGACCAGCAACAAAATCACAATCTTTTGAAAGCAACATTCATTTTTTAAGCAGCCCAAAAGGTTTCCATCCCCTAGCTCTTTGACATAAGCGTTAAAGGGCAAGATAAACCTTTCCCAGGTGAAACCAAAAGTGTAATTAGTAATAGAATCCATCACATGATGGCCAAAATATGCAGAAACAGCCATCATCCAAGTAACCATATTATACATCTGAATGCCAAGCCATAGCGTGTTTAAACCACTGCATACAAATACAAAGAGCAAATAAACCATGCAACATATTCAGCAGGTTAAGCAGCATTGCATCTATTAACTTCAAAGCTCTCTAAAGGCATGATATAACATTTCGCTTAGGAATAACATTCCCTGAGTAAGCTGGAATCTCATGCCCCACATCGGGTGCAAATTAATCTGTCATGGTTTGGGCCAATGACAACAGATGCTCTCCCCCACCTCTCACTCCAAGGAAAGGAGGAAGAGAGAAAGAGATTTGTGAGTTTAGAAAAAACTAAATTATTTAAGGAAATATTAATAATAAAAAAGGAAATAATGAAATAGATACAATATATATAAATATATACAAAACTGCATCAAGCTCCCAGGAAGATGTCAGCAGCAGGCACTGGTAAAGGTCCAGACTGGACTCAGCGACAGATGGGAACTGGATTCTGGCTCTACCTTCGCAAACACACAGAATGGGATCAAAGGTATATGAACCAACAGGGTCTTCCTCAGATGGCAGTCAATGAGGAAAGAGAGCCACTGAGGAAGCCAAACCATTGAAGAAGAGCCTTACCCTTTGCTCCCTCAGCTTTTATCCTGAGCATGGCAGATGGGATGGAATACCCTATTGGTCAGTTTGGGTCACCTGACCTGTCCACTCCCCCCCCCAGATGTGACTCCATAGGATAAACAACCAAGTCAGCTGACCCTGGTTGTCACGGCAACAAGTACAAGAAAGACTCTCTCTCACTGAATGGAAAGTTGGCTCTGTTTCACCCCAAACCAGGACACAACATATATTTCTGAACAACATTATATACATAAGTTTTTGTAAAGTAATTGTATGTTACTTATAATATCCATCATTTGCTATCAGGAACAGTCAATGTATTGCCATGAATCTAGGTTATTAGGATCTAGAATATTAGGATATTCTGCTTGAAAAAAGAAAATTAACAACCCAACACAAGCAACTAATATCCATCCCAAACATTTTAATGGTAAATAAATTCAGATGCATTTATAGATGCAACTGTACTTCCCTACACTAACTTGTAAACTCATCTTACTGCAAACACATTTGAATTAAGAACACTTTCAATGCACAGTTTTTCTCAATTTTTCTATTGTTATTTTGTCATAAGTTCCAAAATAGGGAAAGAGACTAACTGCTGTTAACTAACTTTAATCATAGAATCTTCATGGTTGGAAAGGACCTTTGAGATCATCAAGATGTATAGCACATGTGTACTTTCACACTCTGATTATACAAACATACTGAAGACCTTTGACCCTTACAGTCTTCAAAGTCGCTTCATTTATTTGTGTCCTTGACTCATGCTGTGCCTTCCACCTCCAATTTCAGCTACCTTTCTACTCTAAAATCATGAAAATGTATCACATCAAAAGAATCCAAAGAACAGAAGACCAGGAGGGAAAGTACATGAAGACCAAGCATCTCAGGGAACTTTGGCTCCTGATAAATAATTTCTACCTGCAAACAACAGTCCACAAGTATATTCTTATGCTGAATGACTGTAGCCAGCAATACACTACATTCAGCTTTATCATGAAGTAGGGTTTGGAGTCTTTCCCCTGCCCTTGTAGAACTGCTCTCCCAAACACAGCATCAATTCTGGCAACTAGACAAATTTTGACTGAAGTAGAATCGTAGAATCATAGAATGTGTTGGGTTGGAAGGGACCTTTAAAGGTCATCTAGTCCAACCCCCCTGCAGTCAGCAGGGACATCTTCAACTAGAGCAGATTGCTCAGAGCCTCATCAAGCCTGGCCTTGAATGTCTCCAGGGATGGGGCCTCCACCACCTCTCTGGGCAACCTGGGCCAGTGCCTCCCCACCCTCACCATAAAGAACTTCTTCCTAATGTCTAATCTAAACCTGCCCTGCTCTAGTTTAAACCCATTGCCCCTCGTCCTATCCCGACATGCCCTTGCAAACAGCCCCTCCCCAGCTTTCCTGTAGGCCCCCTTCAGGTACTGGAAGGCGGCTATAAGGTCTCCCCGGAGCCTTCTCTTCTCCAGGCCGAACAGCCCCAGCTCTCTCAGCCTGTCTTCATAGGAGAGGGGCTCCAGTCCTCTCATCATCTCCGTGGCCCTCCCCTGGACCCATTCCAAGAGGTCCATGTCCTTCTTGTGCTGAGGGCTCCAGAGCTGGACACAGTACTCCAGGTGGGGTCTCACGAGAGCAGAGTAGAGGGGGAGAATCACCTCTCTCGATCTGCTGGCCACGGTTCTTTTGATGCAGCCCAGGATGCGATTGGCCTTCTGGGCTGCAAGCGCACATTGTTGGCTCATGTCCAGCTTTTCACCCACCAGTACCCCCAAGTCCTTTTCCGCAGGGCTGCTCTCTATCACGTCATCCCCCAGCTTGTATTGATAACGAGGATTGTCCCGACCCAAGTGTAGGACCTTGCACTTGGCCTTGTTGAACTTCATAAGGTTTGCTCGGGCCCACCTCTCCAGCTCATCCAGGTCCCTCTGGATGACATCCCGTCCCTCTGGCACGTCGACTTCACCACTCAGCTTGGTGTCACCGGCAAGCTTGCTGAGGGTGCACTCGATCCCACTGCCTATGTCATTGACGAAGATGTTGAACAGCAGCGGTCCCAGTACGGATCCCTGAGGGACACCACTTGTCACCCCTCTCCATCTTGACGTTGAGCCATTGACCACCACCCTCTGGATGCGACCATCCAGCCAGTTCCTTATCCACCGAACAGTCCTCCCATCAAATCCATATCTCTCCAACTTAGGGAGAAGGATGTTGTGATGAAGAAGTGATGAAGAAGAAATGGAGAAATGGGCTGAAAGTAACCTCATGAAGTTCAGCTAAGGGAAGTGCAATGTTCTGCACCTGTGGAGGAACACCCCAGGCACCAGTACATGCTGTGGGCCACCCAGCTGGAAAGCAGCTTGACAGAAAAGGACCTCGTAGACACCAAGTTGAACACGAGCCAGCAGTGTGCCCTTGCTGCAAAGAAGGCTAACAGTATCCTGGGCTGCATTAGGCAAAGTATTGCCAGCAGGTCGAGGGAGGTGATCTTTCCCCTCTACTCAGCACTGGTGAGGCCACACCTGGAGTACTGTGGCCAGTTCTGGGTTCCTCGGTACAAGAGAGACATGGAGCTACTGGAGACAGTCCAGCAAAGGTCCACGAAGATGATGAAGGGACTGGAGCCTCTCTCCTACGAGGAAAGGCTGAGCGAGCTGGGACTGTTTAGCCTGGAGAAGAGAAAGCTCAGGGGGGATCTCATCAATGCTTATAAATACTTGATGGAAGGGTGTAAAGAAGACTGAGTCGGGCTCTTTTCAGTGGTGCCCAGTGACAGGACAAGAGGCAATGGGCACAAGCTGAAACACAGGAGGTTCTGTGTGAACATCAGGAAACCCTATTTTACTTTGAGGGTCACCGAACACTGGAACAGGTATCCCAGAGTTGTTGTGGAGTGTCCCTCCTTGGAGATATTGAAAAGCCATCTGGACATGGTCCTGGACAGCCTTTTCTAGGTGTCCCTGTTTGAGGAGGGGGGTTGGACCAGATGACCTCCAGAGGCCCCTTCCAACCCTTACCATTCTGTGAATCTGTGAGAAGATGTTCTGGCTGTCAACAAAAAATACCGATACCATTATGGCCACAGTCAAGCCAGAATGGTTGAGACCTCAATGCTTACTGTCCAACTTTGATCAAGATGCAAAGAATCTTAAGAGAAAGAGTAAGGCAAGACTTGTTCACCGGAGCAATGAACCATCTAACAAAAGCACTAGGTCACCATCTAAGCAAACACTACTCCCCCACAAAAGCAACCACTTTTAGTTGCTGATAAAAACAAGACAGTAGATGGAGATGTGGTTTGACCCATGACAGATATTCTCATGTCCCCAAGTTCAATAGATGAGTAAGTGCAAACTAAAACAGATTTTCTTTCTTTTTTTTTTTTCTAGAAAGGTGAAACAAATCAGGATAACCGCTACAAAAAAAAAAAAAAACAACCCCAAGTGTTTGGAAGACAAGTTTTTGATGTTCTGTTTTTCAGTATATCAATATATTGATGTTCTAGACATCAATCACTTAATGACAGAGATATGACTTCCTGGGGTTTTTTCTCTGTCTTGTCTTGATGAGCCTAATATGGCAGTGCCACCTGACAAAGGGAGTGGATTCTTAACAAGGATTCCTGTCTGTAACATGGTATTTCCTGACAAATTTTACATCTATAGAAGGTGAGCACCAGAAGGTGTTGGAAGGCTTGGTAATGGCTTCACTGTTAAGAAAAGCTGTTACTCCATGATGCAAAAAAAGAATCATAAGATTCATGGGTAGGCTCAGATAGTTCCTTCAGAAGGAACATATGTGGAACTGGACCCCCCCCACACTCTTTTTTAAAGATACCTTTAAATAGTACCTAGTCACCACTGTCAGTGTTGTGAACTGGGACATCCCTAAACACAAAAGAAAATGCTCACATCAGTGACTGACTCTCAGTCACAAATGCAATCAGGCCTCCGCATCAGGGAATTAACACCTAGGCAGGGACCACTGAGGAAAGAAGCTGTACAAATGGCATGACAATTACATGGTTAGCAAAGTGCTGCCTATAAAGCATACCCTCTTGATCGCACAATTGAAATGAACTGAAACAAGCTCAGATGGAGAAATTGCAAAGGTAAAGTAATTCACCAGGCCTGAGTAACAGGCAATATGTAAGCAGGGACTATACATCTCAAAGGTGGAATAAAAAAATTAAACTTTTGTTTCAGAGTGTACTGGTTTTGTCTGGGATAGAGTTAAATTTCATCATGGTAGCTTGTATGGGGCTGTGTTTTGGATTTGTGACCAAAACAGTGCTGATAACACAGGGATGCTTTAGCTATTGCTGAGCAGTGCTTACACGGCATCAAGGCCTTTTCTGCTCCTCACACCGCCCCACCAGTGAGTGGGCTGGGAGTGGGCAAGAGGTTGGGAGGGGACCCAGCCGGGACAGCTGACCCCAACTGACTAAAAGGATATTCCATACCATATGACATCATGCTCAGCAATAAAATTAGGAGGGAAGGAGGAGGAAGGGGGGACCTTCAGAGTGATGGTGTTTGTCTTCCCAAGTAACCATTATGCGTGATGGAGCCCTGCTTTCCTGGAGATGGCTGAACACCTGCCTGCCGATGGGAAGCAGGGAATGAACTCTTTATTTTGCTTTGCTTTGCAGCTTTTGCTTTCCCTAGTAAACTGTCTTTATCTCAACCCATGAGTTGTCTCACTTGTACCCTTCTAATAGTCTCCCCCATCCCACCAGGGGAAAGGGAGCGAGGGATTGTGTGGGGCTTAGTTGCCCACTGGGGTTAAACCATAACAGTGTTTTAACATAAGAAAACTTATGTCACGCAGTTCCTCATTCCATAAGATCTTCAAACAGTAGAATCACACAGAATTACTCATTGACAACTCACTAAAAAATAAGTTATCTGAACAGATAACTCAGACTAAAAATTATGCAATTATTTTGCAAACAGCAAAGCTAATTTTCATAATTTTTTTTAGACTAACACCCTCAAACAGTAACTTTAGCTCTTCTCTTATCTCCAAGACCCCTTCCCATTTCAGTATGACTAACCCACAAAGCCCCCACCTACACTGTCCCCATATAGACTCCAATACTTTCAAGTTCACATTTCTCCTAATCCTTCTCTTGGTATTCTTTGCATGTTTAGCCTACCACTAGGGCAAGAGATCACACATGCTGCTGCTACCTTGGAGCTACATTTATGCTGACTATTTAACTAATACAAATGTCCTGGCTAGTAAAGCAATCAATGCCTCTCAGCTGCTAAGTAAATCAAGCAGAATGGATGAAGGCTTGTGAGAAACAAGTTCCGGTCCGAATGAAATAGGCTCAGGCAGAATCCTCTGTGAAGCACATTTTTATTCACGTTCTTGCAAGAGCAGGTGACCTAGCAAGTAGGCACCCTTTCAGTTCTTGAAACACACCTTTTTATTCCCTAATCCCGGCCGAATTTTTCCCTCCCCTGTTTCCCATTGGTTAGGTACTCCAGGGTTCACAGTCTGTCTGAGGCGCCTAAAATTCTTCCTGTATGTCCTGCCTCTGTTTACTTCTCTTTATGCTACACCCAAAGGGATTATCTGACTAGTTTATTTCTTTCCTTTTTGGTAACAAAAATTGCTCAATGTCATTAGCCCTGGTTAAATGTCTGACTCCCCTTCTAGACACTAATCCAGTAGGAATCAGTTTGTCCTTTTGTCTGTGTGATAAGAGATGTTCTACAAGCCTTTGCTGGAGCCTCTTTGTCTTAGTCATTCCCTTATCGTGTCACCTCTGATGGAAACGGCTTTTCTCTTCTGCAAAAGCAATACCTGCCTTTCTTACAACTTCCCCCTTTCCTTTTTCATAATCTTATTGTCTTTTGCATTTCTAGGGCATGGTTCCATATAAGGCCTCTAGAGCCGACAGCATGATGTTACATTCTTCTTCTTCTTCTTCTTGAGTTTTTATTTTCTTCTAGATGAAGCATTTTTCCAGGGTATGGGGGAGGGTCTACTTCCATTCGTTTCGTTAGGGCAGTTTCAATTAATCGCTGAACTAATCCTCGCACACAGGGAATGATACAGCATCCTACAGCCACTAACATTCCCGCTACCATTATAAGAGAAGTCAATATTGATACCACCATACCTTTCCATTTCCCAAACCAGGAATCCAGCCAACTTGTCAGTGAGGTGTCTATTCCAGAGTTCTCAGGCATCTGTTGACATCCCCTTCCCCCATGGATTCTAGTTTAAAGCTCTCTCGATCAGCCTCACCAGCTTACACCCAAAGACGTGTTTTCCCCATTGGGACAGGTGGATCCCATCAGGCCCCAGCATACCTTGTGTATCAAAAGCTCTTCCATGGTTTAAAAACCCAAAGTCTTGGTGCAGGCACCAGTCCTGTAGCCAGGTATTGATGTCTTAGGCACATCTGTTTCTTCCAGTGTCTTTCCCCATTACTAGGAGGACTGAGGAAAACACTACCTATTGTGGCAGCGTGCTCTCCCCCTTCCCCCATCCATGGCTCCTGCTAAAGCCATAACTGTCAGTGGGAGTTACGATGGGTTGCACCCGGACTTTGGGGGATGGATGGCAACATAGCCAAACACTGTCTGGCATAGGGACCTAGGTGTCTTGCTGCTATGCAAATATAACGATAGGTCAATCATCTTACCCCAATAAATACTAGACAGACCAAGGCCCGTTGAACTCTCATGAACAGCAGCAGGCTGCATGCCAGGATCTCTCCTTCAGCAGGGATGCCTGCTCAAGGTTACTCCTCGAGGTTTAGATATTCTTTGCCACAACAGATCCTCGATAAGTGGTTAATAGCATGCTGAACTTTGAAATCTTAGCTAAGTGATATAAAGGATTGATTGCACATATATAATCCTTTAGACATAAACCGTTGACCAAGTCTGGGACTAGGACTGGATCCAGCCGTACCTAGACTCCTCTCTGAGAAGGAGTTTAGAAAGCCAGGGGGTCCTTTCTGAACCTCGTGACTCAACGGGAGGGTCTCCCTGACAGCTTGTCTGACCCTGGCCTCTAGGCAGTAAATAACCAAGTGTACCCTGGCATCAAATCTCATTAAACACTGTCGCATTCACTACTGACTTTGTTAAATCACTGTTTTATATCAATAAATATTTCACTGCTTCTCTCTTACAAGTGAGGTGAATCACTCTGCCTGAGACACCTGTGCTCCTCAATTTTTTAGCATTCTTCCCATTAGTACATCTTCCCATTAGACATCATTAGTACCCACGTGAAAGAGCAGGAATGGATAGTAGTCTGAAGGTTGTACTCTTCAGTCTTGTGGTGATGTCCCTAATTCAGGCCCCAGGGAGGCAGCAAACTTCCCTGAAAAGAGGGTCCGGTCTGCAAAGGGATGCTTCCATTCTACACATGAGGGAATCACCAATGACCGTAACTCGCCATTGTTTCTTCTCAGTGCTGGTCTTAATGCAGGTTTTGTTGTGAGGGGTTGGTCTCTCTGACCTTGGCAAGACTACTTGTGGAGATTCCTCCTTTATCTCATTATGTGCTTCATCTACCGTACTCAGGGCCTCATACGTATTCTGTAACGGTATCTTAAAGGGTAAGGAGTGTTTTCTCTTACTGCTCCATACTTTAGCTTTCTTTCACCCCTCCTTATCCCTCATAATTTTTTCTTCCTCCTGGCACAAAGCAGATCCTGGACCTGCCTCCTTAGTGGCCATGCTGAGTTGGCTTGCATGCATCATAGATGGCAGAATACAGCTCCCATTGATCTATCTCCCTCCCAGACTCTCGAATACTCCTCAGCCTGCCCACTTCCTCCTGCAGCTCAGCCACCAAGCAGAGCAGTTTATCAATCTGGTCACACCTTCCACAGGCTTGCTTGCTATCCCTTTCCACCTCTAGGAATATCCCTGCACACATCCCACAGCCAGAAACCTGGGTGGTCTCATGCTTTGACAGGAGCTCTGTCTGTGTGGCTGCACTGGTCCTACCAGGTGCTAGAAGCTCAGGAAAAGCAGAAGACACTACTGTTGTGGTTTGAGCCCAACTGGCTAATGAGAAGACAACAGATGCTCTCCCCCACCTCTCGCTCCAAGGAGAGGAAGAAGAGAGATAAAGAGAGTTAAGAGTTTAAAAGGAACTAAACTACTTTAATGAAATATTAATAATAAAATAATGAAATATATACAATATTTACAAAACCATATCAAGCTCCCAGGATGACATCGCCAGCAGGCACTAGGGTGGGGTTACCAGGTGTGGTAAAGAGGGGGTGCTTTGAATACTGGATAGTCCAGATGCATTGACCTGAGGTAGCTGCTTTGCTTTTGATTATGGTGGATATGCATGGCTCCCTCATTAATATGAAGAAGTCATAATACTTTTGGGGAGAGATGTCTATGTTTTATAAAGTTTCACAAAGCTGAGACTGGGGTTAGGAAATTGCCAAGTATAGTTCAAGAAATATTAAATGTACAAAGGAAAAAGGGTTTTAAAGTCTTGTTTTTTTTAAAAGCTGTTCAGCATTGGCCTCTGTGTTTCTCTGTCAGCCTTGATAAATGTTCAGCTTCAGTGGGAGCAGACTTTGGTGAATGAAATTGCATTTTCTTGTTTGCACTTCCACCCATCATGTATTATTTCTCCTAGTACTTTACCACTATGCAGCTATAGTAATGCTAAATGGGAGACTTCAGATATCCTTAACAGTTTTTTTCTATCAGCACATTTTACATTTCATGTTTCTTGACTTCTCTGCCAGAAGTCTGTCAAAAATTAATGTAGTCAATTAAAAAGTAAGAAAAAAACATATAGGCTCACTGTGATCTTATCCCATTCTCCTGACAACTTGGGTCCAGTTTCCTGCTCTGACCAGCTTCTAGGTGGATTTCTCCTTATGTGTATCTAAGGAGTAGTTCAGGCAGGCAAGGCAAATCAGCACAGAAGCTGCTCATGACCTTTCTCCTTTGGCTGTTACCAAAGGGGCCCTTGGGGTGAAGCAGTGGAGAAGCATCTCATTGCAGTTAGGCATCTGGTAAATAATTTGCTGATGTAATCTCTTTCCCCTTGAGAGGTGTTTGAAAGATGGTGTTGCTATCACCCAACTGTTAAATGGCCCCCTTTTGCCACATCCTACTTAAGTCCTCAAGGACACCCTTGTATGAGCAAATGTCATTGACATAACTTAGTGAAATAGGATTGGCCACTGCAGCAATTATTTTCCTTTCCCTCTCCTCCTTCCCCCCTCTCACATTACCTGGAATCCTGTGAGTACACCAACTTGTTATTCCCTTTACACTCTGGGCTCACTGCAGGTAGCAGGACGTGTCTACCTTCAGCTTCAAGGTCAGTTTAACTAACTCTATTGCTTATCTTATTTGAGATAACTCAAATGGTGGCATTTCAAATACAGGGCTTATTAAAAATTAATTCAAAGCACCACAGGATGTGGTTATAATTATAACCACATTATAACTTGGTTATAATGTATTGATTTGCATAACTACTTGGTGCAGGAAAATGTGTCAGCCTACTGTGCAGCTGCTTCAAATGTTAATCCTTAAGTAACAGTTTAAATAAGGGGAAAATAAGTTCCTTTGCAGAGGTGTAATAATAGTTCAGAGAAACTGTCTTTAAATTGGGAAGTTATTTGAGAGTTAGAGAGTTTGTAGCTCTCTGCACTGTGGAGATGAGTTTTTCATATTGTAAAATAGTGGTTGACTGATTCAAAAGGGCAAGCACTCCTAACACCTTTGACTGGCTTCAGTACAAAAATTTGGGGTTCTAAATCTCACCAGATAAAATCTAATTGACCAGATCTTTAGCTGGTAGAAATCAAAGAGAGTGTTGTGACCAAAGGGTAGTTGTTTGACCTATTAAGAGTCACAGTCTTTTCCATATCTCCTCCTTTCATAACAAGGAATTTGGAGTTTTGTAGTTTATTTTCTTAAAAAGATTAGATTTTTATATCTGTTCAGTGACCTCTGGAATTATGAGGAGAAAAGAAACTGAATTTTAGTTTATTTTTCCTAGAGACATTCCATGCTATGATTAAGACAGAATGATGTCTGCACTAATATTATTTCTGCGTTCTGGAGATTTTTATCTTAAACAGAGATCAGTCAGAGTGGCTCAGGTCTTGCTCAGGCTGAGCTATGAGAAACTGAAAACAGCCCACCAATATTACTTTATGAGATTTAATGTTTTACTTTAGATCTTATCCTCTTATTCTCAAACCAGGACACCTTGTAGAGTGATATAGCAAACCAAGAGCAATATGTAAACTGTTTTTTAAGCATCTAAAATAGTATATCAGGCATTTAGTCATTACATTTCTTGCAGATGTTTCTAAGGTGCCTACGACTGCTGCAGAAGGGCAGAGAAAAATTTCCACTGGCATCTGTGGGTTCTAGATCAAGCTAAGGATAACTCAAAGGAATTATTTCTCAAATATAAAAGACCAGCATCTTTTGTAACCCATTTCTCCACCACATGGAAAGTTCTGCTCAGTACAGTATAACCATTAGACAACTTAACAATTTAACATGTGCATATATGTTATTGGTGTTTATGTGTCTGTGTGAACTTTAGCTATGGCTCTGACATTCCTCTAAAATGTCACTCAGGATCACATGGTATGGTACTTAATATCACCCATGACATGATTCAAATATTTAATCTAGTTCTATTTCTAGAAATGTCACTGTTAAGTCTGTAACCTTTGTACTTTCTTTCCATCCTTGGCTAAAAGCACATGTGCTGCCTAGTGTAAAATAAAGGACAATCAATACTTATGTTCAACTACATGAATATCCATCTAAGAAAATAGCGCCAACAACTTTCTCTTTAAAAGAAGTTCAAGAAATTAAAGGGTTAATTGCAAAAGAGTTTGTTTATATTAAAAGTAGTAGTAAACATTGCAAGTTCCTTAAAGGTTAAAGAGGTGGTTTGTGCATTTATGATGATTCAGTCTCTGAAATGGATGGAATGGTTTCACCTGTGTGCAGATCACAGGATCACTGTGTGCAGAAATTAAAAAAAGGATAGATTCAGACTAGATAATAAGGAATTTTTACAATGAGAGTGGTGCAATACTGACACAGATTGCCCATCCCTGGAAACATTCAAGGTCAGGTTGGATGGGACTCTGAGCAACCTGGTCTAGTTGAAGATGTCCCTGCTGACTGCAGGGGGGTTGGGCTAGATGACCTTTAAAGGTCCCTTCCAACCCAAACTATTCTATGATTTTATTATTGCATTGGAGAGTTGGCGAGCCAAACCCAACAGTGATGCCATGTGCGGTAAATGCAGGTGCACACTCCCAGTTGAAGCATTGACTGGTATAGCAGTGCATAAGGTGCATTTTTGTATTTCTGTGAACTGCTATGGTATTTGAGAAGCTCCTGCTTTTCTCTAACTGATATTCTCTGTCTGCTATTCTTTTCATCAGCCTGCAATAACATTGATGCTGTGGATCTGTGGATCTGAGTTAGCGTTCTGATTTATATTTCCTCACTGGGAAATACCAGTTCTCATTTATTCAATTTGGACTGTTGTGTTTCCCGATGTGTTAACTTTTGATGATCTGCATATAGAATATATACAGTGCTCTAGATTCAACAGTCTTACATTGAAACGGTTCATTTTAGATCACTTCCCTAAAAATTTCTAATACAGTGTGCAAAATGGGTTAGTAGCTGAAATCCCTGACGTCATCCAATTAATAAAGGAAGAAGCTATCTATAATGTTTTGGAAAAACAGTCTTGTTACTATGAGAGTATCATCTGAGTGACATATGGTTGTGGTCTCTTGCTACAAATCCTAAAAGTGTCCTTCAAATATATAAAATTAAATTACTAAGCTTTATACTTCAAAAAAGTGTTGTGTACAATATCACAGAAATTAGACCTCATTTAGACAACTGAAGAAGAAATGTTTAAAGAACTAAAAATCACAGGTAGTTAAGATGCAACTAATTCAGTCATATACATTTCCAAAATAAAGTCCAAATGTGTATGTAGCTTGTGGTGCATTGAAAGAACTAATTTCTACAAAGATTGATGCAGTTATAAACCAATTAGCAGAGAAACATTTTTTAAGTAGTGTGGTGGGTTGACCCTGGCCAGCAGCTAAGCACCACATAGCTGCTCACTCACTCTCTCAGCCTACTGGGATGGTGGAAAGAATAGGAAGAGCAAAAGCGACAAAACTTGTGGGTTGAGATAAAGATAGTTTAATAAGTGAAGGCAAGAGGAAGAAAACAAAAGAAGTGATGCAAAGGCAATTACTCACCACCTCCCACAAGTAGACTGATGCCCAGACAGTCTCCAAGCAATGGCTACCTTCCAAACCCCTCCTCCCCTCAGTTTTTATTGATGAGCATGATGTCGTATGGCATGGAATGTCCCTTTGGTCAGTCTGGGTCAGCCATCCAGGTTGTGTCCCCTCCCACCCCCAGCCTACTCACTGCAGGGAGCAGAATGGGAAAAAAGAAAAAGCCCTGATACTGTGCGAACACTGCTCAGCAATAGGCAATTCACTAGTGTGTTATCAACACTGTTTTAGCCACAAATCTAAGACACAGCACCATATCAGCTGCTATGAAGAAAGTTAACTCCATCCCAGCCAAACCCAGTACAACTTCTACACCTTATTCCATATCACTTACGTCACACTCAGGTCCTACACTATCCAATACATCCTTATTAATCACCACTTCCTGTTCCTTCCTGTTCCATACACACAAATCCCATTCCCTTAGTCTATGGGCCTCCCCTGTAGAATGTCCACAAAATGTCCATTGAGTTCAGTCTATGACTTGGGCTCCATTCATTATAGTGGTCGCTCAGGACAGAAGAGGTTACATGTTGTGTTGAGTTATTGGATGTCAAAGCCAGTTCAGGTTGGGTCCCTGCTGCACTTGCTTGGCTTCTTGCAAGGCTCATTCTCTGTTGATTCAGGTGATTCCTCCTGTTGTACTTCCTATAATATGCAACCCAAATCATGGGTTATTTTCCCCTAGGGCTAAATCTTCTTGAGGTACCCAACAGATTTCTTCATCCTCCTGCATTACACACCAATTATACCCGTGTCCTCAACTGAAAGTGTCCTGGTTTGAGGTAAAACAGAACCAATTTTCTGTTCAGTGATTTTACTTCTTAGCTAAGCCTCTTCTAACTGTCTGAAATTAACAGCATATTGCGCAGAAACTGTTCACTCTCAGAGTGATAAGACCAAGGAATGGTAGGCAGAGAGGCTCCTGCTTAGACTTATTGCTATAACAACCAAGGTCAGCTAACTTTGTTGTGTGCCCCGCTGGAGGGTCGGAAAAAGAAAAGCATAGAGGGGTTGCACCTGTGGGGAGGAGCAGACAGGACAGGTCACCCCAAACTGACCAACAGGGTATTCCATCCCATCTGCCTCATGCTCAGTATAAAAGCTCTTTCTTTAATACCGGCATCCAAGGAGAACTCTGTCTATTCATCTGCCTTTGATCCTGATCTGAGTGTTCCTGACTCCAGATCTGGAATCCAGTCCCCGTCCGTCACTGAGTCCAGTCTGGGTCCACGGACTTATGTATGTTGGGCTTGCTACAGCCTTTGCCCCTGAAATTAGTTCAAATGATGCCTCTACGCATTTGGGATCTCGAAGGTCGAGGGTAGCAAGCGTGCAGGCTAAGATCCAAATTCTCAATGCAACACACACACAGAGATCACGATATTCATAAATTCACAGTCTAATTTGACAGAAAATAAAATACAGGAACATAGGAACATGAATGTACAAGCATAAGTATTTTGTTTCAGGGTTCCTTAAAAACAGTTCCTGGTAAAACAGGATTTCTACTACAAGCAAGGAATCGTACCTTTAATCAGTGCTTTGTTAATTTAGCAACTCTCAATTTCATCAAATAGGGGCTATATCCCCAGAAATTCCTCTGACAAAAGGGCCCTCCAGAATCTGGAAGGCTATCCAATTACAATTTATAGAAACTTACAGCAAGGATGACTAACTAAAGATAGAAGTCTCTGAAAGCATTAGGAAAAGAGAAAGAAAGAGTGAGAGAGAGAGAGAGTGTGTGTGTGTGTGCGTGTGAAAGAGAAAGCTTCATTTTCTCGTATGAGATAAGGTCCCTGGTGTTAAGTTTGGACTTGCTTGCTTGCCTTCCTTTCTTCTTTTCTTTTACTCTCTGTTTTGCTGTGTGTAGACCCCATATTTATATGAAAATTATTCTTATGGAGTCTTTTTAAGATTTACATGTGTTAACAAAAAGGGGCTCTTAACTTATAAATTCTGCTTGGGGGGGGCGGTACTGGCAGAAAATAACAGATAGCTGTTAATCCTGGCCTGAGTCAGGGTAGTAGTAGATGGTTGCTTCTCCTGGGAACAAAAGGGAGGTTCCAGAGAGCTATTACCTTGGAAATCCCACCCAAAGCAGGACCATTAAGAGCTAACAGCTCTTCCTAGCTCTCTCTAGGTACAGGGAGTTGTCCACAGAAGGGGACTGTATTGTCATGCCTGGAAAGAGAATTGCATGAACATACATTTCAGTCCCATGCCCGTTATCAGTATTGCCATACCTGAGCTGTCACGGGAAAGTGTGCAATTGATTCAGAAGCATTTGAGATAGACTGCCAATCAAGCCCATGTACAGAATCAAAGAATCACAGAATCACAGAATCACAGAATGGTAAGGGTTGGAAGGGGCCTCTGGAGGTCATCTGGTCCAACCCCCCTCCTCAAACAGGGACACCTAGAAAAGGCTGTCCAGGACCATGTCCAGATGGCTTTTCAATATCTCCAAGGAGGGACACTCCACAACAACTCTGGGATACCTGTTCCAGTGTTCGGTGACCCTCAAAGTAAAATAGGGTTTCCTGATGTTCACACAGAACCTCCTGTGTTTCAGCTTGTGCCCATTGCCTCTTGTCCTGTCACTGGGCACCACTGAAAAGAGCCCGACTCAGTCTTCTTTACACCCTTCCATCAAGTATTTATAAGCATTGATGAGATCCCCCCTGAGCTTTCTCTTCTCCAGGCTAAACAGTCCCAGCTCGCTCAGCCTTTCCTCGTAGGAGAGAGGCTCCAGTCCCTTCATCATCTTCGTGGACCTTTGCTGGACTGTCTCCAGTAGCTCCATGTCTCTCTTGTACCGAGGAACCCAGAACTGGCCACAGTACTCCAGGTGTGGCCTCACCAGTGCTGAGTAGAGGGGAAAGATCACCTCCCTCGACCTGCTGGCAATACTTTGCCTAATGCAGCCCAGGATACTGTTAGCCTTCTTTGCAGCAAGGGCACACTGCTGGCTCGTGTTCAACTTGGTGTCTACGAGGTCCTTTTCTGTCAAGCTGCTTTCCAGCTGGGCGACCTGCAGCATGTTTTGTGTCATCTGCAAACTTGCTTAAGGGTACACTCTGCCCTATCATCCAGATCATTAATGAAGATGTTGAACAGGCCTGGACCCAGTATTTACACCTGGGGTACACTGGTATTATTGGCCTCCAACCAGACTTTGTTCCCCTGATCACCACCCTCTGTGGCCAGCCGTTCAGACAGTTTTCACCACACCTCGCTGTCTGCTCATCCAGCCCATACTTCAACAGCTTCTCTATGAGGACCTTATGGGAGACAGTGCCGAAAGCCTTCCTGAAGTCAAGGTAGACAACTGCTCTCCCTTTATCTCCCAAGTCAGTCATTTCCTCATAGAAAGTTATCAGGTTGGTCATGCATGACTACCCCTTGGTGAATGTCGTGTTTGCTTAAGCATTCCCCAATTGATCCTCTTCTACCAAGGGGTACATTTCCCTTGCTACAGCCTTTGCCCCTGGTCTCTGAAGCCTGGGATTCCCAAAGGCTGGTCTTGCTAGTAAACACTGATGCATTTGGTACCTCAGCCTTTTCCATGTCCTGTGTCACCAGGTCCCCTACTCCATTCAGCAGCGGGCCCACATTTTCCTAACCTTCCTTTTTCTACTTATCTACTTCTGGAAGCTCTTCCTGTTGTCTTTGACATACCTGCCCAGATTCAGTTCCAGGTGGGCTTCGGCTTTCCTAACTGCATCTCTGCATGCTCAGACAGTATCTCTGTATTCCTCCCAGGTTACCCATCTCTGCTTCCACCCTTTGTATGCTTCCTTTTTGTGTTTGAGTTTGGCCAGGAGCTCCTTGTTCATCCATGCAGGCCTCCTGGGATCTTTGCCTGATTTCCTGCTCTTAAGCTTGGAGGAGGTGATCCTTGAATATTAACTAGCTTTCTTCGGCCCCTCTTCCCTCCAGGGACCTATCCCAAGGGACTCTGTCGTGGTTTGGGCCGGACTGGCCACTGAAAGGAACGGCAGATGCTCTCTGACCTCTCTCCCTTCAGAGAAGGGAGAGCATCTCCCTTCAGGGAGAGGAGGAAGAGAGAGAAAGAGACTTATGAGTTTAAAAGAAACTAAACTACTTTAATGAAATACTAATAATAAAAAAATAAAAAGAAAATAATGAAAAATATACAATATATACAAAACCATATCAAGCTCCCAGGATGACGATCATGTCACTAGCAGGCACTGGGAAAGTCACAGACTGGACTCAGCAACAGACGGGAGCTGAACTCAGGAACTGGATTCGGGAATGCACAGATCAGGATCAAGGGCAGACAAACAGACAAAGTCCTCCTCGGACACCAGCCATTGAAGAAAGCGGACTGACCCTTTGATCCCTCAGCTTTTATACTGAGCATGAGGCAGATGGGATGGAATACCCTGTTGGTCAGTTTGGGGTCACCTGTCCTGTCCGCTCCTCCCCGCAGGTACGACCCCTCTATGCTTTTTCAGTTTCTGACCCACCAACGGGGCACACAACAAAGTTAGCTGACCTTGGTTGTTATAGCAATAAGTCTAAGCAGGAGCCTCTCTGCCTACCATTCCTTGGCATAAATTATAAACAATCAAGTCTTATCACTCTGGGAGCGAACAATGTCTGAACGATATGCTGTTAATTTCAGAGAGTTTAGTTAGTTAGAAGAGGCTTAACTGAAAAGCAAAATTACTGAACAGAAAATTGGTTCTGTTCTACCTCAAACCAGGACAGACTCTTCCAAGCAGATCCCTGAAGAGGCCAAGGTCTGCTCTCCTGAAGTCCAGGGCTGTGAGCTTGCTTTTCACCCTCCTCCCTCCTTCCCCTCAGGATCCCGAACTCCACCATCTCATGGTCACTGCAGCCAAGGCTGCCTTTGACCTTCACATCCCCAACAAGCCCTTCCTTGTTGGTGAGCACGAGGTCCAGCAGAGCACCTCTCCTCATTATCTCCTCTGTCACTTGGGTGAGGAAGTTGTCATTGATGCTCTCCAGGAACCTCCCGGATTGCTTATGCCCTGCTGTGTTGTCCCTCCAGCAGATATGAGGGTGGTTAAAGTCCCCCAGGAGGACCAGGGCCTGCAAACATGAGGCTGCTCCTAGCTGTCTGTAGAAGGCCTCATCCACTTGTTCTTGCTGGTCAGGCAGCCTGTAGCAGAAACCCACTAAATGTCAAGGGGGATAATATCAGGCTTGCCCGTGAAGAGCTGTGGGACAATAAATCAAGGTTAGAAGTGCTAGCGAGGGCCTTTAGCCCTCTGAGACATGCTGGGTACACTGCAGCACACTTGAAGCCTTACGGAGATGAGCCAGGGGCTCCTGAGGTAATAGGAGCCAAGAGGGAAACACCGGTGAAATACCTCAAAGGAATTAAGGAGTGTTCCTCTAAGAAGGTGACACGGCCAACAGCCCAGCTGAAGTGCCTCTACACCAATGCACGCAGCATGGGCAACAAACAGGAGGAGCTGGAAGCCACCCTGCTGCTGGAAAGCTACGACCTAGTTGCCATTACTGAAACTTGGTGGGACGAATCCCGTGACTGGAGTGCGGCTATCGATGGCTACAGGCTGTTCAGAAGGGACAGGTGAGGAAGGAGGGGTTGCCCTCTACATCAGGAAATGGCTAGAGTGTGAAGAGCTGTCTCTGAAGAATAGCCACGAGCAGGTTGAAAGCCTATGGGTAAGAATTAGAGACCGAGGGAACAAAGGGAGCCTTGTGGTTGGTGTCTACTACAGGCCGCCTGATCAAGGGGAGCCTATTGTCAAAGCCTTCTTACTCCAGCTACAGGAGGCATCGCACTCGCAGGCTCTCGTCCTGCTGGGGGACTTCAACCACCCCGACATCTGCTGGAAAAGTAGCACAGAAAGCTGTAGGCAACCCAGGGGACTCCTGGAGTGCATCGAGGATAACTTCTTAAGCAAGGTAATAGACAGCCCTACCAGAAGGCATGCGATACTGGACCTGATGGTCACCAACGCAAGTAAGCTAATCGGTGACATCAAGATTGGAGGCCTGGGCTGCAGAGATCACGCACTGGTGGAGTTCATAGTCTTGAGGGATATGGGTCAGGAGAAGAGTAAAGTCAAGACCCTGAATTTTAGGAAAGCAAGCTTCCAGCTCTTCAAGGAGTTAGTTAATAGGACCCCCTGGGAAACTGCTCTCAGGGACAAGGGAGCAGAACAGAGCTGGCAGATCTTTAAGGACTCTTTAAGGTTCGAGACCACATGAAGAACCTGAACATACACAAGTCTATAGGACCTGATGAGATGCATCCCAGAGTCCTGAGGGAATTGGCTGATGTAGTTGCCAAGCCACTCTCCATGATATTTGAAAAGTCGTGGCAGTCAGGTGAAGTCCCTGGCGACTGGAAAAAGGGAAACATTGCAGCCATTTTTAAAAAGGGTAGAAAGGAGGACCCTGGGAACTACCGCCCTGTCAGCCTCACCTCTGTGCCTGGGAAGATCGTGGAACAGATCCTCCTAGAAGCTATGCTAAGACACATGGAGGACAGGGAGGGGATTCGAGACAGCCAGCATGGCTTCACCAGGGGCAAGTCCTGTCTGACCAACCTGGTGGCCTTCTACAATGGAGTGACTGCATCAGTGGACAAGGGAAGAGCTACGGATGTCATCTATCTGGACTTCCGCAAGGCCTTTGACACGGTCCCCCAAAACATCCTTCTCTTTAAGTTGGAGAGATACGGATTTGATGGGAGGACTGTTCGGTGGATGAGGAACTGGCTGGATGGTCGCATCCAGAGGGTAGTGGTCAACGGCTCGATGTCAAGATGGAGAGGGGTGACAAGTGGTGTCCCTCAGAGATCCGTACTGGGACCGCTGCTGTTCATCATCTTCGTCAATGACATAGGCAGTGGGATCGAGTGCCCCCTCAGCAAGCTTGCCGATGACACTGAGTGGTGAAGTCGACGTGCCAGAGGGACGGGATGTCATCCAGAGGGACCTGGATGAGCTGGAGAGGTGGGCCCGAGCAAACCTCATGAAGTTCAACAAGGCCAAGTGCAAGGTCCTACACTTGGGTCGGGACAATCCTCATCATCAATACAGGCTGGGGGATGACGTGATAGAGAGCAGCCCTGCGGAAAAGGACTTGGGGGTACTGGTGGGTGAAAAGCTGGACATGAGCCAACAATGTGCGCTTGCAGCCCAGAAGGCCAATCGCATCCTGGGCTGCATCAAAAGAACCGTGGCCAGCAGATCGAGAGAGGTGATTCTCCCCCTCTACTCTGCTCTCGTGAGACCCCACCTGGAGTACTGTGTCCAGCTCTGGAACCCTCGGCACAAGAAGGACGTGGGCCTGTTGGAATGGGTCCAGGGGAGGGCCACGAAGATGATCAGAGGGCTGGAGCCCCTCTCCTACGAGGACAGGCTGAGAGAGCTGGGGCTGTTCGGCCTGGAGAAGAGAAGGCTCCGGGGAGACCTTATAGCCGCCTTCCAGTACCTGAAGGGGGCCTACAGGAAAGCTGGGGAGGGGCTGTTTGCAAGGGCATGTCGGGATAGGACGAGGGGCAATGGGTTTAAACTAGAGCAGGGCAGGTTTAGATTAGACATTAGGAAGAAGTTCTTTACAATGAGGGTGGGGAGGCACTGGCCCAGGTTGCCCAGAGAGGTGGTGGAGGCCCCATCCCTGGAGACATTCAAGGCCAGGCTTGATGAGGCTCTGAGCAATCTGCTCTAGTTGAAGATGTCCCTGCTGACTGCAGGGGGGTTGGACTAGATGACCTTTAAAGGTCCCTTCCAACCCAACACATTCTATGATTCTATTCTATGATTCTATGATTCTATTCTATGATTTGAAAAGTTGTGGCAGTCTGGCAAAGTTCCTGCTGACTGGAAAAGGGAAAACACAACCCCCATTTTCAAAACGGGAAAAAAGGAAGACCCAGGGAACTACAGGCCGGTCAGTCTCACCTCTGT
This sequence comes from Larus michahellis, assembly GCF_964199755.1. Lineage (NCBI taxonomy): Eukaryota > Metazoa > Chordata > Aves > Charadriiformes > Laridae > Larus > Larus michahellis. Next base: position 4,432,248 of record NC_133929.1, on the reverse strand, counting down.
GCCTGGCAAGATCATGGAGCAGATCCTCCCGGAATCTCTGCTAAGGCACATGGAAAATAAGGAGGTGATTGGTGGCAGCCAACATGGCTTCACCAAGGACAAGTCATACCTGACGAACTTGGTGGCCTTCTACGATGTTGCCACAGCATTGGTGGATAAGGGGAGAGCAACCGACGTCATCTACCTGGACTTATGCAAAGCGTTTGACACTGTCCCGCAATGACATCCTGGTGTCTCAATTGGAAAGGCATGGATTTGATGGATGGACCACTCGGTGGATAAGGAACTGGCTAGGTGGCCGCACTCAAAGGGTTGCGGTGAATGGCTCGATGTCCAAGTGGAGACCACTGACGAGTGGCGCTCCTCAGGGGTCGGTACTGGGACCAGTGCTGTTTACCATCTTTGTCGGTGACATGGACAGTGGGATTGAGTGCATCCTCAGCAAGTTTGCCGACGACACCAAGCTGTGTGGCGTGGTCGACACGCCGGAGGGAAGGGATGCCATCCAGAGGGACCTGGACAGGCTTGAGAGGTGGGCCTGTGTAACGGGTTCTTTTTTGGAGAGATTCCAACATACAAACTGGAGCCCACACAAAGAAAAAAAAGGTTAACTCTGCTTTATTGTGAAGCCTTGCTACAGAGAAAAAAAGCAGTGAAGTCAGCTTTATTGAGAAGCCTTGCAAAGCGGTTCCCAAATGTCCCAAAAGTTACTTCAGAGAGTCTTACCAACCCATAGATCGTAGCAGCACCACTGAGCAGCAGGATAACAAGGAGCCCCATTGGTACGGCAGAGGGAGGCAAGGCACAGCGCGGTCAGGGCGTCCCCTGTATCTTCAAAATGCGCTCATGTCTCTCTCCCTCGCCCCGGCCTAGGACAGCCCCCTTATATCCTGCACCGGATTGAGTGGAAAAGTACAGGCTAGAGTCACTGCACGCGTGGCCAGCGCATGCAGCGAGCCTCACCAGACTCATGATCGGGCTTTGCTAACAGCGGCTGTCTGATACGTGACTACATTGTCGTACTCCCTTCTTCTTGTTTTCTTCTTCGAAGGTCAGGTTCTCATGGACACGCACAGAGTTTTTGCAAGTACATGCTCTGTTTGACTGCCTGAAAACAGCTGTTGCTCTTAAACTGAAATTCTCATGCAGATCTACCTTGTGATTTAAGTCTGAAGAAGCCTGCTATCACTTCTCATACGACGACAACAGAGCAATAGTTAGTTGCAGAAGCTTGACAAGTGATTTAGAGTGCAAGATGGAACAAAGCAACAGGTATGATACTGATGCCATGAAATGCCGAAGTTAACTTCCTCCACTCCTCTTCATCGTTGTGACTTCTGGGTGAACTTCAGGCCTCTGCTCTACTTCTTTATTCTTGCTGGCGCATCAAAAGTGTTAGCTTTGACTAGTCTCTGCATTCCTCAGTAACCCTGGGCCCCTTGTTTTGAGAGATAAGCTTCTACTACAAGGTTATATTGTCCTAAAGCATTCTGTCTTAAAAAATAGGAGATGAGTTCTGACATTTAGTACTACAACTGTTGCATCTGCTCTTTGTACAGCCTTAAGGCACCCAGTCTCCTAAATTAAGCTCCTACTCTAATTTACAGTTCTAATATATTAAGCCTCTACTTCAATTAGTTTACAGCTTTAATATGTCAAACCCTACTTCAATACCCATCCTAATTTACCAAAAATATTTCCCAACCATGTGTCCTTTATTTGGTCCTGCAGCTCATGTGTCGCTTCAGCTATCTTCTTCGTCTTCTGGAGGTTTTCCCAACTGATTTAACTGATTCCAGGAGGAGGAAAGGACCCCCGACAACCATATCTTGGCTTGTGCAAATCCGCTCAGCCTTTTTTACTGCCCGCACAAGTGATAACATACCTTTTTCCCAATTGGTATATCTCTGCTCAGTATCATTAAATGAATGAGAGGAGAATTCCGAGGGTCTATCAGGGCCTTCTGGTCCCCGTTGATATAAATTAGAACATGAGAACCATGTTCACTAAATCCCCACTCAGTCTGTATAGGAACTGTCTGGTGTATGGGGGCTAAAGACTGATATATGTGAAGTTCATGAATCAGCAAGTTCAAGGCTTCCTCATGCTGAGGGGTCCACTGCCAACCAACATTTTTCTTAATCAAATTATACAGGGGTCTGCAATTATGGAATGTCCTTCTTATTCTCCAGAGCTTTACCAGCTTCTATTTTTTCCAGGATATCAGCTGGTATAGCCACGGCTCCTCCTGACCACCAAACTCCCAAAAATTTAACTTCTTGACTTGGTCCCTGACATTTAGTGGGAGGGATTTCTAATTCCAATGACGTCAGTGTGTCCCAAACCTGACTAGACACTTCTCTGACTGCCTCGTCATTATCTCCACCTATTAGGATGTCATCAATGTGTTGGTACATGTTTATCCCATCTGGTACCTTTACCTCCTTCAATATTTTCGCTAGTGCATTATGGGCAATAGTGGGAGAATGTTTGTATCCTTGTGGGAGACGATTAAAAGTATATTGCACTCCCTCCCACGCGAATGCAAATTGAGGCTTATCTTCCTCCTGAAGAGGAATCATAAAAAACATATCCTTAAGATCTAAAGTGCACATCCATGTGTGATGGTAACTTGAATCTGAGTGACCAGGTCAGCAATATTAGGAACAGCAGCCGTAAGGGGCATTACATTGCTATTAAGCCTCCTGTAGTCAATTGTGAGTCGCCATCTACCGTCCGGTTTACGTACTGGCCATACCGGAGAATTATAGAGTGTGTCCTGATTATAATACCACAGGCTTCCAGGTCTTTAATTACTTCCCTGATTCCCGTTTTGGCTGTGGCTGCTAAAGGATATTGATTAACATTTGTTACCCGAGAAGGAGGCAGCCTAATGGCAATCTCCAGCCACCGGACCTCACACGGCGGGACTCCAAAGCTCCATACCGCGCCGTCTGGCAATCTCCAGACTTTGTTTGCTAATACATCAAATCCCAAAATGTTATTACGATAGGGACCAATGACTACTTTTATCTTAGTCATTCGGCTTTCTCCTGGAAGCCAGACACGCAATGCACCAATTGGTCTGATTTCACGGACTCCGGTCACTCCTATTACATTTATCTTCTTCTGGGTGGGGACTAATCCTATCCTTTTTGCTGTTTTTTCGGTGCTAACACTTATTTGAGCTCCAGTATCAATTAGAAAATTCACAGGTATTCGTCTGGGGCCAGTAGCTAAAACAATATGTGGTTCACTTAAATGGTTAGGCCATCCTAGGTTAGATATCACATGGGTGGGTTGGCCTAAAATACACACACACCCCCCCCACCCCCCCCGCGCTTTCTAGTTTTTTAGATCAATCAAATCCTTCCTTAAGTCTGAGAAAGGGTTCCAAGGGGCAGAGACGTTATCTTTCTGTGTTTTAACAGCATCAGTACATTCTGTAGCTTTGTTAATAGGCTGCTCCACCAAGTTTACCATTATACGAATATTCTCTGTGGACTGTCCATGTAACATTGATCGGGGTATTCCTAATGCTAACGCCTTTTCCACAATTCATAACGCTGAGGGTCAAAACGAGAACTGGTTTGTCTAGGAGGACGGGGATTATTATGCCCGACAAACCGTGCCTGACGGACCCGGCGCTGTGTATTTGAACCTTCCTCTAACCAACCCATGTCTCTACCATAAATCACTCTTTCTTGTAATAGTTCCCCCCAAGTTAAAACAGGCTGCCATCGCTGGTGGGGGTTGCGAGTATTATGGTCAATTGCCTGTGAAATTTTTTCCTTTAGGTTTTGCACATACATTTTCATAGCATCAGGGAGACCTCTAATCAGTGGTTTAAGGTGCAGGCTAGAGTCACTGCACACGTGGCCAGCGCATGCAGCGAGCCTCACCAGACTCATGATCGGGCTTTGCTAACAGCGGCTGTCTGATATGTGACTACATTGGCGTACTCCCTTCTTCTTGTTTTCTTCTTCGAAGGTCAGGTTCTCATGGACACGCACAGAGTTTTTGCAGCAACAGTACTGAGGTCCTTTTTCTCGGCACGTATACTGGGTTTGGTTCAACTAGTAATTTTCCGTCGTGTCTCACTTGGACCATCCCCTATTATCCCTTACACAGCCTGTGCGAACCTCATGAAGTTCAACAAGGCCAAGTGCAAGGTCCTGCACCTGGGTCGTGGCAATCCCAGGCACAAATACAGGTTGGGAGGAGAAGGGCTTGAGAGCAGCCCTGAGGAGAAGGACTTGGGGGTGCTGGTGGACAAGAAGCTCAGCATGAGCAGGCAATGCGCGCTTGCAGCCCAGAAAGCCAACCGCATCCTGGGTTGCATCAAAAGAAGCGTGGTCAGCAGGCCGAGGGAGGTGATTCTGCCCCTCTACTCTGCTCTCGTGAGACCCCACCTGGAGTACTGTGTCCAGCTCTGGAACCCTCAGCACGAGAAGGACATGGACCTGTTGGAACGGGTCCAGAGGAGGGCCACGAAGATGATCAGAGGGCTGGAGCCCCTCTGCTACGAGGACAGGCTGAGAGAGCTGGGGCTGTTCAGCCTGGAGAAGAGAAGGCTCCGGGGAGACCTTATAGCAGCCTTCCAGTGCCTAAAGGGGGCCTACAGGAAGGATGGGGAGGGACTCTTTATGAGGGAGTGTAGGGATAGGACTGAATAGTGGTGGGATGTGACTCAGGGCATTTTGTTTGTTAAAGGCACCATTCGGGTTTCCGGTTCTGATTGTAATGCAGTGTTGAGACCACCCCAGGCTGAGCCATTTCCACAGCTCCCCCCAAGTTATCTCTGCATAGATAGGCATCAATAAGCATCTGCCGAGGCGAGATGGAGCTGAGTCGAATGACAACTCCCTGCATCTCACCTTTTGTGTTCTGAAACCGGTTTGGCCAGGTGCTCCCATTCAAACATCAAGGAGATTTTAAACACAGAAATAATGTAAAAAGAAGGTTTTTCTCCTCCAAGATGAGGTGGGTTTTTTTTGACTATATAGGCATTTATATAATATAGAATCATAGAATGGTCTAGGTTATAAATGGAAACATCTTCTTCTAAGCTAGGATACAGGTCTGTTGCAAAAAATTTGTCCGTATTAAAGTGATATAACTTTGAGCTTTAACCCAATAGTTCAATTAAAACTCAGTGAATAATCCTTGATTTCATCTATATCCAATTCCCTCCCCTATTTAAATGAGTTATCCGATTATTATAAACTGAATATACATACCCTATCTTATCCCAAGGTCTAGCATCCAGTGCTTTTTCACTGTGAGCAGCATTTTTGGAGCCCATCACTGGGAGCAGTCTAGAAAGCTTTAAAACAAATACCTTAAGTTTAACATAGGAATCTAGAGACACTCCAGTGAAGAAGAAAAGCACAACACAGCCCCTTTTTCTATAAAGACACAGTTTTATATGGGCAGAATCAACAGTGAAATAATCTACAAGAGCAGGAAAAGCTAAATGAAGACGTTCTAGCAGTATAAAATTGGTCCTTACAAATACATGTGAGAGAGGCTACAAGTGCTTCCCCAACATGAAAGTCCATGGGCCGGGCTGGACCATGAGCAGCTATTGGCCTCACTCAGTGGCTGCAGCACATCTGTGGCGTCTTTCGACTCTTGGCCTTCTTAATTACGCTACCAAAATTCACTGTTTCCATGCTGTTTTCACTTGCTAATTAAAGAGTAAGGTGTGTCGTTTTCTCTTTGTATTGTCTAATTTAAACTAATGTGCCACTAGAGGGAGCATACATCTGTATCTGTATCTTGGGCACGGTTGCTGGTGCATCAAGCAGCCAAGCATATATCAGGCAGTCCTTATCCGGGGGCCACAGCCTTTTCAAACTCCTTCAGTAAATCTACGCTAGAGACCATTCCTTCTTTATTACTTGTCTTTAATATTTTTGTCTCTCTAGAGGAATTTCCTGTTTGCATTTTGCTCATTTTCCAGGGCTTTGCATCCACTACAGGGAGGTATGCACAAAGAGTATATTGATTTTATTAAACTCCGTCACTGCCAGTGAGAGCAAACAAAGATTTAGAAATAGAGTGCATTTACTGCAGGTAAAAATAATCGATGAACACCATTTAAGAGCCACTTTTAATAAGATGGGAAATAAAATCAGAGAGACTCGGGATTTCATTTTAAAACGAAAAATAACAAGATTGCTGATGAAGTTAAAGTTCAATGACAAAACTAGGACCCATTTGTTACAGCAACATGCTGCCATTGAGCCAGTAGAATAAAAACCACTGCCAAACCTGATTCAAACAGCCAGAAAGGGCTACTAGAAAAAGACAACATTGGCCCAAGGATAAGGAAGATAAAGGCAATTAGGGATCACACAGGTGTCATACACATCACATAGCAATTTCAGATATACATATGCTATGTATTGATTAGACAGTATTTTATGAATTTTTCCATCCCTGGAAACATTCAAGGTCAGGTTGGACATGGCTCTGAGCAACCCGATCTAGTTGAAGATGTCCCTGCTCATGGCAGGGGGATTGGACTAGATGACCTTTAAAGGTCCCTTCCAACCCAAACTATTCTATGATTCTGTGATTCTACAATGTCTCCCATACCTGTATGCTCTTTAATTCTTACCTATAAGCTCTCAGAGGCTCATCATCCATCCCCAGACAGAGCTCCATACGTTCCAGTTGTTCTCTAACTTAAAGGGCAACTCCCCCTCCTTGTCTTCCTGTACTGTCTTTCCTAAAAAGCCTGTATCCCTCCATTGCAACACCCCAGTCTTGGTAGCCATGCTACAACATCTCTGTGATCTCAACAGGCTCATAGCCCTGCAACTGTGCACAGATCTCTAATTCCTTATGTTTATTCCCCATGCTGCATGCATTAGTGTACAGGCACTTTAGAGAGGCACCCCAGCATGCTAATTTCCCAGAAAGGATTTTGAGGATTTCTTGTAGACACTTCCTTGCTTACATGCAAATGCTGTATGTTACCCCACTTAAGCCCCATTTTTTTGGTTTTGGGTTCCTTTTCTGTCACCCCAGGCCCCCCTCCTTGTCTTCCTTGCCTCTTCGTTATTGCTAACAGCAATTTACTCTTCTTTATTGACAACAGCTCCTGCCTGACTTCCCCTTAGGCATGGCTGGGAAAACTTTACTGTTTTACTCTTGCAGCTTCAGATATGACCTTCTGCCTCAGCCAGCATGGCTCTGAGTTGGTGGATTGCCTGGATGCAAGCTGGGAGCTCTGCGATACATCCAGTACTGACACCATCTCCATTTACTCTCATTTATTTTTATCTTTGGCTTTCTTCGGTGTACATGCTTTTCTGTGTAGCTAAGGAAGATAATCACAGCATAAACCCAGTAGTTAATGGCCTGTCGATATTTTTAGCATGATGGCAAATTGTCCAGAGTCTATATTTTGACTAAATACACACTGTGCAGATCAAAAAAAAATCATTTATGTTCCACGTAGGAAGGTCTCCGTCAAATCAAAAATATATGGCTATTGCCACCTCTTTGTCCAATTTATAAAGTCAATTCAGGAATCTATTTTGGTTATTTCCTTTAGAAAATATTCATATTTTCTATATTAGTAACAATTTAAACTACTAGTATAACATTGAGATAAATATTACATATTTTCTGTATTCTAGACTGTCAGAGTGTGGGGTTTTTACTATAAATTTTAAGTCAAAACTACACTAATTTTAATTTCTCCAAAATGATTGTAGCAAACTGCATCCAGGTCAATTTTTCCCAGTCCCATAACTGTGTTTAAGGACTTCAAGGATCGGGTCCATAACAATAGTTTTCATTGTCACAGAGATAAGAACACAAGGATTTTCATCATGGATTTTGTTGCATCATCTCATTATTCAGTTCCTGCAGAGACATGTTTGAGAGGATCAAAGTTTCCAAGTGTTTTCATGGCAAAACTGGGCAACAGTCAACTATTTTGAAAATCCATAACAGGGATTCATACTGAGACTTTTAAAAATGCAAAAATCTAGAAGATTGCTTAAAAAAAAACCCAAAGATTTAATGTGCATTTTAAACATCCTCTGGTTGCCCAGAGAGGTGGCGGATGCCCCATCCCTGGAAACATTCAAGGTCAGGTTGGACGGGGCTCTGAGCAACCTGATCTAGTTGAAGATGTCCCTACTCATGGCAAGGGGGTTGGACTACGTGACCTTTAAAGGTCCCTTCCAGCCCAAACTATTCTATGATTCTATCCAAAGGAATGGCTGTACCTTGTTAGCTATATTCATAGCGCATTAATCCATAACATCAACCAAAAGGGAGCTGATGAAATAGCATAACTATTTATAACCTTGCAACTAGGTGTTACACTCTGGATTAACCAGGAGTTAAGAATTTATGTAAGATCAGTAACTTTTTTCATTGAATGTCCTTGTCAATATGATTATTGACAAGATACTGATTACCTATCTTAGGTTTTAGTTCATTGCCTTCTTCAGCAGAAGAGAGCTCTTCAAGAAGCACAGATCAAAATAAGAGTGCTGAGAACATAATTCCTTCATGGTTTACTGGTTAAGCTCTTTGGGAAGTGGAACAGGCTTCCCTGATTCAGCATTTTGCCTTGTTTTGCTTGTTTTCACAGTAATGCAAATTTATGAAAATCAGGGCATTGAATGTTGCAACCTCAGAGTCCGTCTTTAACTCATATCATTGCTTACTTCCTTCAGTATTTTAGGATCTTGAACCTCTAAGATGTCAGTCTTTCTGCCAAACATTAATAAGCACCGTTTGATTTCTGTAAACTCAAGTCAGTGAGAGCTGAATAGCATTCAACACAGGAGGCATTCAGTAGTTTGCATATTTGGGCCATAGGCATGTAAGGGAAACTAATAGTGCTCGGCTGATTTCTTGCAAAAGTAGGATTTTTTCTCTGAAACAAAAATGCAGCATGGAGCAAATTGAGGAAATAAATGTTGTGTCCCTTATGATGAGCAGAGAGAACTCTCTCTTTTTTTTTCTGTATGGTTGGTGTTTGGGCTGCATCATGCCCATCACAGGGCATTCAAAGATGAAGGCCTAAATTTCTCAATTGAGGAGGAAAAAAGGTAAAGCTTATCAACTAGACGATCTTTAAGGTCCCTTCCAACCCAACCCATTCTATGATTTGATGATCCTATGATTCTATGAACTTGTCTACCTTGTCATATTTATTCTGGGTAGCTTGCCACCCTATTCTCAATTAAATCCTGACAAAAAACCCACAACATTTGATATGACAGCATTTGAGGAATTAAGAACTAATAATTTTTCAGCACACACATGAAAATCAATACTTATTTGCTTGGGAAAAAAACCCAGCCAATTGAAAACAAAATTATTTGGAATGCGGCAAGTCTGTGGCACACCAAGTGATACATTTATTAAATCAGAAATTGAACCTCCGATTCCTCACTGAACCGAGGAAAAGAACAAGTCTGTGATTCCAAAAGATCAAGCTTAGCACCGATTTAATTCCTACCTTGATTCATGCTCAAAATAAACTGCTACGTCTCTATGCTGGAGAAATCTCTTTTCAGATCTAGCATTGGATATTTTGCTATCTTTAAGGACTCATTGCCTTCTCCTACCCTGAAATTTGTCTGTATGCAGATGCACATTTCTGGTTTTAGTGGTTAAGTCCCTCCACAATCCCCTCTGTTGTGTGTATGTGGTATTAGGTCCTTCCTCTCTACAATTCAAAAATGTTTTTTGGCAAAACTTAAGTCATATTACCAGTGTCAGTGAGACTCTCCAAGAACCTGCCCTCTAAGAAAGTCACCTGGGTAAAGTGCTTTTAGTTTTCAGTCAGGCAGGAACCAGGTTCACAAGCCATGCTATGTGATTTACTTGTATCGATTACCTTCATATTAAATGCATAAGACAGTGTTATACTGCTTCTCTGAATAAACTTCAACTTTGGTTTGTTTTTTCTCTTTCTCTGTTTGTCTTTCTGTTTCTCTGTTTCTCTTTATGAGAGAGTGTAGCGATAGGACGAGGGGTAACGGTTTTAAAATGAGAGGGGAGATTTAGATTAGATATTAGGAAGAAATTCTTCACTGTGAGGGTGGTGAGGCACCGGAACAGGTTGCCCAGGGAAGCTGTGGATGCCCCATCCCTGGAAGTGTTCAAGACCAGGCTGGATGGGGCTTTGAGGATCCTGGTCAAGTGGAAGGTGTCCCTACCCATGGCAGAGGGGTTGGAACTAGATGATCTTTAAGGTACCTTCCAACTCAAACCATTCTATGTTTCTGTGATTAAAGGGCTGGGAAGCCTGCCATATGAGGAAAGGCTGAGAGAATTGGGTTTGTTCAGCCTTGAGAAAAGAAGGCTCAGGGTAGACCTTATCACCGTGTTCCAGTATTTAAAGGGTAGCTACAAAGGAAATGGAGACTCCCTTTTTACAAGGAGTCACATGGAAAAGACAAGGGGTAATGGGTACAAGTGACTCCAAGGGACACTCCAATTGGATAAAAGAGGAAAATTTTTCACAATGAGAAGAGTCAGCCATTGGAATAATCTCCCCAGGGAAGTGGTGGATTCACCATCATTGGACACTTTTAAGATTTAGCTCGACAGGGTGCTGGGCCATCTTGTCTAGCTCGTGTTTTTGCCAAGAAAGGTTGGACCAGATGATCCTTGAAGTCCCTTCCAATCGGTATTCTATGATTCTATAAATAACAGTACTGATCCAGACAAGGGGTCTTCATAACCCAGTACTCTGTCTAACAACAGCCATAATTTGATGCTCAGAGAAGAGAGCAGAACAAACATGTGATACTCCTTGATACTCTCACAGCTTTCAGCTATTTTCAGAGCAGGGAATTTTGTTAGCCTGTTTTCATTTGTCTGCTTAAAGCCCACAATGAATCACTTACATGTACTTGTCCAGTCTCCTGTTGAACCCATGTAAATGTCCTGCATCTACATCATCCTTTGACAAGGAGTTCCATAGGTCTATGACAGATTATGTAAAGATTCACCTACCTTTCTTTGTTTTGAATGTTGCTCCCACTAGTTGCATTTGATGGACTGTATTCTTATATTGGAAAAATCAGTGAAGAGCTGATGTCTGTTCACGTTTCCCACGCCACTCAGGATTTTTAGATCCCTACCATATCCCTCCTACTAACTGTCTCTTTTTCAGGATGATGAGTTCTGGCCTACTTCATATGGAAAAAAAGCACAAAGTGTTTAACAGGTCAGGCTAGCATGGAAAAGGCACATGAGTTTCTGTAGGTAATAGCACTGAAAGGAATGACCTATCTAATACCACATCCTGCCACATTTGACTTTTCTGACCGGACAGCCACTTACAGCAGTCACCTGGAAGCATTTTCAATAAAAATATAGAGCTCACACTTCCGACTTTGCAGGATTCCTTATCCCACCCCATGCCACAAATCCCTCCAATCCGCAATCAGAATTATACAATTGCTTATACCCTGAAATACTCAAAACCTCCACAAGAGTTCAACCTCCTTTCCTATTACCCCTTTCACCCAACTATGAAAATATTCCTTTCACTTTAAATACTTTTGTATGCTGTTTCTTACTCTGATATTGTACCTTTTTGGTCAGTGGAAAGATGTCTCTGTGCAATGCGTTGTTACTATGAAGCAAGCTAAAACATTCAATTATGGCCCTAAATCATTAAAAAAATTAAAATATTCTGGGTGTTGGGTTTAGAATTGTGTGCTTGAGACAGCACTAAAAATCAATTGATTTCCAAGTCTACCGAAGGTATATATATAGAAATACAGTAAATGCTAACCATTTTTCTTAACATACTGTTTCAATGCAAACCAATAATAAAAATTAATTACTTCTTTTAATGGACTACAGTTAAAAGTGAGGGTTTATTTTTCATTTGAAGTTTTATGGGTTGATTTTAGGTTGTCTTCTTTTCTAGAAATTGTATCCCTCTAAGACGAATGGCTAGCACATTCTGTCGTCTCCTGGCTGGCCGTGCAACTGCTGCACTCTTTGCAGCAGCAGGCACAGGGGTCCTAACCACTGGGTACCTCCTCAGTAAGCAAAATGTTAAGGCTGCTATTCAAGAAAAACGAAAACTCTTCCCTCCAAGGTAAGAACTTTGGGTTATGTAGTCAGCTGAGCATAGGGCCCAGTTAACTGGGTTAGGCATAGCATTTAATTCTTTGAGGGAGGAAGATCCCTAATAAAGCTGCAGAGTACCTACTCCCTCATGCAAACATGCCATCTATATGTCTGCATATGGGCTGTTGACTGATAACCTAAACCCCAGCATCCTTTATTAATAACTCCAGTTTTAGATAGCACTGACAATGGCCTTCAAGACCAGAAAATAGGGATGTGAGATCATATCAGCACACTCACAAGAACATTGCCAAACAATGACAAGCTTGCAAAATGGTTCAGTTTTTAGGCAAAGCACCAAATTAGTCCATATTTTATCTCATCAGCTCTTGAATGCTTTCAGCGTTTATTGGACTGGCTGATTGCATATATTCTACTATTAGGAACCATGAAAGTATTTTAATTATGTTAGTAGTAAAGAAATCTCTTATATAACTACTGTACTTGAAATATTCCTAATTCTGTTTAAAAACTAGTTGGTTGATGATTAGAAACTAACTACAGATATGTAAGTTGACTTTGCTGGCCATATTGGTGAAAAAACAAAACAAAACACAACACCAAAAAAAGGACCAGGCTTTGACAGACTTTTTTTTTTACATGGCAAATAGTATCTCAGTTCAAATAAATTCTTATAAAAACAATGGGGGAGTGCATACAGCAAAGTGTTATCAATAAAAGGTAAATGTGATCTGACTCACTTGTAAAAATGCTTTAGTAAAGCATAATGTCTTCATTTTCTCTGTTTTATTACATTGTACAACTTCTTGTAAATAAAACCATTAAACCAACCCCAAATATTGTAAAAGAGGTCGATTTCCAGCTGATATAGATCAGAAAGTTCCACTGATGTCCACAAAGCTGCAAGAACATCTCATTCAGAATGAGAGCTCTTATCCAGTTAAACATGATTAATTTCCTACTTGAACAAAACAATGTTAGAGCTCTTTTAATTCTGAAATAAGAGTGTCTCAGCAGAGATTTAATAGGGTTTAATACACTTTCAAAGATCATTTGGATTAATTTTTCTGGTTGCTCCAAGTAACAGAAAGCTGCTATTGTCTGTTAGTGTAGTTGCCCACTAGTGCAGTGTGGAGTACTTTGCATGACTTCAGTATTCCTCCCTTCCTAAATTTCAGTGCAATGTATTGTGGTGGGTTATCCTTGCCTGGCTGCCAGATGCTGACCCATCCACTCTCTTACTCCTCCTCCTCAGTAAGACAGGCGAAGAAAATAAGATTAAAAACCTAGTGGGTTGAGGTAAGGACGGGGAGATCACTCACCAATTACCGTCATGGGCAAAACAGTTGCGACTTGTGGAAAATGAATTTAATTTACTGCCAATTAATTGTAACAGAGTAGGATAGTGAGAAATAAAAACAAAACTAAAATCACCTATCCCCCCCACCCCCCTTCTTCCCAGGCTCAAATTCACTCCTAACTCTTCTATCTCCTGCCCCCCTAGTGGCACAGGAGAGATGGGGAATGGGGGGTTGCAGTCAGCTCATAACACTTTATCTCTGCTGCTCCTTCCTCTTCATGCTCTTCCCCTGCTCCATCGTGGGGTCCCTCCCATGGGATACAGTCCTTCATGAACTTCTCCAATGTGGATCCTTCCTAAGAACAAGCTGCAGTTCTGTTATAGTTGAATTTAAAATAAATCGAGTCCGAAATAGATTCAATAAATATTTATTGAGGTAGGAAGGCAAAAGCAGCGCTGGGCGGCCGGGGAGTCGCAGCTCCACCAAAGGCTCGCAAATTCAAGCAAGCTGAGCAGCTCTTTTTATCTTCACGGAGGTCGGGTTTCGACATCTTCGGTACGCCCCTCCGTAGCTTCTTGCTTGAGGTAGTTTAGATAAAATGTTGGTCACAGAATCAGCTCAAAACAATACATTCTGATAACATTGTGGTTAAGCTTTTTGTCAAACAGGAGTTCCCATGTTGGTGTAGCAAGATAACATTGTGGACATGTCTCTTCTGGTTAAACAGGGAGTTCTCAAGACTGCCACAATGGGTTCGTTCCTCTTGCTTAACTTGTTCGATCAGCAAATCACCTTTAGTTACTTATTACAATCCCCCCCTTCTTTTATTTATAAGTGATTTGCTGATCAAACCTAGACAATACCTCACAAGCTGCATCTAATTCAGGATTTTTGTTCAGTATAATTTTCATTTCCAGTTCTGATTGCTTCATCACCATTAGCTGCACTTTTTCTAACCTGCTTTCAACAAAGGGTCCAAAATGACACAGGGTCCAAAAGTCAGAGCCAATAGCAACATCATGAGGGGTCCCGCCAAAGTAGAAATTAAGGTACTCAGCCATGGTGACTGATTAAACCAAGATTCATTTTCTAAAGTCATGGTAATCAATACCATTAATAGGATACCAGCTTTCATTTCCCCACTGTTTAGTACCTCTCTGCCTTCCTCGTCTACTCCTTTGCAGAGAGCAACGGGATATCAAGATCTTCTCGGCAGCAGCAGATAGTCTTCAGGGGAATTTTGCTGTTATCCTGTCAATAATTTCCAAGGTCTAAAGAGTTAGTTATCTCTCAAATCTATTTCCACCTATGTGGTTGTTGTGCCCGTTTCCAGGCGAATCTTATAGCACACTGTCTTAAAACTCTATACCAGTCTGTTTCATGTACTTCCCAAAGTTCAGGTACTGACAGTTCCCACCCACAAAATAATTTACGAATTTCCACTGGATCCTCTGGTCCCCTGGCACATATCAAATCATTGCGACATTTCATACAGTAGGGTTGTCTCTTAAATGAAACACAGGACCAATCTCTATTACAATTTAGACATCGGCAAACAACCCAACATAAATGTCCAGAAGTAGGGTGTTCTAAGCAGGGTATTCCCCAGAGATCTCCTATTCTGGGTGATTCGGGTATCTCCGTCTCTGTTTCGCAACAAAATGGAAAAACCTGGGGAGTTCCTGTTAGTTTGTATAATCCACCCCCCCCGTTTGGTCCGGTATCCTTTCTTCACTCCAGGGTGCAAAATATACCTTTCGTAGAGTATTTCCTGGTGGTATTTGGAACCATCGATATAAACTATCTCTTGCGTCCCTTCTGGAGTGGTTCATTTACCGGTCTCGCTTTTCCTTATCTTTACTCGAAGATCTCCTGGTTCCGACGTCACAGTCCACTTCTCTGGGAAGATAGGTCCCTTAATCCTACTAGCGTGAGTCCATCCTTTTTCTGCTGTCCGTACAGCCGTATCTGTGGTAAGTAAAACAACAAAGGGTCCTTCCCAACGGGGTGTTAGGGAGGTTTCTTTCCAGGTTTTGATTAGTACCTGGTCTCCGGGCTGGATTCGGTGTATGGAAATGTCCAAGGGAGGTCTTTGTACTACCAAGCCCTTCTTTCTTAGTTCCTGTCTTCTTTTTGTAAGTTCTAAAATATATTCTGTTAAAAGTTTATCCTCGACTTTTGGGTGTTCCACGAATAACCCAAAGTCATAAGGCATTCCATACAACATTTCAAAGGGGGATATACCAGTATCTGTTCTTGGCTGAGTTCTAATGTAAAGCAAAGCCAATGGGAAACATTTAACCCAATTCATTTTTGTTTCCACCATAAGTTTGGTTAGGTGTTTCTTTATCTCCCCATTCATTCTTTCTACTTTCCCAGAACTCTGTGGGTGCCAGGGAGTATGGTATTCCCATTTTGTACCAAACAATTCAGTTGTCTCTTTAATTACTTTGGATGTGAAATGTGGACCTCGGTCTGAGTCAATTACCACAACAGTCCCATATCTTGGAATAATTTCTTCCAAGAGAATCTTAATAACTGTCTTTGCAGTAGCTCTTACCACTGGAAAGGCTTCTACAAAGTGCGTAAGGTGATCAACGAAGACCAATAAATACTGATATCTCCCCACCTTTGGCAATTCGGTAAAATCCACCTGTATTTTCTCAAAGGGTCTTTTAGCCAATTCACGACCTCCTTGAACCTTTTCCCTAAGTTGTCGTTTATTCACTTTGTGACAGGTTAAACATCCCTCTAAAATCCTTTTAGCTAGACCGTATATTCCGACACAGGCATAGTTTGTCTCAAACTGATCCACTAAAGCTTGAATTCCCCAATGAGTTTTATGGTGTAATTTATTCAGTATTCCCCGAGCTAATCCTTTTGGAAGAATTTCCCTGCCATCTGGTAGCAGCCATTTATCGCCATCTCTTTTTGCTCCAATTTGTTGTAGCTTATCCAATTCTTGGAGAGTGAAAGTTTTATCTAATTTTAGCCTTTCAGGTTCCTCTCTCAAGGTCTGAACCATTAATAATGCAGCCCGTTTTGCCTCCGCGTCGGCTAGATTGTTTCCTCTTACAGTATGGGTTAGTCCCTTCTGGTGTCCTTTTACATGGACTATGGCTATCTTTAGTGGACCTCTTAATGCCTTTAAAACTTCTAAGATTAGCTTTTCATGGACTAATCCTTTTCCCTGGGTGTTAAGTAAGCCTCTCTCTTCCCAAATGTTTCCAAAAGTATGTACCACCCCAAAGGTATACTTTGAATCTGTATAAATAGTTCCAACTTTATTTTCTAAGAGCTTTAATGCCCTTAGCATAGCATATAACTCACACGCTTGTGCAGACCAGGCTTCACTTAATGGTCCTGATTCTTTTATCTTAAAAGTATACCCATCCACAATAGCATAACCTGATTTCCGTTGTCCTTCAACCACTCGTGAGGAGCCGTCCACAAATAATTTTTCTCCTTCGTCTAATTCATTGTCTTCTAAGTCCTCCCTTATTTTAGTCTGCAAATTTATTAGTTGGAGGCAGTCATGTGTCAAATCTTCTTTAGGTTCTCCGTATAAAAATTGGGCAGGATTCTGAATAGAAGTGGTTTCCATTTCTAGTCGAGGGGAGTTAATTAAAATTCCCTCATATTTTAGCAGTCGACTATCTGTAAGCCACTTATCAGCCCGTTGTTGCAATACTCCTCGAATGTTATGGGGGGTGTATACTTTTAGTTCACCTCCCAAGGTGACTTTTCCAACTTCTTCCACTACTAATGCAGTGGCCACTATTGCTTGCAAGCAGGTGGGCCACCCGCGGCTTACAGGATCCAGTATTTTAGAATAATATCCTACAGGCTTTCTCTGCCCTGCCCATCCTTGGGTCAGAACCCCATAAGCTGTCCCGTTATCTACATTGATAAAGAGTTGAAAGGGTTTACGGATATCGGGTAAACTGAGGACAGGTGCTTCTACCAGATCTCTTTTTATATTTTCCCAACAATTCTCATCTTCAGGGGACCATTTTACCAACCCGTTTTTAGTTAATTTTTCGTACAAGAATTTTACTTTACTGCTGTAATTTTCTATCCACTGTCGACAATACCCTAATAATCCCAATAACTGTCTTATCTGTCTTTTATTAGTGGGTGCTGTTAGAGACAAAATTCCTTTTACTCTTTCGGGATCTAATTTCTTGTGTCCCTTTATGAGCCAATGCCCCAAATATTTTACCTCTTCTTCAGTAAACTGTAATTTGGACTTAGAAACCTTTAATCCCTTGAGGCCTAAGAAGTTCAATAATTTGATGCTCTCATTTCTGACTTCTTCTTGAGTTCTTCCAGCGATCAATAAATCCTCCACGTATTGTATTAGAATTAGTCCCTGACTTAATTCATAAGATTCCAGTAACTGTTCCAGAGCTTGTCCAAACAAGTTCAGAGACTCTGTAAATCCCTGGGGCAAAACGGTCCACCGTAATTGTTGTTTTCTATGGGTCTTGGGGTTCTCCCACTCGAAAGCAAAATAGTCCCTACATTTTCCTTCTAAGGGACAAGCTCAAAAAGCATCTTTTAAATCTATAACACTATACCATTTATAATCTGGACTTAACTGATTAAGTATAGTGTGCGGGTTAGCCACCACAGGGAACCGGGTAATGGTTCGTTCATTTACGGCTCTCAGATCTTGTACTAAACGATAGGACCCATCCGGCTTCTTTACAGGCAATATGGGAGTATTGTGGGGAGACATACAGGGTTCCAAAAGCCCTTGGGCCAAAAGTCTCTCAATTACTGGCTGCAACCCTTCTCTCCCCTCTCTAGAGATGGGATACTGTTTTATCCTAATTGGCTGGTCTGGGTCTCTTATGGAGACCGTGATCGGTTTGATATTTAATTTTCCCACCGACCCTGGGCTATACCAAGTTTCTGGATTAATCTTGGCTTCATCTTCTGCAGTTAATAAGCATAATCTTACTTTTAATTTCTCTTGCTCTACTTCCAAATTGATTCCTAATTCCACCATCAGGTCTCGTCCCAAGAGGTTATACTCAGCTTCTGGGACCAATAAAAATGTTCCCACTCCATATTTATTTGGGGCTTCTATTGTTACATTCCTTATCAGGGGCACCTTAAAAGGTTCCCCCTTTGCACCAACTACTTGGAGTTTATCCTTTGATTCAACACATCCAGATGGTAACTTTTGGACTGTTGATCTTTCGGCACCCGAGTCCACAAGGAACTCGAACACTTCGTGCTGAGGACCCAATTTCAATTTTATCAAGGGCTCGGTAACCTTAGGGGTCCCCAGCAAATAGAGCCCCTGACCCCCCTAATCTTCCTTAAAAATCTCCTCATCCTGCCTTCTTTTCCGACAATTTCTCTGTAGATGTCCCTTCTTGCGACAATAAAAACATTCTATGTCCTGCGAACTAAATCTTCTTCTTCTCGGTTCTACTGGGCCCTTCCGGGGACTTTCTCCTCTCCTGCCCTGATTTTGTCCTTCCCTTACAGCTGCCATCAGGATTCTGGCTTGTTTCTTCTGATTTTCTTCCTCCCTTCTCACATACACCTTCTGAGCTTCTCGTAATAATTCATCTAACCCCCTTTCCTGCCAGTCTTCTACTTTCTCTAACTTTCTCCTTATATCTGCCCAAGATTTAGCTACAAATTGAGTTTTCAGCAGGGCTTGACCCACTTGGCTATCGGGGTCTAACCCGGAATATAGCTGTAAACTTTTTCTCAATCTTTCCAGCCATTCAGTGGGGGTTTCATCTTTCTTTTGTTGTTCATTAAAGGCCTTATTAATATTTTGCCCTCTGGGTACAGAATCTCTAATCCCCTGAATTATTATATCCCGGAGATCAATCATGTTATTTCTATGTGCGGGGTCTTGATTGTCCCAATTGGGCCGCTGTAAGGGCCATTTTACATCTCCGGCGGGACCATGCTGATGCCTCTGATCCCAATGCCTCATGCCTGCCATTCTGATCATTCCTCGTTCTTCGTTTGTGAACAAGATCTTTAAAATAGATTCCATCTCATCCCAAGTATAAATGTTAGGCCCGAGGAATTGATCAAAACGTTCTGCTACCCTAATGGGTCCTCTAACAAGTGTCCCATTTCTTTCTTAAATTCCCTCACATCCCCGGAGCTGAGGGGTACAGATACAAATCCAACTCCGGGTTGTGGTCCCCCCATAGCAGTCTCCCTTAAGGGATACAACAAGTTTTCCTCCCTCCTTTCTCTAGTTTGACTTCTAGTTAATTCTTCAATTAGAAGGAGGAGCCTCTTCCCCAGGTTCTGTGGGGGCTGTTGGAGGGAGATCTTGCTCAGGACCTTGCGGAGGGGGGACATAGGGTGGGGGAGACGCTGGAGGTTCGTCTACATCCCACCTTTTCTTTTTATCATTTTTCTTTTCATCATTTTTCTTTTCTTTTAATGGAAACAAATTAGCGGCCTGAGCCGTGCCCAGGATCCATAAAAAGGCGTATTCACTCTCCTCCTTATTAAATGGTCGTTTGTTGTTAACATATATGTTTAATTGTTGGCATATCCAATCCTCTAAGGATCCATGAATTGGCCAATATAAATCTTTTCTCATCTGTTTTCTTCCCCATACCTCCATACAATAATAGACCAATTTCTCCTTGGATTTCCCTTTTCGAGAAGGGGAACTATCCCAATATCTAATCATTAGGCCTAACGGGCTATCTTGGGGTATATCGGGGAGCCCACCCCCACCCCGTATCTCCTGCATGGAACCAGAAGTCCTACTTTTCTTCTGTCCCATCTTCCGAAAGTGCCTTCTTTCACTCAAAATTCACTCACTTCCCTCCGTTCGTGGCCCACGCCCTCGCGGACAATGGGAACCGCACTATTAGGAGGTCCACACTCACTTCGTCCGGTGGGCTACTAAGCCCAGTGGACGTCTGAGTCACTCGCACCCGGGTACCCAATCCCCGACCGAACGGAACCGCAATATACTTACTCACTCCCGAGTCTTCGTCTGGCTCTTCGTGCACAAAAATTACGGGGAACTGCAGTATCTCCTTTCTCTTTTCTTTTTGCTTTCCTCTCTCAGTTCGGAAAATCCAGCTGAGCTAAGTCGGAATCTCCTCCGGGACCATCCGAAGATGGGGCGCCCTCCCAGAGTTGAATTCCGAGTCGGCTGTCTGGATCCGAGTCACGGCACCAAATTTGTTATAGTTGAATTTAAAATAAATCGAGTCCGAAATAGATTCAATAAATATTTATTGAGGTAGGAAGGCAAAAGCAGCGCTGGGCGGCCGGGGAGTCGCAGCTCCACCAAAGGCTCGCAAATTCAAGCAAGCTGAGCAGCTCTTTTTATCTTCACGGAGGTCGGGTTTCGACATCTTCGGTACGCCCCTCCGTAGCTTCTTGCTTGAGGTAGTTTAGATAAAATGTTGGTCACAGAATCAGCTCAAAACAATACATTCTGATAACATTGTGGTTAAGCTTTTTGTCAAACAGGAGTTCCCATGTTGGTGTAGCAAGATAACGTTGTGGACATGTCTCTTCTGGTAAAACAGGGAGTTCTCAAGACTGCCACAATGGGTTCGTTCCTCTTGCTTAACTTGTTCGATCAGCAAATCACCTTTAGTTACTTATTACAGTTCTTCAAGAACTGCTCCAGTGTGGGTCCTTTCTATGGGGTGTAGTCCTTCAGGAACAGACTGCTCCAGCATGGGTCCCCCCCAGGGTCACAGGTCCTGGCAGAAAACCTGCTCCTCCGTGGGCTACTCTCCATGGGTCACAGTTCCTGCCAGGAGCCTGCTCTAGCATGGGCTTGCCATAGGCTGCAGCTTCCTTCAGGGCACATCTACCTCCTCTGGCATGGGTTCCTTCACAGGCTGCAGGGGGAGACAACCTGCATCACCATGGTCTTCACCAGGGGCTGCAGGGGAATCTCTGCTCTGGCACCTGGAGCATCTCCTCTCCCTCCTTCTTCACTGACCTTGGTGTCTGCAGGATTGTTTTTCTCACATTTTTTCTCACTTGTCTCTCTCACAGCTGCTATGCAGTCTTTTTTACCCTTTCTTAAATATGTTATCACAGAGGTGCCACCAGCTTCACTGATTGGCTCAGCTTTAGCCAGCGGCAGGTCCATTTTGGAGCCGGCTGAAACTGTCTCAGTCCAACATAGGGGCAGCCCCTGATCTCTTCTTACAAAAGCCCTCCCTGCAGCCTCCCCCTTGTCACATAAACCCAATACACATATAAACCAAGAACTATTTATATTTTTCAGATGTGCTATGTACTCCATATCTCCTCATTGCTTAACTAGTTTCTTAAACTAGCAAGGATTACTATTTAAAGATATCATATTAAGTGCTTGTGTTTTTTTTTCTCTTCAGTGCAGACTATCCTGATCTCCGCAAACATAACAACTGTATGGCTGAATGCCTCACACCAGCAATTTATGCTAGGTTAAGGGACAAGATGACTCCCAATGGCTATACCCTAGATCAGTGTATCCAAACCGGGGTTGACAATCCTGGACATCCTTTCATTAAAACTGTGGGCATGGTTGCAGGTGATGAAGAATCCTATGAGGTAAAATATTTTCACAATGCTATCATATTTGCTTCAGTTTGTATGGTATAGTTCGCGAGAGTTTGTTATATGAACACAGATTCTTAGTATAATATGCACTCCTAAGAGAAATTGTATCCCAGAGAATATATAGAGGAAGACCATATGCATAAAGACAGTATTTTCCCTACTCTTTATGAGGATTTGAATGCTGTTCTACATTAAGAAATGCAGTGAATATGAGGCATTCCTAAAGGAGCCCTCTCTACTGCAGTCAAAGTTAATAAAATATGGCTGCTTGGGAGTAATACTCTATTTGCCTCCAACAGCTGCTTTCTTTCCTACTACTAAACATAGTTTATGGAAGAAAAATGAGACACATCAAAATAAAGGTAATATGGAAATTACATTGTAAAATGGTTGAGGCAGAATGAAAAAAAAAAGGCTTCTGTGAAGTTCTGGGCATCTTGAAGCGATAGCTATTGGACCACAACAAAAGCCAAAGATAGTATTAGGATAGACAGGTTTATGTAATTCTGAAACAAGGAGAATAGAAAAAGAAGAAAATCTTTATTTTTATTAACCTCTGTGATCTGCTTTCTTCAGTCTACCATACAACAGCATCTATTATTATATAATCTCTTAATAGTGTCTTAGTAGACATCTGGTATTCTGGAACTACCAGCTTCTGCGATTTGTTTTACTTATTTAGACATGGTGACTGCCTTGAAAAGTTCTGCCAGAGTTATTGCTGCACAACAGAATGAAGGTGTGATTGTGATCAGTGTTGACATACCTGTGCTAAATGGCTCTAACTAGCACCAGTATCCATTGACAGTGAAGACATAGGTATTCTCATATGATCTAAGAACAGGACACAAGTTGCCTGGGGACTGAATGTGTATTTTAGTTGCTATTAAATCCTGAAATCTAATATGGTTGCCATCACATCCAGTACCTATCTGTGGTAAATAGAATAAGCTTGCAACTAAAGTAAGGTGCAATTGTAAGGTACGGTGCAATTTTTGTTGTGAAGATAAGCAACCACTACAGATCACTGTTTAGGTCAAAATGACTGAAATCCACCACCAATAATCTTCCAATTTATTGTTAGGAGACAGAGGGTGAAATTCCATGTTCTGCGTCTGAGGTACAGCAGAAACTCAGAGCAACTGAGAAACTCATGGCAAACTACTGGCTGTTACCCTCTGCTACATAAAAGAGAGTTCTATCGAAAATAGATCAGATTTTGAAAGATAATTTTTTCAGAGACCAATTTTCAAAGACACAACCCACATATGAGCCTTCCCTTTATATTTACCCCTGTCAGCACTTGCAAAGTCCCCTTTATGGCTGCTATCCAGGAGCCTGTACTAAAGGATTTCCCTTGTGACTGAAGTTAGTGCATTAAAGTGTTTCTATGATACTGAAGACTCTTTGTAGATTCTCTTGACTCCATAGGTATTTGCTGAGATTTTTGACCCTGTCATTAAAGTGAGACATAATGGCTATGATCCATGCACAATGAAGCATCACACGGACCTGGATGCATCCAAGGTAGGATTTAAATAAAATAATGAGGAAATAAAGATTCAATGCTGCTTCTTACAATGATGATATTGTATTTAATAGTACCTTTTTTCCCCTGATACAACTCCAAAGAAAATGAGGAAACTGGCTAAGGAAACTGGGATGCCACAAATGACTGAAATGGCACATCCCACAGGGAGTATGTCTAAATGAAGTGAGGCCTGGTTCTGTCCTTTCTTTTTGCAAGGATGTTAGTTTACAGCTTAGGTTTGCTGGCGTTTTCAGCATCTGACAAAGGCCAAACCAGGCCAGCATCTACATGGCCTTTCTTTCTCTTCCTTATTCTTCTCTTCTAATTTCCTCTCTTTACTGGACCTCTTTCACCTGACTAGTGTTCACCTGACTACTCTATTCAATTACACCCTGACATCATGCAGAAGTGTCGGAGGCACAAGACTGTGCAAGAGGAGCAAGTCAGGAGCCAAGAGTGATAGCAAGACAGGCAGAACAGTGGGCTCACCAAGGGCACAGTTCCACAGTACCCAAGCAAGAAGAGAACTGGTTTAGTTACAGTATCCAGGTTCAACCAACAACCCAGTGATTAACAGAGAAGCCCATAGTGACAAGGCAAGTCTGAGGTCAGGTCAGCAAGGCAGGGTCAGGATAACCAAGGTACAAGGCCGGGCACAGGCATACCTACAAAGTAGCTCAGGCAAGGACTGAGGGTGAGGGCCTTAGATTAAATGCGGCTCAAACACCTTGAGTATTGTGTCCAGTTTTGGGCACCTCAATACGAGAGAGATATCGAGGTGCTGGAGCGAGCGCAGAGGAGGGCAACGAAGCTGGTGAAGGGCCTGCAGAATAAATCTTATGAGGAGCGATGGAAGGAGCTGGGACTGTTTAGTTTGAGGAAGAGGAGGCTGAGGGGAGACCTCATCACTCTCTACAACTACTTGAAAGGCCATTGTAGAGAGGTTGGTGCTGGTCTCTTCTCACAGGTAATTAGTGATAGAACAAGAGGGAATGGGTTCAAGCTGCAGCAGGGTAGGTTTAGGCTGGACATTAGGAAAAAATTCTTCCCAGAAAGAGTGGTCAGACACTGGAATAGGCTGCCCAGGGAGGTGGTGGAGTCACCATCCCTGGATGTGTTTGAGAGTCGTTTAGATGTGGTGTTAGGGGATATGGTGTAGGGGAGAACTTTGTAGAGTGGGGTTGATGGTTGGACTCGATGATCCCAAGGGTCTTGTCCAACCTAAATGATTCTATGATTCTATGATAAAGACCCCAGATGAAACTTCTCACAGATCTTTTTTCAAAGTTGTCGGATCCATGGTTACACAGCTGTGCAATATCAGAGTTGGCTAAAACACAGTGGAGAGAGGATAAAAGAGGTATACAGAGCTACTTGGTGCACTCATGGCCCTAACAGCAAGCTAGTAGCATCCCTACCTTGTTCTTAACAGAGGGATTAATCTCAGCTGGTACTAAGCATTTGAGCCTCTGCCTAACGGCACTGGGAATCTGTTCATGAGATAAAGATAACCATGTATTTAACGATTAGAGTGAAAGCATTTACCCCCCCCTCCCCCGCACACACACACAATAAAATCTTACCCATTGCTTAGTATTTCCTTCATAGTTCAAAGTTCAATAATGTTGTAGATTAGCATCACCTTGGGCTTTCCTCTTTCAAAAGATCTTCCACACCTGGCCTTCTTTCCATGTTCATATCCATATTTCCAAAAGCCACTCAGATCCTTTCATATTCCATGCTGGAGTTAAGAAGGATCAGCTGGTTACTTTGACACATTCAGTCAGAAAAAACTTTGGAGTTCCTAAAAAAATCTTAGTATCTGAAACACTGAGGGATTTCTAATGTTCTGTGATATCTAGGAGAGGTCATGATCCCTGGGCAGAAAGATGCCCCATTTTTGTATGATGTGTTTCTTAAATAGTAGTGTACAAAATGGAAGACTGTGTGTAAATTAAAAAACATTCTTCCTTCAGATCATCCATGGTCAATTTGATGAGCGCTATATCATCTCATCACGTGTACGTACTGGTCGTAGCATCCGGGGCCTCAGCCTTCCTCCAGCTTGTACCAGGGCAGAGAGAAGAGAAGTGGAAAATGTTGTGGTCACTGCTCTAGCTGGACTGAAAGGAGACCTTTCTGGAAAGTACTATAGTTTGACCAATATGTCTGAGAAGGATCAGCAGCAGCTTATTGATGTAAGTATAACTCCATGTTACGTGTAGGGCCTGTTATAGTTGAATTTAAAATAAATCAAGTCCGAAATAGATTCAATAAATATTTATTGAGGTAGGAAGGCAAAAGCAGCGCTGGGCGGCCGGGGAGTCGCAGCTCCACCAAAGGCTCGCAAATTCAAGCAAGCTGAGCAGCTCTTTTTATCTTCACGGAGGTCGGGTTTCGACATCTTCGGTACGCCCCTCCGTAGCTTCTTGCTTGAGGTAGTTTAGATAAAATGTTGGTCACAGAATCAGCTCAAAACAATACATTCTGATAACATTGTGGTTAAGCTTTTTGTCAAACAGGAGTTCCCATGTTGGTGTAGCAAGATAACGTTGTGGACATGTCTCTTCTGGTAAAACAGGGAGTTCTCAAGACTGCCACAATGGGTTCGTTCCTCTTGCTTAACTTGTTCGATCAGCAAATCACCTTTAGTTACTTATTACAATCCCCCCCTTCTTTTATTTATAAGTGATTTGCTGATCAAACCTAGACAATACCTCACAAGCTGCTTCTAATTCAGGATTTTCGTTCGGTATAAGTTTCATTTCCAGTTCTGATTGCTTCATCACCATTAGCTGCACTTTTTCTAACCTGCTTTCAACAAAGGTTACAAATTTGTTAATGACACAGGGTCCAAGAGTCAGAGCCAATAGCAACATCATGAGGGGTCCCGCCAAAGTAGAAATTAAGGTACTCAGCCATGGTGACTGATTAAACCAAGATTCATACCAGGAGGACTGAGCCTCTCGCTCTCGTTTTCTTTTCTCTAATCCCTCTCTCAGTTTAGCTAACGAATCTCTTACTACCCCTGTATGGTCAGCATAAAAGCAACATTCTTCACCTAGGGCAGCACATAATCCTCCGTTTTGCAAGAACAAAAGGTCCAATCCTCTTCGATTCTGTAAAACTACTTCCGACAATGAGGTCAATGATTTCTCTAAATAGGAAATAGATTTTTCTATTCGGGCCAAATCTTCATCTACTGCAGCTCTTAGAGATGTTAGACTCTGCTGTTGTTGCACCAAGGAGGTTATGCCAGTGGCGGTCCCAGCGACCCCTAAACCAAGTAGAGTAGCTATAGTAATTGTAGATATTGGCTCTCGTTTGTTGATTTTATGTCCTAAATTGCTCCAGTGTAAATACATAGTTTCTTCCCCATGTAAGAGGATTCTAGGTACCACAGTAACCTGTACACAAAATTCTGAGATATTTTTCTTGAGAACAGCAGTGGACAAACACGGTGTTAATCCGGTTATGGAGCAGACCCACCATGCCCCAGGACTGGGCAGAGCCCATTTAGTATTAGATGTAAAGTTTTGAGTCTGGTTGGTACATAGAGTTCTTCTCTCGTTCGTTACCTTCCCTATACACCAACCACTCCCTCTGACCTGTTGGAGAGTAATCCCCGCCTTCCGTTCCTTCCAATTACATCTGGAGGGATTGTCCTCGGTAGAGGTATTAAAAGGAGATGACACAGCTATCCCCTCATAAAAAGGGGGCTTTATGTCATAACATAACCAACAGGAAATGGTAAAATTTGGATTTGTTGTATTTAAAGCTTGATAGGCTGCCTGCATTACAGCCCATAAGGGTTCATTGTCTTTGGGTATTTTCTCCACTTTATTTGTAGAGGTTAGGTATGTCCCTGGGGTGACTGAGGCTGTGGAGTTTCCTACCTTTGGCTTCTTTTTCCCTTTTTGCTTTGTGATGACTCGATTGGGCCCTACCGCTTGTGGCATTTTAACTTCCCGTTTTTGAATGAATATTAGTCCTCCTCTATCAGTTCCAGATTCCCAATATCGCAATCCCCAGGTTCGTCCCAATAACCATCCGTGGTCATTAGGCTGCAGGATTTCTAGTATAACATGCTTACAGTTGCCAAGGTGGGGGCCCTCTATGTGTCCATCCCAGCTAGGAGCTGGCGGGTTGCATCCTCTGGGTCCCCATGTTATAGTTAAAAATCTATCTTTAATGGCTACGTCCCAGTTTGAAGCTATGGTTTCACATCCCCAATATGCACAGTAATAGTGATTAGGGAAATTGCAATAGCTTTTCCCTGGATTCGAACTGGGGCAGAGATAAAAAGGTTTTATTGCTCTTTCTCGTCGGCCAGGTGGGTCTAGTTCATAAAAGACTAAATCTTCCAATTTAACTTGGAATTCTGGGGGTCCGGCTGTCACATTATACCGAACTTCCATTGAATCTTCCCATCGACCCACGGTCCAATTGAAGGGTTGATGTTCATTTTCTAAAGTCATGGTAATCAATACCATTAATAGGATACCAGCTTTCATTTCCCCACTGTTTAGTACCTCTCTGCCTTCCTCGTCTACTCCTTTGCAGAGAGCAACGGGATATCAAGATCTTCTCGGCAGCAGCAGATAGTCTTCAGGGGAATTTTGCTGTTATTCTGTCAATAATTTCCAAGGTCTAAAGAGTTAGTTATCTCTCAAATCTATTTCCACCTATGTGGTTGTTGTGCCCGTTTCCAGGCGAATCTTATAGCACACTGTCTTAAAACTCTATACCAGTCTGTTTCATGTACTTCCCAAAGTTCAGGTACTGACAGTTCCCACCCACAAAATAATTTACGAATTTCCACTGGATCCTCTGGTCCCCTGGCACGTATCAAATCATTGCGACATTTCATACAGTAGGGTTGTCTCTTAAATGAAACACAGGACCAATCTCTATTACAATTTAGACATCGGCAAACAACCCAACATAAATGTCCGGAAGTAGGGTGTTTTAAGCAGGGTATTCCCCAGAGATCTCCTATTCTGGGTGATTCGGGTATCTCCGTCTCTGTTTCGCAACAAAATGGAAAAACCTGGGGAGTTCCTGTTAGTTTGTATAATCCACCCCCCCCGTTTGGTCCGGTATCCTTTCTTCACTCCAGGGTGCAAAATATACCTTTCGTAGAGTATTTCCTGGTGGTATTTGGAACCATCGATATAAACTATCTCTTGCGTCCCTTCTGGAGTGGTTCATTTACCGGTCTCGCTTTTCCTTATCTTTACTCGAAGATCTCCTGGTTCCGACGTCACAGTCCACTTCTCTGGGAAGATAGGTCCCTTAATCCTACTAGCGTGAGTCCATCCTTTTTCTGCTGTCCGTACAGCCGTATCTGTGGTAAGTAAAACAACAAAGGGTCCTTCCCAACGGGGTGTTAGGGAGGTTTCTTTCCAGGTTTTGATTAGTACCTGGTCTCCGGGCTGGATTCGGTGTATGGAAATGTCCAAGGGAGGTCTTTGTACTACCAAGCCCTTCTTTCTTAGTTCCTGTCTTCTTTTTGTAAGTTCTAAAATATATTCTGTTAAAAGTTTATCCTCGACTTTTGGGTGTTCCACGAATAACCCAAAGTCATAAGGCATTCCATACAACATTTCAAAGGGGGATATACCAGTATCTGTTCTTGGCTGAGTTCTAATGTAAAGCAAAGCCAATGGGAAACATTTAACCCAATTCATTTTTGTTTCCACCATAAGTTTGGTTAGGTGTTTCTTTATCTCCCCATTCATTCTTTCTACTTTCCCAGAACTCTGTGGGTGCCAGGGAGTATGGTATTCCCATTTTGTACCAAACAATTCAGTTGTCTCTTTAATTACTTTGGATGTGAAATGTGGACCTCGGTCTGAGTCAATTACCACAACAGTCCCATATCTTGGAATAATTTCTTCCAAGAGAATCTTAATAACTGTCTTTGCAGTAGCTCTTACCACTGGAAAGGCTTCTACAAAGTGCGTAAGGTGATCAACGAAGACCAATAAATACTGATATCTCCCCACCTTTGGCAATTCGGTAAAATCCACCTGTATTTTCTCAAAGGGTCTTTTAGCCAATTCACGACCTCCTTGAACCTTTTCCCTAAGTTGTCGTTTATTCACTTTGTGACAGGTTAAACATCCCTCTAAAATCCTTTTAGCTAGACCGTATATTCCGACACAGGCATAGTTTGTCTCAAACTGATCCACTAAAGCTTGAATTCCCCAATGAGTTTTATGGTGTAATTTATTCAGTATTCCCCGAGCTAATCCTTTTGGAAGAATTTCCCTGCCATCTGGTAGCAGCCATTTATCGCCATCTCTTTTTGCTCCAATTTGTTGTAGCTTATCCAATTCTTGGAGAGTGAAAGTTTTATCTAATTTTAGCCTTTCAGGTTCCTCTCTCAAGGTCTGAACCATTAATAATGCAGCCCGTTTTGCCTCCGCGTCGGCTAGATTGTTTCCTCTTACAGTATGGGTTAGTCCCTTCTGGTGTCCTTTTACATGGACTATGGCTATCTTTAGTGGACCTCTTAATGCCTTTAAAACTTCTAAGATTAGCTTTTCATGGACTAATCCTTTTCCCTGGGTGTTAATTAAGCCTCTCTCTTCCCAAATGTTTCCAAAAGTATGTACCACCCCAAAGGTATACTTTGAATCTGTATAAATAGTTCCAACTTTATTTTCTAAGAGCTTTAATGCCCTTAGCATAGCATATAACTCACACGCTTGTGCGGACCAGGCTTCACTTAATGGTCCTGATTCTTTTATCTTAAAAGTATACCCATCCACAATAGCATAACCTGATTTCCGTTGTCCTTCAACCACTCGTGAGGAGCCGTCCACAAATAATTTTTCTCCTTCGTCTAATTCATTGTCTTCTAAGTCCTCCCTTATTTTAGTCTGCAAATTTATTAGTTGGAGGCAGTCATGTGTCAAATCTTCTTTAGGTTCTCCGTATAAAAATTGGGCAGGATTCTGAATAGAAGTGGTTTCCATTTCTAGTCGAGGGGAGTTAATTAAAATTCCCTCATATTTTAGCAGTCGACTATCTGTAAGCCACTTATCAGCCCGTTGTTGCAATACTCCTCGAATGTTATGGGGGGTGTATACTTTTAGTTCACCTCCCAAGGTGACTTTTCCAACTTCTTCCACTACTAATGCAGTGGCCACTATTGCTTGCAAGCAGGTGGGCCACCCGCGGCTTACAGGATCCAGTATTTTAGAATAATATCCTACAGGCTTTCTCTGCCCTGCCCATCCTTGGGTCAGAACCCCATAAGCTGTCCCGTTATCTACATTGATAAAGAGTTGAAAGGGTTTACGGATATCGGGTAAACTGAGGACAGGTGCTTCTACCAGATCT
Source organism: Larus michahellis (assembly GCF_964199755.1). Classification (NCBI taxonomy): domain Eukaryota; kingdom Metazoa; phylum Chordata; class Aves; order Charadriiformes; family Laridae; genus Larus; species Larus michahellis. The sequence continues at coordinate 4,401,399 of NC_133929.1, read as the reverse complement.
CTTTTTATATTTTCCCAACGATTCTCATCTTCAGGGGACCATTTTACCAACCCGTTTTTAGTTAATTTTTCGTACAAGAATTTTACTTTACTGCTGTAATTTTCTATCCACTGTCGACAATACCCTAATAATCCCAATAACTGTCTTATCTGTCTTTTATTAGTGGGAGCTGTTAGAGACAAAATTCCTTTTACTCTTTCGGGATCTAATTTCTTGTGTCCCTTTATGAGCCAATGCCCCAAATATTTTACCTCTTCTTCAGTAAACTGTAATTTGGATTTAGAAACCTTTAATCCCTTGAGGCCTAAGAAGTTCAATAATTTGATGCTCTCATTTCTGACTTCTTCTTGAGTTCTTCCAGCGATCAATAAATCCTCCACGTATTGTATTAGAATTAGTCCCTGACTTAATTCATAAGATTCCAGTAACTGTTCCAGAGCTTGTCCAAACAAGTTCGGAGACTCTGTAAATCCCTGGGGCAAAACAGTCCACCGTAATTGTTGTTTTCTATGGGTCTTGGGGTTCTCCCACTCGAAAGCAAAATAGTCCCTACATTTTCCTTCTAAGGGACAAGCCCAAAAAGCATCTTTTAAATCTATAACACTATACCATTTATAATCTGGACTTAACTGATTAAGTATAGTGTGCGGGTCAGCCACCACAGGGAACCGGGTAATGGTTCGTTCATTTACGGCTCTCAGATCTTGTACTAAACGATAGGACCCATCCGGCTTCTTTACGGGCAATATGGGAGTATTGTGGGGAGACATACAGGGTTCCAAAAGCCCTTGGGCCAAAAGTCTCTCAATTACTGGCTGCAACCCTTCTCTCCCCTCCCTAGAGATGGGATACTGTTTTATCCTAATTGGCTGGTCTGGGTCTCTTATGGAGACCGTGATCGGTTTGATATTTAATTTTCCCACCGACCCTGGGCTATACCAAGTTTCTGGATTAATCTTGGCTTCATCTTCTGCAGTTAATAAGCATAATCTTACTTTTAATTTCTCTTGCTCTACTTCCAAATTGATTCCTAATTCCACCATCAGGTCTCGTCCCAAGAGGTTATACTCAGCTTCTGGGACCAATAAAAATGTTCCCACTCCATATTTATTTGGGGCTTCTATTGTTACATTCCTTATCAGGGGCACCTTAAAAGGTTCCCCCTTTGCACCAACTACTTGGAGTTTATCCTTTGATTCAACACATCCAGATGGTAACTTTTGGACTGTTGATCTTTCGGCACCCGAGTCCACAAGGAACTCGAACACTTCGTGCTGAGGACCCAATTTCAATTTTATCAAGGGCTCGGTAACCTTAGGGGTCCCCAGCAAATAGAGCCCCTGACCCCCCTAATCTTCCTTAAAAATCTCCTCATCCTGCCTTCTTTTCCGACAATTTCTCTGTAGATGTCCCTTCTTGCGACAATAAAAACATTCTATGTCCTGCGAACTAAATCTTCTTCTCGGTTCTACTGGGCCCTTCCGGGGACTTTCTCCTCTCCTGCCCTGATTTTGTCCTTCCCTTACAGCTGCCATCAGGATTCTGGCTTGTTTCTTCTGATTTTCTTCCTCCCTTCTCACATACACCTTCTGAGCTTCTCGTAATAATTCATCTAACCCCCTTCCCTGCCAGTCTTCTACTTTCTCTAACTTTCTCCTTATATCTGCCCAAGATTTAGCTACAAATTGAGTTTTCAGCAGGGCTTGACCCACCTGGCTATCGGGGTCTAACCCGGAATATAGCTGTAAACTTTTTCTCAATCTTTCCAGCCATTCAGTGGGGGTTTCATCTTTCTTTTGTTGTTCATTAAAGGCCTTATTAATATTTTGCCCTCTGGGTACAGAATCTCTAATCCCCTGAATTATTATATCCCGGAGATCAATCATGTTATTTCTATGTGCGGGGTCTTGATTGTCCCAATTGGGCCACTGTAAGGGCCATTTTACATCTCCGGCGGGACCATGCTGATGCCTCTGATCCCAATGCCTCATGCCTGCCATTCTGATCATTCCTCGTTCTTCGTTTGTGAACAAGATCTTTAAAATAGATTCCATCTCATCCCAAGTATAAATGTTAGGCCCGAGGAATTGATCAAAACGTTCTGCTACCCCTAATGGGTCCTCTAACAAGTGTCCCATTTCTTTCTTAAATTCCCTCACATCCCCGGAGCTGAGGGGTACAGATACAAATCCAACTCCGGGTTGTGGTCCCCCCATAGCAGTCTCCCTTAAGGGATACAACAAGTTTTCCTCCCTCCTTTCTCTAGTTTGACTTCTAGTTATTCTTTGATTAGAAGGAGGAGCCTCTTCCCCAGGTTCTGTGGGGGCTGTTGGAGGGAGATCTTGCTCAGGACCTTGCGGAGGGGGGACATAGGGTGGGGGAGACGCTGGAGGTTTGTCTACATCCCACCTTTTCTTTTTATCATTTTTCTTTTCTTTTAATGGAAACAAATTAGCGGCCTGAGCCGTGCCCAGGATCCATAAAAAGGCGTATTCACTCTCCTCCTTATTAAATGGTCATTTGTTGTTAACATATATGTTTAATTGTTGGCATATCCAATCCTCTAAGGATCCATGAATTGGCCAATATAAATCTTTTCTCATCTGTTTTCTTCCCCATACCTCCATACAATAATAGACCAATTTCTCCTTGGATTTCCCTTTTCGAGAAGGGGAACTATCCCAATATCTAATCATTAGGCCTAACGGGCTATCTTGGGGTATATCGGGGAGCCCACCCCCACCCCGTATCTCCTGCATGGAACCAGAAGTCCTACTTTTCTTCTGTCCCATCTTCCGAAAGTGCCTTCTTTCACTCAAAATTCACTCACTTCCCTCCGTTCGTGGCCCACGCCCTCGCGGACAATGGGAACCGCACTATTAGGAGGTCCACACTCACTTCGTCCGGTGGGCTACTAAGCCCAGTGGACGTCTGAGTCACTCGCACCCGGGTACCCAATCCCCGACCGAACGGAACCGCAATATACTTACTCACTCCTGAGTCTTCGTCCGGCTCTTCGTGCACAAAAATTACGGGGAACTGCAGTATCTCCTTTCTCTTTTCTTTTTGCTTTCCTATCTCAGTTCGGAAAATCCAGCTGAGCTAAGTCGGAATCTCCTCCGGGACCATCCGAAGATGGGGCGCCCTCCCAGAGTTGAATTCCGAGTCGGCTGTCTGGATCCGAGTCACGGCACCAAATTTGTTATAGTTGAATTTAAAATAAATCGAGTCCGAAATAGATTCAATAAATATTTATTGAGGTAGGAAGGCAAAAGCAGCGCTGGGCGGCCGGGGAGTCGCAGCTCCACCAAAGGCTCGCAAATTCAAGCAAGCTGAGCAGCTCTTTTTATCTTCACGGAGGTCGGGTTTCGACATCTTTGGTACGCCCCGCCCCTCCGTAGCTTCTTGCTTGAGGTAGTTTAGATAAAATGTTGGTCACAGAATCAGCTCAAAACAATACATTCTGATAACATTGTGGTTAAGCTTTTTGTCAAACAGGAGTTCCCATGTTGGTGTAGCAAGATAACGTTGTGGACATGTCTCTTCTGGTAAAACAGGGAGTTCTCAAGACTGCCACAATGGGTTCGTTCCTCTTGCTTAACTTGTTCGATCAGCAAATCACCTTTAGTTACTTATTACAGGGCCTTTGGATGTGAATAAGAGCCACATGTACACTCAGAGAAAATGCAAAAATGAAACTGATTTGGGGAAATTAGTTCAAATGATGCCTCTACGCATTTGGGATCTCGAAGGTCGAGGGTAGCAAGCGTGCAGGCTAAGATCCAAATTCTCAATGCAACACACACACAGAGATCACGATATTCATAAATTCACAGTCTAATTTGACAGAAAATAAAATACAGGAACATAGGAACATGAATGTACAAGCATAAGTATTTTGTTTCAGGGTTCCTTAAAAACAGTTCCTGGTAAAACAGGATTTCTACTACAAGCAAGGAATCGTACCTTTAATCAGTGCTTTGTTAATTTAGCAACTCTCAATTTCATCAAATAGGGGCTATATCCCCAGAAATTCCTCTGACAAAAGGGCCCTCCAGAATCTGGAAGGCTATCCAATTACAATTTATAGAAACTTACAGCAAGGATGACTAACTAAAGATAGAAGTCTCTGAAAGCATTAGGAAAAGAGAAAGAAAGAGTGAGAGAGAGAGAGAGTGTGTGTGTGTGTGCGTGTGAAAGAGAAAGCTTCATTTTCTCGTATGAGATAAGGTCCCTGGTGTTAAGTTTGGACTTGCTTGCTTGCCTTCCTTTCTTCTTTTCTTTTACTCTCTGTTTTGCTGTGTGTAGACCCCATATTTATATGAAAATTATTCTTATGGAGTCTTTTTAAGATTTACATGTGTTAACAAAAAGGGGCTCTTAACTTATAAATTCTGCTTGGGGGGGGCGGTACTGGCAGAAAATAACAGATAGCTGTTAATCCTGGCCTGAGTCAGGGTAGTAGTAGATGGTTGCTTCTCCTGGGAACAAAAGGGAGGTTCCAGAGAGCTATTACCTTGGAAATCCCACCCAAAGCAGGACCATTAAGAGCTAACAGCTCTTCCTAGCTCTCTCTAGGTACAGGGAGTTGTCCACAGAAGGGGACTGTATTGTCATGCCTGGAAAGAGAATTGCATGAACATACATTTCAGTCCCATGCCCGTTATCAGTATTGCCATACCTGAGCTGTCACGGGAAAGTGTGCAATTGATTCAGAAGCATTTGAGATAGACTGCCAATCAAGCCCATGTACAGAATCAAAGAATCACAGAATCACAGAATCACAGAATGGTAAGGGTTGGAAGGGGCCTCTGGAGGTCATCTGGTCCAACCCCCCTCCTCAAACAGGGACACCTAGAAAAGGCTGTCCAGGACCATGTCCAGATGGCTTTTCAATATCTCCAAGGAGGGACACTCCACAACAACTCTGGGATACCTGTTCCAGTGTTCGGTGACCCTCAAAGTAAAATAGGGTTTCCTGATGTTCACACAGAACCTCCTGTGTTTCAGCTTGTGCCCATTGCCTCTTGTCCTGTCACTGGGCACCACTGAAAAGAGCCCGACTCAGTCTTCTTTACACCCTTCCATCAAGTATTTATAAGCATTGATGAGATCCCCCCTGAGCTTTCTCTTCTCCAGGCTAAACAGTCCCAGCTCGCTCAGCCTTTCCTCGTAGGAGAGAGGCTCCAGTCCCTTCATCATCTTCGTGGACCTTTGCTGGACTGTCTCCAGTAGCTCCATGTCTCTCTTGTACCGAGGAACCCAGAACTGGCCACAGTACTCCAGGTGTGGCCTCACCAGTGCTGAGTAGAGGGGAAAGATCACCTCCCTCGACCTGCTGGCAATACTTTGCCTAATGCAGCCCAGGATACTGTTAGCCTTCTTTGCAGCAAGGGCACACTGCTGGCTCGTGTTCAACTTGGTGTCTACGAGGTCCTTTTCTGTCAAGCTGCTTTCCAGCTGGGCGACCTGCAGCATGTTTTGTGTCATCTGCAAACTTGCTTAAGGGTACACTCTGCCCTATCATCCAGATCATTAATGAAGATGTTGAACAGGCCTGGACCCAGTATTGACACCTGGGGTACACTGGTATTATTGGCCTCCAACCAGACTTTGTTCCCCTGATCACCACCCTCTGTGGCCAGCCGTTCAGACAGTTTTCACCACACCTCGCTGTCTGCTCATCCAGCCCATACTTCAACAGCTTCTCTATGAGGACCTTATGGGAGACAGTGCCGAAAGCCTTCCTGAAGTCAAGGTAGACAACTGCTCTCCCTTTATCTCCCAAGTCAGTCATTTCCTCATAGAAAGTTATCAGGTTGGTCATGCATGACTACCCCTTGGTGAATGTCGTGTTTGCTTAAGCATTCCCCAATTGATCCTCTTCTACCAAGGGGTACATTTCCCTTGCTACAGCCTTTGCCCCTGGTCTCTGAAGCCTGGGATTCCCAAAGGCTGGTCTTGCTAGTAAACACTGATGCATTTGGTACCTCAGCCTTTTCCATGTCCTGTGTCACCAGGTCCCCTACTCCATTCAGCAGCGGGCCCACATTTTCCTAACCTTCCTTTTTCTACTTATCTACTTCTGGAAGCTCTTCCTGTTGTCTTTGACATACCTGCCCAGATTCAGTTCCAGGTGGGCTTTGGCTTTCCTAACTGCATCTCTGCATGCTCAGACAGTATCTCTGTATTCCTCCCAGGTTACCCATCTCTGCTTCCACCCTTTGTATGCTTCCTTTTTGTGTTTGAGTTTGGCCAGGAGCTCCTTGTTCATCCATGCAGGCCTCCTGGGATCTTTGCCTGATTTCCTGCTCTTAAGCTTGGAGGAGGTGATCCTTGAATATTAACTAGCTTTCTTCGGCCCCTCTTCCCTCCAGGGACCTATCCCAAGGGACTCTGTCGTGGTTTGGGCCGGACTGGCCACTGAAAGGAACGGCAGATGCTCTCTGACCTCTCTCCCTTCAGAGAAGGGAGAGCATCTCCCTTCAGGGAGAGGAGGAAGAGAGAGAAAGAGACTTATGAGTTTAAAAGAAACTAAACTACTTTAATGAAATACTAATAATAAAAAAATAAAAAGAAAATAATGAAAAATATACAATATATACAAAACCATATCAAGCTCCCAGGATGACGATCATGTCACTAGCAGGCACTGGGAAAGTCACAGACTGGACTCAGCAACAGACGGGAGCTGAACTCAGGAACTGGATTCGGGAATGCACAGATCAGGATCAAGGGCAGACAAACAGACAAAGTCCTCCTCGGACACCAGCCATTGAAGAAAGCGGACTGACCCTTTGATCCCTCAGCTTTTATACTGAGCATGAGGCAGATGGGATGGAATACCCTGTTGGTCAGTTTGGGGTCACCTGTCCTGTCCGCTCCTCCCCGCAGGTACGACCCCTCTATGCTTTTTCAGTTTCTGACCCACCAACGGGGCACACAACAAAGTTAGCTGACCTTGGTTGTTATAGCAATAAGTCTAAGCAGGAGCCTCTCTGCCTACCATTCCTTGGCATAAATTATAAACAATCAAGTCTTATCACTCTGGGAGCGAACAATGTCTGAACGATATGCTGTTAATTTCAGAGAGTTTAGTTAGTTAGAAGAGGCTTAACTGAAAAGCAAAATTACTGAACAGAAAATTGGTTCTGTTCTACCTCAAACCAGGACAGACTCTTCCAAGCAGATCCCTGAAGAGGCCAAGGTCTGCTCTCCTGAAGTCCAGGGCTGTGAGCTTGCTTTTCACCCTCCTCCCTCCTTCCCCTCAGGATCCCGAACTCCACCATCTCATGGTCACTGCAGCCAAGGCTGCCTTTGACCTTCACATCCCCAACAAGCCCTTCCTTGTTGGTGAGCACGAGGTCCAGCAGAGCACCTCTCCTCATTATCTCCTCTGTCACTTGGGTGAGGAAGTTGTCATTGATGCTCTCCAGGAACCTCCCGGATTGCTTATGCCCTGCTGTGTTGTCCCTCCAGCAGATATGAGGGTGGTTAAAGTCCCCCAGGAGGACCAGGGCCTGCAAACATGAGGCTGCTCCTAGCTGTCTGTAGAAGGCCTCATCCACTTGTTCTTGCTGGTCAGGCAGCCTGTAGCAGAAACCCACTAAATGTCAAGGGGGATAATATCAGGCTTGCCCGTGAAGAGCTGTGGGACAATAAATCAAGGTTAGAAGTGCTAGCGAGGGCCTTTAGCCCTCTGAGACATGCTGGGTACACTGCAGCACACTTGAAGCCTTACGGAGATGAGCCAGGGGCTCCTGAGGTAATAGGAGCCAAGAGGGAAACACCGGTGAAATACCTCAAAGGAATTAAGGAGTGTTCCTCTAAGAAGGTGACACGGCCAACAGCCCAGCTGAAGTGCCTCTACACCAATGCACGCAGCATGGGCAACAAACAGGAGGAGCTGGAAGCCACCCTGCTGCTGGAAAGCTACGACCTAGTTGCCATTACTGAAACTTGGTGGGACGAATCCCGTGACTGGAGTGCGGCTATCGATGGCTACAGGCTGTTCAGAAGGGACAGGTGAGGAAGGAGGGGTTGCCCTCTACATCAGGAAATGGCTAGAGTGTGAAGAGCTGTCTCTGAAGAATAGCCACGAGCAGGTTGAAAGCCTATGGGTAAGAATTAGAGACCGAGGGAACAAAGGGAGCCTTGTGGTTGGTGTCTACTACAGGCCGCCTGATCAAGGGGAGCCTATTGTCAAAGCCTTCTTACTCCAGCTACAGGAGGCATCGCACTCGCAGGCTCTCGTCCTGCTGGGGGACTTCAACCACCCCGACATCTGCTGGAAAAGTAGCACAGAAAGCTGTAGGCAACCCAGGGGACTCCTGGAGTGCATCGAGGATAACTTCTTAAGCAAGGTAATAGACAGCCCTACCAGAAGGCATGCGATACTGGACCTGATGGTCACCAACGCAAGTAAGCTAATCGGTGACATCAAGATTGGAGGCCTGGGCTGCAGAGATCATGCACTGGTGGAGTTCATAGTCTTGAGGGATATGGGTCAGGAGAAGAGTAAAGTCAAGACCCTGAATTTTAGGAAAGCAAGCTTCCAGCTCTTCAAGGAGTTAGTTAATAGGACCCCCTGGGAAACTGCTCTCAGGGACAAGGGAGCAGAACAGAGCTGGCAGATCTTTAAGGACTCTTTAAGGTTCGAGACCACATGAAGAACCTGAACATACACAAGTCTATAGGACCTGATGAGATGCATCCCAGAGTCCTGAGGGAATTGGCTGATGTAGTTGCCAAGCCACTCTCCATGATATTTGAAAAGTCGTGGCAGTCAGGTGAAGTCCCTGGCGACTGGAAAAAGGGAAACATTGCAGCCATTTTTAAAAAGGGTAGAAAGGAGGACCCTGGGAACTACCGCCCTGTCAGCCTCACCTCTGTGCCTGGGAAGATCGTGGAACAGATCCTCCTAGAAGCTATGCTAAGACACATGGAGGACAGGGAGGGGATTCGAGACAGCCAGCATGGCTTCACCAGGGGCAAGTCCTGTCTGACCAACCTGGTGGCCTTCTACAATGGAGTGACTGCATCAGTGGACAAGGGAAGAGCTACGGATGTCATCTATCTGGACTTCCGCAAGGCCTTTGACACGGTCCCCCAAAACATCCTTCTCTTTAAGTTGGAGAGATACGGATTTGATGGGAGGACTGTTCGGTGGATGAGGAACTGGCTGGATGGTCGCATCCAGAGGGTAGTGGTCAACGGCTCGATGTCAAGATGGAGAGGGGTGACAAGTGGTGTCCCTCAGAGATCCGTACTGGGACCGCTGCTGTTCATCATCTTCGTCAATGACATAGGCAGTGGGATCGAGTGCCCCCTCAGCAAGCTTGCCGATGACACTGAGTGGTGAAGTCGACGTGCCAGAGGGACGGGATGTCATCCAGAGGGACCTGGATGAGCTGGAGAGGTGGGCCCGAGCAAACCTTATGAAGTTCAACAAGGCCAAGTGCAAGGTCCTACACTTGGGTCGGGACAATCCTCATCATCAATACAGGCTGGGGGATGACGTGATAGAGAGCAGCCCTGCGGAAAAGGACTTGGGGGTACTGGTGGGTGAAAAGCTGGACATGAGCCAACAATGTGCGCTTGCAGCCCAGAAGGCCAATCGCATCCTGGGCTGCATCAAAAGAACCGTGGCCAGCAGATCGAGAGAGGTGATTCTCCCCCTCTACTCTGCTCTCGTGAGACCCCACCTGGAGTACTGTGTCCAGCTCTGGAACCCTCGGCACAAGAAGGACGTGGGCCTGTTGGAATGGGTCCAGGGGAGGGCCACGAAGATGATCAGAGGGCTGGAGCCCCTCTCCTACGAGGACAGGCTGAGAGAGCTGGGGCTGTTCGGCCTGGAGAAGAGAAGGCTCCGGGGAGACCTTATAGCCGCCTTCCAGTACCTGAAGGGGGCCTACAGGAAAGCTGGGGAGGGGCTGTTTGCAAGGGCATGTTGGGATAGGACGAGGGGCAATGGGTTTAAACTAGAGCAGGGCAGGTTTAGATTAGACATTAGGAAGAAGTTCTTTACAATGAGGGTGGGGAGGCACTGGCCCAGGTTGCCCAGAGAGGTGGTGGAGGCCCCATCCCTGGAGACATTCAAGGCCAGGCTTGATGAGGCTCTGAGCAATCTGCTCTAGTTGAAGATGTCCCTGCTGACTGCAGGGGGGTTGGACTAGATGACCTTTAAAGGTCCCTTCCAACCCAACACATTCTATGATTCTATTCTATGATTCTATGATTCTATTCTATGATTTGAAAAGTTGTGGCAGTCTGGCAAAGTTCCTGCTGACTGGAAAAGGGAAAACACAACCCCCATTTTCAAAACGGGAAAAAAGGAAGACCCAGGGAACTACAGGCCGGTCAGTCTCACCTCTGTGCCTGGCAAGATCATGGAGCAGATCCTCCCGGAATCTCTGCTAAGGCACATGGAAAATAAGGAGGTGATTGGTGGCAGCCAACATGGCTTCACCAAGGACAAGTCATACCTGACGAACTTGGTGGCCTTCTACGATGTTGCCACAGCATTGGTGGATAAGGGGAGAGCAACCGACGTCATCTACCTGGACTTATGCAAAGCGTTTGACACTGTCCCGCAATGACATCCTGGTGTCTCAATTGGAAAGGCATGGATTTGATGGATGGACCACTCGGTGGATAAGGAACTGGCTAGGTGGCCGCACTCAAAGGGTTGCGGTGAATGGCTCGATGTCCAAGTGGAGACCACTGACGAGTGGCGCTCCTCAGGGGTCGGTACTGGGACCAGTGCTGTTTACCATCTTTGTCGGTGACATGGACAGTGGGATTGAGTGCATCCTCAGCAAGTTTGCCGACGACACCAAGCTGTGTGGCGTGGTCGACACGCCGGAGGGAAGGGATGCCATCCAGAGGGACCTGGACAGGCTTGAGAGGTGGGCCTGTGTAACGGGTTCTTTTTTGGAGAGATTCCAACATACAAACTGGAGCCCACACAAAGAAAAAAAAGGTTAACTCTGCTTTATTGTGAAGCCTTGCTACAGAGAAAAAAAGCAGTGAAGTCAGCTTTATTGAGAAGCCTTGCAAAGCGGTTCCCAAATGTCCCAAAAGTTACTTCAGAGAGTCTTACCAACCCATAGATCGTAGCAGCACCACTGAGCAGCAGGATAACAAGGAGCCCCATTGGTACGGCAGAGGGAGGCAAGGCACAGCGCGGTCAGGGCGTCCCCTGTATCTTCAAAATGCGCTCATGTCTCTCTCCCTCGCCCCGGCCTAGGACAGCCCCCTTATATCCTGCACCGGATTGAGTGGAAAAGTACAGGCTAGAGTCACTGCACGCGTGGCCAGCGCATGCAGCGAGCCTCACCAGACTCATGATCGGGCTTTGCTAACAGCGGCTGTCTGATACGTGACTACATTGTCGTACTCCCTTCTTCTTGTTTTCTTCTTCGAAGGTCAGGTTCTCATGGACACGCACAGAGTTTTTGCAAGTACATGCTCTGTTTGACTGCCTGAAAACAGCTGTTGCTCTTAAACTGAAATTCTCATGCAGATCTACCTTGTGATTTAAGTCTGAAGAAGCCTGCTATCACTTCTCATACGACGACAACAGAGCAATAGTTAGTTGCAGAAGCTTGACAAGTGATTTAGAGTGCAAGATGGAACAAAGCAACAGGTATGATACTGATGCCATGAAATGCCGAAGTTAACTTCCTCCACTCCTCTTCATCGTTGTGACTTCTGGGTGAACTTCAGGCCTCTGCTCTACTTCTTTATTCTTGCTGGCGCATCAAAAGTGTTAGCTTTGACTAGTCTCTGCATTCCTCAGTAACCCTGGGCCCCTTGTTTTGAGAGATAAGCTTCTACTACAAGGTTATATTGTCCTAAAGCATTCTGTCTTAAAAAATAGGAGATGAGTTCTGACATTTAGTACTACAACTGTTGCATCTGCTCTTTGTACAGCCTTAAGGCACCCAGTCTCCTAAATTAAGCTCCTACTCTAATTTACAGTTCTAATATATTAAGCCTCTACTTCAATTAGTTTACAGCTTTAATATGTCAAACCCTACTTCAATACCCATCCTAATTTACCAAAAATATTTCCCAACCATGTGTCCTTTATTTGGTCCTGCAGCTCATGTGTCGCTTCAGCTATCTTCTTCGTCTTCTGGAGGTTTTCCCAACTGATTTAACTGATTCCAGGAGGAGGAAAGGACCCCCGACAACCATATCTTGGCTTGTGCAAATCCGCTCAGCCTTTTTTACTGCCCGCACAAGTGATAACATACCTTTTTCCCAATTGGTATATCTCTGCTCAGTATCATTAAATGAATGAGAGGAGAATTCCGAGGGTCTATCAGGGCCTTCTGGTCCCCGTTGATATAAATTAGAACATGAGAACCATGTTCACTAAATCCCCACTCAGTCTGTATAGGAACTGTCTGGTGTATGGGGGCTAAAGACTGATATATGTGAAGTTCATGAATCAGCAAGTTCAAGGCTTCCTCATGCTGAGGGGTCCACTGCCAACCAACATTTTTCTTAATCAAATTATACAGGGGTCTGCAATTATGGAATGTCCTTCTTATTCTCCAGAGCTTTACCAGCTTCTATTTTTTCCAGGATATCAGCTGGTATAGCCACGGCTCCTCCTGACCACCAAACTCCCAAAAATTTAACTTCTTGACTTGGTCCCTGACATTTAGTGGGAGGGATTTCTAATTCCAATGACGTCAGTGTGTCCCAAACCTGACTAGACACTTCTCTGACTGCCTCGTCATTATCTCCACCTATTAGGATGTCATCAATGTGTTGGTACATGTTTATCCCATCTGGTACCTTTACCTCCTTCAATATTTTCGCTAGTGCATTATGGGCAATAGTGGGAGAATGTTTGTATCCTTGTGGGAGACGATTAAAAGTATATTGCACTCCCTCCCACGCGAATGCAAATTGAGGCTTATCTTCCTCCTGAAGAGGAATCATAAAAAACATATCCTTAAGATCTAAAGTGCACATCCATGTGTGATGGTAACTTGAATCTGAGTGACCAGGTCAGCAATATTAGGAACAGCAGCCGTAAGGGGCATTACATTGCTATTAAGCCTCCTGTAGTCAATTGTGAGTCGCCATCTACCGTCCGGTTTACGTACTGGCCATACCGGAGAATTATAGAGTGTGTCCTGATTATAATACCACAGGCTTCCAGGTCTTTAATTACTTCCCTGATTCCCGTTTTGGCTGTGGCTGCTAAAGGATATTGATTAACATTTGTTACCCGAGAAGGAGGCAGCCTAATGGCAATCTCCAGCCACCGGACCTCACACGGCGGGACTCCAAAGCTCCATACCGCGCCGTCTGGCAATCTCCAGACTTTGTTTGCTAATACATCAAATCCCAAAATGTTATTACGATAGGGACCAATGACTACTTTTATCTTAGTCATTCGGCTTTCTCCTGGAAGCCAGACACGCAATGCACCAATTGGTCTGATTTCACGGACTCCGGTCACTCCTATTACATTTATCTTCTTCTGGGTGGGGACTAATCCTATCCTTTTTGCTGTTTTTTCGGTGCTAACACTTATTTGAGCTCCAGTATCAATTAGAAAATTCACAGGTATTCGTCTGGGGCCAGTAGCTAAAACAATATGTGGTTCACTTAAATGGTTAGGCCATCCTAGGTTAGATATCACATGGGTGGGTTGGCCTAAAATACACACACACCCCCCCCACCCCCCCCGCGCTTTCTAGTTTTTTAGATCAATCAAATCCTTCCTTAAGTCTGAGAAAGGGTTCCAAGGGGCAGAGACGTTATCTTTCTGTGTTTTAACAGCATCAGTACATTCTGTAGCTTTGTTAATAGGCTGCTCCACCAAGTTTACCATTATACGAATATTCTCTGTGGACTGTCCATGTAACATTGATCGGGGTATTCCTAATGCTAACGCCTTTTCCACAATTCATAACGCTGAGGGTCAAAACGAGAACTGGTTTGTCTAGGAGGACGGGGATTATTATGCCCGACAAACCGTGCCTGACGGACCCGGCGCTGTGTATTTGAACCTTCCTCTAACCAACCCATGTCTCTACCATAAATCACTCTTTCTTGTAATAGTTCCCCCCAAGTTAAAACAGGCTGCCATCGCTGGTGGGGGTTGCGAGTATTATGGTCAATTGCCTGTGAAATTTTTTCCTTTAGGTTTTGCACATACATTTTCATAGCATCAGGGAGACCTCTAATCAGTGGTTTAAGGTGCAGGCTAGAGTCACTGCACACGTGGCCAGCGCATGCAGCGAGCCTCACCAGACTCATGATCGGGCTTTGCTAACAGCGGCTGTCTGATATGTGACTACATTGGCGTACTCCCTTCTTCTTGTTTTCTTCTTCGAAGGTCAGGTTCTCATGGACACGCACAGAGTTTTTGCAGCAACAGTACTGAGGTCCTTTTTCTCGGCACGTATACTGGGTTTGGTTCAACTAGTAATTTTCCGTCGTGTCTCACTTGGACCATCCCCTATTATCCCTTACACAGCCTGTGCGAACCTCATGAAGTTCAACAAGGCCAAGTGCAAGGTCCTGCACCTGGGTCGTGGCAATCCCAGGCACAAATACAGGTTGGGAGGAGAAGGGCTTGAGAGCAGCCCTGAGGAGAAGGACTTGGGGGTGCTGGTGGACAAGAAGCTCAGCATGAGCAGGCAATGCGCGCTTGCAGCCCAGAAAGCCAACCGCATCCTGGGTTGCATCAAAAGAAGCGTGGTCAGCAGGCCGAGGGAGGTGATTCTGCCCCTCTACTCTGCTCTCGTGAGACCCCACCTGGAGTACTGTGTCCAGCTCTGGAACCCTCAGCACGAGAAGGACATGGACCTGTTGGAACGGGTCCAGAGGAGGGCCACGAAGATGATCAGAGGGCTGGAGCCCCTCTGCTACGAGGACAGGCTGAGAGAGCTGGGGCTGTTCAGCCTGGAGAAGAGAAGGCTCCGGGGAGACCTTATAGCAGCCTTCCAGTGCCTAAAGGGGGCCTACAGGAAGGATGGGGAGGGACTCTTTATGAGGGAGTGTAGGGATAGGACTGAATAGTGGTGGGATGTGACTCAGGGCATTTTGTTTGTTAAAGGCACCATTCGGGTTTCCGGTTCTGATTGTAATGCAGTGTTGAGACCACCCCAGGCTGAGCCATTTCCACAGCTCCCCCCAAGTTATCTCTGCATAGATAGGCATCAATAAGCATCTGCCGAGGCGAGATGGAGCTGAGTCGAATGACAACTCCCTGCATCTCGCCTTTTGTGTTCTGAAACCGGTTTGGCCAGGTGCTCCCATTCAAACATCAAGGAGATTTTAAACACAGAAATAATGTAAAAAGAAGGTTTTTCTCCTCCAAGATGAGGTGGGTTTTTTTTGACTATATAGGCATTTATATAATATAGAATCATAGAATGGTCTAGGTTATAAATGGAAACATCTTCTTCTAAGCTAGGATACAGGTCTGTTGCAAAAAATTTGTCCGTATTAAAGTGATATAACTTTGAGCTTTAACCCAATAGTTCAATTAAAACTCAGTGAATAATCCTTGATTTCATCTATATCCAATTCCCTCCCCTATTTAAATGAGTTATCCGATTATTATAAACTGAATATACATACCCTATCTTATCCCAAGGTCTAGCATCCAGTGCTTTTTCACTGTGAGCAGCATTTTTGGAGCCCATCACTGGGAGCAGTCTAGAAAGCTTTAAAACAAATACCTTAAGTTTAACATAGGAATCTAGAGACACTCCAGTGAAGAAGAAAAGCACAACACAGCCCCTTTTTCTATAAAGACACAGTTTTATATGGGCAGAATCAACAGTGAAATAATCTACAAGAGCAGGAAAAGCTAAATGAAGACGTTCTAGCAGTATAAAATTGGTCCTTACAAATACATGTGAGAGAGGCTACAAGTGCTTCCCCAACATGAAAGTCCATGGGCCGGGCTGGACCATGAGCAGCTATTGGCCTCACTCAGTGGCTGCAGCACATCTGTGGCGTCTTTCGACTCTTGGCCTTCTTAATTACGCTACCAAAATTCACTGTTTCCATGCTGTTTTCACTTGCTAATTAAAGAGTAAGGTGTGTCGTTTTCTCTTTGTATTGTCTAATTTAAACTAATGTGCCACTAGAGGGAGCATACATCTGTATCTGTATCTTGGGCACGGTTGCTGGTGCATCAAGCAGCCAAGCGTATATCAGGCAGTCCTTATCCGGGGGCCACAGCCTTTTCAAACTCCTTCAGTAAATCTACGCTAGAGACCATTCCTTCTTTATTACTTGTCTTTAATATTTTTGTCTCTCTAGAGGAATTTCCTGTTTGCATTTTGCTCATTTTCCAGGGCTTTGCATCCACTACAGGGAGGTATGCACAAAGAGTATATTGATTTTATTAAACTCCGTCACTGCCAGTGAGAGCAAACAAAGATTTAGAAATAGAGTGCATTTACTGCAGGTAAAAATAATCGATGAACACCATTTAAGAGCCACTTTTAATAAGATGGGAAATAAAATCAGAGAGACTCGGGATTTCATTTTAAAACGAAAAATAACAAGATTGCTGATGAAGTTAAAGTTCAATGACAAAACTAGGACCCATTTGTTACAGCAACATGCTGCCATTGAGCCAGTAGAATAAAAACCACTGCCAAACCTGATTCAAACAGCCAGAAAGGGCTACTAGAAAAAGACAACATTGGCCCAAGGATAAGGAAGATAAAGGCAATTAGGGATCACACAGGTGTCATACACATCACATAGCAATTTCAGATATACATATGCTATGTATTGATTAGACAGTATTTTATGAATTTTTCCATCCCTGGAAACATTCAAGGTCAGGTTGGACATGGCTCTGAGCAACCCGATCTAGTTGAAGATGTCCCTGCTCATGGCAGGGGGATTGGACTAGATGACCTTTAAAGGTCCCTTCCAACCCAAACTATTCTATGATTCTGTGATTCTACAATGTCTCCCATACCTGTATGCTCTTTAATTCTTACCTATAAGCTCTCAGAGGCTCATCATCCATCCCCAGACAGAGCTCCATACGTTCCAGTTGTTCTCTAACTTAAAGGGCAACTCCCCCTCCTTGTCTTCCTGTACTGTCTTTCCTAAAAAGCCTGTATCCCTCCATTGCAACACCCCAGTCTTGGTAGCCATGCTACAACATCTCTGTGATCTCAACAGGCTCATAGCCCTGCAACTGTGCACAGATCTCTAATTCCTTATGTTTATTCCCCATGCTGCATGCATTAGTGTACAGGCACTTTAGAGAGGCACCCCAGCATGCTAATTTCCCAGAAAGGATTTTGAGGATTTCTTGTAGACACTTCCTTGCTTACATGCAAATGCTGTATGTTACCCCACTTAAGCCCCATTTTTTTGGTTTTGGGTTCCTTTTCTGTCACCCCAGGCCCCCCTCCTTGTCTTCCTTGCCTCTTCGTTATTGCTAACAGCAATTTACTCTTCTTTATTGACAACAGCTCCTGCCTGACTTCCCCTTAGGCATGGCTGGGAAAACTTTACTGTTTTACTCTTGCAGCTTCAGATATGACCTTCTGCCTCAGCCAGCATGGCTCTGAGTTGGTGGATTGCCTGGATGCAAGCTGGGAGCTCTGCGATACATCCAGTACTGACACCATCTCCATTTACTCTCATTTATTTTTATCTTTGGCTTTCTTCGGTGTACATGCTTTTCTGTGTAGCTAAGGAAGATAATCACAGCATAAACCCAGTAGTTAATGGCCTGTCGATATTTTTAGCATGATGGCAAATTGTCCAGAGTCTATATTTTGACTAAATACACACTGTGCAGATCAAAAAAAAATCATTTATGTTCCACGTAGGAAGGTCTCCGTCAAATCAAAAATATATGGCTATTGCCACCTCTTTGTCCAATTTATAAAGTCAATTCAGGAATCTATTTTGGTTATTTCCTTTAGAAAATATTCATATTTTCTATATTAGTAACAATTTAAACTACTAGTATAACATTGAGATAAATATTACATATTTTCTGTATTCTAGACTGTCAGAGTGTGGGGTTTTTACTATAAATTTTAAGTCAAAACTACACTAATTTTAATTTCTCCAAAATGATTGTAGCAAACTGCATCCAGGTCAATTTTTCCCAGTCCCATAACTGTGTTTAAGGACTTCAAGGATCGGGTCCATAACAATAGTTTTCATTGTCACAGAGATAAGAACACAAGGATTTTCATCATGGATTTTGTTGCATCATCTCATTATTCAGTTCCTGCAGAGACATGTTTGAGAGGATCAAAGTTTCCAAGTGTTTTCATGGCAAAACTGGGCAACAGTCAACTATTTTGAAAATCCATAACAGGGATTCATACTGAGACTTTTAAAAATGCAAAAATCTAGAAGATTGCTTAAAAAAAAACCCAAAGATTTAATGTGCATTTTAAACATCCTCTGGTTGCCCAGAGAGGTGGCGGATGCCCCATCCCTGGAAACATTCAAGGTCAGGTTGGACGGGGCTCTGAGCAACCTGATCTAGTTGAAGATGTCCCTACTCATGGCAAGGGGGTTGGACTACGTGACCTTTAAAGGTCCCTTCCAGCCCAAACTATTCTATGATTCTATCCAAAGGAATGGCTGTACCTTGTTAGCTATATTCATAGCGCATTAATCCATAACATCAACCAAAAGGGAGCTGATGAAATAGCATAACTATTTATAACCTTGCAACTAGGTGTTACACTCTGGATTAACCAGGAGTTAAGAATTTATGTAAGATCAGTAACTTTTTTCATTGAATGTCCTTGTCAATATGATTATTGACAAGATACTGATTACCTATCTTAGGTTTTAGTTCATTGCCTTCTTCAGCAGAAGAGAGCTCTTCAAGAAGCACAGATCAAAATAAGAGCGCTGAGAACATAATTCCTTCATGGTTTACTGGTTAAGCTCTTTGGGAAGTGGAACAGGCTTCCCTGATTCAGCATTTTGCCTTGTTTTGCTTGTTTTCACAGTAATGCAAATTTATGAAAATCAGGGCATTGAATGTTGCAACCTCAGAGTCCGTCTTTAACTCATATCATTGCTTACTTCCTTCAGTATTTTAGGATCTTGAACCTCTAAGATGTCAGTCTTTCTGCCAAACATTAATAAGCACCGTTTGATTTCTGTAAACTCAAGTCAGTGAGAGCTGAATAGCATTCAACACAGGAGGCATTCAGTAGTTTGCATATTTGGGCCATAGGCATGTAAGGGAAACTAATAGTGCTCGGCTGATTTCTTGCAAAAGTAGGATTTTTTCTCTGAAACAAAAATGCAGCATGGAGCAAATTGAGGAAATAAATGTTGTGTCCCTTATGATGAGCAGAGAGAACTCTCTCTTTTTTTTTCTGTATGGTTGGTGTTTGGGCTGCATCATGCCCATCACAGGGCATTCAAAGATGAAGGCCTAAATTTCTCAATTGAGGAGGAAAAAAGGTAAAGCTTATCAACTAGACGATCTTTAAGGTCCCTTCCAACCCAACCCATTCTATGATTTGATGATCCTATGATTCTATGAACTTGTCTACCTTGTCATATTTATTCTGGGTAGCTTGCCACCCTATTCTCAATTAAATCCTGACAAAAAACCCACAACATTTGATATGACAGCATTTGAGGAATTAAGAACTAATAATTTTTCAGCACACACATGAAAATCAATACTTATTTGCTTGGGAAAAAAACCCAGCCAATTGAAAACAAAATTATTTGGAATGCGGCAAGTCTGTGGCACACCAAGTGATACATTTATTAAATCAGAAATTGAACCTCCGATTCCTCACTGAACCGAGGAAAAGAACAAGTCTGTGATTCCAAAAGATCAAGCTTAGCACCGATTTAATTCCTACCTTGATTCATGCTCAAAATAAACTGCTACGTCTCTATGCTGGAGAAATCTCTTTTCAGATCTAGCATTGGATATTTTGCTATCTTTAAGGACTCATTGCCTTCTCCTACCCTGAAATTTGTCTGTATGCAGATGCACATTTCTGGTTTTAGTGGTTAAGTCCCTCCACAATCCCCTCTGTTGTGTGTATGTGGTATTAGGTCCTTCCTCTCTACAATTCAAAAATGTTTTTTGGCAAAACTTAAGTCATATTACCAGTGTCAGTGAGACTCTCCAAGAACCTGCCCTCTAAGAAAGTCACCTGGGTAAAGTGCTTTTAGTTTTCAGTCAGGCAGGAACCAGGTTCACAAGCCATGCTATGTGATTTACTTGTATCGATTACCTTCATATTAAATGCATAAGACAGTGTTATACTGCTTCTCTGAATAAACTTCAACTTTGGTTTGTTTTTTCTCTTTCTCTGTTTGTCTTTCTCTCTCTGGTCCCATTTTGGCATCCAGGATCATTTTCTCTTTGACAAGCCAGTGTCCCCTTTGCTAACATGTGCTGGGATGGCACGTGACTGGCCAGATGCCAGAGGAATCTGGTATGTTGTGTGACATGTAGAAGCTTGTGTCATGTTTGAAAGACCATATTACAAGTCTCCTCGCTTGTCCTAACCCCACAGTCACTCTGCACTGATACTCACAGCATGTTCAGTTTGTTTTTACAACTTTTTTGCAGTGCTTTTAATAATTAAATTTTTAAAAAAAAGTAAGACCTTTATATTCATATAGGCGGCGCAGGGGCACGGGGAATGGGGCTTGCGGTCAGTTCATCACACGTCTCTGCCACTCCTTCCTCTTCATACTGTTCCCCTGCTCCAGCGTGGGATCCCACCCACAGGAGACAGTCCTTCACAAACTTCTCCAACGTGGGTCCTTTCCCCCGGGCTGCAGTTCTTCACGAGCTGCTCTAGCATGGGTCCTTTCCACAGGGTGCAGTCCTTCAGGAACAGACTGCTCCAGCATGGGTCCCCTGCATTTTTTTTTGCAATTTTTGAAATGATTAATTAATTAAAAATGTACAACCTTTATATTCATATAGGCAAAGATGCAGCAAAGATGCAGCAAAGATGCAAGGGTTGTTGAAGTGTTAGAAACCATGGAAGTGCTTGAAAGAAGTCACATAGGAATTAGGGCTTCTCCCACAAAAAAGGTGGCAAGATCAATAGCCCACCTGAAGTGCATCTACACCAACGCACGCAGCATGGGCAACAAACAGGAGGAGCTGGAAGCCATTGTGCAGTGGGAAAACTATGATATAGTTGCCATCACAGAAACATGGTGGGATGCAATACAACTGGAGTGCTGGAATGGATGGCTATAAACTCTTCAGAAGGGACAGGCAAGGAAGGAGAGGTGGTGGGGTAGCTCTGTGTGTTAGGGAGTGTTTTGGCTGTCTAGAGCTTGACGATGCTGATGAAAGGGTCGAGTGTTTACAGGTAAGAATCGGGGAAAGGCCAACAAGGCAGATATCATGGTGGTCTTCATCCAACGAGGATGAAGAGGCAGATGAAATACTCTATAAGCAGTTGGGAGAAGTCTCACAATCGCTATCCCTTGTTCTCATGGTGGAATTTAACTTACCAGATGTCTGCTGGAAATACAATACAGTGGAGAGGAAACAGTCTAGGAGGTTCCTGGAGTGTGTGGAAGATAACTTCCCAACACAGTTGGTGAGTGAGCTAACTAGGGAAGGCACCCCACTGGACCTGTTGTTTGCGAACAGAGAAGGACTTGTGGGGGATGTGAGGGCTGGAGGCTGTCTTGGGCACAGCAATCATGAAATGGTAGTTTTCAATTCTTGGAGAAGCAAGAAGGGGGGTCAGCAGAACTGCCACCTTGGACTTCCAGAGGGCAGGCTTTGACCTGTTTAGGGGCCTGGTTGACAGAGACCCTTGGGAGGCAGTCCTGAAGGGCAAAGTAGTCCAAGAAGGCTGGACGTTCTTCAAGAAGGAAATGTTCAAGGTGCAGGAGCAGGTCATCCCTATGTGCCAAAAGACGAGCCCGCTGGGAAGAAGACCAGCCTGGCTGAACAGAGAACTTTGGCTGGAACTCAGGAAAAATAAGAGAGTTTATGACCTTTGGAAGAAGGGGCAGGCAGCTCAGGAGGACTACAAGGATGTTGTGAGGTTACGCAGGGAGAAAATTATAAGGGTCAAAGCCCAACTAGAACTTAATCTGGCTACTGTCGTAAAAGACAATAAAAAATGTTTCTATAAATGCGTTAGCAACAAAAGGAGGGCTAAGGAGAATCTCCATCCTTTATTGGATGCGGGGGGGAAACATAGTGACAAAGGATGAGGAAAAGGCTGAAGTACTTAATGCCTTCTTTGCCTCAGTCTTTAATAGTAAGACCAGTTGTTCTCTGGGTCCCCAGCCCCCTGAGCTGGAAGACAGAGACATGGAGCAGAATGAACCCCCCATAATCCACAGGGAAATGGTGAGTGACCTGCTGCACCACTTAGACATGCACAAGTCTATGGGGCCTGATGGGATCCACCCAAGTGTACTGAGGGAGCTGGCGGAAGCACTCACCAAGCCACTTTCCATCATTTATCAGCAGTCCTGGCTAACCGGGAGGTTCCAGTTGACTGGAAGATAGCAAATATGATGCCCATCTACAAGAAGGGCTACAAGGAGAACCCGGGGAATTACAGGCCTGTCAGTCTGACCTCGGTGCCGGGGAAGGTTATGGAGAAGCTCACCTTGAGTGCTATCACGCAGCACGTACAGGACAACCAGGTGATCAGGCCCAGTCCACGTGGGTTTATGAAAGCCGGGTCCTGCTTGACTAACCTGATCTCCTTCTATGACAAGGTGACCCACTTAGTGAATGAGTGAAAGCCTGTGGATGTTGTCTACCCAGATTTTAGTAAAGCTTTTGACACTGTTTCCCATGGCATTCTCCTGGAGGAACTGGCTTCTCATGGCTTGGACAGGTGTGATCTTTGCTGGGTTAAAAAATGGCTGGATGGTGGGTCGCAAAGAGTTCCGGTGAATGGAGTTAAATCCAGTTGGCGGCCGGTCACAAGTGATGTTCCCCAGGGCTGAGTACTGGGGCCAGTTCTCTTTAATATCTTTATCAATGATCTGGAGGAGGGGGTTGAGTGCACCCTCAGTAATTTTGCAGACGACACCAAGTTGGGTGGGAGCGTTGATCTGCCTGAGGTTAGGAAGGCTCTACAGAGGGATCTGGAGAGGCTGGATCAATGGACCGAGGCCAGTGGTATGAGGTTCAACAAGGCCAAGTGCCGGGTCCTGCACTGGGGTCACAACAAGCCCATGCAGCGCTACAGGCTTGGGGCACAGTGGCTGGAAAGCTGCCTGGCAGAAAAGGACCTGGGGGTGTTGGTCAACAACAGGCTGACTATGAGCCAGCAGTGTGCCCAGGTGGCCAAGAAGGCCAACAGCACCCTGGCCTGTATCAGCAATAGTGTGGCCAGCAGGAGTAGGGAAGTGATCGTCCCCCTGTACTCAGCAGTGGTGAGGCCCCACCTCGAGTACTGTGTCCAGTTTTGGGCCCCTCACCACAAGAAAGACATTGAGCTGCTGGAGTGTGTCCAGAGAAGGGCAATGAAGCTGGTTAAGTGTCTAGAGAACAAGTCTTATGAGGAGCGGCTGAGGGAGCTGGGGTTGTTTAGCCTGGAGAAAAGGAGGCTGAGGGGAGACCTTATCGCTCTCTACAACTACCTGAGGAGGTTGCAGCGAGGTGGGGTTTGTTCTCTTCTCCCAAGTAACAAGCGATCGGATGAGAGGAAATGGCCTCAAGTTATACCAGGGGAGGTTTAGGATGGATATTAGGAAAAAATTTCTTCACGGAAAGGGTTGTCAAGCATTGGAACAGGCTGCCCAGGGAAGTGGTTGAGTCACCATCCCTGGAGGTATTTAAATGACGTGTAGATCTGTCACTTAGGGATGTGGTTTAGTGGTGGACTTTGCAGTGCTAGGTTAATGGTTGAATTTGATGATCTTAAGGGTCTTTTCCAACCTAAATGATTCTACGATTCTATTTAAACAATCATTGATATCAGCAACACAATGTAGCATCATAAACATGGCTCCTTCTATGGGTTTTTTATATCTGTTTTTCCTATTTCAAGATAAAAATTTGATTTGAGAAAGAGCCAGTGAATCACTATGAAATCAGCAGGGTGAGGTTACAAATACAGCCTAAAGCTGGAATGTAGCAACACTCTCAGCTAGGAACCACTGGCAATACAGTTGCAGGATATTGCACTGTAAATACCTTCCCCTCCTCCACACTTCTGAGAGACAGAATGTTATTTTAATTCCCCAAGCTGAAAGTGATCCTTTCTTTCCAAATAAACTGGACAAAGACTGGATACAGAAATAGTTGAATTTCCTTTTTGGTTTAGGTCTGTTTCTTCTTTTACAACCTTAATATTTTTTGTGCTTGAATAGAATATTTTTAGAGGAAGGGACAATAGCCCCCAGTACAGTGCACGCACACCCCCCCTATCACATGATAGAGCACGAGCTCTCCACGGGGTCACAGCCTCCTTCAGGCATCCACCTGCTCCAGCATGGGGTCCTCCACTGGCTGCAGGTAGATATCTGCTCCACCGTGGACCTCCATGGGCTGAAGGGGACATCCTGCCTCACCGTGGTCTTCACCAGGGGCTGCAGGGGAATCTCTGCTCTGGCACCTGGAGCACCTCCTCCCCCCACTTCTTCACTGACATTGGTATCTGCAGAGTTGCTTCTCTCACATATTCTCGCTCCTCTCTCCTGGCTACTGTCGTGCACCAGTTTTTTCCCCTTCTTAAATATGTTATCACAGAGGTGCTACTACCATCGCTGAATGGCTCAGCCTTGGCCAGCGGCGGGTCTGTCTTGGAGCGGGCTGGAACTGGCTCTCTCCGACATGGGGGAAGCTTCTGGCATCTTCTCACAGAAGCTACCCCTGTAGCTCCCCCCACTACCAAAACCTTGCCATGCAAATCCAATACATGAGCAGATACCCTCTTCCTCTACATACCCTTACAGATACTACTCCCAGCTCTACAGCAACACAGACAGCACATTCACCTGAGCATGTTTTGATTTTTTTCTTTGGAGAAAAACTGGCATTTTGAAAGATTACTGTGAAACCCTGAATATGTTTCAATATGCAGAAGAGAAGCAAAGGGACTGTAACTGTGCTATTTTTCCAAGATGCTTACAACATTGAATAGTGGTGAGCACTGAGAAGATTTTACTCAGGGTGGCAATACATCCTAGGCACTTGGATGACTAGTGCTGGAGCCTGGTCCTTATTACCTGGGACCTGAAAGCTGCAGGAAAAGACTGGAATAGGCCATGCTGGGCAGGTTTCTGTTGGATACAGAATATCAGCAAACTGATGTTTGTTACTGCTGATTTTTGGTCCAGCTTGCTGCAGCCTAAGGCCACAAGCCAGAGGTGGTGCCTGAGGAAAACACCAGAGAAGTGACCTGGTGAACTCTCCAGGGCTAAAAAAGTCTGAGGGTTTGAGATGACATGGTAAAGAAGTTTGTCTGAAAACCAGTCCTGGACAGAGAAGAGACAGCTCCCATACAGAGATGACAATGGGTTCCAGATGACAGGTCAAGTGGCAGACTTCAGAGACTGAAGCCATTTGCAGCTGCCTACTCTAGTTAACTATTGAACTTACCATGGTGTTGAATGCTGAAAAACTAATGAGCACTTTTCAGCACCTTCCCTTCAGACTGACAGATTTTGCTTGTCTGGACAGTCACTTGAGAGAAGTGCTTCTGTGAATGTAAATCAGGTGCTCATAGAAGACTGCATAAATACGGGCACATACAGGGTAGAATTAAGGATTTGTGCTTTTTGCATTATTCAAGTAATACTTTCCTTATCATCAGCCAAGAAAGAAAGGTTCAAAGCCTACATAAAGCTTGCTGAGATGACAAAGGGAAAAGGGAAGCAGTCCCTACAAAGTGGTTGTCCTACTAAAGCTGCACTAAGACTAGTTTCTGTCAGTGCAACCAGGCATCTAGAGAGACGTAAGGTATCAGGCAGTGTTTTATTACACAAGATATTTATACAGAGATATACAGAGGTGCTTTCTGTCAAAATGGCAGCCATATTTACCATCATTAACAGTCATCAGCCGCAAGATCATTTCTTACCAAACTGAGGTAATGGTGGTGGTACTTTAATGTCTTGACCTCTTTCCAGTTTCTTCTCACAGTCAACTAGATAGTTGACCCCATCAATGACAAGCTGAACTAGTTCTACCTACAACAACAAGAAAAACAACAATAATAAAAGATTTTGGTAACGCTGTTAATAGAGGAAGGAAAAAATTGACTTGTACAGTAAAGACAGCAAGTAAACCCAGACCCAAGGAGGGCCATAGAGTCCTTGGCATAGAGATCACACATGCTGTGGTACAGGGAGTATGGGTCGTGCACTGGTCCAGTGGAAGCCCATAGTAATTCCCTTCTCCCTACCCCTTCTCCTATTCATGCTGAGTTTAGCCTTCTGACAATAAAATTTTTCAAATAGGCCCCTAAAGGTATTTCCACCAAATTCTGCTCCTACACATATCCCCATATAAACAAACAGAAGTGCTTAAATAAAATGTTTAGGCATGAGTTTAGAGACCTATCTCAAATGTGACCACTCTGAGGGTACAAGATCCTTCCCAAACATTTGCTGAGAACTACAGCCTGGCACAGCCATTGGTTCCTGTCTGCTGTGTTCTCAGCATCCATATATTAGGACAAAGAAACTGAAAAGGCAGTGCCATGGATGTTCAGAGTCACCAGGCAGTTCTCTCTGAAGCAACAAATGCCAGTGTAAGTAAAGAGGCTCTGGTATTTTGCCAACAGCATCTTGTGAGG
Source organism: Larus michahellis (assembly GCF_964199755.1). Lineage (NCBI taxonomy): Eukaryota > Metazoa > Chordata > Aves > Charadriiformes > Laridae > Larus > Larus michahellis. Next base: position 4,374,634 of record NC_133929.1, on the reverse strand, counting down.
TTTGGATTAATGCCTTTATCCAAATGCCTTTGGGCTCAAAAGCTATTGAACATTGGTCTGACATTTGGCAAATGACTTCAGAGACTACTGGCACTTTGTCTTTCTTCTGTAGAAAGGGGGGGGAGTTGTGTTTTCTTGATGGATAGGAATGAAAGATATGAGTAGTACTGAAATGATTTGAAGAATCATGCTGAGCCCTCCCTTACTGTTTAGCATGCCTAAAGAAACTGTACATATGAGCTTATTTTGTGGTGTTTTAGAGTGATGTTTTCCTATATCCTGTGAAACACAACAGCTTTATTCAATATACAGTCAGTACTGTAGAAGAAAGAATGCACTGCATCCAAATGGACACCAGTTAATTGCAGAGGATAATCCATTCTTACGTATGATAGAGGCATCTGTGCAGTGCCTAGCATTTGCATTCATGCTGGTACATTTCTAGGGTTTACCAGATGTTATAATTCTGGAAAATTAGGCTAAAAGGGATTGTGAGAAACCTTCTGTCCTATCTGCTTGCCTTAGGAAGGTTCAAGACTTTCAGAGAGGATGTGATAATGCGTACTCTTTTAGGTAACAATTTCTTCTAAAAGAATCTGGCTTACTGAAATATTTTCCAATCATACTAACTCTTTTTTTTTTATTCTGACTGAAATCTCACATGTAAGACAAGTCAAAATCAGATCTGTTCTATTCAGGAGATCCCTGGATAGTATTTACATTGTTGGTGCTTTTTCTGTTTGGTTGTAGACACAATGAACAGAATGCCTCAGATTTATCGTTTTCCTAGAACAAATCTCTTAATCAGATTTAAATAGGCAGTGGGGAACTAATTGGAAGATCACTGACATAAAATATCCTCACAGATTTCCAACAGACTTTTGATCAGGTTTCCCAGTGCCTGCTCCCTGACAAAGCAGGTTTAACTTATCAGAATAATACTGGATATGCTTCTGAACACAATCCAATATTGCCATAGAACAGATTTTTTTCATCAGTATTGTCTCACTCTGCATTCCTTAAAGCAATGGGAAGACTCATTTAATTAAAGGGGGAGCTGAGTCAGGCCAACATCAATCTCTTTGGAAAATCCTACCCTGAATATTTGTACGTGACTGAAAATGAGATAACTGGACCTCTCTGTAACTCTAACGTCAGGCCACAGGATGTTTGCATCTGTTCAGTTTTGCATTAGCAAACTCCAAGTGTGAAAAGTGGGTTGCAGTAAAAGACAAGCTCTAAGTTAGGCTGTCAGTGAAGTTTCAATTTTCACGTATTTCAAACTTGATAATATTCCACTATTTGTATGAACAAGTCTAATCTTATCAATCACCTTCTACATTCTGTAGAAAGACTGCTGCAAAAGACAGAAAAAATGGAGAAAAGCCATGAAAAGTGACCTCAGGTTTGACCTAGCACTTTATAATCCTAGTCGTCACTGATTTGGCTGAAGCAAGAGTAGGTAACTTCACTAGGCATTTTTATCTCAATTGACAAGCTAGGATCTTTAATGCAGTGTCCGGAAGCAACATGTAGCTGTTTTCCTCAGACATATAATTTGACTGATGTGGCAATTCAGTGTTACTAAGTGATATGAAGGGCAATGGGATTTGATTTAGAAGACAATGCAATTAAGTTAGGTCATATGGCTGGGCCCCCCAGTTAGTTGTTTTCTAACTGCACAATTTTCGAAGAACAATAAAAAACATCCTCAGTGACCGAAGATGCAAAATTTGGCTCCTCCCTTTGCCTGTTCTCTTAGTATCTGTAGCTCCCAACTGTGTTCATGTTTGAAGACATGTTCTTCATAGCTCAGCTTCGGGGCAGCATGATGTGATTAGACAAAATTGCTCTTCTCACTGTGACCTGAGAAACCTGCATAATTCCACTAGCATGGGGGATCAAGCTGTGAAAGTAGCTCATGTCCTTAATTGTGCAGAGAAATGTTATTTTGCAGTGCTTAACCTCTTCACAGTCCTGAAAGATTGTGATAAAACTAAGAATACTGAGAGTTATTTTTCAGGGCTTATCTTGTGCTTTAAAGCTACTCATTTTTTCTCTCAACCAGGCATAACAATGACAAGACGTTTCTTATCTGGATTAATGAAGAGGACCACACCAGGGTGATCTCCATGGAAAAAGGTGGCAACATGAAACGGGTGTTTGAAAGATTTTGCCGTGGTTTGAAAGAGGTAGTAACTCAATGAATTTATTATGCCTGTTTGTTTATTGTTGGGCTGTTGTCAGCACTATTTAGTGTGCTTATCACTGCACTGACATCTACAGAAGCAACAAAATAAAAGTAACAACAGTTCAAATAGCAACCCACATTAATAGCAGTTAAAGAAGAAAACAAAGACAAATTGTTAGCTGAATTGTAAGGAAAAATAGATAAAATGTCATTTTAGCTTTTATATTAAAAATGTTGTGGTTTAACTCCAGACAGCAAGTAGTACCACGCAGTCGCTTGCTCACTCCCCCTTCCCCCCCCACCAAGGGTGTATATGCATGTGTGCGTGTATGTAAGTCTAGGCTTCTGGGCAGTATGAGTGCCCCATGGGATCCCCAATCAGGATTACAGGCAGTAGAAAAGGCCATTTAAAACCTTTCTAAAAAATCAATAAAATAGTATTTACCCCTGTCATACGGCAGATAGGACCACGCAGATGCTAGTGCAGTTCTCTCCCTTCCCCCAGAAGGGTAGGGAGAAGAGGGAGAAAAGGAGGGGAAAGGGGGGAAAAAAACCCCATGGGCTGAGATAAAGACAGTTTAGTAGAACAATAACGGAAAAGGAAAATAACAATAATAATGAAAGTAATAACAATAATAGTAAAAGAATATACAAGACACAAGTCACTCTCACCGCCCTGTGAATTGGTTGCCCAGCCTGACTCAAGCAGAGATTCCCTCCCCCAGCCAACTCACATTTAGAATCATAGAATCATTTAGGTTGGAAAAGACCCTTGGGATCATCGAGTCCAACCATCAACTCCACTCTACAAAGTTCTCCCCTACACCATATCCCCTAACACCACATCTAAACGACTCTCAAACACATCCAGGGATGGTGACTCCACCACCTCCCTGGGCAGCCTATTCCAGTGTCTGACCACTCTTTCTGGGAAGAATTTTTTCCTAATGTCCAGTCTAAACTTACCCTGCTGCAGCTTGAACCCATTCCCTCTTGTTCTATCGCTAATTACCTGTGAGAAGAGACCAGCACCAACCTCTCTACAATGTCCTTTCAAGTAGTTGTAGAGAGTGATGAGGTCTCCCCTCAGCCTCCTCTTCCTCAAACTAAACAGTCCCAGCTCCTTCCATCGCTCCTCATAAGATTTATTCTGCAGGCCCTTCACCAGCTTCATTGCCCTCCTCTGCCCTTGCTCCAGCACCTCGAGATCTCTCTCGTATTGAGGTGCCCAGAACTGGACGCAATACTCAAGGTGTGGCCTCACCCGTGCTGAGTACAGGGGGACAATCACCTCCCTCCTTCTGCTGGTCACACTATTTCTAATACAAGCCAGGAGGCCATTGGCCCTCTTGGCCACCTGGGCACACTGCTGGCTCATGCTCAGCCGCTTGTCAATTAGAACCCCCAGGTCCTTTTCTGCCAGGCAGCTCTCCAGCCACACTGCCCCAAGCCTGTAGCGATGCATGGGGTTGTTGTGGCCCAAGTGCAGGACCCGGCACTTGGCCTTGTGGAAGCTCATCCCATTAGCATTGGCCCATCGGTCCAATCTATCCAAGTCTCTCTGTAGAGCCTCCCTATCCTCATGCAGATCAACACTCCCGCTTAGCTTCGTGTCATCTGCAAACTTGCTGATGATACACTCTATGTCCTTATCAAGGTCATCAATAAAGATGTTAAACAGAAATGGTCCCAACACTGAGCCCTGAGGGACACCACTTGTGACTGTCCGCCAGCTGGATTTAACTCCATTGACCACCACTCTTTGGGACTGTCCATCCAGTCAGTGCTTGATCCATCACTGAGCATGACGTCTATGGTATATATGCACTGAGCATATATACTGAGCATGACGTCTATGGTATGGAATATTCCATTAGCCATTCCTTCATTCTGTCTACGCTCCTTCTCAGCTTCTATGCAAAGATGAAAAAAGTCTTTGAAAAAATAAAAACATCACCTGGCAACAAATAAAACAATATGTATTATTGACATTCCTTTCATACCAAATCTGAAAACACAGCAACCACTAGAAAGAAAATTAACTCTATCCCAGCTGAAACCAGGACAGTATCCACCCCTTGTTCCATATCATTTACATCATGCCCACATCTTACACTTTTCAATAAGTCACCACCACTTTTCCTGTCTGTGATATATATCTATTTATATACACACACAGATATAATGCCCTTAGTCTGTGGGCCATCCCTCTAAAATATCCATTGAGTTAATTTAGTCCATAACTTTGGGGTCTATCTGACATAACAGTCTTTCAAGGGCAGAAGAGAGGGGGTGTGTGGTATTGAATTGTGGTATACTGCATCTGGAGCTCACAGCTGGTGTATCTGGCACTGTCCATGCCCATGGTCTGCGGGTTGAAGATGTTGATCTCGAGAAAGTTGCCGGGCGCCAGTTGCTGAAGCCAATTCTGGTTCCATCACCACTGCACTTCACTGAGTTTCATCAAAGTTCATTCTTCATTAACTTGGGAGATTCTTACTGTAATACTATTGATATAGCATATAGCAACCATAGTAGTGACATACAGTGGTAATTTAGCAATTAACATTATACAGTTTAATTCATTGGCTGTTCTCACCCAAATCAAATCCCCTTGAGGTATACATCAGACTTCCTCATCTTTTTGCATCACCCACCAAGCGCACCCAGGTCCTTGAGCAAAAGCAATCCCACAGATGGATCTGCCTTTGCCTGAGGCAGGAATAACTCAGACTGTTTTCCCTAACATATCTTTCTTGTGCACTACGGGTACTTTATCCCCTTCTACAGTATGTAAAAAATCTGATCGGGCAGGGCCAGCTCAATTGGCAGAACCTCTAGTGTTAACTAACCAGGTGGCCTTTGCTAAATGTGCATCCCAATGTTTTAAAGTCCCACCACCCATTGCTCTCAGTGTAGTCTTTAGCAGTCCATTGTATCATTTGATCTTCCCAGAGGCTGGTGTGTGACAGGGGATGTGATGTACCCACTCAATACCATGCTTTTTGGCCCAGGTGTCTATGAGGCTGTTTTGGAAATGAGTCCCGTTGTCCAACTCAATTCTCTCTGGGGTGCCATGTCGCCACAGGACTTGCTTTTCAAGGCCCAGGATAGTGCTCTGGGTGGTGGCATGGGGCACAGGGTATGTTTCCAGCCATCCAGTGGTTGCTTCCACTATTGTGAGCACATGGCGTTTGCCTTGGAGGGTTTGTGGCAGTGTGATATAGTCAATCTGCCAGGCCTCCCCAGATTTATATTTCAGCCATTGCCCTCCATACCAAAGAGGCTTTAACTGCTTGGCTTGCTTAATTGCAGCGCATGTCTCACATTCATGGATGACCTGTGCAATAGTGTCCGTGGTCAGGTCCACCCCTCGGTCACGAGCCCATCTATATGTTGCATCTCTTCCTTGATGGCCTGAGGAGTCATGGGCCCACCGCGCTATAAATAATTCACTCTTATGTTGCCTGAGCCACTCCAATCCTAGCAGCCCGATCCACCTGCTGGTTGTTCTGATGTTCCTCCGTGGCCCCATTCTTGGGTACTTGGGCATCTACATGGCGTACTTTCACAACCAGATTCTCTATCCGGGCAGCAATATCTTGCCATAGTTCAGCAGTCCAGATGGGTTTGCCTCTGCGCTGCCAGTTGCCCTGCTTCCACTGCTGTAACCACCCCCACAGAACATTTGCCACCCTCCATGAATCAGTATAGAGATAAAGTACAGGCCATTTTTCTTGTTCAGCAATATTTAAAGCCAGCTGGATGGCTTTCGCCTCTGCAAACTGGCATGATTCACCTTGTCCTTCAGTGGCTTCTGCCACTCATTGTGTAGGACTCCACACAGCAGCCTTACACTTTTGATGTTACAATGCGTCAGGACCCATCAGTGAACAGGGCATATTTCTTCTCATTTTCTGGCAGTTTATTATATGGTGGGGCCTCTTCTACACGCGTCACCTCCTCCTCTGGTGACATTCTGAAATCTTTGCCTTATGGCCAGTCCACGATCACTTCCAAGATTCCTGGGCGACTGGGGTTTCCCATTCGAGTTCACTGTGTGATCAGCGCAGTCCACTTACTCCATGTAGCATCAGTTGCATGATGTGTAGAGGGGACCCTCCCTTTGAACATCCAGCCCAGCACCGGCAGTCGAGGTGCCAAGAGGAGCTGTGCTTCAAGTACCAACTACTTCCAAAGCAGCTCGAACCCCTTCATATGCTGCCAATATCTCTTTTTCTGTTGGAGTGTAGCGGGCTTCGGATCCTCTGTATCCATGACTCCCAAACCCTAGGGGTCGACCTTGGGTCTCCCCTGGTGCTTTCTGCCAGAGGCTCCAGGCAGGGCCATTCTCCCCGGCTGCGGTGTAGAGCACATTTTTTACATCTTGCACTGCCCAGACTATCCCCAGAGCTACTGCATGAGCTATTTTCTGTTTAATTTGTTCAAAAGCTTGTCGTTGTTCAGGGCCCCATTTAAAGTCATTCTTCTTCCGGGTCACTTGATACAGAGGGCTTACAATTAGACTGTAATCTGGGATATGCACCCTCCAAAAACCCACAATGCCTAAGAAAGCTTGTGTTTCCTTTTTACTAGTTGGTGGAGACATAGCTGCTATTTTGTTGATCACATCCATCGGGATCTGACGGCGTCCATCTTGCCATTTTATTCCTGAGAACTGGATCTCCTGTGCAGGTCCCTTGACCTTACTTCATTTTATGGCAAAACCAGCTTTCAGAAGGATTTGGATTATTTTCCCTTCATCAAAAACTTCTGCTGTGTTGCCCTATATGACGATGTCATCAATGTATTGCAGGTGTTCTGGAGCTTCACCCTGTTCCAGTGCAGTCTGGATCGGTCCATGGCAAATGGTGGGGCTGTGTTTCCACCCCTGGGGCAGTCGATTCCAGGTGTACTGGATGCTCCTCCACATGAAAGCAAACTGTGGCCTGCACTCTGCTGCCAAAGGGAATGAGAAGAATGCATTGGCTATATCAGTTGTGGCATACCACTTGGCTGCCTTGGACTCCAGTTCGTATTGAAGTTCTAGCACAGCATGGCAGTACTCAGTGGCAGCATGACTTCATTCAGGCCACGATAGTCTACCGTTAGTCTTCACTCTCCCTTAGACTTTTGCACTGACCATATGGGACTGTTAAAAGGTAAGCGAGTCCTGATGATCACTCCTTGGCTCTCCAGTCAATGAATTACATTATGGATGGGAATCAGGGAGTCTCAGTTGGTGCGATATTGACATCGATGCACCATGGCAGTAGCAATTGACACCTGCTGTTCTTTAACCCTCAGCAGTCCCACCACAGAAGGATCACCTGAAAGGTCAGGTAAGGCAGACAGCTGTGTAATGTCCTCAGTCTCTACAGCTGCTATTCCAAAAGCCCCCCCGATAGCCTTTTGGATCTTTGAAATATCCTTTCTTGAGGTAATCTATGCCAAGGATGCATAGAGCATCTGGGCAAGTCACAATGGGGTGTTTTTGCCACTCATTCCTAGTTAGGCTCACTTCAGCTTCCAATACAGTCAATTGTTGGGACCCTCCTGTTACTCCAGAAATACAGATGGGTTCTGACCCTTTAGAGTTAAATGGCATTAGGGTACACTATGCACCGGTGTCTACCAGAGCTTTATACTCCTGGGGGTCTGATGTGCCAGGCCATCGTATCCACAAAGTCCAGTAAACCCGGTTGTCCCTTTCCTCCACCTGGCTGGAGGCAGGGCCCTTCAGTTCTGATCGTAGTATACACTATCAATTAATGGGTTTGTGTGGCTTGCATGGGTTTCAGTCCCATCCTTGCTATTCGCTTCTTGGAAATACAGATCAGGCGTTTCTCCAAGTGGATCAGAAACCCTTCTACTTTGTGTGGGAAACTGCCCACTGGAAACTGCAGCAGCAATTTTCCAGGAAGAGCCTCCATTTGTGGTTGTTTTTCCTTGCAACTCTGTGGTGGTGTGCTCTCCCCTTTTCCCCTTTTTCCCCCCCTGGCTCCTGCTCAAGCCATGGCCATCAGCGGGAGTTGTTATGAGTTGCACTTGAACTGTGGGAGATGGCTGGCAACATAACCAAAACACTGTCTGGAGTGGGAACCTAGGTATCTTGTTCCCATGGGAATATGACTATAGGTCAATTATCTTACTCCATAAATAGCGGACAGCCCAAGAGCCCTTTGAGCTCTCCTGCACGGCAGCGGGCTGCACGACAGGATCTCCCCTTGAGTGGGGACGCTCGCTTAAGGTTCTGCTCCTCGAGGCTGAGAGATTCCTTGCCGCAGCAGATTCTCGGTAAGTGACTGATAGCATGCTAAACTTTGAAATCTTAGCTGAGTGAGATAAGGATTGATTGCGCATATCTAATCCTTTAGACATAAACCGTTGACCAAGTCTGGGACTAGGAGTGGATCCAGCCGCCCCTAGGCTCCTCTCTGAGAAGGAGTTTAGAAAGCCAGGGGGTCCTTTCTGAACCTCGTGACTCAACGGGAGGGTCTCCCTGACAGCTTGTCTGACCCTGGCCTCTATGCAGTAAATAATCAAGCGTGCCCTGGCATCGAATCTTGTAAAACACTGTCACATTCACTACTAACTTTGTTAAATCACTGTTTTACGTTAATAAACATTCCACTACTCTCTTACAAGTGAAGTTATTCACTCTGCCCACGACAAACTCATGTACCTGTGCCTGTAGGATGGAGGTAGGTTTTCCATCCCACTTCCTCATGTCCTCTCTGTGGTCGTGGAGGTAAAGCCACAGGGTGCCTCGTGGTGTGTACTCTTTATAGCCTCTCTCCTGAGCAGAAAAATGCTTACTCCTAATAGCTGAGACACTGGTACGTACAGGTGGAGAGTAGGACCTATCCTCTTTGAGTTGATGGTGCTCCCAGACCACTTTTTCGAACAGGCTTTTGTTTTTCTTGGACAGTCTTTCCACAGCCAAGACACAGGCCCATAGGGAAGTAGAAACACTTTCTTCATATTGCCAGAGTTGGCCACCATTGTTGCCTCTTTGTCTCCCCAACTCATTGTTGCCAATGAGCTGGCATATGATGATGGTGCACTCTGTCGAAACTTCCGCCATATGCATTGGATATATTGGACTGCATCTGGATCTGTAGTTGACTGTGGATTGTGCAGGTTACAATAAATCAGCTCCCGCAAAGCCTTTTTCCATGATGGTCCGCTTGCCTGGGTGACATATAATATCTTCCTTGAAGGGATACTTTTCCTTCACAGCTAACAGAAATCACCTCCAGAGGCTGAGGGTTTGTGTCCTTTTTCCAATTGCCTTGTCAATGCTGCCTTCCCTAGACAGGGATTCCAGCTGCCTGGCTCCCCTACCCTCTAATTCCAAGCTATTGACCCCGTTATGTCAGCATCGGAGCAGCCAGGTGATAATGTGCTCACCTGGACGAAGACCGAAATCTTTTTCTATATCTTGCAGCTCACCCAAGGATAAGGATTAGTTGATTACCTCTGGTTCTTCCTCCTGTTCTTGTGATGTTCCTGGTTCATCTTCATCCCTTACTAAGCAAACTGATTTTTTTTGTGTATATCTTCTTCTGTATAGGGGTGACTGATACTGGCATAGGTTGGTTCTCTAGTTCAGCAGCCCACAGTGCTCATCTTGGGGGTCGGAGTAGGTGCAGTGCTTGTTGTGGGGGTTGGAGTAGATGCAGTACTCATCGTGAGAGTTGGAGTAGCCGCAGCCCTCATCGTAGGGGTTGGGATAGTGTGCCCACATATGCACCGATGTTTAACCCTAAGCAAGACATGAAACATATTTAGAAGCAATGAAGCACCTAGCAATAGAAGCATGCTGGTTCGAGTATCCCAAGGGTATTCAAAATTCTTGAATGCTATTGTAATTAGCCTGGAGAAGAAGGGGGAGATGAAGGAATCCAATCCCCCACAGATTGGTGCTCCAAGGGGAGAAGGTAAAAAGTGTAATTGCTAAAAGTTTCCACTAGGTTCCCAAAGTACAGAGATGAAACCGCTGCTGCCGTTTTGCCTGGTTCATCGCTTTTAATCATTAACAAGTACAGCCACAGCACACCCAATTTCATCATATCATAAGCCTGCACTACAAAGCACAGCAAAATTATAATCTTAACCCATTTCCCAGGGATGATAAACAGCACATCAGGGAGCACATACAGCAGATAAGGTATTGCAAAACACAACCTCGAGAGCAAGTACAACTTTGAGAGCAAATAAATTAACATTGTGACTATTAACCCAATACAATGAATGCTTATGACAAATTTGTTCTAATGCACTCTGATCTGATCTGTCATTATCTCAACCCATCAGGCCCCACATTGGGCGCCAAAAAGGACTGTTGTGGTTTAACGCTAGCCAGCAAATAGGACCACACAGCTGCTCACTCACTCCCCCTTCCTCCCCCAAAAAGGGTAGGGAGAAGAGGGAGAAAAGGAGGGGAAAGGGGGAAAAAAACCTCACAGGTTGAGATAAACACAGTTTAATAGAACAATAACAGAAAAGTAAAATAACAATAATAATAACAATAATGGTAAAAGAATATACAAGACACAAGTCACTCTCACCACCCTGTGAATTGGTTGCCCACCCCAACCCGAGCATTGATCACAGATTCCCACCCCCAGCCAATCCCCATTTATATACTGAGCATGACATCTATGGTACAGAATATTCCATTGGCCATTCTATTGTTCTGTCTATGCTCCTTCTCAGTTTCTATGGGAAGCTGAAAAAACTCCTTGACTAGTATAAACATCACCTAGCAACAACTAAACCAATATGCATTATTGACATTCCTTTCATACCAAATCTGAAAACACAGCAACCACTAGAAAGAAAATTAACTCTATCCCAGCTGAAACCAGGACATCAATCTTCAGCACTGGTTGGCTAAAGAAATTTTTCTTCTTTGCCACCTCATGTCTACAGGCTGTAGGAGTTCATAAATAAAGCATTTTATTTTGGATGACTAGCTTACTGGTTCTCATCCCTGATTCTGGGAGTGAACTGGATGTTGCTGAGGTTGTACACAGGACTCCGGACACAGGACTCCTGAACTCACTGCCAACTTTGGGGACATACTGGGTTTTGTGACTGAAGTACTATGGACTGATAGCCAGGGATCCTGGATTTTATTCTGATCTAGCTATTAATAAAGAAAAAAAAGCCCTCATAGAATGACGTGTGGGTTAAAACAGTTTTGTCTAGACAATCCAGGTATGACAGCAATTTGGCTCTGGGCCCAGTGTAGGCCTGTGTACTGCTCTGGCAAAGAAAAAGTTGCTTTAACAGAGAAAAAGGATTCCCACAAGCAATACTAGCAAAAAAGGCAAAGTGGGATAGGTGATGTGTCAACATTGTATTCTCCGCTATTCTTGTCCACATCATTCCTGGATGGATTGCCATAGAATCATAGAATCATTTAGGTTGGAAAAGACCTTTAAGATCATTGAGTTATCCCTGGTTTCATCTGGGATAGAGTTAATTTTCTTCTTAGTAGCTGGTATACTGCTGTGTTTTGGATTTAGGATGAGAACAATGTTGAACACTGTTGAGAACACTGATTTTTTAGTTGTTGCTGAGCAGTGCTTATGCTAAGTCAAGGCTTTTTTCAGCTTCTCATACCACCCTGCTGAGGAGGCTGGGGGTGCACAAGAAGCTGGGAGGGGACACAGCCAGGACAGCTGACCCAAACTGACCAAAGGGATATTTCATACCATATGATATCATGCTCAATTTATAAACTAGGGGGAAAGCTGTCCGGGGGCCGCTGCTCGGGAACTGACTGGGCATTGGTCAGCAAGTGATGAGCAATTGCATTGTACATCACTCATTTTGTATATTCTATTATTATTATTATTACTATTATTATTATTATTATTATTATTATTATTATTATTTTCCCTTCCTTTTCTGTCCTATCAAACTGTCTTTATCTCAATCCACAAATTTATTTTTTTTTTCTGATTCTCTCCCCCATCCCACTGTGGGGGGGTTAAACGAACGGCTGTGTGGTGTTTAACTACCTGCCGGGTTAAACCATGACACAGTCCAACAGCTACCACCAAGTCCAGCACTAATCCATATCCCTAAGCATCACAACTACATGTCTTTTAAATCCCAGCAGTTAGGTTACGTAAGGTTGAAACTGGGTTCAAATTGTCTCCAAGAATGAAAGAATACTCAGGCTGCAGAAAAAAATTATTTCTCCCCATTGGGATCCTTAACATGCTCAGTTCATCTGCAATGTAGAGGAACAGTGTTTATATCCATCATACTGCTTTTGTTCCTTGGAACACTTGCTTCATTCCTCTCACTCTGGCAAAACAGCTTTCACTCCAGCTTCTCTGGCTTTCTCTGGTTTCTCTGGGAAACCCCAACTGCCGTAGAGCTCATACAACTGTGCACTCCCATATCACTTCAAAGCCACCAGCACAGGCCCTGGCCTGAAAAAAAAGGCCCAAGGCAAAGTAGGGAGACCAGAGAACTATAAAATCTGATTATGAAAGTGGTCCATGAAAACCAGAAGAAGGTAAGTTCAGAGCATCTCTAAGAAATTTTGAGTATGTAGTGAGTTCGGGAACGTGGAAAAACAAAAGCGCCTAATGGATGCTTCTTTGGCATCTGAGTGGTTCACTGGGATCTGGTATGCTTCTCAGGCATACCCATGAGACCGAATAATGTACAGGATTGTGGCCTAAGTGACACAGCTTGTGGATGTTGTTTCCAGGTTTGCCTCTGCTAATGTGCTTAGCTCTTGTTCAACAGAAGTAGACCTATGGACCTTGCCATGAGAAGTGGTCAGATAGCTTTGGGAACTGTGGCCAGAGCAGTTGCCTGAGGCACGAAATCAGGTCTAGTTTCTTACCAGCAATTTCTGTGTCCTCACAAAATATAGAAATGATGTCAGGAGAGTCCATTATTTTGTATCCTTCTGCAGAATGGAATTATTTGCCTATATTGCAGAGGTCTTGTGAACCTGAGCTGGCATATGTATCTGATTCTCTGCTGACAGTGAATTCACTGAACTGAAATTGTATTGGGATCACAGAAATAAGTCTCGGAAGTGTAGCTGAGTGGACAGAATTGTGGCTTATTCAAAGGTCAATAGACCTTTGTGATATTTCTGAGGATAATGATTTCGGTCTCTTTTGTAATAGGGTTTTAGAACTACTAATGAAAAGCACTATATAGAAGCTATGTAGTCTTTTTACTGTGGAAGCAGGGCTGTGAAATTTAAGCATTTAGAAATCAAGTGTCCTTCACCTAGCATCGCAGAATCACCTTGAAAATTATATAAAACTAGGCTTTGACTCCCTTTGCTCCACAGTGTTTGAGATGTTTAGGCTTGTGCTTTGCAACCTTTGTTTAAAAGCACCAAGCCTAGAAAATCATTTATATTCCAGGTAAAAGACATAATTATTATGTAAATATATGACTTCATGGGCTAAGGCTATGTGATAAAGTGCCAAAGAGCCTTCAAGTTATTGGTAGTGAAAAAATGAAGGAATCCATGTAATATTCACTTGATGCCTGATGAATGCAAAGGTTCACGCTAGAGGCAAACCAGACTCTACTTGGGTATATGTTTATGCACCTCCATTTGTGAATAGCAAAGTTCATCATCTACATAGATACAAGGTGAAAAGAATTTCAGCTATAAAAAAGTGTCAAAAGATGAGACATTTGTATGCAGCTCTCTTTTTCCTTTCTCTTTTTTTTTTTCCTTCTTAGGTTGAAAGATTAATTAAAGAACGAGGCTGGGAGTTCATGTGGAATGAACGTCTTGGATACGTTCTGACTTGTCCTTCCAACCTGGGCACTGGTTTACGTGCTGGAGTCCATGTTAAACTGTCAAAGCTTAGCAAGGTACATATGTTGTTTAAAAGGCCAGTGACATAAATCAGGTCTTCTTTTGATTTATAAAAAAACAAATAAAAAATGACAGTTTACAGCAATTGGATGTTTGCATGATGTGCAACACAACTAGGTCCCAGGCATAATGCATGACTAATTGAGCATACTTTTATTCTGCAAATTATTGTATTCGTTATGGAAATTAATCTACTCAGCAGACAGCCACCAAGACAGGCTATAGTCCAAAGACAGAGGAAACTGTCTCTGCCTGTCTTTCTGGAGATGCTATTAGATCATGGATAATGACAATAAGCAAGGCAAAAGGCAATATGCACAAACCTATTTCTTCTGTTAGGATCCCAGGTTTCCAAAAATCTTGGAGAACCTGAGGCTGCAGAAGCGCGGCACTGGTGGAGTGGACACAGCAGCTGTAGCAGATGTGTATGATATCTCCAACCTAGACCGCATGGGTCGATCAGAGGTAACCTGTTTGGTTTTTCCTTGCTTTTAAACTCAGATCTGCACTGATATAAGTCAGTTTCCCTCCATTTGAGTTCACTCTGATATTAGAGTCACTTTTTAGATCTATGGTAGTTTTTTCTCCTGGTGAATTTGATCGAATGAAAAGGCTTACACAATGAAAAATTACTACTGTGCATGCAGTGTTTGACAAATATGACAATGAAAAAAAACCTGTAAGCAAGTTCCATAAATGTGACTTGTTTACACCCTGTCCCAAAGGCCAGTAGGCTGGGGGTGGGCAAGAGGTTGGGAGGGGACAGAGCCAGGACAGCTGACCCCAACTGACCAAAGGGATATTCCATACCATATGACATCGTGCTCAGCAATAAAAGCTAAGAGAAAGGAGGAGGGGGGGCATTCATTATTAAGGCTTTTGTCTTCCAAAGCAACCGCTATGCGTACTGAGGCCCTACTTCCTGGGAAGTGGCTGGACATCACCTGCTGATGGGAAGTAGAGAATAATGTTTTTTGTTTGTTTCCTTTGCTTATGTATGTGACCTTTGCTTTTCTTTATTAAACTGCCTTTATCTCAACCCACGAGTTTTTAATCTTATTTTCTCCCCCCTTGTCCTGCTGAGGAGGGGGAGTGATAGAGCAGCTTGGTGGGGACCTGGCAGCCAGCCAAGGTCAACCCACCACATCTACAGTTAGACAGCAGGACTAAGCCAGTCCTTTCACACCAAAATAATGGAGGAGGATGGGTTGGTGCTATCTTACCATGTGCAATGTCACACTAAGCACAGAATGCAAGAGAGCTGGGTTTAAATCAG
Source organism: Larus michahellis (assembly GCF_964199755.1). Taxonomy (NCBI): domain Eukaryota; kingdom Metazoa; phylum Chordata; class Aves; order Charadriiformes; family Laridae; genus Larus; species Larus michahellis. The sequence goes on along the minus strand of NC_133929.1, from coordinate 4,359,286 downwards.
TCCTCTGCCTTCTGTAGAGCAGAGATTTGAATTGTCATGTCTGAGCCCTCCCTGTTGGTCTGTAGCTATTTCAGTTTGAATGCATATTCACTGAGCCAGAAAGAGAGTGGAAATGACCCTAGAGTCTGATGGTGTCCCCTTATTGTCAGGTGACAGATGGTGGAGTTGCTCTCCTGGAAGACTCAGGTCCCAGACCTCTTTCCAGTTTAATATTTAAATATTGTATAATACTTAATCTACAGGTGAATGAGGAAAAAAACAGTAGGTGTGAAACCAGTGTGAAATAGTTGTAGCCCACTTCCATTAGCTCTACCTGAGCCAAATCCTTACTCCAAGTCATATACTAAATCCTGTAGCACAGCTATACAGTTTCCCTTTCCTCACTGAGATCAGGGCTATGTTCATCCTTGGACATGTCAAGAACAACCGAGATATAAAAATTAACCTCGCAAGACCCTGTAAGCCCAGGGATTTGAGCACTTTTCTAGTAGATAGGCAATATAGGTTCAAATCTTCCTTCAAACATGTCTTTCACTTCCCACATGAGTGCTCTAACCTCTCAGTTATGGTCAATTGGGCAGGCCCTAGCAGGATAGATGTCTCCTGAGGACTCTTACTCCACTGGACTCTACTAACAACACAAAACAGGGTTTGGTCTCAGATGCCAACCTGCTTGTATGGTTCAGGATTTGAAAGGCTGCCTGCGTGCATAGCAGCAAAATTTTAATTACATTGGGGCCTGCTGCAAAGTTAAAACTCCACTGCAAAACAGAGTGTCCTGTCAAGGTATATTTATCACAGAATAACAGAATGGTAGGGGTTGGACCTCTGGAGATCATCTAGTCCAACCTCCCCGCCAGAGCAGGTTCACCTAGAGCAGGTTGCACAGGAACACGTCCAGGCGGGTTTTGAATGTCTTCAGAGATGGAGACTCCACCACCTCTCTGGGCAGTCTGTTCCAGTGCTCTGTCACCCTCAGACCAGCATAGCACTGAGAGGCTTTAGCAGCTTAGGTATGTATACAGTTTGGTCCTATTACTGCAGCACAGCACCTGAGTTGAGACTGATTCTTGCCATGGTTTCATAACACAAATAGAATCCTGGGATAATGGACTTAGACTGCAACTAGATTAAAACTGGTTCACATCCATCCAGTTGGATTCCCTTTCTTGCTCACCCTGCATTTTCTGCCTATGGGACAGAGCAAATGCAGGTCTTTTGTCCTTTCTTATTTGGACATCCTATTAAATGTCTTCACAGACAAGGTGTGTTTGGACAGGGGTTTGGAGAATTTAAATTTTGGATGTTGATGCCTATGCTGGCAAGTAGGTAGCTAACTTCCTTTGGATCTAGCCCTAAATATATAGTCATTTATTAATATCTGAAACATCACCATGTGTGCTTTATACTAAAATAACACTAATAATATAAAAAGGATTTCATGGCATGATTATTTAATGAGTTCTACTGACAGATGGCTTGAACCTATATATTTTGCTTATATGAAGACCTCCACTGAAGTCAGTGGTGCCTCATGTAGTGAGGATTCAAAGAATTAAGCCAATAGATAAGATACATTCCCTACCTTGTAGATTTTTAAATCTAAATAAGACAAGGCAAACTCAAAGGGATATAAATGTTTATTATTGGACATATTTTTTCAGTATATAATAAAATAAATTCCATTATGTGGTAAATGTGTTTACAGAACTGAATTGTATTCCTAAAGGCACAAGATAAAATTGTTTGCATTTTTCCTTTGTTTCAGTTACTGGTCAACACAAACTTAATATGAAATTATTTTTCTCCTGGAGGTTGCAAATTCAGACCTCTGATTTTCCAACACAGCTGGTCTGTAAAAGACAGTAAAATAAACTACTAAGCCACTGAATGCTTTATAGTAATAGCAAATCCCTTGAAAATAAGTCACTGTCACAATACAGAGACAATGGGATTTGGTCTTTGCATTAAGTTTTAACAAACCAGTCATTAAAGATTGCTATTGAACCATTTAATGAAGATTAAAAAAAATCTGTAATATAGCTTGCTGGCTACTGTGAAGCTAACAATGCCATGGGGCCTGGAGTCCTAGCATGTCACTGCCTGTGGAGGAATTATGCTGGGGTCAAGATATCTTGTATTCTTCAGTAATTTTGAAAAAGATTACAAAGATACCACTATGCTATGCAATATAGAATTGCAAATTTTGATGCTGCTCTGCGTCTGAATCCAGTCCTACAGTGTACATCAAGAGTGTGTCAGCTGAAAACAAAGGAATTATAGATGATATAAAGCCAGCGTGAGTTTAGGATGAGTCCCTCTACCTGAGAAATGTGGTTCCTGGGATTAATAAAACAGTATCACCTAAAACAGTATCACCATATTAATAAAACAGTAGGACATCTTTCCCTGCATAAAGGCACCTGATTGTAGGGAATGAGAAACTCATGATCATCTGCAGGGGAATGTGTGGTGCTGCAGGTGGAGTGAGCCATGTCTTTGAAGAAGTATAAGACAGTTTGATGAGCTCTATCAGCCAGTCAGTCTAAATGGCTGTGTCCAAAAGTCTAGTCCCCAGTCATGTGAAAGAACCCTCACTTCCCTCCTACTCCATGCATCCAGGAGCATTCAGGGCTGATGGTACCACAGAATTGGGGAAATGAGTGTGTCTCTTCCCCTCCTTGCACCCCCATTCCAATTAGTTTTCAGCTGACTGCTCACATAAATTCTCCTGAGAGCACAAGGGAACTGGAAACACACAGCAAGGGAGGTGAGACTGCCTCCCTTGGCAGCTGCAAGTGACCATTAAAGAGGAGCTGAGCTGGCCTTCTGCTGACAGTCCAGAAAACAGGGGGGTTAAGCACTTTTTCCTCTTCGGAATTTGTATGGACTCAAAACGGTGTTACGATAATGACTGTTCCTGAAGCTGCAGCTGGAAACACAGCTCTTGGGAGCTTCTTTCCAGTGTGTCCTGGGGGGAGGTGGGGGACAGCATCTGTCATTTGTTTCAGTGTCTGCCAGTTCAGCCAGTCTGCCCCAAACCATGACACAGTGTTTGCCAGGAGAGGAGCATATGCCTTCCTGGTAGAGTGGAAAGTCAGCAAGCAGAGCAAGGGACAGTTTGTGCTCTAGGGCCATTGAGAGCTGTGCTGGCAAACATATTGGATTGTGTTCAGAAGCATATCCAGTATTATTCTGATAAGTTAAACCTGCTTTGTCAGGGAGCAGGCACTGGGAAACCTGATCAAAAGTCTGTTGGAAATCTGTGAGGATATTTTATGTCAGTGATCTTCCAATTAGTTCCCCACTGCCTATTTAAATCTGATTAAGAGATTTGTTCTAGGAAAACGATAAATCTGAGGCATTCTGTTCATTGTGTCTACAACCAAACAGAAAAAGCACCAACAATGTAAATACTATCCAGGGATCTCCTGAATAGAACAGATCTGATTTTGACTTGTCTTACATGTGAGATTTCAGTCAGAATAAAAAAAAAAGAGTTAGTATGATTGGAAAATATTTCAGTAAGCCAGATTCTTTTAGAAGAAATTGTTACCTAAAAGAGTACGCATTATCACATCCTCTCTGAAAGTCTTGAACCTTCCTAAGGCAAGCAGATAGGACAGAAGGTTTCTCACAATCCCTTTTAGCCTAATTTTCCAGAATTATAACATCTGGTAAACCCTAGAAATGTACCAGCATGAATGCAAATGCTAGGCACTGCACAGATGCCTCTATCATACGTAAGAATGGATTATCCTCTGCAATTAACTGGTGTCCATTTGGATGCAGTGCATTCTTTCTTCTACAGTACTGACTGTATATTGAATAAAGCTGTTGTGTTTCACAGGATATAGGAAAACATCACTCTAAAACACCACAAAATAAGCTCATATGTACAGTTTCTTTAGGCATGCTAAACAGTAAGGGAGGGCTCAGCATGATTCTTCAAATCATTTCAGTACTACTCATATCTTTCATTCCTATCCATCAAGAAAACACAACTCCCCCCCCTTTCTACAGAAGAAAGACAAAGTGCCAGTAGTCTCTGAAGTCATTTGCCAAATGTCAGACCAATGTTCAATAGCTTTTGAGCCCAAAGGCATTTGGATAAAGGCATTAATCCAAACCTCACAAGATGCTGTTGGCAAAATACCAGAGCCTCTTTACTTACACTGGCATTTGTTGCTTCAGAGAGAACTGCCTGGTGACTCTGAACATCCATGGCACTGCCTTTTCAGTTTCTTTGTCCTAATATATGGATGCTGAGAACACAGCAGACAGGAACCAATGGCTGTGCCAGGCTGTAGTTCTCAGCAAATGTTTGGGAAGGATCTTGTACCCTCAGAGTGGTCACATTTGAGATAGGTCTCTAAACTCATGCCTAAACATTTTATTTAAGCACTTCTGTTTGTTTATATGGGGATATGTGTAGGAGCAGAATTTGGTGGAAATACCTTTAGGGGCCTATTTGAAAAATTTTATTGTCAGAAGGCTAAACTCAGCATGAATAGGAGAAGGGGTAGGGAGAAGGGAATTACTATGGGCTTCCACTGGACCAGTGCACGACCCATACTCCCTGTACCACAGCATGTGTGATCTCTATGCCAAGGACTCTATGGCCCTCCTTGGGTCTGGGTTTACTTGCTGTCTTTGCTGTACAAGTCAATTTTTTCCTTCCTCTATTAACAGCGTTACCAAAATCTTTTATTATTGTTGTTTTTCTTGTTGTTGTAGGTAGAACTAGTTCAGCTTGTCATTGATGGGGTCAACTATCTAGTTGACTGTGAGAAGAAACTGGAAAGAGGTCAAGACATTAAAGTACCACCACCATTACCTCAGTTTGGTAAGAAATGATCTTGCGGCTGATGACTGTTAATGATGGTAAATATGGCTGCCATTTTGACAGAAAGCACCTCTGTATATCTCTGTATAAATATCTTGTGTAATAAAACACTGCCTGATACCTTACGTCTCTCTAGATGCCTGGTTGCACTGACAGAAACTAGTCTTAGTGCAGCTTTAGTAGGACAACCACTTTGTAGGGACTGCTTCCCTTTTCCCTTTGTCATCTCAGCAAGCTTTATGTAGGCTTTGAACCTTTCTTTCTTGGCTGATGATAAGGAAAGTATTACTTGAATAATGCAAAAAGCACAAATCCTTAATTCTACCCTGTATGTGCCCGTATTTATGCAGTCTTCTATGAGCACCTGATTTACATTCACAGAAGCACTTCTCTCAAGTGACTGTCCAGACAAGCAAAATCTGTCAGTCTGAAGGGAAGGTGCTGAAAAGTGCTCATTAGTTTTTCAGCATTCAACACCATGGTAAGTTCAATAGTTAACTAGAGTAGGCAGCTGCAAATGGCTTCAGTCTCTGAAGTCTGCCACTTGACCTGTCATCTGGAACCCATTGTCATCTCTGTATGGGAGCTGTCTCTTCTCTGTCCAGGACTGGTTTTCAGACAAACTTCTTTACCATGTCATCTCAAACCCTCAGACTTTTTTAGCCCTGGAGAGTTCACCAGGTCACTTCTCTGGTGTTTTCCTCAGGCACCACCTCTGGCTTGTGGCCTTAGGCTGCAGCAAGCTGGACCAAAAATCAGCAGTAACAAACATCAGTTTGCTGATATTCTGTATCCAACAGAAACCTGCCCAGCATGGCCTATTCCAGTCTTTTCCTGCAGCTTTCAGGTCCCAGGTAATAAGGACCAGGCTCCAGCACTAGTCATCCAAGTGCCTAGGATGTATTGCCACCCTGAGTAAAATCTTCTCAGTGCTCACCACTATTCAATGTTGTAAGCATCTTGGAAAAATAGCACAGTTACAGTCCCTTTGCTTCTCTTCTGCATATTGAAACATATTCAGGGTTTCACAGTAATCTTTCAAAATGCCAGTTTTTCTCCAAAGAAAAAAATCAAAACATGCTCAGGTGAATGTGCTGTCTGTGTTGCTGTAGAGCTGGGAGTAGTATCTGTAAGGGTATGTAGAGGAAGAGGGTATCTGCTCATGTATTGGATTTGCATGGCAAGGTTTTGGTAGTGGGGGGAGCTACAGGGGTAGCTTCTGTGAGAAGATGCCAGAAGCTTCCCCCATGTCGGAGAGAGCCAGTTCCAGCCCGCTCCAAGACAGACCCGCCGCTGGCCAAGGCTGAGCCATTCAGCGATGGTAGTAGCACCTCTGTGATAACATATTTAAGAAGGGGAAAAAACTGGTGCACGACAGTAGCCAGGAGAGAGGAGCGAGAATATGTGAGAGAAGCAACTCTGCAGATACCAATGTCAGTGAAGAAGTGGGGGGAGGAGGTGCTCCAGGTGCCAGAGCAGAGATTCCCCTGCAGCCCCTGGTGAAGACCACGGTGAGGCAGGATGTCCCCTTCAGCCCATGGAGGTCCACGGTGGAGCAGATATCTACCTGCAGCCAGTGGAGGACCCCATGCTGGAGCAGGTGGATGCCTGAAGGAGGCTGTGACCCCGTGGAGAGCTCGTGCTCTATCATGTGATAGGGGGGGTGTGCGTGCACTGTACTGGGGGCTATTGTCCCTTCCTCTAAAAATATTCTATTCAAGCACAAAAAATATTAAGGTTGTAAAAGAAGAAACAGACCTAAACCAAAAAGGAAATTCAACTATTTCTGTATCCAGTCTTTGTCCAGTTTATTTGGAAAGAAAGGATCACTTTCAGCTTGGGGAATTAAAATAACATTCTGTCTCTCAGAAGTGTGGAGGAGGGGAAGGTATTTACAGTGCAATATCCTGCAACTGTATTGCCAGTGGTTCCTAGCTGAGAGTGTTGCTACATTCCAGCTTTAGGCTGTATTTGTAACCTCACCCTGCTGATTTCATAGTGATTCACTGGCTCTTTCTCAAATCAAATTTTTATCTTGAAATAGGAAAAACAGATATAAAAAACCCATAGAAGGAGCCATGTTTATGATGCTACATTGTGTTGCTGATATCAATGATTGTTTAAATAGAATCGTAGAATCATTTAGGTTGGAAAAGACCCTTAAGATCATCAAATTCAACCATTAACCTAGCACTGCAAAGTCCACCACTAAACCACATCCCTAAGTGACAGATCTACACGTCATTTAAATACCTCCAGGGATGGTGACTCAACCACTTCCCTGGGCAGCCTGTTCCAATGCTTGACAACCCTTTCCGTGAAGAAATTTTTTCCTAATATCCATCCTAAACCTCCCCTGGTATAACTTGAGGCCATTTCCTCTCATCCGATCGCTTGTTACTTGGGAGAAGAGAACAAACCCCACCTCGCTGCAACCTCCTCAGGTAGTTGTAGAGAGCGATAAGGTCTCCCCTCAGCCTCCTTTTCTCCAGGCTAAACAACCCCAGCTCCCTCAGCCGCTCCTCATAAGACTTGTTCTCTAGACACTTAACCAGCTTCATTGCCCTTCTCTGGACACACTCCAGCAGCTCAATGTCTTTCTTGTGGTGAGGGGCCCAAAACTGGACACAGTACTCGAGGTGGGGCCTCACCACTGCTGAGTACAGGGGGACGATCACTTCCCTACTCCTGCTGGCCACACTATTGCTGATACAGGCCAGGGTGCTGTTGGCCTTCTTGGCCACCTGGGCACACTGCTGGCTCATAGTCAGCCTGTTGTTGACCAACACCCCCAGGTCCTTTTCTGCCAGGCAGCTTTCCAGCCACTGTGCCCCAAGCCTGTAGCGCTGCATGGGCTTGTTGTGACCCCAGTGCAGGACCCGGCACTTGGCCTTGTTGAACCTCATACCACTGGCCTCGGTCCATTGATCCAGCCTCTCCAGATCCCTCTATAGAGCCTTCCTAACCTCAGGCAGATCAACGCTCCCACCCAACTTGGTGTCGTCTGCAAAATTACTGAGGGTGCACTCAACCCCCTCCTCCAGATCATTGATAAAGATATTAAAGAGAACTGGCCCCAGTACTCAGCCCTGGGGAACATCACTTGTGACCGGCCGCCAACTGGATTTAACTCCATTCACCGGAACTCTTTGCGACCCACCATCCAGCCATTTTTTAACCCAGCAAAGATCACACCTGTCCAAGCCATGAGAAGCCAGTTCCTCCAGGAGAATGCCATGGGAAACAGTGTCAAAAGCTTTACTAAAATCTGGGTAGACAACATCCACAGGCTTTCACTCATTCACTAAGTGGGTCACCTTGTCATAGAAGGAGATCAGGTTAGTCAAGCAGGACCCGGCTTTCATAAACCCACGTGGACTGGGCCTGATCACCTGGTTGTCCTGTACGTGCTGCGTGATAGCACTCAAGGTGAGCTTCTCCATAACCTTCCCCGGCACCGAGGTCAGACTGACAGGCCTGTAATTCCCCGGGTTCTCCTTGTAGCCCTTCTTGTAGATGGGCATCATATTTGCTATCTTCCAGTCAACTGGAACCTCCCGGTTAGCCAGGACTGCTGATAAATGATGGAAAGTGGCTTGGTGAGTGCTTCCGCCAGCTCCCTCAGTACACTTGGGTGGATCCCATCAGGCCCCATAGACTTGTGCATGTCTAAGTGGTGCAGCAGGTCACTCACCATTTCCCTGTGGATTATGGGGGGTTCATTCTGCTCCATGTCTCTGTCTTCCAGCTCAGGGGGCTGGGGACCCAGAGAACAACTGGTCTTACTATTAAAGACTGAGGCAAAGAAGGCATTAAGTACTTCAGCCTTTTCCTCATCCTTTGTCACTATGTTTCCCCCCCGCATCCAATAAAGGATGGAGATTCTCCTTAGCCCTCCTTTTGTTGCTAACGCATTTATAGAAACATTTTTTATTGTCTTTTACGACAGTAGCCAGATTAAGTTCTAGTTGGGCTTTGACCCTTATAATTTTCTCCCTGCGTAACCTCACAACATCCTTGTAGTCCTCCTGAGCTGCCTGCCCCTTCTTCCAAAGGTCATAAACTCTCTTATTTTTCCTGAGTTCCAGCCAAAGTTCTCTGTTCAGCCAGGCTGGTCTTCTTCCCAGCGGGCTCGTCTTTTGGCACATAGGGATGACCTGCTCCTGCACCTTGAACATTTCCTTCTTGAAGAACGTCCAGCCTTCTTGGACTACTTTGCCCTTCAGGACTGCCTCCCAAGGGTCTCTGTCAACCAGGCCCCTAAACAGGTCAAAGCCTGCCCTCCGGAAGTCCAAGGTGGCAGTTCTGCTGACCCCCCTTCTTGCTTCTCCAAGAATTGAAAACTACCATTTCATGATTGCTGTGCCCAAGACAGCCTCCAGCCCTCACATCCCCCACAAGTCCTTCTCTGTTCGCAAACAACAGGTCCAGTGGGGTGCCTTCCCTAGTTAGCTCACTCACCAACTGTGTTGGGAAGTTATCTTCCACACACTCCAGGAACCTCCTAGACTGTTTCCTCTCCACTGTATTGTATTTCCAGCAGACATCTGGTAAGTTAAATTCCACCATGAGAACAAGGGATAGCGATTGTGAGACTTCTCCCAACTGCTTATAGAGTATTTCATCTGCCTCTTCATCCTCGTTGGATGAAGACCACCATGATATCTGCCTTGTTGGCCTTTCCCCGATTCTTACCTGTAAACACTCGACCCTTTCATCAGCATCGTCAAGCTCTAGACAGCCAAAACACTCCCTAACACACAGAGCTACCCCACCACCTCTCCTTCCTTGCCTGTCCCTTCTGAAGAGTTTATAGCCATCCATTCCAGCACTCCAGTTGTATTGCATCCCACCATGTTTCTGTGATGGCAACTATATCATAGTTTTCCCACTGCACAATGGCTTCCAGCTCCTCCTGTTTGTTGCCCATGCTGCGTGCGTTGGTGTAGATGCACTTCAGGTGGGCTATTGATCTTGCCACCTTTTTTGTGGGAGAAGCCCTAATTCCTATGTGACTTCTTTCAAGCACTTCCATGGTTTCTAACACTTCAACAACCCTTGCATCTTTGCTGCATCTTTGCTGCATCTTTGCCTATATGAATATAAAGGTTGTACATTTTTAATTTTTTTTTAATTAATCATTTCAAAAATTGCAAAAAAAAATGCAGGGGACCCATGCTGGAGCAGTCTGTTCCTGAAGGACTGCACCCTGTGGAAAGGACCCATGCTAGAGCAGCTCGTGAAGAACTGCAGCCCGGGGGAAAGGACCCACGTTGGAGAAGTCTGTGAAGGACTGTCTCCTGTGGGTGGGATCCCACGCTGGAGCAGGGGAACAGTATGAAGAGGAAGGAGTGGCAGAGACGTGTGATGAACTGACCGCAAGCCCCATTCCCCGTGCCCCTGCGCCGCCTATATGAATATAAAGGTCTTACTTTTTTTTAAAAATTTAATTATTAAAAGCACTGCAAAAAAGTTGTAAAAACAAACTGAACATGCTGTGAGTATCAGTGCAGAGTGACTGTGGGGTTAGGACAAGCGAGGAGACTTGTAATATGGTCTTTCAAACATGACACAAGCTTCTACATGTCACACAACATACCAGATTCCTCTGGCATCTGGCCAGTCACGTGCCATCCCAGCACATGTTAGCAAAGGGGACACTGGCTTGTCAAAGAGAAAATGATCCTGGATGCCAAAATGGGACCAGAGAGAGAAAGACAAACAGAGAAAGAGAAAAAACAAACCAAAGTTGAAGTTTATTCAGAGAAGCAGTATAACACTGTCTTATGCATTTAATATGAAGGTAATCGATACAAGTAAATCACATAGCATGGCTTGTGAACCTGGTTCCTGCCTGACTGAAAACTAAAAGCACTTTACCCAGGTGACTTTCTTAGAGGGCAGGTTCTTGGAGAGTCTCACTGACACTGGTAATATGACTTAAGTTTTGCCAAAAAACATTTTTGAATTGTAGAGAGGAAGGACCTAATACCACATACACACAACAGAGGGGATTGTGGAGGGACTTAACCACTAAAACCAGAAATGTGCATCTGCATACAGACAAATTTCAGGGTAGGAGAAGGCAATGAGTCCTTAAAGATAGCAAAATATCCAATGCTAGATCTGAAAAGAGATTTCTCCAGCATAGAGACGTAGCAGTTTATTTTGAGCATGAATCAAGGTAGGAATTAAATCGGTGCTAAGCTTGATCTTTTGGAATCACAGACTTGTTCTTTTCCTCGGTTCAGTGAGGAATCGGAGGTTCAATTTCTGATTTAATAAATGTATCACTTGGTGTGCCACAGACTTGCCGCATTCCAAATAATTTTGTTTTCAATTGGCTGGGTTTTTTTCCCAAGCAAATAAGTATTGATTTTCATGTGTGTGCTGAAAAATTATTAGTTCTTAATTCCTCAAATGCTGTCATATCAAATGTTGTGGGTTTTTTGTCAGGATTTAATTGAGAATAGGGTGGCAAGCTACCCAGAATAAATATGACAAGGTAGACAAGTTCATAGAATCATAGGATCATCAAATCATAGAATGGGTTGGGTTGGAAGGGACCTTAAAGATCGTCTAGTTGATAAGCTTTACCTTTTTTCCTCCTCAATTGAGAAATTTAGGCCTTCATCTTTGAATGCCCTGTGATGGGCATGATGCAGCCCAAACACCAACCATACAGAAAAAAAAAGAGTTCTCTCTGCTCATCATAAGGGACACAACATTTATTTCCTCAATTTGCTCCATGCTGCATTTTTGTTTCAGAGAAAAAATCCTACTTTTGCAAGAAATCAGCCGAGCACTATTAGTTTCCCTTACATGCCTATGGCCCAAATATGCAAACTACTGAATGCCTCCTGTGTTGAATGCTATTCAGCTCTCACTGACTTGAGTTTACAGAAATCAAACGGTGCTTATTAATGTTTGGCAGAAAGACTGACATCTTAGAGGTTCAAGATCCTAAAATACTGAAGGAAGTAAGCAATGATATGAGTTAAAGACGGACTCTGAGGTTGCAACATTCAATGCCCTGATTTTCATAAATTTGCATTACTGTGAAAACAAGCAAAACAAGGCAAAATGCTGAATCAGGGAAGCCTGTTCCACTTCCCAAAGAGCTTAACCAGTAAACCATGAAGGAATTATGTTCTCAGCGCTCTTATTTTGATCTGTGCTTCTTGAAGAGCTCTCTTCTGCTGAAGAAGGCAATGAACTAAAACCTAAGATAGGTAATCAGTATCTTGTCAATAATCATATTGACAAGGACATTCAATGAAAAAAGTTACTGATCTTACATAAATTCTTAACTCCTGGTTAATCCAGAGTGTAACACCTAGTTGCAAGGTTATAAATAGTTATGCTATTTCATCAGCTCCCTTTTGGTTGATGTTATGGATTAATGCGCTATGAATATAGCTAACAAGGTACAGCCATTCCTTTGGATAGAATCATAGAATAGTTTGGGCTGGAAGGGACCTTTAAAGGTCACGTAGTCCAACCCCCTTGCCATGAGTAGGGACATCTTCAACTAGATCAGGTTGCTCAGAGCCCCGTCCAACCTGACCTTGAATGTTTCCAGGGATGGGGCATCCGCCACCTCTCTGGGCAACCAGAGGATGTTTAAAATGCACATTAAATCTTTGGGTTTTTTTTTAAGCAATCTTCTAGATTTTTGCATTTTTAAAAGTCTCAGTATGAATCCCTGTTATGGATTTTCAAAATAGTTGACTGTTGCCCAGTTTTGCCATGAAAACACTTGGAAACTTTGATCCTCTCAAACATGTCTCTGCAGGAACTGAATAATGAGATGATGCAACAAAATCCATGATGAAAATCCTTGTGTTCTTATCTCTGTGACAATGAAAACTATTGTTATGGACCCGATCCTTGAAGTCCTTAAACACAGTTATGGGACTGGGAAAAATTGACCTGGATGCAGTTTGCTACAATCATTTTGGAGAAATTAAAATTAGTGTAGTTTTGACTTAAAATTTATAGTAAAAACCCCACACTCTGACAGTCTAGAATACAGAAAATATGTAATATTTATCTCAATGTTATACTAGTAGTTTAAATTGTTACTAATATAGAAAATATGAATATTTTCTAAAGGAAATAACCAAAATAGATTCCTGAATTGACTTTATAAATTGGACAAAGAGGTGGCAATAGCCATATATTTTTGATTTGACGGAGACCTTCCTACGTGGAACATAAATGATTTTTTTTTGATCTGCACAGTGTGTATTTAGTCAAAATATAGACTCTGGACAATTTGCCATCATGCTAAAAATATCGACAGGCCATTAACTACTGGGTTTATGCTGTGATTATCTTCCTTAGCTACACAGAAAAGCATGTACACCGAAGAAAGCCAAAGATAAAAATAAATGAGAGTAAATGGAGATGGTGTCAGTACTGGATGTATCGCAGAGCTCCCAGCTTGCATCCAGGCAATCCACCAACTCAGAGCCATGCTGGCTGAGGCAGAAGGTCATATCTGAAGCTGCAAGAGTAAAACAGTAAAGTTTTCCCAGCCATGCCTAAGGGGAAGTCAGGCAGGAGCTGTTGTCAATAAAGAAGAGTAAATTGCTGTTAGCAATAACGAAGAGGCAAGGAAGACAAGGAGGGGGGCCTGGGGTGACAGAAAAGGAACCCAAAACCAAAAAAATGGGGCTTAAGTGGGGTAACATACAGCATTTGCATGTAAGCAAGGAAGTGTCTACAAGAAATCCTCAAAATCCTTTCTGGGAAATTAGCATGCTGGGGTGCCTCTCTAAAGTGCCTGTACACTAATGCATGCAGCATGGGGAATAAACATAAGGAATTAGAGATCTGTGCACAGTTGCAGGGCTATGAGCCTGTTGAGATCACAGAGATGTTGTAGCATGGCTACCAAGACTGGGGTGTTGCAATGGAGGGATACAGGCTTTTTAGGAAAGACAGTACAGGAAGACAAGGAGGGGGAGTTGCCCTTTAAGTTAGAGAACAACTGGAACGTATGGAGCTCTGTCTGGGGATGGATGATGAGCCTCTGAGAGCTTATAGGTAAGAATTAAAGAGCATACAGGTATGGGAGACATTGTAGAATCACAGAATCATAGAATAGTTTGGGTTGGAAGGGACCTTTAAAGGTCATCTAGTCCAATCCCCCTGCCATGAGCAGGGACATCTTCAACTAGATCGGGTTGCTCAGAGCCATGTCCAACCTGACCTTGAATGTTTCCAGGGATGGAAAAATTCATAAAATACTGTCTAATCAATACATAGCATATGTATATCTGAAATTGCTATGTGATGTGTATGACACCTGTGTGATCCCTAATTGCCTTTATCTTCCTTATCCTTGGGCCAATGTTGTCTTTTTCTAGTAGCCCTTTCTGGCTGTTTGAATCAGGTTTGGCAGTGGTTTTTATTCTACTGGCTCAATGGCAGCATGTTGCTGTAACAAATGGGTCCTAGTTTTGTCATTGAACTTTAACTTCATCAGCAATCTTGTTATTTTTCGTTTTAAAATGAAATCCCGAGTCTCTCTGATTTTATTTCCCATCTTATTAAAAGTGGCTCTTAAATGGTGTTCATCGATTATTTTTACCTGCAGTAAATGCACTCTATTTCTAAATCTTTGTTTGCTCTCACTGGCAGTGACGGAGTTTAATAAAATCAATATACTCTTTGTGCATACCTCCCTGTAGTGGATGCAAAGCCCTGGAAAATGAGCAAAATGCAAACAGGAAATTCCTCTAGAGAGACAAAAATATTAAAGACAAGTAATAAAGAAGGAATGGTCTCTAGCGTAGATTTACTGAAGGAGTTTGAAAAGGCTGTGGCCCCCGGATAAGGACTGCCTGATATACGCTTGGCTGCTTGATGCACCAGCAACCGTGCCCAAGATACAGATACAGATGTATGCTCCCTCTAGTGGCACATTAGTTTAAATTAGACAATACAAAGAGAAAACGACACACCTTACTCTTTAATTAGCAAGTGAAAACAGCATGGAAACAGTGAATTTTGGTAGCGTAATTAAGAAGGCCAAGAGTCGAAAGACGCCACAGATGTGCTGCAGCCACTGAGTGAGGCCAATAGCTGCTCATGGTCCAGCCCGGCCCATGGACTTTCATGTTGGGGAAGCACTTGTAGCCTCTCTCACATGTATTTGTAAGGACCAATTTTATACTGCTAGAACGTCTTCATTTAGCTTTTCCTGCTCTTGTAGATTATTTCACTGTTGATTCTGCCCATATAAAACTGTGTCTTTATAGAAAAAGGGGCTGTGTTGTGCTTTTCTTCTTCACTGGAGTGTCTCTAGATTCCTATGTTAAACTTAAGGTATTTGTTTTAAAGCTTTCTAGACTGCTCCCAGTGATGGGCTCCAAAAATGCTGCTCACAGTGAAAAAGCACTGGATGCTAGACCTTGGGATAAGATAGGGTATGTATATTCAGTTTATAATAATCGGATAACTCATTTAAATAGGGGAGGGAATTGGATATAGATGAAATCAAGGATTATTCACTGAGTTTTAATTGAACTATTGGGTTAAAGCTCAAAGTTATATCACTTTAATACGGACAAATTTTTTGCAACAGACCTGTATCCTAGCTTAGAAGAAGATGTTTCCATTTATAACCTAGACCATTCTATGATTCTATATTATATAAATGCCTATATAGTCAAAAAAAACCCACCTCATCTTGGAGGAGAAAAACCTTCTTTTTACATTATTTCTGTGTTTAAAATCTCCTTGATGTTTGAATGGGAGCACCTGGCCAAACCGGTTTCAGAACACAAAAGGCGAGATGCAGGGAGTTGTCATTCGACTCAGCTCCATCTCGCCTCGGCAGATGCTTATTGATGCCTATCTATGCAGAGATAACTTGGGGGGAGCTGTGGAAATGGCTCAGCCTGGGGTGGTCTCAACACTGCATTACAATCAGAACCGGAAACCCGAATGGTGCCTTTAACAAACAAAATGCCCTGAGTCACATCCCACCACTATTCAGTCCTATCCCTACACTCCCTCATAAAGAGTCCCTCCCCATCCTTCCTGTAGGCCCCCTTTAGGCACTGGAAGGCTGCTATAAGGTCTCCCCGGAGCCTTCTCTTCTCCAGGCTGAACAGCCCCAGCTCTCTCAGCCTGTCCTCGTAGCAGAGGGGCTCCAGCCCTCTGATCATCTTCGTGGCCCTCCTCTGGACCCGTTCCAACAGGTCCATGTCCTTCTCGTGCTGAGGGTTCCAGAGCTGGACACAGTACTCCAGGTGGGGTCTCACGAGAGCAGAGTAGAGGGGCAGAATCACCTCCCTCGGCCTGCTGACCACGCTTCTTTTGATGCAACCCAGGATGCGGTTGGCTTTCTGGGCTGCAAGCGCGCATTGCCTGCTCATGCTGAGCTTCTTGTCCACCAGCACCCCCAAGTCCTTCTCCTCAGGGCTGCTCTCAAGCCCTTCTCCTCCCAACCTGTATTTGTGCCTGGGATTGCCACGACCCAGGTGCAGGACCTTGCACTTGGCCTTGTTGAACTTCATGAGGTTCGCACAGGCTGTGTAAGGGATAATAGGGGATGGTCCAAGTGAGACACGACGGAAAATTACTAGTTGAACCAAACCCAGTATACGTGCCGAGAAAAAGGACCTCAGTACTGTTGCTGCAAAAACTCTGTGCGTGTCCATGAGAACCTGACCTTCGAAGAAGAAAACAAGAAGAAGGGAGTACGCCAATGTAGTCACATATCAGACAGCCGCTGTTAGCAAAGCCCGATCATGAGTCTGGTGAGGCTCGCTGCATGCGCTGGCCACGTGTGCAGTGACTCTAGCCTGCACCTTAAAC
Source organism: Larus michahellis (assembly GCF_964199755.1). Lineage (NCBI taxonomy): Eukaryota > Metazoa > Chordata > Aves > Charadriiformes > Laridae > Larus > Larus michahellis. The sequence goes on along the minus strand of NC_133929.1, from coordinate 4,342,608 downwards.
CACTGATTAGAGGTCTCCCTGATGCTATGAAAATGTATGTGCAAAACCTAAAGGAAAAAATTTCACAGGCAATTGACCATAATACTCGCAACCCCCACCAGCGATGGCAGCCTGTTTTAACTTGGGGGGAACTATTACAAGAAAGAGTGATTTATGGTAGAGACATGGGTTGGTTAGAGGAAGGTTCAAATACACAGCGCCGGGTCCGTCAGGCACGGTTTGTCGGGCATAATAATCCCCGTCCTCCTAGACAAACCAGTTCTCGTTTTGACCCTCAGCGTTATGAATTGTGGAAAAGGCGTTAGCATTAGGAATACCCCGATCAATGTTACATGGACAGTCCACAGAGAATATTCGTATAATGGTAAACTTGGTGGAGCAGCCTATTAACAAAGCTACAGAATGTACTGATGCTGTTAAAACACAGAAAGATAACGTCTCTGCCCCTTGGAACCCTTTCTCAGACTTAAGGAAGGATTTGATTGATCTAAAAAACTAGAAAGCGCGGGGGGGGTGGGGGGGGTGTGTGTGTATTTTAGGCCAACCCACCCATGTGATATCTAACCTAGGATGGCCTAACCATTTAAGTGAACCACATATTGTTTTAGCTACTGGCCCCAGACGAATACCTGTGAATTTTCTAATTGATACTGGAGCTCAAATAAGTGTTAGCACCGAAAAAACAGCAAAAAGGATAGGATTAGTCCCCACCCAGAAGAAGATAAATGTAATAGGAGTGACCGGAGTCCGTGAAATCAGACCAATTGGTGCATTGCGTGTCTGGCTTCCAGGAGAAAGCCGAATGACTAAGATAAAAGTAGTCATTGGTCCCTATCGTAATAACATTTTGGGATTTGATGTATTAGCAAACAAAGTCTGGAGATTGCCAGACGGCGCGGTATGGAGCTTTGGAGTCCCGCCGTGTGAGGTCCGGTGGCTGGAGATTGCCATTAGGCTGCCTCCTTCTCGGGTAACAAATGTTAATCAATATCCTTTAGCAGCCACAGCCAAAACGGGAATCAGGGAAGTAATTAAAGACCTGGAAGCCTGTGGTATTATAATCAGGACACACTCTATAATTCTCCGGTATGGCCAGTACGTAAACCGGACGGTAGATGGCGACTCACAATTGACTACAGGAGGCTTAATAGCAATGTAATGCCCCTTACGGCTGCTGTTCCTAATATTGCTGACCTGGTCACTCAGATTCAAGTTACCATCACACATGGATGTGCACTTTAGATCTTAAGGATATGTTTTTTATGATTCCTCTTCAGGAGGAAGATAAGCCTCAATTTGCATTCGCGTGGGAGGGAGTGCAATATACTTTTAATCGTCTCCCACAAGGATACAAACATTCTCCCACTATTGCCCATAATGCACTAGCGAAAATATTGAAGGAGGTAAAGGTACCAGATGGGATAAACATGTACCAACACATTGATGACATCCTAATAGGTGGAGATAATGACGAGGCAGTCAGAGAAGTGTCTAGTCAGGTTTGGGACACACTGACGTCATTGGAATTAGAAATCCCTCCCACTAAATGTCAGGGACCAAGTCAAGAAGTTAAATTTTTGGGAGTTTGGTGGTCAGGAGGAGCCGTGGCTATACCAGCTGATATCCTGGAAAAAATAGAAGCTGGTAAAGCTCTGGAGAATAAGAAGGACATTCCATAATTGCAGACCCCTGTATAATTTGATTAAGAAAAATGTTGGTTGGCAGTGGACCCCTCAGCATGAGGAAGCCTTGAACTTGCTGATTCATGAACTTCACATATATCAGTCTTTAGCCCCCATACACCAGACAGATCCTATACAGACTGAGTGGGGATTTAGTGAACATGGTTCTCATGTTCTAATTTATATCAACGGGGACCAGAAGGCCCTGATAGACCCTCGGAATTCTCCTCTCATTCATTTAATGATACTGAGCAGAGATATACCAATTGGGAAAAAGGTATGTTATCACTTGTGCGGGCAGTAAAAAAGGCTGAGCGGATTTGCACAAGCCAAGATATGGTTGTCGGGGGTCCTTTCCTCCTCCTGGAATCAGTTAAATCAGTTGGGAAAACCTCCAGAAGACGAAGAAGATAGCTGAAGCGACACATGAGCTGCAGGACCAAATAAAGGACACATGGTTGGGAAATATTTTTGGTAAATTAGGATGGGTATTGAAGTAGGGTTTGACATATTAAAGCTGTAAACTAATTGAAGTAGAGGCTTAATATATTAGAACTGTAAATTAGAGTAGGAGCTTAATTTAGGAGACTGGGTGCCTTAAGGCTGTACAAAGAGCAGATGCAACAGTTGTAGTACTAAATGTCAGAACTCATCTCCTATTTTTTAAGACAGAATGCTTTAGGACAATATAACCTTGTAGTAGAAGCTTATCTCTCAAAACAAGGGGCCCAGGGTTACTGAGGAATGCAGAGACTAGTCAAAGCTAACACTTTTGATGCGCCAGCAAGAATAAAGAAGTAGAGCAGAGGCCTGAAGTTCACCCAGAAGTCACAACGATGAAGAGGAGTGGAGGAAGTTAACTTCGGCATTTCATGGCATCAGTATCATACCTGTTGCTTTGTTCCATCTTGCACTCTAAATCACTTGTCAAGCTTCTGCAACTAACTATTGCTCTGTTGTCGTCGTATGAGAAGTGATAGCAGGCTTCTTCAGACTTAAATCACAAGGTAGATCTGCATGAGAATTTCAGTTTAAGAGCAACAGCTGTTTTCAGGCAGTCAAACAGAGCATGTACTTGCATAGGACTGGAAGAGTATAAGCTTCCATCTTATTTCTGTTCTTTGCTTCAGTGATTGCTGAGGAAAGTGAGGTACTGAAAAGTTTGCACTATACTCTGTAAAACAGTAGCACAGATTAGCAATCTTCAGTAACTGTTGGACAAAGCTATTTGTCAAATGCACCTACTAATAAATATTCCAAGTGATTTCACAAAGGTATGTGTAGTTAGAATGCTATTTGAAAAGCCATTGTAAAAGGTGCTGCATGTAAAAATGCTTTGTATCCACAGGCAAACTTAAAAGTTAGGCAAATTATTAGAGTTTAAGCAAAGCTTTGTGCTACCAGAAACTTCCTGAATCTCCTTGTCTTAGAAGCTGGATAGAGCTTGGTATATAATACTTTGGCTATGTAAAAAGACTCCCCCCCTACACACTTAAAGACCTGTGGTTGCATTCATAAAGAGGCCTAGCTTTTGCAGTGCTTAGCACTACACTGGCTGAGGTCTAGGTGTCAGAGGGCAGAACCTGTAGGCCTGAGTTAGGCAGAATACCAAGACCACTTGGAAACCTTAGCTGCCTAAGCACTTGTCTTGGCCTGGATGGGATTCAGCTTGCATAATTCTTGGCACTGAGTTTATGGACGTTTGGATTTCTGTCCAGTCATGGATGGAGATGTAACATAATATATTTTCTCATCTTCGTTCACAGACTGTAGGACCACACATGTTCTGCAAATATATTTAACACACACATGCAGTACCTGGCATATGTGATTGATAGCTTCTCTTATCAAAAATACTATCTCAACATACATTCCATCCTAACATTGAGGCAGCAAGCGAGTGAAAGACAGCCTTTCTGCAATGCTTCATCTGAGATCTCACAATCTCTCATCTCTCCATCTCACAAAATTGTTAGAAAAAGTCCTAAAAGCATATCTTTTGCATACTGTCTGTTCCTGTTTGAAATGACCTTAGCCTGCATTCCATACTTGCTGAATGACCAGACAGTGCCCATCTGACATATTACAGGAAAGACAATCAGGAAACATTTGTTTTAACATTTGAAACATTGTTTTCTCTAGTTTTTATTCAAAGTTGTATTCTGCTCTGTTCAGGAAGGTCCACCTGGGAAGGACATGCTCTTTTACTCTCTTGGAGGCAGTGATCACTATCTCTGACTTTTTTACTACAAAAAACTTAACTCAAAATTTCCCTTTACACTTGCAACAATTGATTTATTTCATTTCAGCTTTTAGTACCTCAGCAATAAGCACTGCTAAATTCAGATTCCATTTTGACCAGTCAATCAGGCTTCATGTTAGTCATAAGAAATCTGAAATTTTGTCTCTAGATACAGAAAAGCAACATAACATTTCTTCATATTTAATTTTTTATAAGCCATAAATTCAGCAGAAAATGTACATTTTCAAATATCCGTAAGCTTTCCTTTACTTTCACCCTTTGATAAAAATCAGGATACAATGAATCATATAAGTGACAAAGCTTCTCCTTCAAGAGAGTATTCACCTCGTCAAACTCATATCACATCAACTGAATTTATATCAACTCTCTCTAATCATTATTCTACACCAAAAAAGTCAAATTAAAAAGCATCTCTAATAGCAACTCTGAAATCTATTCCAATTCAAATATACTTTATAAGATGTTATTTTTCTTAAAATCCAAACTGGATTTTCTTAAAATCCAATCCCCAAACTGGGACCCTTTAGATTGTTTACCACCCCCTTATAATCCACCCCAAGCACCGCCAGTGCCAGTGCTCCCAGGTCCCAGTGAAGCTGCAGGAGCGGGGGAGCCCCAAGCCCCAGGGAGAGAAGAGCCACCTCGGGAAGATTCCCAAGGGAAAGTCCCCAGTGTGCCCCCCACCAAAGCATGCTCCAGATTGAGCAAGGAAATAGAGCAATGTCGTAAAGACATCTTAAATCTCCCTTTCCCTTCAGAAAAAGAACAGTCAGAAGGAAGTGGGAGCAAGATAACTGCATATCCCCTAAGGGAGGTTCCTCTAGGAGCAGAAGTGGGTTATGTTAGTGCTCCACTCACAAATAGCGAAGTGAGGGCATTTGAGAGAGAGATGAAATCTTTAACTGAGGATCCCATAGGGGTAGCTGAACAGTTAGATCAATTCTTAGGGCCAAGTTTTTATTCTTGGTCCGAAATGATGTCCATTTTAAATATTTTGTTCATGGGAGAAGAAAGAGGAATGATTAGAAGGGCTGCTATGCAGGAATGGGAAAAATGAAACCCACCTGCTCAGGGTGTAGTGCCAGCCGAACAGAAATTCCCAAATGTGGATCCCCAGTGGGATAATAATAATCCTGAAGACAGAACAAATATGAAAGACCTGAGGGAAATTATAACTTTGGGCATTAGAGAAGCCACTCCTAAGTCACAAAATCTTAATAAGATTTTGAAATACAGCAAGGAAAAGATGAGACACCCTCTGCCTTCTTACAAAGGCTGAGGAATCAAATGAGAAAATATTCAGGCATGAACACTGATGACCCAGTAGCACAGGGGTTATTAAAAGTTCACTTTGTCATGAAGACCTGGCCAGATATAAAAGGGAAGTTACAAAAAATGGAAGGGTGGAGCGAGAGACCCTTAGAAGATTTGTTGAGGGAGGCCCAGAAGGTATACGTCAGAAGGGAAGAGGAAAAACAGAAGCAGAAAGCAAAAATGATGGTATCTACTGTGGATCAAGTGGTAAGACAAAGGATTGATCCTGTAATAACTCAAAGGCAAGAAACTTGAGGGCGAGGAAGAGGGGTGAATAACAGGGGAAGAGGATGGGGAAGAGGACTGCCCCGACCACTCCTACCAGCAGCTCAAGGTTCACCGGTAGGGTGTTATCATTGTGGGATTTACAGAATCCCCTAATTTGTTTGGGCAAGTGTTAGAACAAGTGCTTGAACAATTCAGCCCTCCATCGGGAGTAGCCCTGCTTCAGTATGTGGATGATTATTGGTATCTGGGGAGGAAGAAGGCAGGGTAAAAGAAGCCACAAATGAGTTATTGAACTTTTTGGGACAGCAAGGTTTGAGGGTCTCAAAAAAAAAAAGAATTAAAAATTGCAATATGTGGAGACAGAAGTGAAGTACTTGGGACATCTAGTCAGTGAAGGGAGTCGAAAAATAAATCCTATAAATCCTGAGAGGATCAAAGGAATAGTAGACTTATCTCTGCCAAACACCAAGAGGGAACTGAGAAAATTTTTGGGGCTGACTGGGTACTGTAGACTGTGGATAGAGGGGTATGCTCAAAAGACTGAAGGACTCTATTCCAAGCTGTTAGCTGAAGAACCAAATGTATTGGTTTGGACAGAAGAGGAGGAGGATTTAGTGGAAGATTTAAAACAGAGCCTAATCAGAGCTTCAGTTTTAGCCTTATCTTCTTTGGAGAAATCTTTTCAACTATTTGGAACTGTAGACAAAGGGGCTGCGTTAGGAACTCAAGAGTGTGGGGGGGATAAGCGGCAGCCAGTGGCCTATTTATCTAAACTCTTAGATCTGGTCTCCCGAGGGTGGCCAGGGGATTGATAGAAGTTAGCACCCCTCACCAAGTCAAAACCATTTTAGCCCAAACCACGGGAAAACGGCTAACCAATTCAAGAATACTGAAGTATGAAGGAATTTTAATTGAAAAGGATGATTTGATTTTAACTGCCAGCCCTTGCCTTAACCCAGTGAGCTTTTTGTGGAAAAATAGAGGCAAAGGATGAAGAACTTACACATGAATGCTTAGATGCAATTGAGTACCAGACTAAGATACGACCTGACTTAAGGGAAGAACCCCTATCTGGGGGTCTTCATTTGTTCGTAGACGGTTCTTCAAGGGTGACAGGAGGAAAGAGGTGTAATGGATATGCAGTGGTGCATGGAGTGAGACAACAAGTAAAAGCATCTGAGAAATTACCTAGTGCATGGTCTGCTCAAGCATGTGAGATGTATGCCTTAAACCAGGCACTTAAATTAATTGGAGAAAGGGGAAGGAACAATATATACAGACTCTTTTTATGCCCTTGGGGTAGTGCATACCTTTGGTAAAATTTGGGAAGAACGAGGACTAATAAACAGCAAAGGGAAAGAACTTGTACATGAAGTGCTTATAAAGCAGGTGTTAGCAAATATACTAATACCAAGTGAAATAGCAGTTGTACGCATTAAAGGCCACCAGAAAGGCAATTCAATTACCGCAAGGGGAAATAGATTAGCAGACAAGGTGGCAAAAGAGGCAGCCTTGGGGCAGGAGACCATTAAGATTTATAATCTTGTTCCTCAAGTACCGACAGTAACGATCCCATTGATATTCACGGAAAAAGAAAAAGAAACAACGACAGAAGCAGGGGCAGTGGAGAAAGATGGTAAATGGATTCTGCCTGATGGAAGGAAAATGGTTAATAAACAAGCCATGAGAGAAATAATGGCAGTGTTACATCAGGGAAGCCATTGGGGAACACAAGCCATGTGTGATATAGTTTAGTGGAAGTATGGATGTCTCGGCATTTACACAGTAGCAAAGCAAATCTGCGACAGGTGTATTATTTGTAAGAAAATAAATAAGACCTCCCATCAGGAGGATGGGAACCGGGGTTAAGGCCTTTTCAAAGTATACAAGTCAGTTTTACTGAACTGCCACCCATAGGCAGGTTTAAGTACCTCCTAGTCCTGGTAGATCACCTCACTGGGTGGGTAGAAGCTTATCCTTTAGCCTCTGCAACAGCTGCAGGAGTGATAAGAATAATGCTAGAGCAAATAATTCCTAGGTATGGAACAGTGGAAAATGTGGATTCAGACCAAGGAAGCCATTTTACCTCCAAGGTGCTACAGGGAGCGATGGAAAGTTTAGGGATAATGTGGGATTATCACACTCCTTGGCACCCCCCATCATCTGGAAAGGTTGAAAGAATGAATCAAACCATTAAGAGGCAACTATCTAAATTGGTTCTTGAGACAAAACTGCCATGGATCAAGTGTTTACCAATAGCACTATTGAGAATCCGGACCTCCCCTAGAAAGGATACTGGTCTCTCGCCTTATGAAATGCTTTTTGGACTGCCTTACACTGGAGGTAGGGAAGGTGTGCCCACATTTGAAACCAAGGACATGTTCCTTAAGAAATATATACTGGATCTGTCATCTTCTCTCTCTTTCCTCAGAGCTAAAGGCCTTCTTGCTCAAACTCCGCCATTGGAATTTGTCGTCCATCCGTATAAACCAGGGGACTGGGTACTAGTCAAATCCTGGACGGAGAGTAAGCTCCAACCAGAGTGGGAAGGACCATTCCAAGTACTCCTCACTACTGAAACGGCAGTAAGGACAGCAGAAAAAGGATGGACTCACTACACTCAGCTAAAAGGACCAGTTGAACCCCCGCCAACAGATCCGGTAGAACGGTGGACTGTACATTCTACTGACAGCCTGCTGCGAGTAACCCTAAAGAGACAATGAGCTGTGGGTTGGGGCGGGATGATCCAGTCGGGAGATATAAATCTGTGTACACTGTGAATTTTAAGAAGCATTTTGTGATGATACTGGTCGTAGGGGCGGTGTTGAGCTTCCCACTAGGAAGCTGGAGTGTACACCTAGATCACATATGAAGTGCACACCCAGATTACCTGGTTAGACTTATCATAAATATCACTAAAGGAAATACCCCACAGACCGTACGCTTTGATGCCTGTCAAGTACTGAAGTGTGGGAATCTGGAGGCCCAAAGATGGTTGAGTGGTGAAAACAGTTACCTGTGCCCAGAAATATGGAGGGTCGCAGAGGGATATCACAAGGCTACACCTTGTGACCAATGGAGTGAGGTGTGGTGGACCACCCAAATTGGAGGGTGGACCGTTGATGACAAGTGGATCAAGTCTTCTTATTATTACCCTCTCAAAAAGAAAATACATTTTTACAAAGGATCACCTTCCCCAGAGTGTAGCCTTTTAGAATGTTGATAACTATCAACTATCAACTCTGTTGATAACTATAACCCAAGGGGATGATACGGCTAACCTAATGTATGGAATAGGAGCAGATGTGTCTGGAAGAGATCCAAGGGGAAGATTTAGAATAGACATACTGGAAAACAGCAGTTAAGCAGAAGGGACAACTATGACTACTAAAACTCCCAGTAATACAACAGTGGGAACCACCGAATGATCCAGCCTTGGTCACGATTACTGAGATTAAAGATCTTAGACAAACATTTGGGATTGAGACAGGGTACGGCGAGACAAATGCTTGGGTAGAATGGGTAAAATATACCGTTAATAGTTTGAACCAAAGCAATTGCTCTGCTTGTGCCACAGGAAGGCCCACAGCACAGATCGTCCCTTTTCCCTTAGGGTGGAGGAAAGATTCCGTAGGGATGTGGTGTATGATAGCATTATACCAAGAAAGGACCGCCTGGGGAAATGAGACTTGTCATTCACTTTCCTTATTGTTTCCTGCCTTGGAGTCTAGAGATGTTAAAGTGCCACCAGTATTTTCCACAGCAATTGGTAACCATCCAGCGTGCCTCTCACGGCAGGGTGTGAAGGCTGCCAGACCTGTGGGGGGATTTACCCTGTGCACTGAAACTCTGAATGTGACCAAGGATGTGAAAGGAAACTACTCAGTGATACGAGTGCCTCGGGCGGATCTCTGGTGGTATTGTGGAGGGAAGACCTTGCGATCTGTGTTGCCGGCTAACTGGAAAGGTACATGTGGCATGGTACGATTGGCAATACCATTCACCCTAGCATTTGAAAAAGGAACGGGATCCCTGAGCTCAGGCAATAGAGTAAGAAGAAGTTTAGGGGTATCCTTTGATGAACGAATATATATAGATCCCATTGGAGTCCCTAGAGGAGTCCCAGATGAACACAAAGCAAGGAATCAGATAGGAGCGGGATTCGAATCTGTCTTTTTCTGGTGGGTAACTATAAACAGAAATGTAGATTGGATAAATCATATTTACTATAACCAACAGAGGTTTATTAATTATACCAGGGATGCATTAAAAGGAATAGCTGAACAATTGGATGCAACCAGCCGAATGGCATGGGAAAATAGGATCGCCCTGGACATGGTCTTAGCAGAGAAGGGAGGGGTGTGTGTAATGTTAGGAAATCGGTGCTGTACCTTCATCCCCAACAATACAGCTCCAGATGGTACTATAACTAAAGCCCTTCAGGGGCTCACCAGTCTAGCTGATGAGTTAGCTGAGAACTCTGGAATAGACACCTCACTGACAAGTTGGCTGGATTCCTGGTTTAGGAAATGGAAAGGTATGGTGGTATCAATATTGACTTCTCTTATAATGGTAGCGGGAATGTTAGTGGCTGTAGGATGCTGTATCATTCCCTGTGTGCGAGGATTAGTTCAACGATTAATTGAAACTGCCCTAATGAAACGAATGGAAGTAGACCCTCCCCCATACCCTGGAAAAATGCTTCATCTAGAAGAAAATAAAAACTCAAGAAGAAGAAGAAGAAGAATGTAACATCATGCTGTCGGCTCTAGAGGCCTTATATGGAACCATGCCCTAGAAATGCAAAAGACAATAAGATTATGAAAAAGGAAAGGGGGAAGTTGTAAGAAAGGCAGGTATTGCTTTTGCAGAAGAGAAAAGCCGTTTCCATCAGAGGTGACACGATAAGGGAATGACTAAGACAAAGAGGCTCCAGCAAAGGCTTGTAGAACATCTTATCACACAGACAAAAGGACAAACTGATTCCTACTGGATTAGTGTCTAGAAGGGGAGTCAAACATTTAACCAGGGCTAATGACATTGAGCAATTTTTGTTACCAAAAAGGAAAGAAATAAACTAGTCAGATAATCCCTTTGGGTGTAGCATAAAGAGAAGTAAACAGAGGCAGGACATACAGGAAGAATTTTAGGCGCCTCGGACAGACTGTGAACCCTGGAGTACCTAACCAATGGGAAACAGGGGAGGGAAAAATTCGGCCGGGATTAGGGAATAAAAAGGTGTGTTTCAAGAACTGAAAGGGTGCCTACTTGCTAGGTCACCTGCTCTTGCAAGGATGTAAATAAAAATGTGCTTCACAGAGGATTCTGCCTGAGCCTATTTCATTCGGACCGGAACTTGTTTCTCACACCACTACCTGCACGTTCTGCTTGTAATACATTGGAACTGGCATAATAAGCAATGGGTTATGGCCCTGCTGGATACTGGGTCAGAAGTAACCCTAATATGTGGAAATACATCCCATTAGCCCAATACTAAACTGATTAATATTAATGTATTTAGGCAGAGGGGAGAAGAGTGGGCTTAACATGTTTCCCTGATCTTGAAATTAGAAGGATATCTGTCATTTTTGGCTCAAGTATGGATTATGAGAGTACACGAATACATTATAGGGCACAATCTGTTAGCAGGCAAGACCTTTTATACCACTAGGGGAAGATATTCTTTTGGTATCCGATCAGCTCAGATCTGGGCATTTATGGTAGGGAGGATTTTGACTTCCCCCATTGTGCTGACCCCACCCCATCCTATAGCCTTAAAACAATACTGGTTGCCTGGGGGGCATGCTGAAATTTCTCTAACTATTAAACAGTTGTTAGAAGCTGGAGTTATCAGACAGACACATTCACCTTTTAATAGCCATATTTGGCCTGCAAAGAAACCAGATCGGTCCTGGCATATGACTAGATTAACGGCTTTTGAACAAAGCTGCCCCTCCCATGGCTGCGGTTGTGCTAGATATCTTTGCCCTGTTCGAGCTGCTAGAAGCCGAGGCAAGCGCCTGACATGCTGTTATTGACTTGATGAATGCTGCCTTCAGCATTCCTATGGCTGAAGAGTTGCAGGAACACCTTGCCTTTTCCTGGGAAGGCCAGCAGTATGCGCCTTTACAGTGCTGCCTCAGGGATACCTGCATAGCCCCACAGTTTGTCACGGGATTGTGGGATTGGAGGAGCACAGCCTGCCCCCACTGTCAACTGTTCCATTACATCCTGCTGACTGGACCTATGGAGCAGGATGTTGGAGAGGCACTGAACAGTGCTGTGGACACCGTGAGGGGGCATGGTTGGGAAGTCAATCTGTTGTCCCAAAGCAGGGTTTACCTGGTGTGCAAGATGCCAATGTACACAAATCCACAAAAAGCACAAGGGCCAGCAGCTGAAGTAAAATTTTTAGGCTTCATCTGGCAAGGACTCTGCTGGATTATGCCTGAAGCTGCAAAACAAGTAGTACTTCATATAGCTGAGCCTCAATGTTGGAGAAATACTAGCAGTAAAGGGTACAATTAACCACTCTAAATAGTTAGCAAAATGTGGCCCTGGAGAAAGAACAGGAGGATACCATAAATTAGCCAAAATAAGGGAATACCAAAATAAGCTCAAGGGGAACAGAACTGGTAACAAGGCCAAAGAAGTCATTTGAACTATGAGTGAACTATCCTAAATATCATAGTAAAAAAAACCACCCTCGGGTAGGGAAAGCCCCCTCCCCATGGAGCATGTGTAGTAAAAAGAGAGGACACTGTGACTTCAAATAGAGATGAGGCACAGCAAGAACCAATGGGAATGAGGATGACTAAGTGTAACTGTAGAAATCACTGATAACTGTTGTTTAGCCGTTGCTCAAAACATATAAATGCTCAACTGTGTGCCAACCAGGGTGTGCTAGCTTTGTGGATGAACCACCTAGCACCCATCTCTGTACAGAAATGAAATAAACAAATATCTCGCCTCTGTGTGTATATCGGCTCCTTGCACACCGGGTTAAAAGAACCCAGATTTGGGACAACGCCAAAGCAAGGTTGATGTGTAGCGCTTTGTAGGATTACTGGGGTACTGGCCAGTTTATCCCACACAGCACAGATTTTAAGATCCCTGCATAATGTAGCAAGTAAGAAGAACCAGTTTGTATGGGGGGGAAGATGAAGAAAGAGCTTTCAAACTAGCTAAGCACACTGTCTCCTATGCTGTTGCATTGGGTCCTAAACAACCTCACAAACCTTTTGTAAGAGATGACCTGTAAATTCCCTGAGGAGGGGCAGAAGGCCCTCCAAGCCTTCAATGGAATGCCTCAAACACTCGCAAGGAAATAAATAATGCAGGCCTGGCCTTCAAAGAACTGATAAGGCTAACACTTCTGGTGCCTGAAAGTGTGGGAGAACTGTCTTGTGAAGACAGGATAGTTCTGCCACTCGTGTGGTGAGCTCGCTAGTTCTCAGTTCTTAAGGCCATTGTGTCCGATGAGTGACCTTTGCTTCATTATCTGCAAAATGCATATGAAAGCGCACATAATCTAATGAAGATTATAGAGATCATGCTAAACATGTAAGACTATGGCACTCATCTCTCCACCCAAATCATGCTACATGTCACCTGGGAGGGGGAGAAACCTGAGATGAAACTGCCCCATAACGAGTGGGGTGGGCCATGCTAATTCAGCAAACATAAAAGGGGAAAATAAGTGCCCCTAGAGAGGGAACAAAGAAGAAACAATAGAAGAAGATAGTGCCTGGGAAGATTTTTCCAAGAAAGAAGATTATGCCTGGGAAGATTCCCTGAAAAAGACACTGGAACCAGGACCGGTGATCTCTTTGTCTCTTTTTTTTTTCCTATCTTTTCCTTTCTCTATCCCTCAGTTTCTCTTTTCTCTTAGAGTTGTTAAGTAACAGTTAGAGTTGTTAAGTAACGACCTTAAGTACGACCTTAAGTACCGCTTGCCACAAGTTGTCCTATACCTGTTGTTAAGTAACACAATGCACATCTCACCATTTGCCATAATTTGTTATATACCTAACCAATTATCGTGGACTTGTTCAGACCTATACTAATAATTTTGTGAAGCTAATAAATGTTTGTATATGGACCTTGAGATTTATCTCACCTTAGTCCACACTGTTGGGAATTTACAAATCTGAAGTCACTTACCCCCCCTCTTTCCTGAGAGTGGGACGTGACACCTTTTGAGCTGGAAGTTCTAGTTTCAGGAGATGATATTGCTAGCACGATGGAGCTTGTGGCAAAAAGGTGAAGGGAAGCAAATCCCGCTTGGCTTCTGGTCATGTCACACCCCCCACCCTACATGCCTTTTGAAAAACAACTACTGGCTGCAAATTGCGCTTTAGTAGAAACTGATTGAGTCATGGGGGGAAAGACTGTTACTCTGAATGTGGGCTTGCCTATATTGCAGTGGATTTTGTCTAATGATACCAACTATAGAATTGAAAATGCACAACAGTCCAGCACTGTAAAAGGGAAATGGTATATTCCCATGCAGGCAAAGCCAGGTCCCCACAAAATCAGTGCCTTGCAGGAAAAAATAGCACAACTAGAATTGACAACTGTATCTCAACCTAGTTTGGAGCCACTACCCCTTGCCTGGGTTCACAAAGCCCCACCATACAAACACCTCACTCCTGAGCAGCAACAGTGTGCCTGGTTCATGGATGGATCAGCAAGATATGTTAAGGGGGAGAGGTGGTGGAAGACTGCCACCTTTAATTCTGCCAAACAAATCTCTGACTCGGCAAGGCAAGGGGGGGATAGCAGTCAGTATGTGAAACTAATGGCTGTACTCATGATATTAGAAGAGACTCCCAGTCCTGAGCTATGCATATATATCAACTCCTGTGTGGCATATAAGGTATTAACCACATGGGTTAGTAAGCAGCAAGCAGACAATTGGACAATAAATGGGAAAACATTGTGGGATCAGGACTTATGGAAACAGCCCAGAAATGTGTGAATTTGAACCTGTGGATTCAACATGTTGATGTCCATGTCACCCAAGGTGTCAGGGAGGGTGTGGGAGCACAGTGCCACAGTTGATCGATTAGCTCAAATTAATAGTGCTGCTTTACCTCCTGATATTCCATCCTCTGATGCTCTATTACCTGATGAGGAAGCCCTTGGTAAATGGGCCCGTGAAAAGTCTGGGCACCTGGGTGTCGATGGTATGTACAGATGAACCCAGAGTTGGGGCCTCCCATGTACCTAGAAAGCCATTCAGGAGCTAGTGCAGTGGTGTGCAGTCTCTAAGGTACTGAAAGATAAAAAGTTGCCTCAGCAGTCTTATGGGCAGATTCAACAAGGCCCTGTCCCTGGCTATACCTGTCAAACACATTACATCAGGCCCTTACCAAAAGCACAGCAGTTACAGTATATATTGGTAATGGTTGACACATATACTATGTTGCTGTGTCCCCAGCTACACATGCCAACCAGAAAGGGACACTGGAAGGCCTGTGATTATTTAGCCAGTGGGTAGGCCCACCCACCTGTATCCAGTCAGACAATGGGTCTCATTTTACAAGCCAAAAGGTTCAACACTGGGCTGCAGAGCACAAAGTGCACTGGATATACCACATACCCCATCATCCCAGGGGAGCTGGCCTAGTCAAGCAGACCAATGCCTTACTGAAGGAACAGTTACATATGCTGTTCCTCTCACACTCTGCGTAACTGGCCAACAGTGCTACAACAAGCTGTAACGAATTTGAATAATAAAGCATACTTCCAAGGCTATACCTCCTACCAGCACTATGAGGTACAATACGAGATGCTGACAGAGTCTCATGACTCACTTTGAGTCAGAGGCAACTGCATGTACCAGACTCCTCAAGGGAATTTCATCCCTGCAGAGATCCTGGCAAAGAGATCAGAGGCTACGTACCTAATCCTAGAGGAGCAGGCAAACACACCTCATTGTGTGCCTCAATATATGCTGTACATAAAATAATGCCTTTGATTTTATCTCATGCAGAACTTCTATGTGGAGCCTCACACTGCTGCTTTTGTTTGCTGCATGCTATGTATCAACAAACATGAAGTGTTGGATGCCCCTGCCCACTGGCTGTATTAAAGCTCCTTCCTGTCCACTACACAAGTAACTGTACTGTTTGGTGAAATTTGTACCACCATTGTCTCACAGGACATGGGAGGAAGGGTGGAGCCTGACGGCAGGACATCTTCAGTAGTCCTAGCCCTAATATTGCTGTTCTATACTTATTTTTACAACCAGTATTTGTTTTACTTGTCACTATCCTTGTACTATTATTATTCGTAGTGACTAGCTTAAGTATAAGAAACTTTCTATTAGCTGAACTGCTTACTAATATAATCTATAACTTATAATATATTTAAGAAAGGTAAACTGTATGTGGATCAAGGGGTGGAATGTAGTAATCCTGACCAGGAGACCACTGTATGTCAAAGAGTTAGTGATCCACATAACAGTTAACCTGGATAGGCCCAGGCCTGGGCTGTGCTGTACATACAGTGTGTCCTTCAGGTCTGCGTTGTGCTGCACGTATCCTTTGTGCAGCACATGTCACCTGGGGTTGAATGACAGTTAATACTAAGAAAAAAGAATACCAGCTAATCCATAATAAATTAAGACAACATTTGTGAAATAAACCCAAAACAGAATATGGAGGGAAAAAAAGTTTTCAAGTCTCTAGAAGGTAGTTATAAGAATAAAACTATCCTTTAAAATGTTAGCTATAGGAACCCATTTATACATCTTTGGGAGATAAAATCTTCTTCTAGTTCTTCAAATGCTTTTTTTTCCTGAAGAAGTTCAGAAATTCATGCACAATATTGTATTGCCAAAGAAGCTGGGGGTTTTTTGTCCTTTATTATTGAAGACAATATATTTTGTTGGTTATGGAAACATATGCTGAAATAAAACATAGTACTCAGGGCAATTTAGAGCAGGCTGTTAATGATTCCAGTAATTAATATCAACATATGCACCACAGATGGCAGACAAAACAGCTAACTGCAGATCAGATGTTCCGTTCTCAACTAACACACACAAGGGTTCTTCATGTGGACAATGATTTCTTTGCCTGAATAAAATGTAACATCTATTTTAATGAGCAAATACATAACAGTGTACTTACTACATAGTTCCCAGGAGATGCTGAAGAATAAGGTAATATCAACATAAACAAAACAGTAACAACTTCTGCAGAGAGATGGTATCCATACCTACATTTATTGACAGTCATATGTTAAAGCATATTTTTATAATTAATTTTAAAGACACAGTTAAAGATTATGGGAAAATGCTATTGGTAACAAACACACAGAACCTTTTCTAATTAAGAGCTTATTGTATGTTCAAGACTAAAGCTTGCAATATAGTGATAAACAGAATTTAATACCAAATACTGCAAATCAAAATATTTCTGTTTAAGATTACTGCATCCTGGAACCCATTTTACTGAAATCAACAGGAATAACATAGTTCACATACTTAAATATGTGCAAGTTGAGGTCTGATAGCTATTCTCTATTATTTCATACTAATACTGATGCATGCATGTTGAACAGCCAATATCACTCTTTAAGATACCAAGTTACAAACTCTAGTACCAATGCCAGTCCTTGTGTCTAGCACAAGAATCTTCTGATTCATATTGTGGGAGGCACAATAAGCTCTGTAAAGATCTACAATCTTGTAAAAGGTTCAGATCTAGGATTATTAATGTAATGTGCTTTATAAAGTTCTAAGCTTAAGTAGCACATACTTGCATTTAAGTCAACAGGAATTCAGAGTCATGCTGAACGTGGACTAAATTTCTATGTTCTTATATGTACTGAATTTTTATTAAAATCCAGACCATAAAAGGAAAAGCATCTGTCTCCATTTCTTTATTTCTTTCAGACAATAAGATACTAATTTTATTTCTTTGCATTATTCTTTCTTTTTTTTTTTTCTTCAAAGGACAGTGTCCTCATTCAATTCTGGTATTTGTTACAAAGGATATTTGGAGAAAGGCAGTTGCCTGCAAATAATCCATTTTTCTTCCTTATGAAATAGTCTTTGTGATGATTCTCTGTGAAGGAGCAGGGAGCAATGTCATTATAGGAGGATGGGCTAAGACTTAAGAAACTCACTTGAGAAATGACAAAATTATTTTGTAGAATAAGCATTTTCCATGGTTGTAGACAACTTGTCAGACAACTAATTTTTACAAATCTATCTAGTACTGGACTTCTCAATTAATTTCATAGAATGAAAATGTTTCAACTATGAGTCAAAAAATACCCTAATGCCTATTTTAGTTCAGTGCATGCAAAAGTAAACAGAGGAACAGTTTTAGCTCTTTTTTATTCCTAATTGCAATGGAGTAGAAATAAAAAAATCAAAACTGAGAACAACAAAAAGAATGAATACCATCTGACAAGCCAGACCCATCTTATCCAACTGCAAATGCTGATGTCTTGCAAGCATTTGCTCTATGATTCTATGTTCCTTAGTTAACAGGAGTAAATGTGGTTTTTTTATGTAAAATATGTAAGCGCATGTTAGGATAAATCTTCTCCAACTATGATTTCGGTAGAGCTTGCTAGCCAGATAGTATCGATCTAACTCTTCTTACTTGCACTAAAGGAAGCTAAAATATATTTTAAATATACTCCAGGAAAAATTTTTGTTAAGGAAGTTTTGTAACTAATGTAGACCTGTTGTGTGATTATGGGCAGAGATGGATTTTTGCAGTCAAAAATGGTCAATGAGTTCCCTGTTAAGACATGGTCCTCACTGTACCTACTCTGCATTAGGGTTAAAAGGAGCCTAATATAATGGAGAAAAAATATAAAGCATGCAATATTCTATTTGTTGAATAAAGTAGATTTTGTTTCCTGTGGTTCCATGTATTGATGAAAAACAACTCCCTTAATATAAGATGATGGCTAATATATTTAAATATGTACTTACAGAATTGGCACTGGTTGGGTTTGGCCAAGGTCTACCACCACCTGGACCCCTGTAACAGAAGATGAAAGATGAGAAACAGAATGACCTCCCAGCTTCTGACCAATTAGAAAGAAACAAATGTTTTCAAGTAATCTGTTCCCAGATTAAGTTAGGATATAGCTTTTTAAATTGTAATAAAGTGTGATTATAAACCATAACTACACCAAGTTATAAAGGTATAGCAAAATTATAATTTTTGCACTACCTTCTTCATTTAATCAGTTTATGAGAAGATTAAAGATAATTTATTTATTATCAGAACCTTGCCATTTACATTTAAGACATTTCAGTTCCTAACTCATTCTATGGCCTTTTCAGGACACTACCTGCTAGAACTGTATCATAACAAGTCTTTCATCAGTAGCCACAGTGCCAGAGGCTATAGTGGAGATGATATAGTTTTGCATCAGTGTCAGAACACTTGCAGATTTAGGAAGTGTCAGACATTCCCCTATCATGTTCTCAATTGAACAATTTGTGCCATTTACAGTGCTTTCTTCTTGTTCAGGGAGAATTTAACTCTATGTTACATGGCACAGAAGTTTTAAAGAGAGTAAAATACAAATTGCAAAATTCTTTTAAGTTCTCACGAGGAGTGCTTTTCTTTGTACTTTGTTCCCATTTTTAAAAATATTTGGAGGAAGTATCACACATTCCGCAAAAGTCAATACAATATAGACCAAAGCAGACTAAACTGTAAGTGCAATTTCAGTGATAGAAATGTACTCTTGCTTACATAATTAAATACCTTCCTGAAAGACTGTAGCAAACATTTATTGAGTATGGGTCTCAAATACTGCAAGTATAGTAAGTTTTCATTAATAAAAGTAATGCTAGTTCCTTATAAATGTTTTCATTTAAATTATTTTTTAGAAAAACAAGCCATTTGATATAATAAGTAGATTTATATATTAAAAATTGAAAACATGCCATTTTATACATACATTTTAAGCATATATTTAGATATGTATCTAAAATTTGCTACTTGACTTGGGCTACATTATCTCCACAGAAATCACATAAACATGAAATTTATCACACAGCAGGCAAAATGGAAATTTCAGACTTTTCAGACATTCTTTTGTTACACTTTTCCCAAATGGTATATTTATGATTAAGTGGCAGTTTCTTAGCAGGTGGGAGAATACAACATACAGAAGAAGTCTTTGATAAAGCTAACTCAGACTAAACATCAGATAGATACTGTAGTGAGCAAAACAGTCTTGATTTGGGGAAATTTAACTTAATTTACTGACAATTAAAATAGTTTCTCTCTGCTGCTCCTTCCTCCTCATACTTTTCCCCAGCTCCATCGTGGGTTCTCCACAGGACACGATTCCTTCAGGAACTATCCACCTGTTCTGGTGTGGGGTCCTCTACAGGCTGCAGGGTGGATATTTGCTCTGGTGCCATGGAGCACCTCCTCCCCTTCCTTCTTCTCTTACCTTGGTGTTCCCTCTACTGTTTCTCAGTCTGTCGTCGTCGTCGTCGTCGTCATCTCCTCTTCCCCCCCCCCAGCTGTGTGGTGGTTTTGTCCTTTCATAAATATGTTTTCACTGATGGGCTCAGCTGTGGCCTCTAGTGGGGCTGTTGTGGAGCCAGCTGGAACTGGCCATATCTGGCACAGGGCAGCCCCTGACCTCCTCCCACAGAGGCCACCCCTGCAGCCCCCCTCCCACAGCTTCCCTCCCGCTACTGAAACCTTGCCACATACACCTAATACAACTAAATTTATGATGTATATGCTCCTGGATTGAAATACTATCTATGACCTCTCAGGCTGGTTGTTGCCATTTTTAACAATAAAGGATACTTTTTCATCCAGAAAAAATGTGAAATTATATTTGGCAGATATTTTGCTCTTAACCAGAACAGCTTCCTTTTGAGCTTTCATGAGAGAAAAAGCTGTATTTTAAAATGATAACTGTCTATGTGAAGACTAAATGTAAATGAATATGCACTATACATAAGGCAATAGAGAAGTTATCTTTCATAGAAATGAAAGTACTACATGACTTACAGATATTTCTTAGCATTATATAATCCCTTACAATTTATTTGATGTACAAAGTATGAATTCTAACACATTTGGGTCCATTTATTGCTACTGCCTATAGGTTATCCTTAGATGCACTCCAACTGATTTTGAATACTGGAATTGATCAGACAAGTCTTTACTAAGATTTCACAGTGTAAGGACTTCAGTACTATTAGATTTCAGACAAATTTGACAGCAATAACTTTACAGTAAGAAATCAAACTCATGTCCTGGAAATACAGTTAAAAGAAACCCAAACCACAGTGTATGTTACTCCATTTGAAAGAGGAAAAAATATTGACAGGGAAAAAAAATGTTCTAAAAAGTTATTCACGTAAAAGGCATGCAATAATGGAACTCCTTACAAAGGTCTATGATTCAGCATATAACACATATCTACAGCATAATATTCCAGCATTAGCACTTTGGATTCTCTTAAGCCTTTAACATGCATTATATGGCAAGGGACAGCGTGAAGTCTTGTTCAAAAACAAGAAACAGTATTCTGTTCCCACTTTCAGCTGAACTGGAGTAGAGAGGAGTTTGTAAGAAATGTAAAGGAGTACAGCATATGCCTGATTGATAGACACAGAGATAGCTATGGTTATCTACTTCATAATTACTACTTTATATAATGTTGCTCAGAAGAACTCATACACTGTCTCAAAGCTCATGAATCCCCTGAGTAAAGGACTGCAGCTCATGGTATCCCCTTCAACAAAACACACAAGTTCAAAGAAAAATGCACTTCCCACATCACTGAATTAAAAGAACACAATCTATGTACATTTACTGACTCAACGAAAGATGAAATGTGCTTCTTAAATACTGCAATAATGAAATATTAGTATTTCAACCCATAATCATATTCTTTCTAGCAGAGAAGTTGTTCTTTTTTTTAATTCAGGAACCCATTTGCCAATCTTTTTTTATGTAAATACTGATTTATGTGGATAAATATCCTCAAAATATCTTACCTATCCTGAATTTTACTTATATAACATTTTATTTTAGAAAGTTGTATTTCCTTTTCTTATCATAAAATCTTCTGAGGACAATGTATGTACTGCCTATATGCTTGCACTGAATGTCAAATATCTAAGTATTTTTTCTACATCAATTCTATTTAAAAGAAGAAACGCCTACCCTTGGGAAGATTCCTAGAATTGTCTTGAGTCCAATATATGCTGTCTATAATAGAGTAACAACCAACTTTAGATTTTATTTGCTTCAAGAATTCAAGTTTTATCTGGAAATCAGAATAAATTAAGGATATTTTAGGTTAGATATTTTTCTAAAACTCAGTACCTCTTTTACTTTTTTGGGTTGGTAAGTCTTTATTTGAAATGGAAATTATCCTCTCTTCCTTACGTTTCCTATAAACATAAAATAAAACTTAAAAATAAGAGTAAAAATGAGTATCTATGATATAATAACAAGCATATATAAATCTTGACTGTGTTTTCTGTGTCAATCTGCTGCAAACTCATTCTTGAAAGTCAAAGATGTAAAAGGAGTAAGAAAATAAAATGTACTCTTCTTTAGATTGTAATATCATTTTAGTGTCTTGATATCCTGACTGACATGCTGCCTTCTGTGACCACGCAGGAATTGCAAAATGCTGGTTAAAAAACAGTATAGTAATTTATGTAGAGGTAGGGCCAAGATACAAGAATCACTTGATAATCTCTGGCCTGTGTTATGTTGAATGTAATTATAACAGCCTCTTAAAATTTCTGAATCTCTTAAGAGAGAAATCTAAACAATGCAAGGGCACCTTATTTTTTTCCCAGGCTTGCTAATCATAGAAACATCTCTTAGTGAGTAAAGGATTTATCATAAGTGCAGAAGATTCCTCATTTTGGGCTATTTGCTATGCTAAAATCCTTAGTTTAAATCTAGTCTACTGTAGATACAGTAATTTTACATCTGAAATTTTTCTACATGCTTAGGAAGAGTGTGTGTCTCTACAGGTGTAAAAGGAATAATGCATTCCAATGACCAAATCCACACCTGGAATAAATTCATATAGCTTAACTGAACTCATTCAATTTACACTAAATGACAAACCAGCCTAAGAAGTACACAGAAATACCGAAGAACTTATATCTGTATTACTGTTCTATCCTGTTAGAGTGGAAATAAATATAGTTACAGAAATAAAAACAGCAACAGAGGGAGAATCAGCTACATGCTTTTTTTCAAATATCTGTCCTTTTTATAAATAGTTATGTAAATGGTTTTATTTTGCTAAAATATTATATTGATTATGCAGAAAAGAAGAATACTTGTACTACTCTTGGCAAAATAATCAGAAAAAAGAAAAGGAAAACAATGTCATTAAAAAAAATACATACAAGCAAATATCAGTGACCACACTGACAAAATATTCCCAATATTTGAATTTTGACCTGTAAAAGAAGCTCAGTATTTGTACAGACTTGGAAGGAAAGCAAAAGAGCCTGTAAGTGATGTGTGCAGAAGAACTGCTGTAGGTTCACTTTTTTTAATTGCAGTTATTATCTGTCAAAGCATATTTACTAACCAAAGCATGTTCTCCCTTGTCTTACATTTATCAAATGTTACTTCTACAATGAAATAATTTTTTTTTCTAAATATTATAAGAATTTATTGTTATGCTTACATGTTCATTCCAGGCATCCCTGGGCCACCTAAAGCATTCAGCGGGGGTCTCATTGCACCTCCATAGTTCTGCAATGATAACCAAGGGTCAGACTACCACAAAACAAAAAAACAAAACCAAAGAGGAGGGGGAAAGAAAGTACAGAAGGTTAATGATATCCCTACACAACTGCTGACTAGATAGGCCAATGTAATTCATTCTCTCAGGAAGTTCCATTGTTGACTTAAATAATAGCTATCCCCAAGGAAAAATAATTGCATGTACTACTCAAACAATATAAACACACTAAGAATACTTAAAATGTCAGTCGTTTCAGGAGGAATTATTTATACATATGGAGATCAAGTCAATGGCCAGTGAGGGGTAGCTTTTATAATGTATTCAACTTTTATACCAAGGGAGCTCAATGAAAATAAGAAATCTGGACTGTTCTGAGATTTCTACATTACAAAATTTAAATAAAATTACTTTTAATTAAATTTTGTTAATGAACAGTGTATCAATAAATGCTTGTATGAAATTGAACCACATGATATCACTTTTATAACGTATAAAATAACCATTACATTTATCTTCTAATCAGTCTATTCTAATAAATATAAGGTAGCTAATATGAAAATTATTTAATATGATAATTAATTTAATAACAACGCCAATAAACATATTGCTCAAGGCAAATCAGAGTTTGTGCTTTGATAATATTATGGCAATAACCTAGCCACTGTACTTTTTATGAAAAAATAAATTATATCTATTTTTATTTAAATTAATGCAGAGCAATCTATCTCACCTCACAAGCATAATTCACTCTATAATCTCTGTTAATTCTGATAAATTTTTCTGATATTCCAAAGGAATGGATAATAGCATATTCTCTAAAATGAACAGCTGTGCACATTGAAGAGGAGGGGGGAATGATTTACTTAAAAAAAATCCTAAATCATTGTTGCTATTTTCCAATACTAGAACTAATATGCTCTACTTTTATAGTATAAACTACATATATTATACCATAAACTATATGACTCAAGTTTATGGGTGTTCTCTATATTGGTCAGATTCAAAGATCCATGTCAAAAAGAAGTCATGAAGACCTGGGAGAAATCCAACAATGAGATTCAAAGTATTGGTCTGGTGCTGTATATACTTTGAAGTGATACAAGACATATCAGTTACCTAGAACTGATCTAGAACTGCGAGAGGATGTTCTGTTGCTGCAAACAAAACCCCCACACTTATAATTTCCTTCATTATTAGAAACTCACAAAGTGTCCCATGACAACCCAGCTGGTTGTCCTGGTTTGAGGTTGGGGAGAGCACCTGTTCATTTCAGTGGCCAGTCTGGCCCAAACAATGACACTGGTTTGCTATAATAGGTCCGAAGGCTGCAAACTGATGTCTTTTTCTAGATCCAACTGTGCCATCTGAAGATAGTATTATTCATAGCGGCTAGTCATCAAGCACTACTCATTCCTGCCTTTTTTTCCTTCCGGACCAACTGATTGGTGTGCGTGCTCAGACAAAAGTCACCCAGATTAACTCAAACCACCTGTTTAACCTGAGTTATCCTTGATAATTTTGCCTGACATAGATTAGAGGATGCTCACGGTAACAACTCCTCTGTCAGAACTGTAGGGTAGTAACTGGTGGGTAGCCAAAGCAGCTAGGCTTCAACATCTTCAGTTGGCACTACTGGATCTGGAAGAGAAAACAGTCTTACTGCAAAAAAACCCAGTAGTTCTGTATCAATTTTATTTCATTTTCACATCTTGATTTGGAGGGCTGAACCATTCTCCTTATTTGGTATCTCCCCTCTTTAGTTCAAGAATCATTTGTGTGGACCTGGGTTAAAGATCTTTATGGAATCCTGCAGGGCTAGAAGAATTCTACTCAAATGTACTTCTTGGTCATAAAATATTTTAATTAAGGCTACTGATACATAGGTTCCTTCAGCTGCAGCTATGCTCTCTGCAGAAGTTATTGCCCTAATTTGTTCCTTACAACTTTTTAATCAAAGTCGTCATCTCCACTGTTTATCTGGTGGTTGAGTAAAAAGTGCTCCCTAACTTCTGGTGGTCAAAATGAGCCAGATTAGCCAAGACTTATTTTTTAAGTATTTAAGACAACCCAATTGTTTTTTACTAGAATGCATTAGAGAGCATGTGAGAAGCTCACCAGCAGAGGGGACTTGGAATAAGTAGCCAGTCACAGACTGTAGGTAGCAGCCTGTTCAGCTGGCATAACTGCAACTTGAAAAAGCCTGAACCAAAGCCTTTGGAGCTTTTCAAAGGCTCAAGGATTTACAACTTTATACCACTCTCTGCTTCAAGTTATTTAGTTTGAAACAGTCTAGAATCATAAAATATGAAATTGAGGTAACTTCTGGTTTTGGAGGACTTGAGTCACACTATGTCTTTACACTGAGAAAAAAAATTGTTTACAGTCATGGTTTATATTGACATAAGTATATGACACAATCATATAGGCATCAAAGCATTTCTACTGGTAATAGTTTATATCAGTTGGGAAATAAACATATAAATGCTATACTTGATATAAGCATTTCTATACCAGCACGTTAAGGGGTTCCCATTTACTGCTTGTGCAGCAAGGCAGCAGGCTGATTTTTGCAATTCAAGGTTGCTTTGCTCCTTGAAAACAGAGCTAGAGAGATGCTAATGACTGATAAGGAGGAAAAATGAAGAAAAATTTTTAAAGAATATTGTTGGGATTTTTTACTACAAAGAGTTTGACTAACTTAATTGTATTAGATTAATTCTTCCCTCCTAAACAGCGCAATCAATTAGGTTGGGAGGATAAGGAAACACCTACTAAGTCCTTGAGCTCCTTTACAAATCTTAGCCTTTAGTTATAACATACACTGTCTGGGGGACAAACATAATGTTTCTGAAATAACCAACTTAAGTTTTAATTTCAACTGTTAATTAAAGTAACTTATTCTTGAATTTGGGACTTTCTACAGCTGCAACTCAGAATTAATTCTATAAAAGAGATAAAATTTATTTTAAAATGGGATTAGAAGAACAGATCCTGGAACATTCTATCTTCAACTCACAGAAAGCCAGAGTAATATAGTATAAGTACAGATCCTGTCAATAAAAAGAGATATATATCCATGGAAGGTACCTGTGGTCCTAAAGGAACAATTCCTCTTGGAGGAGTCATCCTCTGCATTGGCCCACCCATGTTTGGATGTCCTGGAAAGAAATTTCTGCAACTTGAACAGCTATACAATATACAAGCACCTTCTAAAACAACTTTAACAAATAATCCCTTGGTTTAACAAAGTTGCAGTAAGCTTTGAAACATAAAGAGAAAGACACAAGTTTGAGACTGTAGTACTTTTGAACCTTCCAAATAATTATTTCACACTTCACCTTGCTGCCGTGTTGGGTCCATCCCACTAGGCAATAATGGATGACTTCCTGGGACACCTCCAAGTGCCTGCAGACATAGAAACAGTATTAAAAGGAGATAGAATCATAGAATCTTCATGGTTGGAAAGGACCTTTGAGATCATCGAGTCCAACCATACACACACACAAAAACCCCCTACAATCTCTGCCACTAGAGCATGCCCTGAAGCACCAAATCTACATGTTCCTTAAATACCCCTAGGGCTGGTGACTCAACCACCTCCCTGGGCAGGCTGTTCCAGTGCCTGACCACTCTTGCAGTAAAGTCATTCTTCCTAATAGCTAACCTAAACCTCCCCTGCCTCAACTTCAGACCATTTCCTCTGGTCCTGTCATTATTCGCCTGGGAGAAGAGGCCACCACCCACCTCTCTCCAACCTCCTTTCAGGTAGTTGTGGAGGGCAATGAGGCCTCCCCTCAGCCTCCTCTTCTCCAAGCTAAACATGCCCAGCTCCCTCGGCCTCTCCTCATATGACCTGGTCTCCAGACCCCTCTCCAGCCTGGTAGCTCTCCTCTGGACACGCTCCAGCACTTCAATGTCCCTCCTGTACAGAGGGGCCCAGAACTGAACACAGCACTCGAGGTGAGGCCTCACCAGTGCCGAGTACAGAGGCACCATCACTCCCCTGCTCCTGCTGGCCACGCTGTTCCTGATACAAGCCAGAATGCTGTTGGCCTTCTTGGCCCCCTGGGCACACTGCTGGCTCATGTCAAGCTGGCCGTCCACCAGCACCCCCAGGTCCTTTTCTGCTGGGCAGCTTTCCAGCCACTCTGCCCCAAGCCTGTAGTGTTGCTTGGGGTTGTTGTGACCAAAATGCAGGACCCGGCACTTGGCCTTATTAAACCTCACACAGCTGGCCTTGGCCCATCGATCCAGCCTGTCCAGGTCCCTCTGTAGAGCCTTCCTACCCTCAAGCAGATCAACACTCCCACCTAGTTTGGTGTCATCCGCAAACTTACTGAGGGTGCACTCAGTCCCCTCATCCAGATCATTGATAAAGATATTAAACAAAACCGGCCCCAAAACTGAGCCCTGAGGGACACCACTGGTGACCGGCCACCAAGAGGATTTCACCCCATTAATCCCAACTCTCTGGGCACGGCCATCCAGCCAGTTTTTAACCCAGCGAAGAGGACACTTGTCTATGCCATGATTCGCCAGCTTCTCCAGGAGAATGCTGTGGGGGACGGTGTCAAAGGCCTTACCAAAGTCCAGATAGACAACGTCCACAGCCTCCCCCGCATCCAGAAGGCGGGTCACATGGTCATAGAAAGAGATCAGGTTGGTTAAGCAGGACCTCCCTTTCCTAAACCCGTGCTGGCTGGCCCTGATCCCTTGGCTGCCCTGCACTTGCCGTGAGAGCTCACTCAGGATGATCCTCTCCATGATCTTTCCCGGTACCGAGGTCAGGCTGACAGGCCTGTAGTTCCCCGGATCCTCCTTCCGACCCTTCTTGTAGATGGGCGTCACATTGGCCACCCTCCAGTCATCTGGTACCTGCCCTGTTGACCAAGATTGTTGATAAATGATGGAGAGGGGCTTGGTGAGCTCTCCCGCCAGCTCTCTGAGTACTCTTGGGTGAATCCTATCCGGCCCCATCGACTTATGTGCGTCTAGGTGCAGAAGCAGATCATTGACTACTTCCTCCTGGATTACAGGGGAGTTGTTCTGCTCTCCATCCTTATCTTCCAGCTCAGGAGGCTGAACCCCCTGGGGATAGCTGGTCTGACTATTGAAGACGGAGGCAAAGAAGGCATTCAGTATCTCAGCCTTCTCCTCGTCCTTGGTTGCCACTTTCCCCCTGGCATCCAGTAAGGGATGGAGATTCTCCCTGGCTCTCTTTTTGTTGATGTATTTATAAAAGCTTTTTTTGTTGTCCTTAATGTTAGTGGCCAAGTTGAGCTCCAGCTGGGCTTTTGCCTTCCTAATTTTCTCTCTGTATAACCTAACGAGATCTCTGTACTCCTCCTGAGTTGCCTGTCCCTTCTTCCAAAGGTGGTAAACCCTCCTTTTATTCCTAAGTCCCATCAGAAGTTCCTTATTCATCCAGGCTGGCCATTTTCCCCGCCCTTTAGACTTGCGACACTTGGGCACAGCCTGCTCCTGGGCCTTTAAGGTTTCCTTCTTGAAGGGCATCCAGCCTTCCTGGACCCCTTTGCCCTTCAGGACTGTCTCCCAAGGGACTCTCTCAACCAGTGTCCTGAACAGGCCAAAGTCCGCCCTCC
Source organism: Larus michahellis (assembly GCF_964199755.1). Classification (NCBI taxonomy): domain Eukaryota; kingdom Metazoa; phylum Chordata; class Aves; order Charadriiformes; family Laridae; genus Larus; species Larus michahellis. Next base: position 4,313,776 of record NC_133929.1, on the reverse strand, counting down.
GGAAGACCAAGGTGGAGGTTTTGCTAACCCCCCTCCTTACATCACTATGAATTGAAAACTTGACCATTTCATGATCACTAAACCCAAGACGGCCTCCGACCACCACATCTCCCACTAGTCCTTCTCTGTTTGTGACCAGTAGGTCTAGCGAGGCACCTCCCCTGGTAGGCTCACCTACCATTTGTGTCAGGAAGTTCTCTTCCATGCACTCGAGGAACCTCCTAGCCTGCCTGCTCTCTGCTGTGTTGTATTTCCAGCAGATATCCAGCAGGTTGAAGTCCCCAACCAGACCAAGGGCTAATAAGAGATAATACACTATAATTTGTTAAACATATAATACAGGCATTTTGGTTTTCATTCTCAGATGTTTCATCCGAATCAAGAGCAATCTGGAAGAGTTAATTCACCTAAGATCCTGATCATGTATTTGCACAAACAAAATCTTGTGCTTCCGTGGAATTATGTATAAATGATCTCCAAAATATACTCTTGGCTAATTTTCTTTCTTTTTTCCCCAGTTCTTCCTTTAATTTACCTTACCTATTTTTTAACCTCAGAACATTACCTATTTCTTGGTTACCTGCTAATTCATCCTAAGCTTAAATTTTTACAGTTTTACTTTTTAACCATTATTTTAACATCTTCCTTTAAGAGGCCAGGATGTGAAGATTGTGATTTTCTCTGAGAATGAATCATAAATGATCCAACTTCACAACATTCAAAGGGTAAATTAGGGCTGTGATGTGAGTGATATTTTAGCTTCCACTCTGCCTTACTCTTGAAGGACATCAATGCTAACATAAGCTTATTATCCATCTACAGGAGAGTAGTACAAGAGTCACAAAACTTGCTCATAAATCTTGCCTTCAAGCATGAATATATATTGCGTTGTTACCTCACCTCTGGTCTAAATCAAATATATTGTTTTTAAATCACCAGTTTTTTATCTGCCCTTTGAATTTATAGTAACCTTTAGGTTTAAGGATAATTTCTACAGTCTCTTACCTATAGTTTAGTCAACTAGAAAAATGTTATAAATGGATCTTTGTAGGTGATCCATAAAGTGCTATTTAACATTTCAGAACAACAGCACATTTTCAGTAAAAATGTATCTGGAGTAAATAAATCTGGTATTATGAAAGTAATCTACTCAGGCAATACAGTTATTGCTTACTGAGGGAACGGTTCAGTTATTCTTGACTTGGAAATACTGTAGTAATTTGGGATATATGCAAAGGGAAACCATCTGCAAATATTCCAAGGTTTATTTCCACAAGAGGTAGGAAATTAAAAATTAAGATCCACATTGTTACCTTATTTTAGCAACTATTCAAAAGGTATTCTATTGCAGTATTTATGGAATATATATTAATCTGAGACTACATAATTTAAATAAGAGTTTTATATTTACTTCAGTGGCTCCAAGTCAGGACAATATGCAAGAACAACACATGAAATACACAGAATAGTGCCAAATACTAGTGAAGCAGGAATTGTTTATTTCTGTCAGAGATGACAGGTGATAAATAAGGGCAAGGAGGGAGGACCTGCTGTAAGCCTATTTGATTGAAGACTTAACTCATGTAGTAATTAGTGTGGATAGTTATATAAGAGACTGTAGTTCCTTTCCAGTGTATCATATTACTATTTAAGAAAACTGCACAGCACAATGTGTTGCCAAGAGCAGATGCTCTTGTAGGACTAGATGAGCAAGTCCTAGAGGCAATTTAGGTGCATTAGTATGATACTCAGTATATGCTAACTTTCTCACTAAAAAGCTTAAAACTAGCTCAGATATCCTTACACAGTACTGCACTGTGCTGTGTACGCATGCCCTTTGTTACACTTCCTTGCATAATAAATATAATCCCTACTGCAATGCATTAAGAGATAAAATTATAGTTACAGTGGGAACTTTAACTCTGATTTTTACTGACTTTCATGTAATAAAAATTTCAACCTTAAAGCTGCATTGCAATAGTTTATTACTTCCACACACTGCCCATATATACTGTATCTTACAGTATAGCAGCATTGCGAAAAGCAATAATTCATGAATGCAGCACAATGTAAATGAATTGCAAGAGCTGTAATTCATTATGATTATGTTACAGCTCTAATCTGAAAATAATGTAATGTACAGACAAAAATAGCTGAAAAATAGTTCTGAAACTAAACCTGCAGGTTGATAGCACTTTTATAGCATTCAGAAACGTAGAAAGAGAAATAAAAAAGTGAAAGCCAAACACTTGTGTATCTTTGGCTAACATTATTGAAAGGTGCAAAAAGCAGGAAGTTATCTGATACTGAACTATGGTATATCTATAACAAATATTTAACTAAAGCCCTAATATTGCACCCTTATATTGTCCCTTGATGATCACTGCAGGAATGTTAAGTCACCCATTTCCCTTGTGAGAAAGTAGCTATGCTATAGACAACTTAACCTGCTCTCAAATATCAAAGAGGAACATTTGAAGAAGTTTTACAACTTGAAGTGTCCAGCTCACTAAAATTTAAACTTCAGCTTTCTGGCAACGGTTTGCCAGTGCTCAAGATCATTTTGTTGACATTGTGCCATACAGACAAACAATAGCCAAAACTGAGGTTGGTGCAGAAGAGTCTCTTCATTTTCAAGAAGGAAGTCTTAAAGGTGCAGGAGCAGGCTGTCCCCATGTGCCAGAAGACAAGCCGTCGGGGAAAAAGACCGGCCTGGCTAAACAGGGAGCTAGTGTTGCAACTTAGGGAAAAAAAGAGGATCTATGGCCTTTGGAAGGAAGGGCAGGCCACTCAAGAGGACTACAAAGAGGTAGTGAAGCTATGTAGGGAAAAAATCAGGAGGGCCAAAGCCCAGCTAGAACTAAACCTGGCTTCTGTTGTCAAGGACAACAAAAAAAGTTTTTATAAATATATTAGCAATAAGAAGAGGACTAAGGATTATCTCTGTCCTCTAGTAGATGGGGCCGGCAACATAGTGACCAAGGATGAGGAAAAGGCTGAGGTACTTAATGCAGTCTTTGCCTCAGTCTTCAGCAGTAGGACCAGTTGTTCCCTGAGTACCCAGACCCCTGAGCTAGAAGACAGGGATGGGGAGCAGAATGAAGCCCCTCTAATCCAAAGGGAAATGGTGAGGGACCTGCTTCAGCACCTGGAGGTGCACAAATCTATGGGGCCGGATGGGATCCACCCAAGGGTATTGAAAGAGCTGGCGGAAGTGCTCGCCAGGCCACTTTGCATCATTTATGAGCAGTCCTGGACAACCGGGGAGGTCCCAGCTGACTGGAGGTTAGCAAATGTGACACCCATCCACAAGAAGGGCCGGAAGGAGGATCCGGGGAACTACAGGCCAGTCAGTCTGACCTCAGTGCCCGGGAAGGTCATGGAACAGATCCTCCTCAGTGCCATTACACGGCACATGCAGGAGAACAGGGTGATCAGGCCCAGTCAGCATGGGTTCGTGAAGGGCAGGTCATGCCTATCAAACCTAATATCCTTCTATGATAAGGTGACCCACTTAGTGGATGAGGGAAAAGCTGTGGATGTTATCTACTTGGATTTTTGCAAAGCTTTTGACACTGTTTCCCACAGCATTCTCCTGGAGAAACTGGCTGCTCATGGCCTGGACAGGTGTACTCTTCGCTGGGTAAAAAACTGGCTGGATGGCCGTGCCCAGAGAGTGGTGGTGAATGGAGTTAAATCCAGATGGTGGCCAGTCACAAGTGGTGTCCCCCAGGGCTCGGTGCTGGGGACGGTTCTCTTTAATATCTTTATCAATGATCTGGATGAAGGGATCGAATGCACCCTCAGTAAGTTCGCAGATGACACTAAACTGGGCGGGCGTGTTGATCTGCTTGAGGGTAGGTTGGCTCTGCAGAGGGATCTAGACGGGCTGGACCGATGGGCTGAGACCAATGGTATGAGGTTCAACAAGGCCAAATGCCGGGTCCTGCACTTGGGTCACAACAACCCCATGCAGTGCTACAGGCTTGGGGCAGAGTGGCTCGAAAGCAGCTCGACAGAAAAGGACCTGGGGGTGTTGGTTGACAGCCGGCTGACTATGAGCCAGCAGTGTGCCCAGGGGGCCAAGAAGGCCAACAGCATCCTAGCCTGTATCAGGAATAGTGTGGTGAGCGGGACTAGGGAAGTGATCATCCCCCTGTACTCGGCACTGGTGAGGCCCCACCTCGAGTACTGCGTTCAGTTTTGGGCCCCTTGCTACAAGAGGGACATTGAGGTGTTGGAGCGTGTCCAGAGAAGGGCTACAAAGCTGGTGAGGGGTCTGGAGGACAAACCTTATGAGGAATGACTGAGGGAGCTGGGGGTGTTTAGCCTGGAGAAGAGGAGGCTGAGGGGAGACCTTATCACCCTCTACAACTACCTGAAAGGAGGTTGCAGAGAGATGGGGGCTGACCTCTTCTCCCTGGTGACAAGTGATAGGACGAGAGGAAACGGGTTCAAGTTACGTCAGGGGAGGTTTAGATTGGATATTAGGAAACATTTTTTCACTGAAAGGGTTATTAAACATTGGAATAGGCTGCCCAGGGAGGTGGTGGATTCACCATCCCTGGAGGTGTTTAAAAAAAGGGTAGATGTGGTACTTAGGGACATGGTTTAGAAGTGGTTTTTGTCAGGGTAGGTTAAAGGTTGGACTTGATGATCTTAAAGGTCCCTTCCAACCTCAGCAATTCTATGATTCTATGATTCATCAAGCTGTGACCACAAGAAAAGCATCCCTGGAAGTTTAAGCTGCACAAAAAAACCCTGTTCCAGCTATCCTATCAACCTTTCCCAATCTTTTAATTGACTCAATTTCACTTTCAGAGCTCAAATGTTAATTTCCATCTGCTTATATCTAACTTTTTATCTGCTAACTACTGTGTTCTCCTCATCTATCTACACTAAGGAGAACAAAAATGTGAAAATTTGTAAAAATGCAAGTTATCTGCTTCCAGAACCATCTTTTTACAGATAGGTCAATAAAGGTCTCTGCTGACAAACAGCAGCTCATTGCTCATTCTGTAAGAGGCACAGTATACTTTATCATATCTATACCTCACTAATAGTCTCCATAACTGCAAAGTAAAAATACTTTACACATCTAACAAGGAATAGGAGGGAGTGATGCATTTTACGCATAATTAAGTAAAAAAATTCTCTGTGCTAACTGCTTAATGTGGTTAGGAAAGTTTACAGAATATAACAACCATGGAGACGTTCTGCTGCCTTCTCAGAGGAGACAGCACTGATTGGATAAGGTTAATGAAGCACTGCACAAGACAACTATATTCTCCGTCTGTAGACAGGCTTAATGCACAATAAATTTTGAGGTATAGACTCTAATAAAGCATAGGAAAGTGAGCTGAGAGTGGTGTGTCTTATCACACATCATATCAAAATAACCATTTAATGGCCAGACAAAATGAGGGAGAGAGAAACTATTAGTTTTGTATGTCAGAGAAATTGGTAGTCAACAAGAGACATTATACATTTCCTGTTCTCAATGCTGCACCGTGCCCCTGGAACACAAACATGCATCAGTGATAAATTCTTACCTGATTGGGTATTCTTAAATGTGGCCTTGGACCTCCAGAGTATCGAGGGGACATGAAAGGCTATGGAAAAAAAAGGTATTACTGAATAATTCAAGTTAGCTTCTAAATACTGTGTTGAGTCATCGGGCATATGGCTTGTGTCATGCTCAAATCTCAGGAATCCAGCTTACATGCTTCCACAGAGCATCCAGTACATTATTCTGCAATGTTTAGCTATAACTAAATAAATGTAAAGATTCTTAGTGTATCTATCTACTAAGATACATTATTTTAATTTTGCTACAACTATTGTGAAGGCAGATATAAAGAACATAATGTATCAACTATGAAGAATAAGAAACCATTTAGATCATATAATCACACATCTAATTTTTTGTCTGGATGTCCTGGTTTGAGATAAAATGGAACCAATTTTCTGTTCAGTGATTTTACTTTATAGCTGGGCCTCTTCTAACTGACTAATCTCTGAAATTAACAGTGCATTGTTCAGACACTGTTCACTCTGAGAGTGATAAGACCTGATTATGCCAAGGAACGGTATGCACAGAGGCTCTTGCTTATTGCTATAACAACCGAGGTCAGCTAACTTTATTTGCCCTGATGGAGGGTCGGAAGCGGAAAAGCATAGAGGGGTCACACCTGCGGGGAGGAGTGGACAGGACAGGTGACCCAAAACCGACCAACAGGGTATTCCATCCCATCTGCCTCATGCTCAGTATAAAAGCTGAGGGATCAAAGGGTCAGCTCTTTCTTCGATGCCCAATGTCTGTTCATCTGCTTTTGATCCCAATCTGAGCATTCCTGACTCCAGATCCAGATTCCAACTCCCATCCATCACTGAGTCTGGTCTGGGACTTTCCCTGTGCCTGCTGGTGATGTGATCATCATCCTGGGAGCTTGATACGTTTTTGTATATATTGTATTTATTTATTTTAAAAAATTAACATTATTATTTATTATTTCATTATTTATTAATATTTTCATTCAAGTAGTTTATTTTTTTTCTAAACTCATAAATCTCTTCCTCTCCTCTCTTTGGAGAGAGAGGTGGAGGGGGGAGCATCTGTCATTCTGATTGGCCAATCTGTCCCAAACCACGACACTGGATAAGGGGGAATACAAAAGAAAAACGTTCTTTGAAGACTCAAGAAGTAAATAGCAGCATAATAATTAGCAAATACTTTCCCTTCACTTTTTTATAATAATACAGTAAAATATAATACAAGATTTAATCAGCGAGAGCACAGATTTCAAGTTTATGTCATAAATATCTAGAACTTTTGGTGGTGGTGAACTATATTAACTCAGTATCGTACTCCTTCCATCCCTCCATACATAGCCGCATGCTCATTACAACTCTACCTCTCTCAAAACCAAATATCCACTCAACTCTCATACCACCCTGCACTCTGTGAGATTCTAGTTGCTCTTTGCTACTACTGTAATACTTTGTAGCCTAGAAAAAAGTTTGATCTTTTAAACTATGTCAAGAAATAAATGATAAACAAATGGTAGCATCAGCAAATAGCTTTAACATCTCTACTTGTTCCATCTCAAAGCGTGACAGGTGGGTTGACCCTGGCTGGATGCCAGGTGCCCACCAAAGCCAGTCTATCACTCCCCCTCCTCAGCTGGACAGGGAGAGAAAACATAATAAAAGGCTTGTAGGTCGAGATAAGGACAGGGGGATGACTCGGCAATTACCATCATGGGCAAAAAAGACTCAGCTTGGGGAAAATTAAATTTATTACCAATCAAAATCAGAGTAGGGTAATGAGAAATAAAATCAAATCTTAAAACACCTTCCCCCCACACTTCCCTTCTTCCCGGGCTCAACTTCACTCCTGATTTTTCTACCTCCTCCCCCCAAGTGGCACAGGGAGACGGGGAACGGGGGTTGTGGTCAGTTCATCACACGTTGTCTCTGACACTCCTTCCTCCTCAGGGGGAGGACTCCTCACACTCTTCCCTTGCTTCAGCGTGGGGTCCCACCCATGGGAGACAGTTCTCCACGACCTCCTCCAACATGAGTCCTTACCACAGGCTACAGTTCTTCATGAAGTGCTCCAGCATGGGTCCTTTCCACAGGGTGCAGTCCTTTGGGAACAGACTGCTCCAGTGTTGTGTCCCCCGCAGGGTCACAAGTCCTGCCAGCAAACCTGCTCCAGTGTGGGCGCCTCTCTCCATGGGTCCACAGGTCCTGCCAGAAGCCTGCTCCAACGCGGGCTTCCCATGGGGTCACAGCCTCCTCCGGGCATCCACCTGCTCCAGCATGGGGTCCTCCACTGGCTGCAGGTGGCTATCTGCTCCACTGTGGACCTCCATGGGCTGCAGGGGGACAGCTTGCCTCACCGTGGTCTTCACCAGGGGCTGCAGGGGAATCTCTGCTCTGGCGCCTGGAGTACCTCCTCCCCCTCCTTCTTCATTGACCTTGGTGTCTGCAGAGTTGTTTTCTCTCACATATTGTTACTTCTATCTTCTGGCTACTGCCATGCAGGTTTTCCCCCTTCTTAAATATGTTATCACAGAGGCGCTACCACCGTCGCTGCCTGGCTCAGCCTTGGCCAGTGGCAGGTCCGTCTTGGAGCGGGCTGGCATTGGCTCTATTGAACATAGGGGGAGCTTCTAGCAGCTTCTCACAGAAGCCACCCCTGTAGCCCCTCCGCAAACAAAATCTTGCCAAGCAAACCCAATATATTCAGCAATTTATAAATCTAAAAAGCAGGGTGATTAGTGGCAAGTTTGAGATCTACAGGAGAAAGGCATAAACATCTGACTAAACGTATCACGAAGAGGATTATTTTGGCAAGCAAACATACCTATAATTCCAGGAGAAAATGAAAACTAAATGTGCACTTTGACTGTGAACACAGGGACAAAAAAGACTGTTTCCTTTAAGAGCTTGAGGGGAAAAAACTCCTTTCCATGACATTTCCTCTCAAATCTTCTACTAATACACTAGCATCTTCTCTCCTGTGGCTAAACTGCTGGCCACTGGGAAAGAAAACATGCCATAAAATTTTATATTATGAAACAGAAGCTCACTTCCATTCATGAACCAGCATAGCGGTCACAGGAGAAATGAGAGATATAAAAGAAAGGAGTCTCATAGAACTTCCCAAGACAAATCTCTTATGACAAATGAGCTACTGCAGAAACCCACTCTTTGGGATTTCTTGGAAATAAAACAAATGTTCCTAACCAGAAACCATCTCGTCTGCTATAGCTAAGGAACACAAAGAGGTCACTAAAACTCTATGGTCGACAGCATTGCTTCATGAACAAATGGCATATTTGGTCTCTGTCAGCTGTACTGTGTTATAAACTGTCATTATTAGTAATGCATGCAAAAATATTAGTAATAACTAGCAACATAATTACCTTACTAATAATTAATAATAATTTTCACATGATCTGCAGAAAAAAATTAACTGAATCTTTCACATGTCCGAATCAGATGAAAGTTGTAATAATAATCTACATAAACACATGAACCAAAAAGATACTAGAAAGTAACTTAAAATACTGAGGGTTTACGAACTGGAGAATAAAAGTTAAATGAAAGTTGTGAAAAGATTACATTAGCATGCTGGTTTTGACTGGGATAGTTAATTTTCTTCATAGTAGATAGTATGGGGCAATGTTTTGGATTTGTGCTGGAAACAGCATTGATAACACAGGGATGTTTTAGCTACTGCTGAGCAGCACTTACACAGAGTCAAGGCCTTTTCTGCTGCTCAACCCACCCCACCAGCGAGCAGGCTGGGGGTGCACAAGAGGTTGGGAGGGGACACAGCCGGGACAGCTAACCCCAACTGACCAAAGGGATATTCCAGACCATGTGATGTCATGCTCAGCAATAAAATTAGGGGGAAGGTTGGCCAGGGGGCCGCTGCTCGAGGACTGGCTGGGCATCGGTAGATTGGTGGTAAGCAATTGTTTTCATTTGCATCACTTGTCTTTCTTAGGTTTTATTTCTCTCTCTTTGTTATTTTCCTTTTCATTACAAAATTTATTATTATTATTATTGTTGCTATTGTTATTATTATTATTTTATTTCAACTATTAAGCTGTTCTTATCTCAACCCACGCGTTTTCTCACATTTAGCTTCTTCCCCCATCCCGCTGTGGGGGAGTGAGCAAGCTGTTGTGTGGTGCTTAGTTGCCTGCCGGGGTTAAACTGTGACAATTAATTAAAAGAGCCTTTGAAATGATGTGCTAGAAAAGATGGAGGCTTCTTCATGCCCTCTATCTGATGGTGAGATTCTATGATAAAAAGAGAGAAAAAAGGGTTGTGTGTGTGGTGAAGGTTGTAAACATGATCCTTGTGAAACAGTAAGAGTGGGAGGAAATCAGAATTTAAACATTTTCCTTAAAGGTCAACTAATTGCATTCCATGGAGTGCAGCACACTAGTGTACTTGTTTTACTATATTAATCAAACAGTACTTTATTTACAGCATTTATTATTTTATAATAGTGCATAACTCAAAGACTGTCTACTCTTTAAACTTATATATCCTTTCAAGCAGGATGGAACTCATTTTATCACCTTTAATTCTAGCTATGTCCACTCTCTTCCCAATGGGTTTACTGTTCTGTTCAGTTTATAAAAATACCAAAAAAATTAGCAACATATTTTTGTACACAATCGAAAGCTTATAAAAAGTGCTTTTCATCCTCATGTCAATGCTGCAGAAAATGTAAGAGTACAAAGTTCTGAAACCGATCCTCCCTCTGCATTAATCAGGTTTTATGAGGTTTGCTCATACAAAATCAAAATTTTACTTTTCAAAATATGACTTATTTTGTTTACAGTGCTGGAAAAATGGTAATGTCCTGGAAAACCAGGAAACTACATGAGGATTAGGGGAAGGCAGTAGTTTAAACAGTTCAAAGAAGTTTTAAAAGAAACAAAAAAAAATTCAAAATCAATGTAGATACACACTGTGGACCTGAAAAGATCAGTCATTGTTTAACTTTAGTCATGGAATTTAGCTGCAGGAATTAGATATCTTCATTCCTTGTACAAACAACAACCCCTCAGTGGACAATTCAAAATGGCTTTAAAGGGACACTGGAGGATTTCTCTCTCCTTACCTTTCTTACTGTTGGATGCTTGTTCATATTAGCAATTTGGGAGGATGTTCTGCAACTGCAAAGTGGCTGACATAGAGGATAATGTACCCAGCAGATCCCTGTCCAGTAGTATAGTTTCTAGGAGACTAATACATGTGATGCAAGGGCTGAGTGAACCTGTAAATGTCCTGGTTTCACTCCACACTGTCTTGGAATCAGAAGAGATGTAAAGATGCCATCTGTATTTATTTGGGAGGCTTCACTGATCAATGACTTTAAAAAAGGACAGACTTTTTATATCCTATCACATAAGCTTAAAAACCCATTTATAAATATACACATAGTTCACTATTTCTGTTTTGAAATGCAAAGAGATGTATGTTGTTACTGATTTTTAATTCGCTAACTTATTTTAGTTATTTTCACTATCTATTTGCTATTTAAATTTATGGGGTTTATAGCTAATAGTAATGCTAGGCAGGAAAGGAAATGGAAAAGTTCTTTTTGCTCTGTCTTACTGTAACAATGCTCTACCAGAACATTAGGTCAGCTCTACTAAAGCACAACAAGGCTAAAAGTAATAGAATAATATGGATTGAGCTAATATAAGAATGACCAACTGCCACTAGATGTCATGACAGCCTTATATTACTTTGGTAGGGTGGATTGTGGGTGGGTATTTTCGCTTTATGTAATAGCAATATATAACATATGTATTTCAAACATGTTGTCAACACATTATTCCCATGCCGATACTAGTATTTCTGATGATCAAAACCAGCGAATGAAGCAAACTACATGACAATTCCTTTACATTATTTATGCACTTCAGAAATAAGGTTTGGAGGTTAGCTCAACTAGAACAAATCTTAACAAATTTACTACAAAACAGTAACACATTTAAAAACATACTTATATGTGCAAAAGGTATAGTCAGTGGTAGAGTTTAATTTTTAAAAATTTACCAAATTAAAAAAGGGAACCGGTTTCTTCCAAATCTCAGATGGCACTTGATGACATAAATATTTAGCAGTGTCTCCCAGGTGTGTTAAGTACAATCTCAATGTTTTTATCTACCTGAGTGAGGAGAAATAACTGGACTCCAGACGATCCAATGTGAATCAACAGAAGCCGTTTATTAAGCACAGATCATCATCTTTTATACCCTGCGTTGTAGCCGTACACGCCACTCGCTTATTTCTGATTAGCTCGTTACACTGTCCAAGCACTGTCCATGCAGTTCGTTCACAGATCAGATTGGTTACAAGAATTCGCATAGTCAATTGCTTAGTCATTAGCACAACATGTTTTCTACCTTCTCAGTTCCCGTTTTTCCCATGTACTAATTCCATCTTCTACCACCTGTTTTGCCCTTAATCTAATCTCTCATAGTAGGGAGGCTGGCTCACATGGCCATTTTCTCTCAGACACATTCCTACAATACCCCCTTTTTCTTCTTATGCATGGCATTTTCTACCATGTCAGTCACTTTGCAGAGAACACACAAGGCTACCATAATCAATAATAATATAAGCAACAATAGCATGAGCCCTTGTTTTAGTAAGTCTGATAACCATCCCGTTATACCCCATGAGCTTAACCAATCATCGAAACCATTTTTGACCACTTTTAATTTGGACATGTTATCCTTCAGCTCCCGTAACTGCTTATGAATGGATGATGAGTGGTCGGAAAGGTTCATACAACACATACCTTCAAAATCTTCACATCCATGACCCTGAGCCAACAGCAAAAATCAATCATCACCCCTGTGGTGTCTCCACAAAAGTTCACTAGGGACGTGTTAAATGTTGGGTAAACTGAATTGAATCCTGCTGTATTAAAAGAAGCCGAAATACCAAGGGTTCTCAATTTTGTGCTCATCTGCAACTTCCAATCACAAGGATAAGCCCGACACTAATTCCCATTGGCATCTTCAAATATCAGTACCCTTGCCCTTCTTTCTGCGCTGTAGATGACCGAACCTGTTGCTACAGTGACGTACTACCTGTTCCCACTAGTCCTCCGGAACCGACCAGACCTCTGGCAGTAGCACTGTGTAACAGCACTGTATGCCACACCTTGACCAATCCTTGTGAATGGTAGACTTCCCTAATCTCCTGTCGCTCAGCCAGCTCGTGTTGAGGTGAACCTGACTCTATGTACTCTATTGCAATAGCTAAACGAATTAAACCTGTCACCTTACTTAGTTCCTTATTAAAACACACAGCACACCGGAATTAAAATACTAGAATTAAAATACACAGCACACCGGATTTAAAACACACAGCACACCGGAATTAAAATACAAGAATTAAAATACACAGCACACCGGATTTAAAACACACAGCACACCGGAATTAAAATACGCAGCACACCCTGTCACCTTACATAACTCCTTATTAAAACACACAGCACACCGGAATTAAAATACTAGAATTAAAACACACAGCACACCGGATTTAAAATACACAGCACACCCTGTCACCTTACATAACTCCTTATTAAAACACACAGCACACTAGAATTAAAACACACAGCACACCGGATTTAAAACACACAGCATACCCTATCACTTTACCTAATTCCTTATTAAAACACACAGCACACCGGAATTAAAATACTAGAATTAAAACACACAGCACACCGGATTTAAAATACACAGCACACCCTGTCACCTTACTTAATTCCTTATTAAAACACACAGCACACTAGAATTAAAACACACAGCACACCGGGCCGCAGCACGTGGTCTTTCAAACCACCACCGGCCTCAACAATCCTCACAAGGCACAAGGATCTATGGGTCATAGTTCCACACCTAGGGCACTACACTTCTTCAGCCCTCATCGTCGTCGTTGGTGTTGTGGGGTAACTCATTCGAATCCGTCTGCTCAAACCAGGGCTTTATCCACTTGGCTGGTACCCATCTGGTTCCGGCATCTGTAACGACACAGGCATATCCTCGACCCCAGGTTAATAGTCTACACGGTCCTTCCCACTTCCCCGTCACACTGTTTTTAACTGCTACCATGCCATTTTCCTGCCTAAAATCTCCCAGGTCTCTCTGCAGGCCTGCGCCATGCTGCACGATTGGAGGTACAAGGCAGTGTTGAGGAAGGCGTAGGAAGTTCAGGACGTAAACGGCTTTGTTCAGTCGATCTACAGGACTCAGCCCTTGCTCTCCCCCTTTTTGTTTTTGAAGCAAATTTTTTAAAGACTGGTTCATGCGTTCCACTATGGCTTGACCCGTCGGAGAATGTGGTGTGCCAGTCACATGTGTAATGCCCCACAGCTGTAGACATACCTCTGTTGAACGGGCTACGTACCCTGGGCCATTATCAGTCTTTATCACACGCGGTACACCTAAGGCTGCAAACGCGGATCGCAAATGGTTTTGTACATGTTTACTAGATTCACCAGTCTGCGCAGTTGCCCAAATTGCAGTTGAATAACAGTCTACACTCAGGTGTATAAATTTCAGTTTTCCAAACTCTGACACATGGGTTACATCAGTCTGCCAGAACTCCAAAGGTCCATGCCCTCGGGGACTGATGCCTGGGTTGAAGTTAGGTATAAATGGTTGACAATCAGCACACGTTTGCACTCTACCTCGGGCATCAGACTCCGAGATCCCGAATTGTCTGCGCAGCATTCGTGCAGATTGATGGAAAAATGTATGAGATGCCCGTGCCTGTGCAAACTTATCTGGAGGTGGCGCGGCCCATGCAGGAGCCACAAGTTTATCAGCTCGTCTATTGCCCTCAGCTAAACCTTCTGGGAGCCCCGAATGGCTGCGAATATGGGTGATGAAATAAGGATCGTGCCGTTCATTGAGTAGGAGCAACAATTCACGGAGCAGGGTGAACAGCTGCTCATCTCTGACCTCCTTCAGCAAAGCACGCTCCATTCGTTGAACGATTCCAACCACATATAAGGAGTCACATACGATATTAATACCTCCTTTTGTCCACCTGCAAAACACTTCTACTACAGCACGTAATTCTAGCTTTTGTGTGGACCCTTTACAGTCCGTGATCACAATATCATGCCATTTATTGTCCATGTACCATGTTATTGCTGCTTTCTGTGTCTTCCCCCCGGCATCTGTAAAGATTGTCGGCCCTCGGACAGGTCGTTGAGACAACGCGGGAATTTCCTCAATGTGTCCTACTTGTAGCACACTAAAAAACTTGTGCGGAGGCAAATGTACCTTAACTGTCCCAGCATAGTTCAAAAGCGCAATCTGCAACGCCATAGAGTGTCGCAAGGCCCACTGCAAGTATTCAGCTACTAAAGGAATTACCACATATTCAGGTTCCTGACCGGATATCTCAATGATCCTCTGACGCCCCTTAATCACAAGTTGCGCCATCGCCTCTATCCTCAGGATAACCGTATGCTTTGGTTGGAGAGATAAAAAAATCCACTCCAGAATTCGTAGCGGGTCCCTTTCCTGTACCCATTGCATTACTAAAGCGAAAGGATGTTCGTCATGATTTACAATTAATAAACCTATCGAATGATCAGGATCCCATCGATGCGCGTAGGCGTTGATGACCTTATCACTGACCATCTGCATCGCCTTCTGCGCGTCCAAAGATAACTGTCTAGGGGCATCAACGCCACCGCCTCCTCGCAGCAAGCGCATGAGAGGTGCTAAGTCTTCATTCGTAAGGCCACACAATGTACGAACCCAGTTTAGATCTCCTAAGAGTTTTTGAACATCATTCAGCGTCGAAATGTGTGTTCTAATCTCTAACTTCTGTGGCCTAACTGTAGTTTTAGATATTTCCCATCCTAAATATTTCCAGGGTGGTTCTTTTTGAACCTTTTCTGGTGCAATTTGTAACCCTGCTTTCCCTAATACCTGCTGCAGCTCCTCAATAGCCTTGTCACACTCTAATTGTTGTCCAGCTATCAAGATGTCATCCATATAATGATAAATTATCCACTCAGGGTGTTTCTTCCACACTGGTGCCAAAGCCCATGCTACGTACATCTGGCACAAGGCGGGTGAATTTTTCATTCCTTGTGGCAACACTACCCAATGATACCTGCACATAGGCCCGTTCTTATTTGTTGTTGGCACGGAAAAAGCAAATTTCGGATAGTCATCGGGGTGCAAGGATATTGTGAAAAAGCAGTCCTTCAGATCTATTATCAGAATCTCCCACCCTTTAGGGATCATGATAGGGGATGGCAAACCTGGCTGTAAAGCACCCATGTCCTCCATAGCCTCATTGATTTTTCGTAAATCGTGCAGTAACCGCCATTTGCCACTCTTTTTGGGGATGGTAAAAATAGGTGTATTCCAGGGGCTGGTTGTTGGTTCTATATGTCCCTTCTCTAACTGTTCCTGTACTAATTGCTTAATGTGGGTGATTTTTTCCGAATTGAGCGGCCATTGGTCCACCCACACCGGGTCATTTGTTTTCCACTTCAATTTCAAAATAGGTCGCCCTTCCCCAATGGCCGCCCCGGAAAATCCGTCCCCCCAGTCGTTAAACGAGTGCCCAGTTGACTTAAAGCATCCCGGCCGAGCAGGCATACCGGTGCTACTGTCACATACGGTCGAATTGAGCAAACTCCACCATCAGGCATTTGGCATTGAATCACCTCTTTGCTTATTCTTGTCGTCTGAGTTCCTCCGACCCCCATTATGGATATAGCTGGGTGTTCTAGGGGCCAAGAGGGTGGCCAACACTGATAACAGTCACATCAGCGCCGGTGTCTACAAGCATATCAAGCATGCATTTTTGACCCCCTGGTGCTCTTAGGGCAACTCGCTGCAAGGGCTTTGTTTTACTGATTTCAAGGGCTAAATATATATCTGCATTACCTGTTGAGCCAAAACCTTTATTCCCCCTTATCTGATTTCCAGCCGTCGGAACGGCAGCTTTAAATGGCACTAGTTGTCCAATGCGAGTACCCGCTGGGATATGCACAGGTGGAGTGGGTGTCCATACCATCATTTTAATTGGACCCGTATAATCAGCATCTATTACCCCAGGTAACACAAACAAACCCCGTCTGGTAATGGAAGATCGTCCCAATAATAGTGCGCTCAGTCCATACCCCAACGGCCCTTTCATATCAGTAGGAATGCACTGCACTTGGGAGTCTGTAAGGGTAACCTCCTTTGTTGTTGCCACGTCCACTCCGGCGCTTCCTGTGGTGGCAGAGGCTGCACTACCCAAGCACCCTGACCCTGAGGCCTGTTTTGTGTCATCGCGCTCGGGCCCCCCGCGCTCATCAGCCCGCTTCCCAATGGTATGCCATTCTTACGAAATTTTGAGCGGCATTCAGATGCTCTATGTCCAAATTTCTGACACTGATTACATGTGCCTGTAAATCCTCCCGTTCCTCCGCTCCTAACAGGCGTCATATCTGTCTCTCCCCTCTGCTTTCCTGCTCTACACTGTATCTTCAGATGACCAACCTTCCCACACTTAAAGCATTTCGGTCCCAAATTACGATTATTAATCAAGGGCTTGACAGCTGCAGCAAAAGCGGAGGCCAAAAATCCTGCCTGTTCTTCAGGTGTCCCTACCCTAGAGCATGCCTCTATCATGTCGGTAATGGTGGCGTGTCGAGGCAAAGCCTGCAAGATACGCTTACAGGCTGAATTAGCGTTCTCTACGGCCAATGACTGAAAAAACGCCTCTTTGGCTGCCACTGGCAGTTCTCCCCGGTCTAACGCATTCCTTAGTCTATCAAGAAACTGCATATATCCCTCGCTGGGGCCCTGTTTTATCGTCGTATATGGGGGAGTGACCTTGCCATCCTCTGGCAAGGTCCTCAGTGCTTCGCGCGCCAACTCTGCAGACTGTTGTAAGATAGCGACATCTAGCCGCGCTTGTAGCTGAGCATCAGCGAAAGGACCTGTTCCTGATAACATCTCCATAGTCGCCAACCGTAACGGATCCCCCTCTGCTCTACTCAAATTCGCTACAACCGCGCGTTGTACACCATCCTCCCACCTTGATCTCCACATTAGTTCTTGCATTGGTGTGAGGATAAGGGACATCGGTGTCCGGCTATCAAAAGGAGTCATAATATTAGTAGTGAAAATATTGTTAAGAAACGACTGAGTGTCGGGAGAATTAAGACCAAAGTCATGCACCGATTTTCTCGCTTCCTTTACGATCGGCCAAGGAAGACCCTCCCACCTACTGGGATTCTTTCGACCTCCCGTGGTTCCCCCCAGTATCACCGGAAATGCTGTTGGTAACATTACAACCTCTATCAAGGCATTTCGAATAATTCCTTTCCAATGCAATCGTGGATCCGGCGGCTCCCCTGAGCCTGCGGTTGCACCCCCCAACTCTCCTCCCACGTTCCCGTTACCGCCACCCCAAGCCCCCCCGCTTTCACCCCTCAGTCGCCTCTCCATATTTCGTATCACTTGCTCCTCCTCTAGTTTCCATCGATTCTGCCGTTCTCTCTCTAGCTGTTCCAATTTCTGTTGCAGCATTTTTGCCTCCACGCATGCGCCTTGCAGCAGTTCTTGTTCAGCAGGAGAGGGAGGTGACGGTGGAAGCGGTGGGTACAATGATGGATCAAAAGGTTGTCTGGGGCGCACATCAACACGCTGCCATGGAGACTTAGGTGGACCTTCGTAAAGCCCAGTTCTAGGATTGTACCATTCTGGTGGAGGTGCCGTTGGTCTCACTTCCGAGGGTGGTGGTACTGGCCAGGGAACGTCCTCCTCCATCGGTTCCTCTTTCTCTGGAACTTCCTCAGGTGGAGCAGAGGGGATCGGCAGGGGATCTTCCCAAACCTTCGGACCTGGTCTGTTCGATCCTCCCCCCGTGGGTTGTAATGCTGCAAAAGCCCCGGCCGTCGCAGCTCGCTCTGCTTCTATATCTTGTAAGGTCGAATACACCAACCGCCACGTTGTCGCTAACGGTGATGCCTCTTTGTCTCCGTTACTTATCACTTCCCACAGTTTTTCCCCAACAGCCTCCCATATTTCTGGTCTAAAAGCTGTCTGGGGCTCTGGTGCAAATCCGTTCTCTCTGCACCAGGTTAACAGCCTTCGGAGCATACGCTCATCGTATTTCACCCCTCTCTTAGAGAGGATATGCAGGAGAAGTTTTAATACAGCCCCTTCTTCTTTTGTTACTTGCTGCCCCATCTCCTGCCCCGGCTGCTCACCTCTCTCTGGGTGTCTGTGGCCACGTCGTCTGTTTCCTCTATTCCGGATTGCCGCCCAATCCGCCCGGTCTCAGTCCACCTGAGCCGTCCTCCAGCCGGTGGATCTCCTTCTGGGTCTTCCACCCCTCGCGTTCCATTGCTCAAGCCAAGCGCCGATCGGTATCACATCGGGGTCACCATCTGAGGAGAAATAACTGGACTCCAGACGATCCAATGTGAATCAACAGAAGCCGTTTATTAAGCACAGATCATCATCTTTTATACCCTGCGTTGTAGCCGTACATGCCACTTGCTTATTTCTGATTACCTAGTTACACTGTCCACGCGCTGTCCATGCAGTTCATTCACAGATCAGGTTGGTTACAAGAATTCACATAGTCAATTGCTTAGTCATTAGCACAACATGTTTTCTACCTTCTCAGTTCCCGTTTTTCCCATGTACTAATTCCATCTTCTACCACCTGTTTTGCCCTTAATCTAATCTCTCATAGTAGGGAGGCTGGCTCACATGGCCATTTTCTCTCAGACACATTCCTACACCTGAGAGCCTTGAAAAAAAAAAAAGAAGATAACTGGGTTTTCATTAAATATGCATTTAAATGTTTCTCATAATTGCACTGCAAAATTAAACAACCTGAGACAGATATTCCACAGTGCAAATTGTCATTAACTTGGAGAAACACGATGAATTCCAGTGGATTAGAACCTACAACTGTATATTTACCTATGTTAAAACTGAAAAAAATAACTAAAAGGCAAAGAAAATCATAGAATCACAGAATGGTAAGGGTTGGAAGGGATGTCTGGAGATCATCTAGTCCAACCCCCCTGCCAGAGCAGGGTCACCTAGAGCAGGTTGCACAAATTTGTCAGGCACGATTTGCCCTTAGTGAAGCCATGTTGGCTGTCACCGATCGTCTCCTTATTTTCCATGTGCCTTAGCATTATATCAAGACAGATCTGCTCCATGATCTTGCTGGGCACAGAAGTGAGACTGACTGGCCTGTAGTTCCCTGGGTCTTCCTTTTCCAGTCATCAAGAACTTTGCCGGTCTACCACAACTTCTCAAATATTATGGATAGTGGCTTAGCAACTTCATCCACCAGTTCCCTCAGGACCCGTGGCTGAATTTCATCAGGACCCATGGATTTGTGTGCCTTCAGGTTCCTTAGATGGTCTCGAACTTGATCTTCTCCTACAGCGGGCGGTTCTTCATTCTCCTAGTCCCTGCCTTTGCCTTCTGCTACTTGGGTGGTGTGGCTAGAGCCCTTGCTGGTGAAGACAGAGGCAAAAAAGTCATTGAGTACCTCAGCCATCTCCATATCCCAGGTAACCAGGTCTCCCTTTTCCTTCTGGAGGGGGCCCACATCTTCCCTAGTCTTCCTTTTGTCACCAACAGACCTATAGAAGCTTTTCTTGTTGCCCTTGACGTCCCTAGCAAGATTTAACTCTATCAGGGCTTTAGCTTTTCTAGCCCGATCCCTGGCTGCTCAGACAATTTCTCTGTATTCCTCCCAGGCTACCTGTCCTTGCTTCCACCCTCTATAGGCTTTCCGTTTGTGTTTGAGATCATCCAGGAGCTCCTTATTCATCCATGCAGGCCTCCTGGCATTTTTGCCTGACTTCCTCTTTGTTGGAATGCATCACTCCTGACCTTGGAGGAGGTGATCCTTGAATATTAACTAGCTTTCTTGGCCCCTCTTCCCTCCAGGGTTTTTTTAGATCTTGCTAAATTGGTATGCAGTGAGTTTTATAAAATATTCTGTAATGCTAATGCCTTTACGTTTTTGAAGAACTGAATTTAAGGTTAATATCTTAAATCTGTAAGAAACTGATCATATTGCAAAGGTAATGCAGCGCAGTCTGTCAGTATAGATAGGGCGGGGTTTGAAAACTTAATTAATCATCTACTAATTGAAGTGAATAGTAAAATTCTCTGTAACTTCAGTGGGAGTAGAGTTAGGTCAGCACTTGAAGGTTTGAAAAGCATGTACAAAGTATTCAAGTAGATTAGCCAGCCTACAGAAATGAGTTTCTCAAAAAAGGTAGCATTGGTAAAAGTAAAAAAAAGCAATGACACTTTTTGCAATTATCACGTGGAAGACTTTCACTTGACTTTCACATTCAGAGATGGGTCTGTGCATTTTTCCTTTACCATTATTTTTCTGTGTAATATTATTTTACTAGATTATCTCAAAAAAGATTGCAGTAATATTTTTTAATGTCTGATCCTTTCATAGTTTCCAATAGGGCCAGGGTCAGATGGACCTATGAGTGGACTGGGTGGAATGGATTCACATCATATGAATGGATCATTAGGTAATAATGGTAAATGTTATGAACATTGTGAATTTACAATGACGACTGGCATTTTCTATGACTAGTTCTCTGAGTTATGTGGGATATTTTAAAAATTAAAAAAGATGTATATACATTAATAAATATTAAGATACTTTTTAAGCATATGAATTGGATTATATAATGCACCTCTTGAAGAAAAATACCATATGTTATTAATATAACAGAGTATAATTTTAATCCAGTTGTTTCAAACCACTCTATAAGCATACCATCACAGTAATGTAGAACTGATGGCATAAGACCCATTTTTCTTACCTCTCTTCCTCTTTCAAAAACTTTAGAAGGTATCATTATGACATGCTGGTCTGAGTTCTTATCAAGTACATGGAAGTAATTAATTACATATATTGATGTATGTGTTAAGCTGGTTTTATCCCATATTTTCATATCCTTTTTATTCTATAATTAGCCTTCTGTCTGTTCAGTATTAGTTTTTTTATTTCACAGAATCACACAATGATAGGGGTTGGAAGGGACCTCTGGAGATCATCTAGTCCAACCCCCCTGCCAGAGCAGGGTCACCTAGAGCAGGTTGCACAGGAACGCGTCCAGGCGTCTCTCCAGAGACGGAGACTCCACCACTTCTCTGGGCAGCCCGTTCCAGTGCTCTGCCACCCTCAAAGTAAAGAAGTTCCTCCTCATGTTTAGGTGGAACTTCCTATGCTCAAGTTTGTGCCCATTACCCCTTGTCCTATCACTGGGCACCACTGAAAAAAGACTGGCCCCATCCTCCTGACACCCACCCTTTCAGTATTTATGAGCATTGATAAGGTCCCCCCTCAGTCTTCTGTTCTCCAGACTAAAAAGACCCCAGTCCCCAAATCATCTTTGTAGCCCTTTGCTGTCCCCTCTCCAGCAGTTCCCTGTCCCTCTTGAACCGGGGAGCCCAGAACTGGACACAGTACTCCAGATGCGGCCTCACCAGGGCAGAGTAGAGGGGGAGGATGACCTCCCTTGACCTGCTGGCCACACTCTTTTTAATGCACCCCAGGATGCCATTGGCCTTCTTGGCCACCAGGGCACATTGCTGGCTCATGGTCATCCTGTTGTCCACCAGGACTCCCAGGTCTCTTTCCACCGAGCTGCTCTCCAGCAGGTCAGGCCCCAACCTGTACTGGTGCAGGGGGTTATTCCTCCCCAGGTGCAGCACCCTACGCTTGCCCTTGTTGAATTTCATAGGGTTTCTCTCTGCCCAGATCTCCAGCCTGTCCAGGACTCTCCGTATGGCAGCACAGCCTTCTGGTGTGTCAGCGTCTCCTCCCAGCTGTGTCATCAGCAAACTTGCTGAGGGTGCCCTCTATCCCCTCATCCAGGCCATTGATGAATATGTTGAACAGGACTGGACCCAGTACTGACCCCTGGGGGACACCACTCGTCACTGACCTACAACTAGACTCTGTGCCCCTAATCACGACCCTCTGAGCTCTGTCTTTCAGCCAGTTCTCAATCCCCCCCACTGTCCATTCATCTAACCCACACTTCCTAAGCTTCCCTATGAGGATGCTGTGGGAGACCATGTCGAAAGCCTTGCTGAAGTCAAGGTAGACCACATCCATTGCCCTCCCCTCATCTCTCCATCCAGTCATGCCATCGTAGAAGGCTATCAGATTAGTCAGACATGATTCCCCCTTGGTGAATCCATGTTGACTACTTCTGATAGCTTTCTTTTCCTCCACATGCCTTGAAATGATGCCCAGAATGAGTCGTTCCATCATCTTTCCAGGGATGGAGGTGAGGCTGACCGGCCTGTAGTTCCCTGGGTCCTCCTTCTTGCCCTTTTTGAAGACTGGAGTGACATTGGCTTTCCTCCAGTCCTCAGGCACCTCGCCTGTTCTCCAGGACCTTTCAAAGATGATGGAGAGTGGCCCAGTAATGACTTATGCTATCTCCCTAAATCCTATAAAATCAACCATTTTCACGTTTTTAAAAAAATTAACATACTTCAATGAACACAAGGTCCAGAACTTTCCTCTGTCTTTTGTTTATTATATTTAGTAAAGCTGATAATATAGATAAAGATCACAAAGAAATATGGTCATAACAACAGTGTTACAAGCTTGGGGAAGAGTGGCTGGAGACCTGCCTGTCAGAAAAGGACCTGGGACCTGACTATGAGCCAGCAGTGTGCCCAGGGGGCCAAGAAGGCAAACAGCTTCCTGGCCTGTATCAGGAACAGTGTGGTGAGTAGGACTAGGGAAGTGATCATCCCCCTGTACTCGGCACTGGTGAGGCCCTACCTCGAGTACTGTGTCCAGTTTTGGGCCCCTCACCACAAGAAAGACATTGAGGTGCTGGAGTGTGTCCAGAGAAGGGCAAGGAAGCTGGTGAGGGGCCTGGAGAACAAGTCTTATGAAGAACGACTGAGGGAGCTGGGGTTGTTTAGCCTGGAGAAGAGGAGGCTGAGGGGAGACCTTATCGCTCTCTACAACTACCTGAAAG
This sequence comes from Larus michahellis, assembly GCF_964199755.1. Taxonomy (NCBI): domain Eukaryota; kingdom Metazoa; phylum Chordata; class Aves; order Charadriiformes; family Laridae; genus Larus; species Larus michahellis. The sequence continues at coordinate 4,290,186 of NC_133929.1, read as the reverse complement.
GAGGCTGTAGAGAGCTGGGGTTTGTTCTCTTCTCCCAAATAACAAGCGATAGGACAAGAGGAAATGGTCTGAAGTTGCACCAGGGGAGGTTTAGACTGGATATTAGGAAAAATGTTGACACTGAAAAGGTTATTAAGCACTGGAACAGGCTGCCCAGGGAAGTGGTTGAGTCACCATCCCTGGAGGTATTCAAAAGACAGGTAGACATAGTGCTTAGGGATATGGTTTAGTGATGGTTTTTGTCAGAGTTAGGTTGATGGTTGGACTAGATGATCTGAAAGGTCCCTTCCAACCTAAGCAATTCTATGTTTCTATGATTTGGAATACCTTATAGTAAGTTAGCGTGAATCTTGCCATCTTCAAATCTGTAGTTAAGTCGCTGTTCAATTATTTTGTTAAATCACTTTGTAAACCTCTAAACTGGTTAATGATTAAGTGCTGCTAAAATTAACCTCTTGATCTGCCTTAAATCACTAATACATTTTGAATCACTGTTTAATCATAACTATGTCAAATATTTCCATCTGTGATAAATTGGCGTAGTCAGTAGGATGGCAAGCAAAATCATCAGATACTTACAGAAACACGGTATCCAACCAAATCCCACCTTCCCAGAGGACTGAGCTTGTAATAATTGGCATAGCTGGGAAGAGGTTGAGAAACAGTTAACTGATGCTAGATGTACAATTAAAGGTGAAAAGGATAAAGATACAGTTTTAATAAATTTTATAATTTTAATTGTTTAATCATAACCGTGTCAAATATTTCCATCTGCGACACCATATCAAAGGCCTTACAGAAGTCCAGGTAGATGACATTCTTAGCTCTTCCCTTATCCACTGACGCAGTCACTCCATTGTAGAAGGCCACTAGATTAGTAAGGCATGATTTGCCCTTAGGGAAGTCATGTTGGCTGTCTCGAATCCCCTCCCTGTCATCCATATGTCTTGACATATCTTCCATGAGGATCTGTTCCATGATCTTACTGGGCACAGAAGTGAGGCTGACAGGTCGGTCATTCCCAGGGTCCTCCTTTCTACCCTTTTTAAAAATGGGTGTGATGTTTCCCTTTTTCCAGTCACCAGGGACTTCACCTGACTGCCACGACTTTTCAAATATCATGGAGAGTGGCTTGGCAACTACATCAGCCAATTCCCTCAGGACCCTGGGATGCATCTCATTGGGTCCCATGGACTTACGTATGTTCAGGTTCCTCAGGTGGTCTCAAACCTGATCTTCTGCTACGATGGGAGGGACTGCATTTTCCCAGTCCCTGCACTGAGGTTCAGGGGCTTGAGAGATGTGGGAAGAGACATTGCCATTGAAAATGGAAGCAAAAATGTTTTTGAGTACCTCTGCCTTCTCCATGTCCTTGGTCACCAGATCCCCTGTCTCATTTATCGGGGGGATTGGGGTGTGTGTTACAAATTTTTTTGTCTTCCTTTTCTGACCAATGTTCCTGTAGAAGCCCTTCTTATGATTCTTCACATTCCTTGCCAAATTAATTTCCAACTGTGCCTTAGCTTTCCTGAGCCCACCCCTACACATCCAGGCAGCGTCCCTATATTTTTCACAGGATACATGTTCCTGCTTCCACTGCCTGTGCATTTCCTTCTTATGCTTTAGCTTGACCAGGAGGTCCTTACTCAGCCATTCTGGTCTCCTGCCTTCCTTGCCCGATTTCTTACACATGAGAATCAAGACCTCTTGTGCTCTAAGAAAAATGTCCTCAAAGAGCTGCCAGCTCTGTTCTGCTCCTTTATCCCCAAGGGCAGTTTCCCAGGGGGTCCCATCCACTGATTCCTTAAACAACTGAAAGTTCACTTTCCTAAGTTTAAGGGTCCTGACTATACTTCTCACCTGGCCTATATCCCTCAAGACCATGAATTCCACCAGGGCATGCTACAACCAGTCTTGTCCTCTCCAGTAAATTCCTCTGCATTAGTGAGCAACATGCCTTGTAATGCTTCTCCTCTGGTTGGGCTGTCTATCTCCTGGTTTAGGAAGTTATCCTCTATGTACTCCAAGAGTCTCCTGGACTACCTGCAGCTTGCTGTGCTGCTTTTCCAGCAGATGTCTGGGTGATTGAAGTCCCCCAGCAGGATCAGGGTCTGCGAGCGTGATGCTTGCAGTGTAAGAACACTTCATCAACAGGCTCCCTTTGATCCGGTGGCTTGTAGTAAACACCAACCACAAGGTTTCTTTTGTTGGCTTGGTCTCTAGTTTTCACCCATAAGCTCTCAACCTGTGCACTGCTGTTTTTCAAGGACAGCTTTGTGCGATCAATCCATTTTTTTATGCAGAGGGCAACCTTTCCCCCCTGCCTCTCATTCCTTGCCTGTCCCTCCTGAACAGGTTATAGCCATCTATTGCAGCACTCCAATCATGTGATTCATCCCACCAAGTTTTGATGATAGCAATGAAATCATAGCTTTCCAGCTGCACAGTGGCTTCCAGCTCCTGTTTGTTACCCATGCTGTGTGCACTGGTATAGAGACACTTCAGTTGGACTGTCGACTGTCTCACCTTTTTGGTGGAACCTTTTTGGAGGGCTGGGGAGCATTCCTCACTAATCTGCTAGGTGCACTTATCCACCCTGTTGCTTGTGAGCACACAAGTGTCACAGCTTTGGACACCATCCCCCAAGCTTGTTAGTTTAAAATGTGATTAAATAAGTCAGTCAATCTGACAGCAAAGATTTTCCTTACTCTTCTAGATAGGTGGATCCCATCTCTCCCCAATAATCTGTATTCATCGAAAGACATCCCATGATTGTAGAAACCAAAGCCCTGGTGATGGCACCAGCCACAAAGCCGAGTGTTGATCTGCATGATGCATCAACTTTTGCCTGCGGCCCATCCCTGACTGGCAAGACAGAGGAGAAGATTGCTTGGGCTCCTGTCCCCTTCACTTGTGCCCCCAGGGCTCTGAAGTCCTGCTTGATCTTGCCCAGGTTATGCTTTATCATGTCATTGATGTCCACATGGAAAAGTGCTTTTTACCACTTGTGGCAATCTCTCTGTGACATCACAGATCTTGGCTCCTGGCAAGCAGCAAACTTCCCTTGACTGTATATCAGGCTGGCAGATGGATGTTTCAGTGCCCCTCAGCAGAGAGTCACCCACTACTAGCACTTGCCACTTCCTTTTGCAGCTTTTAGTGTGTGCAAGTGGTGCAGTTTCTCCCTGTGAGTCTTGCTCATTGGCTTCATCCAGTGCTAAGATTTTGCATCTGTTGCTGGTTGGTACATATGAGGAAATGGGGGTGAAGTGATATCTTGTTCCCATGGGTCATCAGAGACCATGGCACCTCCTTCTCCAAGGAGCTGTCTGTTTGCTGTTGATGCTCTTTGTCTGGTAGTCCTTGGAGATCAGTGCCACAGGGCCCTAATATTTCTTCTTGCAATGCCTCAAATGGTACTATATTTCTTGTTCCCCATCCCTAATACAGCATAACCCACTGACTTCCTCCTGCAGCTCCTCCACCCACTGCTGGAGTAACTCCACCAGAGCACACCTTGCACAGGTGGAGCTTCCACCCTCCTCCACCCAGGACTGTGGGGTGCAGTCTTTGCAGCCCTCCACCTGGACAGCAGATTCCCTGATAGGAAGCTCCATCTGGGTGGCTGCCTCCACTCGTCCCAGGCTAGCCTGGCTAGATAGATGGGCTCCCAGCTGCTGCAGAGCACTGCCCTCACCTAGTCTCTGCCACAATGCTTCCGACGATCTCAAAGAACTGCTTAATATGCCTTTCTAACTCCCTGGAGACCTCAAGCTGCTGGGTAGGCATGCACAGCCATCAGCTAGCTGGGGAGACCATCGGTGCTGCAGCCTAAGCCTGTGGGTGAGCAGAGCAGGCAGCAGCCCGACAACTGGTAGAGTGCCCCACCCTTCTCGCGTGAACTGCTGCGCCGCTCCCTTCAGGCACTGCTCCCTGTTTGCACGAGAACTACCACACTATGCCCTGGTCGCTGACGCTCCCTAGCGGTTTGAACTAGCTGCGGGGACCGCCAGCACCACCTAACTCTCTCCCGCCCCTCTCGCGATACGTGTCGCCTGCCAGACGGTCCCTCCACACATACAGCCCAAGAGTGCCAGGGGTCCAGAAACCCCCTCAGACACCTCCCGGGGACCTCACAAACCTCACACTCTTCTCAGCACATGGCAACAACTGCTGCTGCTGTTCTATTAGAACCTTGTGTAAAACTTTGACCACAGATATTATATGCATCCTCTAATATCTAGACCTGAAGGTAAATAATTGCTACATTCTTATTTAACTCCTAATGCACCCCTACTGTTTCAGTATCAGATAGGGATGCAAAAATAGGGGTGAAGACTAGGTCATGTTGATGTCTGTGGACAGACATACCAAGACATTTACAAATTACTAACTTTGATGCTTAAAAGTGACTCAGAAAATGTGCTAAATTATTTTATTAACATAGTAGCTGAGTGCTTTCCTCACATTGTAACTCCATATACAGCACAGATCATCAATGTAATGAATGTGGTTGTATTGAGTGCAGGTGGCAAGGTTTTGGTAGCAGGGGGCTGCAGGGGTAGCTACTGTGGGAGGAGGTCAGGGGCTGCCTTGTGCCAGACATGGCCATTTCCAGCTGTCTTCACAACAGAACAGCCCCACTTCAGGCCACAGCTGAGCCCATAGGTGAATTTGGTGGTGCCTCTGTGAAAACATATTTAAAAAAGGGCAAAAATGCTGGACAGAAACAGGAGAGAAAAGAAGACCGAGAAACAGTAGAGGGAACACCAAGGTAAGAGAAGAAGGAGGGGGAGGAGGTGCTCCACGGCACTGGATCAGATATTCCCTGCAGCCCATGGAAGAGCCCACACTGGAACAGATTTTCCTGACTGGAACTATGACTGGAAGCAAGATTATTTTAAATGAGAATTTCAGACATGTATATAGTCATCTTATCCTTATGGAATCTAAGATAGTTTTATCATTTCTACTGCCAAAGCAATTCATAATCTTTAAAAAGGATTTTCTCTTATGACATTCCTTTTTGTTTGTGGAAAAACAAGAAAAAAGAGAAATGAAATTACTTATCTTGGATTACCCAGGAGAAATGTAGCTTAGGAAAGAACTGCACCCATGGTTTTAAGATCCAGTCTAGCACTCTGATTTCTAACCATTAGCTTTCTCTGAGGCTCCTTATCTAAGAAAGGAACTTTCAGATTTGCTGACTCTCCAGAAATCCCAGTCATTGAACTGCTTTTGACCCACCATTACAGCCAGATACAAAGACAACTCTAAAATTTGTTTAGGTTCTCCTATTTGGGATTAAAGAGCTTCAGATCACAAAACTATTCTCTCTTCTGGTAGTCCCACACATTGAGTTTTGCAGCAAATGAAGCAGGAGCAGATTCAGTTACTGTTTAACACCAATTTATTTCCAGAGTATAACCTATCCTATGTACTGAAAGAAGACAAGGTCCTATGGATAAAAAAATATGTAGCTCTGAAATTAAAAGTTATATTAAAATACATACTGTACCAGATCTGGCTGGGATGGAGTTAACTTTCTTCATAGTAGCTGGTATGGTGCTGTGCTTTGCATTTGTGGATAAAACAGCATTGATAACACAACAATGTTTTGACTATTGTGATGCTGTGAAATGCCTTAACCCTGAACGTGTTTTACCTATATGCCAAAAATTTAAAGAATATTTAAAGAATACCTTATTAGATGGTCCTTGTCTGCTCCTGCAGTGATCCGATTGAGGCAAGGAGTCCCTCCGGGAAATTCATGGGAGTACCCTAGAGAGTCCCATTCTCAGCAGGTTCTGCAGCCGAGCAGAGCAGGTCCCATCTGGGGTGCCAGAACTGATGCAGTGAAATGCCGAAGTTAAGACTCAATAGCCTTGGTGACTATTAAGCAGGTATTCTTTATTGCAGTGCCGGGCGCACAGGGGATTGATCCATCTAATGTGCGCGACAACTGATTTAGAGGTACAGTTTACATACTACGTATGCATATTCACTAGTTTTCCAAGAAATTATTACCTATTCATTAACTCATTATTACAGGTTACTGCCCACTCCTGCATGCGCACTAGAGTCTCTCGGTGGTCTTCAGAGACATCTGGTGGTCGTTTACTTCCTCCACTCCTCTTCATCGTTGTGACTTCTGGGTGAACTGCAGGCCTCTACTCCTTTATTCTTGCTGGCGCATCAAAGGTGTTAGCTTTGACTAGTCTCTGCATTCCTCAGTAACCCTGGGCCCCTTGTTTTGAGAGATAAGCTTCTACTACAAGGTTATATTGTCCTAAAGCATTCTGTCTTAAAAAAATAGGAGATGAGTTCTGACATTTAGTACTACAACTGTTGCATCTGCTCTTTGTACAGCCTTAAGGCACCCAGTCTCCTAAATTAAGCTCCTACTCTAATTTACAGTTCTAATATATTAAGCCTCTACTTCAATTAGTTTACAGCTTTAATATATCAAACCCTACTTCAGTTGCTGAACGGTGCTTGCACAGCATCAACGTTTTCTCTGTTTCTCATTCTGCCCCCTCAGTGAGTAGGCTGGGGGTTGTAGTGGTCTTGACCAGAAGACCATTTTACATTGAGGAGTTAGGGATGCCTGTAACAGTTAACCTGAGCAGGCTCAGGCCTGTGCTGTGCTGCCCTGTGCTAGCCCTAATATAATTGCTGTTCTACAGTTATTTTCACAACCAGTATTTGTTTTAATTTTCATTATCCTTGTACTATTATTATTCGTAGTGACTACCTTATGTATAATAAACTTTCCATTAGCTGAACCGCTTACTAATATAATCTGTAACTCATAATATATTTAAAAAAGGTAAACTGTATGTGGATCAAGGGGTGGAATGTAGTAATCCTGACTGGGAGATCACTGTACGTCGAAGAGTTAGTGATCCACATAACAGTTAACCTGGGTAGGCCCAGGCCTGGGCTGTGCCGCGCTGTGCTGCACATACAGTGTGGCCTTCAGGTCTGTGTTGTGCTGCACAACCTCATTGGCTACAGGATAAACTCAGACGGCTCATTGTAACAGAGAAGCCTGCAGGCAGATGCCCTCTTGCTTCGATTACGCTATCTTCATGGCCTTGCCTTTATCTAACAGTGCAGCAAGAAGTTCTCATGAGAGCATACTTTCTGTTTGCCAGCAGAAATGAATAGAGTTGTTTCCTTGTAAGAAAAGCCTATAATAGCTTGTAATAAATAGAATCATGTTTGTTAACCAAATCAGGCTTTCTTAAAGGCTGGTGAAAACTTACACTGTTTCGACTCTTCACATACTTAAATCGCAGGCATCCAGCGTGTTATCTGGTGCACTTTGATACCTCAAGGCCTAAATCACAGGCATCCGGTGTGCTGTCTGGGGCACTTTGACACCTAAAGGCCTAAATCACAGGCATCTGGTGTGTTTTAACACTTCAAAGGGAAGAGCTAAGTTGTGAGATAAGCTGAAAAGAGTCTCCCCAAGGACACTGATAAAGATGAGGAGCCTTCAGCCTCACGACCATCAGGAGGCGGGACAAGACCGACCCCCTAGCAACACGTCGCTCAGACACGGAATATACCAGGATTGACACATATACGGGAACCAGAAGAGTATATAATCAGCTACTTTCGGGAAGTGGGTGTGCGCCGTTGGCGGAGCAAAGACTCCCCGGCCGCCCAGCGCTGTTTTGCTTGTTGCCGCTTGCTTAATAAACTAATTTGATTAATTGGACTGGTTCCTGTCAATTATTGGGCCTCAATCTATAACATAGCTTGAATGACCTAAATGTGGGAGTCTCCTCTATGGACAACAAAAGGAGGGCTAAGGAGAATCTCCATCCTTTATTGGATGCAGGGGGAAACATAGTGACAAAGGATGAGGAAAAGGCTGAGGTACTTAATGCCTTCTTTGCCTCAGTCTTTAATAGTAAGACCAGTTGTTCTCAGGGTACTCAGCCCCCGGAACTGAAAGACAGGGACAGGGAGCAGAATGAAGCTCCCATAATCCAAGGGGAATAACTGTCATTATCTCAACCATGAGTCTTCTTGTCTTCCTTCTATTTTCTCCCTGTTCCACAGGAGAGGGGAGTGAGTGAGAGGCTGTGTGGGTGTTTGGCTGTTGGCCAGGGTCAACTCACCACATTTAGCAAAGCTTCCAGTGTTTGACTATAGGAATGACTACTGTGTCATACTAGTGTACTGGATTCTTTTTCTTTTTTAAAAAATAAAGGACAATTAATAGCAGTGGGCAGCAGTTACAGCGAAACTGGAACCTGTATAAGGTTTCTTGGTTCCTAGCTCAGTCCCTACCTGATTTCCACCTTCCTCTGAATTGTCTGATGAGAAGCAACTGCTGTAGCAAGACCATCCATTTTGCTTGTGTCCTAGTTAGTAGTTTGCACCACACACTGAAATCAAGTTCTAGTGCAAAACTAAGATCCAGTACTGATGAAAAATTAAATGGTTTTAAGTCACCTAGCAATTCAGAGTTAGCCAAGTAGAGCTGTAAAGATAGTGGTTGTTGACAGCTGTAACTTAGACTAATCCAAACATTTTCATGAATGCAATGAAAGGCAGCTTTATCATTCCAGGATGATCTTCCAAATAAATTGTAGTTTGCAAAACATTGAACTGTTACAATGTTTTTGTAATGGAAAGTCTTAGTAAACTAAATATAGTCTACTATAGTCTATCTATAGTATATATAGTAGACTACTATAGTCTACTATATATAGATATAAGTACCATTCTACCACTATTTCTATAAAATTCCCACTCTTTAAAAAATAGAATTGTTCACTTACATAATCTAGGAGTGAATTGCAGGTCCAGGTGTATAGAATCATAGAATCATAGAATCTTCATGGTTGGAAAGGACCTTTGAGATCATCGAGTCCAACCAAACAACCTACAATCTCTGCCACTAGAGCATGCCCTGAAGTGCCACATCTAGACATTTCTTAAACACCTCTAGGGCTGGTGACTCAACCCCCTCCCTGGGCAGGCTGTTCCAGTGCCTGACCACTCTTGCAGTAAAGTAATTCTTCCTAACATCTAACCTAAACCTCCCCTGCCACAGCTTCAGACCATTTCCTCTGGTCCTGTCATTATTCACCTGGGAGAAGAGGCCAACACCCACCTCTCTCCAACCTCCTTTCAGGTAGTTGTAGAGGGCAATGAGGTCTCCCCTCAGCCTCCTCTTCTCCAAACTAAACATGCCCAGCTCCCTCGGCCTCTCCTCATATGCCCTGGTCTCCAGACCCCTCACCAGCCTGGTAGCTCTCCTCTGGACATGCTCCAGCACCTCAATGTCCCTCTTGTACAGAGGGGCCCAGAACTGAACACAGCACTCGAGGTGAGGCCTCACCAGTGCCAAGTACAGAGGCACCATCACTTCCCTACTCCTGCTGGCCACGCTATTCCTGATACAAGCCAGAATGCTGTTGGCCCTCTTGGCCCCCTGGGCACACTGCTGGCTCATGTCAAGCTGGCCGTCCACCAGCACCCCCAGGTCCTTTTCTGCTGGTCAGCTTTCCAGCCACTCTTCCCCAAGCCTGTAGTGTTGCTTGGGGTTGTTGTGACTGAAATGCAGGACCCGGCACTTGGCCTTATTAAACCTCATACAGTTGGCCTTGGCCCATTGATCCAGTCTCATCCCTCAGTGAAAGACAACTGGTAATTCATAGAAAAGGGACTAGAGTTCCTCAGTATTTAGGCTAAGACAGGTGAACATATTTTATGTGTCTTGGTTTACTCTTGTGATCAGTCAGGATCAGTGGAGTTGCAGAAGAGTATATGGAAACTTATTTACTAGTTAAAGATGTACTAGAAAGACAGCATCTATTAAGAAAGTAGGATGTTTTGCCCATGAGTTTGTCTTTCTTATTTGTGTTATCACCTACTTTTTAACAAACAGGTGATGTCCCTCAATTTTCAAGGTCCACGTTACAGGGCTGATGTCTGCCAATATATTTTCTTGTCCTCAGATAAATTGATATCTATAAGATTCAGCTCTGAAGGCATTACAACCAGATATTAACTGCTTCTTGATAATAGACACTCATCCCAAAACCACAATACATTATCATGGACTGTGTACATATTTGCTTTATATACACCTTATAGTTTCCACATACTATGTAACTGACTTAATTTTGGCTTAACTTCCTTTTGTCAGGATTGTTCCCAACCATATTAATATATTTGCTATCAAACTTACAGTTGGATTTGCTAACTAAAATTATTTCTTTATATATATTCTTAAATATTTAACTATAGAGAAAACTAATAGCCTCTTGAAAAATGCTTGTTTTGTTAACTAGGCCATTCAACTGAAGAAAGTAGATTTCTAGCAACTAAAACTACAGAGGACTCATTTCAGGTCTTGCATGTTACAGAGATACATGATGACAAGGACTCGGCGATTTTAAGAATAGGTGAATGGTAATCTCTGGAGGAGTCCAAACTAATTGGACTGCATAGATCAGTTCTTGAAACCTGCCTTGCAGAAGATTCATCAGACACATTTTTGAGTTGATTATAGCTCTAATTATTGTTACAAAATATTACAGTGGAAATAATAGATTTTTCTCAATTTATTTTCAGTCACAGGCCCTAGAAAAAGAGCAGGCTGGCTGTGGGGGTTCAAATAAGACTGAATTCAGATACTGACAAACAAGAATCTTTTTCTTCTGAGATATCAAGCCAGCACTGAGGCTTTTGGGGGAAGAGAATGGAAGCTTTAGTGGAACAGAAAAGGAAAGACTTTCCTCTATGGAGGAATCTTTAACACTGCAGAAATTTTTCCTGTCTATTGGCCTCACTACTGCCATCTCCTGAAGATTTTGTGACAGACAACTATAAGATATTTTATACTTGCAAGTATCTTTTCATTCATGTATTAAATGCATTGACGGAGTGACTATATCAGTGGACAAGGGAAGAGCTACGGATTTCATCTATCTGGACTTCTGTAAGGCCTTTGACATGGTCCCCCTCTAAATTGGAGAGAGATGGATTTGATGGATGGAATGTTTGGTGGATGAGGAATTGGTAGGATGGTCGCATCCAGAGGGTAGTGGTCAACGGCTCAATGTCCAGATGGAAATCGGTGATAAGTGGTGTCCCTCAGGGGTCCATATTGGGACCAGTACTGTTTCATATCTTCATCAGTGACATAGACAGTGGGATCAAGGACACCCTTGGCAAGTGTGCAGATGACACCAAGCTGAGTGGTGTGATTGACGCACCTGAGGGACAGGATGCCATCCAGAGGGACCTGGAAAAGCTCAAGAATTGGGCCCATGTGAGCCTCATGAGGTTCAACAAGGCCAAGTGCAAGGTCCTGCACCTGGGTTGGGGCAACCCCTGGTATCAATACAGGCTGGGGGATGAAGGCTCTGGGAGACCTTATTGCGTCCTTTCAGTATTTAAAGGGAGCTTATAAGAAAGATGGGGACAGACTTTTTAGCAGGGCCTCTAAGGGGTAATGGCTTTAAACTAAAAGAGGGTAGATTCAGACTAGATATAAGGAAGAAATTTTTTACAGTAAGGGTGCTGAAACACTGGCCCAGGTTGTCCAGAGAGATGGTAGATGCCCCATCTCTGGAAACATTCAAGGTCAGGCTGGACGGGGCTCTGAGCAACCTGATCTAGTTGAAGATGTCCCTGCTCATTGGAGGGAGGTTGGACTAGATGACCTTTAAAGGTCCATTCCAACCCAAACTATTTATGATTCTAAAAACCACACGTCGGATTCTGAGTCAATCAAGGAAACAACATGCTCATGCCAAGTTTTGGATTTTTCTAGGTAGATATCAATACTGCAACATAGCACTCTTTCCCCCTGTGACTGTGGGAAAAGGAACACCACCCAAATAATCCGTTGTCACTTACAAATAAAGATTGCTGATATCCTGCCATTTTTTACAGTCAACATTTTGATAAGAGAATAAAGAGTTGTAAAGATGTAAGAGAGTAAAACAACTCTTTATTCAGATTAAATAGCTTCTTTTGTCAATGTATCTTATGGAAGAAGGAAAATGATGTTACCCTGTATCTCTACCTGGATTTCAGCACTTGGTTTTTATGGAACAGAAGCTTCCTATCATGATCTTCTCCCCACATCACGGTCCTGGAAATCTGAATTGTTCCTTTCACATCATGAGCTCAAGTATGTGAAACGGAAATCTCTATTGTGCCCCATCTTAAAGGACTGTTTCAATTCCAGAGTGGTATTTGCTCCTACTGCTGCATAGAGAGAGTTTGCCAGTGAGGAGAAAAAAACCTGAGCTTTGGTGACCAGGAGATGCAAGCTCACTCATATGAGCAATCCAGTCTTTGACTGCAATTGTAGTTTGGCCTTACACTATAAGTTGCATTTTTTTCCATGCTAGTATTCTGTATCCAAAGTGGTAACTGGCTATTTAATTTCATTTATGACAAAATTTATGAGAGGCAACATATGCTCTAATTGTTTTTAGAAATTGGGGTTGAGATCTTCAATGCAAAGAGATGCTCAGTAGGATGTTCTTAGTTGTCTAGGTCTAAATTTCATTGAAATTTGAACATCTTAAATGTCTGCCTTGTGGCATGACCAACAAAGTTCTTATTTCAATTATAATATTCAATTCTATCATAAGAAGTTGTTATAAAATTATATTCAAGCATTTTCAAGCTCCAACCATCAACTGTCACCATTTCTTTTTCCTGAAATTTTGAAATTAGTTGTGCTGTACTATTTCACAAATTGAATATTTGTCAGTTAGAGAGATCCCTTCCTTTCCATATATTTACTTCCATATAATTACAAACCTCTCAAGTATTGTACTGTATAATGACATATAGTTTAGAAGAAGACCTTTTCTACAAACTTTTAAACAGTGTTATGGAGGATTTTCTATCCTAAAGTTCCTGTAGTCATAATTTTTCTGAATACCTGAAAAAAACCTGGTGGTGGTACAGGACCTACTGACATGCCATCTCCTGGGGGAATGTTTCCTACCACTGGACTGGGAGCTGCTGCAGCACTCTGAAAAGAACAAAGGGAAAATAAACCTTTGTCATTGCATGGTAACCTTAAAAAAAAAACAAAAAAAAAATCACCCAAAAACCTGCCATGACCAAAATGCAGAAAGTAATTCTGCAGATATGCCATAATGTCATTGTTTCATCTAAAGGTAAGTCAAAATTGTATCGTGTTTAGTCTTTTTTTATACAAGCAGAATGATTTGTTAAAGATGACAAGTGTATGTTGAGGGGAAGGATGCTAGAGACTGTATGGACACACAAATATTTATTGACTAGATAGATCTCGACTATATTTTTTTAAATAAATATATCTCAGTGTGTCTATATGTAACTTGCACACTTTTTTTTGTATTGTGTATAAACATTCCCACACATACATACAGATATATATGTAGCATAAGTAAATTAATTTATGCATTTATGAACAATTTCCAAGCACTTTAAAGATCATTTCATCAGACTGTAATATTCTTTCAAAATTATATCAAGCTTCAAAATATGATTCTGTTACAAATAGTACAAGAAGGAATGCTCACAATACTACTAGTAATACTCATGATTTTACCAACCCTCAAAATAACCACCAAGATAAATTAGAAGAATTCAGGTTACATTTTTGGAAAGGAAAAGAAAAAAAAGGTATTTCTAAGAAGTGAATCAAAGAATGAAATTAGTTACCTTTGCAAATCCTTCAGATGGAAGAAGCAAGTAAAGAATATTGCTTCTGGCAATTTATAAGCAGATCATCACAAAAAGGAAAGCCAATTCATTATTGTTTTCATGTATTGGAACCTCAGTCACTTTTAATTTCCAGCAGTCTTTCTTTCTGAAATATGTTTCTGTTAGGGCACAAGTCTGAATCACCTATAAAAACTTACAGTCTTTTGTAAAAGTACTCACACACACACAGTGCAAAGTGATCTGCTTGCAGTTCACTAATAATCTGCCAATATCTGCCCTACAGAATATGTATGCCATGTTTATTAACTTATTACTCCATGTACTCTCACACTTGCTATCAAAAAGATGCAGATCTGTAAATTATATTTCCAGGTGTTTGGCACACTGTCTAGGAAATTAAAGAATAATACTGGAAAGATTTGAAAAGTATCACAAAGATGGACTGACCTTTTTTAACCAAGCAAAAAGGAAATATTCAGTTAATTACCAAAGATTTTTCAATGGCCTAAACTGTGCTTTAGAATCAAATTTTTGAACAACTACCAGTAACATATTTATCATCTAAGCTGTACATTCTTCTCAAACAAAAGTCTAGAATGTGCTATTAAAGCATGAAGTTTGTAATAAGTACTGGCTTCAGAACTGAGTACAAGACACTTGATTCCCTAGAAAACCCTGTAAGAAAGGCCATTCTTATTTATGCAAAGGTCTGGTCTGTAGGATCAATGTTAAAATATTAATTGCAATTCACAAAAAATGTCAGTCACATTAATTTGAAGTAGCAACCACATTTGAATCATAATATCTTTTTGTGAAGGACTAACATAAACCTATCAAGTTATTCTATAAAGCTTCAGCAAATAAAGATTATTGTCTGCTAGTAATGGCCATTCCTTTAACACTGCCTGAAGTTCATGGGATTGGAGTATGAGGCTGCTTAAATGCATGGAAAAGCATACTATTCCCTGGAACATCTCAGGTCCTTCTTCCATGTCTTGGCACTAACTTGGACTCCCAGAGGGGAAAATAAGCAAGTGGTGTGAATACACAGAAATAACTCATGAAGAACCATGTAATTTTGTTATCCTTCTTTTCTTTTGCACGACATCTGTGCCTGCCCACTAATTACTCTCAGAATATCTGTATTTCCAAAGGAGAACAGACAAGAAAGTTCTGGGGATTTTTTTAGGCAAAAACCAGACTTGGTTAAACTGTGCATCAGATCATAATGTCAAGTAAAATCATGAACAGATGTACAACTTCTAGATGTACAGGTTTTCTAGCTAAAGAATGACAACAGTTAACATCACTGATGGAGAAAACGAATGATATTAAAAACTTGAACAACCTAAAATGTCCAAAATACTCTGCACTGCAGCCTCAAACTAAGAGGGAGTAGCCCACTAAAAGGGCATTAATAATTATGAACTTATTACAATATCATCCCTCCTCGCATACTAATGCCTTATTCTCCCTATGCTACTTTTAGATGTGTCTGTCTTTAGTGGTCATGCATGAAGCACTGCAATATGTCCAACAGAGTTGATGTTACAGAATAAAGCATTTGAACAGACTAAAATAAATCACTGGGCAAACATATGTCAACAGTATCAAGTCAGTTATTCAAAATCCTGTAAATTGAGAGATCTCAAAAAAAGAACCAAGAACCTCCTTTGATATATGACCAGTTTTCTGAAGGCTCCCACCACAAGTTCCACATTTGCTCACATTATTTAAACTAAATTATATGAGGCATTAATGCATGTCAGAGTGCCTTAATAAGCAATGGAAAATGGGTCTTAGATGTCCTTCTCGATTGAGAGCTCTGCCAGACTATCCTGGTTATGAAACAATGTAAGAGGAGAGAGTGACTTTGCACAGTACAGTGTTCCTATAGGGATAAGGTGATCTGCCCCAGCAGAGTTCACTCTGTTTTTCACACTTCAAAAATCACTTTAAAATAGAACAGAGCAAAAGAAAAAATGATAAATTATACTTAACAGGTAAAAAAAAAAAGAGAGAGAAAGAAATAGTGACTATTCCAAAATGGTGGAAAAAAAGCTAAAAATTATATCTGTTAAGATTTTTATGAGCCATTAAACTTTCCTAACAAAGCTTTATTTTAAAATATGCCTAAAGATAGTATTTAGGTAATTAAGCATCAATAGTTTTTTCTTTAAATATATTTTGATTACAATTTTATAATCTGACTTATCAACGACACCAGAGGAATCCAGCTCTGTTCATTCAACCTGAGGGAATAGTACACAATTTTCAAGGCCTGTAATAGTAGCAGCCATGCAGAACAATTCTTTGTCTACTGAGCTACAGACATAGCAATGTTCACATAGCAATGAATGAACATAAGTCTATCTCACACATTTATAGATGTAAATAAATTTATTACTTTTGGAGATGCTGTCACTATTGATTCCTATGAAGGGGATATGACTCTAAAGTGAACACATTTTAGGAGGAGTGATTTTTGTACAACTTTGTTAATGGAGAAGACGTATAGAAAGGAGCCTGACAAAGTAAATATATAGGGTTGGACAGTTTCTACAGTCTCCTCAGAAAGCTATTTGTTTGAGGACTGAAGCCCCATTTTGGAAATCTACTCAGAGGATGGCCAAAAGGGTGCAAAAGAGCCATACTGTATGCTATCATACAGTAATAAAGCAGAGGTTGGCAAAAGGGAATTCTTTGTGATGATGAAGGGAAAAGGAAAGCAACATCTTGTGGAAGTGATTATACCACAAGTGATCCAGACCGAATTATTCAATTATTCTCAGTTCTAATGGTTTCTGGAGAAAAAAGTCTCAACTAGAAGAGAAACAGCTCTTTGCTCCATGCTAGTTACTAAAAATTAGTAATAGTAATGTTGGGTCATTTTTTTTGTGTGGACCATGATGTTACAGGGAGGTATTCAAAGTGTTGATTTTAATTGTCCTAAATTATTTGAGACTTGATTACATTGTGTAGTTTATGGACACTACGTAAAACCATTTCTCCTCTACATTTCTGGGAGTGGGAAGGAGGACAGAATGATGCAAAGTGTGAGTGGCTACAAAAGTCGGTCAGTTTTATCACACCTTGCTAAATAATGGTAAATGTGTGCTGCTTTATAATTGTAAGAATTTTGTAGTTATAGGCATTCCACAGTAATTTAGGCTTAGGTGTTCGTGAAATTACAATTTCTATCTTTCATTATGTAATGTACTGGGGTTTGCTTCTGTCTTCGTGTTTGTTTGTTTGGGTTGGGTTTTTTCCCCAAAGGACAATGAAGTCCCAAAACCAGAAATATTTTCAGTGTTTTAGGTATTATATGTTTTCTAGACTGCACTATATGGCAAACATTTTAAAAACTTATATCAGGTAGATCAATAAATAAAACTGCAGCAGCTGCATTGAAATATTCTTATTTAGCTTGTTCTGATGAATTAGTCAGTTCTCCTTTCACACTCTCACTACAAACCATGGCTTCTTTTTGCATGCATTACAAGTTGTTCAGGATTTATATTTCCAATACATTTCCAAATTTAAAATATATGCAATATTTGAAATTTGCTTTCCTTGCTTTTCATAAAAAGAAAATTTAAATTGTTTAATCTCTTCATATATTTTACCTCCTTAAAATGGAAAACTTTATTTGTTTTTTCTATCTAAAATACTGAATTTATGGTATCTCTTTACAATTATTAAATAAAATGGTCTACCTGAAGAACAAATACTGTGAACATTTATTGATCTACCCAAGCAACACTAGACAATGTAAAAATAGATGATTATATAAAAAAATTAAAACTAGTGTCTAATCAGTAGCTGCTGATAGCCATGGTTTAGACTAATTTTTACCAATAAAGAAATTACAAAGTAAATACAAAATAAAAATACAAATAGATTAGTTATTCCATTAATTCAGTATCTGCAAACATTGAAACCACATATAAAAATCATAAGAGCAACTTGCAATACACAGATCATTTTCTGAAGCTATCAGGAAAAGGAGTTTGTGACAGAAGCTCACAGGGCAAATTCCATATGTGATCACAATATTTTACAAAGAAAGGACTTGAGTTTATCTATAAAAATCCTAATCTCTCTCATTCACTAACCTGGAAATTTCATTTTAAGTATTTTGCTTAGAGCAAGACATCCTTATTTTTTTCCAAAGTAAGAATTTAACATGTGTTACTAAATTTTTCCACAAAAAGGCAGTCTCCAGTTTTTTAGAAGTCTATTTGTAATGAATTAAAGAAGTTGGATCTAACATATATGGCAGATCGATAGCCACTCTTACTAACTCAATTCTCTCATCACCCAAGCCTACTTCACAAACGTCTTCCACATCAGCTCTAATTCGGCACCTTTAACTTGACAATACTAGTTCATGATGAATTCCTAGAGGTGGTTGATACCCACTTCTTCCTCAGCTGCACCAAGCAAACCCCTCCTGCTACTGGTTTATTTGGAGGCAGCACCCTTGTCCTCTGTGGCATGAGCATGTAACAGGTGAGTTGTGCTGTGAAGACCAAGCAACTAAAAGTCCATGCTGGACTCCAGGCAGGAACAAGCTAGTGCCTCTAGATTACATTGAAACTACTAGCACTACTGTCCATGAAGCAGGCAAGTTCAAACTACTGTCTAAGATTCAATGATGCTAAAGCTGGCATCAAAGAGCAAGGGAGACCAATAGAATCATGGAATCATCTAGGTCGTAAGGGACATTTAAGATCATTGAGTCCAACCATCAAACTAACAATGACAAAACCATCACTAAACCATGTCCCTCAGCACCACATCTACCCATCTTTTAAATACCTCCAGGGATGGTGCCTCAACCACTTCCTTGGGCAGCCTGTTCCAATGCTTGATAACCCTTTCGGTGAAGAAATTTTTCATAACAGCCAATCTAAACTTCCCCTGGCACAACTTGAGGCCGTTTCCTCTTGTCCTATTGCTTGTTACCTTTCAGGTAACCTCCTTTCAGGTAGTTGTAGAGAGCAATAAGGTCTCCCCTCAGCCTCCTCTTCTCCAGACCAAACATCCCCAGTTCCCTCAGCCGCTCCTCATAAGACTTGTACTCTAGACCCCTCACCAGCTTTGTTGCCCTTCTCTGAACATGCTTCAGCACCTCAATGTCCCTCCTGTAGTGAGTGGAACAAAACTGAACACAATACTGGAGGTGCGGCCTCACCAGTGATGAGTACAAAGTACTTCCCTAGTCCTGCTGGCCACACTATTCCTGATACAGGCCAGGATGCTATTGGCAGCCTTGGCCACCTGGGCACACTGCTGGCTCATATTCAGATGGTTATTGACCAACACCCCCAAGTCCTTTGCCACCAGGCAACTTTCCAGTCACTCTTCCCCAAGCCTGTAGCATTGCATGGGGTTGTTGTGACCCAAGAGCAGGACCAGGCCCTTAGCCTTGTTGAGTCTCATACCATTGGCATAAGCCCAGAAATCCAGCCTGTCCAGATCCCTCTGTAATGCCTTCCTACACTCAAGCAGGTCAACACTCCCGCCCAACTTGCTGTTGTCTGCAAACTTACTGAGGGTGCACTCAATCCTCTTGTCCGGATAATTGATAGATATTAAAGAGAACTGGCCCCGATACTCAGCCCTGGGGAACATCACTTGTGAGAGGCCACCAAATGGATTTAACTCCATTCACCACAACTCTTTGGATCCAGTCATCCAGACAGTTTTTAACCCAGCAAAGAGTACACCCATCCAAGACATGGGCATCCAGTTTCTCTAGGCGAATGCTGTGGAAAATGGTGTCACAAGCTCTACTAAAGTCCCGGTAAACAACATCCACAGCCTTTCTGTCATCCACCAAGCGGGTCACCTTGTCGTAGAAGGAGATCAGGTTTGTCAAGCAGGACCTACCTTTCATGAACCCATGCTGACGGGGCCTGATCACCTGGTTGTCCTGTACGTGCTGTGGGATGGCACTCAGGATGATCTGTTCCATGACCTTCCCAGGCACCGAGGTCAGACTGACAGGCCTGTAGTTCCCCAGATCCTTCTTCTGGCCCTTCTTGTAGATGGGCATCACATTTGCTAACCTCCAGTCATCTGGGACCTCCCCGATTAGCCAGGACTGCTGGTAAATGAGGGAAAGTGGCTTGGTGAGCACTTCCGCCAGCTCCCTCAGTACCCTTGGGTGGATCCCATTCGGCCCCATAGACTTGTGTGCATCTAAGTGGTGCAGCAGGTCACTCATCATTTCCCCTTGGATTATGGGGGGCTTCATTCTGCTCCATGTCTCTGTCATTCAGCTCAGGGGGCTGGGGACCCAGAGAACAACTGGTCTTACTATTAAAGACTGAGGCAAAGAAGGCATTAAGTACCTCAGCCTTTTCCTCATCCTTTGTCACTATGTTTCCCCCCCACATCCAATAAAGGATGGAGATTCTCCTTAGCCCTCCTTTTGTAGTTAATGTATACAATGTATAGAAACATTTTTAATTGTCTTTTACAGCAGTAGCCAGATTAAGTTCTAGTTGGGCTTTGGCCCTTCTAATTTTCTCCCTACATGACCTCACAACATCCTTGCAGTTTTCCTGAGTAGCTTGTCCCTTCTTCCAAAGGTCATAAACTCTCCCTTTTTCCTGAGTTCCAGCCAAAGGTCTCTGTTCAACCAGGGTGGTCTTCTCAAAAACATTTTCCAATTCTGCTTTTGAATCTGATTTGGTTAAATGTATTTCCTAACTATAAAATAGTTAAAGGAAAGTAATCCATGAGGTGAATTTTACTATCTTTTCTGTTAGGGGGATAGAATACAGATCATAGAACTCTAGAATCATAGAATGGTTTGGTTTGGAAGGGACCTTTAAAGAACATCTAGTTCCAGTCCCCCCTGCCATGGGCATGGACACCTTCCACTTGACCTCCAGGGAAGGGGCAGCCACAGCTTCTCTGGGAAACCTGAGACAGTGTCTCACCACCCTCATTTTAAAGAAATTCTTCCTTATATTTAATCTAAATTTCCCCTCTTTCAGTTTAAATCTGTTACCCTTCGTCCTGTCACTACACTCCCTGATAAAGAGTCCCTTCCCACCTTTCTTGTAGGCCCCCTTTAGGTACTGGAAGGCTGCTATAAGGTCTCCCCAGAGTCTTCTCTTCTCCAGGCTGAACCACCCCAACTCTCTCAGCCTGTCTTTGTAGGAGAGCTGCTCCAGCCCTCTGATCATCTTTGTGGCCCTCCTCTGGACTTGTTCCAACAGGTCCATGTCCTTCTTATGTTGGGGGCCCCAGAGCTGGACACAGTACTCCAGGTGGGGTCTCACCAGAGCAGAGTAGAGGGGCAGAACCACCTCCCTCGACCTGCTGGCCACGCTTCTTTTGATGCAGCCCAGGATGCAGTTGGCTTTCTGGGCTGCTGCTGCGCATTTCCGGCTCATGTTGAGCTTCTCATCAACCAACACCCCCAAGTCCTTCTCCTCAGGGCTGCTCTCAAGCCATTCTCCACCCAATCTGTTTTTATGCTTCAGATTGAAGCATAAAATCTTAGAGACCACTTGGCCAATCTGGACATCCATAAGTCCATGGGCCCTGGTGAGATGCACCCGCGAGTGCTGAGAGAGCTGGCAGATGTTATTGCTTGGCCACTCTCCATCAGCTTTGAAAGGTCATGGAGGACAGGAGAGGTGCCTGAGGACTGGAGGAAGGCCAATATCACTCCAGTCTTCAAAAAGGGCAGGAAGGAGGACCCAGGGAGTGACATGTTCTGGATGTCATATCCAAGCACATTCAAGAGCAGGAAGTTATTGGAAGTGGTCAACATGGCTTTACCAAGGGTAAATCATGCTTGACCAATCTCATAGCCTTCTATGATGTTATAAGTGGTTGTCTGGATGAGGGCAGAGCAGCAGATGTCATCTACCTTGACTTCAGCAAGGCTTTTGACACTGTCTCTCATAACATCTTCCTTAAGAAACTGAGGAAGTGTGGACTAGACGAGGGGACAGTGAGGTGGATTGAGAGCTGTCTGTGTGACAGGACTCAGAGGGTTGTGATTAATGGAGCAGGGTCGAGTTGTAGGCCTGTAACCAGTGGTGTCCCCCAGGGGTCAATACTTGGACCAGTATTGTTTAACATATTCATCAACGACCTGGATGAGGGGACAGAGTGTATCCTCAGCAAGTTTGCTGATGATACCAAGCTGGGAGGGGTGGCTGACACCCCAGAGGGCCGTGCTGCCATCCAGCGTGACCTAGACAGGCTGGAGAGCTGGGCAGAGAAGAACCTAATGAGGTTCAACAAGGACAAGTGTAGGGTCCTGCACCTGGGGAGGAAGAATGTCAGGCACCAGTATAGGTTAGGGGTGGACCTGCTGGAAAGCAGCTCTGAAGAAAAGGATCTGGGTGTCTTGGTAGACAGTAAATTATCCATGAGCAAGCAATGTGCCCTTGTGGCCAAGAAGGCCAACGGAATTCTGGGCTGCATAGGGAAGAGTGTGGCCAGCAGGTCAAGGGAGGTCATTCTCCCCCTCTACTCTGCACTGGTGGGGCCACAACTGGAGTACTGCGTCCAGCTCTGGGCTACCCAGTTCAAGAGGGACAGGGAACTACTGGAGCGAGTCCAGCGAAGGGCAACCAAGATGATTATGGGACTGGAGCACCTCCCTTATGAGGAAAGGCTGAGAGAGCTGTGACTCTTTAGCCTGGAGAAGAGAAGGTTGAGGGGGGACCTGATTAATGTTTACAAGTATCTAAAGGGTGGGTTGAAGGAGGATGGTGCCAGGCTCTTTTCAGTGGTTCCCAGTAACAGGACGAGGGGTAACAGGCACAAGCTAGAACATAGGAAGTTCCGATCAAATATGAGAAAAAACTTCTTTACGGTGAGGGTGACAGAGCACTGGAACAGGCTGCCCAGGGAGGTTGTGGAGTCCCCTTCTCTGGAGACTTTCAAGACCCGTCTGGATGCAGTCCTGAGTAATGTGCTCTGGGCAATCCTGATTTAGCAGGGGAGTTGGACTAGATGACCTCTAGAGGTCCCTTCCAACTCTGAAAAATTCCATGATTCTGTGATTGGCCTGACCCACATGCAGGACCTTGTACTTGGCCTGGTTGAACTTCATGAGGTTCACATGGGCCCACCTCTCAAGCCTGTCCAGGTCCCTCTGGATGGCATCCCTCCCTTCCAGCATGTTGACCATTGTCGTGGTTTAGCCTCAGATGGCAACAAAGAACCACGTGCTGCTCGCTCGCGCCTTCCTAATACAGGAAGAATCGTAAGAAAAGGCAAGACTCTTGGGTTGAGACAAAGGCAGTTTAACAGGACAGCAAAGGGAACAGGCAAACAACAACAACAACACGGATAGGGGAATATACGAACGCGATTACGGAACCGCCGCTCCCCGCCGCTCGCTCGCCGGCCAGACCTGGGACGCCCCAGCCCGCTTTTAAGCAGCAACTTCCTGCCCCCTCCCCCGGCAGCTCAGGGTGGGCGTGGCTCACATGGCATGGAATACCAGGAAAAATTAACCCTATCCCCACCGGAACCAGGACATTATCCACCCCTTATTCCATACCATCTATGCCATGCCCAGCAGGTTCCAATGAATTGCCACCACTTTCCCCTGTTATATATATATATATATATACGCACATATAATGCCCTTAGTTTATGGGCCATCCCTCCAAAGTGTCCGTTGAGTTCTTTTAATCCACGGCTTTGGGCTCCATCTGTTAGAACAGTCTCTCAGGGCAGGTGAGATGCTGGGTGGTGCTGGTCTGTTGCATGCTGTATTTTTCGGAGCTTGTGATTGGTGCACCTGGTGTGGCTCATGCATGCAGTCTGTGGGCTGAAGATGTAGATCTTGAAGAAACTGCTGGGCGCCAGCTGCTGAGATCAGTTCTTATCCCATCATCCCTGTGCCTTACTTGTAGTACAACTGATAGCAATTATAGCAATGAGGACATACAGTGACAGTGTTACTTAGCAATTAACAGCACACAATCTGATTCATTGGCTATTCTCGCCCAAAATCAGATCCCCATGAGGTACACATCGGACTTCCCCATCCTGCCGCATCACCCACCAAGTGCACCCAGGTCCTTGGGCAAAAGCAATCCCACGGATGGGTTTGCCTTTGCCTGAGGCAGGACTAACCCAGACTGTCTTCCCTAGCATATTCTTCATGTGCACTATGGGGACTTTATCCCCTTCTACGGTACGTGGAAGTTTTGATTGGGCAGGGCCAGCCCGATTGTTAGATCCCCTGGTGTTAACTAGCCAGGTAGCTTTTGCTAAATGTGTATCCCAGTGTTTTAAAGTCCCACCACCCATTGCTCTCAGTGTAGTTTTTAACAGTCCATTGCATCGTTCCGTCTTCCCAGAGGCTGGTGCGTGACAGGGGATGTGATACACCCACTCGATACCATGCTCTTTGGCCCAGGTGTCTATGAGGCTGTTTCGGAAATGAGTCCCATTATCCGACTCAATTCTCTCTGGGGTACCATGTCGCCACAGGACTTGCTTTTCAAGGCCCAGGATAGTGTTCCGGGCAGTGGCATGGGGCACAGGGTATGTTTCCAGCCATCCAGTGGTTGCTTCCACCATTGTGAGCACAGGGCGCTTGCCTTGACGGGTTTGTGGCCGTGTGACATAATCAATCTGCCAGGCCTCCCCACATTTATATTTCAGCCATCGCCCTCCATACCAAAGAGGCTTCAAACGCTTGGCTTGTTTGATCGCAGCGCATGTCTCACATTCATGGATGACCTGTGCAATAGTGTCCATGGTCAAGTCCACCCCTCGGTCACGAGCCCATCTATATGTCGCATCTCTCCCTTGATGGCCTGAGGAGTCATGGGCCCACCGAGCTATGAATAGTTCACCCTTATGTTGCCAGTCCAGATCCACCTGAGCCACTCCAATCCTAGCGGCCCGATCCACCTGCTGGTTGTTCTGATGTTCCTCCGTGGCCCGATTCTTCGGTACATGGGCATCTACATGGCATACTTTCACAACCAGATTCTCTATCCGGGCAGCAATATCTTTCCATAGTTCAGCAGCCCAGATGGGTTTGCCTCTGCGCTGCCAGTTGCCCTGCTTCCACTGCTGTAACCACCCCCACAGAGCATTTGCCACCCTCCATGAGTGAGTGTAGAGATCAAGTACTGGCCCTTTTTCTCGCTCGGCAATATCCAAAGCCAGCTGAATGGCTTTCACCTCTGCAAACTGGCATGATTCACCCTGTCCCTCACTGGCTTCTGCAACCCGTCGTGTAGGACTCCACACAGCAGCCTTCCACTTTCGATGCTTTCCCACAATCCGGCAGGACCCATCAGTGAACAGGGCATATTTCTTCTCATTTTCTGGCAGTTTATTATATGGTGGGGCCTCTTCTGCACGCGTCACCTCCTCCTCTGGTGACATTCCGAAATCCTTGCCTTCTGGCCAGTCCATGATCACTTCCAGAATTCCTGGGCGACTGGGGTTTCCCATTCGAGTTCGCTGCGTGATCAGCGCAGTCCACTTACTCCATGTAGCATCGGTTGCATGATGTGTGGTGGGGACCCTTTCTTTGAACATCCAGCCCAGCACCGGCAGTCGAGGTGCTAAGAGGAGCTGTGCTTCTGTACCAACTACTTCCGAAGCAGCTCGAACCCCTTCATATGCTGCCAATATCTCTTTTTCTGTTGGAGTGTAGCGGCCTTCGGATCCTCTGTATCCATGACTCCAAAACCCTAGGGGTTGACCTCGAGTCTCCCCTGGTGCTTTCTGCCAGAGGCTCCGGGCAGGGCCGTTCTCCCCGGCTGCGGTGTAGAGCACATTTTTAACATCTTGTCCTGCCCGGACTGGCCCCAGGGCCACTGCATGGACTGTTTCCTGTTTGATTTGTTCAAAAGCTTGTCGTTGCTCAGGACCCCATTTAAAATCATTCTTCTTCCGGGTTACTTGATACAGAGGGCTTGCAATTTGACTGTAATCTGGGATATGCATTCTCCAAAAACCCACAATACCTAAGAAAGCCTGTGTTTCCTTTTTACTAGTCTGTGGAGACATAGCTGCTATTTTGTTGATCACATCCATCGGGATCTGACGGCGTCCATCTTGCCATTTTATTCCTAAAAACTGGATCTCCTGCGCAGGTCCCTTGACCTTACTTCGCTTTATAGTAAAACCAGCGTTCAGAAGGATTTGGACTATTTTACCCCCTTTCTCAAAAACTTCTTCTGCTGTGTTTCCCCATACAATGATGTCATCAATGTACTGCAGATGTTCTGGAGCTTCACCCTGTTCCAGTGCAGTCTGGATCAGTCCATGGCAAATGGTGGGGCTGTGTTTCCACCCCTGGGGCAGTCAATTCCAGGTGTACTGGACGCCCCTCCAAGTGAAAGCAAACTGTGGCCTGCACTCTGCTGCCAAAGGGACTGAGAAGAATGCATTCGCTATATCAATCGTGGCATACCACTGGGCTGCCTTGGACTCCAGTTCATACTGCAGTTCTAGCATGTCCGGCACGGCAGCACTCAGCGGTGGCGTGACTTCATTCAGGCCACGATAGTCTACAGTTAGCCTCCACTCTCCATTAGATTTTCGCACCGGCCATATGGGACTGTTAAAGGGTGAGCGAGTCTTGCTGATCACTCCTTGAACCTCTAGTTGACGAATCAGCTCATGGATGGGAATCAGAGAGTCTCGGTTAGTGCGATATTGCCGCCGATGCACCGTTGTGGTAGCAATCGGCACCTGTTGTTCTTTGACCCTCAACAACCCCACAACAGAAGAATCCTCCGAGAGACCAGGCAAGGCAGACAACTGTTTAACTTCCTCTGTCTCCAAAGCAGCTATGCCAAAGGCCCAGCGGTACCCTTTTGGGTCCTTAAAATACCCTCTCCTGAGGTAATCTATACCAAGGATGCATGGAGCCTCTGGACCAGTCACAATGGGATGCTTTTGCCACTCATTCCCAGTTAGGCTCACTTCTGCCTCCAGTACAGTCAACTCTTGGGATCCCCCTGTCACCCCAGCAATACAGATGGGTTCTGCCCCTCTATAGCTTGATGGTATTAAAGTACACTGTGCACCCGTGTCCACTAGAGCCTTATACTCCTGTGGGTCTGATGTGCCAGGCCATCGAATCCACACCGTCCAATAAACCCGGTTGTCCCTTTCCTCCACCTGGCCGGAGGCAGGGCCCCTCTAATCCTGGTCAGAGTATCCATTACTCACTTCTTGCATAAATGACTTGGAAGTTCCTTCAAGAGGATCAGAAGCAAGATCAGGCCTTCTGCTTTGTCTGGGGAACGGCCCACTGGAAACTGGGGCGGCACTTTTCCTGGAGGGATCCCCTTTTGTGGTTGTCCTTCCTTGCAACTCCTGTACCCGTGTCCGCAGGATCGAAGTAGGTTGTCCATCCCACTTCCTCATGTCCTCTCCGTGGTCCCGCAGGTAGAACCACAGGGTGCCTCGTGGTGTGTACCCTCTGTACTCTCTCTCTTGAGTGGGGAAATGCCTGCTTCTAATAGCTGAGATGCTGGCCTGTGCAGGTGGGAAGTAGGACATATTCTCTTCAAGTTGCTGGACCTTCCGGGACAGTTTCTCCACAGCTGAGACAAGGGGGGAAGAGAGACTTTCTTCATATCGCCGGAGCCGGCCAGCCACCTCATCCACCGTTGGTCCCTCTTCACCTTTCCATTCCATTACTGCCAGTGAGTTGGCATATGACGATGGTGCGCTCCGTACAAACTTCCGCCACATGGGCCTTGTGCATCGCACCTCATCAGGGTCTGTGGGTAAGTCTGCATTGTCCAAGTCATAATAAATCATCTCCCGCACGGCTAATTCTCTCAGGTACTGGATACCTCTTTCCATGGTAGTCCACTTGCTTGGGTGACATACAACATCCTCACTGAAGGGGTACCTCTCCCTCACGCCTAACAGGAGTCGTTTCCAGAGGCTGAGGGCTTGGGTCTTCTTCCCAATTGCCTTGTCAATGCCGCCTTCCCTAGACAGGGATCCCAGCTGCCTGGCCTCCCTACCCTCTAATTCCAGGCTACTGGCCCCATTATCCCAGCACCGGAGCAGCCAGGTGACAATGTGCTCGCCTGAAAGTCGGCTGAAATCTTTTCGCATATCCCGCAGCTCACTCAAGGATAGGGATCGAGTAATTATCTCTGGTTCTGCCTCTTCCTCCTGCTCTCGTGATGACCCTGGTTCATCATCATCTCTTACTAAGCGAACTGATTTCTTTGTGTACTTCTTCTTCTGTATGGGGGCAACTGATAGTTAGTGATAGTTTAGTGACTGATAGTTTAGTGACCAAGGATGAGGAAAAGGCTGAGGTACTTAATGCAGTCTTTGCCTCAGTCTTCAGCAGTAGGACCAGTTGTTCCCTGAGCACCCAGACCCCTGAACTAGAAGACAGGGATGGGGAGCAGAATGAAGCCCCTCTAATCCAAAGGGAAATGGTGAGGGACCTGCTTCAGCACCTGGAGGTGCACAAATCTATGGGGCCGGATGGGATCCACCCAAGGGTATTGAAAGAGCTGGCGGAGGTGCTCGCCAGGCCACTTGGTATCATTTATGAGCAGTCCTGGACAACCGGGGAGGTCCCAGCTGACTGGAGGTTAGCAAATGTGACACCCATCCACAAGAAGGGCCGGAAGGAGGATCCGGGGAACTACAGGCCAGTCAGTCTGACCTCGGTGCCTGGGAAGGTCATGGAACAGATCCTCCTCAGTGCCATTACACGGCACATGCAGGAGAACAGGGTGATCAGGCCCAGTCAGCATGGGTTTGTGAAGGGCAGGTCATGCCTATCAAACCTAATATCCTTCTATGATAAGGTGACCCACTTAGTGGATGAGGGACAGGCTGTGGATGTTATCTACTTGGATTTTTGCAAAGCTTTTGACACTGTTTCCCACAGCATTCTCCTGGAGAAACTGGCTGCTCATGGCCTGGACAGGTGTACTCTTCACTGGGTAAAAAACTGGCTGGATGGCCGTGCCCAGAGAGTGGTGGTGAATGGAGTTCAATCCAGTTGGTGTCCAGTCACAAGTGGTGTCCCCCAGGGTTCGGTACTGGGGCCGGTTCTCTTTAATATCTTTATCAATGATCTGGATGAAGGGATTGAATGCACCCTCAGTAAGTTCGCAGATGACACTAAACTGGGCGGGCGTGTTGATCTGCTTGAGGGTAGGTTGGCTCTGCAGAGGGATCTGGACAGGCTGGACCGATGGGCTGAGACCAATGGTATGAGGTTCAACAAGGCCAAATGCCGGGTCCTGCACTTGGGTCACAACAACCCCATGCAGTGCTACAGGATTGGGGCAGAATGGCTTGAAAGCAGCTCGACAGAAAAGGACTTGGGAGTGTTGGTTGACAGCCGGCTGAATATGAGCCAGCAGTGTGCCCAGGTGGCCAAGAAGGCCAACAGCATCCTAGCCTGCATCAGGAATAGTGTGGTGAGCGGGACTAGGGAAGTGATCATCCCCCTGTACTCGGCACTGGTGAGGCCCCACCTCGAGTACTGCGTTCAGTTTTGGGCCCCTCGCTACAAGAGGGACATTGAGGTGTTGGAGCGTGTCCAGAGAAGGGCTACAAAGCTGGTGAGGGGCCTGGAGGACAAACCTTATGAAGAACGACTGAGGGAGCTGGGGGTGTTTAGCCTGGAAAAGAGGAGGCTGAGGGGAGACCTTAGCACCCTCTACAACTACCTGAAAGGAGGCTGTAGAGAGATGGGGGCTGACCTCTTCTCCCTGGTGACAAGTGATAGGACAAGAGGAAACGGGTTCAAGTTACGTCAGGGGAGGTTTAGATTAGATATTAGGAGACATTTTTTCACTGAAAGGGTTATTAAACATTGGAATAGGCTGCCCAGGGAGGTGGTGGATTCACCATCTCTGGAGGTGTTTAAAAAAAGGGTAGATGGGGCACTGAGGGACATGGTTTAGAAGTGGCTCTTGTCAGGGTAGGCTAAAGGTTGGACTCGATGATCTTAAAGGTCCCTTCCAACCTCAACAATTCTATGATTCTATGATTCTATGATACCGGCACGGGTTGGTTCCCTGGTTCAGTGGCAGTGGCTGCTATGGGGGTTGGAGTAACTGCAGTGTCTACCACAGAGGTTGCAGTAGCCGCAGTGTCTGTCGCAAGGATTGCAGTAGCTACAGTGGCTGCCGCAGGGGTTGCAGTAGCCGCAGTGTCCGTCACAGGGGTTTCAGTAGCCGCAGGGGCTGCCGCAGGGGTTGCAGCAGCCGCAGGGGCTGCCGCAGGGGCCGCAGCAGCCGCAGGGGCTGCTGGTCTGGTTTCCATCTCTTCCCCTTGAGGGTGCTGCATAATTCTGAGCAGTGCCTGGTAGATACTGGCCAGGGCCCAGCACAGTGCCGTGAGTTGTGCCTCTCTAGAATAGCCACAGCATTTTCCCTTCAAATATTCTACCACTTTATCAGGGTCCTGTAATTGTTCAGGGCTGAAGTCCCAGACCATTGGAGGTGAGTAGTTCTCTAGGTACCTGCCCATGCTCTCCCACATGCCATGCCACCCCTGACTATCCAGCCTCGGAGGAGATCTCCGGGTGGTAGTCTTAAATAGTCGCTTAACCCTAAACAAGACCTGGAACGTATTCAGGAGACATAGCACTAGGAACACGCTGGTTTGAGTATCCCAAGGATATTCAAGATTCTCAAAAGCTGTCATACCTGACCCGAAGGAGAAAAGGGAGGCAAAAGGGCTGGGGAAACTATTAACAAATTCTGAGAGACAGTGTCCAATGTACGGACAGGACAGCAAAACCACATAAACACCCCAAAATAGCCGTCTGAACAGTGATGTTATCATATCATAAACAGATATCGCACAGGACAGCAGAATGATAATCCTCATCCCTCTTCCAGACATGGTAAACAGCATCGCAGGGAGTACATAAGCCATATAGGAATTTATGTAACACAGCCATGAGAACAAACCAAGCAACATGATGACCAGTGACTATTTACCTAACAAAATAAATGCATACAAAAAAAAAAAACCAAAACCGTTTTTTCCACGTTCTAGTTGGATTCTGTCGTTATCTCAACCCTTCAAGCCCCACGTTGGGCGCCAAAAAAGGACTGTCGTGGTTTAGCCTCAGACGGCAACAAAGAACCACGTGCCGCTCGCTCGCGCCTTCCTAATACAGGAAGAATCGTAAGAAAAGGCAAGACTCTTGGGTTGAGACAAAGGCAGTTTAACAGGACAGCAAAGGGAACAGGCAAACAACAACAACAACACGGATAGGGGAATATACGAACGCGATTACGGAACCGCCGCTCCCCGCCGCTCGCCGGCTGGACCCGGGACGCCCCAGCCCGCTTTTAAGCAGCAACTTCCTGCCCCCTCCCCCGGCAGCTCAGGGTGGGCGTGGCTCACATGGCATGGAATACCAGGAAAAATTAACCCTATCCCCACCGGAACCAGGACAACCATTCAACACAGCTTGGTGTCGTCAGAAAACTTACTGCGGATGCACAAAAATCCCACTGTTCATGTACCCGACAAAGATGTTAAACAGCACTGGTCCCAGTACCGAAGCCTGAGGACCGCCACTTGTCACTGCTCACCACTTGGACATGGAACAACTCTTTGAGTGCAACCATCCAGCCAAATCCTTATCCACTAAGTGGTCCATCGATCAAATCCATGTCTCTCCAATTTAGAGACAAGGATGTCGTGTGGGACAGGGTCAAATGCTTCGCACAAGTCCAGGTAGATGATGTCAGTTGCTCTTCCTTTATCCCCCAATGCCATAACCCTGTTGTAGAAGGTGACCAAATTTGTCAGTCACAATTTGCCCTTAATGAAGCCATGTTGGCTGTCACAAATCACCTCCTTATTTTCCATGTGCCTTAACATATTTTCCAGGAGGATCTGTTCCATGATCTTGCCAGGCACAGAGGTGAGACCTACCTGCCTGTAGTTCCCCGGGTCTCCCTTTTTTCCCTTTTTAAAAATGGGGGTTACGTTTCCCCTTTTCCAGTCAGTGGGAACTTCACCAGACTGCCACAATTTCTCAAATATGATGGATAGTGGCTTATTACATTCATCCACCTGGTGAATCAGGACCCACGGATGTATCCCATGGATTTGTGCACCTTCAGAATCCTCAGATGGTGTCGAACCTGATCTTCTCCTACAGTGGGTGGTTCTTCATTCTCCCAGTCCCTGCCTTTGCCTTCTGCTACTTGGGTGGTGTGGCTAGAGCCCTTGCCGGTGAAGACCGAGACAAAAAAGTCATTGAGTACCTCAGCCTTGTCCATATCCTGGGTGACCAGGCCCACATTTTCCCTAGTCTTTCTTTTATCACTAACATACCTATTGAAGCTTTTCTTGTTGCCCTTGATGTCCCTGGCCAGATTTAACTCTATCTGTCAGGGCTTTAGCTTTCCTAACCTGATCCCTGGCTGCTCAGACAGTTTCTCTGTATTCCTCCCAGGCTACCTGTCCTTGTTTCCACCCTCTATAGGCTTCTTTTTTCTGTTTGAGATCATCCAGGAGCTCCTTATTCATCCATGCAGGCCTCCTGGCTTTTTTGCCTGACTTCGTCTTTGTTGGAATGCATCGCTCCTGAGCTTGGAGGAGGTGATCCTTGAATATTAATCAGCTTTTTGGGCCTCTCTTCCCTACAGGACTTTATCCCACAGTACTCCATCAAGCAGGTCCCTCAAGAAGCCAAAGTCTGCTCTCCTGAAGTCCAGGGTAGTGAGCTTGCTGTGCGCCCTCCTCACCTTCCTAAGGATCTTGAACTCCACCATCTCATGATCACTGCGGCCAAGGCTGCCCTTGAGCTTCACATTCCCCACCCAGGTCCTCCTTTTTGGTCCAGCATAGCACCTCTCCTCATTGGCTCCTCTATCACTATCGTTGCGCTCCCTAGACTGCTTTTTATAGGCGGGAGGGCGGGGGTGGTCGCGGTTGCCCTGGCAACGTCCAGGCCTCGTCAGCGCCTCCCGCGAGAGCTGCCGGCTCCTGGCAGGTCTCTCCGCTGCCCTAGCGTGTTCTTACCTCAGGAAAAACCCCTGTGCGCCGAGCTCTGCTGCTCCGCTGCAGGTCGGCCCGGCTCCGGAGCACAGAGGTCTTGCTAGAATACTAAATCCAGTAATATGTGACCTCCAAAACCCAAAAGTTGCTAACAAAGCTCGCAAGTCTTTTTTTATCAGAAGGTGCCAGAATGCTTTGTATCTCTGCTAATATAGATTCTGCCACAGTTTTCTATCCTCCTGTCCATAGGGTACCTTAAAATGTAACCTCTTGACTTAGTCCTTGCCATTTTGAGTTGGGAATGCTAATATTTAATTAATTCTAGCTCTTTAGCTAACATGGCACCGGCAATGTTTGGGCTATGTTTAAAATCTTGGGGTAAGTGATTAAAAGTATATTGTATTCCACTCCAAGTAATAGCAAACTTTGGTTTGTCTTGCTCTTGTATTGGGATCACAAAGAATATATCTTTTATAGCTAACACTGCCAGTCAATTCAATATTTTATTTTGTATCTAGAAAAAAATGTACCATAAAGACACAGTGTGTGCTAACTGCATATCTTCAGAAATAAAAGAAGAAAAAAAAACACTGATAGAAGTCAAATATATTAAAAAATAGCACCTATTTAAAGAGTAGATACAATTTTCTGGTTTTCATGGTTAATTGAATCATTTTTGGCTACCAAAATGTTCACAGATAAAAACAAACTGTAAAGAATGTGGTTTTACTTAAACTTTACTCCACATAGAAATGAGAAGAAAAACATTTTGCTGTAATACAACAGTCCCTCAACAATATTAAACTGCAAACTGCTGAGCAACCAGAACAAAGAATATTGACAACAGCGTTACATTCAGAAACTAAGTAATTGAAAATGAAACTTGAACAAATTCTATGGTTCATCAAATATATGCATAATATGTTGAATCTAGTGCAGTTACAGGCAATCAATCTGAATGCCTGTCAGGTCATAATAAAATATTAAAGCAGAGGTCTTGGCGTGTTTTCTGAAACAGTCAGTAATGCTAGAAGGGGTTCAGAGGGAAGGTCTCTCGTGAAGAAATATGCAGGGTTGCATCTTTGCCTATATCAGGTGTGAACCAAAAGGGAATGTTAAAGGAGTTCCAATTAAAAAAAAAATAAATCACTTGGCAGTGAGGAATTATCAGAACAATGATGACAGCGGGTTGAGAAAAGAAGATGAGACAAGCAAGAAAAACTTGCATACTTCATCAAGGCTGATAGCCAGTTTTGAGATGGACATGATATTCCTAAAGAGCAGTATTTCAGTCTTGTTTTTATCTTTTTTTTATACAGGATACTAAATACCATACAGAAAGTGAAAATATAATTTTAAAAACAGAATCAAAGAGCTCAAGGGATTTATTTTGATGTGCACAGCTTGTGACTGTTCACTCAATTCCAACCCAGGGATTGGCCTAACACACAGCTCATGGTAAGGTATGCTGGGAGCAGTGCCATTCAGTCAGAGCAAGAGCAACATGTATGCAGGACACAATGGACAGGAAGGGATAAGGGCCATTCTGCCACCGTTATCACCTGGAGCTTGCTGTCTCCTGCAGCCATCATCTCCTTTTTGCATAGTAACTCTTTCGCAGTTTCTTCAGAATCCACTAACTTATGGAAATGGTATAGACCAAACTTCCAAGCTGGAAGGTATAAATATGTCAGCTAACCCAAAAAGCTTTTGAAGCAGATCCAACAGCAGCTGAACTGCTGAGGCTTTTCATGCTTCCCGGTGTGATACAGGGGACACTCACACCATGATGGAGGAGGAAGAACTAGCGCTCTCATCATCAGCTAGGTGACTATAGGTATGTGAGTTAGAAGTTAGAAAATTTGCAAGTGAGAGAATTTGCAAGCGAGAGAATTAATGAAGTAATGAATTTGAGATTTCATGTTAGACTAGTCTGTACAAAGAAGATTGATCCCTTGTTTGATTTCTTTTTTTTCCTTATGGGCTCATGAAATACAGTTTAATTTACAGAACACGTCCTGTAAATTTGAGAGATCCAAATGTCTGCTCTAGAGACAGACATATTTGATTGATTTCCCAAACAGAATGTCAAAGTGACAATAGTTGTCAAGAAAAGACTAAAAACTACACTCTGTTATAGTATGCAAGTCTAGCAGACAAAGAATTCCACTGGTAAGGAAAGGTTCAGGAGTTAACTAGGCCATGAGCTCACTAATTCACACCAGAAAAGGAAACACTAGATAATGAAACACGTCCAAGTCTACATTAATAGGTAATACCCAAAGAAACAATTTAGTATAAAATGTCTTGTGGCATATTGCAGAAGTTGTCTTTTTGAGTTTTTTTAATTTTAATGACCTTGCAGATTAGATACTTCCAAAAGCTACATGTAGAAAAAGGTAAACAGAGAAAATCGACACATGATAAATAATTACAATGCCTTAGCTCTTCCTCCTTTTCTTCATTCAAATCTCCTGATGTCAAACTAACTAATTCACTAGCTATGTTCTGGAGGGCTCTGTGCTGTTTTCTCATGAGAGCCTCAGACCACTTTTGGAGCACAGTTAGATGGTCCACAGAAGTGGTCTCCAAATGTTTTTGATCATGCATCACTATTAGTAAAAAATTTTTGAGCATGCATCTACACTATATGTATATTTATTTATAAATTATATACATATATGACTGTACTAATATATTATGTACATTATAAAACATACACAAAAATAAAAATTAAAAAATGATGAGATAAAAATTAAATAAACACTATTTTAAAAAATATTCTTTTATTTTATTTATTAATGGTACAAAAAATTTTCTTCCCATACCCTGTGCACTCACCCCCCTTTGGAGACCACTGGTCTACAGAGAGTCAGCGAAGCACTCATTCTCAGAAGTTATTCATAGTAAGATTCTGGCAAAGTTGTTATAAAATATTATAAATACATAAAATATTTAAAAATCAGTAAATCAAGTTTAGATATTTAACAATTAAGTTATTCCATTTTACTCTAGCAATTTGTACAGTACCAATTAACTAGTATAGAAACACTTTTACAGAGCAGGCAAATGCCTATTTAAGTTCCAGTGAACCACAGAGCCATCATAACAGCATCAGGTTCAAAACTTCCTTTTCCCCCATATTAAGAAAGTGCTTTGAAATGCAAGAAGCAATTTTTATTGAAAAACTACTTCTGACAGTGAAAATGGAAAGTTTCATCATAAGAGCAAAAGGCACCTGAACTATAAGGCATATGTCTATGAAAGAGTAGAGAATACTAGGTAACAATCTTTTGGCCAAGGGAGGGTTAGAGCTCATCCAAAAGAAAGTTTAAGGATTGACAGATTCAGTGTCATAGGACATAAAAATAGCAAGCAGTTAGGAGAATTATATCAGGACTGTGGGACTACATGATGTTTTAAAAAGTTCAAATAAGGCGTGTTCTCCACAATATAAAAATGAAGGCATTTTACAGTTTTGCTGCTTCAATAGGTGTATCCAGCAAAAATATAACATACTGACAGAATTCTTCTTCCAGAAGAATACATAATATACATGCTTAGGTAATGGTGGTGTGTAATTGCTTACAATAAGCACAAAAATAATAATTCAATTTTTACTGTTATCAAAGCAGTATCTCAACTGCTGCAACATTTGTCAGGCCCTGTTTAATAAAGTTAGAACACATTTTCTGACACAGTTTCTAGTCACTAATAAATATGAAAACCAATACATAAATGCTTTATAATCTATTTCTTGAAATATTTCCTTTGATCTTACCCTGAAACTCTGAAAACTGTGAGTAATCTGAAAACAAAATAGACCAGGTATTCAAATAATTATGTTTTACTATAATTTTTTTAAACCAGGAAAATTGTTACAGAACCAGGATATACCAAATCTTTTATGTGACCAGTTTATCAAATCTCTTCAATTTATGCAGTATTACCCCTGTATCAAGAAATGTTTTTAAAAAAACAAAGATATTACTATTGAAACATGTATGAACTGAGCTATAGTTTGGAACAATAAAACCCAAGATTTAAAAGAATAAGTATCATAGTACCATATATGCACTCAGCCTCCTAAATAGCCTGATTTATGACAGTTGGAGCACCTCCGGAATTCATCTGGATTCAATAAAAGCTGCTGCATACTCAGAGGTTTTGAAAACAAATAATAATTAGGCTAACTGTATTGGCATGAACTTTGGAGCCAATCCTAGCTGAAATTTAATTCTTCAGGGCCCAAATTACTAGCTCTCAGCTCCTGCTAGCTTTATATGTATTTTTAAAGCAGAAAACACAGAGTTTTTAACAATCATTCAAACCTAGGCTCAATGGTAATAATATTAATAATGTTAACTGGGGTGACAGATCAATGAAACCCTACAATGGCAGAAGGCACAGACCACGTACTCATGAAGCTCAGGGAAGAATATAGGAAGTAACCGCAGCTGTTGCAAAGAAAGCTGAACTTACCTCAACACAAAGGGGACTGGAAGGTGGCCTTTGTTTTAGATAAATGGCTGTATCAGTTGAGTGGATCAACTGGTTGTGTAAATGGCCTTCCCAGAGTTAACCAAAAAGGTTCTGAATATCTTCCTGAGCTAGCCAGACCAGGATGGGGGAAGTGTATATGTGGCTCAGCCCAACATAAAGTATAAAAACTGAACCAACATTAAAATGAACTTTGAAGAGAGCAACAGGATTGAGGTGACTTCAACCCATGCATTCGTTCCTGGCAACTGGGGGCACCCAGTGTCGTGACAGTGAGCATCCGTGATGATAAGACTGATAATAGGAATCACATTTGCATTGTGATTCAGCTGTATATTATAATTGATATATTATGCTTGTATTGTGATTTCAGTATATTGCTGTCTCACTCTGCTAAATCAAAATCCTGTCAAATAGCTTCAAATAAGTAAATATGGTTATTAAAACATTAAATTCTCCTTGTGTGGAATGTCTAAAAAAACTTGGTCAGAGAGTATTGGACTCTGACAACCAAGCCATTCCCATCTAACATTATTAAACAAATCATCCTCTGCTCTTTCTGCCAGCTGTATTTTTGAACCAGTGAGGGACCAAGTTACACAAAAATCCTACTTTTCAAGAACCGGAGAACAGGAATCTCCTTAATATAAAAATCCTGCTGGTTCACAAGAACAGAATAGCTAGGATAGTTGCAATACATTGCAATGTGCATAGTGTCATTCAGCTATACATTTATTTGAGATCGATTTATTTTGCATTTTGGGTAGCTGATGAATAAAAAAGATACAGCAAAATAAACATATGAAGATGATAATATTTTATCTTCCATTTATTTTGAAGTTTTTAAGTCACAGATCTGTCAACAGTAAATACACCAATTGTTAGAGATGTCTAATCTACAAAAATGTGGATTGGCCCAAACTGTCATTGAAGGACACTTTAAAGACTCCTCTTCAAGTTGAAGAGGGTCTTGCAGTAGAACGTGAAGGTTCCATCCAAAAGAATTTGCATGCTTAATATGGGATTTAAACAGGACATAGCTATTTAATAAAAAATACCTTCCAGAAAAATCCAGTTCTCATACCATCTAACTTCACAGATGTCTAACTGCTGTCACAGCCCCTCCCCTTCCTTTAGACAAACATTCGTACTCAGGACTGTACTTTATGGAAAGTGTAGTGGTGACCACTGTTTTCTCGAACTACTGCTGGTGATGTCACAACCCCGCTCTCTCACACCCTTTAAAAAAGACAAAATCAAACCTCCAATTAGTGTCACAGCACTCACTGAGAAACTGAAGCATGCAGGCTCAGTAACTTATAAGCCTGGGGCTATCAGCACACGTCTCTATAACACCACACAGTTTTGATGACACCAAGCTGAGTGGTGCAGTTGACATGCCTGAGGGATGGATGCCATCCAGAGGGACCTGGACAGGCTTGAGAAGTAGGTCCATGTGAACCTCATGAAATTCAACAAGGCCAAGGGCAAGGTTCTGCACCTGGGTCAGGGCAACCCCTGATATCAATACAGACTGGAGGATGAAGGGAATGAGAGCAGCCCTGCAGCTGGTCAAACTAAAAGGCAAGAAAGAACTGCACAGGCAGTTCAAGCAGGATCAAGTATCCTGGGAAGAGTATAGGGACGCTGCCCGGTTGTGTAGGGATGGGGTCAGGAAGGCCAAGGCACAGCTGGAGCTGAACTTGGCAAGGAACGCAAAGAATAATAAGAAGGGCTTCTACAGGGATGTCAGCCAGAAAAGGAAGGTCAAAGAAAGCATGCCCTCCCTGATGAACAAGAATGGCAAACTGGTAACAAGGGACGAGGAGAAGGCTGAGGTTCTCAACAATGTTTTTGCCTCGATCTTCACTGTCAGCCTCTCTCCTCACATCTCCCGAGTTGAAAGACCACAGGACGGGGCCCTGGGGGACAAAGTCCCTCCCACTGTAAGTGAAGTCAAGGTTTGTGACCACCTGAGGAACCTGAACATACACAAGTCTATAGGACCTGATGAGAGGCACCCCAGAGTCCTGAGGGAATTGGCTGATGTAGTTGCCAAGCCACTCTCCATGATATTTGAAAAGTCGTGGCAGTCAGGTGAAGTCCCTGGCGACTGGAAAAAGGGAAACATCGCACCCATTTTTAAAAAGGGTAGAAAGGAGGACCCTGGGAACTACCGCCCTGTCAGCCTCACCTCTATGCCTGGGAAGATCATGGAACAGATCCTCCTAGAAGCTATGCTAAGGCACATGGAGGACAGGGAGGGGATTCGAGACAGCCAGCATGGCTTCACTAAGGGGCACGTCCTGCCTGGCCAACCTGGTGGCCTTCTACAATGGAGTGACTGCATCAGTGGACAAGGGAAGAGCTACGGATGTCATCTATCTGGACTTCTGCAAGGCCTTTGACACGGTCCCCCAAAACATCCTTCTCTCTAAGTTGGAGAGATACGGATTTGATGGGTGGACTGTTCGGTGGATAAGGAACTGGCTGGATGGTCGCATCCAGAGGGCAGTGGTCAATGGCTCGATGTCCAGATGGAGAGGGGTAACAAGTGGTGTCCCTCAGGGATCTGTACTGGGACCCGTGCTGTTCAATATCTTCATCAATGTTGTAGACAGTGGGATCGAGTGCACCCTCAGCAAGTTTGCTGATGACACCAAGCTGAGTGGTGCGGTTGACAGGCCAGAGGGACGGGATGTGAGCCAGAGGGACCTGGATGAGCTAGAGAGATGGGCCTGTGCAAACCTCATGAAGTTCAACAAGGCCAAGTGCAAGGTCCTACACTTGGGTCGGGACAATCCTCGTTATCAATACAGGCTGGGGGATGACGTGATAGAGAGCAGCCCTGCGGAAAAGGACTTGGGGGTACTGGTGGGTGAAAAGCTGGACATGAGCCAACAATGTGCGCTTGCAGCCCAGAAGGCCAATCGCATCCTGGGTTGCATCAAAAGAACTGTGGCCAGCAGATCGAGAGAGGTGATTCTCCCCCTCTACTCCGCTCTGGTGAGACCCCACCTGGAGTACTGTGTCCAGCTCTGGAGCCCTCAGCACAAGAAGGACATGGACGTGTTGGAACGGGTCCAGGGGAGGGCCACGAAGATGATCAGAGGGCTGGAGCCCCTCTCCTATGAAGACAGGCTGAGAGAGTTGGGGTTGTTCAGCCTGGAGAAGAGAAGGCTCCGGGGAGACCTTATAGCCGCCTTCCAGTACCTGAAGGGGGCCTACAGGAAAGCTGGGGAGGGGCTGTTTGCAAGGGCATGTTGGGATAGGACGAGGGGCAATGGGTTTAAACTAGAGCAGGGCAGGTTTAGATTAGACATTAGGAAGAAGTTCTTTACACTGAGGGTGGTGAGACACTAGAACAAGTTCCCCAGAGAGGTGGTGGAGGCCCCATCCCTGGAGACATTCAAGGCCAGGCTTGATGAGGCTCTGAGCAATCTGCTCTAGTTGAAGATGTCCCTGCTTACTGCAGGGGGCTTGTAGATGCCCCCTCCCTGGAAGTGTTCAAGGTCGGGTCGGACAGGGCTTTGAGGAACCTGGTCTAGTGGGAGGTGTCCCTGCCTATCGCAGGGGTGTTGGAACTAGATGATCTTTAAAGGTCCCTTCCAACCCAAACCATACTATGATTCAATAATTCTATGATATCTATCCAACCCCCCTCCAACAGAAAAGGTACTAAAATTCACCTCATGGATTACTTCCCTTTAACTATTTTATATTAAGAACTTCGTACATTTCATAGGCTAAGAATTCAGGTTTGAAATACATTTAACTAAATCAGATTCAATAGCAGAATTGGAAAATGTTTTCAAGACGACCAACCTGGTTGAACAGAGACCTTTGGCTGGAACTCAGGAAAAAGGTAGAGTTTATGACCTTTGGAAGAAGGGGCAGGCTACTGAGGAAAACTACAAAGGTTTCGTGAGGCTACGCAGGGAGAAAATAAGAAGGGTCAAAGCCCAACTAGAACTTAATCTGGTTTCTGCTGTAAAAGACAATAAAAATGTTTCTATAAATGTGTTAGCAACAAAAGGAGGGCGAAGGAGAATCTCCATCCTTTATTGTATGCAGGGGCAAACTTAGTGACAAAGGATGAGGAAAAGGCTAAGGTACTTAATGTCTTCTTTGCTTCACTGTTTAATAATAGGATCAGTTGTTCTTGGGGTCCCCAGCCCCCTGAACTGGAAGACAGAGACATGGAGCAGAATGAACCCCCTATAATCCAAGAGGAAATGGTTATCAACCTGCTACACTACTTAAATGCACACAAGTCTATGGGGCCAAATGGGATCCACCCAAGGGTACTGAGGGAGCTGGCGGAAGTGCTCACCAAGCCACTTTCCCTCATTTACCAGCAGTCCTGGCTAATTGGGGAGGTCCCAGTTGACTAGAGGTTAGCAAATGTGACGCCCATCTACAAAAAGGGCCAGAAGAAGGATCTGGGGAACTACAGGCCTGTCAGCCTGACCTCGCTGCCTGGGAAGGTCATGGAACAGATCATCCTGAGTGCCATCACACAGCACGTTGTCCTGGTTCCAGCGGGGATAGGGTTAATTTTTTCTGGTATTCCATACCATGTGAGCCATGCCCACCCTGAGCTGCCGGGGGAGGGGGCAGGAAGTCTCTGCTTGGAGTAGGCTGGGGCGTCCCGGGTCCGGTCGGTGAGCGGAGGGGAGCGGCGGTTCCGTAATCATGTTTGTATATGCCTCTGTCCGTGTTATTGTTGTTGTTTGCTTGTTCCCTTCGCTGTTCTGTTAAACTGCCTTTGTCTCAACCCACGAGTCTTGCCTTTTTCTTCTGATTCTTCCTGTATTGGGAAGGCCCGAGCGAGCGGCACGTGGTTCTTTGTTGCCGTCTGAGGCTAAACCACAACAGTCCTTTTT
Organism: Larus michahellis; assembly: GCF_964199755.1. Classification (NCBI taxonomy): domain Eukaryota; kingdom Metazoa; phylum Chordata; class Aves; order Charadriiformes; family Laridae; genus Larus; species Larus michahellis. The sequence continues at coordinate 4,248,112 of NC_133929.1, read as the reverse complement.
GGCGCCCAACGCTCGAAGGGTTGAGATAATGACAGAATCCAACTAGAACGTGGAAAAATGAATTTTTTGTATGCATTTATTTTATTAGGTAAATAGTCGCTGGTCACCATGTTGCTTGGTTTGTTCTCATGGCTGGGTTATGTAAATTCCTATATGGCTTATGTACTCCCTGCAGTGCTGTTTACCGTGTCTGGAAGAGGGATGAGGATTATCATTCTGCTGTCCTGTGTGATATCTGTTTATGATATGATAACATCACTGTTCAGACAGCTATTTTGGGGTGTTTATGTGGTTTTGCTGTCCTGTCCGTACATTGGGCACCGTCTCTCAGAATTTATTAATAATCACACCCAGTCTGTGGGGGAAACGGGGGGGGAACGACACTTTCCCCAGCTCTTTTGCCTCCCTTTTCTCTTTCGGGTCGGGTATGACAACTTTTGAGAATTTTGAATATCCTTGGGATACTCAAACCAGCATGTTCCTAGTGTTATATGTCTCCTGAATACGTTCCAGGTCTTGTTTAGGGTTAAGCGACGATTTAAGACTAGCACCCAGAGATCTGCCCCGAGGCTGGATAGTCAGGGGTGGCATGGCATGTGGGAGAGCATGGGCAGGTACCTAGAGAACTTCTCACCTCCAATGGTCTGGGACTTCAGCCCTGAACAATTACAGGACCCTGATAAAGTGGTAGAATATTTGAAGGGGAAATGCTGTGGCTGCTCCAGAGAGGCACAACTCATGGCACTGTGCTGGGCCCTGGCCAGTATCTACCAGGCACTGCTCAGTGTTACGCAGCACCCTCAGGGGGAAGAGATGGAAACCAGACCGACAGACACTGCGGCTACTGCAACCCCTGCGGCGGACACTGTGGCTACTGCAACCCCTGTGGCGGACACTGGGGCTTCTGCAACCCCTGCGGCAGCCACTGCAGTTACTCCAACCCCTGCGGCAGCCACTGCCACTGAACCGGGGAACCAACACGTGCCAGTATCAGTTGCCCCCATACAGAAGAAGAAGTACATGAAGAAATCAGTTCGCTTAGTAAGAGATGATGATGAACCAGGGCCATCACGAGAGCAGGAGGAAGAGGCAGAACCAGAGATAATCACCCAATCCCTATCCTTGAGTGAGCTGCGGGATATGCGAAAAGATTTCAGCCGACTTCCAGGCGAGCACATTGTCACCTGGCTGCTCCGGTGCTGGGATAATGGGGCCAGTAGCCTGGAATTGGAGGGTAGGGAGGCCAGGCAGCTGGGATCCCTGTCTAGGGAAGGCGGCATTGATAAGGCAATTGGGAAGAAGACCCAAGCCCTCAGCCTCTGGAAACGATTCCTGTCAGGCGTGAGGGAGAGGTACCCCTTCAGTGAGGATGTTGTATGTCAACCAAGCAAGTGGACCACCATGGAGAGAGGTATCCAGGTCCTGAGAGAATTAGCCGTGCGGGAGATGATTTATTATGACCTGGACAATGCACAGTTACCCACAGACCCTGATGAGGTCCAATGCACAAGGCCCGTGTGGCAGAAGTTTGTACGGAGCGCACCATCATCATATGCCAACTCACTGGCAGTAATGGAATGGAAAGGCAAAGAGGGACCAACGGTGGATGAGGTGGCTGTCTGGCTCCGGTGATATGAAGAAAGTCTCTCTTCCCCCCTTGTCTCAGCTGTGGAGAAACTGTCCCGGAAGGTCCAGCAACTTGAAGAGAATATGTCCTACTTCCCACCTGCACGGGCCAGCATCTCAGCTATTAGAAGCAGGCGTTTCCCCACTCAAGAGAGGGAGTACAGAGGGTACACACCACGAGGCACCCTGTGGTTCTACCTGCGTGACCACGGGGAGGACATGAGGAAGTGGGATGGACAACCTACTTCGATCCTGCGGACACGGGTACAGGAGTTGCAAGGAAGGACAACCACAAAAGGGGATCCCTCCAGGAAAAGTGCCGCCCTGGTTTCCAGTGGGCAGTTCCCCAGACAGAGCAGAAGGCCTGATCTTGCTTCTGATCCTCTTGAAGGAACTTCCAAGTCATTTCTGCAAGAAGTGAGTAACGGATACTCTGACCAGGATTAGGGGGGCCCTGCCTCCAGCCAGGTGGAGGAAAGGGACAACTGGGTTTATTGGACGGTGTGGATTCGATGGCCTGGCACATCAGACCCACGGGAGTATGAGGCTCTAGTGGACACGGGTGCACAGTGCACCCTAATACCATCAAGCTATAGAGGGGCAGAACCCATCTGTATTGCTGGGGTCACAGGGGGATCCCAAGAGCTGACTGTACTGGAGGCGGAAGTGAGCCTAACTGGGAATGAGTGGCAAAAGCACCCCATTGTGACTGGCCCAGAGGCTCCATGCATCCTTGGCATAGATTACCTCAGGAGAGGGTATTTTAAGGACCCAAAAGGGTACCGGTGGGCCTTTGGCATAGCTGCCTTGGAGACGGAGGAAGTTAAACAGTTGTCTCCCTTGCCTGGTCTCTCGGAGGACCCTTCTGTTGTGGGGCTGTTGAGGGTCGAAGAACAACAGGTGCCGATCGCTACCACAATGGTGCATCAGCAGCAATATCGCACTAACCGAGACTCTCTGATTCCCATCCATAAGCTGATTCGTCAACTAGAGGTTCAAGGAGTGATCAGCAAGACTCGCTCACCCTTTAACAGTCCCATATGGCCGGTGCAAAAATCTAATGCAGAGTGGAGGCTAACTGTAGACTATTGTGGCCTGAATGAAGTCACGCCACCGCTGAGCGCTGACGTGCCGGACATGCTAGAACTGCAGTATGAACTGGAGTCCAAGGCAGCCCAGTGGTATGCCACAGCTGATATAGCCAATGCATTCTTCTCAATCCCTTTGGCAGCAGAGTGCAGGCCACAGTTTGCTTTCACCTGGAGGGGCGTCCAGTACACCTGGCATCGACTGCCCCAGGGGTGGAAACACAGCCCCACCATTTGCCATGGACTGGTCCAGACTGCACTGGAACAGGGGGAAGCTCCAGAACATCTGCAGTACATTGATGACATCATTGTATGGGGCAACACAGCAGAAGAAGTTTTTGAGAAAGGGGGTAAAATAGTCCGAATCCTTCTGAAAGCTGGTTTTGCCATAAAACGAAGTAAGGTCAAGGGACCTGCGCAGGAGATCCAGTTTTTAGGAATAAAATGGCAAGATGGACGCCGTCAGATCCCGATGGATGCGATCAACAAAATAGCAGCTATGTCTCCACAGACTAGTAAAAAGGAAACACAAGCCTTCTTAGGCATTGTGGGTTTTTGGAGAATGCATATCCCAGATTACACTCTGATTGTAAGCCCTCTGTATCAAGTGACCCGGAAGAAGAATGATTTTAAATGGGGTCCTGAGCAATGACAAGCTTTTGAACAAATTAAACAGGAAACAGTCCATGCAGTGGCCCTGGGGCCAGTCCGGGCAGGACAAGATGTTAAAAATGTGCTCTACACCGCAGCCGGGGAGAACGGCCCTGCCCGGAGCCTCTGGCAGAAAGCACCAGGGGAGACTCGAGGTCGACCCCTAGGGTTTTGGAGTCGTGGATACAGAGGATCCGAAGCCCGCTACACTCCAGCAGAAAAAGAGATATTGGCAGCATATGAAGGGGTTCGAGCTGCTTCGGAAGTGGTTGGCACAGAAGCACAGCTCCTCTTGGCACCTCGACTGCTGGTGCTGGGCTGGATGGTCAAAGGGTCCCCACCACACATCATGCAACTGATACTACATGGAGGAAGTGGACTGCGCTGATCACGCAGCGAACTCGAATGGGAAACCCCAGTCGCCCAGGAATTCTGGAAGTGATCATGGACTGGCCAGAAGGCAAGGATTTCGGAATGTCACCAGAGGAGGAGGTGACGCGTGCAGAAGAGGCCCCACCATATAATAAACTGCCAGGAAATGAGAAGAAATATGCCCTGTTCACTGATGGGTCCTGCCGTATTGTGGGAAAGCATCGAAAGTGGAAGGCTGCTGTGTGGAGTCCTACACGACAAGTTGCAGAAGCCAGTGAGGGACAGGGTGAATCAAGCCAGTTTGCAGAGGTGACAGCCATCCAGCTGGCTTTGGACATTGCCGAGCGAGAAAAAGGGCCAGTACTTGATCTCTACACTCACTCATGGAGGGTGGCAAATGCTCTGTGGGGGTGGCTACAGCAGTGGAAGCAGGGCAACTGGCAGCGCAGAGGCAAACCCATCTGGGCTGCTGAACTGTGGCAAGATATTGCTGCCCGGATAGAGAATCTGGTTGTGAAAGTACGCCACGTAGATGCCCATGTGCCCAGGAATCGGGCCACGGAGGAACATCAGAACAACCAGCAGGTGGATCGGGCTGCTAGGATTGAAGTGGCTCAGGTGGATCTGGACTGGCAACATAGGGGTGAACTATTCATAGCTCGGGGGGCCCATGACTCCTCAGGCCATCAAGGGAGAGATGCGACATATAGATGGGCTCGTGACCGAGGGGTGGACCTGACCATGGACACTATTGCACAGGTCATCCATGAATGTGAGACGTGCGCTGCAATCAAGCAAGCCAAGCGTTTGAAGCCTCTTTGGTATGGAGGACGATGGCTGAAATATAAATCTGGGGAGGCCTGGCAGATTGATTATATCACACGGCCACAGACCCGTCAGGGCAAGCGCTATGTGCTCACAATGGTGGAAGCAACCACTGGATGGCTGGAAACATACCCTGTGCCCCATGCCACTGCCCGGAACACTATCCTGGGCCTTGAAAAACAAGTCCTTTGGCGACATGGCACCCCAGAGAGAATTGAGTCGGACAACGGGACTCATTTCCAAAACAGCCTCATAGACACCTGGGCCAAAGAGCATGGCATTGAGTGGGTACATCACATCCCCTGTCACGCACCAGCCTCTGGGAAGACGGAACGATACAATGGACTGTTAAAAACTACACTGAGAGCAATGGGTGGTGGGACTTTAAAACACTGGGATACACATTTAGCAAAGGCCACCTGGCTAGTTAACACCAGGGGATCTACCAATCGGGGTGGCCCTGCCCAATCAAAACTTCCACGTACCGTAGAAGGGGATAAAGTCCCCGTAGTGCACATGAAGAATATGTCAGGGAAGACAGTCTGGGTCAGTCCTGCCTCGGGCAAAGGCAAACCCATCCGTGGGATTGCTTTTGCCCAACGACCTGGGTGCGCTTGGTGGGTGATGCGGAAGGATGGGGAAGTCCGATGTGTACCTCATGGGGATCTGATTTTGGGCGAGAATAGCCAATGAATCAAATTGTGTGTTGTTAATTACTAAGTAACACTGTCACTGTATGTCCTCATTACTATAATTGCTATCAGTTGTACTACGAGTAAGGCACAGGGATGATGGGATAAGAACTGACCTCAGCAGCTGGCGCCCAGCAACTTCCTCAAGATCTACGTCTTCAGCCCATGGACTGCATGCATGAGCCACACCGGGTGCACCAGCCACAAGCTCCGAAAAATACAGCATGCAACAGGCCAGCACCACCCAGCATCTCACCTGCCCTGAGAGACTGTTCTAACAGATGGAGCCCAAAGCTGTGGATTACAAGAACTCAACGGACACTTTGGAGGGATGGCCCATAAACCAAGGGCATTATATCTGCATGAATATATATGTATATATATATGACAGGGGAAAGTGGTCATTCATTGGAACCTGTAAGATCTGGGCATGGCATAGACGGTATGGAATAAGGGGTGGATAATGTCCTGGTTCCGGTGGGGATAGGGTTAATTTTTCCTGGTATTCCATGCCATGTGAGCCATGCCCACCCTGAGCTGCCGGGGGAGGGGGCAGGAAGTCGCCGCTTGGAGTGGGCTGGGGCGTCCAGGTCCGGTCGGTGAGCGGCGGGGAGCGGAGGTTCCGTAATCGTGTTTGTATATGCCTCTATCCGTGTTACTGTTGTTTGCTTGTTCCCTTTGCTGTTCTGTTAAACTGCCTTTGTCTCAACCCACGAGTCTTGCCTTTTTCTTCTGATTCTTCCTGTATTGGGAAGGCCCGAGCGAGCAGCACGTGGTTCTTTGTTGCCGTCTGAGGCTAAACCACGACACATACAGGACAACCAGGTGATCAGGCCCAGTCAGCATGGGTTCATGAAAGGCAGGTCCTGCTTGACAAACCTGATCTCCTTCTATGACAAGGTGACCCACTTAGTGGATGAGGGAAAGGCTGTGGATGTTGTTTACCGGGACTTTAGTAAAGCTTGTGACACCGTTTCCCACAGCATTCTCCTGGAGAAACTGGCTGCTCATGGCTTGGATTGGCATATGCTTTGCTGGATAAAAAACTGTCTGGATGACTGGATCCAAAGAGTTGTGGTGAATGGAGTTAAATCCATTTGGTGGCCTCTCACAAGTGCTGTTCCCCGGGGTCAGTATTGGGGCCAGTTCTCTTTAATATCTTTATCAACAATCTGGAAATTGGGATCAACTGCACCCTTAGTAAGTTTGTAGATGACACCAAGTTGGGCGGGAGTGTTGATCTGCTTGAGGGTAGTAAGGCTCTACAGAGGGATCTGGACAGGTTGGATCTATGGGCCAAGGCTGATGGTATGAGACCCAACAAGGCTAAGTGCCTGGTCCTGCACTTGGGTCACACTTGGGCACTTCACTACAGGTGGGACATTGAGGTACTGGAGCATGTTCAGAGAAGGGCAACAAAGCTGCTGAAAGGCCTGGAAGGCATGTCCTATGAAAAGTGGCTGAGGACTCTGGGTTTGTCTAGTTTGGAGAGAAGGAGGCTGAGGGCAACCTCATTGCTCTCTACAGCTTCCTGAGGAGGGGACGTGGAGAGGGAGGTGCTGAGTTCTCCCTGGGATCCAGTGATAGGTCACGTGGGAATGGTTCAAAGCTGCGCCAGGGGAGGTTTAGACTTTACATTAGAAAGCATTTCTTTACCGAGAGGGTGGTCAAACACTGGAAGGGGCTTCCTAGAGAGGTGGTTGATGCCCCATGCCTGTCAGTGTTTCAGAGGCATTTGAAAAATTCCCTTAATAATATGCTTTAACTTTTGGTCAGCCCTGAAAGGGTCAGGTAGTTGGACCCTTCCAACTGTTCTGTTCTATTCTGTTCTATTCAATCGCGGATATCCATGTTTCCTCAAGAGGCTTTCATGCTTTCCCTCCTTGTCCTGCTGTACTCAGCACTTCTGAGGCTGCACCTTGAATACTGTGTTCAGTTTTGGGCCCCTCGCTACAAGAAAGACATTGAAGTTCTGGAGCATGTCTAGAAAAGGGCAAGGAAGCTGGTGAGGTGTCTAGAGCACAAGTCTTATGAGGAGTGGCTGAGGGAGCTGGGGGCGTTTAGCCTGGAGAAAAGGAGGCTGAGGGGAGACCTTATCGCTCTCTTCAACTACCTGAAAGGAGGCTGTAGAGAGGTGGGGGTTGGTCTTTTCTCCCAAGTAACAAGCAATAGGACAAGAGGAAATGGCCTCAAATTGCACCAGGGGAGGTTTAGGATGGATATTAGGAAAAATTTTTACACTGAAAGGGTTGTCAAACATTGGAACAGGCTGCCCAGGGAAGTGCTTGAATCATCATCCCTGGAGGTATTTAGAAGTCATGTAGATGTAGCACTGAGGGACATGGTTTAGTGGTGGCCTTGGCAGTGTTAGGTTAATGGTTGGATTGATGATCTTAAAGGTCTTTTCCAATCTAGAGTGTTCTATGATTCTACTAAGAGTTTAGAAATAAGCCATTTTTCAATGCACTGTATTTAAACTCATGGTAGTATGTATATTCTCATTCTTAAAAGCAAAATCAATTAACAACAAGCAAAATTTCCACAATTTGTGAGGGAATATCTATAACCCACAAGGTTTATATGTTTATACTTTATTAAAATGTATACACGAAATGTCTATGTGTATAAAGAAGGGTTTGCATTTGTAATAGAAAAAATATCCCCTCTCTATTGAAACCTCGGTTAAAAAGATTGAGTTCACTTCAAATCATTAAGTCTAAGTTTTAAATTATAACACAGCCTTTGTTGTAGTAGCATAAATACTCCATTATAGCACATCAAAACTGAAAATTTAAATTTGAATAAATAGAGTTTATTCCAAATACATCAGGAGTCAGTTGCTTGAAATTTTGGAGTAATATATATTGAACAACATAGCTCTGAGAAGTGGTTAAAAGTTAATAACTGTTCATCATCACAACCAAGCAGAAACAATTTGTAATATCCTGGGATTTCCATAGAACTAATCAAAAATTTCCAGTGGGGCCTCCTTATAGACAATAACATACGACATAACTTTAGAGCAGAATAACCTTGGATTTATTTTAATTACGAAGAAAGTACCAGACTTCAGAACACAGAAAAGTAAACTCATGGAGAAATCTATTATGGGATAAAGCTTCTAGTAATTTAACAGTGCATCTATGCATCTATCAATGTTAAAATAAAATAAATTTTACAACCAGATTTTACCTGTATGTTCCAAACACTGAAGTTTTCTGGAAAGTTGCAAAGCAACCTGAGTATTCTGGCCACTTCCCTTAATCTTCTGACCTCTACCTTATCCTGTACTTGCCATCTTATCTCTTAGATCACTCGGCTCTTCCTTAACCTGTTGAATCCTTACATAATACCCCTTACCTCCAAGTAAAAAAAAAACAAAAACAAAACAAAAAGCTTCCTCCTTTTGTCCCATTTCACAAACTTGGCATGGGTTTAAATACAGGCATACATAAAAAACTTTTTAGTGTTCTATTGTGAAAAATACTATTTTTGCCACAGAACATTCCATGAAAGTCTCCCATCATTAGTGTCCTGGTTTGAGGTAAAACAGAACCAACTTTCTGTTCAGTAATTTTACTTCTTAGCTAGGTCTCTTCTAACTCTCTGAAATTAACAGCATATCGTGCAGAAAACTGTTCACTCTCAGAGTGATAAGAGCAATTTTTATAGTTCAAGCCAAGGAATGGTATGCAGAGGGGCTAAAAAAGGGGCTTTTCCCGAGCTTTCCAGAGACGGGGAAAGGCCAGGAGAGCACAGGCAGCCTGCCAAAACCGGCAACTCACACGAGGGTTGCTGAAGAGGCAGAGGCAGGGAGGCAGGGCCAGCAGTAAGGCGCCCCCTCCACTCCCACAAAAGGCGGCCCTAGGGAGCACAGCTACCAGAGCAGGCAAACAAAGTGTGATGCAGCAGTTTGTGCAGCCAGGCATTGAAGGGCCTTGACCCGGTAGAAAGCCTTGGTATCTCCAAGCCCTACAACCAGCAGGACTGATGCAGCTTCCCAGATGGAGCTCTCGTGGGAGCATGCTGCCACCCAGGTGTCAGGCTGCAGGGTGTGCCCTACCCTTATGCCAGTATCAGATGGCAGCAGTGAGCATGTCTATAGGAGATGTGCCCAGGTAGAGGAACTCCTTCATCTAGTGACAGAGCTCCAGGAGGAGGTAAGTAGATTGAGAACCATCAGGGAGCGCGAGAGGGAGATAGACTGCTGGAGTCACAGCCTACCTCCCCTGAACCAGGCCCAACAGGCAGAAGGGCCACATGATGCAGAGGATTCCCTGTCCTCTCTCTGCTTGGCTGAACAAGATAACTTAGAGGATAGGGGGCTATGGGAACATGTCCCTGCCTGGTGAAGCAGGTGTGTCTCCCCAGTAACTCCCCCACCTTCCCATGTACCCTTAAAAAATAGGTATGAGGCTCTGCAAGGGGAACCCAATTATGACAATGAAGATAATTCAATGTCTGCGGAGGTGTCACCAAGGTTAAGTCAAACTACATCCCGCATCAAAACATCTTCAGTTAAGAAAAAAAGATGGGTCATTGTTGTAGGTGACTCCATCCTGAAGGGAGCAGAAGGCCTGATGTGCAGACCAGACCCACTCCTCAGGGAAGTCTGCTGCCTCTCTGGGACCTGGGTTAAAGATATAAAAAGGAAACTTCCCTCCCTGGTAAGTCCCTCAGATTATTACCCACTACTAATTTTTCAGACAGGCAGAGATGATCCGTTAACAAGAAACCCAAGGGCGATCAAGAGAGATTTCGGGCCCTTGGGATGACTGGTTAAGGGGTCGGGAGCGCAAATAGTGTTCTCCTCTGTCATTCCAGTCACAGGGAAGGATGAGGGAAGCAACAAGAAGAGCCAGCAGATCAATACCTGGCTCCAAGCCTGGTGTCAGTGGCAGGACTTTGCTTTTTTTGATCACAGGATGGTTTACACAACACCAGGTCTGCTAGAGACAGATAGAATACACCTGTCTCAAAGGGGGAAAAGGATCTTGGCACAGGAGTTGGCAGGGCTCATTGAAAGAGCGTTAAACTAGCTTTGGAGGGGGAAGGGGATGAATCCAACAGCAGAGACGCGAGGGTCATTGATGGGTTAGAAACTATGGCTGCACCTGGGAATGGACAGGTAGAAGTTAAGGCTTCTTCCAGCAAAAAGGTGGCAGGACCACTAGCCCAGCTGAAGTGCTTCTACACTAATGCACGCAGCATGGGCAACAAACAGGAGGAGCTGGAAGCCATTGTGCAGCAGGAAAGCTATGATGTAGTCACCATCACGTAAATGTGGTGGGATGACTCGCACGACTGGAGTGCTGCATTAGATGGCTACAAACTCTTCAGGAGGGACAGGCAAGGAAGGAGAGGAGGTGGGGTGGCCCTGTATGTTAGGGAGTGTTATGAATGTCAAGAGCTTAATGATGGTGACAATAGGGTTGAGTGTTTATGGGCAAGAATCAGGGGGAGGGCCAACAAGGCAGATATCATGGTGTGAGTCTGTTATAGGCTGCCCAACCAGGATGTAGAGGCAGATGAAATATTCTATAAGCAGATGGCAGAAATCTCAAGATCACTGGCCCTTGTACTCATGGGGGACTTCAACCTACCAGATATCAGCTGGGAACACAATACAGCTGAGAGGGAACAGTCTAGGAGGTTCCTGGAGTGTGTTGGGGATAACTTCCTGACACAGCTGATGAGGGAGCTGACTAGGGAAGGAGACGTGATGTTTGTAAACAGAGAAGGACTTGTGGGGGATGTGACAGTTGGAGGCTGTCTTGGGCATAGTGATCATGAAATGACAGAGTTTTCAATTCTTAGAGAAGCAAGGAGGGGGGTCAGCAGAACTGCCACCATGGACTTCTGGAGGGCAGACTTTGGTCTTTTCAGGAGCCTGCTTGACAGAGTCCCTTGGGAGGCAGTCCTGAAGGGCAAAGGAGTCCAGGAAGGCTGGATGATTTTCAAGAAGGAAGTCTTAAAGGCTCAGGAGCAGGCCATCCCCACGTGCTGAAAAATGAGCCGTCGGGGAGAAAGACAGGCCTGTTTGAACAGAGATATATGGATACAACTCAGGGGGAAAAAAGGAGAGTTTATGGCCTTTGGAAGAAGGGGCAGGACACTCAGGAAGACTACAAAGATGTTGTAAGGCTATGTAGGGAGAAAATTAGAAAGACCAAAGCCCAACTAGAACTTAAACTGGCTTTGGATGTTAAGAACAATAAAAAGAGCTTCTATAAATACATTAGTAATAAAAGGAGGACTGAGGAGAATCTCCATCCTTTATCAGATGAAGGCAGTAACATGGTGACAAAGGATGAGGAGAAGGCTGAAGTACTTAATGCTGCCTTTGCCTCAGTCTTTAGTAGTAGAGTTGGTTATTCCCTGAGTACCTGGACCCTTGAGCTAGCAGATAGGGGCAGGGAGCAGAATGAAGCCCCCGTAATCCAAAGGGAGATGGTGAGGGACCTGCTCCAACACCTGGACATACACAGGTCTATGGGGCCGGATGGGATCCACCCGAGGGTACTGAGGGAGCTGGCGGAAGTGCTCACCAAGCCACTTTCCCTCATTTACCAGCAGTCCTGGCAAACCACGGAGGTCCCATTCCCAGTTGACTGGAGGCTAGCAAATATCAGGCCCATTCCACAAGAAGGGCCAGAAGGAGGATCCAGGGAACTACAGGCCTGTCAGTCTGACCTCGGTGCCTGGGAAGGTCGTGGAACAGATCATCCTGAGTGCCATTATGCTGCACATGAAGGACAACCAGGTGATCAGGCCCAGTCAGCATGGGTTCATGAAAGGCAGGTCCTGCTTGACAAACCTGATCTCCTTCTATGACAAAGTGACCCGCTTGGTGGATGAGGGAAAGGCTGTGGATGTTGTTTACCTGGACTTTAGTAAGGCCTTGATACAGTTTCCCACAGCATCCTCCTGAAGAAACTGGCTGCTCATGGCCTGGACAGGAGCACTCTTTGCTGGGTAAAAAAACTGGCTTGAGGGCTGGGCCCAGAGAGTGGTGGTGAATGGAGTTAAATCCAGTTGGCGGCCAGTCACCAGTGGTGTTCCCCAGGGCTCGGTACTGGGGCTGGTTCTCTTTAATATCTTTATCAATGATCTGGAGGAGGGGATTGAGTGCACCCTCAGTAAGTTTGCAGATGACAGTAAGTTAGGTGGGAGTGTCAACCTGCTTGAGGGTAGTAAGGCTCTGCAGAGGGATCTGGACAAACTGGATCAATGGGCCAAGGCCAATGGTATGAGGTTCAACAAGGCCAAGTGCCAGGTCCTGCACTTGGGTCACACCAACCCCATGCAATGCTACAGGCTTGGGGAAGAGTGGCTGGAAAACTGTCTGGCAAAAAAGGACCTGGGGGTGTTCGTCGACTGCCTGCTGAATATGAGCCAGCAGTGTGCCCAGGAGGCCAAGAAGGCCAACAGCACCCTGGCTTGTATCAGGAATAGTGTTGTCAGCAGGACTAGGGAAGTGATCGTCCCCATGTACTCTGCAGTGGTGAGGCCCCACCTCGAGTACTGTGTTCAGTTTTGGGCCCCTCACCACAAAAAAAGACATTGAGGTGCTGGAGTGTGTCCAGAGAAGGGCAATGAAGCTGGTGAGGGGTCTGGAGAACAAGTGTTACAAGGAGCAGCTGAGGGAGCTGGGGTTGTTTAGCCTGGAGAAAAGGAGGCTGAGGGGAGACCTTATCGCTCTCTACAACTACCTGAAAGGAGGCTGTAGAGAGGTGTGTGTCAGTCTCTTCTCCCAAGTAACAGGCAATAGGACAAGAGGAAATGGCCTCAAGTTGCACCAGGGGAGGTTTAGACTGGATATTAGGGAAAATTTTTACACTGAAAGGGTTGTCAAGCATTGGAACAGGCTGCCCAGGGAAGTGGTTGAGTCACCATCCCTGGAGGTATTCAAAAGACGGGTCGACATAGTGCTTAGAGATATGGTTTAGTGATGGTTTTTGTCAGTGTTAGGTTGATGGTTGGACTCGATGATCTAAAAGGTCCCTTCCAACCTAGGCAATTCTATGTTTCTATAAGTAAAATTTCCTTAAAAGTTCTATTAGTTGTAATGGTGTATTTGTAACATAGTCTTTGTTAACTACAAATAAGGCAAGATCACCATTAGTTCACATATTATAGGATGCTGAACTGTCATCAGATTATGACAATTTGTGTCAGTATCTTGAAATGAAATAGACAGTGGAAAATGATCACTTGGGTGATTTGCCTAAATTTTTCCAAATTTCTGTTTATAAGGCATTGTCGTATGGCAGCCTACTTTTAATTTTGTGTAGAAATATTTTTCTGCAATAATTAAAAAATATTTTTAAAGCAGAATTAGAAAATACTTAAGGAAAGAGGTTTCAGAATTATGTAACTGGGAGAGTATTTATATTCCTTCTTTATATTATATGATTGGCCAAAGGAATGTTAAACCCAGCTCAGTCAGTTTCCTGAGGATTTTGTTGGTAAAAAGGAAAGGGGGTTGGACTAGATGATCTCCAGAGGTCCCTTCCAACCCCTATCATTCTGTGATTCTGTGAAATCAACAGATGAAGAAGTGCTGTCATAGTAAATGTATCCCAAATTCCATTCCAACTCTGGAATGCAGTTCCAGAGTGCTGGAGTTCTCTGTTTACATTACGAGAATATTAAAAAAAGGAATGGAAAACTGTTACAGTGTTGATGTTGTCCCTAGTTTCTCGAACTTTTTTTTGGCCCTTGCAGGCAAAACATAACCTGCTGTGTTTTGAACTGGAACTCAGTGGCATCAAAATCAGCATAATACTTTTGTTCTTTCCCCTTTTGATTTTGCTCTAGTAGACTAAATGATTTATATTTAACTTGTTCTATGACGCATAAGTGTTTACTACTGTAACAAAAAATACTTATTTCAGGATACCAAAATATCTAAAGAATAATCATATGTTAAATCAGTATGGTCCTGTCAGTAGCCATGGGATCAATTCCATCTACTGAACTGTCTTCTCTTCAGCATTGACAGGATACAATTTTTTGGACGGCACATATCTGTGCTTCTATTTGGCCTGGGTTTTTATGACTGAGGCCAGGCTGATGTGTCTGAGAGGGAGAGAGAGAAGGACATCCTTCATTCTTTATTAATGTATGGGACAGCGCTTTGACCTGTGAGAGAGATTCCAGGAGTTTCCTATGTGAAACTAGGTAATCACAGGATTAGACAGTCTTAATTCTAAGGCATCCCTGGAAAGCAAATGAGAGTTACTTATATATGACAAACTCCTGCATTTCTGAGTCACCATCCTGCAGAAATATTTCTCTGTCACATTCATACATACATGATAACAATTAATAAAAACATTATAAAGATATATAAAACTTACATAGTCATGAAAGGCTTTTGCTTCACTTGAATGTTCACATGTTTCTTGTCTTTCTGGAGCTGCACAGTAGAGATCCCAAAATACACTGCAAGTTAAGAAGTAAGAGATATGGTGAGAAAATCATTGCAATTACCATAGATTTTATGGTGTACACACACACCACACATATATATGTGTGAAATATCACTTTCTAGCCAAGAGCCGAAAACACTTACCTCTATGAAAGAATTCAGCTTTGTAAAACATCTATGAGGAATCAAGTCCTGTTACCTGTTATCTGATTCTCTGAAGCAAGCAGTGCTTGTATTTCTTTAAAACCACTGTAGTATAAAGCAAGAAGCTAGTCTAATATCCAAGCTTTCAGAGTACAAAGAAAATTAATAGAGCTCTGCATTTAACCTCATACCTCTGCAACTGCCATAACTTACTACCATAAAGCACTGGAAGGCACAGATTCATACAGTAATACTGGGATGTTGTGAAAAGGCAAGAAAATGAAGAGAAAAATGGAAGTTCTTCCAAGTTCCAATACTGTCCTTTAAACAAAAGTTCCTAGAGAAACAAATGTATGGATAAAACTAGAAAACAGAAGAGTAAAAGGAAATTATGATACTCCAATAAGTCTTCCCTGCCTAAAATGGAGTTATACATGAATCATTTCTAACACACTGCAAGTATCTCTGAACTGTTAGGAAACAGTATATAAGATCATAGAATCATTTTGGTTGGAAAAGACATTTAAGATCATCAAATCCAACCGTTAACCTAGCACTGCCAAGTACACCACTAAACTATGTGTCTAAGCACCACATCTATAGGTCTTTTAAATACCTCCAGGGATGGTACCTCAACCACTTCCCTGGGCAGCCTGTTCCAATGTTTGACAACCCTTTCAGTGTAAAAATTTTTCCTAATATCCAGTCTAAACCTCCCCTGGTGCAACTTGAGGCCGTTTCCTCTTGTCCTATCGCCTGTTACTTGGGAGAAGAGACTGACACACACCTCTCTGCAACCTCCTTTCAGGTAGTTGTAGAGAGCAATAAGGTCTCCCCTCAGCCTCCTCTTCTCCAGACTAAACAACCCCAGCTCCCTCAGCTGCTCCTTGTAACACTTGTTCTCCAGACCCCTCACCAGCTTCATTGCCCTTCTCTGGATGCACTCCAGCACCTCAAGGTCTTGCAGTGAGAGGCCCAAAACTGAACACAGTACTCGAGGTGGGGCCTCACCAGTGCTGAGTACAAAGGGATGATCACTTCCCTAGTCCGGTTGGCCACACTGTTCCTGATACAAGCCAGGGTGCTGTTGGCCTTCTTGGCCACCTGGGCACACTGCTGGCTCATATTCAGCCTGCAGTCGACCAACACCCCCAGGTCGTTTTCCACTGGGCAGCTTTTCAGCAATCTTCCCCAAACCTGTAGCTCTGCATGGGGTTGTTGTGACCCAGGTGCAGGACCTGACACTGAATATTTTGTTATGGTAGGAATGTTAGCCTCAAAGTTTCTATAATGAAATTATCTATATGCTAGAACAATTAAAATAATAAAATTTGTTAGTTCCATTTTTTTTTCTTTATTGTTTTAGACTTAACCCTCTAACTTAACCCAGCACCATAGTTCAGAATTGTGGAAAATTTGACCACTCTGCTGCAGATGATCAAAATTAAGGACAATGCAGACATCAGAGGTATGAGGAACAAGTTATCCTTGTCAGGCTTCCATCACTTAATTAAAAGCAGAAAGGTCAATAAAGCATATGTCATCTTCCACACAGCTGTACAGATCACATGGGGTTTTATATTCAAGTAGGACTACAGACTGCTTTACAACTTATAGCTTAATTCTTGTACAGAATTTTTGCATGGATGGTTGTCCATATTCTCCATGATTTTGAATTATTGCAAATGTAGCCATATTGTATATATTCAAATCAATGCTAAATCGGAGTCTCTTTTTGCCTTGGTATTTTTATATATACAAATGTGCATATATATGTAAAATGTGTATATTTTCTCTAGACACCAAGATAAATAAGTAAGGAGCATCATGCATAAAAAATTACGAGTCAGCTCTGTGTCCTACCCATATTCTGAGCTAAAAGAAATTGCAAAAACAGCTACTACAGCTCCAAGCTCATGCTAACATATACTGTCTCTCAAAAATGCTTGTAGCTTGGGTTCAGCTAATGGATTTCATATGCTATTCCCATGACTAAAATGTGCACTAAAGACTGAGGAAACTCACATATATTTGCAGAGTCTCTGTATATATTTCTTTCAAATGTAGTTATTCAGGATATAGAGAATGATCTCTTAAATAACAATTTAATAAAAGGTGGTAAACAAAGAAATGCAGGCCATCTTCTTTCAAAGATGCTGCCTTATCAATCTGTTATTCAATATTTCTTTTCCTATATCTGATATCTATATATTCTCCTATATCTAATTTTCTGTTCTTTCAAAACTTTATGAGAAAATAGTTCTTGATACTTATCTTCACATCCTTTTTACAATGTTCACCTGAATTTCTTGCCTCCAGATGTTGAAATTCACAATGAACATATTCTAATAATCAGAGGAAAAGAAAATTGACACTTACCACCACCAGGAGTGCAAGAATCCTGGGGGCTCCCCTAGTATGATGTTTTTTTCCCATCCTATCTGAGGAAAAACAGTAAAAACAGTCTGTACTCTTTTTGTGATCACTGTGACTAAAAAGCATTACTTAACTTATTCAGGTAGTAAAAAAGGAAGAATAAAAGATTTTGTAGTTATGAAAGGCTTTATCATAATCAGTCTGGGTGGACGTATTATTTACTTCATCACACTATGGTGGGTTGACCTTGGCTATGGGTGAAATTCCAACCCAGCAGCTCTCTTGCTCCCCCTCCTCAGCAGGACAGAGGGAGAAAATAGGATGGGTTGAGATAAAGACAAGAAATCACTCACCATTTACTATCATGGGCAAAACAGATTCGACTTGGGGAAAATTAATTTAATTTATTGCCAATTAAAAAATAGAGTAGGATGATGAGAAACAAAATAAAAAGTTAAAATAACACCTTTTCCCCACTCCCCCCTTTTCTCAGGCTCAACTTTGCTCCTGCATTCCCAACTCCTTCTACCTCCCCACCCGCATCATCCCTGAGCCTCTGGGGGATTACAGTCAGGGCATAACAATTCCTCTCTGACACTCCTTCCTCATAAAACTTTTCCCCTGCTCCAGCATGGGTCCTTCGATGGGCTGAAGTCCTTCAGGAAAAAATCTGCCTGAGCATGGGTTTTCCACAGGCCGCAGTTTCCTTCAGGAAATATCCAACTACTATGTCATGGGGTCCACCACAGGCTGCAGTGTGGATATCTGCTCCACCGTGGTCTCTTCCAACAGGGGGCTGCAGGGGAATCTCTGCTCACATATCTGGAGCCCCTCCTTCCTCAATGACCTTGGTGTTTGTACAGTCGTTTCTCACATTTTTTTCTTCCCTCCTCTACTCATCTGGCATTTGTGTCCTTTATTAAATATGTTTTCACAGGGGTGCCACCAACTTTTTTGATGGGCTCAGCTTTGTTCTGCAGTAAGGTTTGGGGTGGAGCAGAGCCCACTTTCTGTTCAGGGAGAGAGGCTCTTGCTCACACTTGTTGCTGTGGCAACCAGGGTCAGCTGACCTGGTTGTTTACCCCATGGAGGGGTTGCACCTGTGGGGAGGAGTGGACAGGTCAGGTGACCCAAGCTGACCAATCGGGTATTCCATTCCCTCCCATCTGCCATGCTCAGCATAAAAGCTGAGGGAGCAAAAGGTTGGATTCTTCAATATGCTGAAATGGCTTGGGGATGGAAACCCTTTGGGTTGTATAGGAAATGAATATTACTTTCAGAAGATTGTGATTTTGTTGCTGGTCCTCCTGAATGTGTTGCAGGGGTGGGTTTGTATTAAACATCAGTGCAGGAGTCGGTATTGCGTGACATGTGTTGCTGCTGCTCATATCCCATGGGCAAATTTGCAGCTGTGCACGGACACAAACTACTCCCCAAGCTTCCCCCCCTACACTGGCACCAGCCATCCTCTGCCCCCACCTGTATAAGCACCAGCCACTACTGTCACTACTCCAGCTGCTTCAACAACGGGTACTGCTGGTACTCAAACTCCATCAGAACTGGTACAAGTTGCCCTGGTGAACAGGAAACAGAAAACAAGATCAGCTTGTTCCCCTGCCCCTTATGATAAAGACCAGCTCATGCCAGATAGCATGGGAGAGGGTCCTTCTCAGCAGTGTCAATGCAGGAGGAAGATTCAGATGCAGAGATAATCATTAAATCCTTCTCTATGAAGGATTTGCGAAATATAAGGAAGGACTTTAGTCGTTACGAAGGGGAGACACTTATCTCCTGGTTGCTCCGATGCTGGGACAATGGAGCAGATTCCGTAGATTTAGATGGTAGAAAAGCCAGGCAATTGGGAAACATGGGAAAAGATAGAGGTATTGATAAAGCAATTAGAAAGAAGACAAACACCGTCAGTCTCTGGAGGTGACTGCTATCAGCTGTAAAAGGCAGGTATCCCTTCAAGGATGATATCGAATGCCATCCAAGCAAATGGACCAGCATGGAAAAAGGTATCAAATACCTGAGGGAACTGGCTGTGCAAGAAGTGATTTATGTTGACTGGCGAGTGAACGTAGACCCTGATGAAATGCCATGTGTGGGAAAGCAACGGAAGATCGGCGAGGAGAATTGTAAATACGCTCAAGTGACTTGCACCTGGGGTGCTGGGAAACACGTATATCACACTAATTGTTGTTCAGTCTTGGGTGCTTGCAAGTAAACCACTTGCACTTAGATGACAGAAGTCTGTGATGGACTCAGGGACACCTTATCTAGCCACTTGAGAATCCTGGCCTGTTGTGGAAGAAGATCAAAGCACAGTGGGAAAACTAGGCCTGCTTGAACCCTTGAAATACCAGCAAGAACAGGGAGTCCACGTGCACTCTTGCTAACAAGGACTCTCTCGCTGCCAAGGACTCTTGCTGACAAGGACTCTCTCTCACTTCGCGGTGCCCACGTTCCCTGCTTGTGTGCCTCTGCCCGGGTGTTGCTTTGGAGATTCCCCGGTCCGTGAGGTATCGAGATTAAACTTGTTCTTTCCCTTTCATCCATGGTTTTGTGGTTGTTCCTGCATCCTGCCTGCATCAGCTCACACACTATGCAAACAATCTTTACTAAGAAAGTTTGTGCAGAGTCCACCATCGATGTACTCCCATACATTGTCAACCATGGTTTGGGGAGGATCCGATGTTGATGCTATAACTATAAATGAAGTGGCTAGCAGGGTACGAGGGTACGACAGTATGAAGACAGTCTCTCTCCTCCCCTCACTGTGGCAGCTGTGGAAAAAATGACTGAGAAAACAGAGGAAATGACCAAGACAATAGCAGAGCAAAATGAGGGAATAGCTAAGAAAAATGAGCAACTGTTTGAAAAACAGTCTGGGATGGAGAAAGAATCCCACTCTTCCCCTCAACAGACCCACATCTCAGTCATTAAGAAAAAAACGCCCTCCTATGAAACTGATTCAAGAGAAACAGGACCCACTCCGAGATTTCCTGTGGCTTTGTCTCTGCAACTATGGAGATGATATGAGTAAATGGGATAAAAAAAACCCTACCCCGGTCCTACAAGCGCAAGTGCTTGAGTTGCAAGGTAAAGCAGATGGAAGAAAGAATTTTTGCAGGAGAGCGGCTGCTCCAGTCCACAGTAAGAGGTTCTCTGGTCTGGATAGGAGCTCATCTGCTAATTGTAGATGATGTTCTCAACATTAGAGGGGCCCTGCCTCCAGCCAGGAGGAGGAGAGGGGCAACAGAGTTTATTGGACTGTGTGGATTCCATGGCCTGGCACATTAGAGCCACAAAGTATAAAGCCCTGGTGGACACTGGTGCACAGTGCACCCTACTGCCATTGAATCGTAAAGGGACAAAACCTGTCACTATTTCTGGAGTGACAGGTGGGTCTCAAGAACTGACTGTACTGGAGGCCAAAGTGAGCCTGAATGGGAATAAATGGGAGAAGCACCCCATTGTGACTGGCCCAGATGCTCCGTGCATCCTTGGCATAGACTACCTCAAGAAAAGGTATTTCAAAGACCCAAAAGGGTATGGGTGGGCTTTTGGTAAAGCAGCTGTAGAGACTGAGGATATCACACACCTGTCTACCTTACCTGACCTTTCAGATGACCTTTCTGTGGTGGGACTAGTGTTATCAGCAGGGCTTTGGGTTTTTTGATCATAGGCTGCTATAGGAGTCACCTGGCCTGCTGGTGGCAGGTGGGATGCACCTGTCCCAGAAGGGGAAAAGAATTTTGGGGCAGGAGTTAGCAAGGCTCATTGACAGGGCTTTAAACTAGATATGAGGGGGGAAGGGGAGATAACTGGGCCTGTCAGGACTAAACCCAAGGGAGGCATGCCAGGGCTTGAAGGATGGTGGACTAGTGAGGACTCTCACTCTGCCATTCCATTTGAGAGAAGGGATAGATGTTTAGAAATCATGGAAGCACCTGGGAGGGGTCTGGTGGGAAATGGGGCCCACACTCACAAAAAGGTGCTGGAGTCACTGGCACATCTGAAGTGCATCTATACCAATGCACGCAGTATGCGCAACAAACAGGGGGAGCTTGAAGCCATGATGCACCAGGAAAACTATGACATAGTGGCTATCACAGAAACGTGGTGGGATGCCTCACACGACTGGAGTGCCACAATCGATGGCTACAAGCTCTTCAGGAGGGACAGACAGGAAAGGAGAGGCGGTGGAGTGGCCCTGTATGTTAGAGAATGCTATGAGAGCTCGGAAATCAAGTATAGTGATGATGGGGTGGAGAGTGTTTGGATTAGGTTAAGGGCCGATAAAGCTGATATCGCTGTGGGAGTCTGCTATAGACCTCCCGACCAAAGCAGTGAGGCAGATGAAGCTTTCTATAAGCAGCTGGGGGGAATCTCGCAGTCACTTGCTGTTGTTCTTGTGGGGGACTTCAACCTCCCGGCTCTCTGCTGGGAATACAACACAGCAGAGAGGGAACAATCCAGGAGGTTCCTGGAATGTGTGGAAGATAACTTCCTCACACAGCTGGTAAGTGAGCCGACCAGGGAAGGTGCCCTCCTGGACCTGCCTCTTGTGAACAGGGAAGAACTTGTGGGGGAAGTAAAGGTTGGTGGCCGTCTAGGGCACAGTGATCATGAGATGACTGAGTTTTTGATTCTTGGGGAAACAAGGAGAGGGGTTAGTAAAACTGCCACCTTAGACTTCCGGAGGGCAAACTTTGACCTGTTCAGAAGACTGCTTGACAAAGTCCCTTGGGAGGCTGCCCTGAAGGATATAGGAGCCCAGGAAGGCTGGACATACTTCAAGAGAGAAGTCTTAAAGGCACAGGAGGAGGCTGTCTCCGTGTGCCGAAAAACAAGTAGGCGGGGAAGGAGACCGGCCTGGCTAAATAGGGACCTTTGGCTGGACCTCCAGAACAAAAGGAGAGTCTATGACCTTTGGAAGAGGGGGCAGGTCTCTCATGAAGACTATAAAGATATAGCAAAGCTATGCAGGGAGAAAATTAGGAGAGCCAAAGCACAGCTAGAATCATAGAATCATAGAATTGCTGAGGTTGGAAGGGACCTTTAAGATCATCAGGTCCAACCTTTAACCTACCCTGACAAAAGCCACTTCTAAACCATGTCCCTAAGTGCCCCATCTACCCTTTTTTTAAACACCTCCAGGGATGGTGAATCCACCACCTCCCTGGGCAGCCTATTCCAATGTTTAATAACCCTTTCAGTGAAAAAATGTCTCCTAATATCCAATCTAAACCTCCCCTGACGTAACTTGAACACGTTTCCCCTCGTCCTATCACTTGTCACCAGGGAGAAGAGGTCAGCCCCCATCTCTCTGCAACCTCCTTTCAGGTAGTTGTAGAGGGTGATAAGGTCTCCCCTCAGCCTCCTCTTCTCCAGGCTAAACACCCCCAGCTCCCTCAGTCATTCCTCATAAGGTTTGTCCTCCAGACCCCTCACCAGCTTTGTAGCCCTTCTCTGGACACGCTCCAACACCTCAATGTCCCTCTTGTAGCAAGGGGCCCAAAACTGAACGCAGTACTCGAGGTGGGGCCTCACCAGTGCCGAGTACAGGGGGATGATCACTTCCCTAGTCCGGCTCACCACACTATTCCTGATACAGGCCAGGATGCTGTTGGCCTTCTTGGCCCCCTGGGCACACTGCTGGCTCATATTCAGCCGGCTGTCAACCAACACCCCCACGTCCTTTTCTGCCAGGCTGCTTTCGAGCCACTCTGCCCCAAGCCTGTAGCGCTGCATGGGGTTGTTGTGACCCAAGTGCAGGACCTGGCACTTGGCCTTGTCGAACCTCATACCATTGGTCTCAGCCCATCGGTCCAGCCTGTCCAGATCCCTCTGCAGATCCAACCTACCCTCAAGCAGATCAACACGCCCGCCCAGTTTAGTGTCATCTGCGAACTTACTGAGGGTGCATTCAATCCCTTCATCCAGATCATTGATAAAGATATTAAAGAGAACCGGCCCCAGTACCGAGCCCTGGGGGACACCACTTGTGACTGGACACCAACTGGATTTAACTCCATTCACCACCACTCTCTGGGCACGGCCATCCAGCCAGTTTTTTACCCAGCGAAGAGTACACCTGTCCAGGCCATGAGCAGCCAGTTTCTCCAGGAGAATGCTGTGGGAAACAGTGTCAAAAGCTTTGCAAAAATCCAAGTAGATAACATCCACAGCTTTTCCCTCATCCACTAAGTGGGTCACCTTATCATAGAAGGATATTAGGTTTGATAGGCATGACCTGCCCTTCACGAACCCATGCTGACTGGGCCTGATCACCCTGTTCTCCTGCATGTGCCGTGTAATGGCACTGAGGAGGATCTGTTCCATGACCTTCCCAGGCACCGAGGTCAGACTGACTGGCCTGTAGTTCCCTGGATCCTCCTTCCGGCCCTTCTTGTGGATGGGTGTCACATTTGCTAACCTCCAGTCAGCTGGGACCTCCCCGGTTGTCCAGGACTGCTCATAAATGATGCAAAGTGGCCTGGCGAGCACTTCCGCCAGCTCTTTCAATACCCTTGGGTGGATCCCATCCGGCCCCATAGATTTGTGCACCTCCAGGTGCTGAAGCAGGTCCCTCACCGTTTCCCTTTGGATTACAGGGGCTTCATTCTGCTCCCCATCCCTGTCTTCTAGCTCAGGGGTCTGGGTACTCAGGGAACAACTGGTCCTACTGCTGAAGACTGAGGCAAAGACTGCATTAAGTACCTCAGCCTTTTCCTCATCCTTGGTCACTATGTTGCCGGCCCCATCTACTAGAGGACAGAGATAATCCTTAGTCCTCTTCTTATTGCTAATATATTTATAAAAACTTTTTTTGTTGTCCTTGACAACAGAAGCCAGGTTTAGTTCTAGCTGGGCTTTGGCCCTCCTGATTTTTTCCCTACATAGCTTCACTACCTCTTTGTAGTCCTCTTGAGTGGCCTGCCCTTCCTTCCAAAGGCCATAGATCCTCTTTTTTTCCCTAAGTTGCAACACTAGCTCCCTGTTTAGCCAGGCCGGTCTTTTTCCCCGACGGCTTGTCTTCTGGCACATGGGGACAGCCTGCTCCTGCGCCTTTAAGACTTCCTTCTTGAAAATCATCCAGGCTTCCTGGGCTCCTTTGCCCTGGAGGACTGCCTCCCAGGGGACTTTGTCAACCAGGCTCCTGAAAAGCCCAAAGTCCGCCCTCCGGAAGTCCAAGGTAGCAGTTCTGCTGACCCCCCTCCTTGCTTCTCGCAGAATCGAAAACTCTGTCATTTCATGGTCACTGTTCCCAAGACAGCCTCCAACCTTCACATCCCCCACAAGACCTTCCCTGTTTACAAACAACAGATCCAGCAGGGCACCTTCCCTAGTTGGCTCTCTCACCAGCTGTGTCAGGAAGTTATCCCCAGTACATTCCAGGAACCTTTTAGACTGTTCCCTCCCTGCTGTATTGTATTCCCAGCAGATGTCCGGCAAATTGAAGTCCCCCACGAGGACAAGAGCTCGCGATCTTGAGACTTCTCCCAGCCGTTTATAGAATATTTCATCTGCCTCCTCATCCTGATTGGGCGGTCTATAACAGACTCCTACTACGATATCTGCCTTGTTAGCCCTGCCCCTGATTCTTACCCAGAAACACTCAGTCTCATTATCACCATCATTTAGTTCAACCTGGCTACAGCTGTTAAGGATAACAAAAAATGTTTCTATAAATTCATTAACAACAAAAGGAGGGTTAGGGAAAATCTCCCTCCCTTACTGGATGCAGAGGGAAACATAGTCACAAAGGATGAGGAAAAGGCTGAGGTGCTCAACGCCTACTTTGCCTCAGTCTCTAGCAGTGGAACGAGCTGTTCCCTGGGCACCCAGCCGCGTGAGCTAGGAGACAGGGAGGGGAAGCTGAACGAGGTCATCACAATGAAAGAGGAAGTGATCAGCGACCTGCTACATCGCTTGGATGCACACAAGTCTATGGGACCGGATGGGTTACATCCAAGAGTGCTGAAAGAGTTGGCAGACGTGCTCGCCAAGCCACTTTCCACGATCTACCTGAAGTCATGGCTAACTGGGGAGGTCCCAATGGGCTGGAGGGTAGCAAATGTAGCACCCATCTACAAAAAAAGGCAGAAAGGAGGATGCGGGAAACTATAGGCCTGTCAGTCTGACCTCGGGAGCAGGGAAGGTCATGGAGCAGATCATCTTGAGTGCCATTGCAAGCCATATAAGGGACAAGCAGGGAATCAGGCCTGGTCAGCATGGGTTTATGAAAGGCAGGTCCTGCCTGACGAGCCCGATCTCCTTCTATGACAAGATGACCCGATTATTGGATGAGGGAAAGGCTGTGGACATTGTCTACCTAGACTTTCGAAAAGCATTTGACACTGTCCCCCATAGAATTCTCATGGAAAAACTGGCGGCTCATGGCCTGGATGAGCATACGATCTGCTGGATCAAGCACTGGCTGGATGGGCGGTCCCAAAGAGTGGTGGCCAATGGAGTTAAATCCAGCTGGCGGCCGGTCACAAGGGGTGTCCCTCAGGGCTCGGTGTTGGGACCATTTCTGTTTAACATCTTTATTGATGACCTTGAGAAGGACATGGAGTGTATCATCAGCAAGTTTGCAGATGACACAAAGCTAAGCGGGAGTGTTGATCTGCATGAGGGTAGGGAGGCTCTACAGAGAGACTTGGATAGATTGGACCGATGGGCCAATGCTAATGGGATGAGCTTCAACAAGGCCAAGTGCCGGGTCCTGCACTTGGGCCACAACAACCCCATGCATCGCTACAGGCTTGGGGAAGTGTGGCTGGAGAGCTGCCCGGCAGGAAAGGACCTGGGGGTTCTAATTGACAAGCGGCTGAGCATGAGCCAGCAGTGTGCCCAGGTGGCCAAGAGGGCCAATGGCCTCCTGGCTTGTATTAGAAATAGTGTGACCAGCAGAAGGAGGGAGGTGATTGTCCCCCTGTACTCAGCACTGGTGAGGCCACACCTTGAGTATTGCGTCCAGTTCTGGGCACCTCAATACGAGAGAGATCTCGAGGTGCTGGAGCGAGCGCAGAGGAGGGCAACGAAGCTGGTGAAGGGCCTGCAGAATAAATCTTATGAGGAGCGATGGAAGGAGCTGGGACTGTTTAGTTTGAGGAAGAGGAGGCTGAGGGGAGACCTCATCACTCTCTACAACTACTTGAAAGGACACTGTAGAGAGGCTGGTGCTGGTCTCTTCTCACGGGTAATTAGCGATAGAACAAGAGGGAATGGGTTCAAGCTGCAGCAGGGTAGGTTTAGGCTGGACATTAGGAAAAAATTCTTCCCAGAAAGAGTGGTCAGACACTGGAATAGGCTGCCCAGGGAGGTGGTGGAGTCACCATCCCTGGATGTGTTTGAGACTCATTGAGATGTGGTGTTAAGGGATATGGTGTAAGGGAGACCTTTGTAGAATGGAGTTGATGGTTGGACTCGATGATCCCAAGGGTCTTTTCCAACCTAAATGATTCTATGATTCTATGACTGCTGAGGGTTAAAGAACAGCAGGTGCCAATTGCTGCTGCCACAGTCCATAGACGACAGTATCGCACTAACCGAGACTCCCTGATTCCAATCCAGAACCTGATTAGTTGGCTAGAGACCCAAGGAGTGATCAGCAAGACTCACTCATCCTTTAACAGCCCTATATGGCCAGTGCAAAAATCTGATGGAGACTGGCGGCTAACAGTAGAAGGCCATTCATGGCCTGAATGAAGTCACACCACCATTGAGTGCTGCTGTGCCAGACATGCTAGAACTGCAGTATGAACTGGAGTCCAAGGCAGCCCAGTGCTATGCTACAATTGACATGGCTAATGCCTTTTTCTCTGTTCCTTTAGCAGCAGAGTGCAGGCCACAGTTTGCTTTCACCTGGATGGGCGTCCAGTACACCTGGAATTGACTGCCCCAGGGGTGGAAACACAGCCCTACTATTTGCCATGGACTGGTCCAGACTGCACTGGAGAAGGGTGGAGCTCCAGAACACCTGCAATACATTGATGACATCATTGTGTGGGGTAGTACAGCTACAAGAAGGTTTCAAGAAAGGTAAGAAGATAATCGAGATTCTTCTGAAAGCAGGTTTTGCTGTAAAAAGAGGTAAGGTCAAGGGACCTGCATGAGAGATCCAGTTCTTGGGAATTAAGTGGCAAGATGGTCATCGCCAGATCCCAATGGATGTGATTAACAAAATAACAGCTATGTCACCACCAACTAACAAAAAGGAAACACAAGCCTTCTTAGGTGTTGTGGGTTTTTTGGAGAATGCACATTCCAGGTTATAGTCAGGTTGTGAAACCTCTTTATGAAGAGACTCGAAAGAAATATGAGTTTACGTGGGGTCCTGAACAATGACAGGCCTTTGAGCAAATTAAACAAGGGATTGTGCACACAGTAGCCCTTGGACCAGTCTGAACAGGATGGGACATTAAATATGTGCTCTACATGGCAGCCGGGGACAATGGCCCTACCTGGAGCCTATGGCAGAGAGCACCAGGGGAGACTCAAGGTCAACCCCTAGGATTCTGGAGTCGAGGCTATAAAGGCTCCGAGGCCAATTATACCCCAACTGAGAAAGAAATCCTGGCAGCATATGAAGGAGTCAGAGCTGCCTCAGGGGTAATTGGTACTGAAGCACAGCTCCTCCTGTTCAATCGGTAATCCACCGATTACCAGTGCTGGACTGGATGTTCAAGGGTAAAGTTCCTTCTACTCATCATGCCACTGATGCTACCTGGAGTAAGTGGGTGTGGAATAATTACTAAATTGGCCAAGAATACAAAAATACAGCATTGTTCACACATTAAGGAAAGTCATAAAATCAAGAGGCTTCTGAGGTAGAATACAGCCGCAGTAGCACATGAAGAATGCAACATCTGTGATTCCCTGTACAAGGTTGTTTGCGAAACTACACGAGGGATGGAACGGAACACGCTTGTTCCGTGGCCTTCCCTTGTGACGAATAGCAGATATGGGGACGAGATGGTACTACGGAACTGATAAGCGGCCTACATGCTACCCGAGCCAACATTTCGTCAAATGTTGATGAAATGCTGTCCTTTTGTGCGAACTTTGCTCATTACAATGTACCAAAACACACCTCCATCCCGGAGGCTATCTGCCCCCGAGGTGTGAACACTCCTCCTTGAATACATTAATCATAATAAAAGTACGTATGACTAAAGTCACTCAAACTCCACTTTGAAGATAAAAAAATAATATAAAAATAGCCCAAGAGAGGGGGGATGTCAGGGAAGACACCATCGCGAAGAATTCCACCGCTGATTTCCGGGATCAGTCGACGGGCTGAGCCTTTCTTCCCCCCATAGGGACGCCTTTGGGTAAGACTTCGATTACACCGAGCGCTTTCTCGGGGACTTAGAAATTTCTCTAGAGAATCTCTACCCTACATTTATAGCCAGGCTGTATCGTTTATAATTTTGTCGCGCGTTTGTATACTTAGCAATATCTTTATTTGCACGTGCTTTGCAGACAGTGTATTTATCACCGGCAATCCTAAAGAACCTGTATATCTGTTGTTTAAATAAACTGCACTTTTTTAAGTAGCTAGTCGTTTCGCTTTCTCACTGAACGCGACCAAAACTACAGAGAGGCCGTGCTAGTTCAGGAGCACGACTAGACTGAAGGTGCAGTCCACTATTAGTGTATCCAAATCGTAATAGTTTAATACATATTAAACGCGATTGGACTGATAGTGCTGAATTGGGCATCACTCAGAATTTAAACCTAGCCGCACCTAGCCTCCCACCTCGGTGAGGAGTGTTAGAACGCAAGGGGGTTTATCTTCTGCCAAAACCGCTTGGCCCCGTTTCACGTAACAGTGGGTTGCCTTAATCACACAACGAGCTCGAATAGGAAACCCCAATCATCCAGGAATTGTAGAAGTGATCACAAACTGGCCTGAAGGCACAGACTTCACAATGCCACCAGAGGAGGTGGTGACTCGTGCTGAGGAAGCCCCACCATATAATGAACTCTCAGATAATGAGAAACAGTATGCTCTGTTCACTGATGGATCTTGTCATATTGTAGGGAAACATCGAAAGTGGAAAGCTGCTGCGTGGAGTCCTACACAACAGGTCGCAGAAGCAACTGAAGGAGAAGGTGAATCGAGTCAATTTGCAGAGGTGAAAGCCATCCAGCTGGCCCTAGACATTGCTGAATGAGAAATGTGGCCAATACTCGATCTCTGTACTGACTCATGGATGGTGGCCAATGCTCTGTGGGGATGGTGTGGAATAATTACTAAATTGGCTAAAAATACAAAAGTACAGCATTGTTCACACATTAAGGAAAAGTATAAAATCAAGAGGCTTCTGAGGTAGAAAATAGCCGCAGCTGGCATGAAGAATACATCTGTGGTTCCCTGATAAGGATGCTTGTGAAGCTACATGAGGTACGGGGCAGGATGCAATTATTCCGCGGCTTTACCTTATGATGTATAGCAGATACGGGAATGGGATGATACCATGAAACAGATAAGCTGCCAATTAACTGCCTGCTCGATACTCGGAGCCAACATTTTGTCAAATTTTGATGAAATGCTGTCCTTTGTGCGAACTTTGCTCATTATAATGTCATTATAATACCAAAACACACCTCCATCCCGGAGGCTACCTGCCTCCAAGGTGCGACCACTCCTCCTTGAGTCTGCGCCCTGAATTTCTCGTAAACTATACCTTTAATTGTGAAGCGAGAGAAATTTACACCAATCATGATAAAAGTATGTATGACTCGAGTCACTCAAACTCCACCTTGAAGATAACAAATAGTATAAAAATAGCCCAAGAGAGGGGGGATACCCAGGGAAGACACCATCGCAAAGAATTCCATCACTGACTTCCGGGATCAGTCGACGGGCTGAGCCTCTCTTCCCCCTCATAGGGATGCCTTTGGGTAAGACTTAGACTATACCGAGTGCTTCCTCGGGAAACTTAGAAATCTCTCTAGAGACTGTCTCTCCTACATTTAGAGCCAGGCTGTATCGTTTATAACTTTGTTGCGTGTTTTGTATATGTAACAATCCTTTCATTTGCACGTGCTTTGCAGACAGTGTATTTATCACCGGCAATCCTAAGAACCTATATATCTGTTGTTCAAATAAACTGCACTGTTTCAGTAGCTAGTCGTTTCGGTTTCTCACTGAACGCGACCAAAGACTGGAGAGTGGCCGTGCTAGTTCATGAGCATGACTAGACTGAAGGTGCAGTCTACTATTAGTGTATCCAAATCGTAACAGTTTAATGCATATTAAACGCGACTGGACTGATAGTGCTGAATTAGGCATCACTCAGAATTTAAACCTACCGCACCTGGCCTCCCACCTTGGTGAGGGGTGTTAGAATGCAAGGGGGTTTATCTTCTGCCAAAACCGCTTGGCCCCTTTCATGCAACAGATTTGGAGTGGGAACATAAAGGTGAACTGTTTTTAGCTCCGTGGGCCCATGACACTTCAGGTCACCAAGGAAGGGATGCAACATATAAATGGGCCCGTGACCAAGGGGTGGATTTAACCATGGACGCTATTGTGCAGGTTATCCATGACTGTGAAACATGCGCCGAAATCAAGCAAGCTAAAAGGTTAAAACCTTTGTGGTATGGAGGGATGATGGCTGAAATATAAACATGGGGAGGCCTGGAAAACTGACTACATCACACTCCCTCAAACCCACCAGGGTAAGTGCTATCTGCTTGCTATGGTGGAAGGAAGCACCAGATGGTTGGGAACCTACGCCGTGCCCCATTCTACTGCCTGGAATACCATCCTGGGCCTTGAAAGGCAAGGCTTGTGGCGACATGGTACTCCAGAAAGAATGGAGTCAGACAATGGGACTCATTTTAAAAATAATCTTATAAGTACTTGGACAAAAGAACATGGCATTGAGTGGGTATAGCAGATCCCCTGTCATGCACCAGCTTCTGGGAAAATTGAGCGATACAATGGATTGTTAAAAACCACCCTGAAAGCAATGGGGGGTGGAACCTTTAAAAACTGGGACAAGCATTTAGCACAAGCTACCTGGTTAGTTAACACCAGGGGATCCACCAATCAAGCTGGTCCTGCTCAGTCAGACCTTTTACATACAGTAGAAGGGGATAAAGTCCCTGTGGTGCATGGAAGGAATATGCTGGGGAAAACTGTTTGGGTTTTTCCTACTTCAGGCAAAGGCAAACCCATTTGTGGGACTGTTTTTGCTCAAGGACCTGAATGTACTTGGTGGGTGATGCTGGAGAATGGAGAAGCTCAATGTGTGCCTCAAGGAAATTTGACCTGGGCGAGACTCAATCCTGCGTCTATAATAGATGAAGTTCTATAATTATGAACTAAGTGGACTTAATGAATTTTTGTGTATAGTGATAAATGATAAGGTACTGATCTGTGTGTATATACATTTATATCTGTACATGTGTGATGGATAAGATTAGTGATCTGAGCAAGGTGCTAATGGTATGGACTAAGGGGTGGAATGTCCTGGTTTGGGGTGGAGCAGAGCCCACTTTCTGTTCAGGGAGAGAGGCTCTTGCTCACACTTGTTGCTGTGGCAACCAGGGTCAGCTGACCTGGTTGTTTACCCCATGGAGGGGTTGCACCTGTGGGGAGGAGTGGACAGGTCAGGTGACCCAAGCTGACCAATCGGGTATTCCAGCCCATCTGCCCTGCTCAGGATAAAAGCTGAGGGAGCAAAGGGTTAGGTGCTTCTTCAATGGCTGATGTTTGAGGAGGATTCTGTGAGTTTGCGTACCTTCTATCCCCATCAGCATGTTCTGGAATCCAGTTCCCATTTGTCAGTGAGTCCAGTCTATAACTTTCCCAGTGCCTACCAGTGACATCTCACTGGAAGGTTGATACAGTTTTGTATATATTTTATCTATTTCATTATTTCTTTTTTTTATTTTATTATTAATATTTCATTGAATTAGTTTAGGTTTTTTTAACCTCATAACTCTCTCTATCTCCTTGGAGTGAGAGGTGGGGGAGAGCATCTGTTGTCTTGTCGTTTGCCAACCCAGACCAAACCATGACAGGATATTGTGGAGCTGGCTGGAACCAGCTGTGTCCAGTAGGGGGCAGACCCTGAACTCTTCTCAAAGAGGCCACCCCTGCAGCCTCCACCACTGGTATGGAAACCTTTCCACACTTATTAATTTAGCTGATACCTCTTATTTTAACAAAGCATGTTTTATATTTATTTTTAAAGTATTTTGAATAAAATTTTAAGGATATATTTTGTATTTTTCCACCATTAAGACAGGAGTTTATTTAAGTTCAAAAATGCATAACAAAAAAGTGGTTAACCCCCCCCCCCAAGTTATCAAAAAGATTTTTCCAAGAATAATTCCTAAGAAAGTCATACAAAATACAAGGACTAATGTTACTGATTCAGCAGGTGGCAGTCTTCTCTCCAAATCTGAAGTGAGCAAACATTTTAGAATCCTCAAGGAATACTTTACTCTTAGAGGTAACATGACAAATCTGACTATCATCAGAGTAACAACAGAGTTATAAACCATTTTCCTGGTTTCAGCTGGGATAGAGTTAACTTTCTTACTAGCAGCTGGTATAGTGCTGTGTTTTGGATGTAGGATGAGAATAATGTTGATAATACACTAATGTTTTTAGTTGTTGCTAAACAGTCAAGGCCTTTTCTGCTCTTCATACCACCCTGCCAGTAAGTAGGCTGGGAGTGCACAAGAAGATGGGAGGAGACATGGCTGGGACAGCTGACCCCAACTGACCAAAGGGAGATTCCATACCATATGAAGCTGACCTAGAGCTTATGGGTCAGGATTAAAGGGAGGGCAGGGACAGGTGACATTACATTGGGGGTCTGTTGAAGACTACCCAACCAGGAAGACCGAGCAGATGAGGCCCTCTATAAACAGATAGGAGAAACCTCACATTCACAAGCCACAGTTGTCAACTGTACCAATTAAGTTCATAACAGATGATCTATTAATCAGGAAATGCCTAACTTCCTGGTCTAATCAAGCTAATGGAATTATTCCTTCAAGGCTGGAACCTAATCTCAAAGGATACTAAAGCATTAAAATATGTGGGCTAGGATCAACTCTTCAAGGAAATTGTAGCAGTTTGGCCAAAGGAAAAATTCTGGAGCAGAGCAGCTTCTTCTGTTTCAAAAATTTGGATACCGCATCTGAATACCCTTTTTTTTTTTAACCCTCATAAGGAAATGTCGTGGTTTTGGCCAAATTGGCCAATGGCCGGTGACAGATGCTCCCCCCCAGCCTCTCGTGCATGGAGAGGAGGAGGAGGAGGAGAGATAAAGAGATTTATGAGTTTAGAAGAAACTAAACTACTTTAATGAAATATTAATAATAAAATAAAAAGAAAAATAATGAAATAGATACAGTATGTACAAAACCATATTAAGCTCCCAGGATGACATCACCAGCAGGCACTGGGGAAGTCCCAGACTGGACTCAGCAACAGGTGGGAATCGGGTTCCAGAGTTGGAGTCAGGAACACATGGATCAGGATCAAAGGCAGATGAACAGACAGGGTCCTCCTCGGACATCAGCCATTGAAGGAAGAGAGAGTTGACCCTTTGATCCCTCAGCTTTTATACTGAGCATGGGGCAGATGGGATGGAATACCCTGTTGGTCAATTTTTGGTCACCTGTCCTGTCTGCTCCTCCCTGCAGGTGGGACCCCTCTACGCTTTTCCATTTCCGACCCTCCAATGGGGCAAATAATGAAGTTAGCTGACCTTGGTTGTTATAGCAGTAAGCATAAGCAAGAGCCTTGCTGCATACCATTCCTTGTCACTAACTGTCTTATCACTCTGAATGAACCGTTTCAGACACAACATGCTGTTAATTTCATAGAGTTAGGAGAGGCTTATCTAAGAAGTAAAATTACAAAACAGAAAGTTGGTTCTGTTTTACCTCAAACCAGGACAGGAAGTGACGTGCTTTACATGAAATCTAGTTGTGCTGGCCTCTTGCCATTTTGCCAATTGTACAATAACTACATATTTAGGGATGAAACAGCTGTTGAGTTACTTCTATCAATTACTTCACACCATGTCTCTAGAAAGGAAGTAATTTGCAGACCAAGAGACTAGAGCTATAGTTAATAAACTAGAGGTCTCTGCAATCCAGAGATCCAGGAAAAGGCTAGTTGAACATGAGGTCCTACATTTTAGAGATGAAGGCAACAAAGCTCTGAAGGCTGTACTCAACAGGGACCACAGAGACATGGAAACCACAGTGCATCTTGTAAGTGAGAAAGACCAGCAGAGGGCTTCTGGAACTTACTGATCTGTGAATCAGTTCTATGAAATTTAAACTAGACACAGTGCATCACAAAAATGTATAAATGCTTGAGACAACCATCTCTAAGTTATCTAACATCAGAGTGATTTCATGATATCCAACTTAAATTTTCTTTTTCTTAATTTTGTTCCATTAATCTTAATAATTTTCCCTGGTAGAACTTTAAGGAAGGGATCTTAATCTGTCATTTATACTCTTTTGATATCACAGACAGCTCTATTGCTCAGATTATATATGCTTATTTCTTTTATGCTCCAATAGTCAGTTTTAAAGCTACTACTCTGAATTATTTCATCTTTTAAAAAAATCCACCCAAACTGTTCTGGCAGCTACAGACTGAGCTACTGGCATGGCCCAGCCAGCCATGCTCTTTCTGGAGTGACCAAAACAATATCAATTTCCTCCTATGCCACTTGGATATCTCCTAAAATTGAAGCATTCTCACAACTAATTCACTGCAATAGGGCAGTTGTTTCTCAACAGGCATAAGTCAGAAAAGTACAGACAGAAAATCATAACTTTCATAATATCATAAATTATTTGTCTAGAAGACTTTTTTTGGACTCATCTCAACTGTTGTTCTCTCATTTTCATCTTGTATCCCAATAATAATTTTCTAAAAAGTACAGCTGACTCACAGGGGGTAGAGAGGGGGAATAGAGCTATTATTTTGTGGTTTACAGCCCACAAGTGCTGCTTTTACCACTTGCCATTTGACTTGTGGCTTAGATTATTTCCTCCAAGTTGTATTAGTATATGGTTTTCTCAACATGAGCCACATTTTATGACTTTCAGATCAAATATCAGATTTTTTCCAGGTTTCTCTGTATTAGTGGTAACTGCTTTTTGTTCCAACGTATAAGCATTTACAAACATTACCAGCATAGTCTTTGACCCTCTGCATTGCTAATGAATAGGATAAACAAGCTTACAGCTCTCTGTGAAACCTAACAGACAACTCATACCAATCCAAACCATTATTAATTACCTCTACCTCATACTCATCATCTTCTGGCTAGTCTCAGTCTGAATTTGAAAGCTGTGATATATTTTCAGATTGTATTAGTTCAGATCCAACATTTTCTCTATAGTCCAAGTTTTAATTATCTTTAAGAGAAACATGTCAAGGCACTATACTGAATATTTTCATGAAATTCAAATGACATAGAAGTTAAACTATCAACTACTCATTTTGGAAATTGTCATAGTTTGTGCTGGGTTGAACAATGACAAGATGACAGATGCCCTCCCCCACCTCTCACTACAAGGAGAGGAAGAAGAGAGATAAAGAGAGTTATGAATTTAGAAAAAAAAATTACATTAATGAAATATTAATAATAAAATAATTTTTAAAAAATAATGAAATTGGTACAATAGCTATAAATATATACCTGATCAAGTTCCCAGGAAGATGTCACTGTCAGACACTAGCAAAGTTACAAGTGGAAAATGGAAGACACTGACTGGGATCAAAGGTAGATGAGCTAACAGGGTCCTCCTCAGACATCAGTCACTAAAGAAAGAGCCCACAGAAGAAAGCCAAAGAGCCAACCTGATGCCTTTGCTCCCTCAGCTTTTATCCTGAGCAGGGCAGATGGGCTGGAATACCCGATTGGTCAGCTTGGGTCACCTGACCTGTCCACTCCTCCCCACAGGTGCGACCCCTCCATGGGGTAAACAACCAGGTCAGCTGACCCTGGTTGCCACAGCAACAAGTGTGAGCAAGAGCCTCTCTCCCTGAACAGAAAGTGGGCTCTGCTCCACCCCGAACCAGGACACAAGTATATCCTAAAATCAAAATGAGGATATATAAATACCTGCACAGGGTATTATTTATGTGACAGCTGTTTTCTAAAAGCCAAGACTGTATTCTCCATGTTTTTCTCTTTTTTCTCTTATTTTTATGTTGCTTTACTAAAAGAAAAAAATAGTCAAAGACATACTTTAATATAAACATAAATTGATACTACCACAATTTTTAACCCTTCTACCTAGCTGTTATGTGAATTTTTCATGATATCTACCTAAACAACCCTCCTGTTCTCTTCCTTCCCTCTCCCACCTCCAAAATATCATCATTAGCATATCACTATTATCTTTTGGAGCAGTGTGGTGGGTTAACCTTGGCTGGCTGTCAGATGCCTAACAAACCGCTCTCTCACTTCCCCTCCTCAACAGGACAGGGGGAGAAAATAAGATGAAAAAGCTCACGGGTCGAGATGAGAACAGGGAGATCACTTACCAATTATCATCATGGGCAAAACAGACTCAACTTGGGGAAAATTAATTTAATTTATTGCCAGTTAAAAATAGAGTGGGATGGTGAGAAACAAAGACAAAACTAAAACCACCTTCCCCCTACCACACCCCTTCTTCCAGGCTCAACTTCACCCCTGTGTTCCTGACTCTTCTACTTCTTTCATCCATCTCCTGAGTGGTGCAGGGGGGATGGGGAAAGGGGGTTGGTGTCAGTTCATAACACTTCATCTCTGCCACTCCTTCCTCAAAATTTTCCCCTGCTCCAGCGTGGGGGCTCTCCCACAGGATACAGTCCTTCACAAACTGCTCCAGCATGGGTCTTTTCCATGCAGTACAGTCTTTCAGGAAAACACTGCTCCAGCATTGGCTTCTCTCCATGGGCCACAATTCCTGCCAGGAGCCTTCTCAAGTGTGGGCTCTCCAGAGACTGCAGCTTCCTTCATGGCATATCTACCTGCTGCAGCATGAGGTCCTGCACAGGCTCTGGCATGGTACTCCATGGGCTGCAGGGTGGACAGGTGGACAACCTGCTTTTCCATGGTCTTCTCCAGGGGCTTATACAGTTTTGGCTGGGATAGAGTTAAATTTCTCCATAGTAGCTTGAATGGGGCTATGTTTTGGATTTGTTCTGAAAACAGTGTTGCTAATACAGGGATGTTTCAGTTATTGCTGAGCAGCGCTTACACAGAGTCAAGGCCTTTTCTGCTGCTCACCCCACCCCACCAGCGAGCAGGCTGGGGGTGCACAAGAAGCTGGGAGGGGACACAGCCGGGACAGCTGACCCCAACTGACCAAAGGGATATTCCAGACCATATGACGTCATGCTCAGCAATAAAAGCTGGGGGAAGAAGAAGAAAGGGGGTGACGTTTGGAGCGATGGCATTTGTCTTCTCAATGTTAGGCATGATGGAGCCCTGCTTTCCTGGAGATGGCTGAACACCTGCCTGCCGATGGGAAGCAGGGAATTAATTCCTTGTTTTGCTTTGCTTGTGTGCACGGCTTTTGCTTTACCTATTAAACTGTCTTTATCTCAACCCACAAGTTTTGACACTTTTACCCTTCCAATTTTCTCCCCCACCCCTCTGTGGGGGAGTGAGTGAGCGGCTGTGCGGGCCTTAGCTGCCTACTGAGGTTAAACTATGACAGGGCTGCAGGGGAATCTCTGCTCCGGCGCCTGGAGCACCTACTACACAGAATCACAGAATGGTTCGGGTTGGAAGGGACCTTAAAGGTCATCTAGTTCCAACCCCCTTGCCATGGGCAGGGACACCTCCCACTAGACCAGGCTGCTCAAAGCCTCATCCAGCCTGGCCTTGAACACTTCCAGGGATGGGGCATCCACAGCTTCCCTGGGCAACCTGTTCCAGTGCCTCACCACCCTCACAGGAAAGAATTTCTTCCTAATATCCAATCTAAATCTCCCCTCTTTCAGTTTAAAACCATTACCCCTCATCCTATCGCAACACTCCCTGATAAAGAGTTCGTCCCCATCTCTCCTGTAGGCCCCCTTTAGGCACTGGAAGGCTGCTATAAGGTCTCCCCGGAGCCTTCTCTTCTCCAGGCTGAACAACCCCAACTCTCTCAGCCTGTCCTCATAGCAGAGGGGCTCCAGCCCTCTGATCATCTTTGTGGCCCTCCGCTGGACCCGTTCCAACAGGTCCATGTCCTTCTTGTGCTGAGGACTCCAGAGCTGGACGCAGGACTCCAGGTGGGGTCTCACCAGAGCAGAGTAGAGGGGCAGAATCACCTCCCTCGATCTGCTGGCCACACTTCTTTTGATGCAGCCCAGGATGTGGTTGGCTTTCTGGGCTGCAAGTGCGCATTGCCTGCTCATGTTGAGTTTCTCATCCACCAGTACCCCCAAGTCCTTCTCCTCAGGGCTGCTCTCAAGCCATTCTCTGCCCAACCTGTATTTGTGCCTGGGATTGCCCTTACCCAGGTGCAGGACCTTGCACTTGGCCTGGTTGAACTTCATGAGGTTCACACAGGCCCACCTCTCAGGCCTGTCCAGGTCCCTCTGGATGAAATCCCTTCCCTCCATTGTGTTGACCGTGCCACACAGCTTGGTGTCATCGGCAAACTTGCTGAGGGTGCACTCAATCCCACTGTCCATGTCACCCACAAAGATGTTAAACAGCACTGGTCCCAGTACTGACCCCTGAGGAACGCCACTCGTCACCGGTTTCCATGTGGACATTGAGCCGTTGACTGCAACCCTTTGAGTGCGGCCATCTAGCCAGTTCCTTTTCCACTGAGTGGTCCATCCATCAAATCCATGCCTTTCCAATTTAGAGACCAGGATGTCATGTTGGACAGTGTCAAATGCTTTGCATAAGTCCAGGTACTACCCCTCCTTCTTCACTGACCTTGGTGTCTGTGGTAGGTTGACCCTGGCTGGACACCATGTGCCAACCAAAGCTGCTCTAACACTCCTCCTCAGCTGGACAGGGGGAGAGAAAATATAATAAAAGGCTCATGGGTCGAGATAAGGTCAGGGAGATCACTCAGCAATTACTGTCATGGGTAAAACAGACTTGACTCGGGGAAATTAATTTAATTTTTTGCCAATTAGAAGTCAGAGTAGTGTAATGAGAAATAAACTCCAAATTTTAAAACACCTTTCCCCAACCCCTCCCTTCTTCCCAGGCTCAACTTCACTCCCAATTTCTCTACCTCCTCCTCCCAAGCAGTGCGGGGGATGGGGAATGTGGATTGTGGTCAGTTCATCACATGTTGTCTCTGACGCTCCTTCCTCCTCAGGGGGAGGACTCCTCACACTCTTCCCCTGCTCCAGTGTGGGGTCCCACCCACGGGAGACAGTTCTCCACAAACTTCTCCAACATGAGTCCTTCCCACAGGCTGCAGTTCTTCATGAACTGCTCCAGCATGGGTCCTTTCCACAGGGTGCAGTCCTTCAGGAACAGACTGCTCCAGCATGGGTCCCCCTCGGGGTCTCAAGTCCTGCCAGCAAACCTGCTCCTGCGTGGGCTCCTCTCTCTCCACGGGGTCACAGGTCCTGCCAGGAGCCTGCTCCAGCACGAGCTCTCCATGGGGTCACAGCCTCCTCCGGGCATCCACCTGCTCCAGCATGGGGTCCTCCACGGGTTGCAGGTGGATATCTGCTCCACTGTTAACCTTCACGGTCTGCAGGGGACCATGGTCTTCACCAGGGGCTGCAGGGGAATCTCTGCTCTGGCTCCTGGAGTACCTCCTCCCCTTCCTTCTTCACTGACCTTGGTTTCTACATAGTTGTTTCTCTCACTCCTCTCTCCTGATTGCTGTCATGCAGTTGGGGTTTTTTTGTTTTTTCTTAACTATGTTATCACAGAGGTGCCACCACTGTTGCTGATTGGCTCGGCCTTGGCAGCTGTGAGTCCATCTTGGAGCTGGCTGACATTGGCTTTATTGGACATAGAGGAAGCTTCTAGCAGCTTCTCACAGAAGCCACCCCTGTAGTCCCCCACTACCAAAACCTTGCCATGCAAACCCAATACAGTGTCTGCAGGGTTGTTTCACATTTTTTTTTCTCGCTCCTCTCTCTCACAGCTGCTGCACAATGCTTTCACCCCTTTCTTAAATATGTTATCACAGTGGCACCACCAGCTTCACTGACTGGCTCAACTTTGACCAGTGGCAGGTCTGTCTCAGAGCTGGCTAGAACTGGCTCTGTCTGACATGGGAGCATCTCCTGATCTCTTCTCACATAGGCCACGTCTTCAGGCCCTCCACTACCAAAACTTTGCCATGTAAACCCAATACAAGAAGTATAATTTGAAGCAGCAAATTATCCTAGTACAACATTCTGCCTTTTTTTTCTCACTTCTGCTCAGTACTCAGTTATTATTATTATCTTAAATATCCTAATCAAAGACAAATTTATTAAAAACAATATAGTGAAAAGACTTCAATATGTTTGGTACACAGGTGTTTTTGTATTCCAGAACAAATATAATATACTAAAGAGATATCATTTACTTCAATCTTCAGAAGATATATACAAGTCTTTAAAAGACTATGAAAAATACTAACTATTGTGTGACAGTAAAAATTCTACTAGCAGTTAAAAAGTGTTTAAGAAACAGGACCTAAATGGTTATAGTCATAATTGATTCTCCAGATGAAAAGAAGTGAAGCAGTTAGAAGCATGGTAAGACTATATATGGAGATTAACAATGCTTAAGAGAATGAGAACTGCAAGTATATGACAATAGGATGTAAAATACTTGACTGCTGTGTATTTAGGATGGCTCCATTATTCACAATTGGGGGTGTCAACAATAAGTTAGTAGATCATCAAAAAGGAGCACCATCGATGCACTCGTGCATATTTATTAGAGAAAATAGGGGAATCTTTCTCATTGTAGTAGCAAATCAGAGAACAGGGGGTAACAAATCATAGAAAAAGTAATTATACTAAGGCATGTAAAATGACATAGCAAACTGGCTTTTGCAGGATCAGAAATCTATGCTGATCAACATAAACTGATACTCAAGGTTATCACTGCTTTTTATTTTAAACCGACATATTTATTTCATTTGCACATGCTTGAAAGTTATGGAAGAAAAAAAAAAGAAGGGGAAAACATACCTCTGATAAAAATGTCTGGGCTGATTTCTGTGCTCCTACATGGAGCATATATTCATATACGTACAGTGCTAATCTGAAAAATAAACAAGACAATATTTAGTATTGTGCATTTGTTTTCTCCTCTTTTTAGAAACAAAGGACTTTAGAAATCACTGTTGCACACTGTTTCCTTTCAGAAACCATTATGCACCAAGCATGTCAAATCTATTATCTATAATGAGCTTTTAAAACTTGAACATATAGGTCAATCTGAGCAGAGGTGTTTAAATGGTAGCTAATTAAATATTATTAAAAAACCATATTACTTGATGTCAATATTTTAATGATATTTGGACAGGTGCCCAGTTAGCTAACAACTGACCTACTGCTGCCTATTTGCCCACTATAGCATGCTTACTGTAAATATAATATATTCATGCAACAACACTGATTATTTTTCCAAATCAAAATTTTTTACATGTAGAATGTGTAAAGCTGTGAGCACATGTGAACAGTAGTTTATGTTTATTGAAAGAACATGCAAACTTCAAGCTGCATCAGGAAAAGTAATTACAGAATCCACGACTACTGTAGTACAACCACATCTCTTAAGCAGAATGTAAACATATTTTTAGATTTAGTCAGATGTGCATCTTTGAGTTCTGATGACAACACAGCTACACATTATTGTCACAGTTCCAGAAGGAGCTTCACAAAAAGTGATCTTCAGCAGGCAGGCACATATCCAAGTAAATCAATAGAGTTGGCACAAGGATCTCAATGCAAAAAGGGGACTCATACCCTGAATGGCTATCCACTAGAACTTGGGCCGAGAATGCCTTTTAAAAAACCCAAGAACAGGTGAGCAGTAACAAACAACAATTTCTGTTAATATAGGCTAGATCCGAGTTAGAAAACTGAACATGTGGCACTTCCTATTCTGCAACTGATTCTCTAGAGATGTTCCCGTCTGTCTGCATTTTTCAAGTCTTTCAAAATGAAATCTCATTTACTGAGGTTTTCATCTCTGTTTAAAATAATGATTTAATAATAATGCTTAGAAATTGTCTATAAAACATTTCAGTCCAAGAAAGAAAAGAAAATCAGGTTGTACTTTTTTAAAAACTGCTAGATGAACTGTTTTTAAGAAGCAAAAATCAATGAGTGCACTTTGTGATATACTGCTATTTAATAATTAAGCATATGATTGGTTTTAGTTTGAAGCTTGAAAGGGACCGTACCCACTTTTTAATTCTGGCATTTTACAAAACAGTTGTCTATTAGTTTGTATTAAGCCATATGAATAAATACAAACAGTGCGATAAGGAGAAAGCACTTAAGTTATTCTAATGGATCATGGTACCATTCATTGCTCAAATGCCTAACAGCTCAGAGATAATACAGTGATATGCTTTTTCTAAGTACTGTGAAGAGAGAAAGGCTCACTTATTCTAGATTATCATCTCAAAAGTAAGTACAACCAAATCTTTTTTTAAAAAAAGAAAAGTCAAATCTTGTTGACTTAATACTTTCCAGTTGAACTATGATTCAATTTTTAAGCAATAAATGGTTATAGACAAAATCTAAGATCAGAAAGATGTAAAAGACAGAGGAAGAACTCTATATAATAACCAAGACAACTTATAGTCCTGGTTTGAGCAACACAGGACTAATTTATTTTCTAATGCTTGGGAAAACTGCACTTTTAGAAGGCTCTAGTGTCTGAATTTACTTTATAGCCAGCTAGGCTCTGTGGGATTCAAGGTCTCAGTGTTTTCGAGTCTTGCCAGGTGCAGGGATTAGGAAGAGTGAGACCCAGGCATTTGACCCAGGCTGGCCAACAGGATTATTTCATACCATGAACGTCAAACTCAATATAAATTAGGAAGTTTGCTGTGTAGTTCTCTCTCTCCCTTGATGGCGGTAGTCCAGAGAACTCCTTGTCCTGGTGCCAGACCCCTGAGGCCTTCCCTTCCTCCCGAAGCCGTTGTGCTCTCAGTGTCCGACATTTGCTGTCCACTGCTGGGAGTGCACAGCTTCCTACTGATATAATTGGCTGGGTATAATCCTTGTATATCTTATATTAGTATCGGGATCAATACTGGTTCTTTAGTATTATTGTTAATTATTTAGTCTTATCCTATTAAATCTATTTATATTTCAACCCTTGTGTTTCCTTGCTTTCCCCAATTCCCCTTCCCATGTGGGGAGGGGTCCTCGGGTGATAGAATAATTGTCTAAATTACAATAAACTGTTATGAGATTTTCAAACCATAACACTTATATACCTAGCAACACTTAAAAATACTTCATTTGTCTTCCAAGATGCACAATTTTTTGTTCTTATCAAAACATGAAGCCTGCAGTCCAGATAAAAGGATTTGTGTGATCACATCCTTTCTATCCTACAAAGGAAAGCAAAAAAGCACCAGAACCAGGCGTTTATTGCAGATACACCACCTTCATAAGTCTGACGCCTATTAAAAGCTTTAGCGAATACTGCACTATGATACCCAAATCAACAGCATAATACTTTAATATCATAAAAGATTTTTAAGTATCATCTAAGGACTCCGGGATTCTATCTGCAAAACACAGCACATGCCAGCAATATTCCAGTATAACTGAATATCACTACCCTGCATGCATCCTAGTTGGTCAGCATCTAAAAAAAACCAAGATATTTTTAACACAACAACAAAGATAGCACTAGAGGTTTCATATAAGCATATGTAATGTGCTAATTAAACTGTAATTAAAATTATAGTCTCCTACACTTTGACATACATCCTGGTCTAAATATACTATGAAATGAAATGGTGAAACAACTTTGACAGATGCAAGAGAGAAGGCAAAGTATAAAAAATAATCCGATTGGTTCATTTTAAATGTAAATTGTTTGCTCATCCTAGTTATTATTCTGTCAGTAAGTTTTTACAGAAGTTAACAACATTATAGTTCCATTCAGAAATAAATGCATTTGACACAGAGATATAAAAAACAACTAATGTTTTACTGCATTAGTCACAGCAAAAAGATGCATGAAAACTGATGCTCTGAGGAAAGATCGCAAAGAAATCAAAAAAGATTCAACACAGTGTAACAAGTAGGATTAAT
Organism: Larus michahellis; assembly: GCF_964199755.1. NCBI lineage: Eukaryota > Metazoa > Chordata > Aves > Charadriiformes > Laridae > Larus > Larus michahellis. Next base: position 4,203,637 of record NC_133929.1, on the reverse strand, counting down.
GGACATAGTGATTTAACTATGACATAAGAAAGACTAGAACAAGATAAAAATGGCCACAGTCAGAGTATGTAAAATGAGAATAGATGTAAAATATGTATGTAAAATGTAGACTAGAATAGAACAGAATAGAACAGAACAGAATAGTCCAAATGCCTCTGAAACACTGACAGGCATGGGGCATCGACCACATTTCATCTGGTCCCTTACAATTTCAGTGTCCACAAATCTAAAGTCACTGTTCCCACACTCATGCTCCTCCGACTCAGGGGACCGGGCAGCCCGAGGTCTGTCAGTATTATTAAAGACTGAGGCAAAAAAAGCATTGAATGCCTCCACTTTTTTCTTCATCCCTATTAGTCAGGTGACCATCTTCAACAAATATTGGTCCAATGTTTTCTTTGGACTTCCTCGTGCTATTAACATACTTTAAAAAGCCTTTCTTGTTGTCTGACACAACACTGGCCATTTTCATCTCTAATTGAGCCTTTCGTGGTTTCTTCCTGCATATGCAGATCACAGCTCTGTAATCTTCCTGCAAAGCCTGACTTCGCCTCCAGAGATCATGCAATTTCTTTTTCCTCCTGAGCTCCACGAGGAGTTCCCTGTTCAGACAAACTGGTCTTCTGCCCTGCTTGCTTGACTTATGGTAAAATGGAATTGCCTGCTCCTGTGCTTCTAAAAGGTAGTTCTTCAAGACTGACCAGCACTCGTGGACTCCTAAGCCCTCAAAAACTCTGGAAAAACTCAAATGGAAGAAGGAAGTTTACAGAAGGTGGAAAAAGGCACTGGCCACTTGGGAGAAGTATAGGAATGTTGTCAGAGGATGCAGGGATGCAATGAGGAAGGCTAGGGCCCACTTGGAATTAAACCTGGCAAGGGACGTCAAGGACAACAAGAAGGGCTTCTTCAAGTACATCAGCAGTAAAAGGAAGACTAGGGAAAACGTGGGCCTGCTGCTGAATGGGGTGGGTGCCCTGGTGATGGAGGATGCAGAGAAGGCGGAGTTACTGAATGCCGCCTTTGCTTCATTCTTTACTGCTAAGGCCATCCCTCAGGAACCCCAGACCCTGGAGGTAGGAGAGAGAGCCTGGAGAAAGGAAGACTCTCCCTTGATCGAGGAGGAAAATTAGAGATCATTTGGGCAAACTTGACACCCACAAATCCATGGGCCCTGATGGGATGCACCCACGAGTGCTGAGGGAGCTGGTGGATGTTGTTGCAAAGCTGCTCTCCATCATCTTTGAAAGGTCCTGGAGAACAGGCGAGGTGCCTGAGGACTAGAGGAAAGCTAACGTCATGCCAGTCTTCAAAAAGGACAAGGAGAAGGACCCAGGAAACTACAGGGTGATCAGCCTCACCTCCATCCCTGGAAAGATGATGGAACAGCTCGTTCTGGGCCTCATCTCTAAGCACGTAGAGGAAAAAGCTCAGGATCAGTGCATCCCTAAGAGCAAGAAATCGGCCAAGGGACGCAGGAGACCTGCATGGTTGAGCAGGGAGCTTCTGAAAAAGCTCAAGTGGAAGAAGGGAGTTTACAGTAAGTGGAAGAAGGGACTGACCCCTTGGGAGGATTACAAGAATGCCGCCAGGGCGTGCAGGGATGAAACAAGGAAAGCCAAGGCCTCCTTGGAATTAAACCTGGCCAGGGATATCAAGGTCAACAGGAAGGGCTTCTTCAAGTATATTGGAGGCAAAAGGAAAACTAGAAAAATGTGGGCCTGCTGTTGAATGAGACAGGAGCCATGGTGACGGAGGATGTGGAGAAGGCGGAGTTACTGAATGCCTTCTTTGCTTTGGTCTTTACTGCTCAGGCCACCCCTCAGGAGTCCCAGACTTTGGAGAAAGTAACAGGGAAATTCTGGATGAAGGAAGACTTCCCTTGGGTTGAGGAGGATCATGTTAGAGATCAATTAAGTCAACTGGATATTCACAAGTCTGATGGGATGCACCCAAGAGTGCGGAGGGAGCCGGCAGAAGTCATTGCTGGGCCGCTCTCCATCATCTTTGAAAGGTCCTGGAGAACAGGCGAGGTGCCTGAGGACTGGAGGAAAGCCAATGTCACTCCAGTCTTCAAAAAGGGCAAGAAGGAGGACCCAGGGAACTACAGGCTGGTCAGCCTCACCTCCATCCCTGGAAAGATGATGGAACAGCTCGTTCTGGGCATCATCTCAAGGCATGTGGAGGAAAAGTAGTCAACATGGAGTATAGGAAGTATCAGGAGTAGTCAACACGGAGTCAATCACATCCTCCTCTACCTGTCTGGCATTTTCTGCTCACTCTTAAATATATTTTTACAGAGGCACTACTGACTTAGTTGATGGGCTCAGCTTTGGCTAGCAGTGGGTCTGCTGCAGAACCAGACAGAACCAGCTGTGTCCAGCAGAGGCAGCCCCTGAACTCCCACAGGGGCCACTCTGCAGCACCACCATCCTTCCTAAAACCTTACCACATACACATACCTTAAAAAAATAATATATATTTTAACTGAAGGTATAGTTGTATACAACCATTATCCAGAAAGTAATAAAATCAATGTGGTAGAGTGAAAGCCTCAAGCTCCCCAAATTTGGCAGTGCGTCAAAGTACATTCCAAGTAGTATACTCTTTCACAAAGTCTATGACAGAGATTAGTGCAATCACAGAAATATATCAGCTTATTTCCTAGATGTTAGCACCTCCTTTGCCAGCAATAGCTATTATGCTGTTAACATCTGATGCTGGGTATAGGAAAAATTATATATATAGTTGTAATGTTCCAGATCTGAGTATCACAGAAATAGCATTTTTGTATTGTTAATAGACTTCATTTTTTTAAACTAATCGTGTATGGAAATTTCTGCATACAACACACTACCCATAAAACATTTTATATTAAATAATAATTTAAAAAATCAAAATGAAAACTAATAAATCAATATCCATAGATAATTTTTAGTTTGTGTGAAGGAGAGTGAAACAGCTGAGCAACATTTAAAAGTAGTTCCATAGAAGTGATCCTAAATGTTCCTTTCTGTGTTTAAGGAGACTTACAGTATTCCAAAAAAGTGTTTTTTTTCATATTTTCAACAGTCATGTATGCCATGGCCAAACCATGATCTCTTCCCTATTTTATCATACTGACGAGCACAATCATAGAATATCCCAGGTTGGAAGGGACCTCTAAAGATCAGTGAAGAGTACACCTATCCGAGCCATGGGCAGCCAGTTTCTCCAGGAGAATGCTGTGGGAAACGGTGTCAAAGGCTTTACTAAAGTCTAGGTAGACAACATGCACTAAGTGGGTCACGTTGTCATAGAAGGAGATCAGGTTAGTCAAGCAGGACCCGGCTTTCATAAACCCATGCTGACTTGGCTTGATCCCCTGGTTGTCCTGTATATGCCGTGTGATGGCACTCAGGATGATCTGTTCCATGACCTTCCCAGGCACTGAGGTCAGACTGACAGGCCTGTAGTTCCCCAGATCCTTCTTCCGGCCTTTCTTGTAGATGGGCATCACATTTGCTATATTCCAGTCAACTGGAACCTCCCGGTTAGCCAGGACTGCTGGTAAATGATGGAAAGTGGCTTGGTGTGCACTTCTGCCAGCTCCCTAAGTACCCTTGGGTGGATCCCATCAGGCCCCATAGACTTGTGCATGTCTAAGTGGTGTAGCAGGTCACTAACCATTTCCCCTTGGATTATGGGGGCTTCATTCTGTTCCCTGTCCCTGTCTTCCAGCTCAGGGGGCTGGGGACCCAGAGAACAACTGGTCTTACTATTAAAGACTGAGGCAAAGAAGGCATTAAGTACCTCATCCTTTTCCTCATCCCTTGTCACTATGTTTCCCCCCCGCATCCAATAAAGGATGGAGATTCTCCTTAGCCCTCCTTTTGTTGTTAACGTATTTATAGAAACATTTTTTATTGTCTTTTACAACAGTAGCCTGATCAAGTTTTAGTTCAGCTTTGGCCCTTATAATTTTCTCCCTGCGTAACCTCACAACATCCTTGTAGTCCTCCTGAGTTGCCTGCTCCATCTTCCAGAGGTTATAAACGCTTTTTTTTTCCTGAATTCCAGCCAAAGCTCTCGGTTTAGCCAGGTCAGTCTTCTTCCCCACTGGCTCATCTTTTGGCACATGGGACAGCCTGCTCCTGTGCCTTCTTGAAGAATGTCCAGCCTTCCTGGACTCCTTTGCCCTTCAGGACTGCCTCCCAAGGGACTCTGTCAAGCAGGCCCCTAAACAGGCCAAAGTCTGCCCTCCGGAAGTCCAAGGTAGCAGTTCTGCTGACCCCCCTCCTTACTTCTTCAAGAATCAAAAACTCATTTTGTGATCGCTATGCCCAAGATGGCCTCCAACCCTCACATCACTCACAAGTCCTTCTCTGTTTGCAAACAAATCCCATGGGGCGCCTTCCCTAGTTGGCTCCCGCACCAGCTGTGTCAGGAAGTTATCTTCCATACACTCCAGGAACCTCCTAGGCTGTTTCCTCTCCACTGTATTGTATTTCCAGCAGACATCTGGTAAGTCCCCCGTGAGAACAAGGGCTAGTGATCTTGAGATTTCTCCCAGCTGCTTGTAGAATGTTTCATCTGCCTCTACATCCTGGTTGGGCAGCCTATAACAGACTCCCACCATGATACCTGCCTTGTTGGCCTTCCCCCCAATTCTTACCCAACCCTATCATCACCATCATTAAGCTCTAGACAATCAAAACTGTCCCTAACATGCAAGGCTACTCCACCACCTCTCCTTCGCTGCCTGTCTCTTCAGAGAGAGACTCCCTGATGCTCTTCAAGCTACTCACTTCCTCCTGGAGCTCTGCCACTAAGTGGAGGAATTCTTATGCTGGTGTCGGATGGCAGTGATGGGCACGCCTGTGGGAGATGTGCCCAGGTAGAGGAGCTCCTCTGATTAGTGACGGAGCTCAGGGAGGAGGTAAGTAGGTTGAGGAGCATCAGGGAATGTGAGAGGGAGATAGATGCTTGGAGTAGAATCCTGCATCCCACGATAGAAACCCAGCAGGCAGACAGAACCCCTGCAGCAGAGAGCTCCCTGTCCTCTCTCCCCCCAACTGAAGGTGGTGACCTGGAGGACAGGGGGCAATGGCAGGAAGTTCCTGCCCAGCGCAACAGGCACTGCACTCAGGACTGCCCGGCAACTACCCCATCTTCCTGGGTGCCATTATGTAACAGGTACAGTGCTCTGCAAGGGAAGCTGGATGATGACAAGCGTGATAGTTCTCCTACCTTGGAGGTGTCAGCAAGGTCTAGTCAGACCTCCCCTGCATCAAAACCTCTGTGGTAAAGAAGAAAAGACGGGTCCTTGTCATAGGTGACTCGCTGCTGCAGGGAGCAGAAGGCCCAATATGCAGGCCGGACCCGGTACATAGGGAGGTCTGCTGCCTCCCTGGGGCCCGGGTCAAGGACGTGAAGAGGATGCTTCCTACCCTGCTACGGCCCTCAGGCTATTACCTGCTTTTGCTCTTTCAGGTAGGCAGCGACGAGGTAACAAAAAGAAGTCCAAGGGCAATGAAGAAAGATTTCAAGACCCTGGGACAGCTGGTCAAGGGATTGGGAGTGCAAGTTGTGTTCTCGTCTATCCCCCCAGTTGTGGGGAATGATGAGGGGGTAAATAGGAGGAGCCAGCAGATCAATGCCTGGCTCTGAGCCTGGTACTACCAGCAGGACTTTGGGTTCTTCGATCATGGCCTGATCTACAGAACGCCAGGCCTGCTGGTAACAGGCGGGAATACCTTGACTTCCAGGAGAAAAAGGGTTCTAGGACAAGAGTTATCAGGGCTCATTGATAGGGCTTTAAACTAGATTTGAAGGGGGGTGGGAACGGTACTGGGCTTGCTGGTGAGGTGCCAGAGCGTAGTTGCTCAGCACTTGTGGGGGAGCGTGCCAGTATTTCTGAGAGCCAGAAGGCACAGCACATCTCAAGGGTCAAAACTACACACACGACTCCCTCTCTGAAATGCTTATACACCAATGCACGCAGCACGGGGAATAAGCAGGAAGAGCTGGAGATCTGTGTGCGGTCGCAGGGCCACGATCTCATTGCAATTACTGAGACGTGGTGGGACAGCTCACGTGACTGGAACGCCGTCATGGATGGCTATGTCCTTTTCAGGAAAGACAGGCCAGTGAGGCGTGGTGGTGGAGTTGCTCTTTATGTGAGAGAGCACCTGGAATGCATCGAGCTCTCACCAGGGGCGGATGAAGAGAGAGTCGAGAGCTTATGGGTAAGGATTAAGGGGCAGGCAAATATGAGGGACACTGTTGTGGGTGTTTATTACAGGCCACCTGATCAGGATGGGGAAGCTGATGAGGCCTTCTACAGACAGCTGAAGGTAGCCTCGCAATCGCAGGCCTTGGTTCTCATGGGGGACTTCAATCACCCCGATATCTGCTGGGAAGGCTACACAGCCAGGCACGCACAGGCCAGGAGGCTCCTCCAGTGCATTGATGACAACTTTTTGGCACAGGTGGTACAGGAGCCAACAAGGAGAGGAGCACTCCTGGACCTGGTACTGACAAACACAGAGGGACTGGTGGAGGACATGAAGGTTGGGGGCAGCCTTGGCTGTAGTGATCACGAGAAGATACAGTTCAGGATCATGGGTACTATGCACAAAACAACAAGAAGTAAAATCACAACCTTGGACTTCAGGAGGGCTAACTTTGACCTCTTCAAGAAACTGCTTGGAGAGATCCCGTGGGCTAGGGCTCTGGAAGGCAAAGGGGCTCAAGAGAGCTGGTTGGTATTCAAAGACCACTTCCTCCAAGCTCAGGATCGGTGCATCCCTAAGAGCAGGAAATCGGCCAAGGGACGCAGGAGACCTGCATGGTTGAGCAGGGAGCTTCTGAAAAAGCTCAAGTGGAAGAAGGGAGTTTACAGTAAGTGGAAGAAGGGACTGACCCCTTGGGAGGATTACAAGAATGCCGCCAAGGCGTGCAGGGATGAAACGAGGAAAGCCAAGGCCTCCTTGGAATTAAACCTGGCCAGGGATGTCAAGGTCAACAGGAAGGGCTTCTTCAAGTATATTGGAGGCAAAAGGAAAACTAGAAAAATGTGGGCCTGCTGTTGAATGAGACAGGAGCCATGGTGATGGAGGATGCGGAGAAGGCGGAGTTACTGAATGCCTTCTTTGCTTTGGTCTTTACTGCTCAGGCCACCCCTCAGGAGTCCCAGACTTTGGAGAAAGTAACAGGGAAAGAGAAAGACTTCCCCTGGGTTGAGGAGGATCGAGTGAGAGATCAATTAGGTCAATTGGATATCCACAAGTCCATGGGCCCCGATGGGATGCACCCACGAGTGCTGAGGGAGCTGGCGGAAGTCATTGCTGGGCCGCTCTCCATCATCTTTGAAAGGTCCTGGAGAACAGGCGAGGTGCCTGAGGACTGGAGGAAAGCCAATGTCACTCCAGTCTTCAAAAAGGGCAAGAAGGAGGACCCAGGGAACTACAGGCCAGTCAGCCTCACCTCCATCCCTGGAAAGATGATGGAACAGCTCATTCTGGGCATCATCTCAAGGCATGTGGAGGATAAGAAAGCTATCAGAAATAGTCAACATGGATTCACCAAGGGGGAATCATGTCTGACCAATCTGATAGCCTTCTACGATGGCATGACTGGATGGAGAGATGAGGGGAGGGCGGTAGACGTGGTCTACCTTGACTTCAGCAAGGCTTTCGACATGGTCTCCCACAGCATCCTCATAGGGAAGCTTAGGAAGTGCGGGTTATCATAGAATCATAGAATCATAGAATTTTTGAGGTTGGAAGCGACCTTTAAGATCATCGAGTCCAACCTTTAGCCTACCCTGACAAGAGCCACTTCTAAACCATGTCCCTCAGTGCCCCATCTACCCTTTTTTTAAACACCTCCAGGGATGGTGAATCCACCACCTCCCTGGGCAGCCTATTCCAATGTTTAATAACCCTTTCAGTGAAAAAATGTTTCCTAATATCTAATCTAAACCTCCCCTGACGTAACTTGAACCCGTTTCCCCTCGTCCTATCACTTGTCACCAGGGAGAAGAGGTCAGCCCCCATCTCTCTACAGCCTCCTTTCAGGTAGTTGTAGAGGGTGATAAGGTCTCCCCTCAGCCTCCTCTTCTCCAGGAGATACGGGGTGGGGGTGGGCTCCCCGATATACCCCAAGGTAGCCCGTTAGGCCTAATGATTAGATATTGGGATAGTTCCCCTTCTCGAAAAGGGAAATCCAAGGAGAAATTGGTCTGTTATTGTATGGAGGTATGGGGAAGAAAACAGATAAGAAAAGATTTATATTGGACAATTCATGGATCCTTAGAGGATTGGATATGCCAACAATTAAACATATATGTTAACAACAAACGACCATTTAATAAGGAGGAGAGTGAATACGCCTTTTTATGGATCCTGGGCACGGCTCAGGCCGCTAATTTGTTTCCATTAAAAGAAAAGAAAAATGATAAAAAGAAAAGGTGGGATGTAGACGAACCTCCAGCGTCTCCCCCACCCTATGTCCCCCCTCCGCAAGGTCCTGAGCAAGATCTCCCTCCAACAGCCCCCACAGAACCTGGGGAAGAGGCTCCTCCTTCTAATCGAAGAATAACTAGAAGTCAAACTAGAGAAAGGAGGGAGGAAAACTTGTTGTATCCCTTAAGGGAGACTGCTATGGGGGGACCACAACCCGGAGTTGGATTTGTATCTGTACCCCTCAGCTCCGGGGATGTGAGGGAATTTAAGAAAGAAATGGGACACTTGTTAGAGGACCCATTAGGGGTAGCAGAACGTTTTGATCAATTCCTCGGGCCTAACATTTATACTTGGGACGAGATGGAATCTCTTTTAAAGATCTTGTTCACAAACGAAGAACGAGGAATGATCAGAATGGCAGGCATGAGGCATTGGGATCAGAGGCATCAGCATGGTCCCGCCGGAGATGTAAAATGGCCCTTACAGCGGCCCAATTGGGACAATCAAGACCCCGCACATAGAAATAACATGATTGATCTCCGGGATATAATAATTCAGGGGATTAGAGATTCTGTACCCAGAGGGCAAAATATTAATAAGGCCTTTAATGAACAACAAAAGAAAGATGAAACCCCCACTGAATGGCTGGAAAGATTGAGAAAAAGTTTACAGCTATATTCCGGGTTAGACCCCGATAGCCAAGTGGGTCAAGCCCTGCTGAAAACTCAATTTGTAGCTAAATCTTGGGCAGATATAAGGAGAAAGTTAGAGAAAGTAGAAGACTGGCAGGGAAGGGGGTTAGATGAATTATTACGAGAAGCTCAGAAGGTGAATGTGAGAAGGGAGGAAGAAAATCAGAAGAAACAAGCCAGAATCCTGATGGCAGCTGTAAGGGAAGGACAAAATCAGGGCAGGAGAGGAGAAAGTCCCCGGAAGGGCCCAGTAGAACCGAGAAGAAGAAGATTTAGTTCGCAGGACATAGAATGTTTTTATTGTCGCAAGAAGGGACATCTACAGAGAAATTGTCGGAAAAGAAGGCAGGATGAGGAGATTTTTAAGGAAGATTAGGGGGGTCAGGGGCTCTATTTGCTGGGGACCCCTAAGGTTACCGAGCCCTTGATAAAATTGAAATTGGGTCCTCAGCACGAAGTGTTCGAGTTCCTTGTGGACTCGGGTGCCGAAAGATCAACAGTCCAAAAGTTACCATCTGGATGTGTTGAATCAAAGGATAAACTCCAAGTAGTTGGTGCAAAGGGGGAACCTTTTAAGGTGCCCCTGATAAGGAATGTAACAATAGAAGCCCCAAATAAATATGGAGTGGGAACATTTTTATTGGTCCCAGAAGCTGAGTATAACCTCTTGGGACGAGACCTGATGGTGGAATTAGGAATCAATTTGGAAGTAGAGCAAGAGAAATTAAAAGTAAGATTATGCTTATTAACTGCAGAAGATGAAGCCAAGATTAATCCAGAAACTTGGTATAGCCCAGGGTCGGTGGGAAAATTAAATATCAAACCGATCACGGTCTCCATAAAAGACCCAGACCAGCCAATTAGGATAAAACAGTATCCCATCTCTAGAGAGGGGAGAGAAGCGTTGCAGCCAGTAATTGAGAGACTTTTGGCCCAAGGGCTTTTGGAACCCTGTATGTCTCCCCACAATACTCCCATATTGCCCGTAAAGAAGCCGGATGGGTCCTATCGTTTAGTACAAGATCTGAGAGCCGTAAATGAACGAACCATTACCCGGTTCCCTGTGGTGGCTAACCCGCACACTATACTTAATCAGTTAAGTCCAGATTATAAATGGTATAGTGTTATAGATTTAAAAGATGCTTTTTGGGCTTGTCCCTTAGAAGGAAAATGTAGGGACTATTTTGCTTTCGAGTGGGAGAACCCCAAGACCCATAGAAAACAACAATTACGGTGGACCGTTTTGCCCCAGGGATTTACAGAGTCTCCGAACTTGTTTGGACAAGCTCTGGAACAGTTACTGGAATCTTATGAATTAAGTCAGGGACTAATTCTAATACAATACGTGGAGGATTTATTGATCGCTGGAAGAACTCAAGAAGAAGTCAGAAATGAGAGCATCAAATTATTGAACTTTTTAGGCCTCAAGGGATTAAAGGTTTCTAAGTCCAAATTACAGTTTACTGAAGAAGAGGTAAAATATTTGGGGCATTGGCTCATAAAGGGACACAAGAAATTAGATCCCGAAAGAGTAAAAGGAATTTTGTCTCTAACAGCACCCACTAATAAAAGACAGATAAGACAGTTATTGGGATTATTAGGGTATTGTCGACAGTGGATAGAAAATTACAGCAGTAAAGTAAAATTCTTGCACGAAAAATTAACTAAAAACGGGTTGGTAAAATGGTCCCCTGAAGATGAGAATCGTTGGGAAAATATAAAAAGAGATCTGGTAGAAGCACCTGTCCTCAGTTTACCCGATATCCGTAAACCCTTTCAACTCTTTATCAACGTAGATAACGGGACAGCTTATGGGGTTCTGACCCAAGGATGGGCAGGGCAGAGAAAGCCTGTAGGATATTATTCTAAAATACTGGATCCTGTAAGCCGTGGGTGGCCCACCTGCTTGCAAGCAATAGTGGCCACTGCATTAGTAGTGGAAGAAGTTGGAAAAGTCACCTTGGGAGGTGAACTAAAAGTATACACCCCCCATAACATTTGAGGAGTATTGCAACAACGGGCTGATAAGTGGCTTACAGATAGTCGACTGCTAAAATATGAGGGAATTTTAATTAACTCCCCTCGACTAGAAATGGAAACCACTTCTATTCAGAATCCTGCCCAATTTTTATACGGAGAACCTAAAGAAGATTTGACACATGACTGCCTCCAACTAATAAATTTGCAGACTAAAATAAGGGAGGACTTAGAAGACGATGAATTAGACGAAGGAGAAAAATTATTTGTGGACGGCTCCTCACGAGTGGTTGAAGGACAACGGAAATCAGGTTATGCTATTGTGGATGGGTATACTTTTAAGATAAAAGAATCAGGACCATTAAGTGAAGCCTGGTCTGCACAAGCGTGTGAGTTATATGCTATGCTAAGGGCATTAAAGCTCTTAGAAAATAAAGTTGGAACTATTTATACAGATTCAAAGTATACCTTTGGGGTGGTACATACTTTTGGAAACATTTGGGAAGAGAGAGGCTTAATTAACACCCAGGGAAAAGGATTAGTCCATGAAAAGCTAATCTTAGAAGTTTTAAAGGCATTAAGAGGTCCACTAAAGATAGCCATAGTCCATGTAAAAGGACATCAGAAGGGACTAACCCATACTGTAAGAGGAAACAATCTAGCCGACGCGGAGGCAAAACGGGCTGCATTATTAATGGTTCAGACCTTGAGAGAGGAACCTGAAAGGCTAAAATTAGATAAAACTTTCACTCTCCAAGAATTGGATAAGCTAAAACAAATTGGAGCAAAAAGAGATGGCGATAAATGGCTGCTACCAGATGGCAGGGAAATTCTTCCAAAAGGATTAGCTCGGGGAATACTGAATAAATTACACCATAAAACTCATTGGGGAATTCAAGCTTTAGTGGATCAGTTTGAGACAAACTATGCCTGTGTCGGAATATACGGTCTAGCTAAGAGGATTTTAGAGGGATGTTTAACCTGTCACAAAGTGAATAAACGACAACTTAGGGAAAAGGTTCAAGGAGGTCGTGAATTGGCTAAAAGACCCTTTGAGAAAATACAGGTGGATTTTACCGAATTGCCAAAGGTGGGGAGATATCAGTATTTATTGGTCTTGGTTGATCACCTTACGCACTTTGTAGAAGCCTTTCCAGTGGTAAGAGCTACTGCAAAGACAGTTATTAAGATTCTCTTGGAAGAAATTATTCCAAGATATGGGACTGTTGTGGTAATTGACTCAGACCGAGGTCCACATTTCACATCCAAAGTAATTAAAGAGACAACTGAATTGTTTGGTACAAAATGGGAATACCATACTCCCTGGCACCCACAGAGTTCTGGGAAAGTAGAAAGAATGAATGGGGAGATAAAGAAACACCTAACCAAACTTATGGTGGAAACAAAAATGAATTGGGTTAAATGTTTCCCATTGGCTTTGCTTTACATTAGAACTCAGCCAAGAACAGATACTGGTATATCCCCCTTTGAAATGTTGTATGGAATGCCTTATGACTTTGGGTTATTCGTGGAACACCCAAAAGTCGAGGATAAACTTTTAACAGAATATATTTTAGAACTTACAAAAAGAAGACAGGAACTAAGAAAGAAGGGCTTGGTAGTACAAAGACCTCCCTTGGACATTTCCATACACCGAATCCAGCCTGGAGACCAGGTACTAATCAAAACCTGGAAAGAAACCTCCCTAACACCCCGTTGGGAAGGACCCTTTGTTGTTTTACTTACCACAGATACGGCTGTACGGACAGCAGAAAAAGGATGGACTCACGCTAGTAGGATTAAGGGACCTATCTTCCCAGAGAAGTGGACTGTGACGTCGGAACCAGGAGATCTTCGAGTAAAGATAAGGAAAAGCGAGACCGGTAAATGAACCACTCCAGAAGGGAAGTAAGAGATAGTTTATATCGATGGTTCCAAATACCACCAGGAAATACTCTACGAAAGGTATATTTTGCACCTTGGAGTGAAGAAAGGATACCGGACCAAACGGGGGGGGGTGGATTATACAAACTAACAGGAACTCCCCAGGTTTTTCCATTTTGTTGCGAAACAGAGACGGAGATACCCGAATCACCCAGAATAGGAGATCTCTGGGGAATACCCTGCTTAAAACACCCTACTTCCGGACATTTATGTTGGGTTGTTTGCCGATGTCTAAATTGTAATAGAGATTGGTCCTGTGTTTCATTTAAGAGACAACCCTACTGTATGAAATGTCGCAATGATTTGATACGTGCCAGGGGACCAGAGGATCCAGTGGAAATTCGTAAATTATTTTGTGGATGGGAACTGTCAGTACCTGAACTTTGGGAAGTATATGAAACAGACTGGTATAGAGTTTTAAGACAGTGTGCTATAAGATTCGCCTGGAAACGGGCACAACAACCACATAGGTGGAAATAGATTTGAGAGATAACTAACTCTTTAGACCTTGGAAATTATTGACAGGATAACAGCATAATTCCCCTGAAGACTATCTGCTGCTGCCGAGAAGATCTTGATATCCCGTTGCTCTCTGCAAAGGAGTAGACGAGGAAGGCAGAGAGGTACTAAACAGTGGGGAAATGAAAGCTGGTATCCTATTAATGGTATTGATTACCATGACTTTAGAAAATGAACATCAACCCTTCAATTGGACCTTAGGTCGATGGGAAGATTCAATGGAAGTTCGGTATAATGTGACAGCCGGACCCCCAGAATTCCAAGTTAAATTGGAAGATTTAGTCTTTTATGAACTAGACCCACCTGGCCGACGAGAAAGAGCAATAAAACCTTTTTATCTCTGCCCCAGTTCGAATCCAGGGAAAAGCTATTGCAATTTCCCTAATCACTATTACTGTGCATATTGGGGATGTGAAACCATAGCTTCAAACTGGGACGTAGCCATTAAAGATAGATTTTTAACTATAACATGGGGACCCAGAGGATGCAACCCGCCAGCTCCTAGCTGGGATGGACACATAGAGGGCCCCCACCTTGGCAACTGTAAGCATGTTATACTAGACATCCTGCAGCCTAATGACCACGGATGGTTATTGGGACGAACCTGGGGATTGCGATATTGGGAATCTGGAACTGATAGAGGAGGACTAATATTCATTCAAAAACGGGAAGTTAAAATGCCACAAGCAGTAGGGCCCAATCGAGTCATCACAAAGCAAAAAGGGAAAAAGAAGAAGCCAAAGGTAGGAAACTCCACAGCCTCAGTCACCCCAGGGACATACCTAACCTCTACAAATAAAGTGGAGAAAATACCCAAAGACAATGAACCCTTATGGGCTGTAATGCAGGCAGCCTATCAAGCTTTAAATACAACAAATCCAAATTTTACCATTTCCTGTTGGTTATGTTATGACATAAAGCCCCCTTTTTATGAGGGGATAGCTGTGTCATCTCCTTTTAATACCTCTACCGAGGACAATCCCTCCAGATGTAATTGGAAGGAACAGAAGGTGGGGATTACTCTCCAACAGGTCAGAGGGAGTGGTTGGTGTATAGGGAAGGTAACGAACGAGAGAAGAACTCTATGTACCAACCAGACTCAAAACTTTACATCTAATACTAAATGGGTTCTGCCCAGTCCTGGGGCATGGTGGGTCTGCTCCATAACCGGATTAACACCGTGTTTGTCCACTGCTGTTCTCAAGAAAAGTATCTCAGAATTTTGTGTACAGGTTACTGTGGTACCTAGAATCCTCTTACATGGGGAAGAAACTATGTATTTACACTGGAGCAATTTAGGACATAAAATCAACAAACGAGAGCCAATATCTACAATTACTATAGCTACTCTACTTGGTTTAGGGGTCGCTGGGACCGCCACTGGCATAACCTCCTTGGTGCAACAACAGCAGAATCTAACATCTCTAAGAGCTGCAGTAGATGAAGATTTGGCCCGAATAGAAAAATCTATTTCCTATTTAGAGAAATCATTGACCTCATTGTCGGAAGTAGTTTTACAGAATCGAAGAGGATTGGACCTTTTGTTCTTGCAAAACGGAGGATTATGTGCTGCCCTAGGTGAAGAATGTTGCTTTTATGCTGACCATACAGGGGTAGTAAGAGATTCGTTAGCTAAACTGAGAGAGGGATTAGAGAAAAAAAAACGAGAGCGAGAGGCTCAGTCCTCCTGGTATGAATCTTGGTTTAATCAGTCACCATGGCTGAGTACCTTAATTTCTACTTTGGCGGGACCCCTCATGATGTTGCTATTGGCTCTGACTCTTGGACCCTGTGTCATTAACAAATTTGTAACCTTTGTTGAAAGCAGGTTAGAAAAAGTGCAGCTAATGGTGATGAAGCAATCAGAACTGGAAATGAAACTTATACCGAATGAAAATCCTGAATTAGAAGCAGCTTGTGAGGTATTGTCTAGGTTTGATCAGCAAATCACTTATAAATAAAAGAAGGGGGGGATTGTAATAAGTAACTAAAGGTGATTTGCTGATCGAACAAGTTAAGCAAGAGGAACGAACCCATTGTGGCAGTCTTGAGAACTCCCTGTTTAACCAGAAGAGACATGTCCACAACGTTATCTTGCTACACCAACATGGGAACTCCTGTTTGACAAAAAGCTTAACCACAATGTTATCAGAATGTATTGTTTTGAGCTGATTCTGTGACCAACATTTTATCTTAACTACCTCAAGCAAGAAGCTACGGAGGGGCGTACCGAAGATGTCGAAACCCGACCTCCGTGAAGATAAAAAGAGCTGCTCAGCTTGCTTGAATTTGCGAGCCTTTGGTGGAGCTGCGACTCCCCGGCCGCCCAGCGCTGCTTTTGCCTTCCTACCTCAATAAATATTTATTGAATCTATTTCGGACTTGATTTATTTTAAATTCAACTATAACATTCCGATCCTCCAGCACGGCCAGGGCGGGGGGGCCGGGGCAGGTGAGAGCGCGGCCGTGTGGTTCTTTGTTGCCGTCTGAGGCTAAACCACGATAGTCTTATTTGGCGCCCAACGTGGGGCTCGAAGGGTTGAGATAACGACAGATCTGGACAGAGCGTGTTAAAATGAATTTGTTATATGCATTTATTATATTAGTTAAATCGTTGCTGGTCACAATGTTGCTTTGTTTGTTCGCATGGCTGTGTTATGTAAATTCTTATATGCTCTATGTACTCACTGTGATGCTGTTTATCACCTGTGGGAGAAGGATCAGGATCATCATGTTGCTGTCCTGTGTGATATCAACTTATGATATGATAACATCACTGTTCAGGCAGTTATGTTGGGTGATTATGTGGCATTGCTGTCTTGCCCATACCTTGGGAACTGTCTCTCGGAATTTATTAATAATCACACTCAATCTATGGGAGAAACAGGGGGACACACTTTCCCCAGCTCTTTTGCCTCCCTTTTCTCCTTTGTGCCAGGTATGACAGCTTTTGAGAATTTTGAGTACTCTTGGGAGGTTCAAACCAGCCTGGTCCTATTGCTAGGTCTCCTGAATGTGTTTCAGTTCCTCTTTAGGGTTAAGCAACTATTTAAGACTGCCACCCAGAGCTCTGCCCCGAGGCTGGATAGTCAGGGGTGGCAGGGCATGTGGGAGGACACGGGCAGGTACCTAGAGAACTTCTCACCTCCAGTGGTCTGGGACTTCACCCCTGAACAATTACAGGACCCTGATAGAGTGGTAGAATATCTGAAGGGAAAATGCTGTGGCTGCTCCAGAGAGGCACAACTCACGGCACTGTGCTGGGCCCTGGCCAGTATCTACCAGGCACTGCTCAGTGTTATGCAGCACCCTCAGGGGAAAGACATGGAAACCAGACCGACAGACACTGCGGCTACTCCAACCCCTGTGACAGGCAATGTGGTTACTCCAATCCCAGTGACAGGCACTGCAGTTTAACCAGAAATCCAATCCATGCCAGTATCAGTCGCCCAGGAATTCTGGAAGTGATCATGGACTGGCCAGAAGGCAAGGATTGCGGAATGTCACCAGAGGAGGAGGTGACGTGTGCGGAAGAGGCCCCACCATATAATAAACTGCCAGGAAATGAGAAGAAATATGCCCTGTTCACTGATGGGTCCTGCCGGATTGTGGGAAAGCATCGAAAGTGGAAGGCTGCTGTGTGGAGTCCTACACGACAAGTTGCAGAAGCCAGTGAGGGACAGGGTGAATCGAGCCAGTTTGCAGAGGTGACAGCCATCCAGCTGGCTTTGGACATTGCCGAGCGAGAAAAAGGGCCAGTACTTGATCTCTACACTCACTCATGGAGGGTGGCAAATGCTCTGTGGGGGTGGCTACAGCAGTGGAAGCAGGGCAACTGGCAGCGCAGAGGCAAACCCATCTGGGCTGCTGAACTGTGGCAAGATATTGCTGCCCGGATAGAGAATCTGGTTGTGAAAGTACGCCATGTAGATGCCCATGTACCGAAGAATCGGGCCACTGAGGAACACCAGAACATTGCTGCTTCTGCTTCCCCCACTCTTTCAGGGGAAGTCCCTCCAATCAGAATATCATCTGTATATTGGTAGAGTTTAACATCCTGAGGCAAGGGAGACTGTAAAAGTTCGGCAAGCGCGGCATGAGCAATTGTGGTTGAATGTTTATACCCCTGTGGGAGTCTGTTAAAGGTATATTGTATCCCCTCCCAAGTAAAAGCAAATTTCTCTTTATCCTCCTCCTGCAAGGAGACCATAAAGAACATAACTCCGACATCTAGCACTGCCATCCATGGGTGTGTGGCTGCTTGTAGCATGGCTGTTAAAGTTGCAATATTGGGTACTGCAGCTGTTAGCAGAGCTGTATTGGCATTTAGACACCAATAATCAATTGTCAGGTGTCAGCTCCCATCTGGCTTTTGGAATGGACAGACAGGTGAATTGTATGGGGAGTAGGTTCTGGAAATAATGTGCCATTTTTCCAAGTCTGTTATTATGTCCAAAATTCCATTTCGTGCTGAATCAGAAATTGGATACTGCATCACATTGGCAATTTTTGAATCAGGGAGTGCAGGGGCTGCATGGAGTACAGGCACTGCAGCCTCCCAATTTCTACCGGGGTTGGTACTTGAACCGAAGTACCACATGCTGCCATCTGGCAAGCACCAGTTTCGTCTGGTCAAAGGATCGAAACCCAAAATTTTTTCATTGTACTTTTTAACTGCAAAGCAAGTAGATGACGTGCACTTCTTGCCCAGGAGCCATAAATTAACTTTCGAGGTTTGCCAAATAACACTTGTTCCATTTACCCTGGTGACTTTAACTCTTTGCCATCCGGGTTGCACACACAGCTTCTTGGCATCCTGTTGTGTTTGTATTGAAATTTGTGGTCATGTATCTATTAGAAATTTTACCAGTTGTCATCGAGGACTAACTGGAATCAAAATGTAAGGGCCTCCTTCATTTAGTGGCCTTAAAACTACATAATCTACCATGGCAGGTATCAGGGTATCATCGGACTTTCCCCATGTGTGCATAGCTTGTATACAGGTGGCTTTCATGACAGCAGTGGAGAGCTCACTTAGGGAATGGATGGGAATTATGGATGGTTCACCTCACAGAATCTTAGTGGTTGGAAGGGACCTCTGAGATCATCGAGTCCAACCACATAAAAAAAAACAAAACAAAAAAACCACACACAAAAAAAAAAGCAACCACCAACTAAACTCCACACCCACAACCCCACACACAACACCCCACCACAAACCAATAATCTTGGGCACTAGAGCATGCCCTGAAGAGCCATGTCTACACGTTTCTTAAATACCTCCAGGGATGGCGACTCCACCACCTCCCTGAGCAGGTTGTTCCAGTGCCTGACCACTCTTTCAGTAAAGTCATTCTTCCTAATATCTAATCTAAACCTCCTCTGCCGCAGCTTCATACCATTTCCTCTGGTCCCGTCGTTATTCCCTTGGGAGAAGAGGCCAACCCCTGCCTCTCTACAGTTTCCTTTCAGGTAGTTGTAGAGGGCAATGAGATCTCCCCTCAGCCTCCTCTTCTCCAAACTAAACATGCCCAGCTCCCTCAGCCTCTCCTCATAGGACTTGGTCTCCAGACCCCTCACCAGCTTGGTGGCTCTCCTCTGGACACGCTCCAGCACTTCAATGTCTTTCCTGTAGTGAGGGGCCCTGAACTGAACACAGCACTCGAGGTGAGGCCTCACCAGTGCCAAGTACAGAGGCACCATCACTTCCCTGCTCCTGCTGGCCACGCTATTCCTGATACGAGCCAGGATGCTGTTGGCCTTCTTGGCCACCTGGGCACACTGCTGGCTCATGTTAAGCCGTCTGTCCACCAGCACCCTCAGGTCCTTTTCTGCCGGGCAGCTTTCCAGCCACTCTGCCCCAAGCCTGTAGCGTTGCCCGGGGTTGTTGTGACCAAAATGCAGGACCCGGCACTTGGCCTTATTAAACCTCATCCCATTGGCCTTGGCCCATTGATCCAACCTGTCTAGATCCCTCTGTAAAGCCTTCCTACCCTCAAGCAGATCAACACTCCCACCTAGTTTGGTGTCATCCGCAAACTTACTGAGGGTGCATTCAATCCCCTTGTCTAGATCATCAATAAAGATATTGAACAAGACTGGCCCCAAAACTGAGCCCTGAGGGACACCACTGGTGACCGGCCGCCAACCAGATTTTGCTCCATTAATCACAACTCGCTGGGCACGGCCATCCAGCCAGTTTTTAACCCAGCGGAGGGTACACTTGTCTATGCCATGATTCTCCAGTTTCTCCAGGAGAATGCCGTGGGGGACGGTGTCAAAGGCCTTACCAAAGTCCAGGTAGACAACATCCACAGCCTTCCCCGCATCCAGAAGGCGGGTCACATGGTCATAGGAAGAGATCAGGTTGGTTAAGCAGGACCTCCCTTTCATAAACCCATGCTGGCTGGCCCTGATCCCTTGGCTGCCCTGCACTTGCCGTGAGAGCTCACTCAGGATGATCCTCTCCATGATCTTTCCTGGTACCGAGGTCAGGCTGACAGGCCTGTAGTTTCCGGGATCCTCCTTCCGGCCCTTCTTGTAGATGGGCGTCACATTGGCCACCCTCCAGTCATCCGGCACCTCTCCTGTTGACCAGGATTGTTGATAGATAATGGAGAGAGGCTTGGTGAGCTCTCCTGCCAGCTCCCTGAGAACCTTTGGGTGAATCCCATCCGGCCCCATAGACTTATGCGTGTCCAGGTGCATAAGCAAATCATTAACTACTTCCATCTGGATTACAGGGGAGTTGTTCTGTTCTCCATTCTTATCTTCCAGCCCAAGAAGCTGAACACCCTGGGGGTAGCTGGTCTGACTATTGAAGACAGAGGCAAAGAAGGCATTAAGTATCTCAGCCTTCTCCTTGTCCTTGGTTGCAAGGTTTCCCCCCGCATCCAGTAAGGGATGGGCATTCTCTGTCACTCTCTTTTTGTTGATGTATTTATAGAAACTTTTTTTGTTGTCCCTTATATTAATTGCCAGGTTGAGTTCCAGCTGGGCTTTTGCCTTCCTGATTTTTTCTCTGTATGACCTAACACGATCTCTGTACTCCTCCTGAGTTGCCTGTCCCCTCTTCCAAAGGTGGTAAACCTTCCTTTTTTCCTTAAGTCCCATCAAGAGCTCTTTGTTCATCCAGGCCGGCCATTTTCCCCGCCCTTTAATTGTGCGCCTCATGGGGACAGCCTGCTCCTGGGCCTTTAGGATTTCCCTCTTGAAGAGCGTCCAGCCTTCCTGGGCTCCTTTGTCTCTCAGGACTACCTCCCACGGGACTCTCCCAACCAGGGTTCTGAACAGGCTAAAGTCTGCCCACCGGAAGTCCAAGATGGAGGTTTTGTTAACCCCCTTCCTTACCTCACTATGGATGGAAAACTTAACCATTTCGTGGTCACTAAGCCCAAGACGGCCTCCGACCTCCACGTCCCCCACTAGTCCTTCTCCGTTTGTGAACAGTAGGTCTAGCAAGGCATCTCCCCTGGTAGGCTCACCTACCATTTGTGTCAGGAAGTTATCCTCCATACACTCGAGGAACCTCCTAGCCTGCCTGCTCTCTGCTGTGTTATATTTCCAGCAGATGTCTGGTAAGTTGAAGTCCCCAACTAGAACAAGGGCTGGCGTTTGCGAGACTGCAGCCAGCCGCTTATAGAATACCTCATCAACCTGCTCATCCTGGTTGGGTGGTCTATAGCAGACTCCCAGCACAAAATCACCTCTGTTAGCCTTCCCTTTCACCCTTACCCATAAACACTCAACTTCTTCATCACTGGAGTCTATCTCTATAGAGTCAAACAGCTCCCTAATGTACAGAGCCACACACCCCCCTCCTTCCTTGCCTATTCCTTCTGAAGACCTTATAGCCACTCATTGCAGCATTCCAGTCATGACCATCATCCCACCACGTTTCCGTGATGGCGACTATGTCGTAGTTGTCCTGCCGCACAATGGCTTCTAGCTCATCCTGTTTGTTGCCCATGCTACGTGCATTAGCGTAGATGCACTTGACCTGGGCTACTGATTTCACCCCCATCTTTGGCCCTTGACACTCAGGTTCATTACCAGCGGGCCTGGTTTCATCCCCTTCCCCCTTAACTTTCGGCTTAAAGCTCTGTCCATGAGCTTTGTTAACTCTTAGCCTAGTACCCTTTTCCCCTTCTAGGAAAGGGTTTTCCCAATGTTCTCTAGCAGTAATTTCTAAACGTCTATCACCTTTCTCTGATGAAATGTCAGAGTGGGAGTCCTCACTAATGTGGTCTCCTTCAAACCGTGGCATGCTTTCCTCAGGTTTAATCTTGACAGGCCCAGTTATCTCCCCTTCCCCCCTCATATCTAGTTTAAAGACCAGTCAATGAGCCCTGCTAACTCCTGCCCCAAAATTCTTTTCCCCCTCTGGGACAGCTGTGTCCCACCTGACAATGGCATGCCAGGTGTCTCATACAGCCACCTATGTTCGAAAAACCCAAAGCCCTGCCTGTAACACCAGTCCCAGAGCCACAAGTTGATCTGTTGCCTCTTCCTATCAATTTCTTTATTCACAGTTGCCACTGGTGGGATAGAAGAGAAGACAACTTGTGTTCCTGACCCCTCGAGCTGCTGCCCTAAGGCTCTAAAATCTCTTTTAATTGATTTCGGCCTCCTCCTACCCATTTCATCACTACCCACCTGAAATACTAACAGGGGGTAGTAATCAGTGGGGTTTACTAGGTCTGGGAGTTTGTTCGTCACATCCCTGACCCATGCCCCAGGGAGGCAACAGACTTCCCTGTGTAGCGGGTCAGGGTGGCATATTGGTCCCTCTGCCCCCCTCAGCAGAGAGTCACCCACAACTATGACCTTTCTCCTTTTCCTTTTGGAGCTAGTAGTGAAGTTGGGTCCGCTGTGACATGTACTTTCTGTCTTTAGTCTTGGTGTGCCATCCTCCTTTCCATCGGCCAGTTCCTCCTGCAGGACTCCATACCTGTTCTGCAGGGGTAACTGGGAAGCTGGGAGAGGTTGGGAGGGGACTCGCCTGCTTCCTCGAGCAGGGACCTGTTTCCATTCCCCCTCTTCTCCGAGATCCTCTCCTGTTGCTTGGTGAGAAGAGGGGAGAGGGTCCTCCGATTTACACGGGGCCTCAACCTGTTCCCCTACTCTCAGGGAGTGGGCCCACCAGTCAATCTCTCTTTCACACTCCCTGATGCTCCTCAGCCTCTCCACTTCATCCTTCAGCTGGGCCACCAGGTTAAGCAGATCATTCACCTGTTCACATCTTATACAGGTGTTGTCTCCGCTACCCTCCATTGCCAGCGCCAGGCTCCGGCACTCTCTGCACCCAGAGGCCTGCACGCCCATATGTTTGCATGGGGCCTCAGTCTGGGTGCCCACAGCTTTCCTAAACATAGCCTTCAATCTGGTAGCAACCATAGCTGAGTCCCCAGGAGCAACTGACCTTACCATGTATGCCAGTAGAGGCACTGGGCCCGGCCGGTACACACACCAGCTCTGGTTGCTCCCTCTGTGCACTGTGGGCAGGGACTAGTCCCTGCCCTCCCAGACCCAGACCCTCCCTGCCCTCCCTGACACCTTTTATCCCCTGGAGGCGGGATAAACCAGGGGTGGTGGTGGCTCTGCCCAGGCTCGCTCAGCAGCACCGCCCCCCAGCTGACAGCCCCCAGGACAAGCAGAGGCCTTGTCCTGGCTTCAAAAAAAGCCCCAAAAAGAGCTTCTCGTCGGTCTTTTTCGCTACAGATCCCTTCCCCAGCGCAGTCTTACCTGCCCTGAAGCTGGTCTCCATGGCAATGACCTCATTCCTCAATTACCTCATTCCAAGGCATCTATTCCCCCAGCCTGATAAGTTTCCCTACAGGTGATAGAATGGGATCACGAGGTGTTCATTCCTTGGGAGTCTTTGATTTGTGTTCTCACCTGCCATTGTGCCGTCTGTGTTCCTCTAGCCTTCTGCAGGTGGGCCTTTGATGAGCTGATGGCACCAGTAATAGGCCTGGGAGTAACCTGTGAGGGTATTATTTAGGGACCTGCCATTGTCTATCTGAGTTCCTTTGTGGGTGTCCAGATGACCTTTATCACAAAACCGAACACCACAGACATTGTGTCCAGAGAGCCAACTAATGGGGAGACCAGCATGAGTGAAATTGGAGAGACCCAGGTGAGTGGATTAGGTGTCAGCTACTGGAGTCAGACCAGTGGTGTAGGCACCCTGGGCCTGTGGTGTCAGCAACTGGAGAGAGTGGGGGTCTCAACTCCAGCCACTGGGACAGGATCGGTGTGTAACTTGAAAACCAGCTACTGGGAGGGACCTGTGTGAGGCGAGTGAGGGGCTCAACACCAGTGACTGGAGTGGACCTGTGTGCCTGGTGCCGGCTGCTGGCAGAGAGTATGTGTCTATAACCTTTCCAAATCTGGTGTGCGTGGGGGTGTGCGTGGATAATTTGCTAGCAAACTTCAAGCTGGAATAGCCAGCAAGTAGGAGGGTCTGGGTCCAGGCCAGGGTTTCAGGTGGGAAGAGGGTTTGATCTGGTATTCAGGGGGACCTGTGAGTGTGGAGCGCCTGTGAAAGTAGCATATGAGTGTGTGCATCTGTTTGCTGGCAAGCGCTGAGCTGGACTACCTGGTGCTAGACCTGTACAGTGGGTAAGAAGGTTCAGGATCCAGGCAGGGGGTCTGTGGCAGTACTTTAGGGATACACGAATGTGTGTGTACCTGTGAATCTGGAGAATGTGGAGGTGTGTGTTTTCACTAGCGACCTTCTCAATGGAGATATATTATAAACACAGTTCAATAGAGGTGTTCAATAGAGTGAGGTTAGACTCTAATTTGAATATACAAACTAAGATTACAGGAGGCAATCTATCATACTGAGGTTCCCTTTTATTTACCATGATGTTATTTTTACTGTTTACCTCACGTTGGACTAAATTTACAAAAAATTGTCATGAGATCTGTATGATTAATAACAAGAAAATGATCATAGAATCACAGAATGGTTCGAGTTGGAAGGGACCTTAAAGATCATCTAGTTCCAACCCCCCTGCCATAGGCAGGGACACCTCCCGCTAGACCAGGCTGCTCAAAGCCCCATCCAGCCTGGCCTTGAACACTTCCAGGGATGGGGCAGCCACAACTTCCCTGGGCAACCTGTTCCAGTGCCTCACCACCCTCACAGTAAAGAATTTCTTCCCAATATCTAATCTAAATCTCCCCTCTTTCAGTTTGAGGCCGTTACCCCGTGTCCTACCATAACACTCCCTGATAAAGAGTCCCTCCCCATCCTTCCTGTAGGCCCCCTTTAGGTACTGGAAGGCTGCTATAAGGTCTCCCCGGAGCCTTCTCTTCTCCAGGCTGAACAACCCCAACTCTCTCAGCCTGTCCTCATAGGAGAGGGGCTCCAGCCCTCTGATCATCTTTGTGGCCCTCCGCTGGACCCGTTCCAAGAGGTCCGTGTCCTTCCTGTGCTGAGGACTCCAAAGCTGGACACAGTACTCCAGGTGGGGTCTCACCAGAGCAGAGTAGAGGGGCAGAATCACCTCCCTCAATCTGCTGGACACGGTTCTTTTGATGCAGCCCAGAATACGATTGGCTTTCTGCGCTGCAAGCGCACGTTGCCTGCTCATGTTGAGTTTCTCATCCACCAACACCCCCAAGTCCTTCTCCTCAGGGCTGCTCTCAAGCCATTCTCCGTGCAGCCTGTATTTGTACCTGGGATTGCCCTTACCCAGGTGCAGGACCTTGCACTTGGCCTGGTTGAACTTCATGAGGTTTGCACAGGCCCACCTCTCCAGCCTGTCCAGGTCCCTCTGGATGAAATCCCTTCCCTCCAGTGTGTTGACCGTGCCACACAGCTTGGTGTCATCGGCAAACTTGCTGAGGGTGCACTCAGTCCCATTGTCCATGTCTCCAACAAAGATGTTAAACAGCACCGATCCCAGTACTGACCCCTGTAGAACAGAATCATAGAATATCTCAAGTTATCAGGGGTCTTAGACTCATATGACAGTATAATATTTGTTTCTCAGATAATGAGAAACAGTATGCTTTGTTCACTGATGGATCTTGTCATATTGTAGGAAAACATCAAAGGTGGAAAGCTGCTGTGTGGAGTCCTACACGACGAGTCACAGAAGCAGCTGAAGGACAAGGTGGATCGAGCCAGTTTGCAGAGGTAAAAGCCATCCAGCTGGCCTTAGACATTGCTGAACGAGAAAAGTGGCCAATACTCTATCTCTGTACTGACTCATGGATGATGGCCAATGCTCTGTGTGTGTGTGTGTGGTTAAAGCAATGGAAGCAGAGCAACCGGCAGCACAGAGGTAAACCCATCCAGGCTGCTGAATTGTGGCAAGATATTGCTGACCGGCTAGGAAAACTAGTCATGAAGGTACACCATGTAGATGCCCACGTACCCATGAGTCAGGCCACTGAGGAACATCAAAACAATCAGCAAGCTCATTTAATATTATTTATAAGACAAAACGGCCCTTGATGTTATGCTGCTTCCCATCATCAGATATCATTTTGCTCTAGCATATTAATATTAAATTTTTTGTATGATAATATTTTTAAAAGCATTTCCCAATAACAACACATACAGTTTTAGTAACTCATTTTATTTTCTTGTGTTTCCTGGAAGATAGTCCTTTTCTTTTTAAGGAATACAAAAATAAGTTTGTTACAACTCAACTCGGAAGTTGATTCTATAGGCTGTGCTTAATGAAGGCTTTTATTTAAACCACTGATCTGGACAGGACATGCAGGATTGGATACCTTTTATCAGCTTCTAAACTATGCTCTTTTTTACTGAAACTTTATAAAATAACATTAATTAAGACTTCAAATGTAATGGAAAACTGCTAATTGAGAAATAAAAGATAGCAAGGAAGAGAAAGAGGTAGAACGCAGTCGGTCCCTTCTGTAACATGCCATATCAACTTCAGTCCACAAAATGACATACTTTGGCGCACAACACCATCCTATAAATACATTAGCTAGTAAAATATTAAGCAATAACTACATATGTAGAATATGCTACCAATTGCAGGTTTACTTCTCAAGGAATAATTATAAGGAATAAAAAGTAAGTTCAAATTTCATTTTGACAAAATTTAAAATACTTCAATTTCAAATTCAGCAATAAATTTACTGCCCTTGAATGGGGAAAGTTCTCAGTGAATATAATGCATATGTATTGCCAGATCAGTCTAAATTGTATATTTGAAATATTGAAGCCTACTTTCAAAATAGGAAAAAATGGAACATGTAGTTGTGTTGGTGTATTTTGGGAAACACAGTAACTTCTATTAATGTAAAAATGTAAACCTCATTTTAAAAATATATTTCTTATTACCATCTTATCAAGGATATTTTAACTAAAGATTGAATTTCAGACCTTTGTAAATTATTTGTGGCCAGTTCAACATATTTGTTATTGGTCATTGTGGTTTAGTATAGTAAACATTCTCACTATTACCTTTTTGTTTCAGTACTCTACTTTGGCTAGTCTTCAGTTTATATTTCCACCTAAAAGGGCCAAATTCTACACTCATTTAGATCCACCCAACCCCATCAACCTCAACTGTATTCTTATTCTGATTTACAGCCTCATTAGGATTTTGATGATGTAAATGAGAGTGGAATTTGTTCTTCATTCGAAATGAAAGAGCATATTCACATTTCAGTATAGTATGTAGGAGTACGTGCCTCAAACAGAGAATACACAGATAAAACTTGGCAGGCAAGGTCTCAGACAGAAGGCAGGTTTTTTTTAATATTGAGCTCACTACTTTCCTTAAATAAGTAGGCACATATTCCCATGTATCTGGAAAATCAGTAACAGTTCTACACATGCATGTACAAGTGTAGTGCTGTTTTTACAAGTTATGCAACAATTCTTACTCATATATCTTTCTGATGAAAGAATCACAGTGGCAGATCTATGAGCAGAGGCCTGCATACGGCCAAGGACACAGTGAGCAGAGCACACAGAAACAGGAACGCAGATGTCGATACGGATGGAACGAAGAGGAACTGGCTCAATATAAACATGGAACAGAAAACAGCTTTGCGTGCTTATCTTGGTGGGAACTGAATAAGGCGACTGGGTTAGTGATCTGAAATATGTGTTTACTTGCCTAGCAGGTGCATGGAAAGTTTTAGAGCTTGGGTATAAAAGCCGAGGCTTGAGAAGCAATAAATGATTTTGTGCTCATCACAGCTGGAGTCCGTGCCCTCATACACCACAAATCAAGTTGTCAGTCTAAATATATTTGGTTTCACTTAAGTTGCAGGACTACAGAAAGAACAGATGCTTACCAGCTCTTGGTACTTTCTTTGAGTACCTCTACTGCAGCACCAAAGGTTCACATCTAAAAATACTAATTAGGTGGGCAGTGAATGAGAAAGTGCCCTTTAGAAGAAGTCTTTTTGGGGGGGAAATTTATAAATCTTAGTCTTCAAGCCTGAACCAAAGCTCACAGAAATCAGGGGAAAAATTCCTGTTAACTTCAGTGGCCTAGATCGGGTCCTGAAAAAGAAAATACCATGTATCACTTTCAGTATCTTCTATAAATTAAAGCCAGAAAACCTCTACTGCTTCTAAAACACCATATATTAAACAGTGACTCTGAAGAAGTTAATATTTATATTATGCAGATCCCATTATATTTAAATGCATTTTATAGCACATGTGGACAGGGAATTACAATAAGTGACGTATTTACTCTGACCTTATGCTGTCTGTAGCTTGGATGTATGAGTAACTCATAGCAGAGACCCACATTATCCAAAATCATTCTCTTCTTCCCCACAAATTGCACCTATGATGAAAGAAGATATTTTGCAGAATTTGCTCCGTAAGCATGATTTCCATGTAGTCTTCTCTTAAAAAAATCTGAAAAACAGAACATCAGATTAGAATGACCCTGGGCGGCTGATTTTTTATGCTAAGCCTAGAATTAATTCAGCCATTGCTATTCCAATGCCAGTAAATTGTAAACAGTGTCACATAAATAATACATCAGTAATGGAGTATGATGGTGTGCCCAGTAATAACAGTACCAAGTTTTGGGGATACTTGACCAAGCACACAGATTCACAATTCCCAGCAAAATCACTAGTGCAAGATCAGGTTGCATGTCACATGGACTGGTTTGAATACTTATGCACAAAAGGAAGAAGTTAAGAATTTCTTGTTTAAGTTAAATTAGGGCTGTTTGGTTTTGAGTTTATTTTAAAGTGTATTGAAACTTGATTACTTTTAGTAATAGGTGAAGTACTGCAGAGTCAAGGAGCAGAAGAATTTTTAAAGATCTAACATAACTCTAGTAATATTTTTAAGCATATTAATTGGCAGGTGCTTCTCACAAATGAGGAGGTGACTTTCTAAAAATATATCTGCCTTGAGTATAGCATAGCTTATTTTGTAGCTTTTATCAACAATAGAATTCACCACCTGTAAAGATAGCACACATTTTTAGAAAGAAGTAATTGAGAGGAAGCTTTCCTCCCCAAAATGAAGTGACGCAATGAATAGACCAGATCAGAAAGGGAATATGGTCAAAACTAGGCAACTGTCAAATTCTGCAGAAGTGTTCAGAGTCATGTTCCAGCCCTCTGGGCCAATAAATCTGCCAATAATTGCAAGTGTTTGGGACTCATTATCATTTCAATATGATCACTCCTTGAGTAGTGATTATTCATGCAAATAAAGTTTACAGGATCTGGTCAGTGCATATAGTATGATTGTTCTTCCTGCAAGACCATGGGTGGGCAGTGCCAAGTCCTATTGCTCAACTGCCTGTGGTCCTCACAGCTTAAAAAGGCAATTCTTGGAAAGATCAAAAGAAATCAAGTGTTAAATAATAGTGCTGTCAGTAACTGGTTCATAGTAATTTTCTCTTTTTCGCTTGAGACAGTTATCCTTAATGCCCAACAGAGAGAGGGCATTCCATCCCATCTGCCATGCTCAGTATAAAAGCTGAGGGATTAAAAGGGTCAGGTTGTCTCTTCTTCTTTGGCTCCTCTCCAATGGCTCTTCTCAGTGGACAGCTTCTTCAATGGCTCTCTTTCTTCAATGACTGACATCTGAGGAGGACCCTGTCAGCTCATCTGCCTTTTGATCCTGGTCAGGGTGTTTCAGTTCCCATTTCTCACTGAGCCCAGTCTGGAACTTTCCTAGTGCCTGCCAGTGATATCTCCCTGGGAGCTTGATACACTTTTGTCTATATTTGTATATATTGTATATATTTCATTATTTCTTTTTTTAAATTTTATTATTAATATTTCATGAAAGTAGTTTAGTTTTTTCTAAACTCACAAATGTCTTTATCTCTCTTCTTCCTCTCCTTGGAGCAAGAGGTGGGGGAGAGCATCTGTTGTTTTGTCATTGGCCAACCTGGTCCAAACCACGACATACAAACACAAAGCTGAGAAGGAAGAATATGATGCTGTATATCTTACCTTCATGATGACGGACAGAGTGTTTTACTATAAATGTTTATGCATTAATACACAGAAACCTGTCATACTAAGGTTTTTCTAGATATTTTAATTCTGCTGATGCAAAATGAGAGTGAAATTACAGGTGCCAGTCTGCAATGTAGAATGCTGATAAAAAACATTTTGGAGTGGCTGGTCACATCTGGAACCTTTTGGGATGCAAAAGTACTGGAGGATTATTGCAAAACTTAGGGACACTTGTGTTACCATTACTTTTTTTTTTAATCTTAATTAGTAGATTTAATTATTTTTTTGTTGTTGGAGGGAAGATCTTGCTGGTTGTACTTACTTAGCTAATCAGCTAATTCATCAGCAAAGCAAAAAGAATATCAGACCTTTAGCTCTTGTCAGAAAACATTTTTAGTTTGACCTTAGAGTGAGACAGGTGTAATAAATAGAATCATGTTTGTTAATCAAATCAGGCTTTCTTAAAGGCTGGTGAAAAATTACACTGTTTCGACTCTTCACATACTTAAATCGCAGGCATCCAGTGTGCTATCTGGTGCACTTTGACACCTCAAGGCCTAAATCACAGGCATCTGGTGTGCTTTAACACTTCAAAGGGAAGAGCTAAGTTGTGAGATAAGCTGAAAAGAGTCTCCCCAAGGACACTGATAAAGATGAGGAGCCTTCAGCCTCACGACCATCAGGAGGCGGGACAAGACCGACCCCCTAGCAACACGTTGCTCAGACACAGAATATACCAGGATTGACACATATACGGGAACCAGAAGAGTATATAATCAACTACTTTCGGGAAGTGGGTGTGCGCCGTTGGTGGAGCAAAGACTCCCTGGCCACCCAGCGCTGTTTTGCTTGCTGCTGCTTGCTTAATAAACTAATTTGATTAATTGGACTGGTTCCTGTCAATTATTGGGCCACAATCTATAACAACAGGCTAGTATAAAAGCATGGATCAGTAGATTTTTTCATTAATTCCAGCATATTTTAAAACTCCATGATATACAGTCCCCAAATCTGACCTACCACTCTAAGTGAGTATGCAGTTGTCAACAACATTATACAGTGTTGAAAAAAAAAAAATATAACAACTTTGGGAATATGTCTTTTTCCTCCTTTATCATAATACTTTCATAACACAGCAAAATCAACAGACAAACATCTAGAGACAGATGGATCCACAACACACACATGACCACTGTACTGTGAAGGCTATGGGAGTAAGAGTGCCTCACTCTATTTTGTAATTTTTTTAGTTCTTCCTGTATGGATGTCATGGGCAGAGTGATTAACTTCACTCGTAAGAGAGAAATAGTGAAATATTTATTAATATAAAACAGTGATTTAACAAAGTTAGTAGTGAATGCGACAGTGTTTTACGAGATTCGATGGCGAGGCACACTTGATTATTTACTGCCTAGAGGCCAGGGTCAGACAAGCTGTCAGGGAGACCCTCCCGTTGAGTCACGAGGTTCAGAAAGGACCCCCTGGCTTTCTAAACTCCTTCTCAGAGAGGAGCCTAGGGGCGGCTGGATCCACTCCTAGTCCCAGACTTGGTCAACGGTTTATGTCTAAAGGATTATATATGCACAGTCAATCCTTATCTCACTCAGCTAAGATTTCAAAGTTTAGCATGCTATCAGTCACTTACCGAGAATCTGCTGCGGCAAGGAATCTCTCAGCCTCGAGGAGCAGAACCTTAAGCGAGCGTCCCCACTCAAGGGGAGATCCTGGCGTGCAGCCCGCTGCCGTACAGGAGAGCTCAAAGGGCTCTTGGGCTGTCCGCTATTTATGGAGTAAGATAATTGACCTATAGCCATATTCCCATGGGAACAAAATATCTAGGCCCCCCACTCCAGACAGTGTTTTGGCTGTGTTGCCAGGCATCCCCCAAAGTCCAGGTGCAACTCATCACACCTCCCACTGACAGTTATGGCTTGAGCAGGAGCTGGGGAGGGGGAAAGGGGGAGAGCACACTGCCCCACTGGGGTTTTATCTGTATGCTTTGTTTTTCAGCCTACTACCAAAAATCCAGTTTGGATAGAGAAGGAATTACTGAGGTTGGCTGTGATTTTTTTCTGAAGGTATACAGATATTGCCAAGACTGCCAAATCACTCCTAGGAGACCTAAGGACAACCTCAAATCTCTCTAATTTACATTTCATATTCAAAATTCAGGCTTTCAACATAACTGACATATAGTCATATTCACATGGGAACAAAATATCTAGGTCCCCACTCCAGACAGTGTTTTGACTGTGTTGCCAGCCATCCCCCAAAATTACAATTCCCACTGATGGTTATGGCTTGGGCAGGAGTGGGAGGGGGGGAGGAAAGGGGGAAAAGGGGAGAGCACACTGCCACAATGGACCACGTTAATATAGCCTAACACAGCAGTCTTTTACCATTATCAAAGGCCCAGTTGCCATCTACTGAAAATCTTTGCATAAATTTGAGACTGTTATGAATTAATATTTATTTTTATATTATTTGTCATTTCTATTTGATAATATGTGTATGGGAACACAAAAAGGTTTGAGAAAGGTTTGATTCTTCATGTTTCTAGTACACAATAGTATTTCAAAATCCTTGCAAAATTTCCATCAGATTGTTGAAGTAATAATTATAGAATCATATAATCATAGAATAGTAAAAGATCATCTAGTTCCAACCCCCCTGCCATAGGCAGGGACACCTCCCACTAGACTAGGTTGCTCAAAGCCCCATCCAATCTGGCCTTGAACACCCCCAGAGATGGGGCATCCACAATTTCTCTGGGCAACCTGTTCCAGTGCCTCACCACCCTCACAGTAAAGAATTTCTTCCTAATATCTAATCTAAATCTCCCCTCTTTCAGTTTGAAGCCATTACCCCTCCTCCTATTGCTCCACTCCCTGATAAAGAGTCCCTCCCCATCCTTCCTGTAGGCCCCCTTCAGGTACTGGAAGGCTGCTATAAGGTCTCCCCGGAGCCTTCTCTTCTCCAGGCTGAACAACCCCAGCTCTCTCAGCCTGTCCTCATAGCAGAGGGGCTCCAGCCCTCTGATCATCTTCGTGGCCCTCCTCTGGACCCATTCCAACAGGTCCATGTCCTTCTTATGTTGGGGGCCCCAGAGCTGGACACAGTACTCCAGGTGGGGTCTCACCAGAGCAGAGTAGAGGGGCAGAATCACCTCCCTCGACCTGCTGGCCACGCTTCTCTTGATGCAACCCAGGATGCAGTTGGCTTTCTGGGCTGCAAGTGCACATCACCAGCTCATGTTGAGCTTCTCATCCACCAGTATCCCCAAGTCCTTCTCCTCAGGGCTGCTCTCAAGCCATTCTCTGCCCAACCTGCATTTTTCCTTGGGATTGCCCCTACCCACGTGCAGAACCTAGCACTCGGCCTTGTTGAACTTTATGAGGTTTGCACGGGTCCACCTCTTAAGCCTATCCAGGTCCCTCTGGATGGCATCCCTTCCCTCCAGTGTGTCAACCGTGCCTCACAGCTTGGTGTCGTCAGCAAACTTGCTGAGGGTGCACTCAGTCCTGACATCCATGTCGCTAAGAAAGATGTTAAATAGTACCAGTTCTAGTACCAACTCCTGAGGAACACCACTCATCACTGGTCTCCACTTGGACATTGAGCTGTTGACCACAACCCTTTGAGTGCAACCGTCCAGCCAGTTTCTTATCCACCGAGTGGTCCATCCATCAAATCCATGTCTCTCCAATTTAGAGACCAGGATGTCGTGTGGGACAGGGTCAAATGCTTTGCTCAGGTCCAGGGAGATGATTTCAGTTTCTGTCCCCTTATCCACCGATGCTGTAACGTTGTCGTAGAAGACCACCAAATTTGTCAGGCACGATTTGCCCTTAGTGAAGCCATGATGGCTGACACTGATCACCTCCTTATTTTCCATGTGCCTTAGCAGAGTTTCCAGCAGGATCTGCTCTGTGATCTTGCTAGGCACAGAGGTAAGACTGACCGGCCAGTAGTTCCCCAGATCTTCCTTTTTTCCTTTTTTAAAAATGGGGGTTATGTTTCCCCTTTTCCAGTCAGTGGGTGGTACCTCATTCTCCCAGTCCCTGCCTTTGCCTTCTGCAACTTGGGCGGTGTGGTTAGAGCCCTTACCAGTGAAGACTGGTAGCTTAGTTGGGAAGAACATAGTGTGGGGCACATAATACTGAGGTTGAACACACATCTTAAATCTCATTATCCTTGCCGCCTCCCCCATCTAAGTAAATGATCATAGAATCATAGAATCATAGAATCATAGAATTGTTGAGGTTGGAAGGGACCTTTAAGATCATCGAGTCCAACCTTTAGCCTACCCTGACAAGAGCCACTTCTAAACCATGTCCCTCAGTGCCCCATCTACCCTTTTTTTAAACACCTCCAGAGATGGTGAATCCACCACCTCCCTGGGCAGCCTATTCCAATGTTTAATAACCCTTTCAGTGAAAAAATGTCTCCTAATATCTAATCTAAACCTCCCCTGACGTAACTTGAACACGTTTCCCCTCGTCCTATCACTTGTCACCAGGGAGAAGAGGTCAGCCCCCATCTCTCTACAACCTCCTTTCAGGTAGTTGTAGAGGGTGATAAGGTCTCCCCTCAGCCTCCTCTTCTCCAGGCTAAACAACCCCAGCTCCCTCAGTCGTTCCTCATAAGGTTTGTCCTCCAGGCCCCTCACCAGCTTTGTAGCCCTTCTCTGGACACGCTCCAACACCTCAATGTCCCTCTTGTAGCAAGGGGCCCAAAACTGAACGCAGTACTCGAGGTGGGGCCTCACCAGTGCCGAGTACAGGGGGATGATCACTTCCCTAGTCCCGCTCACCACACTATTCCTGATACAGGCCAGGATGCTGTTGGCCTTCTTGGCCACCTGGGCACACTGCTGGCTCATATTCAGCCGGCTGTCAACCAACACTCCCAAGTCCTTTTCTGTCGAGCTGCTTTCAAGCCATTCTGCCCCAATCCTGTAGCGCTGCATGGGGTTGTTGTGACCCAAGTGCAGGACCCGGCACTTGGCCTTGTTGAACCTCATACCATTGGTCACAGCCCATCGGTCCAGCCTGTCCAGATCCCTCTGCAGAGCCAACCTACCCTCAAGCAGATCAACACGCCCGCCCAGCTTAGTGTCATCTGCGAACTTACTGAGGGTGCATTCAATCCCTTCATCCAGATCATTGATAAAGATATTAAAGAGAACCGGCCCCAGCACCGAACCCTGGGGGACACCACTTGTGACTGGACACCAACTGGATTTAACTCCATTTACCACCACTCTCTGGGCACGGCCATCCAGCCAGTTTTTTACCCAGCGAAGAGTACACCTGTCCAGGCCATGAGCAGCCAGTTTCTCCAGGAGAATGCTGTGGGAAACGGTGTCAAATGATCATCCTTCTCCGACTTTTATGCATTTGTTGTGATATCTCATATCTGAACTCCATTCCTAGCAGTGTCCTTGACTTTCAGTGTTTCCCTTTTACTGTCCTCTTGTAGCTGCTGCATTCAAAGTCTGTTCTGCTCCTAACTTCATCTTATTTTCCTCCTCAAGTGCTAAATAGCTTTGTACAAAGTGTGTATGCATGTGTCTATATATGTGTGTGCATGTATAAAGAAGTATCAGTATATACAAGATTTTTTCCAGTTTCCTATACCCAAAGCTCCTTTTTTGCCTTTCTTGACATTTTCCATGCACAAAACATCATGAGGCAACTTTTTCACAGTCACATGTCTCAGTGCAGAAATCTCAACAGCCTTTAAAATTTTGCCAGGAAAATATTTTAAGAGATATTTAACCCTTTACATGTGTCAAGTATATTCAGATTTTATTAACTGAGACAGCTAATAACATACAAATTTCCTTTGTTAATTTTACCTTACCTATCTGCAGACAACAGGGTGCCAGCTGCCCTTATCCTTTTAATGCTTTCCTTGTTTCCATCCTTGCATTCCAGTACCCAAAAGGGAACAGAGAAACAATTGCATTCAGTTAAAATTAAACAAAAAACCTGTACTTTTGGCTAAGGCATGCATAGTATCTTCATGCAAACCAAACGAAATTACAAAGTGGCTATCTTACTGAATCTTTAGAGGAATCAGGCATTCTTTTTATTATATTCTGTTAGCTAATGTAACACACATACATACTCTACACAGGTTCCTTAACTGAACTATGTAATGCTATGCTAGATTTTACTTCACCAAGGAATATTTCTTGAGTCTGACCCTGACTCTGATGGCAAGAATCCAAGACCACGACACTGAGGTCTTTTAACAAAGCACTGGCTCAATCAGGACAAGGACCTGGGCAACCTGCTCTAGGCGACCCTGCTTGGGGTGGGGGGGAGATCCAGAGATCCCTTCCAACCTCAACCATTCAGTGATTCTGTGATTCAACAGTGACCACAGAACTACCCTTTCAGAGA
Source organism: Larus michahellis (assembly GCF_964199755.1). Classification (NCBI taxonomy): domain Eukaryota; kingdom Metazoa; phylum Chordata; class Aves; order Charadriiformes; family Laridae; genus Larus; species Larus michahellis. The sequence continues at coordinate 4,167,202 of NC_133929.1, read as the reverse complement.
GAGGCATTGACACTCAGCACACTATCCTGCACTGTCAGCAGGGAGGGTGCAAAAATTACAAGGATTTACTGTTCTCCTAATACTGCTGATTCATTGACAAAAATGGAATTAAATTGCACAATATTAGTACTATTCGTAGGCCTTCTACCCCTGTTGCAGACTGCAATATTTCTAAAGACATTTCCATTGGTGACAGAAACAGATTATCTACAAAACTCTCTGACCAACATTGGATCAAACAAGGTCATTAGTAATTTTGTACCCACACCTTTGCTCTTGTTTAGAATCATAGAATGGTTTAGGTTGGAAGGGACCTTAAAGATCATCTAGTTCCAACCCCCCTGCCATGGGCAGGGACACCTCACACCAGACCAGGTTGCTCAAAGCCCCATCCAGCCTGGCCTTGAACACTTCCAGGGATGGGGCAACCTCTTCCAGTGTCTCACCATCCTCATAGTGAAAAATTTCTTCCTAATATCTAATGTGCAAGTGCACATTGCCCGCTCATGTTGTAGGTTGGGATTTTGTAAACTAGCTGAAAATACAGCACTCAGGTAATTTGAAGAGGAATATGACACCAAAATTTACAGATGGATTTAAGAAAAAAATAAAAATTAAAGGTTGTTGTTCAACTGAACAGAATTATGGACTAGTCTGGTGCAGGAACAACTACATCCTAACAGATGATGTCCCTATTACTATTCACTTGAGCAGCTCCAGGTCTGGATGCCTATCTGCTACACTTGACCCTCAAGTCTTTCCTGACAGTCAGCTGCAGTACTTCTACTGCATTGGTAAATGATATCATGAATATGGTTTAAAGGAAAGGGATGTAAAGTTTAACGAGCTGTTGGCATTTCTTCTCTGTTTTGTCATCTATTAATTGCACAAAATAACCTCATGGCAAATTCAGCACATTTGGAAGCCCTTATCAGAAAAAATCTAAACTCGGTCACAGAAAGTTTATGGTGAAATGAGCATCCCTCTAAAAAGACATAGTTTCAAAGTGTTCACTGATACTGAGACAATTTCTGCCAGGAAAAAAAGCTTTGTGGCTTTTAAGTTCCATCCCCAGGAGGGAAGTCTAGGACCTGTTATAAGCCCAGGGGCTTTTGATCAAAGCATGGGGAGAGATAGTCATCCCAGAAGGGAGACAGGTTGCTGACTGGGAAGGTATTTGCAGGTTGCAATCAATGAAATTAGGGAATTAGTCAGTTTTTAACTGTGTTCACAAAAACTGTTCTTCCCTCTTGTTCAGTGATTGACTAAATGAACTGCAGAAACTGTCCTGGGAGTAAGAACTCTCACCTCTACAGTAAATGCCCTGATCACTAGTCCACAGGGTCCTATTACCTTTTGTACATAATTTTCCTGGAATCTGGCATATGTTTCTGCATACCAATAGCTTCAGATGCTGGGAGGAGGGGCATCTATCTTTCGGCTAGCCAAGATTCTTCTGTCCCTGCAGTATGTGGAAAGTAGCAACTAGAGCTGTATATTTGAAAGGGTCTGATTCTGTGTAATATATTCTGAGAATATTTACCAGGGCTGGTAGAGGGAACCTAAATGGAAATATGCCTAGCTTCTATAGTGCAGTGGATCTTAAGGCAGGAGATGTCAAATTGGGCTGTGTGGTGCTTGACAAAATGTTGAGTCAAAAAGAAACATACCTATGAGTTCATAGCTGCCAGCAGCTGAAAGTGGATATTTTAGATCACAATATTCTGCTTAGTACTTCAGTTCCAAGTCCTTCTTTAGGTACCTACATCCTTTACTAGATCTAGCCCATATAGTTTTTATAATATTTTGAATAATTAAAATGTTGTATAATTAGTATTGATATTGTGATAGCTCAGGCAGAATCAGGGCTTCATTGTGCTAAGCTCTTCCAGACAGGTAGATGCAAGTCTCTGATACATAAAATTTGTCATCTAAATAGACAAAGCTTTTGTAGAAATGCAACAGATAAAGCTGAAAAAACAAACAAGAAAGATGCAACAAAAGCCCACAACATTTGTCCACACTGGAGGATTGACAGTTGATCTCATATGGCATGAATAAGGGGAAAAGGAGGCTCTGCTTGGCCTTACAGAGGAGGGCAACAAAGCTGGTGGAAGAGCCTGGAAGGCATGTCCTATGAGGAGTGACTGAGGACTCTGAGTTTATCTAGTTTGGAGAGAAGGAAGCTGAGGGCAACCTCATTGCTCTCTACAGCTTCCTGAGGAGGGGACGTGGAGGGAGAGGTGCTGAGCTCTTCTCCCTGGGATCCAGTGATAGGACGTGTGGGAATGGTTGAAAGCTGCGCCAGGCTTCTGTTTCAAGCAGGATATTGGATCCCTGGAATACCAGAGACTTTCGTGCTTCCTGGTGTGATACAGGGGACACCTGCACTGTGATGGAAGAGAAAGAATGAGCACTCTCACTGTCGGTTAGGTAACTATTTTGCTCATAGGCACGCAAGTTAGAAGTTACGAATTAGAGAGCTTATGAGTTAAAAACCTCATGAATTAATGAAGTGATGAATTAGTGAGTTCATGTTAGACTAGTTTGTACAAAGGGTATTGAGCCCTTGTTTGATGTGTTTGTTTTCTTTCCTAATGAGCTAATAAAATAAAGTTTCATTTCCAAAGTAACTTGTCCTGTAAATTTGAGAGATCCAAACGGACTGTGAGAGACCCATAGAGATGTTGCCAAGAGCTATGGCCCCTCTCTAACAACTGATGCTGAGACCCTCACTTGTTCCAGTTGCTGGCACCAAATCCACTCACATGGGTCTCACTGACACCTAGTCCTTGCAGCATGCACGCACATGCGTGCGTACACACACAAGGGATATGAAGTGAGATTACACAGAAAGATAGTTAAGAAAGGATTTAATGAGATGTGGTGGGTTTACCTTGGTTGGCTGCCAGGTCCCCACCAAGCTGCTCTATCGCTCCCCTCCTCACCGGGACAGGGGGAGAAAATAAGATGAAAAAATTCATGGGTCGAGATAAAGGCAGTTTAATAAAGAAAAGGAAATGCCTTGCACAGAAGCAAAGGAAACAAAAAAAATATTATTTGCTACTTCCCATCAGCAGGTGATGTCCAGCCACTTCCTGGGAAGCAGGGACTCAGTATGTATAGTGGTTGTTTCGGAAGGCAAATGCCTTAATAACAAATGCCCCCCTCCTCCTCTTTCTCCTTTCTCTTAGCTTTTATTGCCAAGCACAACATCATATGGTACGGAATATCTCTTTGGTCAGATTGGGTCAGCTGTTCTGGATATGTCCCTTCCCAATCTCTTGCCTACCCCCAACCTACTAGCATTTGGAGGGGTGGGGGGTTGGAGAGACAGCCTTGATGCTGTGCGAGCACTGCTCAGCAGTAGCCAAAGCATCGGTGTGTTATCAACACTGTTCTAGCTATAAATACAAAGCACAGCACTATGAGGGCTGCTATGGGGAAAGTTAACTCCATCCCAGCCAGACCCAATACCCTTATTCCATACCATTTATGTCATGATCAGGACCCACATAATTTAATACATTTATATATCTTCCAACCATCCCATAATTCATATTACTGAAATCCCCTCTTACCAACACTTACAACTTATACTACATACTTAAACCATCTTTATACCCAACATACAGATTTATACATTCTCATAAACTACTATATCCCCTGTCCCTTAACAGATAGATAGATATTATTTTCCCATTCCATGGGCTTTCGCCACTCCCCTAAATGTTCATAAGAACAGACTATGACTTGGGCCCCATCTGTCAAGATGGTCACTCAGAACAGGAGAAGCAGCATGTTCGATTGCCGGGTGCCAACACCGGCTTGGTTTGGGTCATCGTTGCACTCACACAGTTCCTTGCAAAGTCCACTCTTCATCCATTCAGGTAGTTCCTGCTACATTACTTCCTACAACATACAACTCACATCACAGATTATTTTTCCCCCCAAGGTTAAATGTCCTTGGGGTACACACTGGGTCTCCCCATCTTTACACATTACCCACTAAGTACACACGAGTCCTTGAGGAAAGACAATCCCATGAACAGGTTTGCCTTTTCCCAAGGGAGAAGCAAGCCACACCGCCTTCCCCAACCACTTCCCTGTGTGCACTACAGGACAGTATGTAGGGCCTTGGTTTGGGCAGGACCAGGATGGTTAGCAGATCCTCTGGTGTTAACCAGCCCAGTGGCTGCTGCTAAATTTATATTAGTCATATGAGGAGAGGCTGAGGGAGCTGGGCATGTTTAGCTTTAGCCCTCCACAACTACCTGAAAGGAGGGTGGAGAGAGGTGGGTGGTGGCCTCTTCTCCCAGGCGAATAATGACAGGACCAGAGGAAATGGTCTGAAGCTGCGGCAGGGGAGGTTTAGGTTAGATATTAGGAAGAATTACTTTACTGAAAGAGTGGTCAGGCACTGGAACAGCCTGCCCAGGGAGGTGGTTGAGTCACCAGCCCTAGAGGTGTTTAAGAAACGTCTAGATGTGGCACTTCAGGGCATGCTCTGAAGGGCAGAGATTGTAGGTTGTTTGGGTTTTGGTTGTGGTTTTTTTGGTGTGTGTATGGTTGGACTTGATGATCTCAAAGGTCCTTTCCAACCATGAAGATTCTATGATTCCATGATTCTATGATTTTAACAATTCATTATATCCATTATATCTCTCAATCTTTCCAGAGGCTTGTGGGTGATATACCTACTCAATGCCATGTTTCTCGGCCCATGAGTTTATGAGGTTATTTCAGAAATGAGTCCCATGAGCCTCAATTCTTTCTGGGGTACTATGTCCCCACAAAATTTGCCTTTCAAAGCCTAAGATGGTGTTTCAGGTAGTGGCATGGTTTACAGGGTATGTTTCTACCCAACCAGTAGTTGCTTCCACCATGGTGAGCACATAGCACTTGCCTTGGCATGTTTGTGGCAGCAGTCCAATATAGTCAATTTGCCAGGCCTCACAATATCAAAAACCCAGCCACCACCCTCTATTCCAGGGAGACTTTACTTGTGTGGCTTGCTTGATTGCAGCACATGTTTCACATTCATAGGTGACCTGTGTGATAACTTCCATGGTCAGGTCTACCCCTCGATCACAAGCCCATCTGTATGGTGCATCTCTGTCCTGGTTTGAGGTAAAACAGAACCAATTTTCTGTTCAGTAATTTTTTTCTTAGCTAGGCCTCTTCTAACTCTCTGAAATTAACAGCATGTTGTGTCTGAAACGGTTTGTTCAGAGTGATAAGACTGTGCCAAGGAATGGTACGCAGAGAGGCTCTTGCTTAGACTTACTGCTATAACAACCAAGGTCAGCTCACTTCATCATTTGCCCCGTTAGAGGGTCAGAAACAAAAAAGCGTAGAGGGGTCCCACCTGCAGGGAGGAGCGGACAGGACAGGTGACCCAAAACTGACCAACAGGGGTATTCCATCCCATCTGCCCCATGCTCAGTATAAAAGCTGAGGGAGCAAAGGGTCAGCTCTCTTCCTTCAATGGCTGATGTCTGAGGAGGACCCTGTCTGTTCATCTGCCTTTGATCCCGATCCGTGTGTTCCTGACTCCAGATCTGGAACCTGGTTCCCACCCATCGCTGAGTCCAGCCTGGGACTTCCCCAGTGCCTGCTGGTGACGTCATCCTGGGAGCTTAATACGGTTTTGTATATACTGTATCTATTTCATTATTTCCTTTTTATTTTATTATTAATATTTCATTAGTTTAGTTTCTTCTAAACTCATTAATCTCTCTATCTCTCCCCCTCCTCCCTGTGCACGAGAGGCAGGGGGGAGAGCATCTGTTGCCGGCCATTGGCCAATTTGGCCAAAACCACGACAGATTTATTGGTGCCCAACGTGGGGCACAAATGGAGCTCTGATAGATTGCCTGAATAGTTTGAATTCCAGTTTGCTCGGGGAGAACAGACAGTTCACATCATGTCATTCTTATGCGAAATCTTATATTGTGTCTTTAGAGAGCTTTGTATGAAGTTAATTGATGCAGTGGTGTTTAACTGGTCAAATATATTGCATGGTCTATTTCTTCTTTGTGTTTGGATGCGGTGGTCTAAGCGTGCTATGTTGGTGTGGATTTGCCTTCAGATGCATAAAATAATTGCTTGGATAACGGTTCTACCTGCATATCTTGGGCATCTCATGATGGAGTCTTTTACTAATTACACTTTCGGGATGGATTCTTTTACTAATTACACTCTTGGTTTTACCTGGGGAAAGTTTACTTTGCCCTTGGATGATTATGCCAAAGTGACAGTAACAGAATCAGGGGATGAAAAACCTTATGAAAAACCTTTGGGCTGTTTTGAGAGTGAATGTTACATTCATTCATACGTGATTTTGGTTTTGGGTTTCCTGAATGTGTTGCAGGGGTGGTTTATTGTTAAATATCAGTGCAGGAATATTATGTGACATCTGATATTGCTATTCAAACCCCATGGCCAGAGTCAAAGATAGCAGAAACTCAGACAGCCCCACCTCCAAAAGCCACAGCAGAAATTCAGACAACCCCCCCACTGAAAGCTGCAGTAGGAATTCAGACAAACCCCCACTGAAAGCCACAGCAGAAACTCAAACAACTCAGATTACTGCCAAAGCCACAACACAGACACAAACAATGCCACCGGCCCCAACACCAGCCCGAGCGACATCGGCTGCCCCCCTACAGGCCCACGACATCGGCCAGGCCCACAGCGGCTGCCCCCCCACCGGCTCCGGAGAAAGCCACGCCTCCGCCCGTACAGGTCAAAGCCACGGCTCTGGCCATAGCGACACCGGCGCCAGCGGCTGCCCCCCCACAGGCCCCGGCAAAAGCCACGGCACCGGCTCCAACACCGGCCCCGGCCCCGGCCCCGGCCCAGCCCATGCCGGCAGCAGTCCCTCCGCAGCCTGCGGTCAAAGTTACCCCGCCGCCTGCCCCCCCCCACCTGTATCGCCAGCCCCTCCCCCACCCGCAGCGGCTCCAGCTGCTCCAAAACCACGACAATCTCTCCCTAGATGTCCCAGTGTTTCGTGGGCCCATCGAGCTACAAATATCTCCCAGTTCAGGTCTACCTGAGCCACTTCAATTTTCACAGCCTTCTCTACCTGTTCGTTGTTTTGATATTCTTCAGTGCACAGTATTTGGGCATGCAAGCATCTACATGACGTACCTTTAGAGCAATGTTTTCTACCCGGGCAACGATGGCTTGTCACAATACAGCAGCCCAGATGGATTTAGTTCTGCAATGTCAAGTTGGTCTTCTTCCATAGCTGCAGCCACCCCCATAGAGCATTTGACAACATCCATAAGTCAGTACAGAGAGAACTGGCCACTTTTCTTGTTCAGCAATCCATTGGGCTAGTTGGATGGCTTTCGCTTCTGCAAACTGACTTGACTCACCTTCTCCTTCAGTGGCTTCAAAGACTTGTCATGAGGGACTTCCACTTCTGATGGTTTCCTACAGAGCATAATGCCTTTCATCTTCTGATAACTCATTATATGGTGGTGCCTCTTGAGCATGAACCACCTCCTCAGGCAATGCTCCAAAATCTCTGCCTTCTGGCCAGTCCATGATCTCTTCCAGGATTCCTGGTGTGGCTGGTCTTCCCCAGTTGAGCCGGTTGCATGATCAGCACTACCCACTTACTCAATGTAGCATTGGTTGCATGATGTGTAGAGGGGATGTTTCCTTTGAACATCCAGTGTAGCATGAGCAATCATGGTTCCAAAAGGAGCTGTGCTTCTTTACCAGCAATTTCTGAAGCTGCTTGAACCCCCTCATATGTTGCTAGTATCTCTTTTTCAGTCAGGATGTAGTGGGCTTCTGATCTTAAATACCCCCTACTCCAAAACCCTAACAGTCAACCTCAGGTTTCTCCTGATGTTTTCTGCCAGAGGCTCCAGGTGAGGCCATGCTCCCCGGCTGCAGTGTAGAGCACATTTTGCACACATGGTCCTATATGGACAAGCCCAAGGGCTACCGCACAAGCTATCTCCTGTTTGATCTGCTCAAAGGCTTGCTGTTGCTCAGGGCACCACTCAAATTAATTCTTCTTTCAGGTCACTCAACAGAGAAGGCTCACAAGCTGACTATAACCTGGAATATGCGTTCTCCAGAATTGCAAAAGGCCTAGGAAAACTTGTGTTTCTTTCTTGTTAGCTGGAGGGGACATAGTTGCTATCTTGTTGATCACATCCATAGGGACATGATGATGTCCATCCTGCCATTTTACTACCAAGAACTGCATCTTCTGTACAGGTCCATTGGCCTTGCTTCTTTATATGGTGAAACCAGCTTTCAGAAGAATCTGAATTACTCTTTTTCCCTTCTCAAACACTTCTTCTGCTTTGTTGCCCCACATGATGATGTCATCGATGTATTGTAGATGTTCAGGGGCATCATCCTGTTCCAGTGCAGTTTGGATTAGTCCATGGCAAATGGTGGGGCTGTGCTTCCACCCCTGATGCAGTCAATTCCAGGTGCATTGGACACCCCTCCATGTGAAAGCAAACTCTGGCCTACACTCTGCTGCCAAAGGAATTAAAAAAAATGCATTGGCAATGTCAATTGTAGCATACCACTTGGCAGCATTGGACTCCAGTTCATATTGGAGTTCTAGCATGTCTGATACAGCAGCACTCAGCGGTGGCGTGACTTCATTCAGGGCATGATAGTCTACTGTTAACCTCCACTCTCCATCAGGCTTTTGCACTGGCCATATGGGACTATTAAAGGGTGATTGAGTCTTGCTGATCGCTCCTTGGCTCTCCAATTGATGAATCAGCTCATCGATGTGAGCCAAGGAGTCCCGGTTGGTGCGATATTGCCACTGGTGCACCAATTGGTAGCAGTTGGAACCTGCTGTTCTTCAACTCACAGCAATCCCATTATGGAGGGATCTTTAGAGAGGCCAGGCAGGGTAGATAGCTGTTTCATAGAATCATAGAATAGTTTGGGTTGGTGTCCTGGTTCCAGCAGGGACAGGGTTAATTCTCCCTAGGCTCTGGCAGGGACACAGGCATTCCATCCCATGTGAGCCATGCCCAACCTGTAGCCAGGAGCTGCTGGGGTAGGGGGCAGGAAGTCACTGCTTGGGAGTGGGCTGGGACATCCTGGTCTGGTGAGCGGTGGTACCATAATCGTGTTTGTACATTCCTCTGTCAGTGTTATTGTTGTTGTTGTTGTCTTGTTCCCTTTGCTGTTCTGTTAAACTGCCTTTGTCTCAACCCGAGTTTTGCCTTTTGCTTACGATTCTCCCCCTGTGGGGGGAGTTTCTGAGAGCGGCCGCACGGTTCTTTGTTGCCGTTTGAGGCTAAACCATGACAGTTGGAAGGGACCTTTAAAGGTCATCTAGTCCAAGCTCCCAATCTTTTTGGGGAGGAGTTTAATCTTCTCTGTGTTCACCGTGGTGTTGCGTTAAAGGGTAAAGGAATTTGGCAGAAAATAAACCCCCTTGTGTTCCAGCTTGTCCTCAGATATCAGAGGGGCTGGGGGCAGCTGGGCTTAGATTCTGAGTGATGCCCAATTTGGCAGTATAGGTCTGGTCACGTTCAATGTATTGAACTACCATGATTACGGATGCACGATAGTGCGATGCACTTTCAGTCTAGTCACGTTCAATGGGGGTTGGACTAGATGATCTGGGGGTTGGACTAGATGATCTCCAGAGGTCCCTTCCAACCCTACCATTCTACCATTCTGTGTGAATGAACTAGCATGGCCAGATTTAAGGAGTTTGGTCGTGTTCAGTGAGAACTCTCACAGCTAGATTAATGAATAGTGCAGTTTATTGAGGCAACAGAATTGCAGATTCTTTTGGATTGTTGGTGATAATAAACTGTCTGCAAAGCATGGGCAAGTAATATAGCAGCATAAAACAACTCAAGTAATATAGTAGCATAAAACAATTCTATATAGAGATGTCCTGGGTTGAGCAACACAGGACTAATTTCTCTTCTAATGCTGGGGGAAACTCCACTTTTGGAAGACTCTAGTGTCTGAATTCGTGAAAATATTTACTTTATAGCCAGCTAGGCTCTGTGGGATTCAAGGTCACAGTGTTTTCGAGCCTTGACAGGTGCAGGGATGAGGAGGAGTGAGGCCTGGGCATTTGACCCAGGCTGGCCAACAGGATTATTTCATACCATGAACATCAAACTCAATATAAATTAGAAAGTTTTCTGTGTAGTTTCTCTCTCTTAATGGCGTCAGTCCGGAGAACTTCTTGCCCTGGTGCTGGACCCCTGAGGCCTTCCCTTCCTCCCAAAGCTGTTGCACTCGCAGTGTCTGACATTTGCTGTCTGCTGCTGGGAGTGCACAGCTTCCTGCTGATATAATTGGCTGAGTATAATGTTTGTATATCTTATATTTGTCTCGGGATTAATACTGGCTCTTTAGTATTATTGTTAATTATTTGGTCTTATCCTATTAAATCTATTTATATTTCAGTCCTCATGTTTCCTTGCTTTCCCCGATTCCTCTTTCTGGGTGGGGAGGGGTCATTGGGTGATAGAATAATCGTCTAAATGACAACAAATTGTTATGGGTTTTCTCAAACCATAACAAGAGATTTCTAAGTTTCCCGGGGAAGCACTCAGTATAGCCGAGTGTTCGGATCTCACCCAACTGGCGTCCCTATGGGGGGGAAGAGAGGCTCAGCCCATTGACTGATCCCATAAGTCAGCGATGGTTCATGATGGTGTCTCCCTGACTTGTCTGCGATGGTATCTTCCCTAATATCTCTCTATTCTTAAGCCATCTTTATACTATTTTTTACCTTTCAGGTGGAGCTTGAGTGACTCTAGTCATACATACCTTTGCTATGATTGGTGTAAAATTTCCTCGCTTTGCATTTAAGGGTATAGATTAGCAGAAATCCAGAGCACAGACTCAGTGAGGGGTGGTCACACCTTGGAGGTGGGTAGCTTTTAGGATGGAGGTGTGTTTTGGTATTATAACGACATTATAATGAGCAAAGTTCAACTTAAGGGCATGATTTCTACAAAAAATAAGAAACTGTTGGCTCAGGGTAACAACTATGCAGCTCATCAGTATTCATAGTACCATAAGTTCCCATTCCCTGCGCTGATGCACAGAGTTTGGCTACGGTATCTTCACAGCACCCCACTCTCTTTGCTGTTTTTTTCCACCTTAGAATCTGCTGACTCCAAGATTGAAGGTTATGCAGCCTAGGGAACTATGGTGGAATACATTCCTTGCATATCAGCTGCACTCCACCCTGGAAGTTTCTTCAATACTGTACCTTTTCTTAAAATGTGAATATAACTTTAGTTTCTAAGTCACCTCCAGCAATTGTCCCACAGGTGGCTACACCAAAAGCCCATCAGTATCCCTGTGGTTCTTTGAAGTACCCGCTCCTGAGGTAGTTTATGCAAGGATAGGCTTGGCAGGGCTCATTGAAAGGGCTTTAAACTACATTTGAAGGGGGAAGGGAATGAATCCAGGCTCTTTAGAGGTAAGCCTGGGGTGGCATGCCCATGTCTGTGGGACAGTATGCTAGTGAGGTCCCTCGGTCTGCTGACTCAGAAAAGGTAGGGGATGGAGATTCATGAAGCAGCAGAGATGTGAGGGACATTGATGGGTTAGAAACTACAGCCACGCCTGGGAATGGTCAGATAGGAATTAGGGCTTCTCCCAGCAAAAAGGTGATGGGACCAATAGCCCAACATCTACACTAATGCACACAGCATGGGCAACAAACAGGAGGAGCTGGAAGCCATTGTGCAGCAGGAAAACTATGATGTACTCACCATCACGGAAATATGGTGGGATGACTCGCACGAATGGATGGCTATGAATTCTTCAGAAGGGACAGGCAAGGAAGGAGAGGTGGTGGAGTAGCCCTGTATGTTAGGGAGTGTTTTGACTGTCTAGAACTTAATGATGGCGACAAGAGGGTTGAGTGTTTATGGGTAATAATCAGGGGAAAGGCCAATAAGGTAGATGTCATGGTGGGAGTCTGTTATAGACCATCCAACCAGGATGAAGAGGCAGACGAAATATTCTACAAGCAGGTGTGAGAAGTCTCAAGATCACTAGCCCGTGTCCTCGTGGGAGACTTCAACCTACCAGATATCTGCTGGGAATACAATACAGCTGAGAGGGAACAGTCTAGAAGGTTCCTGGAGTGTGTTGAGGATAACTTCCTGACGCAGCTGGTGCGGGAGCCAACTAGGGAAGGCGCCCTGCTGGACCTGCTGTTTGTGAACAGAGAAGGACTTGTGGGGGATGTGACAGTCAGAGGCTGTCTTGGGCACAGTGATCATGAAATAATGTTTTCAATTCTCAGAGAAGCAAGGAGGGGGGGTCAACAGAACTGCCACCTTGGACTTCCGGAGGGCAGACTTTGGTCTTTTCAGGAGCCTGCTTGACAGAGACCCTTGGGAGGCAGTCCTGAAGGGAAATGGTGTCCAGGAAGGCTGGACGTTTTTCAAGAAGGAAGTCTTAAATGTGCAAGAGCAGGCCGTCCCCATGTGCCAAAAAAACAAGCAGTTGGGGAAAAAGACCGGCCTGGCTGAACAGAGAGCTATGGTCACAACTCAGGGAAAAAAGGAGAGTTTATGGCCTTTGGAAGAAAGGGCAGGCCACTCATGAGGCCTACAAGGATGTCATGAGGCTATGTAGGGAGAAAATTAGAAGGGCCAAAGCCCAACTAGAACTTAATCTGGATACTGCTGTAAAAGACAATAAAAACTGTTTCTGTAAATATATTAGTAACAAAAGGAGGACTAAGGAGAATCTCCATCCTTTATTGGATGCGAGGGGAAACATAGTGACCAAGGATGAGGAAAAGGCTGAGGTACCTAATGCCTACTTTGCCTCAGTCTTTATTAGTAGAATTGGTTGTTCCCTGTTGAGGAATGGCTATATGAGAACGGGCACGGCACCATGCAGGCTTGTCAGAAGTAAGCTATGCCTGCCTGCATGGAAAATTACGAGTCACGCTGATAAGGAAGATGCTGAAGGCCGTGCTGACCTTCCTTAAGTCAGATAAACAACTTTGAGAAAGTAGACTGTGAGAGAACAGGAACAAACCCGGACCCAAGAAACCGCATGTAGGAGGAGTATGAATAATGTAATCTTTAGTGCACAGCCAGTAGCTGTAAGACAAATAGGCATATCTAAGTGTAAGAGTATAAAAGTCTGATGAAGCTGCAATAAAGCTGAAGCTTGCTTTATCACTCATATTGAGTCGACTGCTTGTTTCCCTCGCTCGTCGCAGTTCCCTGAGTACCCAGCCCCCAGAGCTAGTAGATAGGGGCAGGGAGCAGAATGAAGCCCCCATAATCCAAGGGGAAATGGTGAGGGACCTGCTACAGTACCTAGACATACACAAGTCTATGGGGCCGAATGGGATCCAACCAAGGGTACTGAAGCAGCTGGCAGAAGTGCTCACCAAGCCACTTTCCATCATTTACCAGCAGTCCTGGCAAACCAGGGAGGTCCCAGTTGACTGGCATCTAGCAAATGTGATGCCCATCCACAAGAAGGGCTGCAAGGAGGATCGGGGGAACTACAGGCCTGTCAGTCTGACCTCGGTGCCTGGGAAGGTCATGGAACAGGTCATCCTGAGTGCCATTATGTGGCACATGAAGAACAACCAGGCGATCAGGCCCAGTCAGCATGGGTTCATGAAAGGCAGGTCCTGCTTGACAAACCTGATCTCCTTCTATGACAAGGTGACCCGCTTGGTGGATGAGGGAAAGGCTGTGGATGTTGTTTACCTGGATTGTAGTAAGGCCTTTGATGATACAGTTTCCCACAGCATCCTTCTGGAGACACTGGCTGCCCACGACTTGGATGGGAGTACTCTTTGCTGGGTTAAAAACTGGCTTGAGGGCTGGGCCCAGAGAGTGGTGGTGAATGGAGTTCAATCCAGTTGGCAGCCAGTCACGAGTGGTGTTCCCCAGGGCTTGGTATTGGGGTTGGTTCTCTTTAATATCTTCATCAATGATCTGGAAAAGGGGATCGAGTGCACCCTCAGTAAGTTTGCAGATGGCACCAAGTTGGGTGGGAGTGTTGATCTGCTTGAGGGTAGGAAGGCTCTGCAGAGGGATCTGGATGGGCTGGATGAATAGGCCGAGGCAAATGGTATGAGGTTCAAGGCCAAGTGCTGGGTCCTGCACTTGGGCCACAACAACCCCATGCAGCCTTACAAGCTTGGGGAAGAGTGGCTGGAAAGCTACCCAGTGGAAAAGGACCTGGGGGTGCTGGTCGACTGCTGGCTGACTATGAGCCAGCAGTGTGCCCAGGTGGCCAAGAAGGCCAACAGCATCCTGGCCTGTATCAGGAATAGTGTGGTGAGTAGGACTAGGGAAGTGATCATCCCCCTGTACTCAGCAGTGGTGAGGCCCCACCTTGAGTACTGGGTTCAGTTTTGGACCCCTCACTACAAGAAAGACATTGAGGTGCTGGACCGAGTCCAGAGAAGGGCAAGGAAGCTGGTGAGGGGTCTGGAGAAGAAGTCTTATGAGGAGCGGCTGAGGGAGCTGGGGTTGTTTAGCCTGGAGAAAAGGATGCTGAGGGGAGACCTTATCGCTCTCTACAACTACCTGAATGATGGCTGTAGAGAGGTGGGGGTCTGTCTCTTCTCCCAAGTGACAAGCGATAGGCCATCATTTACCTGGACCTGAGCAAAGCCTTTGACACTGTCCCGCATGACATCCTGGTCTCCAAGCTGATAAAATATGGGTTTGATGGATGGACAATTCTGTGGATAAAGAACTGGCCTGACGGCCGCACCCAAAGAGTGGCTGTCAATGGGTCCATGTCCAAGTGGAGGCCAGTGACAAGTGGAGTCCCTCAAGGATCAGTACTGGGACCGGTCTTGTTTAACATCTTCGTCAGCGACATGGACAGTGGCATAGAGTGCACCCTCAGCAAGTTTGCCGATGACACCAAGCTGTGTGGGGTGGCTGACATGCTGGAGGGAAGGGATGCCATCCAGAGGGACCTCGACAGGCTGGAGAGGTGGGCCCATGCCAACCTCATGAAGTGCAACAAGACCAAGTGCAAGGTCCTCCATCTGGGTTGGGGCAATCCCAAGCACCGATATAGGCTGGGCAGTGACTGGCTTGAGAGCAGCCCTGAAGAAAAGGACTTGGGGGTGCTGGTAGACGAGAGGCTCAACATGAGCCGTCACTGTGCACCAGCGGCCCAGAAAGCCAATCGTATCCTGGGCTGCACCAGGAGAAGCATGGCCAGCAGGTCGAGGGAGGTGATTCTCCCCCTCTACTCCACTCTCGTGAGACCCCACCTGGAGTACTGCATCCAATTCTGGAGCCCCTACTGCAAGAGAGATATGGACATGCTGGAATGGGTCCAGAGAAGGGCCACGAGGATGATCAGAGGGCTGGAGCACCTCTCCTATGAGGACAGACTCAGAGAGTTGGGGTTGTTCAGTCTGGAGAACAGAAGGCTCCGAGGAGACCTTATAGTGGCCTACCAGTGTCTTAAGGGGGCCTACAAGAAAGCTGGGGAGGGACTTTTTAGGATGTCGGGTAATGGTAGGACTAGAGGGAATGGATTAAAACTAGAGATGGGTCGATTCAGACTGGACGTTAGGAAGCAGTTCTTCACCATGAGGGTGGTGAGACACTGGAACAGGTTGCCCAGAGAGGTGGTGGAGGCCCCATCCCTGGAAGTTTTTAAGGCCAGGCTGGATGGGGCTCTGAGCAACCTGATCTAGTGGGAGATGTCCCTGCCCATGGCAGGGGGGTTGGAACTAGATGATCTTTAAGGTCCCTTACAACCCTAGCAATTCTATGATTCTATGATTCTATGACAAGAGGAAATGACCTTAAGTTGCACCAGGGGAGGTTTAGGTTAGATATTAGGAAAAATTTCTACACTGAAAGGGTTGTCAAATATTGGAACAGCCTGCTCAGGGAAGTGGTGGAATTGACAACCCTGGAGGTATTTTAAAGACAGGTAGACGTGGTGCTTAGCAACATGGTTTAGTGGTGGCCTTGGCAGTGTTAGGTTGATGGTTGGACTCAATGATCTGAGAACCTAAACAGTTCTATGATTCTATGATTCCATGATCACCTACTGAGTGACTTAATCAAATCTGACCGTGCTGATCAAAAGAAAAGGGGGGGCTGTGAAGAAAATACAAATTTAGGACACTTAATAGGATGAACTTTACCCTCGTTTTGGTGAGCTTTCCATGAACTCAAGGAGGGAAGACAATGAAGCATGAAAGCTCAGCTAGTTACAATGACCTTGCCTGATAACAAATCCATGGAAACTAATTCTGAGCATGTAGCAAAGGATGAAAAACATCCCAGACCACTCTCTGTTCACACAGCCATGCAAATGAAACCCCACTATGCACACAAACTTTAAGGCCTGATTGGCTGACTGTAGATAAGCTTAGAATCATAGAATCATAGAATCATAGAATTGTTGAGGTTGGAAGGGACCTTTAAGATCATCGAGTCCAACCTTTAGCCTACCCTGACAAGAGCCACTTCTAAACCATGTCCCTCAGTGCCCCATCTACCCTTTTTTTAAACACCTCCAGGGATGGTGAATCCACCACCTCCCTGGGCAGCCTATTCCAATGTTTAATAACCCTTTCAGTGAAAAAATGTCTCCTAATATCTAATCTAAACCTCCCCTGACGTAACTTGAACCCGTTTCCCCTCGTCCTATCACTTGTCACCAGGGAGAAGAGGTCAGCCCCCATCTCTCTGCAACCTCCTTTCAGGTAGTTGTAGAGGGTGATAAGGTCTCCCCTCAGCCTCCTCTTCTCCAGGCTAAACACCCCCAGCTCCCTCAGTCGTTCTTCATAAGGTTTGTCCTCCAGACCCCTCACCAGCTTTGTAGCCCTTCTCTGGACACGCTCCAACACCTCAATGTCCCTCTTGTAGCAAGGGGCCCAAAACTGAACGCAGTACTCGAGGTGGGGCCTCACCAGTGCCGAGTACAGGGGGATGATCACTTCCCTAGTCCCGCTCACCACACTATTCCTGATACAGGCCAGGATGCTGTTGGCCTTCTTGGCCCCCTGGGCACACTGCTGGCTCATAGTCAGCCGGCTGTCAACCAACACCCCCAGGTCCTTTTCTGTCGAGCTGCTTTCAAGCCACTCTGCCCCAATCCTGTAGCGCTGCATGGGGTTGTTGTGACCCAAGTGCAGGACCCGGCATTTGGCCTTGTTGAACCTCATACCATTGGTCACAGCCCATCGGTCCAGCCTGTCCAGATCCCTCTGCAGAGCCAACCTACCCTCAAGCAGATCAACACGCCCGCCCAGCTTAGTGTCATCTGCAAACTTACTGAGGGTGCATTCGATCCCTTCATCCAGATCATTGATAAAGATATTAAAGAGAACCGGCCCCAGCACCGAGCCCTGGGGGACACCACTTGTGACTGGACACCAACTGGATTTAACTCCATTTACCACCACTCTCTGGGCACGGCCATCCAGCCAGTTTTTTACCCAGCGAAGAGTATACCTGTCCAGGCCATGAGCAGCCAGTTTCTCCAGGAGAATGCTGTGGGAAACAGTGTCAAAAGCTTTGCAAAAATCCAAGTAGATAACATCCACAGCCTGTCCCTCATCCACTAAGTGGGTCACCTTATCATAGAAGGATATTAGGTTTGATAGGCATGACCTGCCCTTCACGAACCCATGCTGACTGGGCCTGATCACCCTGTTCTCCTGCATGTGCCGTGTAATGGCACTGAGGAGGATCTGTTCCATGACCTTCCCAGGCACCGAGGTCAGACTGACTGGCCTGTAGTTCCCCGGATCCTCCTTCCGGCCCTTCTTGTGGATGGGTGTCACATTTGCTAACCTCCAGTCAGCTGGGACCTCCCCGGTTGTCCAGGACTGCTCATAAATGATACCAAGTGGCCTGGCGAGCACCTCCGCCAGCTCTTTCAATACCCTTGGGTGGATCCCATCCGGCCCCATAGATTTGTGCACCTCCAGGTGCTGAAGCAGGTCCCTCACCGTTTCCCTTTGGATTAGAGGGGCTTCATTCTGCTCCCCATCCCTGTCTTCTAGTTCAGGGGTCTGGGTGCTCAGGGAACAACTGGTCCTACTGCTGAAGACTGAGGCAAAGACTGCATTAAGTACCTCAGCCTTTTCCTCATCCTTGGTCACTATGTTGCCGGCCCCATCTACTAGAGGACAGAGATAATCCTTAGTCCTCTTCCTATTGCTAATATATTTATAGAAGCTTTTTTTGTTGTCCTTGACAACAGAAGCCAGGTTTAGCTCCAGCTGGGCTTTGGCCCTCCTGATTTTTTCCCTACATAGCTTCACTACCTCTTTGTAGTCATCTTGAGTGGCCTGCCCTTCCTTCCAGAGGCCATAGATCCTCTTTTTTTCCCTAAGTTGCAACACTAGCTCCCTGTTTAGCCAGGCCGGCCTGTAATTGTAGAACTGTAATTGGGCGATAGCCCACCTATATATTCTATATAACCTATGTGGTTAGGGTCCCTCAGAACTAGGCTGGGGCACCGCATGCACATTGCAGTAAAGAATTTCCCTTTGGAATTCTATATTTGAGGTGTTGACAATAAAGAATCCCATGACACTGTTACCAAAGACAGGTCTCTGCTTTGTTTATAACCATATGCTAACTAAAATGTTGTTTCCTACTAACCTTCTTACTGTGTGAGAAAATAGTCACTGAGCTGATGTTACAGATAGTGATAATGAGGAGACAGCCAGAAGTAGCTAATCACCGAGGATGGGATAACAAGAAGTAGTTAATCACTTCGAGGTTCTTTTATGCATCAAGTATGTCCTCCTATACCAATTAGGACAGAGCTGTGGCTACTTCAAGGAACACCCTTATCATCCTCAAGAAGTTGGCAAACTTACAGTAAACTTTTACTGTCCTGATGTGAAATGTGCTTAACTGATTCGTGTCAGTGTGGAACAGTGTTAGGGCCACAGGGTGAAGTGTGACCTTTGATTGTTTTGTCTGTATGGCCACAGACCAGACGGTGTGTCTATCGCAGACGAGACGGTGTGTCTGTCGTGTCTGTGTTTTGCAGGAGCCACCTGACGAACATTCTAGAATACCAACTTAAACCGGTCCTGTTGTTATCTGCATAGTGACCTGTAAGGGGGGGGATACACCCATTTTTGGCAAGGGCCAACCATTTTAGAGACAGTTATGAATATGTATTAGTATAGGAGATATAAACCAAAAATGGGGTCTGTAAGGTGTGTGTTTTGGTTGGGCAGAGACCCCCGGCACACCCAGCGCTGTTTGCTTGCCTTTGTTCCTTTAATAAATTATAAATTCTAATTGGAATCCTGTTTGCGATTAAATCATTTATCACAATTTGGGGGCTCGTCCGGGATGGTCTTAGTTCCTGAATTCTGACTTGATCTAGGAGGGGCGCCCCACCATTAGGTGTCTTCTGATCAGGTCAGGTCGGGACTAACGCCATCCTGAACCTGAGTAAAGGCAAGCAAAGAAAAGATTTTGATTTTTATTTTTATGAGCTCCCTTGCCGGCTGCAGCAGTTTATTTTACCCGTAATTCTGCGCGCGAAGATCCGAACAAAGACGACGGAGTCGTAAGTATTTAAAGTGTATAACATTCGGTTGGGTGGGATTCGGTTGCCTGTGTGTAAGAGTGTGATTGAGACGGAACCTGGTTCCGAAGTGATTGTGGAGGTCTTCTAACCGCGGTTCCAATCTCCCGTGAGGGACTTGGCTGGTGAAGGACCGAAGCGATTCCTATAGGATTCGTGGGTGGGTGATAGGTCCTAAACCCCCTGCAAGACACTCTTACTGGTAACCAAGGGCTGTAGGAATTGCCACAGTAAAATTCCTAGATGGGTCAGACAAAATCGAAGACCCAGGACCAGAGGAAAGGGAGCAAATTACCAGATATACCATTGGAAAGTCCATTAGGAATAATGATTAGGAATTGGAATGAAAGGGGCCCCAGAAAAGGAAAAAGTAAATTAAAATTAGTTCACTATTGTATGATTGAATGGCCGAAGAAACCTTTAAAACCACGTCTTTTGGCCTGTTTTTGGATCCTTTGAAGACTGGATTTGCCAGGCCTTAAATCTATATGTTAATTCAAAGCAACCTTTTAGTCAGGAGGAAAGTGATTATGCAGGATTATGGATCAGGACTTCATGTCCTTTTCCGGCTTCAATACTTACATTAAAAACGGATGAAAAGTCTGAGAAAGAAGAAGGAAACAAAGACGAAAAAGGGAAGGAAAAAGATGATAAATGGGAACCACTAGATAACTTACCACCTCCATATCCTAACAATCCTCCTCCGACGGCGGCTCTCCCTCCAGGGGCCGTAGTACCCCCACCAGTGCCACCGTTACCCCTGCCTCCACCACCGACAGCACCGGAATTAGATCGACCTCCGGCTGCATGTACGAGAAGTAGAACTGCCACATCTGGGGGAGCTTCTCTATATCCCTTACGAGAAGTACCCCTTGGAGGCAATCAGGGAGGCATCGGGTTTGTGGCAGTTCCATTAAATACCACAGATGTAAGGAATTTCAAGAAAGAAATGGGGACCCTATTAGATGATCCCCTTGGAGTAGCAGAAAAACTAGACCAATTTTTAGGACCTAATACTTATACCTGGGAAGAAACACAATCCATTTTAGGGATCTTATTTACTGCTGAGGAAAAGGGAATGATTAGACAAGCTGGAATGAGAATTTGAGAAAGACAGAATCAGGCAGGACCCCCAGGAGATCAGAAATGGCCAAATATGGATCCCCATTGGGATCATCAACAACCCCAAGGGAGACAGAACATGAGGGATTTGAGAAAATAAAGCATTTAATGAACAACAAGGAAAAGACGAATCTCCTACAGAATGGTTGGAGAGGTTGAGGAAAAGCCTGCAAATGTATTCTGGAATTGATCCGAATACAGTGGCTGGGACTGCACTCCTTAGAACACAATTTGTAGCCAAATCCTGGGGGGATATAAGAAAGAAATTAGAAAAACTTGAGGACTGGCAAGAAAGAGGATTAGAGGAGTTACTTAGAGAAGCCCAGAAGGTATATGTTAGAAGGGACGAAATTTTTGTAGCAGCAGTAAAAGAAAGTCAGAAAAATCAGAATCCGTTTAGAGAGAAAAGGGAAAAAAGAATAGAGCAGACACCCAGAGGACAGCCTCATAGGGAGAGATTCACAATTCCTGTCTGTTACTACTGTAACAAGAGGGGACATGTTCAGAGGAACTGTCGTAAGCGAGAACAAGATGAGAAAATGTTCAAAGAAGAATAGGGGTGTCAGGGGCTATATCTTTTGGGGACTTCAACATCAACAGAGCCCTTGATAAAATTATTAATAGGTCCCCATAAGGAGGAGGTTTTATTTTTAGTGGATACAGAAGCTGAAAAATCAACCATTCAGAAACTTCCAAAAGGAATAGAGATAGGGAAGAATTATATGTCAGTAGTCGGGGCAAAAGGAGAACCTTTTAAAGTCCCTATCTTGAAAGATGTAGAAGTAGAAACAGAAAAGAAAATTTGTCTTAATGATTTACTTTTGCTCCCTGAAGCGGAATACAATTTACTAGGAAGGGATCTGATTTTGAAGTTAAACTTGAGCATTCAGAGTCAGGGGAACAAACTGCAGATCGAATTATATACTTTAACACAGGAGGATGAAGAAGCTATTAACCCCTCGGTGTGGTATAAAGAAGGGGAAACTGGAAAAATAAAAATGGACCCCATAAGCGTTCAAATAATAGATCCACATCGTTCGATTAGAATCAAGCAATACCCTATACCCATGGAGGGTCGAAAAGGATTAAAACCTGTAGTTGACAGACTTTTGGAAAAAGGAACCTTGGAACCATGTATGTCACCTCATAATACACCCATCCTCCCTGTAAAGAAACCGGACGGGTCATACAGAATGGTACAGGATTTAAGAGCTGTAAATCAGCGAACGATTACTAAATTCCCTGTAGTGGCAAATCCCTATACTTTATTAAGTCATATTTCTCCCAGACATACTTGGTATAGTGTGATAGATTTGAAAGATGCTTTTTGGGCCTGTCCTCTGGACGAGGGATCTAGAGATTATTTTGCTTTCGAGTGGGAGGACCCCAAAACAGGACGGAAACAGCAATTAAGATGGACGGTATTACCACAGGGGTTTACGGAGTCACCAAATTTATTTGGGCAAACTTTAGAGAAAATCTTACAGGATTTTACATTACCCCAGGAGATAAAATTATTGCAATATGTAGATGATTTATTAGTAGCAGGAGAAACTGAAGAGGGGACCCGAGAAGCTACTATTAAATTGTTAAATTTTCTAGGGGAGAAGGGATTGAAGGTGTCCCGATCAAAACTACAGTTTGTAGAACAGGAAGTAAAATACTTAGGACATTGGCTAAGTAAGGGAAAGAAGAAACTAGATTCTGATAGGATATCTGGGATTCTATCTTTAAGACCCCCACAAACTAAAAAGGAGGTTCGGCAAATATTGGGATTATTAGGATATTGTAGATCATGGCTTGAAAATTATAGTGACAAGGTAAAATTTCTATATGAAAAATTAACTAGTAACCAACTTAAGTGGTTTACAGAAGATGACCAGAAATTCGAGGAAATAAAAAAGGCATTAATACAAGCACCTGTATTGAGCCTCCCAGATTTAGAAAAACCTTTCCATCTTTTTGTGAATACATCAAATCAGACAGCATATGGAGTTCTTACTCAAGACTGGGCAGAGCAGGAATAAAAAAACCTGTGGGGTACTGTTCTAAATTACTTGATCCAGTAAGTAGAGGATGGCCTGCTTGTCTCCAAGCTTTGGTAGCTACCACATTATTAATAGAGGAAGTTCGGAAAATTACCTTTAGTGCTCCTTTAAAAGTGTATACCCCACACAATGTCAGGAGTGTTTTACAACAAAAGGCAGAAAAATGGTTAACGGACAGCCGGATCTTGAAATATGAAGCAATATTAATAGACTCCCCTGATTTAGAACTGAGGGTGACTTCTGCTCAGAGTCCAGCACAGTTTTTGTTTGGAGAGCCATCAAAGGAAGTACAACATAATTGTTTAGAGGTAATTGAGACCCAGACTAAGGTGAGGCCAGACTTAAGAGATACTGAGTTAGAAAATGCAGAAGTGTTATTTGTAGATGGCTCCTCCCGTGTGGTGGAAGGGAGGAGAAAATCAGGATATGCCATAATTAATAAAAATTTAGAACTTATAGAATCAGGACCTCTGAGTCCATCATGGTCAGCTCAAGCTTGTGAGCTGTGTGCCCTTTGTAGAGCCCTGGAATTATTACAAGGAAAAAGCGGGACCATATTTACGGATTCTAAATATGCGTATGGAGTAGTCCACGCTTTTGGAAAAAATTGGGAGGAAAGAGGTTTAATTAATACCCAAGGAAGGAATCTAATACATCAAGAACTAACAGTGAAAATTTTAAAGGCATTAAGAAAACCAAAGGAGATAGCAGTGGTACATGTGAGAGGACACCAAAAGGGATTAGATTATCGAACCAGAGGGAATAACCTAGCCGATAGAGAGGCCCAGGAAGCAGCCCTGAGGACTCCGGTCGCTAAAATTAATGTAATACAAGTACAAGGAGACATTAGTGAAAAAGAACTAGAGGAGAAAGAAAAGAAATTTACCCCTGAGGAACAGGCAAAATTAGAGAAAATAGGAGCTAAGTTAGAACAGGGAAAATGGATGCTGCCCGACGGGCAAGAGATGTTGCCAAAAGCTTATGCCAGGCAAATATTAGAATGATTACACACACAAACACATTGGGGTACAAAGGCGATAAGTGATCATTTCCTTAAACAATTTGGCTGTATTGGGATTTTTGAAATAGCAAAGCAAATCACGCGAGGATGTTTAACTTGTCAAAAAGTAAACAAGAAAGTGTTTCGACAAGCAGCCATGGGAGGAAGGAAAACAGCTTATAGACCTTTTGAAAGAATACAAGTCGATTTTACTGAATTGCCTAAGGTAGGGAGAATAAAATATTTACTAGTAATAGTAGATCATTTAACACAATGGGTAGAAGCTTACCCTGTAGCACGAGCTACGGCACAGATGGTAGTAAAAATCTTATTAGAACACTTAATACCTAGATATGGGATAATCCAGTATATTGATTCTGATCAGGGCACACATTTTACTTCTAAAATAATAAAATTATTATGTCAATCATTAGGTATTCAATGGGAATACCACACTCCGTGGCACCCACAAAGCTCAGGGAAAGTAGAAAGAATGAATCAAACAGTAAAACAGCAATTGGCTAAATTAATGATTGAGACACAGATGTCCTGGACGAAATGCCTACCATTGGCACTATTAAACATAAGAACTAAGCCACACAGTGAGACTGGATTATCGCCATATGAAATGTTATATGGAATGCCTTACTCCCAAGGGATGCCCCTGGGGAACAATGTAGTTGAAGATTATAGTATCCAAAAATATATAATAACCATTGGAAAAAGGTTAAAAGAACTACGAGAGATTGGGATGATGGCTCAAACACCACCATTAGGATTTGCAATTCATCAATTAAAACCGGGAGATAAGGTTCTGATAAAAACATGGAAAGAAGAAACCCTATCTCCCCTCTGGGAAGGGCCTTTTCTTGTTTTATTAACTACAGAAACAGCTGTGAGAACTACTGAAAAAGGATGGACACATGTGTCGCGAGTGAAAGGTCCAGTGAAGGAGTGGAGAGTCACATCTGAGCCCGGAGAAGCCAAGCTAACCATCAGACGAACTTAAAGAGACCTTCATCAAGAAGCATAAGCTAAGTTCCTGTGGGAATTTCATTGTAACTACTCCTGTAGAATTAGTGGACAGGGATAAATACCTATTAGGAAAGGTGATTTAGTCTATTGTGTAAACGGTGTTGTTTATTTTTAAGGGCAAAGTGTTCTACATGTTTTAAAATATATCATTTTCCAAAAAAGAAGTCAAGGATCTAGGAAACAGTTTAGAATTTTTGTGCATTCGCTGTGGGGCCACCACTCCCCTATATAACCTACCATGGGTTAGGCTTTATTGTTGTCAATTTAATCAAAGAGTGTTTCTTGATTGAAGGTTACCCCTTAAAAGATTAAGGAAGAGGGCAAGACCGGAGGGGAACGAGTGGTGCGGCTTGAAAGGTCTGCCAAGGGCTGCAACCCCTTCGGGCTGTGACCGCCGATCACTATGGCCCTGACCGGACCTCTTCTGGTCCTATTTGGGGTAAGCTCCTTGACTCTGGTTATGGCAAACAACTGCAGCCAGTGCGTAGTAACTACTAGGAGGGGACAGGTAAGTTCCCAGACTTTGGTTTATCATACTATTTATGACTGTAAAGGCCAGAAAATAGGAAGCTGCATTTATAATCTAACCCAATATACTTTATGCAAGGACGAAGAGAGGATTGTGTGCTATGATCCAAAGGAACTCCCCTATCAATATTGGGTAGAAATGAAGACAAATTCAGAAGTAGGAAGACTAATAGGAACAAGTGAGGTTATAACCAATTTAAGTACATCGGTGTCGGTAATTTTTGATGCATGCGACATTATAGATGATGATCTAGACACTAATTGCGGGAGTTTAGAGTGGAGACGGTACTATAGTAATCAACCAAAATATATTTGCCCAGGGGGACACCAATGTGACATAAATCCTGATTATACACCTAGTCAAACAGCGAGATATCAATCAGCACACCTGTGTGGAAGAAGAGGGTGGTCTTGTGTATGTTGGGACACTGCAGGCTGGGGATATGATAGACAGTGTGGGAATTTACAAGCTTCAATCACAAAGGTACAAACAGATAGTAATTGTACAACCCGTACCTGCAATCTAATAAATTTAACCCTGATAAATTTAGAAATTTGGAAGCAAAAGAAAGTAAATAAAATTGGACTTAAGATATATGGACCCGGAGAAGATCCGGGTGTAATTATTAATATTGAAATAAAAGAAAGAATAAGGGAATCGGTACAGCACAGACTACTATTTAACTCATTTTATCATGAAATAGAAACAGGAGTGAAATATGAAATTCCCACAGTTGCTAAAAATCTATTTGTAAATCTTGCTGAAAACATTGCTAAGTCATTAAATGTAACTAATTGTTATGTCTGTGGTGGAACAAACCAAGGTGAACGATGGCCATGGGAGGCTATGGAGAGCAACGTTAGTAATCCTCAAATATGGAAAACAATGGGAAAGGGTAACAGGAAACAACAGTGGGTACTTCAAATGAGTATAATTGGAAGGAGTTGTTGGCAAAATTTAAAAGAGAATGGAAAACAAGTAGGTAATCTAGAGTGTGAAGGAGGTTACCTATGGAACGAAACTCAAAATAAATGGGATAAGTGGGGGAGTCCATGGGAAATGAGTGATCAATTTAAAAATTGGACCAATGGAACAAACATACCAAATGGATGGCCCACTCCTGAAGGACATTATTGGATTTGTGGTAAACTAGCTTATGCGTTTTTGCCACAAAATTGGACGGGATCCTGTGTATTGGGAATTATAAGGCCCAGTTTTTTCCTGTTACCTATAAATCGAGGAGAGCGATTGGGAGTCCAAGTGTATGCTGAAGCTGGTGAATTAAGAAAAAGGCACTATAAACGGAGTCTACAAATTGGACATTGGAAAGATAAAGATTGGCCTCCCGAAAGAATCATTGCCTACTATGGTCCAGCCACATGGGCAGAAGATGGATCCTGGGGCTATAGAACTCCAATATATATGCTAAATAGAATAATTAGATTACAAGCTGTATTAGAAATAATTGTAAATACAACTGGAGATGCCCTTGGACGAATTGCGAGACAAAATACCAAGATGAGAACTGCTTTGTACCAAAATCGCTTAGCCTTGGATTATTTGCTAGCACAAGAGGGAGGTGTTTGTGGGAAGTTTAACCTTAGTAATTGTTGTTTAGAAATTGATGATGAAGGGGAAGCTGTAAATGAACTTGTAAAAGAAATGAAGAAAATTGCACATGTCCCAGTTCAGACTTGGACTGGAATCGACCTAGAAGGATTCTGGGAAAACTTTACGGGAGGTGATTGGCTTACTAAAATCGGGATTGTTATACTGGGGGCATTTGCAGGATTGTTAATAATTCCATGTTTTATACCTTGTTTTATTAGACTAATACACTCAGTTATACAAGGAAGGCAGATGGCTACAGTACCTGTTGATTCAGAACCAGGGAAAGAGAAAACTCTTTCCCTGATGATCCTAAAGACAAAAGAAGATTCGAAACTAATACCAATTCGGCAAGTATTAACTCGGTTGGAAACAAAAACACGAATCAATGCCATAGAAAAAGAAAATGGGGGATTGTGAAATGTGCTTAACTGATTCGTGTCAGTGTGGAACAGTGTTAGGGCCACAGGGTGAAGTGTGACCTTTGATTGTTTTGTCTGTATGGCCACAGACCAGACGGTGTGTCTATCGCAGACGAGACGGTGTGTCTGTCGTGTCTGTGTTTTGCAGGAGCCACCTGACGAACATTCTAGAATACCAACTTAAACCGGTCCTGTTGTTATCTGCATAGTGACCTGTAAGGGGGGGGATACACCCATTTTTGGCAAGGGCCAACCATTTTAGAGACAGTTATGAATATGTATTAGTATAGGAGATATAAACCAAAAATGGGGTCTGTAAGGTGTGTGTCTTGGTTGGGCAGAGACCCCCGGCACACCCAGCGCTGTTTGCTTGCCTTTGTTCCTTTAATAAATTATAAATTCTAATTGGAATCCTGTTTGCGATTAAATCATTTATCACACTGAGATGACTCAATACCTTAAAAGGATAATGTGAGGAAGGGTCTCCTTACCCAAATGACCACCGAGAAGCTCACACTTGTGCAGAAGTGTTTTGCCAACGCAGCAAAACTTAATACACATGCAAAAAGGCTATTCGGTCATCCAAATGAATATGTAAGCCTAGGTGGAGTTATGTATTAGGTAGGTGGAATTATGAGAATCTTTTGTGTATAAATACTGGGTGAATATGCCCAGTGAGGTGTGCTAGATTTGTGGGTTTTCCCCCTAGCACCCGACGTTGAATAAAGCAATATCTCCTCTCTAAACTACTTTTGGTTTTGAGAGCTTTTATTTCAGGTAGCAGGGGGGCGGAGATGTTACAATCAGGGACTGAGAGTCTGGTAAATAGGTAAATGTAACTCCTTGTGAAGAACAAACAGCAAAGAATACCACATCCTTGAAGAGGCTGGAGGGACCGATAACAAGCTTGCAAAATAAATGGAGGAGTTGCAAAAGCTTCTGCATTTATCTTCCCCAATCCACAGAAAGAGATTCCTCTATTATCAGCTCAAACCAGCCATAGTGGTCAAAGAGCGGGACAAACAGAATGACACTCCCAAGTTAAGGCCTTATATGGAAAGAACGGCCAAGAGTTCACGGAGAGTTCACTCCTGTGCGAACACCACTAGGAACCACCCAAGTCCTACCATGAAGCCCCTAACAGACTTAATGCACATGTGCCAAGGTGATGTGAATATGGAAATGAGTTCTGGAAATGTAATGAATATGGCAATGAGTGCTGGGAAATGTAATGACCATGCATAGTCTGCATGGATATAAGTCTCTGTGAATCTTGCATTCGGTGGACATGTTAGGTGGAGAGATTCCCCCATGTCCCCGGTGCTGAATAAAAGAATCCCTGCTTCTTAAGACTACAATGGTGTTAAGAAGTTCATTCCCGATTTCGGTAACAGAGATGCTGTGCCGCCGCGCCTGGAAGTCGGTTCCCCCTTCTTTCTCCTCACCTCGGCCCCCAGACATTAAAGGATGTGGGGCAGGAGGGAGCACGCCTAGTCCTGGGAGGAGGAGAGGGGAGAAGAAGAAGGAGGCTAGCGAGGACAGAGGGCGAAGGTAGGCAGCTTGCCAGGCCTTAGGAAAGACTGTAACCAAGTCCCAGAGAGGGCGTCCTTCCTCCCCGCCTTATAGCGAGGGGGCCCATCACAGGGCTCCCAGCGTCAGAGCGCGGCGGGGAGAGCGGCGGTTCCGGGCGGCGCCGTGTCCTCTCCCCCCGCAGGGCGCCTCGTCGCCCGCCCCGGACCCCCGCCCTCGCCCCACCAGGATGGGCTGTGCTGGGCCGCGGAGTGACCGGGGCCGTCTTTAGTGGAAAAGGGGGGAAATAAAAACATCCCCCCTCCCCGGAAAAAAGTGTAGATCTGTCTCAAAGTGCTGAAGCATCTTCCCAGGAGCCTTCCGAAGAGTGCCGGGAGCTCTGCGTCTTCCTGGGCTGCCCCCGGTGACTGGATCCTGCTTCCCGCGGGAAGGAAGAAAAGCGCCTTATCGCTGAGATTTCAGCGCTGCGTAGCCGTTTCCTCGCCCGGCTCTCCGCGGGGTGGGGCTAGCATGAGGCAGGGGCTACGGGAAAGCCCTGCCGCCGTGGTGCCGGCGGGGGCGGCAGGGAGGTGGTGAGAAAGAGTATTTGGTGGGACATGTTTCAAAGCCTTCTAAAAGAAAGTTTTTTCCCAAAAAAATCAGGCCGGAGAGGGAGGTGGTGAGTTAATAAACTTCAGATGAAGACATCTGTCCTTCCTCTTCCCCCTCCAGAGTTTAATTCATTTAAGAATGAAGTCAAATATCTCTAGATGTCGACCTCACAAGCTCTCAAAGAACCACTTCCAAAGCAACCACTAATATCACAGTTTATTTGTAAGGCTATTGTTTTTAACGGGAGAGAAGCAGCTTCCTCCATTATGGGAAACACTAATACAGAATTAGCATTACCTCTTTCTTATGCAAAGGAAAACAATCCACCGACCTTTAAAGTGACAATTCTGCTTTGAGCCCAGGAGCAACAACCCAAAGAAAGTGACACAAAGAGTTACTTCCTAATTATGCCTCACCATTCCTAGTTTCAGATGATACATACAAGGACAGCAGAAGACCAGGGACCCCCTTTATGTGGGGGCTTGCAGAGGAAAAGAATATCTTGGACATAAATATAATCACTGTGGTCTTAAAAAGAAACGCCTTGAAAATTCCCATTGCTCCCAGTTCTGGCAGAATAGCCCACAATCAGAATCCAATTAGAATTGGAGCAGTGGAAGAGTATTTCGTGCTCCAACAGAAATCGTCGTGAGAAGGGCAGACTGATACCTAGCGTCCTTACTTCTCAAATCTCGCTTCTCAAACAACTGAAACACACTATTTTCTTGAAATGTGTTTTCTATATATCATCCTAATTCAAAGCTTCAAGCCACCCAGTTTCAAATCCGGTTTCTACTATTTCCAAATAATCCTATTTACAGTTTGTTCACTACTAAGGCACCTGCAGGAGAATACCACCAAAAGTTACTGTCGTGGTTTAGCCTCAGATGGCAACAAAGAACCACGTGCCGCTCACACGTGCCTTCCTAATACAGGAAGGATCGTAAGAAAAGGCAAGACTCTTGGGTTGGGACAAAGGCAGTTTAACAGAACAGCAAAGGGAACAGGCAAACAACAACACCACCACCACGGATAGGGGAATATACAAACGCGATTACGGAACCGCCGCTCCCCGCCACTCGCCGACCGGCCGGACCCGGGACACCCCAGCCCGCTTTTAAGCAGCAACTTCCTGCCCCCTCCCCCGGCAGCTCAGGGTGGGCGTGGCTCACATGGCATGGAATACCAGGAAAAGTTAACCCTATCCCCACCGGAACCAGGACAGTTACAAAAGAGAGAAGAAAAAAAAAAAGAACCCCCAAACCCAGTAACTTGCTACTGTTTTTTCCTGTGGAAAGTTTGATAACACTGATATCTATCATCAAATTTAAAGTTAACCATGGCTCTGTAGTTAATCAAGCTTTATGTACTGGCTCCATAGTTAAGGATGATTGTAGATAGTTGCTAAGTAGTTGCTAAGGGGAGGATCAAAGGGAATTGTTTGAAGGAACATCTGTAGCCTAATTATTTGGTCTTCCTGGGACACTAAGACCTTAAACGAACATCTAATCAAGATGTTTCTACAAACTGCCAATTTGGCAGTGAAAACCCAAGTCCAGGCATCCTTGACTGAACTGTCTTCATTATAATACTAAAACACACACCCACAGGTCAAGAAGACCCTTGCCCAGGTGAAGACCCTTCCTCCATGCAAGCACAGTGATTGAAGAGAATGACACAGCAGATATTATAATTATATGTAAATTAATAACCAATCATTGTAACTGGGAATGTACTACCTTGTAACTTTTGTGTATAAATATAATGAGGAAACCAGCATGGAGTCTGCTTGATTTGTGGAAATCCACTGAGCGCTCAGGCCTAAATAAAATGCAATATCTCCCCTGTATGTGAGAATTGGTTTATTGCGCACCGGACAACAAATCCACTTTTCGGACAACACCACCACTCGAGAATTACAGCTCATGGGAAGTAAAATGCCCTTTTGAATTAGTTGTTTGGATCCTAGGGCAAAAAGGATGGCAGAAAGAGAACTTTTCCTCTCTCAGAGGTTTTTCCTGTTTACAAAGAGTTAGTATTTTTCCTTTTTACACTTTCTGTTCTTTTTATTCTTGCTCTTCTCCTGGTACTTGCTGATGTCCTGCTGTTTAAAACCATCTTAAAAACAAAAACCCAAGATGTAAACCCCCCTCACTACAAGAAAGACATTGAGGTGCTGGCTGAAGCGTGTCCAGAGAAGGGCAAGGAAGCTGGTGAGGGGTCTAGAGCACATGTCGTATTAGGAGCGGCTGAGGGAGCTGGGGGTGTTCAGCCTGGAGAAAAGGAGGCTGAGGGGAGACCTTATCGCTCTCTACAACTACCTGAAAGGAGGCTGTAGAGAGGTGGGGGTCAGTCTCTTCTCCCAAGTAACAGGTGATAGGACAAGAGGAAATGGCCTCAGTTTTCGCCAGGGGAGGTTTAGGATGGATATTAGGAAAAATTTCTTCACAGAAAAGGTTATCAAACGTTGGAACAGGTTACCCAGGGAAGTGCTTGAGTCACCATCCCTGGAGGTATTTAAAAGTCAGGTAGATGTGGCACTCTGGGACATGGTTTCGTGGTAGTTTTGGCAGTGTTAGGTTAATGGTTGGACTCGATGATCTGAAAGGTCCCTTACAACCTAGACAATTCTATGATTCTATCCTATAATTCTATGAAGATTAGGACTTTCCCACTCAGCAAAAAGGGAGCCCTTAGGAAGACTTCCCTAACTAGGGATAGCCTTTTCTCTGATCCAACGCTGTGGCAAATAGTTACTCTTCTGGTGTCCAAATCTTAAAAACAATGCAGTATGAATAAATTTGCTACAAAAGAATGTACTTTAATGAACAGTAATTAATCTTTGTGGTCTTAAAACACAATCTACAATAATATCTTCTATTATCTCACTAAAAATATTCCTTTAATTTTTATCTGTGTGATAAAACACAGATAAACAGCAATCTAACAACCTTTATCTAACCGTGGCCTAAATTTGTTCACGGCTAGCTTAAATGCACATGGTAGCAGAACCACCCAGCAGCTCAACTGTCTCTTTTCACCCCTAAACGCATTTAGTAAGAAATAGCACCCACGTTACTCCCCATCCTTCATCTCTATAGACTAAGTGTTTGCTGGGCTACCCTCCTCTTACTACTCCCATCTGTCTTGCCCAGGAGCATGCAGAACCTGATGATAGCAAGATGTGAAATACAGGTGTGCAGATAGGGTTTATTTTTTATTACTTTGGTTTACAAGTAATTATTTTTTATTACTTGGGTTTACACCAGTGATACCAACAGAAGCAGTCTGAGGAGTATCAAGAAAGATTACAGAGCTCTGGGAGAGGCAGTCAGGGAATCTGGAGCGCGGGTAGTTTTTTCATCAATCCTCCCGGTCAAAGAGAAGGGGGTTGATAGGGCCAATCAAATCTGGCAAATCAACAAATGGCTACAGGACTGGTGCCACAGCCAGGGGTTTGGCTACTTAGAACATGGGACTCGCTTTGAGAAACCTGGTCTACTGGGGCCTGATGGGGTCTACTTGTCAGAGAAGGGGAAGAGCATGTTTGGTCAGAGGCTTGCCAAACTCGTGAAGAGGGCTTTAAACCAGAGTTGCTGGGGGAGGGGAACCTCAATCCATCCCACTCCTACCAGTATGATGCCAGTGCCAGTAAGAGAGGCCCAGAGCCTGGAGAAGGGTCACAGGTCAACAGGAGAGCACCTGCAGCGCAGCACAAAGGAATTCCAGCGACCCCAGCCAGTAAGTCAGCTTCATCAGGGGCCAAACTTAAATGCTTCTAATGCAAACACACATAGCATGGGGAATAAACAGGAGGAGTTAGAGACGTGCGCACACCTGCAGGGCTATGATCTTATTAGCAGTTTGGGTTGGAAGGGACCTTAAAGATCATCTAGTTCCAACCCCCCTGCCATGGGCAGGGACACCTCCCACTAGACCAGGCTGCTTAAAAGCCCCATCCAACCTGGCCTTGAACACTTCCAGGGATGGGGCATCCACAACTTCCCTGGGCAACCTGTTCCAGTGCCTCACCACCCTCACAGTAAAGAATTTCTTCCTAATATCTAATCTAAATCTCCCCTCTTTCAGTTTGAAACCATTACCCCTCATCCTATCACTCCACTCCCTCATAAAGAGTCTCTCCCCATCCTTCCTGTAGGCCCCCTTTAGGTACTGGAAGGTGGCTATAAGGTCTCCCCGGAGCCTTCTCTTCTCCAGGCTGAACAACCCCAACTCTCTCAGCCTGTCCTCATAGCAGAGGTGCTCCAGCCCTCGGATCATCTTCGTGGCCCTCCTCTGGACCACGAAGAAACTCTGGAAGTTTCACTAAGCTCACACTCTTTCAGCACTTACAGGCTTTGGATCTGTTTCATTTCTCAACAGAAGTTTTTCAGCTACAAGTAAATCCAGTGTTAGATTTATGTTTCTCATGATGCAATTACACAAAAAAGACTAGAGAAAACAAGCCAATATTATTGTAGCATTCTAAAATACTTTTTCTCCATGAAAAGTTTGTTTTTTGAAGGACAGCTGTTTGTTCCAGGAAATGTAACCAAATCTTAGAGTCCCTTAAACTGTAATTTTAAACTGTAATTCTTGAACTGCTTCAGTTGATTCCTGATACAACTCAGTGATGTGGTTTTCAGCATAATTTGTCTTCAAAATCTCACATGAGGGAATATGAGATCATACCTCCAGCCCAGTTAATCCTAGGCTGATAGCTGGGACCATACTTTCTACAACTTCTATCTTGGAATAATCTTTGTGTGATTCATTTTCACTTCAGTATTTCAGCCTATTAAAACATTTTGCATGTTTGTAATCATCAATTGGCCTTGTAATTCTGAAATCTTTCTTTTATATTGATGGCAGACTGCGATAAATCTGAAGCTGAAGTATTTATTGCTTTTACTTTCAATAGCCTGCAGTGACTTGGGTGTTTTTTCATCTTGGCTCTGTTCCCTCTTGCTACAGGTACATTGCCAGTTTCATCTTGCAACAAATTTATAGGCTTTCTTTTGAGCTCAGAATGAACTCTGTCTTACCCAAATCCCTCCCCATCCCCCCCAAATCTGGTTTGATCATCCTCTAATTTTCCGCTGAGATGCTAGTCTGCTGGGAGGCACAGGCTGCTCTTCAGCAGCACCTTTTGAATCATCACCTCTCTGAGACCTTTTATCACCACCAGATGGAATCTTTTTGGGTTTATCATTCATTCTCACTAATTACAAGAGTCTCAATTTTAACAATGAACAAAATCTTCTGTACAAATTAACGTTCATCACCAGTGTAGCAAAGAGATATCATGAGAGCAAATCAAATTTAAACACACATCAAAAGCACAGCCTTGGCAAAGTCTTGGCTCTGGAAACTACTAACATGGGAGCCTTAACATTAATGAACACAGAAGGATAAACTAAGTATTAACATAGTCTTACAGAAACAAGAACAAAGGGAATAGTTTATTGAGGATGTTCCAGAGAAGAACCAATTTAAAAGGCATTAAAATACAGGATGAGATGGCAAGGTTAGTAATATTTCTACTGATGCCAGGAGGTCCATTCCATATGGTTGCAGTGGTGATAGGGGCAGGACTGTGGAGCAACATGGCTTCTCTTCTCTCAAGTTGCTCAGTGAGCACATGCAGCACTGATGGGAGCACCAGGCTGTCTTCCACATAAATCTGCTTCTGCGCCCTATTATGCAACACAGGTCCAAACCCTGCAAAGACTGCTTAGCTTTCTGCATGGCAAAAGTGGTCATTGGAGTCAGACACACAATTTCCCAATAACCATGAGATTAGTCCCACTAGACTCCTCAAAGTGGGCAAAACAAAATACCTCAGTGATGCAAAATATCACTACAGGAGAAAAGCTATGAGAGAACCAAAGAAAGCACAGTGTGTTCAACAGTGAGCAGAAAGCAGTTCCATGTGGGTACCTGATAACATAAAAGATGCAAAGTCAAAGCAAAAAAAAAAAAAACAAAAGCAAAATTGAGGTGGAAGAAGAGCAAAAGGAAACATGAACTACCAAATGGGCTATAGTTATACATGGCCTTGCAAAAAAAAAAAAAAAAAAAGCCTCTCACACGGCAGGGGGAGGAAGCTGAAAGAAGAAAAATCATGGATACAGGGATGAGGTTTGGGTTACATAAACAAGAAAGAAAATACAACGCTTAAATATTTTATAGGAAAAAAAAACAAGAAAGGACAGAACGGGGACAGATCTGTTCGTGGTGAAAAACAATGCCAGGTAAGGCTGCAAGCGGTGTAAAGAAACGGAAGGTGGGAGAAACCGGGACTGAGCAGAGACGAGCCACACACCGAACCAGATCGCGAAGAGGACCGAGCCTACTCTCCGGGTGCGCGGGCTTTACCCACAAATAAATCGTTTTTGTGAATCACAACATACTTACAGAAGTCCAGCACCCCCTACAAGCAAGACAACCCCCACTCCTCGCCTCACGTCCCCGAGTCGTCCCGCGGCAGTGGCGGCTCCGCCCGGAGGAGGCTCCGCCCCTCCAGGTCCCGCCACCGCGGAGGGCGCCCTCTCCTGGCCCAGGCGGCAGCAGCGTGGTGTGCTTCCCTTCCGGTCGCCATCTCGCTTTACCCCGCGTGCTGCGCTCGGTTCCGATCCCGCGCACCCTCGTCTTTCCCCCCTGCTCCGGCATCGCTGCTTCCGCCCTAAGAAGGTACAGGGGAGACGGTGGGAGGTGACATGGGGAGAAACTGTTACGCGGCTGAGGGCTGTGGGTCGGGTCGGTGGGCGGCGGTGGTTGGGGGAAGGCAAGGCAAGGCGGTTACGGGCTGGGCCTGAAGGGAGCTGAGCAGAGCTTCGGCGGTGCTGTGTGCGAGCAGACTTTCCCACCCCTCCGTAGGGCTGGGGCGTCCTCCCGCCGGGGGTGTGAGTGTGGTGAGGGCTAGCTGCGGAGCCCCTTGTGCCCACCTACCCTACTGCCGGGCCTGGGTTGTTGTGGCTTGCGCCGCTGGGTGCTTCGTGACCTGCTTTCCATGGGCGATCTTGTTGCTTCCGCAGATGAAAGAAACGATCATGAACCAAGAAAAGCTCGCTAAGCTCCAGGCCCAAGTGCGCATTGGTGGCAAGGTAGGAGTCGTCTTCCCTCCCTGCCCTTGAGATTGCGTGTCTCTGCCCACACACTGGGCCTAGGATGTGGGATCCTGAAAACTTAGGTGGGGAGTAGACCTAAGGATTCTCAGCTTGGCTGGACCGTCCTCGTGGGAAGCTGCACTGCTGCAGGGATCTCTAGTCAGTTCAGTAGAAGCAGAATGCAGGAGCTGAACCTCCAGCCTTTTCTGTCTGGGTTTGTTATATTATATCTGACTTGTAGCCTATATTCTTGTATACGCTATATTGGAAGGCACTCTTAAGATTTGAAGAAGACCTTACAGCAAGTGATCTTGGGTATAGCTTTCATAACAGATTAGAGGGCTATGTTCCAAATTCTCGTTACAAATATTTAAGATGCCCATGGCTGTTTTCTTGCTTTTTAGGACAAAGCTGGAATTTCTGTCCTTGTCATAGTCTCATCAGTAGGCAGCCTTAATGCGTAGGCAGCCTTAATGCGTAGGCAGCCTTAATGCGTAGGCAGCCTTAATGCGTAGGCAGCCTTAATGCGTAGGCAGCCTTAATGCGTAGGCAGCCTTAAATCAGGGTTAATCCATTAATTAACTGGCTTGGTGATTTTGTATATTCTTTGTATGGGTTACTAGTTAAGCAGAGAATTGCTGTATTATATTGATGATTATGTGCATGTTACCAGCATGTGTGTATTGACTATAGAGATTTTTAACATTTGTCATTGTACTGTTTTGGTTTTTTCTTCCTTGTGAGAAAATTTGCATGTTGCCTGTGCTGGAAGATTTTAGTGACACTGCAAGGCTGCATATCTTAAAAACAAGCTAAATATTTGTCCTGGTTTCGGTTGGGATAGAGCTAATTTTCTTCCTGGTTGCTGGTATAGTGCTGTCTTTTGGATTTAGGATGAGAATAATGTTGCTAATACAGGGATGTTTTAGCTGTTGCTGAGCAGTGCTTACACTAAGTCAAGGCCTTTTCTGCTCCTTACACTGCCCTGCCAGTGAGCAGGCTGGGGGTGCACAAGAAGCTGGGAGGGGACACAGCCAGGACAGCTGACCCCAACTGACCAAAGGAATATTCCATGCCATGTGACGTCACGCTCAGTATATAGACTAGGGGGAAAGCTGGCTGGGGGCTGCTGCTCAGGAACGGGCTGGGCATCAGTTGGTGGATGGTGAGCAATTGCATTGTGCATCACTTGTTTTGTATATTCTTTTATTGTTATTATTATTTTCTCTTCCTTTTCTCTCCTATTAAACTGTCTTTACCTTAACCCACAAATTTTATTTTTATTTTTTATTTTATTCTCTCCCCCATCGCATGGGGGGGGCAGTGGGGAGTGAGCAAATGGCTGTGTGGTGTTTAGCTGCCTGCCAGGTTAAACCACAACAGTATTACATTTAGGTGGAGGGCTGTACTTCATTATGTGTAATTTAATATTTTTGTGTAGGATGTTGATACAGCTAAATGTCATGTCATTTCTTCCAAACTTTTTCCCTGGAGAAATCTAGAGCTCTGTGTCTGTAGGGGAACTTAACCTTTGCTTGTTTTGCTTTCTAAACAGAGGTGGTCTGGAATACTATGTAGAAGTATTATTTTTTAAAAAATATTTATAAAATATTTTGGGAAAATAAGTGTTCTTCAAATTTGTATGTGTAAGTCCATCAGATAGAGATGTCTATTTGGAATAAAAAATGAGTGTTTTGGGTTTTCTCATATTAATTTGTTAATGATATGTTGATAACTTTATGGTCTCTGACTCTTTATTATAAATATTTGGCTAAAACAGGTATGACACCTCTATGCTCTTCTGCTTCCAACCCTCCAACGTGGCACAGAACAAAGTTAGCTGACCTTGGTTGTTATGGCAATAAGTATAAGCAGGAGCCTCTCTGCCTACCATTCCTTGGTATTCACTATAAACATCAGACCTTATCCACTAGAAGCGGATATTGTCTGAAAAATATGCCGTTAACTTCAGAGAGTTAGAAGAGGCTTAACTGAAAAGTAAAATTACTGAAAAGTAAAATTACTGAAAAGTAAAATTACTGAAAAGTAAAATTACTGAAAAGTAAAATTACTGAAAAGTAAAATTACTGAAAAGTAAAATTACTGAAAAGTAAAATTACTGAAAAGTAAAATTACTGAAAAGTAAAATTACTGAAAAGTAAAATTGGTTCTGTTCTACCTCAAACCAGGACACATGTTGACAAAACTTGTTTTGTGTCTTTCATCTTCAGAAAGAGGTAAATGGCTCAGCCAGGAAACCTGGTTTCTGCAGCAAGTATTTAAGGTGCTGCTGGCAGTCCTCTCCCATGGGTCCAATTCTGCCTGTAAATCCTCATTGCTCCAGTGTCTTTTCAGACTTGGGCATCATATTTGATATTGCCTCTAAAGCAAGCACTGTGCTGGGAGAGCAGTGATTTCTGCTCTTTGACAGCCTGGGCTTGTGCTGCTGCAACCTCCCCCTCTGCTCAGAGAGATTTGGGGACATGGCAGCAAACAGCTCTTCCCTGAGATGCTCCTTTTATCCCTGGTTTAGTGCAGCCAGACTTTGCTCTGCACAGGGTCTTGCTGAATGAGGAGTTTGTAAGATCAAGCCCTTGTAAGATCAAGGCTGATCGTGTATTCTCCCTGTATCGTGACCTCTCCTGAAAAATAGCATGTAAAAATATCTCCAGGAGAGATTAGAGAGGCCTAATCTACATCATTTGAAACAGACTGGAGTCTTGCTCTAGCCAGTGCTGAGCAGAAATAAAAATCCTGGGTGCCGGGGTACAGTTGCTACCAGGCTGCAGTGTTTCTGGTGACAACCTCCTCAGAGTCCCATCAGGATTACAGCACTGAGCTGCTATGTGATTTTATATTTATTAATACACATAGGTCTTGATTTAAGCACAGCAGCTCAGCAGCAAAACTACCATTGTTTTATGGTGCAGGCAAGAGATCACAGTGAGATACACCCCATGCACCCCATGACACATGGGTTTGCAGCCTAAACAGAAAGGAGAAGCAAGGGGAAAATGACCTTCGTGGTTTGAGGTAACTGGCAGTTAAAATACCATAGCCAGTTATCTCATTCTATATAATACATCTTTAAAAGTTAGATCATAGAGATCTGATCTCCTGATGGAGATCAGTGACAAGTGGTATCCCTCAGGGGTCTGTATTGGGACCAGTACTGTTTAATACCTCATCAATGATATAGACAGTGGGATCGAGTGCACTCTCAGCAAGCTTGTGGATGACGCCAAGTGGAATGGTGCAGTTGAAATGCCTGAGGGATGGGATATCATCCAGAGGGACCTGGAGAGGCTCGAGAAGTGGGCCCATGTAAGAAAGATGATCTAAGCAAAAATTAATGAGCTTCAGAAATTACTGAAAACTGTGGTCAGTCTTCAGTTTTATGCCTATGAAATACTTGCAGTGTTTTTTTCTAAGTAGGATATTGCAGAATCCCCATGAGAATTGTGGAATAAAGGTTCTCTGGTGCATTGCTTCCTAAAATCTCACATTTCTCACAGACGTGCAAAGCTTGCTTTATAGCAAGGGAAAGACTGCTGCAGTGTAGTTGCAGGAGTGGGGTTGTGTGTGCTGTAACACAGAAATAGAACTTTGTATACAAAGTTGATTTGTTAGCTACAGAGTAGTTATACAACCATGAGGATTAGCATTTGTGAAGACCTATTTAAATATTAATTTATAACTTTTCTTGCAAAGGGTACTGCCCGTAGAAAGAAGAAGGTTGTCCACAGAACAGCTACAGCAGATGACAAGAAACTTCAGTTTTCTTTGAAGAAACTGGGCGTCAACAATATTTCTGGAATTGAAGAGGTAATTGCTTCAAAGGGAAAAATGCTTTTCTATATAAACATATAAAATGTATCAAACTTAGTTTCCTGGTAAGTAACATGTTAAACTTGTCTGTGAATTATCAATAGTTCTTTATTGAGCTTTGGAAACTTCAGCTAGTTTCCTGTTAAATTGAAAAATCATGCTAAACTGCTTGAAATGCTGGATTTATTTTTTTTTTCTTGCAGGTAAATATGTTTACCAACCAAGGAACAGTCATCCACTTCAATAACCCTAAAGTTCAGGCATCTCTGGCTGCTAACACTTTCACTATCACCGGCCATGCTGAGACAAAGCAGCTGACAGAAATGCTTCCTAGCATCTTAAATCAGCTTGGAGCTGACAGTTTGACCAGCCTGAGGAGATTGGCAGAAGCCCTACCCAAGCAATGTAAGTTGAAACTTGAATGCATTTCATGCTGGCAGCTGACATGTGGCTTATTTGTATAGCTGCAGTGAAATGCAGTGCACTCTTA
This sequence comes from Larus michahellis, assembly GCF_964199755.1. Classification (NCBI taxonomy): domain Eukaryota; kingdom Metazoa; phylum Chordata; class Aves; order Charadriiformes; family Laridae; genus Larus; species Larus michahellis. Next base: position 4,126,318 of record NC_133929.1, on the reverse strand, counting down.
CCGCCTGCAAGCATGTTATAAAATGCCTATAAAGAAATGGAACTCTTAGATCTTATTTATAGTTCAAATCCAACAACGAATATATCAGAATAAAGCAGAGACACCTGTCTCAGAATATCTTGCAGCTGGTCTAGGACTAGAAAATTGTATCCAGACTTGATTTCATGGTAGTTTACTTCTTGGTGTGGTTACCATATTTTGACATACTTAGTTCATTAAAGTTAGGTAGAGTTACTTGGGGAGACTTAGGTTTTAAAAAAAAAAAAATGTACTTTGAGTATGTCTGTTTTGACACTTTCAATGGGAACATAAACAACGGGGAGAGAGACTTGAGGACAGACATCTTGCTAGTGCTTTGCTCCCTCACAGGTGTGGTGAAGCTATTTCTTCTTGCATGGGCTTTTTGATAGCTAAGAGGGAATTATACAGTATTTCTAAGGAAATATGTGTCGTGGTTTAGCCCCAGCTGGCAACTAGGACCATGCAGCCGTAGTGTCCTACTTGATCACATCATTGATATGTATGCACAGGGAGAAATTTGTTTAGATATTGAGGTATATCACCATAGAAGATAGATATCTTTACTGTTAATAGTACCAAAATGTGCACCATGCGTGATTGTTTTCAAGATCTTCAGTTAATATTACTGTGTCAGCTTTTGGCTTTGTCTGATTTTTAAGAAGTTAATAAATTGAAGGACTTTGATGGTAGCTTAATTCCTATCAGATTTCTTTCCACATGCCTCTGCCTTCCTGTTGTAGTCCTGAAACAACTGGGCCCAGCGTGTCCTAAGTAGAAATTTCTCTGGTATAAGGAGTCCAAGTGCAGAATACCTAGCTCCTAAATATCTTCCCTGCAGTGGTTGAAAAGCAGACATCAGCAGTGTGGAAGAGAAGCCAGAGCCTACTGCATTCCAGCCTTCTTCAGCTGAAGTGGGGTCCTTTGGATGTCCCAGTGCAGCTGTTAGAATACCAATTATGATTTTGAAATAGTTGAAAAATTGGGCAATGTTAACTGATTTCCTGGGACTCCTGCACTTAATCAAAACTACACTGAGCGATGAGACAGGTGATAGTTTTACACAAATAATAGCTAAGCTTTTGAAACAGACTTCTCAGAAGTTTGTTTTTCCACAACAGTACATATAGATCCCCCATGTGGTATTCACATGTGTTTCCCTAAGCATTTAGCCATTGTGTCGCTAGAGTTGACCCAGGTAAGTTACTAGTCTTCCTGGTATTGTGTCTCTACCATGTTTAATTTTTCTGTTTGAAAATAATTCCATACACAAAGGAAATTAATATTGCTTAAAGTACATGCGCTGTGTTCCTGACCAAAGGCACCAGAAGGCTGGGAATAATCCAGCTGACTTCTTTGGGTTAGAGCCAGAGAAATAATGAATTCAAAACGCTAGCTGTTATTTCAAAGTGACTGAATATACGGTGGGGGGGGGGGAATCCAAACCTACATGGATTAGACCTGAATTCATGGCCAAATTTCTCTCTGACTTTGTACTGAAACTTCTGTGGTGTAAAAAAAGGTGTAAATTGGGTCAGAATTAACCTGTGAAAGGTGGTTTATGTGAGGGCCAGGCAGCAGATCCATTTCTTTCAGGAAGCTGACGTCTTAAATGGAATGAACCTTAAGGAAGGCACTTTGGGGGCGGAAGTAACTGATCTTGCAGGTGTTGGTGAAATCCTTGCTATACTTAAGTGATTATTATGTCTCATAGGCTTTGACACTTCCTGTTTTTATGTAGAGTTTACCCCAGTTTTATTGTCTCGTTACATGAAACAGTAAATCTGACATGCCTCGGAAGCAGAGAGGGAAATTGTTTCATAATCAAAATCCAGGAAAAAAAATCAAAACTATGTCTTACTATAAGTAATTTTAAAATAATATAAAATGTCAATTACTGTAAAGTTGCATATTGGAAATACTGAGATATAATGGACTTTGTAAAAACAGATGTTAAACTTCCATGTTTGTTGAAAATATAAAATGAAAACTGTGTTTTCTTGAAGAAATATAACCTGAGCCATTTCTGATTAATTTTTAAGACATACTATGTAAAAACACGCTATATAAGTATACATAAGGAACAAAATTTCCTTTTTCTGTATTAATTTTGTTACAGGAAAGTACTTGTTCTAAATGATGAACATTCAATATCTGCTTCATGTTTTGTCTTGAACTTCAGTCAGCGTTGAGTTAATAGATAAGAATTAATCCATTTGTTTCCTATATATTACCTGTAAATGCATCCTAGAAAATACATTTTCAGATTATATGGTGTTGTGGTTTAACCCCAGCTGGCAACTAGGACTATGCAGCCATTCATTCACTCCCCACTCCCCGCCAGTAGGGTAGGGAGAAAAAGGAGGGGGGGGGAAAACCCTCACGGGTTGAGGTAAAAGCAGTTTAATAGTACAGTAATGGAAGAGGAAAATAATAATAATAATGGTAAATGAATGCACAAAAGAAGTGATGCAATGCAATTGCTCTTACCACCCGATGATCGGTTGCCCAGCCTGTCCTGAGCAGCAATCATGGATTCCTGCCCCTGGGCCAACCCCCATTTATATACTGAGCATGATGTCTATAGTATGGAATATTCCTTTGGCCAGCTTGTCCTGTCTGTGCTCCCTCTCAGCTTCTAGGGGAAGCTGAAAAAGTCTTTGTCTTCATATAAGCATTGCTTATCAACAACTAAAATAATATCTGTTATCAGTATTATTCTCATACTAAATTCAAAACACAGCAGCTACTAGGAAGGAAACTAACTGTCCCAGCTGAAACCAGGATAATACGTTATCATCTCTGTGTGTGTAGAACAGTGGTAGAGAAAAGGACTGGCGTGATCATTAAGCTAGATAAACCAACTTCCTATTCCATCCTTAAATTAGTAAAAGAACCTGAACACTTGTTCTCCCTAAGACCAAGTGCCAAGCCACTCTCCATGATATTTGAAAAGTCATGGCAGTCAGGTGAAGTCCCTGGTGACTGGAAAAAGGGAAACATTGCAGCCATTTTTAAAAAGGGTAGAAAGGAGGACCCTGGGAACTACCGCCCTGTCAGCCTCACTCACCTTCTGTGCCTGGGAAGATCATGGAACAGATCCTCCTAGAAGCTATGCTAAGACACATGGAGGACAGGGAGGGGATTCGAGACAGCCAGCATGGCTTCACCAGGGGCAAGTCCTGTCTGACCAACCTGGTGGCCTTCTACAATGGAGTGACTGCATCAGTGGACAAGGGAAGAGCTACGGATATTGTCTATCTGGACTTCTGCAAGGCCTTTGACACTGTCCCCCAAAACATCCTTCTCTCTTAAGTTGGAGAGATAGGGATTTGATGGGTGGACTGTTCAGTGGATGAGGAACTGGCTGGATGGTCGCATCCAGAGGGTAGTGGTCAACGGCTCGATGTCAAGATGGAGAGGGGTGACAAGTGGTGTCCCTCAGAGATCTGTACTGGGACCGGTGCTGTTCAACATCTTCGTCAATGACATAGGCAGTGGGATCGAGTGCCCCCTCAGCAAGCTTGCCAACGACACCAAGCTGAGTGGTGCGGTTGACAGGCCAGAGGGACGGGATGTCATCCAGAGGGACCTGGATGAGCTGGAGAGGTGGGCCTGAGCAAACCTCATGAAGTTCAACAAGGCCAAGTGCAAGGTCCTACACTTGGGTCGGGACAATCCTCATTATCAATACAGGCTGGGGGATGATGTGATAGAGAGCAGCTCTGCAGAAAAGGACTTGGGGGTACTGGTGGATGAAAAGCTGGACATGAGCCAACAATGTGCGCTTGCAGCCCAGAAGGCCAATCGCATCCTGGGTTGCATCAAAAGAACTGTGGCCAGCAGATCGAGAGAGGTGATTCTCCCCCTCTACTCTGCTCTGGTGAGACCCCACCTGGAGTACTGTGTCCAGCTCTGGAGCCCTCAGCACAAGAAGGACGTGACCTCAGGAAAAAAAAGGAAAGTTTATGATCTTTGGAAAAGGGGGTTGGCTACTTATGAAAAATACCAAGATGTAGTGAAGCTATGCAGGGCGAAAATTAGAAGGGCCAAAGCTCAAGCAGAACTCGTCTTGGCCACCACAGTTAAAGATAACAAGAAGAGGTTCCGTCAGTATATCAATAGAAAAAGGAAGACTAGGGAAAATGTAGGCCCACTGATGAATGAGATGGGTGCCCTAGTGGTGGAAGACACAGAGAAGGCAGAGCTACTGAATGCCTTCTTTGCTTCAGTCTTCACTGCTAAAGCTGTCCTTCATGAATCCCAGGCCCTGGAGGCAAGAGGGAAGGTCTGGAGAGAGGAAGAGTTTTCCCCAGTAGAGGAAGATCAGGTTAGAGACCACTTGGCCAAACTGGACATCCATAAGTCCATGGGCCCTGGTGAGATGCACCCGCGAGTGCTGAGAGAGCTGGCAGATGTTATTGCTTGGCCACTCTCCATCAGCTTTGAAAGGTCATGGAGGACAGGAGAGGTGCCTGAGGACTGGAGGAAGGCCAATATCACTCCAGTCTTCAAAAAGGGCAGGAAGGAGGACCCAGGGAGTGACTTGTTCTGGATGTCATATCCAAGCACATTCAAGAGCAGGAAGTTATTGGAAGTGGTCAACATGGCTTTACCAAGGGTAAATCATGCTTGACCAATCTCATAGCCTTCTATGATGTTATAAGTGGTTGTCTGGATGAGGGCAGAGCAGCAGATGTCATCTACCTTGACTTCAGCAAGGCTTTTGACACTGTCTCTCATAACATCTTCCTTAAGAAACTGAGAAAGTGTGGACTAGACGAGGGGACAGTGAGGTGGATTGAGAGCTGTCTGTGTGACAGGACTCAGAGGGTTGTGATTAATGGAGCAGGGTCGAGTTGTAGGCCTGTAACCAGTGGTGTCCCCCAGGGGTCAATACTTGGACCAGTATTGTTTAACATATTCATCAACGACCTGGATGAGGGGACAGAGTGTATCCTCAGCAAGTTTGCTGATGATACCAAACTGGGTGGGGTGGCTGACACCCCAGAGGGCCGTGCTGCCATCCAGCGTGACCTAGACAGGCTGGAGAGCTGGGCAGAGAAGAACCTAATGAGGTTCAACAAGGACAAGTGTAGGGTCCTGCACCTGGGGAGGAAGAATGTCAGGCACCAGTATAGGTTAGGGGTGGACCTGCTGGAAAGCAGCTCTGAAGAAAAGGATCTGGGTGTCTTGGTAGACAGTAAATTATCCATGAGCAAGCAATGTGCCCTTGTGGCCAAGAAGGCCAACGGAATTCTGGGCTGCATAGGGAAGAGTGTGGCCAGCAGGTCAAGGGAGGTCATTCTCCCCCTCTACTCTGCACTGGTGAGGCCACAACTGGAATACTGTGTCCAGTTTTGGGCTCCCCAGTTCAAGAGGGACAGGGAACTACTGGAGGGAGTCCAGCATAGGGCAACCAAGATGATTATGGGACTGGAGCACCTCCCTTATGAGGAAAGGCTGAAAGAGCTGGGACTCTTTAGCCTGGAGAAGAGAAGGCTGAGGGGGGACCTGATTAATGTTTACAAGTATCTAAAGGGTGGGTTGAAGGAGGATGGTGCCAGACTCTTTTCAGTGGTTCCCAGTGACAGGACGAGGGGCAATGGGCACAAGCTAGAACATAGGAAGTTCCGATCAAATACACGGAAAAACTTCTTTACGGTGAGGGTGACAGAGCACTGGAACAGGCTGCCCAGGGAGGTTGTGGAGTCCCCTTCTCTGGAGACTTTCAAGACCCGTCTGGATGCAGTCCTGAGTAATGTGCTCTGGGCAATCCTGATTTAGCAGGGGAGTTGGACTAGATGATCTCTAGAGGTCCCTTCCAACTCTGAAATTCCGTGATTCCATGACCTGTTGGAGCAGGTCCAGAGGAGGGCCATGAAGATGATCAGAGGGCTGGAGCACCTCTCCTATGAGGACAGGCTGAGAGAGTTGGGGTTGTTCAGCCTGGAGAAGAGAAGGCTCCGGGGAGACCTTATAGCGGCCTTCCAGTACCTGAAGGGGGCCTACAAGAAAGCTGGGGAGGGGCTGTTTGCAAGGGCATGTCGGGATAGGACGAGGGGCAATGGGTTTAAACTAGAGCAGGGCAGGTTTAGATCAGACATTAGGAAGAAGTTCTTTACACTGAGGGTGGGGAGGCACTGGCCCAGGTTGCCCAGAGAGGTGGTGGAGGCCCCATCCCTGGAGACATTCAAGGCCAGGCTTGATGAGGCTCTGAGCAACCTGCTCTAGTTGAAGATGTCCCTGCTGACTGCAGGGGGGTTGGACTAGATGACCTTTAAAGGTCCCTTCCAACCCAACACAGTCTATGATTCTAAAACTGTTTGTGAAAAGTAGAGGAGGGACTTAAGAATGTGGTGTTTGGAAAAGGTGCTGCTTCTACAGGGTGAGAATTGGGAGTAAAAGACAGGCTTGTTGACACTGGGAACATCCTTTACATCCTGCGTGTGAGGTCTTTCTACTTCTTTTGGTAGTTATGAACTTGATTGTTATGTTTTTTCTTCCCGTGCTTTGCTGCCAGCAAAGATAGGCTCTATTTCCATTCCTAAAACTGATGATGCTTCACTTCTGTCACCTTCCCACTGAAAAAAAAAATCCTGCTAGAAGTATTCTTCAGAAGATGAGGTAAACCGCTTCTTTCCCCATGGAGCTCGGGTCCCTCCCTTCCTAGTGTCACCTGTGTGGCTTCCTTGTGGTAGCAGTGGGGCTTGAAAGAAAGAAAACTTGTAAGGATTTAAAATAATCCCTTAAGATCTCTCTTCTTATAACAAGGTAAGTATATTCTGGATAAGCTAAATTGCGCAGTTTTGATATTGGGGAAGCTTGTTTAAAGTGCTTGCTCTGTATGACCTGGTAAATTACTATTTCTTTCCACTTTGGGTGGATGCCAGAGTAGTTGCACAAACCTTTCCAGTCAGCATTGTCTGCTAGATTTGGAAGTCTGTCATCAGAGTGAAGTGTCTGTGATGATTACATTTGCAAGTGCTAAAGTAAACTTAATCTGGTCTTGGTAATGAGAGAGAATACAGACAATTTAGGAAGAAATAATGTGGTTTGCTTTTAAAATGTATTTGTCACTAAGATGCACTCAAGCTGTAACAGTTTTCTGCTGTTAAACAAAAGGAGGGTTAGCTGTGACCTTGTCCCAAGCCCTTTCAGAACAAAGTTTATGCATTCATCTATTTTGGTTCTCTAGAAATCAGGGTATAGCAATTTCAGAAGTCTAGTATAAACCCATCTCTTTCCTCATTCTTTTCTTGAAAACTGAGAAGGATTACTTAAGATAAAATGGAGGTGATAGGCTAAGCTGTCTTTAGGTAGTACAGTTAAGAATAGCAGTAAAAGTAGTGGCACAGGTACCCAGGGACCTGAGATATCTATTCTTAGCATTATACTGCTGCAGTTTCACAGATACTCATTGGTCTGCTACAGTGGATGTGGTTAAGTCTCGTTAGCTCTGGCAAATATAATGGGAATAGTTAAGAAATTACTGAGTCAGCAGAGATGTGGACCAGGACATGTGGTTACCTCAGCCACCTAAGTATAAAATTGTGCATCCAGTTCCATATTCCTCTGACTTTGCTAGGGAACAATAATATCTTTAAGTGCCTCTAGTCATGTGTATCTATCTGCAGTTTCACAATTACACCTTAGTTTTCCTTGAAGGCCTGGGATCATCAGATCCTGAGATTTCTTTTTAACTTGCTAATTTTGTAAAATATGTAAGCCTTAAGAACCACTGAGTAGTCAATAAACCAAGCTGCTTTTAAGAGAAATTGGTAAAATCTGCACTTTTAGTTGAAAATGATTACCACGCAAGGCACTATATATCTAGAACCAAGGCAGTGACTAGTAAACTAGCAAATGACATCATCTACATGGACTTGTGCAAAGCATTTGACACTGTCCCGTGTGACACCCTTGTCTCTAAATTGGAGAGACATGGATTTGATCAATGGACCACTCAGTGGACAAGGAATTGGCTGGATGGTTGTACTCAAAGAGTTGTGGTTAATGGCTTGATGTCCAAGTGGAGATCAGTGGTGTTCCTCAGGGATCCGTACTGGGACCGATGCTGTTTAACATCTTTGTCGGTGACATGGACAGTGGGGTTGAGTGCATCCTCCGCAAGTTTGCTGATGACACTAAGCTGTCCGGTGTGGTCAACATGCTGGAGGGAAGGGATGTCATCCAGAGGGACCTTGACAGGTTTGAGAGGTGGGCCCGTGCAAAGGTCCTGCACATGGGTTGGAGCAATCTCAAGCACAAATACAGGCTGGGCAGAGAATGGCTTGAGAGCAGCCCTGAGGAGAAGGACTTGGTGCTGGTGGATGAGAATCTCAACATGAGCCGGCGATGTGTGCCCACAGCCGAGAAAGCCAACTGCATACTGGGCTGCATCAGAAGAAGTGTGGCCAGCAGGTCGAGGGAGGCGATTCTGCTCTCGTGAGACCCCACCTGGAGTACTGCGTCCAGCTCTGGAGTCCTCAGCACAAGAAGGACACGGACTTGTTGGAACGGGTCCAGAGGAGGGCCATGAAAACGATCAGAGGGCTGGAGCCCCTCTCCTATGAGGACAGGCTGAGAGAGTTGGGGTTGTTCAGCCTGGAGAAGAGAAGGCTCCGGGGAGACCTTATAGCAGCCTTCCAGTGCCTAAAGGGGGCCTACAGGAGAGATGGGGACGAACTCTTTATCAGGGAGTGTTGCGATAGGATGAGGGGTAATGGTTTTAAACTGAAAGAGGGGAGATTTAGATTAGATATTAGGAAGAAATTCTTTCCTGTGAGGGTGGTGAGGCACTGGAACAGGTTGCCCAGAGAAGTTGTGGATGCCTCTTCCCTGGAAGACTTCGAGGTCGTGTTGGATGAGGCTTTTAAGCAGCCTGGTCTAGTGGGAGGTGTCCCTGCCCATGGCAGGGGGGTTGGAACTAGATGATCTTTAAGGTCCCTTCCAACTCTGACCATTCTATGAAACTGGTTTAGCGGGCATATTCTCATTTTCCGGCTGGGCTGTTTGAGCATTATCGGTAACAAAGGGTTAGTTTTAGATTTTTATTCAGCAGGGGAACTGGATAGATCATTTCGGTTTTGCTTTGTGTTGTTTGAAAACATTATCAAAGAGTTTGAGCTAAACAGCTTTGTAATCAAGATGCTTATGGTGATGAGCTTGACTGATGCTTTTGAACTGCTTGCTCTTGCAGCTGTGGATGGAAAAGCACCACTTGCTACTGGTGATGATGATGATGAAGTTCCAGGTAAGAACAAGCATGCAATGGAGGAAAAGGAAGTGAATTTTGCTGAGAGATAAATGTGCAGCATAATATTGGGCCAAGGACTGTAAGCGTATTGAATAGTCACTCACTGTTATAGAATTTTTGTGGGCATTGTTTTCAGACACCGTGTGATACTTAGATGGACCATTGGTTTGAGCTAGCATTTTTGTCCTGTGTAGGAGTAATAGCTATGGCTAAGATAATTACTTAATATTCATTAAGAGTGGTAAGAAACTACCTTTTCAGTATCACTTTGCCCAGTTGTGGATATGGTGAAGTTAAATGCTCTTAGAATTGTGCTTTATAATGAACCATCTAAAACTTATTTGTTTAAACAAGAAGAATGAACCATGAAGCTCTTAAATGTTGTTTGGTCTGTATTTTATTATCTGAATGTGGTTTTTTTTTTTTGCCTTGTAAGCACTTGATATGAAGTAAAACTTGGTGAGGAATTGGCAGAGCAGAAGTGGGTCAAACTTTAATTTCACCATTTTTCTTTTTCTAGATCTTGTTGAAAACTTTGATGAAGCTTCAAAGAATGAGGAAAACTGAACTTAGTGACACTTTATTCATAAACTTAAAACTTGAAAAAGCTACATGGAGCTGCTATTTTATATTGTGACTGCTTTTATTTGATGTTATTTTTATTTCCTGATGAGATTTCAAGATTTGTAATATTTGGAAATTTCTTGAAACTGCAGCTCTTTTTCAGTTATTGTTTGTACACAATATTATTTTGGGGCCTGGTTGAACAAGCCTACACTTTGAAATAAGTCAGATTGCTAATTAATCTCTGCCTAAACACAATTTTTGGGTAACTTGTATACAAGCCAAACTCCATCTTTAATGAATTTTGGCATACAATAAAAAATATAAAATAAACATTCTGGTGTGGTTTTGTCAGAAAAGCAGGAAAAATAAATTGGCCATAAATATTAAACAATCATAAAAGGTCTTGCTTTTCTGCACAGCATTTTCCTTTTGCTGTGTTAGAAAACTGGCTTCTAAAAAAAATTTTGGTGCATAATGGAGCATTTTAGACTTAATTGGTGAATTCCCAGTGTTTGCAGGTCAGAGCACATACACTGTGTTCCTGAGACACTTTAATCTACTGAATTTAAGAAATAGACCTGTATTCTGGAATTACTTTATGGTTGTATGGGGTTTGCGTGGCAAGGTTGGGGGGGGCTGCAGGGGTGGCTTCTTTGAGAAGACACCAGAAGCTGCCCCCAGGTCTGACAGCCAATGCCAGAGCTCCAAGAGGGACCTGCCACTGGCCAAATCGACAGTGGTAGCATCTCTGTGATAACATTTAAGAAGGGGTAGAAACTGCTGTGCAACAGCAGCTGAGAGAGAGGAGTGAGAATATGTGAGAGAGACAACTCTGCAGACACCAAGGTCAGTGAAGAAGGAGGGGGAGGAGGTGCTCCAGAGCAGAGATTCCCCTGCAGCCTGTGGTGAAGACCATGGTGAAGCAGGTTGTCCCCCTGCAGCCCATGGAGGTCCATGGTGGAGCAGGTGGATGTGCCCCAAAGGAGGCTGTGACCCTGTGGAGAGCCTGTGCTGGAGCAGGCTCCTGGCAGTACCTGTGACCCTGTGGGGGACCCACAATGGAGCAGTTTGTGAAGAATTGCAGCCTGTGGGTGGGACCCCATGCTGGAGCAGGGGAAGAGTATGAGGAGGAAGGAGTGGCAGAGATAAAGTGTGTCCTGGTTTGAGGTAAAACAGAACCAATTTTCTGTTCGGTAATTTCACTTTTAGCTAAGCCTCTTTTAACTCTGAATCTCTCTGAAATTAACAGCATATTGTGCAGAAAATTGTTAATTCTCAGAGTGATAAGACCTGATTGTTTATAATTTATGCCAAGGAATGGTAGGCAGAGAAACTCCTGCTTATACTTATTGCTGTAACAACCAAGGTCAGCTCACTTCATTATTTGCCCCATTGGAGGGTTGGAAGCAGAGAAGTGTAGAGGGGTCCCACCTGCAGGGAGGAGTGGACAGGACAGGTGACCCAAAACTGACCAACAGGGTATTCCATCCCATCTGCCCCATGCTCAGTATAAAAGCTGAGGGATCAAAGGGTCAGCCCTCTTTCTTCAGTGGCTGGTGTCCGAGGAGGACTTTGTCTGTTTGTCTGCCCTTGATCCTGATCTGTGCATTCCTGACTCCACATCTAGAATCCAGTTCCCATCCGTCACTGAGTCCAGTCTGGGATTTCCCCAGTGCCTGCCGATGATGTGATCATCATCCTGGGAGCTCAATACTGGTTTTGCATATATATTTCATTATTTTTATTTTATTATTAATACTTTCATTAAAGTAGTTTAGTTCCTTCTAAACTCATAAATCTCTCTCTCTCTTTTTCCCTCCTCTCCTTGGAGAGAGAGGTGGGGGGAGAGCATCTGTCATTCACCTCAGTGGCCAGGACAAAGCATTAGGAACTGACCTCAACCCCCATTCCCCATCTCCCTTGTGCCGCTTGGGGGGAAGAGGTAGAAAAGTCAGGAGTGAAGTCGAGCCTGGGAAGAAGGGAGGGCTGAGGGGAAGGTGTTTTAAGATTTGTTCTTATTTCTCATTATCCTATTCTGTTGTTAATTGGCAATAAATTAAATTTCCCCAAGTCGAGTCTGTTTTGCCCGTGAGGGTAATTGCTGAGTGATCTCCCTGTCCTTATCTCGACCGGCAAGCCTTTTGTTGTATTTTCTCCCCCTATCCAGTTGAGACAGGGGAGTGATAGAGTGAATTGGTGGGCACCTGGTGGCCAGCCAAGGTCAACCCATCACAGCAATCTGCAGGCAAGCTTGATGTGATAGCGCTTAGTCAGGCTTCTAGTACAGTTGAAAAATGGGCAAGCTCTGGCTAAACCCTATTAAATCCCTGCAACAAAATTTGTTTGACAACAAAATCCATTTGATGACAAAGTCCATTTGTTGTCATTAAGATACACCTAGCTTATCTTAAGCATTATAACCTAAAGGGCTCAAAGAACGGTTGCGTCAGAAAATGCTCTGCAGAAGCAGCTTGCCTAGCTACTCTGTATCTGTAGTACGATGACTATCGTTAATATTGTGTAAGATCATAGGCATAACAACGTTGCCATTGTCTCCAAAAAGGCTTTTGTTTAAAAGTGTTATGCTTTTCTGCTCACATAAAATGACAAGTTTTCAAGAAGATCCACATACCCTTAGAAAATATACTGGTACATTTTTGTGCATTAATAGATAATTATTAATTATCTATTAATAGATAATTAATAGATGAGACCAGCTCCAGTGCAGGTAAGTCCGTACTGGGGAAGGGAATCGCGGCAAAAAAAGGCCGGCAAGGGGCTCGTTTTTGGGGCTTTTCGAAGCCAGGAAAAGCGGCCAGCCAGAGCCGGTGCCCGGTGCTTCCGGGGGGTGGTGACAGCTGAGGAGGAGCGGGGCGGAGCCAGCGCCCCTGGCAGCAGGTCTGAACAAGGAGGGGGTGGGACCACTCCCCCCTCATAAAAGCAGCCCTTCGGGAGCGCACTGAGCAAACAAGCAGCGAGTGGGTGTTTCCTGGGTGTTGCCCGCGGAACCACCTGGGAGCACCAGAGGAGGGTGTACGTCGGCGAGGCGACATCAGCGGCAGGCAGCCACTGCAGAGTGCGGCGCGGGACGGGTGACTGCGAGGGGAGGAACAAGGGGAGACCAGGCAGGCTAGGTAGACCGCAAAGAAAACATGGTCTCCACTCGGTCTGTAGCCAAAGCCAAAAGGAATAAAGTGACCCAAACGGACCTGACGGAGAGACATGCAGCCGTCCAGGCGACGGGCTGCGTGGAATGTCTGTCACTCTGGCAGGAGGACAGCAAAGACAGTGCCTGTGTGCGCTGTGACCAGGTAAATGATCTTAAGAAGGAAGTGGAAAGACTGAGGAGCATTCGGGAGTGTGAAAGGAAGATTGATTGGTGGAGCCACACCCTACCATCCTTAGGGAAAAAGCAGCAGGAGGAGGCTCCACGAGAGGCAGAGGATCCCCTGCCCTCTTGTCACCAGGCAGAAGGAGGGGAACTAGGAGAGGATGGGGGGAAATGGAAGCAGGTACCTGCTCCCGGCAGCAGGAGAGCCCCCTCCAGACCCCCCCATGCCTCCCCAGGTGCCCGTACAGAACAGATATGGGCCTCTGGAGATAGATGAGGAGGGAACTAAGGATGCTGATAAAGCCCCATCCAGGGAGTCGCCAAAGCAGCCAGCTCCACGCATTAAGACTGCTTCTGTGAAGAGCAGGAGGAGGGCAATAGTCATAGGGGGGCCCATTCTGAGGGGAACTGAGGGTCCCATATGCAGGCCAGACCCTTCCCACAGGGAGGTCTGCTGCCTCCCTGGGGCCCGTGTTAGGGATATAGCCAGGAAGCTTCCTGGCCTGATATGGCCCTCAGATTACTACCCTCTTTTGATCTTACAGGCAGACAGTGAGGAGCTGGAGAGTAGAAGTCTGAGGGCAATGAAGAAAGATTTCAGGGCCTTGGGACGGCTTGTCAAGGGTTCGGGAGCACAAATTGTGTTCTCCTCTGCCCTTCCAGCTTTGGGGACTGACGAATGGGTGAACAAGAAAATCGGACGGATCAACACCTGGCTCCGAAACTGGTGCTACGAGCAGGGCTTTGGGTTCTGTGATCATAGTTTGATCTACGGGACAGTGGGCCTGCTCGCTAAGAATGGGAAAACCCTATCCCGAAAGGGGAAAAGGGTACTAGGCCAAGAGTTAGCAAGGCTCATGGACAGGGCTTTAAACTAGTATCGAAGGGGGAAGGGGATAAAACCAGGCCCACTAGTAACGAGCCTAGGGATAAAGGGCCAAGGATGGGGGTGAAACCGGTAGCCCAGCTCAAGTGCATCTACACGAATGCACGTAGCATGGACAACAAATGGGATGAGCTGGAAGCCATTGTGCAGCAGGACAGCTATCATGTAGTTGCCATCACGGAAACGTGGTGGGATGACTGTCACGACTGGAATGCTGTGATGAATGGCTATAAGCTCTTCAGAAGGGACAGGCAAGGAAGGAGAGGCGGGGGTGTGTCTCTGTACATTAGGGAATGTTTTGGTTGTATAGAGCTAGATTCCAGTGATGATAAAGTCGAGTGTTTATGGGTAAGGATGAAGGGGAAGGCAAATAAGGGAGATCTTGTGCTGGGAGTATGCTAGAGACCACCCGGCCAGGATGAGGAGACAGATGAAGTATTCTATAAGCGGCTGGCTGAAGTCTCGCAATCGCCAGCCCTTGTTCTGCTTGGGGACTTCAACCTGCCGGGTATCTGCTGGAAATACAACACAGCAGAGAGCAGGCAGGCTGCGAGGTTCCTCGAGTGCATGGAAGAGAACTTCCTGACACAACTGGTAGGGGAGCCTACCAGGGGAGGTGCCTCGCTAGACCTACTGGTCACAAACAGAGAAGGACTAGTGGGAGATGTGGTGGTCGGAGGCTGTCTTGGGTTTAGTGATCATGTTGGAGAGACAGCCTTGATGCCAAAACACTGGTGTGTTATCAACACATTTCTAGCTACCAATACAAAGCACAACACTATGTGGGCTGCTATGGGGAAAATTAACTCTGTCCTAGCTGGACCCAATACAAGTGCATTGAGGACAGCTTCCTAGTACAGGTGATGGAGAGCCCGACCAGAGGAGAGGCACTGCTGGATCTATTGCTCACTAATGCGGAAGAACTTATCGGAGAGGTCAAGATCGGAGGTAGCCTGGGCTGCAGCAATCATGCCCTGGTAGACTTCTCAATCTTGAAGAGTACTGGACTGGTAAAAAGTAGAGTCAGGACCCTAAACCTCAGAAAGGCAAAATGGGATCCCTTGGGAAACTGCCCTCAGAGATAAAGGAGCGAACAAAAGCTGTGAGATATTTAAAGACAATTTTTCTTAGGGTGCAAGAGCTCTCAATCCCGATGTGCAAGAAGTCAGGCAGGGGAGGCAGGAGGCCAGCTTGGCTAAGTCAAGACCTCTTAGCCCAATTAAAACGTATAACCAAAACGCATAGGCAGTGGAGGCAGGGATACACATCCTGGGGAGATTATAGAGATATGGCCCAGGAGTGCATGGAGGGGATCAGGAAAGCCAAGATGCAGCTGGAGCTGAACTTGGCTAGAGATGTGAAAAATAACAAGAAAGGTTTCTTCAGGTACATAGGACAACAAAGGAAGATGAAAGAAACTGTACCGCCCTGATGAGTGAAACGGGAGACCTGGCCACAACTGACATGGAGAAGGCTGAGGTACACAACAACATTTTTGCCTCAGTCTTCACCAGCAAGTGCTCTAGCCACACCGCCCACCTCACAGAATCCAAAGGCAGGGACTGGGAGAATGAAGTAGTGCCCACTATAGGAGAAGATGTGTTTCCACCCCTGGGGCAGTCAATTCCAGGTGTATTGGACACCCCTCCAGGTGAAAGCAAACTCTGGCCTGCACTCTGCTGCCAAAGGAATTGAAAAAAAACACATCAACAATGTCAATTGTAGCATACCACTTTGTCCTGGTTTGGGGTGGAGCAGAGCCCACTTTCTGTTCAGGGAGAGAGGCTCTTGCTCACACTTGTTGCTGTGGCAACCAGGGTCAGCTGACCTGGTTGTTTACCCCATGGAGGGGTTGCACCTGTGGGGAGGAGTGGACAGGTCAGGTGACCCAAACTGACCAATTGGGTATTCCAGCCCATCTGCCATGCTCACTATAAAAGCTGAGGGATATTTTTAATATTTTATTAGAGTAGTTTAGTTTTTTCTAAACTCATAAATCTCTTTATCTCTCTTCTTCCTCTCCTTGGAGTGAGAGGTGGGGGAGAGCATCTGTCATCTTGTCATTGGACAACCCAGCCCAAACCATGACACACTTGGCTGCCTTTGACTCCAGTTCATACTGAAGCTCTAACATATCTGGTACAGAAGCACTCGGTGGTGGCGTCACTTCATTCAGGCCATGATAGTCTGTCCCCTGTTAAGCTTGCCTCAGCCTCCAATACAGACAATTGTTGGCATCCCCCTGTCACTCCAGAGATCCCTATGGGTTCTGTGCCCCTATACCCTGATGGCACCAGCGTACACTGTGCACCAGTGTCTACCAAATCCTTATACTTTGGTGGGTCTGATGTGCCAGGACATTGAATCCACACAGCCCAGTATACCTGATCATTCCTTTCTTCTTCCTGGCCGGAGGCAGGGACCCTCTATTCCCATTCCTGGTCAGAGTATTCACTGTCTGACCCTTGCAGTGCCAGACCAGAAGTCCCCTCACCAGGATCAAGGGAGGTGATCTCAGTCCTTCTGTGGCTGGGCAATTGCTGATTGCCTTCTTGTGTCTCTACACCAACTAAGCTGACAGCCTTCTTGGGTGGTCCCTTCTTAACAGCTGTTTTCCCCTCTCAGTTTGCATACATGGTCTTCCAGCTTAAAGGTGGGTTCACCATCCCACTCCCTCATGTCCTCCACCTGGTCATGGAGGAAGAACCAGAGTGTGCCAAGTGGCATGTGCCTGGGGCTCCTTTTCCCACTGACTGGGGCAGGAGAGGACTGATTTTTCGGGGCATCCCTGACAGCCAAGGCACTGGCCCATAGGGATGAGGAGGTACAGAGATTTTCTTTAAAGTCTTGGAGCCAAGAAGACACTGTTCACAGCTGGTGTATCCTTATCCGGGCTATATATTGCTGCCTAGCTGTTAGAATATGATGCTGGGGCACTTTGAATCACCTTCCTCTGCATGGCCTGTGTGCACAGGACATCCTCTGGATCTTTGGAGACTTCATCATTGTCTAGATCACTGTAGATGACTTCCAGCACTGCTAATTCTCTCAGGTACCGGATGCCTTCATCTGCGGTAGTCCACTTTCCTGGGGAGTTCACAAGATCTTCCTTGAACGGATATCTTGCCCTCACACTTGAGAGGAGTTGTCTCCAGAGACTGCAAATCGCTACCTCTTTTCCAATTCCTCTCTCAATTCCCCAGTTTCTAGCAAGGGATCCCAGCTGTTGGGCTTCCTTACCTTCCAATTGCTGACTGTCGTCCCTGTTATCCCAGCATCAGAGCAGCCAGGCAGCAGTCCGCTCACCTGGCTGGCAGCTGTAATCTTTCCACATGTCTCAAAGTTCTGATGAGGTCAGGGACCGGGTAGTTTCTACTTTCTGTCGGAATTCTCTCACTCCTTCCTCCAATTTCTTTGTCAAAGGACCAGCTTCTTGATCAAACCTTTCCTCTTCTTCCTCCTCTCTTACTAATTGATGATATGGACTGTTGAAGAAGAGTCCAGGAAGACCCTCCTGCCTTGTTCATCTCCATCTAATAGGCTGGTCCTTGCTGGAATATAAGTTCCGGGTACTGCCAAATGCCTGCCAAATAATATTTCTGCCGGAGATGGTCCTATGGGATGCTTGGGTGTATTTCTTATGTCCCATAAAACTAGATTTAAGGCTTCTGGCCATTTTAACCCTGTGTGCATGCATACTTTGGCTAATTTTTCCTTAACTGTCCTATTCATTCTTTCCACTTTTCCTGATGATTGGGAGTGGTAGGGAGTATGTAACTGTTGTAGTACCCCCAATGCATTAAACACCTGAGTGCATATAGATGCCCCAAAATCTGAATCTATCATTTCCAGTACCCCATATCTAGGAATAATTTCTTCAAGTAAAACTTTAACCATGGTTCCTGAATCCACCTTTTGGGTTGAGAAAGCTTCTACCCATCCTGATAGCTGGTCTACTATCACCAATAAATGTCTATATCCTAATGAAGGTGGCATATCTGCGTAGTCAACTTGTAACTTCTGAAAAGGAAAACATTCCAGGGGTCTCATACTTTTATGCTCTGTGGCTTTGGTAGTTGCAAATTGCTGACAGATCTTGCACCCTCCTACAATCCATTTTGCAGCAGCATAAACTCCTGGTGCTGCCCACAGTTGCTATACTTGGTTTGCGACACTTTCTACTCCACCGTGAGATTTATCATGGAACCATCTGGCTATGACCAATAAATATTTTTTTGGTAAAACCAGTTTTCCCCCTATTGTCCATATGCCATCTTTGTCTTGGATTGCTTCCCATTTTTCTCAATTGCTTTTTTCTTCTGAGCTTACCTCATTGTATAGTTCAGTCATACCTAGTATGCTCAGTCCCTCCAGATTTTGAGTCATGAGCGTGAGAACTGGCACCTGCTGTTTAGCTGCTGCTTTTGCTGCGGCATCGGCTAGAGCATTTCCTTGGGTGACCAGATTATCTTCCAAGGTATGGGCTGCGCAGCGTATCACTATCACCAATATTTGCTCTGGAAAATGTATAGCCTCTAGTAGTTTCTTTATTTCCTTTCCATTCGCCACTTCTTTTCCCATGGTAGTCAGGAATCCTCCCTCTTTCCACAGCATTCCTATAGCATGACACACTCCAAAAGCACATTGTGAGTTGGTATAAATGTTTACTTGCTTGTTCTTACCCTGTTTGCTGCTTGCGTTAGGGCTACTAGTTTTGCTCCTTGAGCAGTTATTGTTGCTGGCAAAGCTCCCAAATCTCACACTCCTTCATCATCCACTACTGCATATCCAGTCACACATCTTCCATCCTGGTAGTATGAGGATCCATCCACATATAAAGTTAGATCAGGGTTTAACATGGGTACATCAAATCCTCTTGTGGCTCACTAGTAGTCAAAATGATTTTCCCACAATCATGATGTGGGGTGCCATCCTCTGGCAATGGCAAAAGCATGGCAGGGTTCGAGGTATTACAGTGTTTTAAAATGATATTATCCGCCATCAGCAAAATAAGTTTGCTTGTGGTGATAGGGCCTGAGCTGCATATTGTTTTAATAATATTTCTACTTTATGTGGTACAAATACATATAACTGGTGTCCTAAAATCAGAGGATGGCTTTTTTCTACCATCTCAGCTGCTGCCACTATTGCTCTAATACATTGAGGAGTACCATTTATTACTGGATCTAACTTAACTGAATAATACGCTATCAGTCTCTGATGCAGTCCTAATTTCTGCATAATCACTCCGCTGGCTACTCCCTTGGGATGGGATACTGTTTTACTGCTGGGGGAACACCCCCCTTTGTTTTTATCTGCACAGGTTGTGCTGACTTTAATAACCCTAAATCTGTGCTCATACAACTCTGCAATATTTCTGGAACTTCTTTCATTTCTGGGGGTTTCTCCATTTCTGATTACATTTCCCTTTTTTTTTTTTCTTTTATTACACTCACCCCCATAATAATTAAGTCTATCCCTTCTGGTGCTAGTCTTATTTCCACATCCAGAGCCTGCAACAGCTCTCTCCCCAAGAGACACACCAACGAGTCTTCTGCTAATACAAATCTTGCCCATACACTCTTATCTCCAATAGTCACTAGCAATGGTTTAGTCTGAGTTCTCTTTGTTTCTCCCACTACGCCCTGTACCAAAACTTGATCTTTTGTACGAGACCCTTCGGGTACATAATTTAAAAGTGATAAGGTTGCACCAGTGTCTAACAAAAATACTATTTCTTTACCTTCAATTTTCCCCATTATTTGTCCCTCTTGATCCAATTTTGTTTTCCAGATGGAGTACATAATCAGTACCTCTTCTGGTCTTTCTTCTAGCCACTGAAAATTTGCTCGGGGACGCTGATCAAGTCAATTCATTGGTCTGTCTGATCCCCTCCCACGAGGGGTCAGAGGACAGTCCCATTGCAAGCATCTCAGGTTTCCATAAAAATAACATTCTTGACTTTCCCTCAGGTATCTTCACTACAGACCTGGTGTGGGGCGTGCAGTGCTAGGTTGGTATGGTCCCATTCTCCCCCTTCCCTGGGGAGCCCACTCGCTCTCTCTGCCCTGCAAATTTTTCGCCAACACTGCCGTCAATAAATTCACCTCCTGTTCTTTTAACTTTCTCTTTTCCTTCTGCTCCTCCATTTTTTGCCTCTCTTCCCTTCCATCATAAACAAACGTGGCTACACTCAATATCTTTTGCAAATTGCAAACCTTGCCAGCCTGGTAAATGTTTTTTAAAATATTTCTGGATGTCCGGGGCCACCTGATCCACAAATACACTGATGGCCAGTGCTTCATTAAAATTTTGAAGGGTCATCCCTCCATATTTTAATAAAGCTTGTCTAAGTCTTCCCCAATAATCACTGGCGTGTTCATCTGGCCTCTGCCTACATTCCTGTACTTTCATCCTATTTACTCCCATTTCAGCACATGCTTCTACCAAATTCCATAAGGCTTGGTTGCATGCCTCTTTATCATTCGTATCATTATAATTCCTATTAGGATCATTTGCTGGCCAGGGAATTCTTCCCCCTCCAGCTCTTAGAGCTAGTTCTGCATCCCTCTGGAGTATTTTTTCCTTGTTCCTCTGCCCTAAACAGTTCTCTTAACAACACTTGTGTATCCCCCCAATTTGGATTATATCCAGTGCATATATTTGAAAAGAGTTGAGTGCATCTCAGCGTCGTCTCTCAATCTCAGCATTTTACTTCCTCAAGCAGCTAAATCCCCTGGAAACCAGAGATAATGGTAACAAATTGCTAATGCTGGTGAAGTATTGGGTGGAGCTCCAGGTTGCATAGACATGGGGTATAGCCCTACAGCCTGGGGAGGAGGGGCAGCAGAAGCAAAATCAGGCGAAGCAGATAGAGAGGGAGCAGAAGCAAGAGCAAACAGAGCAGCTACACTCTCCTTCCTAGCTTCTGCTGCAGTTTCCAAGATTGTAGCCATTATTTTTTCTTCCATTTTTGTTTTAGATTTTTTTTCCTTTCATAAGCCCAATTGTCCCGGATAAGGGTCTTCTAAAGATTTTCTCAAGAATATTGGTTGATTTTCATAGAATCATAGAATCGCTGAGGTTGGAAGGGACCTTTAAGATCATCAAGTCCAACCATTAACCTACCCTGACAAAAACCACTTCTAAACCATGTCCTTAAGTACCACATCTACCCTTTTTTTAAACACCTCCAGGGATGGTGAATCCACCACCTCCCTGGGCAGCCTGTTCCAATGTTTAATAACCCTTTCAGTGAAAAAATGTTTCCTAATATCCAATCTAATTTTGATCAAATGTTCCACAGCCTGGCCAGATTTCCTGTAGATCTTCCCCTGCTTTTCTCATAATAAACGGGCATTCCTCTTGACACAATTTTATAGGGTGCTTTTTTGATAATTATGCTGACCCATATATTTTTCCCCAATTCTGGAGAATTTCAGCCAAGGGCATCCCCTTTTCTATTCCAGCCACATTCCCCATTCTTACCTTACTCAGGGGACTCAAATCCCTTCTTATTCAGTATGGAGTGTAGGGACTTGAATCCCACCTCCTTCCTGATCTCTTTGTCAGAGTTTAAACTCTCTCTCCACAGCCTCCCACTCCAAAGTTACCAGGTGAACTCACCTGTCTGCCAGCAATGTGGACGTTTGGAGTCAGGAGGATCCAGAGACATGTCCTAAGGTCCCATCTGTTGAAGAAGAGACCAGGAAGACCCTCCCGCAGAGTCGTGAGGTTCAGACTGGACCCCCTGGCTTTCTAAACTCCTTCTCAGAGAGGAGTCTAGGTGCAGCTGGATCCAATCCTAGTCTCTGATGGTAAAGAAGAGTTTGGACCCTAGGTTCTGTCACAGTCATTTTAATAGAACTCAAGCTGGGTGCCTCCAAGAAGAGGGACCTCCTCAGTTATTTTCCTATGCTTTTTAAAGCCTCATGGTCTACTACATAAGCTGTTCATGCACCTGTTCACACAAGCAGCATGTGTCTTTTGTCCAATCAAGTTGTTCAATGGTTACTTGTCCTCTTCAATGACTGGAGTTTTGGTGCAGGCACCTTTACCTTCTGTTGCAGTTTAGGCCGGGGTTGGCCAATGACAAGACAACAGATGCTCTCCCCCACCTCTCACTCCAAGGAGAGGAAGAAGAGAGATAAAGATATTTGTGAGTTTAGAAAAACCTAAACTACTCTAATGAAATATTAACAATAAAATGAAAAAGGAAATAATGAAATAGATACAATATATACAAATATACACAAAATCATATCAAGTTCCCAGGGAGATGTCACCAGCAGGCACTGGGAAAGTTCCAGACTGGACTCAGTGATGAATGGTAACTGGATTCCAGAACACACTGGAAGGCAGATCGTATCAGTGCTTAGGTAAGCATCTGTCAGCATGACCCTTTTCTGGCTGGAAATATAAAAACTGAAGTGTTTTTAACCTCTGAAGTGAGGCTTTGTAACATCCAATAGTAAAAACTTTGCACTTTTAAGTTAGAGCAAATGCTTTCCTTTAATAAACTTTTCATTCAGACTAACTGTTCTGGAAACAAGGATATATTTTAATTTTGTATATTGTGGACTTTGATTTCGAGAACTGTTCATGTAGTGAGCTTCCTGTCTGATGAATACCAAATATTTTCTGGTGGTGGTGATGATTATTCATCAAATTTGTGGGATATTTCGAATGCTACAGAAATCGTCTCATACAGTGAATATACTGACTATGTGAGATGCAGCTATGCAAGTAAACTGAATGAGGATGTCTTTGTAACAAGCTCGATTTTCTTTATTATTGTCCTGGTTTGAGGTAAAACAGAACCAATTTTCTGGTTTGTAATTTTACTTTTTAGCTGGGCCTCTTCGAACTGACTAAAGTCTGAAATTAACAGCATATTGTTCAGACACTGTTCACTCTCAGAGTGATAAGCCAGTTTGTGCCAAGGAATGGTACGCACAGAGGCTCTTGCTTAGACTTATTGCTATAACAACCAAGGTCAGCTCACTTCGCTGTTTGCCCCGTTAGAGGGTCGGAAGCGGAGCAGCGCAGAGGGGTCCCACCTGCAGGGAGGAGCGGACAGGACAGGTGACCCAAAACTGACCAACAGGGCATTCCATCCCATCTGCCCCATGCTCAGTATAAAAGCTGAGGGAGCAAAGGGGCAAAGGTGGCTCTGGCTCATTTTTTCTTCAGTGGCCGACATCTGAGGAGGACCCTGTTTGTTTGTCTGCCTTTGATCCCGATCCGAGCACTCCTGTCTCTAGTTCCGGAATTCAGCTCCTGTCTGTCGCTGACTCCAGTCTGGGACTTTTCCTGTGTCTGCTGGTGATGCGATCGTCATCCTGGGAGCTGGATACGGTTTTGTATATATTGTATACTTTTTTTTTCTTTAATTTTTATTATTCTATTATTATTTACTATTTTCTTATTTGTTATTATTTTCATTAAAGTAGTTTAGTTCTTTTTCTAAACTCGTAAATCTCCTTATCTCTTCCTCTCCTCTCTGAGGAGAGAGGGGGGGAAGGGCCATCTGTCGTTCTGCTTGGCCAATACGGCCAAAACCACGACAACCTTTCAATTAAATTATATATTTCATAAAATCTGATGCCTGAGACTCTGCTGCAGGAAACCTAGGGTCGAGCCTGAAGAAGGAGGAAGTGTGCCTGGGAATAAGTATGTGTGTGTGCGCGCGATACCATGAATGGTGTGTGAATGCTCGGGCAGCAGCTTCTCCTTTAACAGAGCAATCTGATCTACTTGAAGATGTCCCTGTTCATTGCAGAGGGGGTTGGACTAGATGACCTTTAAAGGTCCCTTCCAACGCAAACCATTCTATGATTCTATGATTCCTACTCAGTGCTTACTTTGTTGTTTCCATTTTGCTTGCTTTTTAAGCTTAACACTGATGTTGGTAGGGAAGCTGTAAGCAAAGTAATTTTTAACATTTTTGCTTTAGCCTATTAAGTTTAATGTGACTGTTATGACTTGCCTTTGAAAGTTTAAGAAAATCCTGTGAAGGCATCCTTTAGCTGGGATTCACTGAAGTGTTTTATCAGGTTTCTGGAGGATAACGCTAGTTCCATTGTAGTTTGTACAGCCTAAAACTTGCAGACTCAAAAATGAAAAGTCTCATGAGGAGTTATTTAAAACCAGTTGCTTTTGGTTCTCCTAACAGTAGCTTTTTATTTATCTGTGGTTAAACTATAGATTAAATTTCTATGGAAAAAACTAGTATCCTTTACTTTAGGAGGCATAAGACAGTAGGTTTCATCCGGTTGTCTGATATTTCTGATATTGAAAGGGTCGAGTGTTTATGGGTAAGAATCAGGGGAAAGGCCAACAAGGCAGATATCATGGTGGGAGTCTGTTACAGACCATCCAACCAGGATGAAGAGGCAGACAAAATATTCTATAAGCAACTGGGAGAAGTCTCATGATCACTAGCCCTTGTTCTCATGGGGGACTTTAACTTTCCAGATGTCTGCTGGAAATACAATACAGCAGAGAGGGAACAGTCTAGGAGGTTCCTGGAGTTTGTGGAAGATAACTTCCTGACACAGCTGGTGCGGGAGCCAACTAGGGAAGGCACCCCACTGGATCTGTTGTTTGCGAACAGAGAAGGACTTGTGGGTGATGTGAAGGTTGGAGGCTGTCTTGGATACAGTGATCATGAAATGATCACTTACTTCTCAGAGAAGTAAGGAGGGGGGTCAGCAGAACTGCCACCTTGGACTTCTGGAGGGCAGGCTTTGGCCTGTTTAGGGGCCTGCTTGACAGAGTCCCTTGGGAGGCAGTCCTGAAGGGCAAAGGAGTCCAGGAAGGCTGGACATTCTTCAAGAAGGAAATGTTCAAGAAGCAGGAGCAGGCTGTCCCCATACACTGAAAGACAAGCTGGCAGGGAAGAAGTCTGGTATGGCTGAACAAAGAGCTTTGTCAGCAACTCAGGGGAAAAAAAAAAAGATAGTTTATGACCTTTGGAAGAAGGGGCAGGCAGCTCAGGAGGACTACAAGGATGTCATGAGGCTATGTAGGGAGAAAATTAGAAGGGCCAAAGCCCAACTAGAACTAAATCTGGCTACTGCCATAAAAGACAATAAAAAATGTTTCTATAAATACATTAGCAACAAAAGGAGGGCTAAGGAGAATCTCCATCCTTTATTGGATGTGGGGGGAACATAGTGACAAAGGATGAGGAAAAGGCTGAGGTACTTAATGCCTTCTTTGCCTCAGTCTTTAATAGTAAGACCAGTTGTTCTCTGGGTCCCCAGCCCCCTGAGCTGAATGACAGAGACATGGAGCAGAATGAAGCCCCCCATAATCCAAGGGGAAATGGTTAGTGACCTGCTACACCATCTAGACATGCACAAGTCTATGGGGCTGGATGGGATCCACCCAAGTGTACTAGTGCTACCTTTCTAGCTGGAAGTCACTTTCCATCATTTATCAGTAGTCCTGGCTAACCAAGGAAGACCCAGTTGACTGGAGGTTAGCAAATGTGATGCCCATCTACAAGAAGGGCCAGAAGGAGGACCTGGGGAACTACAGGCCTGTCAGTTTGACCTCAGTGCTGGGGAAGGTTATGTAGCAGCTCAGTAAGTTTGCAGATGACACCAAGTTGAGCAGTAGTGTTGATCTGCTTGAGGGTAGAAAGGCTCTGCAGATTGATCTGGACAAGCTGGATTGATGGGCCAAGGCCAGTGGTATGAGGTTCAACAAGACCAAGTGCCGGGTCCTGCACTTGGGTCACAACAACCCCATGCAGCGCTACAGACTTGGGGAAGAGTGGCTGGAAAGCTGCCTGGCAGAAAAGGACCTGGGGGTGTTGGTCGACAGCCGGCTGAATATGAGCCAGCAGTGTGCCCAGGTGGCCAAGGCAGCCAACAGCATCTGGGCCTGTATCAGAAATAGTGTGGTCAGCAGGACTAGGGAAGTGATTGTCCCCCTGTATTCGGCACTGGTGAGGCTCCACCTCGAGTACTGTGTTCACTTTTGGGCCCCTCACTACAAGAAGGACATTGAGGTGCTGGAGCAGGTCCAGAGAAGGGCACCAAAGCTGGTGAGGGGTCTGGAGAAGAAGTCTTATGAGGAGCAGCTGAGGGAGCTGGGGTTGTTTAGCCTGGAGAAAAGGATGCTGAGGGGAGACCTTATCGCTCTCTACAACTACCTGAAAGGAGGCTGTAGTGAGGTGGGTATCAGTCTCTTTTCCCAGGTAATAAGTGATAGGACAAGAGGAAGTGGCCTCAAGTTGCACCAGGGGAGGTTTAGATTGGATATTAGGAAAAATTTCTCCACAGAAAGGGTTACAAACACTGGAACAGGCTGGCCAGGGAAGTGGTTGAGTCACCATCCCTGGAGAGGGTGCTGCAAAGGGCTACCAAGATGATGAGGGGACTGGAACACCTCTCTTATGAAGAAAGGCTGAGGGGGTCTCTTCAGTCTGGAAAAAAGACAGCTGAGGGGGGACCTTATCAACGCTCATAAATACTGAAAGGGGGGGTGTCAGGAGGATGGGGCCAGGCTCTTTTCAGTGGTGCCTGGGGACAGGACAAGAGGCAATGGGCACAAACTTGAGCATAGGAAGTTCCACCTAAACATGAGGAGGAACTTCTTTACTTTGAGGGTGGCAGAGCACTGGAACAGGCTGCCCAGAGAGGTGGTGGAGTCTCCTTCTCTGGAGACATTCAAAACCCGCCTGGACGTGTTCCTGTGCAACCTGCTCTAGGTGACCCTGCTCTGGCAGGGGGGTTGGACTAGATGATCTCCAGAGGTCCCTTCCAACCCTATGATTCTATGATTCTATGATATTTAAAAGACGTGTAGATGTGGTGCTTAGGGACATGGTTTAGTGGTGTACTTGACAGTGTTAGGTTAATGATTGGATTTGATGATCTTAAGGGTGTTTTCCAACCCTAATGATTCTATGATTCTATTTGTTGTTATAAATACACTTGATTAATTGAAGGGAAATAAAGTTAAGACTTAAATTATTTTTAAGGCATGATGTTGCTTGAGCTAGAATTGGAAGCCTTATGTTGTCTGAAGGCTGTAAATTAACTAAGGTAAACCACTAGGTGTTCTAAGTGTATGGGTTAAAAGTGTTTCCATTTGCCAGGAGTTCCTTTAGATTGTAACATGTGGCTCTTAGTTCCTGAAATAACCGAAATGATGAAACTGAAGCTATTCATAGTGTTTGCAAGGTTTCTGTGATTGCACTGTGAAAGTATTTGATGCACGAAGAAAAGGTAGTGTCATAAGAATAGAACATGGCCAGCCTGTGGACAGCGTGCTTCTCTTCCCTTCTGGTGGGATTCCAGTATCTGCAGGTAGTTCAATAAAATTTCTATTCTGTTGGCCCTAATTTGAGAAATATTTCAGCTGCTTCTTTTCTTGCATGATGTTTTCATTGTCGTCATGGTTTGGACTGGGCTTGCCACTAAATGTGGCAATGAAGTGGTAAGTGATGTAACAGCTGGATTTCTCAGAGATATTCCTTGGAAATCTGTGTTGATCTGGAGAGTGAAGGTAGGGGTCTTTTTGTCTCTGATGTGCTCTTGTTGTTGGTAAAAAAAAAAACAAAACTACGACAACATTTTTAATGACAAGATAAAGACTTTAATAGACCCAGTGCTAAAGTGAAGGAATGAACATCCTTAAGTGTTTTGAAAATATGGGACTATCTTTCTCTTAATGATGATGCTTAGCAAGGGTTTTAAGTATCTTCTTGCCATTGCATCAGAAATTCTGTGAGACAGTGGTATCTACATATTTTTTTTGTTAAGGAATATGTTGAATCATTCAGCTGTATATGCAGAATAACCTAAAAAAGAGCAAGCTTATAATGCATCTTGTCCCGGGAGATAGTCATAATGGATGGGGCTGGTGAGTAGGTAAAGAAAACTCTGTTACAAAGGAGACACTGTGTCACTCTGTGTGAAAACTTCTCCAGAGGAGCATAAGCGTGTACGTATGTCAAACTGTTTTGTGTGCTTCCTTCTCATAGGAGGTCTATATGTCAAAGTTTGGGATGTACGAAAAGGTGGACAATTACTGGTTTCACTTAAAAATCACCATAAAACTGTAACTTGTTTATGCCTGAACAACTCTGGACAGAGGTTATTGTTGGGATCCCTGGACAGGTGTTGTGGTTTAACCCCAGCCAACAACTAAGCACCACACAGGCGCTTGCTCACTCCCCTCTGGTGGGATGGGGGAGAGAATTGGAAGAGTAAAAGTGAGAAAACTCATGGGTTGAGATAAAGACAGTTTAATACTTAAAGCAAAAGCTGTGCACACAAGCAAAGCAAAACAAGGCATTCATTCCCTGCTTCCCATCGGCAGGCAGGTGTTCAGCCATCTCCAGGGAAGCAGGGCTCCATCACGCATAACAGTGACTTGGGAAGACAAACGCCATCACTCCGAACGTCCCCCCTTCCTTCTCCTTCCCCCAGCTTTATATGCTGAGCATGACATCTTATGATATGGAATATCCCTTTGGTCAGTTGGGGTCAGCTGTCCCGGCTGTGTCCCCTCCCAACCTCTTGTGCACCCCCCAGCCTACTCACTTTCAGGGCAGTGTGAGCAGCAGAAAAGGCCTTGACTCTGTGTAAGCCCTGCTCAGCTGTAACTAAAACATCCCCGTATTAGCAACACTGTTTCCAGCACAAATCCAACACATAGCCCCATACAAGCTACAATGAAGAAAATTAACTTTATCCCAGCCAAAACCAGCACAATTCTTTAGGATTAGGGTTAGGGTTAGGATTTATACATCAGTGTGAAGCTGTGCATGTTTATTGCACTTTTAACTGTTGGAGATATAACTTATTTGAAAACATGTCTTGGGGCCAAGGTACTTATTGCAATATACATTTACCTTTCCCTCTTATTAGCCTGAGTAAGGGTTGCATGTGCCATTTGGGAATGAGTGTGGGGAACTTCTGAATAAACATTCATTTTTCTGAATCTCTAAACTGACCTTTGCAGTCTCAGTAAAGTAACTATTCTTACTTTACTTTAATACGGTTTAAATAGCTGAAACCCATATTAGTATTCACCTTTGAAAGAGCCTATTTTTTGTGTATCTGTTCTGTTGCTTTATGTGCCCAAGGTGTGCAGATGAAATATGTTCTCCTTGCAGGGGTGCTTTTTTGTTTGTTTTGTTTTGGTTTTTTTTGGTTTGGTTTTTGTCTCCTCCAGTTGGTGAGTACAGTTACAATCTGTTGTCTCTGAGACATTAGAAATATGAAGTGGTCTGAAATGACAATGGTCTGTTCTCTTCCTCCCTCCTTCCTGTACTCCCTAGGTTTCCTCAAGCTTTATGATTACAAAGCATAAGCTGAAGGATCACACTAACTGCGTAGTTATTTGTCATTCAGTGCTCACAACACTAAAGTTCATACTTGTTTCAAGATAATGTTTTGTTTTCACATTTATTAAATATTTCTCACCTTCAACCAAATCATTAAAGGGCAGCCAGATACAAAAATATCCATGGATTTACTTCCAGAAATTGTCAATAGATCTTCACTTAAAATTTTAGAACAAATTCCTAATAAGTACTGCTGAAGTCAGATAGTCACTACATCTGCCTTCAATTTATTTTTCTGTCCTTGCCCTGTTTTCATCTTTTTTGGGTAAGGGTAATCCTTTCATGTCTTTTATGTATCTTTTATTAGAACCTTTCTGTTGTTACAGGAGAGGTAATGACTACCTGCAACCTTTACAGTGATATAAGAGTTTACTAACACAACATATGGCCCTTCCCACCTGGGTTCAAACTTTGATTTTCTGGAGAATATTTTCACCAATACTTTATCTCCCAGTCATGCACCTGTATTTCTGGAGAGACAGGTTGACACCATAGAGCCTGATTCCATTTTTCCTTAAATTGTGTTTGTTTTTGTAAAATATACTCTGTCAATTGCTCATCTCCATTCAAGAGGCTGGTCTTAGTTGGGATATAAGTTCCTGGTATAGCTAAGCATCTCCCAAAAAGTACTTCAGCTGGTGATAACCCTGTTGGTTGTCTAGGGGTATTCTGAATATCCCATAGGACAATATTCAATGCATCTGGCCATTTTAACCCTGTAGAAGTACAAACCTTTTCTAGTTTTTCCTTAATAGTCCAATTCATCCTTTCTACCTGCCCTGACGCTTGAGGATGATATAGGGTATGTAATTGCTTTCTTATTCCTAAATTTTTATAAATCTGGTTGATTATTCCTGCCATAAAATTTGTCCCCCTATTAGACTCAATTATTTCTGGTACTCCATATCTAGGTATAATTTCTCTAAGTAGGGCTTTTATTACTCCTCCCATGTCCACTTTCCTAGTGGGAAATGCTTCCACACAACCTGATAATTGGTCTACTATTACTAAGAAATGTTTATATCCAGCAGCTGCAGTCATATCAGCATTATCTATTTGTAGTCTTTGGAAAGGAAAATAAGCCCATGGTCAGCTTCCTATTTCTCGGTTAGGTCTTGTGTCTGAGAATTTCTGACAAATTGGACAAACAGTAGTAATCCTTTTAGCTGTGACATAAACACCCGGTGGCAGCCCATATCCATTGTACTTGTTTGGTTATTGCTTCTGCCCCTCCATGAGTCCTGTCATGAAACCACCTCATTATTGTTATCAAATATTTCTGAAGGAGGATGGGTCTTCCCCCTACTGT
Organism: Larus michahellis; assembly: GCF_964199755.1. NCBI lineage: Eukaryota > Metazoa > Chordata > Aves > Charadriiformes > Laridae > Larus > Larus michahellis. The sequence continues at coordinate 4,095,581 of NC_133929.1, read as the reverse complement.
CCATATTCCTCTTTCTTCTTCTATTGCTTCCCATTTTTTCCATCATTCCTTCTCCTCTGTTGGAGTGAGTACAGAGGAGGGCCATGAAGATGATCAGAAGGCTGGAGCACCTCTCCTATGAGGACAGGCTGAGAGAGTTGGGGCTGTTCAGCCCGGAGAAGAGAAGGCTCTGGGGAGACCTTATAGGGGCCTTCCATACCTAAAGGGGGCCTACAGGAAGGATGGGGAGGGACTCTTTATCAGGGAGTGTTATGGTAGGACACGGGGTAATGGCTTCAAACTGAAAGAGAGTAGATTTAGATTGGATATCAGGAAGAAATTCTTTACTGTAAGGGTGGTGAGGCACTGGAACAGGTTGCCCAGGGAAGTTGTGGCTGCCCCATCCCTGGAAGTGTTCAAGGCCAGGCTGGATGAGGCTTTGAGCAGCCTGGTCTAGCGGGAGGTGTCCCTGCCCATGGCAGGGGGGTTGGAACTAGATGATCTTTCAGGTCCCTTCCAACTCTAACCATTCTATGATTCTATTGACACTCTAGAGCTGTACATTTCTTCGGGTTGCTTATGACATGTGTCCGCATTCTCCTGTATCATTATGGCTATTGTCATTGGTTGACAAGTGGCTGCTTTTGCAGCTTCATCAGCTGACGTGTTTCCCTTGGCTATACTAGTGGGACTATTCATATGTGCTTGTCAGTGTACCACTGCAATTTCCTTGGGCAACTGGATGGCTCTCAATAAATTCCAAATCTCCGTTCCATTAGACACTGCTCTTCCAGATGAGGTAAGAAAACCTTGTTCTTTCCACAACATCCCCACAGCGTGACATACTCCAAAGGCATATCTAGAGTCAGTGTAGATAGTTACTCTTTTCTTGCTTCCCAATCGTGATGCTCGACTCAACACAATTAACTCTGCTCCTTGTGCGCTTATTGATGGGGGAAGGGGTTCAGCCTCTATGAATCCCCACTGATTTACCACAGTGTAGCCAGTTACTCGCTGTCCATTCCAGTAATAAGAGGACCCATTGGTAAACAGCACTAGGTCTGGATCTTGTAAAGGGAGGTCTTTGAGATCTTCTCTCGGCTTACTGGTAATTTGTATTACTAAATTGCATTGTTGATGTTCTTCTTCTTTATCTGGCAGAGGTAGTAATGTTGTGGGGTTCAACGTGTTGCACCTTTTCAAAGTTAAATTATCTGCATTCAGAAGAGTTAACTCATATCAATGAACACGTTGAGGGGAAAGAGCCTGTGTAGAATGTTGTTTCAGAAGTAGTTCTACTTCATGTGGTACATGAACTGTTACTGGATGTCCTCATACTAGGGGGCGGCTTTTCTCTGCTATGACTGCCACAGCAGCTATAGGCCTTACGCATGATGGGGTTCCTCCCACTACAGCATCCAATCGTACAGAATAATATGCTACTGGCCTCTGGTGAGGCCTTAGGCTGTGTCAATACCCCGCTTGCTACTCCTCTCCACTCATGTATATACAAATCAAAGGTTTTTGTGTAGTCAGGTAGTCCTAAGGTGGGGACTGAGGCCAAAGCACCCTTTATAGCTCTAAAAGCTTTTTCCCGCTCTGGCCCCCAAGTGATGGGTTCAACTTCTTCATCCTTGCTAGCTTCAGTCAAAGGTTTTGTTAATTCCCCTAGCCCTGGAATCAATGGGTGGCAAAATCCAACTGCTCCTAGAAAGCCCCGCAACTGTTTCTTTGTGACAGGCCATGGAATTTCAACTATAGCTTTCACTATAGCTTTCTGGGTTTATTAACTGCTGTCCTTCTTTCAACATGAACCCTAAGTACTTCACCTCCTTTTGACACAGCTGTAACTTGGATGGAGATACATGATGACCTTTCTTTGCTAAGATGGTACACAAATATACAGTATCTAACAAAAAACTATCATAGTTTTTATTGGCTAATAATGTCATCTACATATTGTCCTAAGACTGAACTCCCAGGTAACTCTATATCTTCCAAATCTTTCTTCAGTGTGTTAGCCGACACAGGCAGGATGCAGGAACAACCACAAAACCACGGATGAAAGGCAAAGACCAAGAATCACCACTGGACTAAAAGATGCATGGACAGCGTGTGAAGAGTGCATGAGGGATGGGTGTATAGAACATAAGGGTATAATTGCCCAGGGATTTCTTAGTTTGGTGTGTTGCGTGAAAGGGGCAAAGCGGTTTTGGCAGAAGATAAACCCCCTTGTGTTCTAACACTCCTCACCGAGGTGGGAGGCCAGGTGCGGCTAGGTTTAAATTCTGAGTGATGCCCAATTCAGCACTATCAGTCCAGTCGCGTTTAATATGTATTAAACTATTACGATTTGGATACACATTAGTGGACTGCACCTTCAGTCTAGTCGTGCTCACGAACTAGCACGGCCACTCTCCAGTCTTTGGTCACGTTCAGTGAGAAACCGAAACGACTAGCTACTTAAACAGTGCAGTTTATTTAAACAACAGATGTAGAAATAGAGAGCAGCATAGGTCTGTTCGACCTTGATGAGATAAAGCTGCGTCCTTGAGAGAGGGCTTGAGAGAACAGAAAAACAAGTAAGAATCAGCAAGAAACAGGACGTGAGAATGAAGTTGTTGCTCCTCGTGAACAGACAGCAGAAACCAATCGGAAGAAGTAGAGAAGCGCATGGCAGTCGACCTTCAACCTATCAGCAGGACACACCTTGCGCGTGGAGAGTGTGTATAGCTATAAAGCCTGTCAGATTGTTGCAATAAAGGTCTTTGGTCTGTACCCCACCAGAGTCCGTGAATCCATGCTCCACAAATGGTGCCCGAACAGGGACAAAAATCGTAGGAACGTATGAGGGACTTGAATCGTAGGAATGTATGACCGGTGGAGCAGCCCGGCTGAACGAAAAAAGGCAGCGGTATTGGAGAGCTGCAGTCCGGACGAATAATCACCAGAAAAAGGTGAGCAGCTGGGGACGTGTAAGGATGGGATCGAGAGAGTCCTCAGAGGAAAAGGCAATTGTATGTATATTAGAAAAGTTTTTAAGTAGAAGGGGTATTCAATACGATGAAGGAACTTTTCAACTTTTACTGGCATGGCTAAAAAGCAAGGGTCTTCCCGCTGATTCTACAATGGCTTTCCAATTATCAAGTTGGGAGCAAGCGGGCGAAACTTTATGTGAGACTGCAACAAAAGGGGATGCGACTGCCACAAAGGTTTTGACAACCTGGAGGTTGATTAAAGATACTTTACAGCAGGTAAAATCTGAATGAAATGCCACAGCAGCCGCCGTTGCAGCTATGGCACCAGACAGCCCGATTACCACTCAGACAGAGGGGGGGAAACCTGATCCCCCAAGCTGTCCGGCTGTGCCATTAGCACCCCCGCTAGATGTGACGTTGATACCGCCGTGGTCTCCTGTGTTACCGGGTTGGGGCGATTCCTTGCCAAGTCCGGCACCAAGCCAGGCGGTCACAGCAATTTATAATCCTGCTCAACACTGGCAGAATTTACGTAAACAGGCATTACAGGATGGCGATATGGAAGCCGCTACTGCCATCGCCTGTCCGGTACTGCTCAATCAAAACAGGATGAACACCTGGGAACCAATAAGGTGGGAGCTGGTTAGAGAAATGCAGAAAACGATTATGCAGCATGGACTAACCGCCCCTTATGCACAAGGACTATTAAATAACATTATGAAAGGACGCATACTAACTCCATTCGATATCAAGCAGCTAGCCGAAGTTATTTCTACCCCAACACAGCGAGTTCTTTTTATGGGTAGGCGTATAATACAAGCCTTAAAGAATCCAGGCTTAATAGATATGATAGAAGCTTGCAACCGAGTGGGATATATCTCTTATCAAACTGATTGGCGGCAAATTCTAGAGATGATACGGAAACAGGAGGATATCAGACAAGCTGCGAGCAATAACGATGCCACTCTGTCTGTGGCAACCGCTGCACCTCCTAATTTTAAAGCAGACGATTGCCCCCCGGTTTTGCCGAGATCAGAACAAGCCGAAGGGAAAGGAGGCACTCAAGTTCACTCTACCCTATTCTGTAATAGCCCTGAGGATGATCCTGGGAGCCCCTTTGATCCTGGTCCAATAAATCCAGAGACTGAACCTGATTTATATCCACTTTTAACCCCAATTAAAGCTATGCCTGCATCTGCTCCAACTGCAGAGGAGATTTTACAGCAACAGCGATGAAAGTTGTTATCGTGCTCCTTCGTTCTTAACCCTTCTCCATTTGTGCCAGGTACTACATCTGTGCCTCCTTATCAACTGCTTATACGTGCGCAGCCGGAATCGGGGTATTGTGGTGTATTGTCAGAATGTCAGCAGAGAAGGACGGAGCCGGAGCTGTTTCGCTCCCGCCACTGCCTGCCTGGCCCCTTCCCCTCCCCAGTCGTCTCCCTGAGATAGAAGTGGTGTTTTTGTATGGCTGCTGTGTAAGTGTGTGGTGGGCGCCAGCTTATACCTGCTGATCAGCATGTGTGCTACCGTTTGCTTTTTGTTGTGTGCAGTGTCGTTAGGTGACTCCCCTTGAGCAGGTGTTCTGCCCGGTGTGGTACTGTTCTCGTACGCGACTAGGGCTGACACTCCATCAATGGAAGAAGTTTGTATATACACCATGTTTAGACGTAAGGCGAGCGCGCCCCAGGTAGATCCACCAGGATGGGCCGTAGAACCGATGGAAGTCCTGAAATATTGGGGGAGTTTTCACCAGCTGACACACGCTCTCGGGAATGGCTCGCCCGTGGAGGGCGTATCACTGGTTGTTTGTTGTTTGTCTATAAGATCATGGTTGATTGGGAAAAGGAGTTGAGCCAAAATCTATAGGATGCTCTGTAGGAAAATGAGAAACTTAAGGAAAAATGAGAAACTGAGCTCTTGTTGCAAAGGCAGACTTTTATGTCAGTTGTAAGTGATGGAAAAAAAAAAAAAAAACAAAAAAAACCCCAAACAAACAGGAACAATTAGAAGGGAAATGTGCCACGTTAGCACAAAAGTATGCCATACACGCTACGAGAAAGCATCAGAAAAAGAGAAATAGGACACCTGATTCAAAGCAGTACCAGAGAGATATGGTTTTGGTTTTTTCCTCTATGTGTCTATGTTATTGCATGCCTTAGTAGATTGCTCTGTGTTATACCTTGCGAGACTAAAATGAACCCCAGCAGAAGCGGTCTCTTGAGCAAGGGGGTGGAATATGGGAAAGCAACGGAAGATCGGCGAGGAGGACTGTAAATACACTCAAGGGACTCGCACCTGGGTGCTGGAAAACACATATATCACACCAAGTGTTATTCAGTCTCGGGTGCTGGCAAGAAAAACATTTGGATGACATAAGCCTGTAATGGACTCACAGACACCTTATCCAGCTGCTTGAGAACCTTGGCCTGTTGTGGAAGAAGATCAAAGCACAGTGCCAGCAAGAACAGGGAGTCCGCATGCGCTCTAGCTAACAAGGACTCTTTTGCTGCCAAGGATTCGTGATAACAAGGACTCTCTTGCTGCCAAGGCTAAGTTTAACAATGCTACTAGTACAGCTATGTCTGAGTTATTGCTAGATGTAGACAGTATTCGATATGCGACGCTGCAAAACAGAGCTGCTACTGATTTTTTGCTTTCAGCTCACAGACATGGTTGTCAAGATTTTAAAGGACTGTATTGTATGAATCTAAGTGACCACTCCAAATCCATCCATGCCCAGTTGCAGGAACTGCACCGACCGAACCAGCAACTTGTGGAGGCCACTGGGTGGAATCTCTTTGCTGGAAGGACTTGGGGGTGGGGTTGGTTGAGGCAAATTATACTCATTGCCTGTGTGGAAGGAATTTGTCTGTTATGTTTAGTATGCTGTTTGCTGTGTTTAATAAGCATTATACGATCAGCTGTAGATGCCGCTTTGCATCGTACCCTTGTACGAGTTGTAGAATATGTTGCTGTAAAAACTTTGTGTGTATCCATGAGAACCCGACCTTCACAGAAGAAGATAACCAGAAGGGATTACAACAATGTAGTCACGTATCAGACAGCCGCTGTTGGCAAAGCTGGATCATGAGTTTGGTGAGACTCGCTGCATACACTGGCCACGTGTGCAGCGACTCTGGCCTGTACTTTTCTACTCGATCCAGTGCAGGAGAGTCTGGTGGGACTCGCTGCATGCGCTGGCCATGCGTGCAGCGACTCTAGCCTGTACTTCTCCACTCAATCCAGTGCAGGATATAGGAGGGCTGTCTCGGGTCAGAGAGGGGGAGAGAGACATGAGCGCACTTTGAAGGTACAGGGGATGCCCTGAAGCACTGTGTCTGCCCCCGCCCCCCCGCCCCCCCCCCATATAACCGCAACAGCTCCGAAGGCATTACAGCATGTTGAAAGATAAGATATAGTCTACTACCGCTGCAAGACGCATTGAACACCTTCCTATCAGACTGTTTGTGATATATCAAGAATTTCAACCTTACGCCCTGATAGGACAGTGGGATGATGCACTCGCAAAGAGCCTGACTGCGTTAGAGTGGGTATTTTTGCCACATACCTTTTCAAAAACAGTAACTATGATGACTGAAATGTTACAGCAATTGTTTTTCCAGGGTCGTTTGTGCTGTCACCAGCTTTCTGGAATGGATCCAAGCCACATACATGTCCCCGTCAAAAAGGATGACCTTGACCCTTGGTTATCACAAAGTCTTAACCTACAAATTGCCTTAGTACATTATATTGGGCAAATAAATTATTCTTTGCCCTGGCACAGACTATTACAGTCACTTTCACAAATTCCTTTACAGCCACGCATCCTGCTAGCACCAAAGCCTCTTGCTGGCACCCGTATGGTGTCTGTAGATGGCTCAGGGAAAACAGGAAAAGCAATTGTAGCCTGGAAGACCTCTGAAGGACAATGGGATTCGGTTGTAAATCCAGTTGAAGCAACTCGCCGCTACTGTAAGGGCTTTTGACTTATTTCAACAGGAACTGTTAAATGTAGTGGCAGACTCTCGATATGTTACTGGCATTGTTCAAAGACTTGAAGGAGCATTTATAAAACAACTAGAGAACCAATTGTTATTTAAGCTATTACTGCAATTAATGTTGCTTTTATGAAAAAGACAGTTTCCTTATTTTATTGTCCACATACACTCTCATAGCTGTTTACCTGGTCCTTTAACTGAGGGAAACACAGTTGCAGATTATCACACTCTGTCGGTAACAACTCCGAACATTATGCAGCAAGCTAAAACGTCGCATGATTTTTTTCATCAAAATGCGAAGGCATTGAGGAAGCAATTTTCTTTAACACAACAAGAAGCACATGATATTGTGCGAACTCGTGCCGATTGTCAGCAGCTGGCTCCTCTGCCATCATTTGCGGGGGTTAACCCGCGAGGGCTTACACCTGATGAACTTTGGCAATCCGATGTTACGCACATTATGGAATTTGGACATGTTTCAGTTGATTTGTTTTCTCACTTTGTTGTAGCTACTGCTCATACAGGAGAGAAGGCTCGTGATGTTATTCGACATTGGTTGCAATGCATTGCAGTCATGGGAGTACCGAAAACTATAAAAACTGATAACGGACCAGCTTACGTGTCCGCTAAAGTACAGGCCTTTTTTTTTTTTACAGACATGGGGTATTAAACATGTCACCAGTATTCCCCATTCCCCGACTGGGCAAGCAATTGTGGAGCGTATGCATCATACTTTAAAAACCACGCTTGCTAAACAAAAAAGGGGGAATCCCGTAGGTATGACACCTCAAGAGCGATTGTATAAAGCAACTCATGTTTTAAATTTTCTAAACACGTCTTCTTTGTCATCCACAGCAGTAGAGCGACATTTCAGAAGGACTGTTGAATGGCCTGAACAACCGAAGGTGTATTATAAGCACCTTGAATCGGGGTGCATGCTAACCACAGATAATACTGCAACAAGCAGAAGTTGTGAGCAAGACAATTCTGTAATGATTTGTACTTCTCATCCGTTGTTGGAGTGGGAGACGGACCCGGAGTAACGATGGAGTCTCAATATGAGTATGATCATTCTCCCTTTATTCAAGTTTTCACAGAGTATATATAGACAGGCAATAAGAGCACGCGCTAGCAGCAGCTATATGATTGGCTTACAGTCTCTGTTCACGCGCTGTCCATGCAGTTCATTCACAGATCAGGTTGGTTACAAGAATTCGCATAGTCAATTGCTTAGTCATTAGCACAACATGTTTTCTACCTTCTCAGTTCCCGTTTTTCCCATGTACTAATTCCATCTTCTACCACTTGTTTTGCCCTTAATCTAATCTCTCACAGTAGGGAGGCTGGCTCACATGGCCATTTTCTCTCAGACACATTCCTACAATACCCCCTTTTTCTTCTTGAGCCAGCCAGACCTTATGCATGGCATTTTCTATCATGTCAGTCACTTTGCGAAGAACACACGAGGCTACCATAATCAATAATAATATAACCAACAGTAGCATGAGCCCTTGTTTTAGTAAGTCTGAGAACCATCCCGTTATACCCCATGAGTTTAACCAATCATCAAAACCGTTTTTAACCGCTTTTAACCGCTTTTAATTTGGACATGTTATCCTTCAGCTCCCGTAACTGCTTATGAATGGATGATGAGTGGTCAGAAAGGTTCATACAACACATACCTTCAAAATCTTCACATCCGTGACCCTGAGCTAACAGCAAAAAATCAATAGCCACTCGATTTTGCAACGTAGCATGCCGAATGCTATCAGCATCAGTAAGCAAGCTAGATAGGATTTCAGATGTAAGGTTTATCTGTTTACTTGCCCAACACCCTATCTTATTCAACATATTTAATGCCGTCGCTGTTCCTAGCGAAGGAAGAATACTTAGCCCTATTCTTTGTCTGAGATTTGAAAATGTTATATGGTCGTCACAGGATGGAGTGAAGGTATGAACTGTTCTCTTGGCTCTGTGGTTACTGTGTGCTCTGATCACTGTGTCCTTGGCCGTACGCAGGCCTCTGCTCGTAGATCTGCCCCATCTCCCCCATTTTTGTTTAACACCAGACCATTTATTAACAAGGTCGCCATGACTTGCGCTTCTACTCGTTGTGACGCTCTTAGCAGGTTATATACTAAACACAATTGAAAACAGAATCAAAAGGAACCCTGCTAAGGCAATAAATACCCAGATTGCTAAATTTAGCCCAGAAAGCCAATTTCTTTGGATTTACCCATGAGAAATCCTTTTGTAATATTTCAAATACATTGTGGTTCATTAAGTCTTGAATCTTTAGTATTTGAGCTTTTAGCTGATCATGTAAAGGACGAATTTTTTTTTTATTTTTTTTTTTTTTTGCAACGACATGTCAAATTGTGATAACCAAGGGTCAAGGTCATCCTTTTTGATCGGGACATGTATGTGGCTTGGATCCATTCCAGAAAGCTGGTGACAGCAGAAACAACCCTGGAAAAACAATCGCGGTACCATTTCAATCATCATAGTTACTGGTTTTGAAAAGGTATGTGGCAAAAATACCCACTCTAACGCAGTCAGGCTCTTTGCGAGTGCATCATCCCACTGTCCTATCAGGGCATAAAGTTGAAATTCTTGTAGGAAGGTGTTCAATGCGTCTTGCAGGAGTAGCAGACTATATCTTATCTTTCAACATGCTGTAATGCCTTCTGAGCTTTTGGGGTTAATGAACATAGAACTTATGGGGGGGGGCGGGGGGGCGGGGGCAGACACAGTGCTTCAGGGCATCCCCTGTACCTTCAAAGTGCGCTCATGTCTCTCTCCCCCTCTCTGACCCGAGACAGCCTCCTTATATCCTGCACTGGATTGAGTGGAGAAGTACAGGCTAGAGTCGCTGCATGCATGGCCAGCGCATGCAGCGAGTCCCACCAGACTCTCCTGCACTGGATCGAGTAGAAAAGTACAGGCCAGAGTCGCTGCACACGTGGCCAGTGTATGCAGCGAGTCTCACCAAACTCATGATCCAGCTTTGCCAACAGCGGCTGTCTGATACGTGACTACATTGTTGTAATCCCTTCTGGTTATCTTCTTCTGTGAAGGTCGGGTTCTCATGGATACACACAAAGTTTTTACAGCAACATATTCTACAACTCGTACAAGGGTACGATGCAAAGCGGCATCTACAGCTGATCGTATAATGCTTATTAAACACAGCAAACAGCATACTAAACATAACAGACAAATTCCTTCCACACAGGCAATGAGTATAATTTGCCTCAACCAACCCCACCCCCAAGTCCTTCCAGCAAAGAGATTCCACCCAGTGGCCTCCACAAGTTGCTGGTTCGGTCGGTGCAGTTCCTGCAACTGGGCATGGATGGATTTGGAGTGGTCACTTAGATTCATACAATACAGTCCTTTAAAATCTTGACAACCATGTCTGTGAGCTGAAAGCAAAAAATCAGTAGCAGCTCTGTTTTGCAGCGTCGCATATCGAATACTATCTACATCTAGCAATAACTCAGACATAGCTGTACTAGTAGCATTGTTAAACTTAGCCTTGGCAGCAAGAGAGTCCTTGTTATCACGAATCCTTGGCAGCAAAAGAGTCCTTGTTAGCTAGAGCGCATGCGGACTCCCTGTTCTTGCTGGCACTGTGCTTTGATCTTCTTCCACAACAGGCCAAGGTTCTCAAGCAGCTGGATAAGGTGTCTGTGAGTCCATTACAGGCTTATGTCATCCAAATGTTTTTCTTGCCAGCACCCGAGACTGAATAACAATTGGTGTGATATATGTGTTTTCCAGCACCCAGGTGCGAGTCCCTTGAGTGTATTTACAGTCCTCCTCGCCGATCTTCCGTTGCTTTCCCATATTCCACCCCCTTGCTCAAGAGACCGCTTCTGCTGGGGTTCATTTTAGTCTCGCAGGGTATAACACAGAGCAATCTACTAAGGCATGCAATAACATAGACACATAGAGGAAAAAACCAAAACCATATCTCTCTGGTACTGCTTTGAATCAGGTGTCCTATTTCTCTTTTTCTGATGCTTTCTCGTAATGCTTATGGCATACTTTTGTGCTAACGTGGCACATTTCCCATCTAATTGTTCCTGTTTGGTTTTTTTTTTTTTTCATTTTTTTCTTTTTTTTCTTTCTCTTTTTTTTCTTTTTTTCTCTTTTTTTTTTTTATTTTTCCCCATCACTTACGACTGACATAAAAGTCTGCCTTTGCAACAAGAGCTCAGTTTCTCATTTTTCCTTAAGTTTCTCATTTTCCTACAGAGCATCCTATAGATTTTGGCTCAACTCCTTTTCCCGATCAACCATGATCTTATAGACAAACAACAAACAACCAGTGATACGCCCTCCACGGGCGAGCCATTCCCGAGAGTGTAAACGTGTCGGCTTGTGAAAACTCCCCCAATATTTCAGGACTTCCATCGGTTCTACAGCCCATCCTGGTGTATCTACCTGGGGCGCGCTCGCCTTACGTCTAAACACTGTGTATATACAAACTTCTTCACTTGACGGAGTGTCAGCCCTAGATGCATACGAGAACAGTACCACACCGGGCAGAACACCTGCTCAAGGGGAGTCACCTAACGACACTGCACACAACAAAAAGCAAACGGTAGCACACATGCTGATCAGCAGGTATAAGCTGGCGCCCACACACACTTACACAGCAGACATACAAAACCAGCACTTCTATCTCAGGGAGACGACTGGGGAGGGGGCGAGGCGGGCAATGGCAGGAGCAAACAGCTCCGGCTCTGTCCTTCTCTGCTGACATTCTGCCTCCTCCATCGGCCTCAGGTGGAGCAGAGGGGATCAGCAGGGGATCGTCCCAGACCTTCGGACCTGGCCTGTTCGATCCCCCTCCCGTGGGTTGTAATGCTGCAAAAGCCCCGGCTGCCGTGGCTCGCTCCGCCTTCATATCTTTTAAGGTCGATAACACCAACCGCCATGTCGTCGCTAACGGTGATGCCTCTTTGTCTCCTTTACTTATCACTTCCCACAGTTTTTTCCCAACAGCCTCCCATATTTCTGGTTTAAAAGCTGTCTGGGGCTCTGGTGCGAATCCGTTCTCTCTGCACCAGGTTAACAACCTTCGGAGCATACGCTCATCGTATTTCACCCCTCTCTTAGAGAGGATATGCAGGAGAAGTCTTAATATTGTCCCTTCTTCTTTTGTTACTTGTTGCCCCATCTCCTGCCCCGGCTTAATCAGTTTGAGCAACAGTTTCGCTGGTGTTTCAATCCCTCTCTTAGAGAGGATCCCAGCGAGTAGCGTGGCCGCAGCTTCTGTTTCCATAGCTGCGCCTGGGAGGTGAGGAGCGACCTCACGCCATTGTCTGCTCCCGCTGATGCGCCCAAGCAGCACGTCTCCCAGCCGAAGTTTCCCACTCCCCTCCTCTAGCTGCTTACCGCAGTCTCGGAGAACTCAGTCGCGCTGAACCATCCTCTGCTACCAGATGTCGGAGTGGGAGACGGACCCGGAGTAACGATGGAGTCTCAATATGAGTATGATCGTTCTCCCTTTATTCAAGTTTTCACAGAGTATATAGAGACAGGCAATAAGAGCGCGCGCTAGCGGCAGCTATATGATTGGCTTACAGTCTCTGTTCACGCGCTGTCCATGCAGTTCATTCACAGATCAGGTTGGTTACAAGAATTCACATAGTCAATTGCTTAGTCATTAGCACAACATGTTTTCTACCTTCTCAGTTCCCGTTTTTCCCATGTACTAATTCCATCTTCTACCACCTGTTTTGCCCTTAATCTAATCTCTCATAGTAGGGAGGCTGGCTCACATGGCCATTTTCTCTCAGACACATTCCTACAGGTGTTCATCTTTTCTCTCAGAGCCATTATTAAGCACAAATCTTGTTTTGGCCAGCTAGGTTATGAGTGCCTCTGTTCATACATACATATAACATCTGTTCATGTAAAAAGGTGTTAAAAGAAAAATAAGATGCAAAGTCATGTAGTCATACATTAGAATATGCCAAAATAAATGTTGACTTTTCTATCTTAGGACTTTGGCACATGGTCAAGTTATTGTAGAGAAGACAAGTAGCCATGCATCAGCTTGTCTGTAAACACATATTTTACATTGCACTAGATGTGAGGTAGGTTGGATTTACTGTGAGATTTCTCAGAGTAAGATCATCTAGGCACTTAACACAGAGCAACAAATGTGAGCCAGCAATGTGCCCTTGTGGCAAAGAGGGCCAATGGTATCCTGGGCTGCCTTAATAGGAGTGTTGCCAGCAGGCTGAGGGAGCTGATCCTTCCTCTCTATTCAGCACTGGTGAGGCCACACCTGGAGTCCTGTGTCCAGTTCTGGGCTCTCCAGTACAAGAGAGACATGGACGTACTGGAGAGAGTCCAGTGAAGGGTCACAAAGATGATGAATGGACTGGAGCCTCTCTCCTATGAGGAAAGGCTGAGAGAGCTGGGACTGTTCAGTCTGGAGAAGAGAAGGCTCAGGGGGATCTTATCAATGTATATAAATAGCTGCAGGGAGGGTGCAAAGAAGATGGAGCCAGGCTCTTTTCAGTGGTGCTCAGTGACAGGGCAAGAGGCAATGGGCACAAGCCAAAACACAGGAGATTCTGTGTGAACATCAGAAAACATTTTTTACTGTGAGAGTGACTGTGCACTGGAATAAGTTGCCCAGAGAGGTTGTGGAGTCACCCTCCCTGGAGATATTCAAAAGATGTTTGTAGTCCTTGACAACCTGCTCTAGGTGGCCCTGCTTGAGCAGGGGGGTTGGACCAGATGACCTCCTGAGGTCCCTTCCAACCTCAACCATTCTGTGATTCTGAGCAGCTGGTGTGTAACAGCTTGTGTGTGCACCAGTCCCATGTATTGGCCCCATTATATGTGTTTTCATGATACAATATGATTGCATACTATTTTTCCACCTGCCTCCTGTCAATTTCATTGTAACAATGGATGATATTTTTGTTCAATATCTTATTTTGGTCAATATCTTATTTGGTGTGGTCTGATGTGTTATTTACTGTTGAGTATTCAAACCCTGCTCTAAAACCAAAGTTAGTCCTTTCCTCATAGGATCTTCTATGACAGTCATCTCTATATAGGTTCTGAGTACTTTGCAAACATCGGTTTACTTTCTTTTGTTGCATTTTTAATTTAATTTTTCAGCTACCATTTTTTAAGCCTTAGAAAATGTCATTTGACACATTTACATCCAAAGGAGGTCATCAGAATGATTGGAAGTTTAGAAGCACTACAGAGACCTATGCTAGAGGTTTGAGTTACTTGAATAACTGATAGTAGTTGTCTTTTACAATGCAACATTTGATGTGGTTTAATACATATTTGATGACAGAACAGCAGTGAGACTGGGGAGTCTTCAATTTGCTCTAAAATCTGGAGAGAGGGTACTTGAATGGATGTTGTCCCTCCTGCTCATCCCCCTGTTGCTGACCTGACTGTGATGCCTTTTACCATAACCACTTTGACTGGTCCATGTCCAGTCTATTTTCTTCCTCATCTCAACGTCTTCTGCTAGTTCAGTTCTCTGTGCCTAACTAGGCCCAGTTTCCTGGCACAGCCATTCCTGTTGCCCTTCCTCCAACTCAAGATTTGTGTGCAGTCACCTTACTCAACTAAACAGAGATCAGCTATCTCTATGCCCTCATTCCCTGTTCCCAGTGCACCTCAGTAGGTTTATGTCCACCTCAGTGTTGCCTATCTTACATCCTGTTCCTTGTTCTAACTTCCCCCACCCCCCCAATTTCATTTTGCATCCCAGCCTTCTGCTTACCTCTCTGGTTTCTCTTGTTCACTAGTTCAGAATCTTCTCTCTGCCTTTTCTTCCATGCTTCCCTGCCCAGCACTTTGCCTTAAGCAGTTCTAATTGCCTCTGCTGTCCTCTAGCTTTCTAGTCTCTTTGGCCAGAACATTGCAATCTGAACTCTCTTATACTCATAGGTCCAATTTTTACCTGTCCTCCAACTTTTTTCTTTTCTGTAAGTAATTAATCAGGTTCTCTTATTTATGCTTCCTGTGCCAGCAAGAGGTGGTGGTCATTGAGAACTCTTGGCTTTGAAGATCCAATAACTATGGCTTTAGGGAAAACTCTCTTATTCTGCATCTCTGGCTTGCAATCTGCTCAAACTAGAGAGAATTCATTAGTATGCAAAGCTCTAGTAAACATTTCATAAACAAATGCAAACTGCAGTTTGGAACAAATTGAGATAGACTTTCAAGGGTTCAGCAGTAGACTTTGACATGTGGACTACCCCCAATCAAATGTCAGTTCCCTTCCAGAGATGAATTTAAAAGAATATAAAATGATCACATAATGTAATTTTTCCTAATCTCACTCTTGGAAATGTCTGAATTGTTTTGGCTGAGATATTTTAAAATAATTTCACCTGAATGACATAGGGAGTTTGGAAATTGTACCAACTTCATTAACAGTTTCACAAAGTTATAGCAAATCAAAATGGGACCTTAAAGTGAGAAGTGTTAGTCAGTCTTAATACAGTGTTACCAAATGTATTAATCAGTGATAATTAGATTGTAACCATCCCAGTTTACTGGAACACCTGTTAATATTTTACTGTTTACAATTTACATGGTTTCATAAATAAGCAGTATAAATAAGCAGTAAGTGCTTATTGTGACTGCTATAGACAGATATGAGATGTAGTACACTTTCCAGGTTACTTGGAAGTCTTTGATCTCCTTGTCTTTTTGGATCATCCTCATGATATTTTAATTTGAGCAGCCAGATAACTGCACCTTATTTCATAGCTTCAAATATTTTTTTTTCATGGTGATATAGTGTTCTGCTTTGGGGTAGAAATATTTTTATGTCTCCTTTTGAAACTGAGTTTCAAAAGTTTCATTAACAAGCTAGGAAACGGGTTTCATAATATGATTTGTGTTGTTTGCTTCCCTAGGGAAAAGGTGGGGCAAAAACTCTTATGAACACAATCATGCAATTGAGAAAGATATGCAATCACCCGTATATGTTTCAACATATTGAGGTAAGTCTGTCATGTTTGATTTTCGGGGCCTCTTTTATTCAGGTGGCTAACATAGTCAAAAACTGCTAGTGTGGGAGGGAACACCTTTGGCAACAACACTTGTGCTGAAAAGAACACATTTGAGAAACACTCATTACGTTCCTCTGTATAAGTGAAGAAATGGAGCAGTCACCAGATTTTTATCTGCAGCCTTAAATTCACTTTTACAGAATTTGTTCTTTTTGAGGCACTAACTTTAAAAAATATAGTTTTCTGAGTTTAAGATATTCCATATCAACTTGCCACTACCTGTGCTTAAAACAAAGCTAAATTTTAAAATAGAGATATCATTTTAAAATGCCATATAGTAGAACATATATGTCCTGGTTTCAGCTGGGATAGAGTTAACTTTCTTCCTAGTAGCTGGTATAGTGCTGTGTTTTAGATTTAGTATGAGAATGATGTTGATAACACACAAATGTTTTTAGTTGTTGCTAAGCAGTCAAGGACTTTTTCAGCTTCCCATAGAAGCTGAGAGGGAGCATAGACAGGACAACTGACCCAAGCTGGCCAAAGGAATATTCTATACCATAGATGTCATGCTCAGTATATAAATGGGGGTTGGCCAGGGGGCAGGAATCGGCAATTGCTGCTCGGGAACAGGCTGGGCATCGGTCAGCGGGTGGTGAGCAATTGCATTGTGCATCACTTGTTTTGTATGTTCTTTTATCATTATTATTGTTATTATTTTATCTTCCTTTGCTGTCCTATTAAACTGTTTTTATTTCAACCCATGAATTTTACTTTTTTTCCCCGATTGTCTCCCCCATCCCACTGGTGGGGGGGGGGGGGGGGAAGTGAGCGAGCGGTTGCATGGTGTTTGGCTGCCTGCTGAGTTAAACTACGACAATATAGTAGAACCTTGTTATCTAGCAGACTGCTAATCCTTTAGAATATCTATCAAAAATTGCCCCCCTCCATACCCCTCCTTTTTTTCAGCAAAGATTTGTTTACTGTATAGCATTTCTCATTACTGAGCTAAAGCTAACTAAAATGTAGCTACAATATACAATGAAATCAACAAGTATCTCCTGTGGTGTATTATTGTGGTTTTTATTGTTTGCTCACTTGCTCACTCATGAAATTCAGTATTTTTGCAAACGGGTCTCCCAATAATCAGTGCAAATTAATTAGGTCCTACTGTATTTATAATCTGGTAAAAGGCATACAAAGGGAAAGTATTCCTACAAGCCATGCATTTTAAAGAAAGCAGTAGCAGGAAAATAGTAGAGTACTTGTGCCACAAGGCAAATTCTAACAGTATGAGTGTAATGGGACCCAAACCCCATTCATATAATTTCTTGATATAGGGATGCATAATTTTGGCCACTGTATAGATTGTGTCTAATATTCTGTTTATTGCTTATAATTCTGCAGGAATCCTTTGCTGAACATTTAGGCTACTCAAATGGTGTCATCAATGGGTAAATCTTTATCTTCTTCATATATGCTGCAATGAAACTATTGTATCATATTTTGTTTCCAAAACCTATATGATCTCAAAAACTAAGCAGTTTCTAAGATAAATCTAATTAGCTATAGAAATAACGTGCTTTAGAATGAACCTAACCAGCTTAAAACTCTTCCCATAGCCCCCAGCCTAAGGGACTGCTTCTTACTTCAAGGGATGTTTCCTCTCCAAAATGGCAGTTTAAAGTTGCTTTTATAGCTGGATGGTAATTAGAATCTTCTGGACTCCAGTCTTGTCCTTGACTGATGGTGAAGCCCTGCTGAGTGACTAATGTCAAAGCAAGAAAGTTTTTATCTGATTTAAAGTAGTCTTGTGCTTTGAAGAGAAGCATTCAGCTAAAGCAGAAAATGGTTAGGAGAATTTTGAAGATGGATTTCCATTATTTTCATTAACATCATACCAAGATATAGGATCCTTTCTTTCACAAAACTTCCAGTCCTTGGACAATGACTGAACATGGTAGAAATGATTCCTGGTTCTTCAGAAAGCTTTTATTCCTGTTGTAACAAGAGTCTTTTTTTCTTTTTTCTTTCCCATCACATAAGGAAGAATTGTGGTGGTCACATGCAGGATTCTTGTTTATTTATTGATAACTGTACACTAGTCCTTGCTAAATTAGGGACAAGATTGACACCTTTGCCCAACTTGCAATGCCATGAGACATAATGTCACACGGAGAAGACAAGGGGCAGCGGGTACAAGTTGCACTGGGAGAGGTTTCATCTCAACATAAGAAAGAAATTTTTTACAGTAAGAACAATCATTCATTGAAACAATCTCTCCAGGGATGTGGTAGAGTTCCCATCACTGGAGGTTTTCAAGATGCAATTGGACAGGGCACTAGATAATCTCATTTAGGCTCCCTTTCCCATGAAAGGTTGGACCAGATGATCTTTTAAGGTCCCTTCCAACCTGGGCTGTTCTATGATTCTATGATTATCAAAACTTCCTTACAGAGGTCCCTGATGTTTCCATATCTGTGTTTTATTATTATTTGTTACAGTACCATTTCTCAGTTTTAATTTATCTCCTCTTTCTTTTTATTCCCTTTCAAATATTAGCAAACATTCTCTAACGTAAAGCATTTAAATTCCTCTGTTATTATGGCTCGTTAAAGTATTAGGCTAGGAATGATTTCCAGTTAGCCTTAATCTACCTCTGATTTTATGGGGGGTATGTTTTATTATTACACTTGCAATTAGATTATTGGCATCTGTCCACTCAAAGTTTTTGTCAACAATTTAAATGAACCTTGTCGTAACAAAATTTTAAGTTTACTACTAAACTACTACTATTTTGCTTTTCAAAAACTTTCTGTGTAACCTTTAACCCAATTCTTATAATCCAGCAACATATTATATTTACATAAAATGCTTAAAGTGATACTTCAGTGATACTTGTACCCAGTTCTTAATTGTTCAAAGGCTATGCCAGTAATTTCCATAAAGAACTATTAGACTTGAAAGATCTCTTGACAGCAAGTCCTGGCTCCTTGGCTTACAGATTCTCTTGACATGTACATTTTTGATAAAGACCACGTTAAAAAAGGTTAGAATCATAGAATAATTTAGGTTGGAAGAGAACTCTGGAGGTCACCTGGTCTAACCCCTACACAAAGCAGAATCACAGAATCACAGGATGGTTCGGGTTGGAAGGGACCTTAAAGATCATCTAGTTCCAACCTCCCTGCCCTGGGCAGGGACACCTCCCGCTAGACCAGGCTGCTCAAAGCCCCATCCAGCCTGGCCTTGAACACTTCCAGGGATGGGGCATCCACAACTTCCCTGGGCAACCTGTTCCAGTGCCTCACCACCCTCACAGTAAAGAATTTCTTCCTAATATCTAATCTAAATCTCCCCTCCTTCAGTTTGAGGCCGTTACCCCGTGTCCTACCATAACACTCCCTGATAAAGAGTCCCTCCCCATCCTTCCTGTAGGCCCCCTTTAGGTACTGGAAGGCTGCTATAAGGTCTCCCCGGAGCCTTCTCTTCTCCAGGCTGAACAACCCCAACTCTCTCAGCCTGTCCTCATAGGAGAGGGGCTCCAGCCCTCTGATCATCTTTGTGGCCCTCCGCTGGACCCATTCCAACAGGTCCATGTCCTTCCTGTGCTGAGGACTCCAGAGCTGGACACAGTACTCCAGGTGGGATTTCACGAGAGCAGAGTAGAGGGGCAGAATCACCTCCCTCGATCTGCTGGCCACGCTGCTTTTGATGCAGCCCAGGATGCGGTTGGCTTTCTGGGCTACAAGTGCGCATTGCTGGCTCATGTTGAGCTTCTTGTCCACCAGCACCCCCAAGTCCTCCTCAGGGCTGCTCTCAAGCCATTCTCTGCCCAGCCTGTATTTGTGCCTGGGATTGCCATGACCCAGGTGCGGGACCTTGCACTTGGCCTGGTTGAACTTCATGAGGTTCGTACAGGCCCACCTCTCCAGCCTGTCCAGGTCCCTCTGGATGGCATCCCTTCCCTCCAGCGTGTTGACCGTGCCACACAGATTGATGTCATCGGCAAACTTGCTGAGGGTGCACTCGATCTCACTGTCCATGTTGCCGACAAAGATGTTAAACAGCGCCGGTCCCAGTACTGACCCCTGAGGAATGCCACTTGTCACCGGTTTCCATAGCAGGTCAGGTTGCTCAAGGACTTGTCCAGTCAAGTCTTGAACACCTCCAACAGATTATACAGATTATACAGTCTCACTGAGCAACCAGTTCTAGCATTTGACCACCTTCATGGTAAAAAATATTTTTCCTAATATCTTATCAGAATTTCCCATGTTCCAACTTGTATCCATTGCCTCTTGTCCTATTACTGTGCAGCTCTGAGAAAAGTCTTCACTGTATCCTCCCATTAGGCTGTTGTAGACAAGCAATAAGGTTTCTCTGAGCCTTCTCTTATCTAGACTGAACAAATACAGCTCTCTCAACCTTTTCTTCTATGTCATGTGCTCCAGTCCTCTGAGCATCTTGGTGGCCCACCTCTGGACTTGCTCCAGTATGTCACTATCAATGCACAGCAATGATGATGAAAAAAGAGACGGAAAAGATCTTCTCCAACACCCTACAGAAGCAAGAGCCTGAATTCCCACTTGCACAGAAAGACCAACCAGAGTCTGTACTCATTGGTGTGGCAAATGGAGACTCCCATGATGGCAAAGGCTAGAAGCTTGTGATTTCTGGCAACAGGAGGAAAGCTCCTGCTCCACCTGCAGATCTGCAACTACAGAATAGGTGCAGTGCCCTGATAGCAGATGAGGGACTGGAAGCTCTGTCTGAGGAAACATTGGGGACAGCTGAGACTGAACCACGCAGCAGCATCAGGAGGAAGCGGCAAGTGGTAGTAGTGGATGACTCCCTCCTGCAGGGGACAGAAACCCCCATCTACTCTCTAGGGAGGTTTGCTGCTTGCTGGGGGCTCGGATCTGGAACTGAGAGACTGTTGATGCTTGTCTGGCCCTCAGAGTATTACCCTCTGCTGCTCTTCCACGTGTGCACTGATGATACTGCCATGGGAAAACTTTCAGTATATTGAGAATGACTACATGAATCTGGGGATGAGGGTCAAAGGTATGGGGGCCCAGGTGGTTTTCTGCTTGACCCTACTGATGAAGGGGAAGGGCTTGAGGAGGAGTAGATGGATCCTGGGGATCAACAACTGTCAGCACAGCTGGTGTTGCTGATAGAGATGTGGCTTTAATGACCCTAGGACCTTCTGAGAATAAAGGACTGATAGGGAAAGACAGGATCCACCTGACCAAGTGGGGCAAAAACATCTTTGCCAACTGGCTGGCCAACCTGGTGAGGAGAGCTTTAAACTAGGAATGACAGGGGATGGAGAGGACAACCCACAGTCAAGTGAGAAAGTGGTGGACTGGCTTGGTAAGCAGAGGGTGCAAGGTGATGTGGACAGGAGAGACCTCAAAATGAACAAAGTAGGACACAAGGGAGCCCACCCCAAGTGTATGCACACAAATAAGGAAGTGCCAGGTGGACAATATTGTGGGGGAAGCTCTCACCCTTTTCCTGGGAAATCAGCATGACTGCATGCCTCTCTGAAGTGCCTGTACACTAATGCATGCAGCATGGGGATCAAACAGGAAGAATTAGAGGTCTGTGTGCAGTTGCAGGGCTATGATCTCATTGGGATCACAGAGATGTGCTGGGATAGCTCACATGACTGGAGTGCTGCCATAGATGGATACAAGCTCTTTAGGAAGGGCAGGCTAGGAAGGCAAGGAGGGGAAACTGTCCTTTATATGAGACAGCAGCTGGAATGCATGTAGCTCTGCCTAGGGATGGATGATGTACCAGCCAGGAGCTTATGGTTTAGGAGTAGAGGGCAGACCAATATGGGTGACATTGTGGTGGGCATCTGCTATAGACCACCTGATCAGGAAGAAGTAGATGAGGCCTTCTTCATACAATTGGAAGAAGCTTCATATTTGCAGGCCCTGGTTCTCATGGGGAACTTTAACCACCCTGATATCTGCTGGAAGGACAAGACAGTAGGGCATAAGCAATCCAGGAGGTTTATGGAGTATTTTGGTGATCACTTCCTGACACAAGTGATCAAGGGGCCAATGAGGGGAGGCACTCGGCTGGACCCGAATACCTCCAAACAAGGAAGGACCGGTTGGGGCAGTCTTGACTGTAGTGACCATGAGATGGTGGAGTTCAGGATCCTGAGAGGAGGGAAGAAGGCAAATAGCAGGATCATAGCCCTAGACTTCAGGAAAGCAGACTTTGGCTTTGTCAGGGATCTGCTTGGAAGAATCCCATGAGAGACAGTACTAGAAAGCAGAGGGGGTCCAGGAGAGCTGGCTGATATTCAGGGATCGCCTTCTCCCAGCTCAAGAATGGTCCATCCCAACATGCAGCAAGTCAAGCACAGGTGTCAGGAAGTATGGATGCACAAGGAGCTCCTGAGTAAATTCAAACATAAAATGGAAGCATACAGGAGGTAGAAGCAGGGAAAGGTGACCCAGGAGGAATACAGAGACACTGTCCAAGCATACAGGGATGTGGTTAGGAAAGCCGAAGCCCATCTAGATTTGAATCTGGAGAAGGATGGGAGGGGCAACAAGAAAGGCTTCTGCAGGTATATCAACAGGAAAAGGCTGTTGTCCAGCTGGAGGCCAGTCACTAGTGGTGTCCCCTAGGGGTCAATACTGAGGCCCATACTGTTTAACCTCTTCTTTTCTGATGTGGATCTTGGGACAGAGTGCACTCTCAGCAAGTCTGCAGATGATAGAGAATTGGGAGGAGTGGCTGATACACCAGGTGGTTGTGCTGACATTCAGAGGGACCTCAATGAAGGGAAATGCCGTGTCCTGCACCTGGTATGGGATAAACCTATGCACCAGTACAGGCTGGGGGCTGAGCAGCTGGAAAGAAGCTCTGCAGAAAAGGACCTGAGGGTCCTGGTGGACAAGAATCTGACCATAAAGATAGTTCAAGGCAGTTATAAGTGTATACAATAAAAGAATATGTCCACTATCAAACTTTTCCCATTCTTTCTGTATATAAAGTAGACTGGTCTGGACTCCTTTGCTTTCACACGCACAGTAGTGGGTGGAAAAGTAATCAATTCTAACATACACTTGATGAATATAACTTGTGGCACCAGTAGATGCTGATTGAAAGCATATCCTGTGGGAGAGCATCTAAACTAATAAAATGTACTTCAGAAATAATGCTTGTTTTGAGAAATAATGAAAAAAATACTGGGCTCATAAAGAAAGATATCTGATGTGCTTTAGAGTCCACAGAATTCTTATATTTTGGGGGAGGAGCCCTTTTCTAACAAATAAATACATAGATGCAAGTCATGTGGGGGTTTTTTTCTTATTTTAATCAACGTCATAAACAGTTTTAAAGAGAGAAAAGTACTATCAGTTTTGTTTTCCTTTGAGAAAAGGAATCTATCCATTATCATGATATGACACAATTGTAATTAGAATGCATTATTAAATACTCTTCTAAAAGCTGGCTTGTCATGGCGCTTATTGTATTTTCTCCTCTTAAACAGAGCTGAGCTTTATCGGGCCTCAGGGAAATTTGAACTACTTGATCGTATTTTACCTAAGTTGCGAGCCACTAACCATCGTGTGCTTCTTTTCTGTCAAATGACATCACTCATGACTGTTATGGAGGACTATTTTGCATTTCGAAATTTCCTTTACTTACGCCTTGATGGTAAGCTGAATGAAAATAAATTTGGGAGTGTTTTTCTGGTTCAGCAATTTGACTACATAGTAGAAAAACTTCCTCCTCTGTATGGACATCTGAATAAAAATATCAAACTTCTGTCTTCAGCTACAGGCAGAGATGTAAAAACATAAAATAAGCAGAGGGTAAGACCAAGCTGATCAGTAAAAACTGATTGTCAAAGTACAGGAAATTCACCTTGCTGCCAATGTGCACAGTGTTTAATTGTTACTTAGAGCTTTGTGTAGGCCTTTTACCGTGGTTGAATTCTCTGCTTTCTCTCCCTCCCCTATCAACACCATTGTGTTTTGAATGTGATCTTTTAAGAATTTTTGTTCCCTTGATTTTTAAGGCCAATAGTGAAATGTTAATAAATCTATGTTTGTGTACACATACAGTTTTTAAAATATTTAGATTCTGTGAGTGCTCATAAGGCCTTAATCAAAACTGAAGCTCCATTTTGCCTGTGTATATCATCTATTGAAACTTGTCGGTCATAAAATGTTGTCAAATAGATAATTGCATCTTTTCAAAGTCCCCTTTTGAAATGTCAAGCCTACTTAAAATAAAAGTTTGGGAACCCTCCTCCTAAGTGCTATAGACAGTTGGCTGAAACATCCGTGGTTAGAGTTTGCATCTGTATTATAGAAAATATAGCTGAGATGGCAAAGAACAAGTGAGCTAAAATTTCCCTTTCACGTGTATCTTAAACAACTAAGATTGCTTTTAAATTATTTTGGTAGAAGATCTTTGTCATAGGGTTTCTTTTTATTTCTTTTTTAATTTCTTCTCAGGTACAACAAAATCGGAGGATCGAGCTGCCCTGCTGAAAAAGTTTAATGAACCGGGCTCACAGTACTTCATCTTCTTGCTGAGTACAAGGGCAGGAGGGCTGGGCTTGAACCTTCAGGCTGCTGACACTGTTATAATCTTTGATAGTGATTGGAATCCTCATCAGGTTATTTTTATTTAATTATCTTCATGTAATATTGAAATAATTTTTGTGCTTTTTTAGGCTTTGTGTTTTAATTTGGGAAGATTGACAGTGAAATTAAAGTATATCATAAAATGCTGCTTTGAGAAGAATTGGTAAGGCAAACTGCTACAATCAAGTAGTATTTTATTTTAAATCTGTAAAGTGATACTGTGTCTGCATATATATTTTTTCTGAGTGTAAGGGAATCCTCAAATTTAGAGTCTTACACTCTGCATTTTCTGTTTCATTGGTATAACTTTGTTCACCCTTTAATCTTAAGGCACTAATAAATGGCTCTACATTCAAAGTAAAAGCTCATGCAGCAGATGAAATAATTTCTAAGATTACTAATGCATTTAAGATTCTCAGGAATAGTGATTTGCTTTAGATACACAGTTCTATAGCTTGATTTTATGATATATATCCAGCTATATTGTTGCCTCTGTTCTTCTAGAGTCTATACTGGGTCTGGCTGGGATGGAGTTAATTTTCTTCATAGCAGCCCGTATGGTGCTGTATTTTGGATTTGTGACCAAACCAGTGTTGATAATGTACGCACTGTTGCTGAATAGTGCTTGCATGGCCACAAGGCTTTTGATTTTTCCTACTCTGCCCCACCAACGAGTAGACTGGGAGTGAGTGAAAAGCTGGGAGGGGACACAGCCAGGACAGTTGACTCAGACTGACCAAAGGGATATTCTATACCATATGATGTCATGCTCAGCAATAAAAACTCAAGGAAAGGAGGAGGAAGTGGGGATGTTTGTGGTCATGGTGTTTGTCTTCCCAAGCAACTGTTATGCATGCTGAGGTCCTGCTTTCCAGGAAGGGGCTGGACATCTGCCTGCCAAAAGGAAATAGTAAATAAATTCCTTCTTCTGCTTTACTTGCACGCACAGATTTTTCTTCACCTATTAAACTGTCTTTATTTCGATCAACCATTCTTCTCACTTTCCTTCTATTTTCTCCCCATCTTACGGGCTGTTGCCTGAGGTCATCCCACCACAGTCCTTTTTGGTGCCCCACAAAAAGCACCCACACAGTCACTTGCTTCCTAGCCCCTTAGTGGAATGGGGGAGAGAATCAGAAGACCAAAAGGGTGAAAAGTCCTGGGTTGACGTAAAGACAGTTTAATAAGTGAAGGACAGATATAAAAGAGACGTTGGAACAAACAAGCATGCTCAAGACATCAATACCTGGCTCCAGGACTGGTGCCTCTGCCAGAACTTTGTTTTTTATAACCATGGAAGAGTCTTTGAAACGCAAGGTATGCTGGGGCCTGACGGGACCCACCTGACTCGATGGGGAAATGCATCTTTGCTTGTAAGCTGGCAGGACTGATTGAGAGGGCTTGAAACTAGAATCAATGGGGGGAGGGGATACCATCAGGAGAGCTGAAAGTAAGCCAAGGGCTGGCATGGCATTGCCTGAGGCTGGCAATGCTAGTGGGACCATTTACTCTGCTCCTGGGAGCATGAAGGGCTTAGAAGCACATCTGAAATGCCTGTACACCAATGCACATGGTATGAGAAACAAACAGGATGAACTGGAAGTGTTGGTCCATTCCCAGAGCCACGGTATCATTAGTATTAGTGAGACTTGGTGGAATGAGTCCCACAACTGGAGTGCTGGGATGGAGGGCTACAGGGTGTTCAGGAGGGATAGGCAGGGCAGGCGAGGTGGAGGAGTTGCACTCTGCGTAAGGGAGAGGTTTGGCTGTACAGCCCTTACAGTTAGGGATGATGTGGTTGAGAGCCTCTGGGTGAGGATTAGGGGGATGGAAAACAAAGCAGATGTCGTAGTGGGTGTCTACTATCAATTGCCCAGCCAGGATGATAGCACCGATGAGTTATTCTATAGGCAATTAGGAGAAATCTCTAGATTGGTAGACCTTGTCCTTGTGGGAGATTTCATCTTCCCAGACATCAACTGGGAATATCATACCACTGCGACAAGCAAGCCTGTGAAATTCCTGAAGTTTGTGGAAGAAAATTTCTTGTCACAAGTATTCAGTGAGCCAATTAGGAAATATGCCCTCCTAGACTTGCTATTTGTGACTAGGGAAGGACTCGTGGGAGATGTGATGGTAGGTGGCTGCCTTGGCCACAGTGATCACAAAATGGTTGAGTTTAAAATTTTCAGTGTAATGAGAAAAAAGGACAGCAGAGTTGCTACCCTGCATTTCAAGAGAGCAAACTTTAAGCTACTTGGAGAGCTACTTAGCAGAGTACCCTGGGAATCTGCTTTTGAGAGCTTAGGAATTCACAAGTGCGGGTCAGTCTTTAAGAACCACCTTTTAAAAGCACAGGAGCAGGCAATCCCATGGTGTTGAAAGTCAAGCAAGTGGGACAGAAGACCAGCTTGTCTGAACAGGGAACCCCTCGTGGAACTCAGGTGGAAAAACAAATTGTATGATCTCTGGAAGCAAGGTCAGGCTTCGCAGGAAGGTTACAGAGCCATGGTTCACATATGCAGGGAGAAAACATGAAAGGCCAAAGCTGAACTAGAGTTGAAACTGGCCAGTGTTGTATCAGACAACAAGAAAGGCTTTTTTATATGTGCTAATAGCAAGAGGGGGACCAGTACCAGTGGTGTTCCTCAGGGCTCAGTTCTAGGGCCAGGTCTCTTCAATATTTTTATCAATGATCTGGATGCAGGAGTTGAATGCACCCTTAGCAAGTTTGCTGAGGATACTAAACTGGGAGGTGCTGTTGACTCTCTTGAGGGACAAAAGGCCTTGCAGAGGGATCTGGATAGATTGGAGCATTTGACAATCATCAGTGGCATGAAATTTAGCAAGAACAAGTGCCGGATTCTGCACCTGGGAGGGAGTAATGCCGGACACTAGTATAGACTGGGAGAGGAGTGGCTGGAGAGCAGCCCTTCAGAAAGGGATCTGGGGGTGCTGGTCGACAGCAGGCTCAGTGCGAGTCAGCAGCGTGCCCTGGCAGCCAAGAGGGCACACCGCATCCTGGGGTGCATCAAACACAGCATAACCAGCCGGATAAGAGAGGTGATGATCCTGCTGTATTTAGCGTTGGTGCGGCCTCACCTTGAGTACTGTGTGCAGTTCTGGGCCCCACAATTTAAAAAGGATGTTAAGGTAATCAAATGCGTCCAGAGGAGGACAACAAAGCTGGTGAGAGGGCTGGAAGGCATGTCCTATGAGGAGCGTCTAAGGACTCTGGGTTTGCCTAGTTTGGAGAGAAGGAGGCTGAGGGCAACCTCATTGCTCTCTACAGCTTCCTGAGGAGGGGACGTGGAGAGGGAGGTGCTGAGCTCTTCTCCCTGGGATCCAGGGACAGGAAGCGTGGGAATGGTTCAGAGCTACGTCAGGGGAGGTTCAGACTGGACATTTGGAAGCATTTCTTTACCGAGAGGGTGGTCAAACACTGGAAGGGGCTTCCTAGAGAGGAGGTCGATGCCCCGTGCCTGTCAGTGTTTCAGAGGCATTTGGACAATGCCCTTAATAACGTGCTTTAGCTTTTGGTCAGCCCTGAAGTGGTCAGGCAGTTGGACTAGATGATCGTTGTAGGACCCTTCCAACTGAACTATTCTATTCTATTCTATTCTATTCTATTCTATTCTATTCTATTCTATTCTACTCTACTCTACCTTGGAAGCCAAAACACATATACATGCCCCCCCCGCCCCCCCCCCCCCCCCATTTTGCCCAGTTTTTATTGCTGAACATGACGTTATATGGCATGGAATATCCCTTTGGCCAATTCAGGTCAGCTGTCTCGGCTGTGTCCACTCCCAACTTCTTTTGCATCCCCAGTCTACTCCCTGGGGGAGCAGAGTGAGAAACAGAGAAGGCCTTGACGGTGTGCAAGCACTGTTCAGCAATAGCCAAAACATTGCTGTGTTATCAACACTCTTTTGGTGACAAATCCATATCACAGCATCACCCCAGACAAGCCCCTGACAGGCTGATATGAAGAAAGTTAACTCCATTCTAGCCAGACCCAATTCATAAAATTACTAATGCATTTAAGATATTCAGAAATAGTGGTTTGCTTTAGATACACAGGTTTATATCTGGACTTTATAATAAATACCTAGCTATATTGTTGCCTCTGTTCTTGTACCTGGACTAGAGAGTTGCTCTACTTCAGGGTTACTTTCTGGCTTGAAAGGCCATGAACTCTGAGTGGCAGAGAAGAATTACACACTGTGGCCTATCTATCTTGGTCACTTACTGCATATGCTTTCAAGAAGTGTGTGGCTTACTGCATTCACATTGTACAGACCATGCACATATTTTTTTCTCTCCAGTTTGCCTGCCTGGGTCTGATGAAGTCCCAAGAAGGAGGATAATCAGGAATGAGCTAGATTATTTGTGCTGGACTATAGCTTGAGCACTTCTTTTTGTTATACTAATAAAACCCAACATTACAGTGTCCTTTAAGCAGGGAGTGATTTGTGTAGCATAGTTACGTTATGCATCATTCCAAATTCTTTGCCTAATAGGACTTGCAGGCCCAAGATCGAGCTCATCGAATTGGTCAGCAGAATGAGGTTCGAGTCCTGCGACTGTGCGCTGTGAACAGTGTGGAAGAGAAGATACTTGCTGCTGCAAAGTATAAACTGAATGTAGATCAAAAAGTTATTCAGGCTGGAATGTTTGATCAGAAATCTTCAAGCCATGAGCGAAGGGCTTTTCTACAGGCTATATTAGAACATGAGGAAGAAAATGAGGTAAGGCAGTTAAAAACAGAGAGAAGATGTTTCAGTTGGTGCTTGGGAAGCAGCTATATAACTGGTAGGCGAGAGCACAGTTTGAGAGCAGCTTGGCACTGCTTAAGACTGCAAGTTATTATATAATTTCCTTACAAGAAAACAACTCTATTTCTAAAGGATATTCTCATGAGAACTCGTTGCTGCACTGTTAGATAAAGGCAAGGCCATGCAGGTGGCGTAGTCACCATTACCAAGTAGGAGCTGCCTGCAGGTTCCTCTTTTACAATGAGCTGTCTGAGTTTATCTTGCGGCCAAGAAATTTGTGCAGCACAACACAGGCCTGAAAGCCAAGCTGTACGTGCAGTGCAGCACAGGCCTGGGCCTACTCCCTTTAACTTTTATGTAGATCACAAACTCCTAAATGTGCAATGGTTTCTCAGTCAGGATCTCTCCATTCCACCCCTTGATCCACATACAGTTTACCTTTACCAAAGATATATTGTAAGTTACAGATTATATGAATAACGTATGGGCTTCTCAAGCCCTAAGTACAAGCCCCATTAGAGCAGACAGCCTGTTCAAGATCCTTAACTCCTTGAATACAATGTCTTCCACAAGGCTCCCAATACAGCTGTGTAGCATGGGGGAGGATGGGCAGGAGATGGTCTTCAGCGACCCTGCAGAGGCAAAAGCTTGCAAATGATACAAAGGAGGTACATTTAGAGGCTGTGCTCAGAGGAGCATAAAGCTCTGAGCAACCTGGTCCAATCTTATAGCTGACCCTGCTTTGAGGAGGAGGTTGGACTAAATGACCTACTGAGGACCCTTCCAACCCAAATTATCATGTGATCCTATGACCAGTAGATGGAGACTCCCATGTCAGGGAAGACCTGAAACTTGTGACTTCTGACAACAGAAGGAAGACTCCTTCTCTGCCTGCAGATTTGCAATTACAGAATGGGTATAGTGCTCTGGGAACAATTGAGGAGGAACAAACTCTGTCAAGGGAGGCATCAGAGTCAACTGAGCCTATACCAAGTATCTACACAACACTGATGAGACCACATCTGGAGTACTGCGTCCAGTTCTGGGCTTCCAACTACAAGAAAGAAATGGTCATACTAGAGTGAGTCCAATAAAGGGCCACTAAAATAATTAAGAGATTGGAGCATCTGACATAAGGAAGAGACTGAGACAGATGGGCTTGTTTAGCCTGGAGAAGAGAAGGCTCGGGAGGGATCTTCTCAATGTGTCTAAGTACCTGATGGGAGGAAGTAAAGAAAATAGAGCCAGACTCTTCTCAGTGACAGGACAACAGGCAATGGGCACAAGCTAAAATACAAATACAAACAGAAAGAACAGCTAGCTTTTTCCAAATATTGAATGTATGAAATATTGGTGGTGAGGGGAACCAACAGTTACAGAGATTATGCCACCAGAACACTGTCAGAACACTATCCCTTTTCCAACTGCTTTACTTATTTCATGTTTGAATTACAAATTACATGAGTATTTAGTGAGAGCTGAAGTGGTAATCATATACATTGGCATAAGCAAAACCTGGTGGGATGAGTCCTGTGACTGGTGTGCCATGATGGACAGTTATAGGCTTCATGAGGGATAGGCAGGGCAGGCGACACAGAGGGGTGGTGCTGTGTGTAAGGGAGGGGTTCGATTGTATGGTGCTTGCAGTTGGCGATGACATGGTTGAGACCCTCTGGGTAAGGATTAAGGGGAAAATAAATAAAGCGGATGCTGTTGTGGGAATCTACTATCAACCACCCAGCCAGGACGATGACATTAAAATCCTTAGAATCTTCATGGTTGGAAAGGACCTTTGAGATCATCGAGTCCAACCAAACAACCTACAATCTGTGCCACTAGAGCATGCCCTGAAGTGCCACATCTAGACGTTTCTTAATGAATCATCAATGAATTATTCTACAAGGAATTAAGGGATATCTCTAGATCAGCTGCCCTTGTCCTTATGGGTGATTTTAACTTCCCAGACATCAACTGGGAAGATCATACAGCAAACACAAACAGGTCCAGGAAATTCCTGAAGCACGTTGAAGATAACTTCTTGGTGCAGGTACTAAGGGAGCTGACTAAGAAAGGTACCCTCCTAGATTTGTTGTTTGTAAACAGAGAGGGACTCGTGGGCTAAGTGGTGATTGGTGGCTGTCTTGGTCACAGTGAACACAAAGTAGTTGAGTTTAAAATTGTTGGCGATAGGAGAAAAACTGTCAGCAAAACTTCGACCCTGGATATGGGGAGACCAGACTTTGGGCTGATGAAGGAGCTAGCTAGTAAGGTCCCCTGGGAATCTGCTTTTGAAGGTATAGGGGTCCACGAATGCTGGTCACTTTTTAAGAGTCATCTTAAGAGCGCAGGAGCAGGCAATTCCAAAGTGTCAGAAGTCAAGCAAGCGGGGTGGAAGGCCAGCTTGGCTGAGCAGGGATCTTCTTCTAGAACTTAGGCAGAAAAGGAAAGTGTATGGACATTGGAAGCAAGGACAGATGACATGGGAGGACTACAGAGATGCTGTTTGCTGCTGTAGGGAGAAAATTCATGCGGCCAAAGCTCAATTAGAGTTCAAGCTGGCCAGCACTGTGAAGGACAGCAAAAAGGGCTTTTTAAAATATGCTAATAGCAAAAGGAGAATCAGAGATAACATTGGTCCATTGCTTGACGGGGTCAGTCACTTCACAAATAGGGACGCAGACAAAGCGGAGACGTTTAATGCCTTTTTCGCCTCTGTCTTCAACACTGATGATGGGCCCTGGGACCCTCGGAGTCCTGTGTTGGAAGACCGTGACTAGGGTAATGATAAATTCCCATTCTGAAGTTGTTTGAGACTTGCTGCTCCAGCTGGATGCGCATGAGTCTATGGGGCCCGATGGGATTCATTCCAGGGTGCTGAAAGAGCTGGCCGATGTTATCATGGGACCTCTATGTTATTTTTCAATGGTCTTGGGAGTCTGGAGAGGTCCTAGTCCACTGGCAAATGTTGTCCCAATTTTCAAGAAGGGTAAGAAGGAAGACCCTGGTAACTACAGTCAATCTCACTTCAGTGCCTGGTAAAATTATGGAGAAGGTTATTCTGGGAGTTATTGAAAAACACTTGAGAGACAATGCAGCCATTGGTCATAGCCAGCATGGGTTCATGAGGGGAAAGTCCTCCTTAACTAACTTAATTTCCTTTTATGACAAGGTCACCCATCTAGTTGACCAAGGGAAGCCAGTAGATGTGGGTTTTTTGGATTTTAGCAAAGCTTTTGATACTGTCTTTCACAGTATCCTTCTGGACAAAATGTCCGGCACACAGCTAGACAAGTCCATAATACATTGGGTGAACAATTGGCTGATGGGTCAGGCTCAAAGAGTTAGAAAGTTACATCGGTCTGGCAGCCAGTCACCAGTGGGGTTCCCCAGGGCTCAATTTTAGGGCCAGTGCTCTTTAACATTTTTATAAATGATCTGGATGCAGAAATCACATGTACGTTAAGTACGTTTGCCAATGATACTAAACTAGGAGGATTTGTGGCCTCCCTCGAGGGTAGAGAGGCCTTACAGAGAGATCTGGATAGACTGGAGAGCTGGGCAATCACCAACCGTATGAAATTTAACAAGAGCGAGTGCTGGATTCTCCACCTGGGATGGGGTAATCCTGGTTATACGTACAAACTGGGGGACAAGAGGCTGGAGAGCAGCCCCATGGAAAGAGATCTGGGGGTCTGGGTTGATGGCAAGCTGAATATGAGTTAGCAGTGTGCCCTGGCAGCCAAAAAGGGCCAACCGTGTCCTGGGGTGCAACAAGCACAGCATAGCTAGCTGGTTGAGGGAGGTGATTGTCCCACTCTACACTGCACTGGTGTGGCCCCACCTCGAGTACTGTGTGCGGTTTTGGGTGCCTCAATATAAGAAGGACATCAAACTATTAGAGTGTGCCCAGGGGAGGGTGATCAAGATAGTGAAAGGTCTCGAGGGCAAGACTTATGAGGTCACTGGCTTTGTTCGGATTAGAGAAGGCTGAGGGGTGACCTCATGGCAGTCTACAACTTCCTCAATGGGGGCAGCGGAGGGGGAGGTGCTGATCTTTGGTGACCAGCAATAGGATGTGATGGAATGGCTTAAAGCTGCGTCAGGGGAAGTTCAGATTGGACATTAGGAAAAGGTTCTTCACTGAGAGGGTGGTCAGTTACTGGAACAGGCTCCCCAGGGAAGTGGTCACAGCACCAAGCCTGTCAGAGTTCAAGGAGTATCTGGACGATGCTCTTAGTCATATGGTTTATTTTTAGGTAGTCCTGCAAGGAGCAGGGAGTTGGACTCGATGATCCTTATGGGTCCCTTCCAACTCAAGATATTCTATGATTCTATGATTCACATCTCACTTTGTGGGTGGACAGTGGTCTACAGAAATATGGATTGGGCAGGCTTTGTTTCTAGGAATTATCTTTTTTCGGGATTGTTTTCCTTCTGCTTTGACAGTAAAGACCTCATAGTGTAGAATGCTATTACTGGGGGAGTGCTGTAGAGCAGCAGAATGGAAATGTGTATGTTTTAACTGAAAAACAAGCTGACAACTAATTGTGCTTGTGACCCTAAAAAAAACACGAACCAAAATTTCCTGGTTGCATGTTTGCTCACTTCCTCATTCTCAATATATGAAAGTGATAAGAAGTCCTAATTGTCATAGAATCATAGAATCATAGAATCATTTAGGTTGGAAAAGACCCTTGGGATCATCGAGTCCAACCATCAACTCCACTCTACAAAGTTCTCCCCTACACCACATCCCTTAACACCACATCTAAACGAGTCTCAAACACATCCAGGGATGGTGACTCCACCACCTCCCTGGGCAGCCTATTCCAGTGTCTGACCACTCTTTCTGGGAAGAACTTTTTCCTAATGTCCAGCCTAAACCTACCCTGCTGCAGCTTGAACCCATTCCCTCTTGTTCTATCGCTAATTACCTGTGAGAAGAGACCAGCACCAGCCTCTCTACAGTGTCCTTTCAAGTAGTTGTAGAGAGTGATGAGGTCTCCCCTCAGCCTCCTCTTCCTCAAACTAAACAGTCCCAGCTCCTTCCATCGCTCCTCATAAGATTTATTCTGCAGGCCCTTCACCAGCTTCGTTGCCCTCCTCTGCGCTCGCTCCAGCACCTCGATATCTCTCTCGAATTGAGGTGCCGTCTTTGATTAAGTCTATTTTGTGTTACTGCTGAATTGATGAACAGCCAGGCACTTTCAAATTTTTAGTTTTCATTTGAGCGTTTCACACTCCTTTTGAGAGAGAGAGATCAGTGCAGCAGTGTCTCAATGCAAATGGTTGCCTCTCTTTGGACATTGCTTTGTATTTTTCTAATGCCTTTTTCTATTTAAATAGGAAGAAGATGAAGTTCCTGATGATGAGACTCTGAATCAGATGATTGCTCGGCATGAAGAGGAATTTGATCTCTTCATGGTAAGGACATTATGATAAGTAGCATATCTTCTCTAGGCTTTTTAACGCCTTTGTTTTGCTAAAGGTGTTATCCTTCTGTGATTCAAATGTTGGATTATTATTGTGGAAGGGAAAGGCTTCATTTAGTCACATCATCTGGGAAAAGGAAAGAATCTAAACAGAGACCAGCATCCTCATGTGACAAACAAAATGCAGAAATCCCTGCTGAGTTGGTACAGTGGAACACTGTCCATCCAGAGGAGGATATGTAGGTGGTTTGATGGATTTAGACAGTGCAAAACTGATGATCACTGCTTCTCATGCTAATACTATAGCATTTTTTTTTATGACTCCTCGCTTCTTGTACTCACATGTTATAGTATTAGCTAGGGCAAGTACAGGTACTTAACAATATAGTAGGATAGGAGATTGATGGTGCTGTTTTCCTTTAGTTGGGTTTGCTGAGGATTATGTCAAGGGCTGTTAGTTGTGTCTCTGCTACTAAAACTTTTGAACAGTTCTCAAAGCACACCTAAATGACAGTGGTTCAAATGCCAGCAATCTATCTGTATTAGTACTTCCCTTGTTGTTAGCATTGATGGAATAATTACTAAAACATCAGCGTAGATAATTGGCCTTTTGGCAAGTATCCAACGTGGGGATTGCTGGAGGACCTATCAAAATCAGTCTCTTATATTGATACAGCCACAGGAGCACACTTAAATAAATGTTGAAGGGAAACCACTGTCCCCTATCTTTCTGCACTGGTGGGAGCAGGTTGATCTTTTCTCTGAAGTGAAGCAACACGGGTACTCTCACATATGCATAAACATGCACATATATCAGGAAGTATCCACGGAGTCAGTTGTTAATAGGAACCCCAGATATCACATTCTCACACCATCTCATTCTATAAAACATAGTCTTTGTACAGCTATGCAAGTTACAAAACTTCAGGTGGACAGTTGGCAAAGGCCATATTCCCTAATGTGGCAGTGCATTATGTTATTGAAGTGCCAGTCTAGTCTGTTAGGTGCTAAGTTTTATTTAAGGAGTTAAATTTTTTTCAGACAGCATTAAAGACTTGATGCACTGGAAGTGAATGCTTGCAGGGATCTCCATAATTTTAAAATTTCCCTCAATATAATTCAGATGTAAGGAGATTGGCAGGCCAGAAATCAAGAAATGTCTTCTTCCTGTCCTCCATCAAAGATGTTTCATTCTGCACACTGTGTGGAATTTCCGGCTGTTGCTATATCCAACCTCACTAACTGAATATGGAAGATAGATAAACAGTGACTGATGTGAATGCTGTTGTGTCACATATCAGGGCTGAAAATGAAATATCCAGAGTTCACTGTGCTGTAGAAATAGATTTGCTGCCTGAAATAGCATTTTAGTGCTAAGGATCAAGAAAGAAAGAAAGAACCAAAGCATGGATTGAACTGAAGACTATTTAGAGAGAAAGATACAAAGATTAGTAGATCCAAATGGAAGAACGCCAGGCCTGCTGGTAACAGGCGGGAATACCTTGACTTCCAGGAGAAAAAGGGTTCTAGGACAAGAGTTATCAGGGCTCATTGATAGGGCTTTAAACTAGATTTGAAGGGGGGTGGGAACGGTACTGGGCTTGCTGGTGAGGTGCCAGAGCGTAGTTGCTCAGCACTTGTGGGAGAGCGTGCCAGTATTTCTGACAGCCAGAAGGCACAGCACATCTCAAGGGTCAAAACTACACACACGACTCCCTCTCTGAAATGCTTATACACCAATGCACGCAGCACGGGGAATAAGCAGGAAGAGCTGGAGATCTGTGTGCGGTCGCAGGGCCACGATCTCATTGCAATTACTGAGACGTGGTGGGACAGCTCACGTGACTGGAACGCCGTCATGGATGGCTATGTCCTTTTCAGGAAAGACAGGCCAGCGAGGCGTGGTGGTGGAGTTGCTCTTTATGTGAGAGAGCACCTGGAATGCATCGAGCTCTCACTAGGGGCGGATGAAGAGAGAGTCGAGAGCTTATGGGTAAGGATTAAGGGGCAGGCAAATATGAGGGACACTGTTGTGGGTGTTTATTACAGGCCACCTGATCAGGATGGGGAAGCTGATGAGGCCTTCTACAGACAGCTGACAGTAGCCTCGCAATCGCAGGCCCTGGTTCTCATGGGGGACTTCAATCACCCTGATATCTGCTGGGAAGACCACACAGCCAGGCACGCACAGGCCAGGAGGCTCCTCCAGTGCATTGATGATAACTTTTTGACACAGGTGGTACAGGAGCCAACAAGGAGAGGAGCACTCCTGGACCTGGTACTGACAAACACAGAGGGACTGGTGGGGGACATGAAGGTTGGGGGCAGCCTTGGCTGTAGTGATCACGAGAAGATACAGTTCAGGATCATGGGTACTATGCACAAAACAACAAGAAGTAAAATCACAACCTTGGACTTCAGGAGGGCTAACTTTGACCTCTTCAAGAAACTGCTTGGAGAGATCCCGTGGGCTAGGGCTCTGGAAGGCAAAGGGGCTCAAGAAAGCTGGTTGGTATTCAAAGACCACTTCCTCCAAGCTCAGGATCGGTGCATCCCTAAGAGCAGGAAATCGGCCAAGGGACGCAGGAGACCTGCATGGTTGAGCAGGGAGCTTCTGAAAAAGCTCAAGTGGAAGAAGGGAGTTTACAGTAAGTGGAAGAAGGGACTGACCCCTTGGGAGGATTACAAGAATGCCGCCAAGGCGTGCAGGGATGAAACAAGGAAAGCCAAGGCCGCCTTGGAATTAAACCTGGCCAGGGATATCGAGGTCAACAGGAAGGGCTTCTACAAGTACATTGGAAGCAAAAGGAAGACCAGAGAAGTTGTGGGCCCACTGTTGAATGAGACAGGAGCCATGGTGATGGAGGATGCGGAGAAGGCGGAGTTACTGAATGCCTTCTTTGCTTCGGTCTTTACTGCTTGGCCCAGCCCTCAGGAGACCTAGGCCTTGGGGAAAGTAACGGGGAAAGAAGACGACTTCCCTTGGGTTGAGGAGGATCGAGTGAGAGATCAATTAGGTCAATTAGATATTCACAAGTCCATGGGCCCCGATGGGATGCACCCGAGAGTGCTGAGGGAGCTGGCGGAAGTCATTGCTGGGCCACTCTCCATCATTTTTGAAAGGTCCTGGAGAACAGGCGAGGTGCCTGGGGACTGGAGGAAAGCCAATGTCACTCCAGTCTTCAAAAAGGGCAAGAAGGAGGACCCAGGGAACGACAGGCCGGTCAGCCTCACCTCCATCCCTGGAAAGATGATGGAACAGCTCGTTCTGGGCGTCATCTCAAGGCATGTGGAGGAAAAGCAAGCTATCGGAAGTAGTCAACACGGATTCACCAAGGGGGAATCATGTCTGACTAATCTGATAGCCTTCTACGATGGCATGACTGGATGGAGAGATGAGGGGAGGGCGGTAGACGTGGTCTACCTTGACTTCAGCAAGGCTTTCAACATGGTCTCCCACAGCATCCTCATAGGGAAGCTTAGGAAGTGCGGGTTAGATGAATGGACAGTAAGGTGGATAGATAACTGGTTGAAAGACAGAGCTCAGAGGGTCGTGATTAGGGGCACAGAGTCTAGTTGGAGGTCAGTGACGAGTGGTGTTCCCCAGGGGTCAGTACTGGGCCCCGTCCTCTTCAATATACTCATCAATGGCCTGGATGAGGGGATAGAGGGCACCCTCAGCAAGTTTGTGATGACACAAAGCTGGGGGGGGTGGCTGACACAGTGGAAGGCCGTGCCGCCATATGGAGAGACCTGGACAGGCTGGAGAGTTGGGCAGAGAGGAACCTTCTGAAATTCAACAAGGGCAAGCGTAGGGTGCTGCACCTGGGGAGGATTAACCCCCTGCACCAGTACAGGTTGGGGGCTGACCTGCTGGAGAGCAGCTCGGTGGAAAGAGACCTGGGAGTCCTGGTGGACAACAGGATGACCATGAGCCAGCAATGTGCCCTGGTGGCCAAGAAGACCAATGGCACCCTGGGCTGCATCAAGAAGAGTGCGGCCAGTGGGTCGAGGGAGGTCATCCTCCCCCTCTACTCTGCCTTGGTGAGGCCACATCTGGAGTACTGTGTCCAGTTCTGGGCTCCCTGGTTCAAGAGGGACAGGGAACTGCTGGAGAGGGTGCAGCAAAGGGCTACCAAGATGCTGAGGGGACTGGAACACCTCTCTTATGAAGAAAGGCTGAGGGATTTGGGTCTCTTCAGTCTGGAAAAAAGACGGCTGAGGGGGGACCTTATCAACGCTCATAAATACTGAAAGGGGGGGTGTCAGGAGGATGGGGCCAGGCTCTTTTCAGTGGTGCCTGGGGACAGGACAAGAGGCAATGGGCACAAACTTGAGCATAGGAAGTTCCACCTAAACATGAGGAGGAACTTCTTTACTTTGAGGGTGGCAGAGCCCTGGCACAGGCTGCCCAGAGAGGTGGTGGAGTCTCCGTCTCTGGAGACATTCCAAACCCGCCTGGACGTGTTCCTGTGCACCCTGCTCTGGGTGACCCTGCTCTGGCAGGGGGGTTGGACTAGATGATCTCCGGAGGTCCCTTCCAACCCTATGATTCTATGATTTTTAGCCAATTTAGTAATTATTCCACACGGCGTCCCTCCCTTTGGTGGTGCCCAGCCTGGGCTGTCCATACTGCTGTGCCTTTCAATTAAATTAATTATTTTGTAAAATCCAATGCCTGAGACTCTGCTGTGGGAAATCCAGGGTCAAGCCTGAAGAAGAAGGAAGTGCGCCCGAGAGTAAGTGTGTGTGTTTTACACCATGAATGGTGTGTGAATGCTCGGGCAGCAGCTTCTCCGTTATCACATTTATCACTCCCATTCACTAATTATGCAAAGGTTCTTCTTGAAATATGGCTAGTAAATTTCCATCTTCCACGATGTCAATCAGTTGTTCTTGCAAACTAATTGGAAGGTGTTGTGTTTGTATGTTTTTAACAAACGGGTTCAAAACCCACTGAAACTCTTCATTTGGAAGATTTCTCAACAGGTTAGGAAATTCTGCTTCCAAGTTTTTTAAGTGTATGGATACAAGAGTTTTTATAGGTGACACACTTGCATCATTTTCAGCAACAAAGTCGTATAATGATGGAAACGTTTCCAAAAAGCCATTTCCAAAATGTCCTCTCCATAGCATGAGTTTCTTTCAAAAAGCAGTTACTTTCTCATGCCTTGTTAAAATGTTCCCTTCACTTTGAAGGGACACATTAAGTGTGTTTATTTTTTTCACAAATAAGTGCCATACTACTGGCAGCCACTTGTCATCACAGAAAAGGTCAGCAAATTTGGAACACTTGTCTTTCTGTGAAAGAAAAATGCGTGACATCTTTAAGTTCGACAACTCTTTTAAACACTGTCATGGTTTTGGCCGGATTGGCCAATCAGAATGACAGATGTCCCTCCCCTCCCTCTCTCCAAAGAGAGGAGAGGAAGAGATAAGGAGATTTACGAGTTTAGAAAAAGAACTAAACTACTTTAATGAAAATATTAATAAACAATGAAATAATAAATAATAATTAAAAAAAGTGCACAATATATACAAAACTGTATCCAGCTCCCAGGATGACGGTCGCGTCACCAGCAGGCACAGGGAAAGTCCCAGACTGGAGTCAGCGACAGACAGGAGCAGGATTCTGGATCTGGAGTCAGGAATGCTCGGATCGGGATCAAAGGCAGACGAACAGACAGGGTCCTCCTCAGATGTCGGCCACTGAAGAAAGAGGCTTGCCCCTTTGCTCCCTCAGCTTTTATACTGAGCATGGGGCAGATGGGATGGAATGCCCTGTTGGTCAGTTTTGGGTCACCTGTCCTGTCCGCTCCTCCCTGCAGGTGGGACCCCTCTGCGCTGCTCCGCTTCCGACCCTCTAACGGGGCAAACAGCGAAGTGAGCTGACCTTGGATGTTATAGCAATAAGTCTAAGCAAGAGCCTCTGTGCCTACCATTCCTTGGCACAAACTGGCTTATCACTCTGAGAGTGAACAGTGTCTGAACAATATGCTGTTAATTTCAGACTTTAGTCGGTTAGAAGAGGCCCAGCTAAAAAGTAAAATTACAAACCAGAAAATTGGTTCTGTTTTACCTCAAACCAGGACAAACACTTTGCCACAAGATAACCATCAAACCTCTGTGTGGTACAAAAGGTATTGTACCACAATACAAAGTATTGTGATACAAAGTATTGTAAATATGCTACTATTTACAGGTCTTATTTCTATAAACTTAACCACATTGATGGCATTGTGTAGCACTTTGTGCACTTCTGGCTCCAACATCTTTGCTGCAATAGCTTGCCTATGAATGATGAAGTGAATGAGTTCCACGTGTGGTGCTATCTCTGTAACCTTATCCCGGAATCCTTTTTTTTATTCCAGGCAAAGCAGCCACTCCATTGGTGGTTACACTTGCACAGTTTTTCACCAAAGCATTGTTTTTTATTAAAGAAGTAATTTACTGTCGGGAATATATCTTCTCCAGTGCATCTTTCCTTTAGTGGCTCACAAAAAAGTAGTTCTTTGTGTATTTCATTCTTGAAACAGAATCTAGCAAATACCGTAAGCTGAGACATGTTAGAAACATCTGTACTTTCATCCACCTGCATAGCAACCCTCCCACACTGTGTAATTTGTTCTAATACTTGTTTCTTCAAATCTTCAGCAATGTTTTCTATGCATCTTCCAATGGCATTTGCTGGCAAAGGCATGCATTTTAGTTTGTTGCCATATTGTTTTCTGTGTACTATTTCAGCCATTTTTACTGCGGCAGGAAGAACAAGTGTTTCCCCAATGGTATGTGGGAGTATCACATGACTTGAAACATCGCTGAAAAAATTGTAGAGGTTTGTCTTCATGTTCTGAATGTTTAGTTTTTAAATGTCTTGCTAATTGTGATGGCTTCATACTATCATTAGCTAATATATCAAGGCACAATATACACTTAGGGTGAGGTTCAACATTGACAATAGTGGATGTAAATCCATATTTCAAATCGTCTTCTTGATAATTTTGAGGTGTTTTGGCCAACTTCTTGTCAGATCTGATTAGATCGTCATTGTTCTTACCTCGTAATGTGGCTGACAGAGAGTACTCCTGCTAGGATAGAAGTATCAGCTCTGCCATTTTCTTGTAGTTTGCGTGTGCTCGCATTATTAGTATTATCTTCAATCTGTGGTTTCTTTGCAGGAATCTTTTAAAGCCACATGTCCATTCTGTGAGGGTTAGTTTAGGTCAAACTAGATAATATAATCTGCAAATCCACTTATCTTGGCACACATAAACTGCACTATATCGCAATATGCTGAAAGCGAACAAATGAATGAGGGTGCCACTGTGAACCCCTCTGTGTTGTGGAACACCCACCCACTCTTCCCCCAGGACACCTTGCATACAGCACCTGACACATAGCCATCTGACATACGGACTGAGGGCACCAGTGCCAATCCATATAGAATCATAGAATCATAGAATCATTTAGGTTGGAAAAGACCCTTGGGATCATCGAGTCCAACCATCATCTCCACTCTACAAAGGTCTCCCTTACACCATATCCGCTAACACCACATCTAAACGACTCTCAAACACATCCAGGGATGGTGACTCCACCACCTCCCTGGGCAGCCTATTCCAGTGTCTGACCACTCTTTCTGGGAAGAATTTTTTCCTAATGTCCAGCCTAAACCTACCCTGCTGCAGCTTGAACCCATTCCCTCTCGTTCTATCACTAATTACCCGTGAGAAGAGACCAGCACCAGCCTCTCTACAGTGTCCTTTCAAGTAGTTGTAGAGAGTGATGAGGTCTCCCCTCAGCCTCCTCTTCCTCAAACTAAACAGTCCCAGCTCCTTCCATCGCTCCTCATAAGATTTATTCTGCAGGCCCTTCACCACCTTCGTTGCCCTCCTCTGCGCTCGCTCCAGCACCTCGAGATCTCTCTCGTATTGAGGTGCCCAGAACTGGACGCAATACTCAAGGTGTGGCCTCACCAGTGCTGAGTACAGGGGGACAATCACCTCCCTCCTTCTGCTGGTCACACTATTTCTAATACAAGCCAGGATGCCGTTGGCCCTCTTGGCCACCTGGGCACACTGCTGGCTCATGCTCAGCCGCTTGTCAATTAGAACCCCCAGGTCCTTTTCTGCCGGGCAGCTCTCCAGCCACACTTCCCCAAGCCTGTAGCGATGCGTGGGGTTGTTGTGGCCCAAGTGCAGGAGCCGGCACTTGGCCTTGCGGAAGCTCATCCCGTTAGCATTGGCCCATCGGTCCAATCTATCCAAGTCTCTCTGTAGAGCCTCCCTACCCTCATGCAGATCAACACTCCCGCTTAGCTTCGTGTCATCTGCAAACTTGCTGATGATACACTCCATGTCCTTATCAAGGTCATCAATAATGTTAAACAGAAATGGTCCCAACACCGAGCCCTGAGGGACACCCCTTGTGACCGGCCGCCAGCTGGATTTAACTCCATTGGCCACCACTCTTTGGGACCGCCCATCCAGCCAGTGCTTGATCCAGCAGATCGTATGCTCATCCAGGCCATGAGCCGCCAGTTTTTCCATGAGAATTCTATGGGGGACAGTGTCAAATGCTTTTCGAAAGTCTAGGTAGACAATGTCCACAGCCTTTCCCTCGTCCAATAATCGGGTCATCTTGTCATAGATGATATTAGATAGATATTTATAGATAGATGATATATATTAGATATTAGTAAAGGTTAATTTCTTTCTTAAAGTTTTAGCTAAATAGATATAAGTAGAAGTTCTAATATTTTCTTCCTGCACCCCAATGGATCGTCATGCGCATCCCCTGGGGTGCATGCACCCCACTTTGGAGACCTCTGGAGTAGACAAAAAACAGATTGAGAAGTGACTGTTTCAATGCCCTATGCACAGCTATTTCAACATTGCTTAGTAGTGTTGCTTCAACGAGTGTTACATTTCCTGTTAAAACTGATAAAGAAAGGAAAACCTGAAAGTAATTTTTAATGCTAGTTTTATCCCAAATAAAGATTCTCAGTCTAAAAAAAGTCAAATTCATTAAAGTCAAATTC
The DNA here is from genome assembly GCF_964199755.1 of Larus michahellis. Classification (NCBI taxonomy): domain Eukaryota; kingdom Metazoa; phylum Chordata; class Aves; order Charadriiformes; family Laridae; genus Larus; species Larus michahellis. Next base: position 4,051,723 of record NC_133929.1, on the reverse strand, counting down.
TAGGCCTCCCACCAAAATGGCAGCTGATGCTCTAGTTGTGCTAATTTATTTTCTCCTCTTGGAGCCAAAATGCCAATGCAGCATGTGGTGGGTTGACTCCGGCTCCTCATGGGTCGAGATAAAGACAGTTTAAGAAGCAAAGGAAAGAGGAAGAAGAAATAAAAAAACCAAAACAAGTGATACAAAGGCAATCACTCACCACCTCCCACAAGTAGACCGGTACCCAGCTCGGTATCCCGAGCAATGGCTACCTCCCCAACTCCCCCCTCCCCTCTGTTTTTATTGCTGAGCATTATATGGCCTGGAATATCCTTTTATTCAGTTTGGGCCAGCTGTCCCGGTTGTGTCCCCTCCCAACTTCTCGTCCACCCCCAGCCTACCCATTGGGAGGGGCAGTGAGAAACAGAAAAATCCTTCACACTGTGTAAGCACTGTTCAGCAATAGCTAAGCTATTGGTGTGTTATCAACATTGTTTTGGTCACAAATCCAAAATATAGCACCATATGGGCTGCTGTGAAGAAAATTAGCTCCATCCCAGCCAGACTCAGTTCAATCTCCACCCTTTATTGCATACCACTTACCTCATGCTCAGGCCTTACACTGTCCAATACATCCTCATTAACTCCCTCTCCCCTTCCCATCCTTTGATATATACACAGGTAGCATTCCCTCAGTCTATGGGCCACCCTCATAAAATGTCCGTAAAATTTTCGTAAAAAAAATTTTTATTTAGTCCATGAGTTGAGCTCCATCTGTTATGGTGGTCGCTCAGGACAAGAGAGGCAGTGTGTTGTGTTGAGTTATTGGGCACCAAAGCCAACTCAGGTTGGGTCACTGCTGTACTTGCACAGCTTCTTGCGAGGCCCAGGTTGGTTCGGGTGATTCCTGCTGTAGTACTTCCTGTAATCAACGCAAACCATGGGTTATTTCCCCCCAAGGTTAAATCTCCTTGAGGTACACACCAGATTTCCCCATCCTCCCGCATTATCCACCAAGTACACCCGAGTCCTTGAACAAAAGCAATCCCATGAACAGGTTTGCCTTTTCCTGATAGAGGAGCTGTCTTTCCCAGCCAGTTCCCTGCACACACTACGGCGACCTTATCTCCTTCCACAGCACATAGGGGTTTTGTTTGGGCAGGGACGGGTCAGTCATCTGATCCTCTGGTGTTAACCAGACCAGTGACTTCTGATAAATTTGCATCCCCAGCACTTGTACGTCCCAGTGCCCATTGCTATCAGTATGGTCTTTAAGAGTCCATTGTATCGGTCAATCTTTCTGCAGGCTGATGCGTGATAGGAAATGTAGTACACCTAACTAGTGCCGTGTTTCTTGGCCCAGGTTGCTTATGTAGTTATTTTGGAAATGAGTCCCGTTGTCTGAGGCAGTTCTTTCTGGAGTGCCATGCCACCACAGAACTTGCTTTTCAAGGCCCAGGATGGTGTTCCGGGTGGTGGTATGCGTTACAGGGTAAGTTTCCACCATTGTAAGCATGTGATGCTTGCCTCAGCAGGTCTGTGGCAGTGTGATATAATCGATCTGCCAGGCCTCCCCATATTGACATCCTAGCCACCATTTGTTGTACCAGAGAGGCTTTACTCACTTGGCTCTCTTGATTATGATGCATGTTTCGCATTCATGAATAACCTGTGCAATGGCTTCAGTGGTCAAGTCCACCCCTCAATCACGAGCCCATCTGTTGGTTGCATCTCTCCCTAGATGTCCCAATGTTTCACGGGCCCACCAAGCTACAAATAGCCTACCCTTACACTCCCAGTCCAGGTCCACCTGAGGCAATTCAGTTCTGGCAACCTGGCCTACCTGCTCTTTGTTTGAATGTTCTTTGGTTGTGCGGCTCTTTGACATGTGAGCATCTGCATGACGTACCTTTACAGCAGTGTTTTCCACACGAACAGCGATGTCCTGCCACAGTGCAGCAGCCCAGATGGGTTTACCTCTGCAGTTGGTCCATTTCTGTTGCTGCAGCCACCCCTACAGGGCATTTGCCACCATCCATGAATCAGTACAAAGTGCTGTCCACTTTTCTCATTCAGCAATCTCTAGGGCCAGCTGGATGGCTTTTGCTTCGGCAAACTGACTCGACTCGCCTTCTCCTGTGACAGTTTCTGCAACTTGTTGTGTGGGACTCCTCACAGCAGCTTTCCAGTTCTGATGGTTTCCCCCAATACAACAGGACCATGAGTAAACAGAGCATATAGTTTCTCATTTTCTGGTAATTTATTATACAGTGGGGCCTCTTGGGCATGAGTCACCTCCTTGGGCAATGCTCCAAAATTTCTGTCTTCTGGCCAGTCCATGATCTCTTCCAGGATTCCTGGGCAGCTGGGGTTCCCCATTCAGTCCCACTGTGTGATCCATGTAGCATTGGGTGCATGATGGGTAGAGGGGGCCCTTCCTTTGAACAACCAGTACAGCACAGGCAATCGTGGTGCCAAGAGGAGCTGTGCTTCTGTACCAACTATTTCTGAAGCATCTCAAACCCCTTCATATGCTGTTAATATCTCTTTTTCAGTCGGGGTGTAGCAGGCCCTGGATCCTCTATATCCCCAGCTCCAAAAGCCTATGGGTTGACCGCGAGTCTCTTCTCCAGGTGCTTTCTGCCAGAGGCTCCAGGTGAGGCCATGCTCCCTGGCTGCAGTGTAGCGCACATTTCTCACATCTGGTCCTGTCCAGACTGCCCCAAGGGCTACCTCACAAATTATCTCCTGTTGGATCTGTTGGAAGGTGTGCTGCTGCTCAGGGCCCCGCTCAAAACAGTTCTTCTTTTGGGTCACTCAATAGAGAGGATGCACAAGCTGACTGTAACCCAGAATATGCATTCTCCAGAATCCCATGGTGCCTAGAAAAGCATGTGTTGCTTTTTTGTTAGCTGGTGGGGACATGGCTGTTCTCTTATTGATCACATCTATTAGGGTGCGACAACATCCATCTTGCCATTTTATTCCCCCAAAATGGATCTCTCGTGCAGGTTCTTTGACCATGCTTTGTTTTATGGCAAACCAGCTTTAAGAAGGATCTGGATTATTCTTTTCCCTCTCTCAAACAATTCTTCCTCTCTGTTGCCCCACACGATGATGTCATCGATGTATTGCAGGTGTTCAGGGGCTTCGCTCTGTTCCAGTGCAGTCTGTATCAGCCCATGGCAAATGGTAGGGCTGTGCTTCCACCCCTGGGGCAGTCGATTCCAGGTGTATTGGATACCCCTTCACTTGAAAGCAAAATATGGCTTGCGCTCTGCTGCCAAAGGGATCGAGAAGAACACACTGGCAATTTCAGTTGTGGCATTCCACTTGGCAGCCTTCGACTCCAGGTCATATTGGAGCTCTAGCATGTCTGGTACGGCAGCACTCAACAGTGGCATGACTTTGTTCAGGCCACAGTAGTCCACCTGTAACCTTCCAATCCCTTTGTTGGTTCCACGATCCCAGCTGCTGGTCTTCCTTACCGTCTAGTTCCAGACCGTTGACCCCACTGTCCCAGCACTGGAGCAATCAGGTAGCAATTCACTCTCCTTGCTGACCTCTGTAATCTTTCCACATATCTCACAGCTCACTCAGGGATAGTTTCCGCCTCTTTTATGTTTTCTGTCTCTTCCCTCTCTTCTTATTGTGGGTGTCCTGCTGCAGAACAGGCTGCCTCTTCTGATTCTTCCTCCTGCTCCCTCTTAGGAGGAGCTTCTTCCTCTCTTACTAACTGGGTCAACCTCTGCTTCTATTGTTTCTTCTTGACTACAGGAGCAACTATGAAAGTTGAGGGTTGGGTCTCTGGTTTAGCCACAGTGTCTGTTCATGTGATCTCTTAGTGTCCATTTGTGTGCCCTCGGAGCAAGAGACCCTCTTGCTCTATTGAGGGCATGAGGCCTATCCATCGATAGGCATGGGCTAGGCCCCAACACTGCATTAGAATTCGCCGTGTTTCATTGGGACAGGCAAGGCTCCCCTCTTTCAAATGCTGTACCAATTCATCAGCATTACATGCCTGTACAGGTGTAACAGAGGTGATAATGGCCTTAGGCACCTGCCCAAATCCTCCCATACACCCTGACACCCAGGGATCGACAGCTTTGGGACATAGAATCATAGAATCATTTTGGTTGGAAGAGACCCTTAAGATCATCAAGTCTAACCGTTAACCTAGCACTGCCAAGTTACCACTAAACCATGTCCCTCAGCACTACACCTACACGTCTTTTAAATACCTCCAGGGATGGCGACTCAACCACTTCCCTGGGCACCCCGTTCCAATGCTTGACAACCCTTTCAGTGAAGAGTTTTTTCTTAATATCCAATCTAAACCCCCCCTGGTGTAACTGGAGGCCATTTCCTTTTGTCCTATCACCTGTTACTTGGGAGAAGCGACTGACACCCACCTCGCTACAACCTCCTTTCAGGTAGTTGTACATATTCCTGTGTGGCATTCCCAATTAGTTGTTTAACCTTATGAACATTAATCAAAATGAATATCAGGCTCCCGACACACACCAGTGCAAACAGTCTGATAGCATAAGGATATTCAAGGAACTGAGAGGCCATTACAAGAAGCCTGGAAAGACCTATCCCAGAGGAGAGAAAGGGGTAGGTGCCATTCTTCCCTCTCTCCACAAAGCATCTCTCAGAGGAGAAAAGGGGAAAAGTATAATTGCCAGTTTTCTCCATGAGATGGTTCTTGGAGTACTGGGACCGCAGCAATGTAGGGCCTGAACACCAGATTAGGCTCAAGGCCAGTGCTTTTATCATATCTCTGCCAGGCGAAGCAAAACAAAGTGATAAACACCACAGCAAACAGCGACAACTGAAAACAGTCATTAACAATTCTTGGAGTTTGTTGCATAGCAGATAAAGAGAGATGAAGCACCAGAGCAGGGGAGGTAATGCATAAGTTAGCATCCAGAGTAAATACATCAGCATCACGACCAGCAACAGCAATAGCCTACCAAGTAACAACTCAGCTAGACAGGTATAATGGCTAGAAGTTCAGTCTAGCCCACTCCGATCAGCTCTGTTATTATCTCAAACTGCTCGAGCCCCATGTTGGGCTCCAAAAAGGACTGCGGATGCTTGACCCCGGCTGGCAGTGGCAGGTAAGCCCCATTCAGTCACTTGCTCACTCTCCCCCCACCCCAGCAGTGGGATGGGGGAGAGAATCGGAAGGGCAAAAGTGAGAAAAAAAACTTGTGAGATAAAGACAGTTTAATAAACAAAGGAAAGAGGAAGGAAAAAAAACCTAACAAACCAAACAAGTGATACACCACCTCCCACAAGTAGACCGATGCCCAACCAGTTCCTGAGCAATGGCTACCTACCCCAAAACATCCTCCCCTCTGTTTTTATTGCTGAGCATGACGTTATTTGGTATGGAATATCTCTTTGGTCAGGTCAGGTCAGCTGTCCCGACTGTGTCCCTTCCCAACTTCTTGCAGCCTACCTGCTGCGGGTATCAGAGTGAGAAACAGAGAAAGCTTTGATGCCCTACAAACACTGTTCAGCAGTAGTGAAAACACTGGTGTGTTATTAACACTGTTTTGGTCACAAATCCAAAACACAGCACCATGTGGGCAGCTATGAAGAAAATTAACTCCATCCCAGCCAGACCCAGTACATGGCATTTGAGCTAAAAGTCAGTGGGTTTAAGATGAGTGGGTTTTTTATATAAGGACAGTTATAGTTGCAATTTAGAAAGAATAGGATGACTTTTCAAAGGTCAGCAATATTGTGTGTTTTCTGAAATTGAAAGTTTTAGGCCCTAATTTTACCAAAGCATGCATTCTTTGCTCACATATAAGCATTTGTAGCATATGAATTTCTTTGTTTCTAGGCTTTCACCCTCACCGAGAACACTGAATATAATGACTTTGTTAGTTTAAATAAAGCAAGGTGGATCTCTTTTGTAAATATATGTTTTGCTAAAACATGGGAAGATGAGACTAGAGGTTTCTCAGAGATAAAAGGGATTTGAATAGAATCTTTTGAGAAAAAGCAAATGGTTATTTGTCTCTTATTTCTCAGCTTAATTGGGAGTGTCTTTAATTTCCCGTTATGCACTTTCCTTTGAAAAAAATAGCAGCTAACATATCCTTAGTTCTTCAGTCTGTACTTTTCAAATGCAAGCATATTAATCAGCGAAAAAAAAATGATTTTTGAGCATTGTGTATTTCATTGAAGTTTGTTACTAAATAATAGAAAAGTATTTTGATTTGGGCCTTGTTTGACTGCAAATCTTCATTTCTTGCCGGTTGGCACATTTGTCAATAAACTAAACCATGTGCATGCCCAGTTTGAATGAATACATCGTTTAAAAGGGGGAATATGAAAGTCTGCTATGCCTGTCTATACAGTCACTTCCCCATTATGAAGTAATGAGATATGGAATATCATTGATTCTGGAATCTAGTTGGATGTGCATAGTCAGGTTGCATGTATTTCATTCTGCTTTTCATCTGGATTTAGAAATCGGATCATATGATAATTCAGGTTGGAAGGGACCTCAGGAAGTATCTAGTCCTACCTTCTGCTGAAAGCAAGGTCAGCTATGAAATCAGACCAGGTTGCTCAGGACTTTATCCAGGATAGAGTCTGCACAACCTCTCTGGGCAATCTGTTCCACTGGTGAAAATGTTTTTCATAGAATCATAGAGTCTTCATGGTTGGAAAGGACCTTTGAGATCATCGAGTCCAACCATACACACAAAAAAAACCCCCCAAAACCACAACCAACAAGCTCTGCCACTAGAGCATGCCCTGAAGTGCCACATCTAGAGGTTTCTTAAACACCTCTAGGGCTGGTGACTCAACCCCCTCCCTGGGCAGGCTGTTCCAGTGCCTGACCACTCTTTCAGTAAAGTAATTCTTCCTGATATCTAACCTAAACCTCCCCTGCCGCAGCTTCAGACCATTTCCTCTGGTCCCGTCATTATTCGCCTGGGAGAAGAGGCCACCACCCACCTCTCTCCACCCTCCTTTCAGGTAGTTGTGGAGGGCAATGAGGTCTCCCCTCAGCCTCCTCTTCTCCAGGCTAAACATGCCCAGCTCCCTCAGCCTCTCCTCATATGACTTGGTCTCCAAGTCCTTTTTCCATTTTTCCTCATATCCAGTCCAAACCTCTCTTCTTTCAAATTATGCCTGTTGTCTCTCATATTCCCAACATGTACTGCTTCCTCATACATATTGGAAAGCTACTATTAGGTGTCCCGAAGTCTTCTCTTCTCCAGGCTGAACGAGCCCAGTTCCCTCAGCCTCTCTTCACAGGGCATGCACTCCGGTCCTGTGACCATCTTGGTGGCCCTCTGCTGAGCTCTCCCCAGTTTGTGAAAGTTTTTCTTTTTTTGGGGACCCAAACCTGGATACAGTATTCTAGATGTGGTCTAACAAGCCCTCAAGCATAACAACTTAACCCCCCCCTCCAATTTGGTGTCATATGCACTTTATGAGCAAGCACTCTGTCACTTCTTCCATATAATTTATAAAGATGCTAAATAGGACAGGTCCCAGGATATACCCCTGTAGTACTGCACTCGTGACTGGTCTCCAGGTAGAGTACGACCCATTAACAACTACTCTCTGTGCCTGATTATCCAACCAGGTTTGTTTACACATCTGGTTGTCCACTCATCCAGACTACAATATTCTTCACTTGAATGAAATTCACTTTGTAATAATGAATTTGATTGAAGATCAACTTTCATGTGGGGATATTCCTTTTTATAGTGGCATTTTATAAGTAGTGGGGTGGAGGAGGGAAATGCCACCAGAGGAGTTGGTTTAAAGTTTCAAGCATAAGTAAATAACCAGCTATTCCCGTGGTTTATTTAATCAAGACCCTTCAAATTGTTGTATCTTTTCCCAACTGCCATTGCAGCGCATGGACATGGATCGTCGTAGGGAAGATGCCAGAAACCCCAAGCGCAAGCCCCGCTTGATGGAGGAGGATGAATTGCCATCTTGGATTATTAAGGATGATGCTGAAGTTGAAAGGCTCACATGTGAGGAAGAGGAAGAGAAAATATTTGGAAGAGGGTCCCGTCAGCGCAGGGATGTGGACTATAGCGATGCTCTTACAGAGAAACAGTGGCTACGGGTAGGTACTGCTTTTTTCTTTTTGACAGTTGCTATTTGTGGGGGGCAATGTTCTCATTGAAGATTGCAAAGTTGCACAAGTGAAAACACTGTGTAATATCTAAGGTCCATGTATTCTTATTATTCAGTTTTTACAACTGTGCTCAAGAAATAACTTCGGTTTCAAGCTATGCTGCTGAATCTTAGCTCATTGCTAGATGCAGAATCATGATTACAGTTGTTTTCTATTGCAACTATTCTGTGGCCATAGATATTGACATATTTCACTTACGTTTTTCAACACACGAAGCAGATTTTCATCATTAAGAGACTTTTCAATTTAAAATACGGGAAGCCTATGATCAGTGCGTATTACAGCTTTCTGTGCTGCGGATGTATAAGAAAAAACCCAAACTGATCAATTTTAAAAGTTTGGAAACTTTCAAGCAAGTCTCAGACAAGCTTTTTCATTTCCAAGTGCCTCTGTGTTTCTTGATCCCAGTGAGACCAAAAACCTCAATGAAGACCATGTTGCAGGATTTCCATGCCTGAAAGTAAAGAATCTAAACTTACTCTCACTGATCAGAGGGCTGGAGCACCTCTGCTATGAAGGCAGGCTGAGAGAGTTGGGGTTGTTCAGCCTGGAGAAGAGAAGGCTCCGGGGAGACCTTATAGCAGCCTTCCAGTACCTGAAGGGGGCCTACAGGAAGGATGGGGAGGGACTCTTTATCAGGGAGTGTAATGACAGGACACGGGGTAACGGCCTCAAACTGAAAGAGGGGAGATTTAGATTGGATATCAGGAAGAAATTCTTTACTGTGAGGGTGGTGAGGCACTGGAACAGGTTGCCCAGGGAAGTTGTGGCTGCCCCATCCCTGGAAGTGTTCAAGGCCAGGCTGGATGGGGCTTTGAGCAGCCTGGTCTAGCGGGAGGTGTCCCTGCCCAGGGCAGGGGGGTTGGAACTAGATGATCTTTCAGGTCCCTTCCAACCCGAACCATTCTGTGATTCTGTGAATCTATGATTTTGTTGCCCTTGAGGATTTCTTGTCATTCCTCTGCTTAAAAAAAAAAAAAAAAGCAGAGATAATGAAAATGCTTGAAAATGCTTGAAAATGCTTACAAAAAGCATTGAATAATGAATGCTAATGTTTATGGCTTTTCAGAATGTTGATAGCGGGGGTGGTAAAGAAATTAGGTTTGATCTCTAGAAAGTCTCGTCAAAAACCAAGAAATTTCATCATTTTTAACCCAGTTATGATTTCTAAAGCATATTAGTAAGATTTTTCATGTACAGAACTAGCCTCTGTGATTTGATGGGCAGTATTCTACCATGGTAGAACAATCACATGCTTATGTGGTTGACGCTAACACACAGTGCAGCTAGGACCATAAAAGCTAGGGGGAAAAAAACCAAAATAAAGCGTATATCAGGTAGATCTGCTCAAGCTCTTTTTAAACTAGTTAGCTTCAGTACTGAACTACTCTGGCTATGGCAAAAGCTCAGCTTGGACTTTCCTACTTTACTTCTCAGGTTGGTTTTGTACTCAATGTTAAGCTGTTTTCTTTAAAAAAATAACAGCCCTCAAGAAGTCATCTTTCTACCTCAAGGCAAGATCAGCTATTCCTATGTCATTCCTTATAGATGTTTGCCTAAAGGCCTCCACTGATGGAAAATTTAGAACTCCCTAAGGGAAGCGATTGCTGTGACTTAGTTTTCCCTAATACCTTATCTGAATTTCTTTCCTGGTTTTTAAGCACATTACTTCTTGTTCTGTTCACTGTGATCACGAAGAACAGGTTGTTCACATCTTTTTTTTTCCCCCAACATCTTTTTATGTCTTGAAAGACTGTTATCATAACCCTGCTTAGTCTTTTTTTCTTTGTGTTAACAACCCCTGCTCATATGATCTTTCCCCATAGGCCCTGTTTTCTAGACCTCTGATCATTTTCATTCAACTTCCTTAAACTCTCTCCAAGTGGTTAGCAATTTTGTTTAAGTTTTATTCAAAGCTAGACACCAATACTCCAGGTACAGCCTTGCCTGAATGAAGGGGAAGAGTTCTTTCATATAACTGCTAGGGTGTTTATACATCATGGTAAAGTGTTTTTCTATTTTCTCAGCAGTACAGACACTGACTTGTGTTCAACTTGTGATCCAGTATAAACACTCAATCACTTTCTATGAAACTACTCCCTGTCCATTTTTTCCATATCCTTTTTTGTACAGTTGTGGTGTGTTGACCTTGTCTGCCTGCCAAATGCCCACCTAGCCACTCTCTCACTCCCCCTCCTCAACAGGACGGGGGGGGGGGGGGAATAAGATAGAAAAGCTTGTGGGTCGAGATGAGGACAGGGAGCTCACCAATTACTGTCACAGGCAAAACAGACTCGACTTGGTTAAAATTAATTAAATTTGTTGCCAGTTAATAATAGAGTAGCATGGCGAGAAACAAAGGCAAAAGTAAAAACACCTTTCCCCCACCCCTCCCTTTTTCCCATGCTCAACTTTATTCCTTCATTCCTGACTCTTCTACCTCCTCCCCCCACTCCGAGCAGCACAGGATGAATGGGGAATGGGGGTTGTGGTTAGTTCATAATGCTTTGTCTCTGCCACTCCTTCCACCTCATGCTCTTCCCCTGCTCCAGCGGGGGGGTCCCTCCTACGGGAGGCAGTCCTTCATGAGCTGCTTCAATGTGGGTCTCTCCCATGGCCTGCAGTCCTTCAGGAACAGACTGCTCCAGCATGGGTGCTATCCATGGGCCGCAGCTCCTGCCAGAAAGCCTGCTCCTGCGTGGGCTCCTCTCCACCGGCTGCAGCTTCCTTTGGGGCATATCCACCTGTTGAGGCATGGGGCCCTCCACGGGCTGTAGTGTGGATATCTGCTCTGATGCGGTCCTCCATGGGCTGCAGGGGGACTACCATGGTCTTCACCACAGGCTTCAAGGGAATCTCTGATCCAACACCTGGAGCACTTCCTCCCTCTCCTTCTTCTCTGGCCTTGGTGTCTGCAGGGTTGTTTCTCTCACATTTTTCTCACTCCTCTCTCTCACAGCTGCTGTGCAGCTTTTTTTTACCCTTTTGTAAATATATTATCAGAGAGGTGCCACCAGCGCCACTGATTAGGTAAGCTTTGGCCAGCAGTGGGTCCGTCTTGGGGCTAGCTGGAACTGGCTCTGTCCAACATGAGGGCAGCCGCTGGTCTCTTCTCACAGAGGACTCCCCCGCAGACCCCCCTGCTACCAAAACCTTGTCACGTAAACCCAATAAAACAGTTGGGTTTTCCTTGCCTAATAGAAATACTTTGCATATATCCTTGTTGTAAATTACCCACGTTTTCTCCAGTTGTTACACTAATTTATCAAAATCATTTTGAATTTTAATCTCGTTATCAGGTATACTTGTGGTCCCTGTCAACTTGGTGTTCTTTGCAGATTTAATAGGCATACTTTTAATTACATAATACCGGTAATTAAAAAAAGATATTGAATAGCACTGGACCCCTATTTCCACAGCCTTCCATTTTGACAGAACTACCCCGAGTTTTAAAAAGTGCTCTGAATAGATTTTTCTGACTATTTGCTACACACCTGATAGTAATTTTATGTAGCCCATGATTTCCTGGTTTGTTTGTGATAGTGTTGTGTGAAACAAGGTCACAGGCCTTGCTAAAGTCAAGATACAGTATGTACTGCTACTCCTTTTCAACATGGCTTGTAACTTTGTTGAAGAAAACTGCAGGTTCCTTCCTCCTCCACTGTTAAACTGATAACTGTGTACTCAAATTAGAATCGTCTAGGTTGGAAGAGACCTTTAAGATCATCGAGTCCAACCATTAACCTAACACTGCCAAAACCACCACTAAATCATGTCCCTAAGCACCACGTCTACCCGTCTTTTAAAATACCTCCAGGGATGGTGATTCAACCACTTCCCTGGGCAGCCTGTTCCAATGTTTGATAACCCTTTCTGTGAATAAATTTTTCCTAATATCCAGTCTAAACCTCCCCTGGCACAACTTGAGGCCATTTCCTCTTGTCCTATCGCCTGTTACTTGGGAGAAGAGACCGACCCCCACCTCTCTACAGCCTCCTTTCAGGTAGTTGTAGAGAGCGATAAGGTCTCCCCTCAGCCTCCTTTCCTCCAGACTAAACAATCCCAGTTCCTTCAGCCGCCCCTCATAAGACTTGTGCTCTAGACCCCTCACCAGCTTCGCTGCCCTTCCCTGGACACGCTCCAGCACCTCAATGTCTTTCTTGTAGCGTGGGGCCCAAAACTGGACACAGCACTCGAGGTGGGGCCTCACCAGTGCTGAGTACAAAGGGATGATCACTTCCCTACTCCTGCTCGCCACGCTATTCCTGATACAGGCCAGAATGCTGTTGGCCTTCTTGGCCTCCTGGGCACACTGCTGGCTCATATTCAGCCTGCTGTTGACCAACACCCCCAGGTCCTTTTTGCCAGGCAGCTTTCCAGCCACTCTTCCCCAAGCCTGCAGCACTGCATGGCAGGACCCGGCACTTGGCCTTGTCAAATCTCATACAGTTGGCCTCGGCCCATTGATCCAGCTTGTCCAGATCCCTCTGTGGAGCCATTCTACCCTCAAGCAGATCAACACTCCCACCCAACTTGGTGTCGTCTACAAACTTACTGAGGGTGCACTCGATCCCCTTGTCCAGGTCGTTGATACAGATATTAAACAGAACCGGCCCCAATACCGAGCCCTGGGGGACACCACTTGTGACCGGCCGCCAACCAGATTTAACTCCATTCACCACCACTCTCTGGGCCCGGCCCTCCAGCCAGATTTTTTACCCAGCGAACAGTACACCCGTCCTGTGGTGTATGAAGGCACAGACTCCGGCTGTGATGAGTACGAAATCGTTTATTGCTTCTCAGGCCTCGGCTTTTATACCCGAGCTCTAAAACTTTCCATGCACCTGCTAGGCAAGTAAACACATATTTCAGATCACTAACCCAGTCGCCTTATTCAGTTCCCACCAAGATAAGCACGCAAAGCTGTTTTCTGTTCCATGTTTATATTGAGCCAGTTCCTCTTTGTTCCATCCGTATCGACATCTGCGTTCCTGTTTCTGTGTGCTCTGCTCACTGTGTCCTTGACCGTACGCAGATCTCTGCTCGTAGATCTGCCATACACAGGCCTCTGCTCGTAGATCTGCCACACCGTCCAAGCCATGAGCAGCCAGTTTGTCTAGGAGAATGCTGTGGGAAATGGCGTAAAAGGCCTTACTAAAGTCCAGGTAAACAACATCCACAGCCTTTCCCTCATCCACTAAGCAGGTCACCTTGTCATAGAAGGAGATCTGGTTAGTCAAGCAGGACCTGCCTTTCTTAAACCCATGCTGACTGGGCCTGATCCCCTGGTTGTCCTGCATGTGCTGCGTAATGGCTCTCAAGATGATCTGTTCCATAATCTTCCCAGGCACCGAGGTCAGACTGACAGGCCTGTAGTTCCCCCGATCCTCCTTCCGGCCCCTCTTGTGGATGGGCGTCACATTTCACAGAATCACAGAATCACAGAATCTTAGTGGTTGGAAGGGACCTCTGAGATCATCGAGTCCAACCACAAAAAAAAACAAAAAAAAAACCAAAAAACAAAACCAAAACCAAAACCAAAACCACACCAACACCCACCTACTAAACTCCACACCCACAACCCCACACACAACACCCCACCACAAACAATAATCTTGGGCACTAGAGCATGCCCTGAAGAGCCATGTCTACACGTTTCTTAAATACCTCCAGGGATGGTGACTCCACCACCTCCCTGGGCAGGCCGTTCCAGTGCCTGACCACTCGTTCAGTAAAGTAATTCTTCCTAATATCTAATCTAAACCTCCTCTGCTGCAGCTTCATACCATTTCCTCTGGTCCCGTCGTTATTCCCTTGGGAGAAGAGGCCAACCCCTGCCTCTCTACAGTTTCCTTTCAGGTAGTTGTAGAGGGCAATGAGGTCTCCCCTCAGCCTCCTCTTCTCCAAACTAAACATGCCCAGCTCCCTCAGCCTCTCCTCATAGGACTTGTTCTCCAGACCCCTCACCAGCTTGGTGGCTCTCCTCTGGACACGCTCCAGCACTTCAATGTCTTTCCTGTAGTGAGGGGCCCAAAACTGAACACAGTACTCGAGGTGAGGCCTCACCAGTGCCGAGTACAGAGGCACGATGACTTCCCTACTCCTGCTGGCCACGCTATTCCTGATACAAGCCAGGATGCCATTGGCCCTCTTGGCCACCTGGGCACACTGCTGGCTCATGTTAAGCTGGCCGTCCACCAGCACCCTCAGGTCCTTTTCTGCCGGGCAGCTTTCCAGCCACTCTGCCCCAAGCCTGTAGCGTTGCCCGGGGTTGTTGTGACCAAAATGCAGGACCCGGCACTTGGCCTTATTAAACCTCATCCCATTGGCCTTGGCCCATTGATCCAACCTGTCTAGATCCCTCTGTAAAGCCTTCCGACCCTCAAGCAGATCAACACTCCCACCTAGTTTGGTGTCATCCGCAAACTTACTGAGGGTGCATTCAATCCCCTTGTCTAGATCATCAATAAAGATATTGAACAAGACTGGCCCCAAAACTGAGCCCTGAGGGACACCACTGGTGACCGGCCGCCAACCAGATTTTGCTCCATTAATCACAACTCGCTGGGCACGGCCATCCAGCCAGTTTTTAACCCAGCGGAGGGTACACTTGTCTATGCCATGATTCTCCAGTTTCTCCAGGAGAATGCCGTGGGGGACGGTGTCAAAGGCCTTACCAAAGTCCAGGTAGACAACATCCACAGCCTTCCCCTCATCGAGAAAGCGGGTCACATGGTCATAGAAAGAGATCAAGTTGGTCAGGCAGGACCTCCCTTTCATAAACCCATGCTGGCTGGCCCTGATCCCTTGGCTGCCCTGCACTTGCCGTGAGAGCTCACTCAGGATGATCCTCTCCATGATCTTTCCCGGTACCGAGGTCAGGCTGACAGGCCTGTAGTTTCCGGGATCCTCCTTCCGGCCCTTCTTGTAGATGGGCGTCACATTGGCCACCCTCCAGTCATCCGGCACCTCTCCTGTTGACCAGGATTGTTGATAGATAATGGAGAGAGGCTTGGTGAGCTCTCCTGCCAGCTCCCTGAGAACCTTTGGGTGAATCCCGTCCGGCCCCATTTGCTAACCTCCAGTCAACTGGGACCTCCCCCATTAGCCAGGACTGCTGGTAAATGAGGGAAAGTGGCTTGGTGAGCACTTCTGCCAGCTCCCGCGGTACCCTTGGGTGGATCCCATTTGGCCCCATAAGCTTGCGTGTGTCTAAGTGCTGTAGCAGGTCACTCACCATTTCCCCTTGGATTATGGGAGCGTCATTCTACTCCCTGTCCCTGTTTTCTATCTCAGGGGGCTGGGTACTCAGGGAACAACTGGTCCTACTGCTAAAGATTGAGGCAAAGAAGGCATTAAGTACCTCAGCCTCTTCCTCATCCTTGGTCACTATGTCCCGTCCCCTGTCCCCCCCCTCTAATAAAGGATGGAGATTCTCCTTAGTCCTCCTTTTATTGCTAATGCATTTATAGAAACATTTTTTGTTGTCCTTAACAGCAAAAGCCAGATTAAGTCCTAGTTGGGCTTTGGCCTTTCTAATTTTCTCCCTACATAGCCTCACAACATCTTTGTAGGCCTCATGAGTGGCCTGCCCTTTCTTCCAAAGGCCATAAACTCTCTTTTTTCCCCCTGAGTTGTGACCATAGCTCTCTGTTCAGCCAGGCCGGTCTTTTTCCCCCGACGGTTTGTTTTTGGGCACATGGGGACGGCCTGCTCCTGTGCCTTTAAGTCTTCCTTCTTGAAGAACGTCCAGCCTTCCTGGACTCCTTTGCCCTTCAGGACTGCCTCCCAAGGGACTCTGTCAAGCAGGCTCCTGAAAAGACCAAAGTCTGCCCTCCGGAAGTCCAAGGTGGCAGTTCTGCTGACCCCCCCCCCCTCCTTGCTTTCTCCAAGAATCGAAAACTCTATCATTTCGTGATTGCTATGCCCGAGATGGCCTCCAACCGTCACATCCCCCACAAGTCCTTCTCTGTTCGCAAACAACAGGTCCAGCGGGGCACCTTCCCTAGTTGGCTCCCGCACCAGCTGTGTCAGGAAGTTATCCTCAACATACTCTAGGAACCTCCTAGACTGTTCCCTCTCAGCTGTACTGTATTTCAAGCAGACATCTGGTAAATTGAAGTCCCCCACGGGGACAAGGGCTAGCAATCTTGAGACTTCTCACAGCTGCTTATAGAATATTTTGTCTGCCTGGTTGGGTGGTTTATAACAGACTCCCACCATGATATCTGCCTTGTTGGCCTTCCCCCCAATTCTTACCCATAAACACTCAACCCTATTGTCACCATCATTAAGTTCTTGACATTGATAACACTCCCTAACATACAGGGCCACCTCACCTCCTCTCCTTCCTTTCCTATCCCTTCTGGAGAGTTTATAGCCATCCACTGCAGCAGTCGTGCAAGTCGTCCCACCGCGTTTCCGTGATGGCGACTGCATCATAGTTTTCCTGCTGCACAATGACTTCCAGCTCCTCCTGTTCGTTGCCCATGCTGCACGTGTTGGCGTAGACGCACTTCAGTTGGGCTATTGGTCCCGCCACCTTTTTTCTGGGAGAGGCCTGACCATTCCCAGGCATGGCTGTAGTTTCTAACCCATCAATAACCCTCGTATCTTTGCTGCCGCTGAGATGGCAGACCGAGGGACCTCACTAGCATACTGTCCCACAAACATTGGCATGCCACCCCCAGGCTTACCTCTAAAGAGCCTGGTTTCATCCCCTTCCCGCTTCAAATCTAGTTTAAAGCTCTTTCGATGAGCCCTGCCGACTCCTGCGACAAGATCCTTTTCCCCCTTTGAGACAGGTGTTCCCCATCTGTCACCAGCAGGCCTGGTGTCACATAAACCAACCCCACAACCAAAAAACCCAAAGTCCTGCCGCTGACACCAGGTATTGATCTGCTGGCTCTTCCTGTTTCTTCCCTCGTCATTCCCTGTAACTGGAGGGCTAGGGGAGAACACTACTTGTGCTCCCGATCCCTTAACTAGTTGTCCCAAGGCCTGGAAGTCTCTCTTGATCACCCTTGGGCTTCTTGTTGACACTTCATCGCTGCCTGCCTGAAAAAACAGAAATGGATAATAATCTGAGGGCCATACCAGGGAAGGAAGCTTTCTCTTTATATCTTTAGCCCAAGCCCCAGAGAGGCAGCAGACTTCCCTAAGCGGGTCCGGTCTGCATATTGGGCCTTCCACTCCCTTCAGGAGGGAGTCACCTACGACAATGACTCATCTTTTTTTCTTTACTGAAGACGTTTTGTTGCAAGGTGTAGTTCGACTTAATCTCAGCGACACCTCCACGCTAATTGAATCATCATCCTTGTCATGGTTCAGTTATGCATGCAGAGTCTCATACCTATTTTGTGTACATATTTTCAATTGCATTTTCAGGTGGCAAGTCCTCATACTTCAGAGTGTTACAGAAAATGCTGATGTAAGAGCTACTAATATTTTTGAATGCCTGTATTCTGAGGATTAGATTTATAGTGTA
Source organism: Larus michahellis (assembly GCF_964199755.1). Lineage (NCBI taxonomy): Eukaryota > Metazoa > Chordata > Aves > Charadriiformes > Laridae > Larus > Larus michahellis. The sequence goes on along the minus strand of NC_133929.1, from coordinate 4,034,069 downwards.
GCATTGGTCATGCAGCTTCACAGTAAAAGCTCCTCTCCATTAGGTGGACGATGAAAACTTGAATAAAGTGAAACTTTCCTGAGTGTTTTCATGAGATTTATTTTGCGTGGAAAGTAAGGAGTTCTGTTTTCTGCATTTTTATGCCTCACTTGTCCTTTCTTTGAGCAACTTAAACTTTCTTGTTGTTTTTTTTTTTTTTAAATTACATACCTTGGGGATCATAGAAAAAGAGATGACAATCATGTACATTATTTTCAAGGGAATCTTTAAATGTGTAAAATTATCAGAGGGAGTTAATAAGCAGCTTTAACCTGAGGTTTTGCCACTTTAACTTGCAATGTAACAATATCATACACATTGTATGGAAATTTTAAATCAAATATTTTTTTGTTAAAATAAGCTACTTAAATGGCTGAGGCATTTTAAAAAGTACCCACAGGATTCAATACATTCTAAATTAAGGATGGCACTTTATGAATAAAAGTTTTCCCTTTACTACCCTACATGTTTTATTATGCCACTGTCCACTCCTCTTTTGGAGCACTGTAGAAGAAACAGACCTATTCGTCACTAGCAGCAGGGCTATATCTCTAGGTTTTTTTCTTTCTCCAGCTGCTGATACCTTTAAGCTATACTTGTATGAGGCTTTTTAGAAGGAAACTTTACGTTTCCGATTAATATATTGGTTTGATAATATCATTATCCAACTAGCAGCCGTCTCCTTGGCTTCATTTGTCTTAGAGATTCAGTTTAATTTTACTTTAATTTCTGAGGAGTTTTGCCTGGGTCAGCAGCCAGAATTCTGACTGCAGATCAGCTACCTGCTCCTTCTGAGGTGGACCCTGGTGTTCTGCACCAGGTGGGTGGGGGTGGGAGGGGCAAGGGTGGGAAGAGAGAGATGGCACAGGGTTCTTTCTGGATCTCAGTAAAAAAGGCCTGACAACAAAAAGCATAATAAAAATAGCTGTTTTAATAAGACAGAATAAAAAGAGGAATATAGATAGCGAGTAAATCTTGTGACCCTTCAGATGCTGGGAACCCCACTTTCATGCAGCATCGGACAGACCCCAGATGAATTTTCCCACAGCACACTGTGCAGATCCCATGTCAGTGGAGAAGTCCCTCCTCCCTCCTGTACCACAGTGCCTTTTATCTTGTGTAAAAACCAAAACCATAGGTCTTATCCTGACAGATTGGAATGTTATCTCTGTCATAACATCCACAGCACAGGCTGGCACAGGGCACGCCAGCAGATTCCTTTACAGTGGCTACTCATGCTAACCTATTGGCTTTTCAAGCCTTAAGTACAAGACCCAATAGAGCAGACATGGCCTGCTCAAGATCACTGACTCCTCAAATACAATGTCTTCTGCAAGGCTCCCAATATACCCAGCCATTACACAGATACCTCAATGTTGAATAGTCCAGTAAGGGTCTTATAGGCTTAATTCCTTCTTGTTGCCTCTGAAAGGGAAAAAAGCCCCAAGGAAACAAGAACATCTAATGTCAGTTTTCCCTTCCTGGAGTTCTGGGTGCTGGGTAGTACTTGGTGCCTATGCTCAAGTTCATGAGCATATGCATCACTGCAGATCCCCAAAGGAAAAAAAAGATCTCAAGGCATTTGTGCATGTGCATATAGAGAAAAATATGTCATCTTTCTCCTTATCAGAAGACCCGAGTTCTGAGTTTGGAAGCAGTGGACCGAAAATAAAAATTATTATTAAAGTCAAGAAGATGAACACATGCAATAATGTAGTGAAACTGCTTTGGAGGCCTGCAGCTGCCTAGACTCCCTGGGAAGTTATAACAGAAGAACAGGCTTTGATCACTAGCTGATGCTGCAGGGTGCTGTGCCCTAACTATTGGTATGGCAACTGCATTTTCTATAAACAGGGAAGTAGGAGCCTGCCTTCTGAACCTAGAAAGCATTTAAATCGTGGAATTATTGTGTCCTCTGGCATATTTCTCCCACAACAATACTCCTCACAGGGCAGCAAAATGATAGAGCAGCAATCAGATTATTTCTTAAAGGGCCATGAGTGTTCTGTTAAGGACTCTGTTGTTTAGGGCTTTTCGAGAATCAATGGATTTGTTTGCAATAGTCGCAAATTAGTGTATCCGAGTTGCTGCTCAGAGGCTAAATTGAGCAGGATGCTGTTAGATGTGTTCCATGATATCTGAGATACTTATTCTGACATGATCTTGATTCTAATAGTTTTGACTCAGGCAGAGGCATCAAGACAGCTCTTACCTGGCTAAGCTAGTTCTGATGCTCTTTAACTCATCCTCCAAACCTTTACTGTGAAGCTAAATCTCTTAAGAGAGCTGAAATGTTTTGCATCTGGATTCAGTTTCTCATTCAACCTAGTTGCTTGCTTGGTGCCATGAACAAAGTTCTGTTCTGTAGATGTGCAGATTTAATTCAAAGTAGATTTCCATGTTGCCAAGTGGAACAAGTATGAAACCTGAGATGAGCAGTGTCAGATTTATCTCACACGGGCATTCAAAAGCAAACTATTGTAGACTACTTGCTTTTGCTGATCTATTGCTGAATATTTTTCTTATTCAAATTAGAAGAAAGACAATATTGACAGAAGGCCAACAGCATCCTAGCCTGTATCAGGAATAGTGTGGTGAGCGGGACTAGGGAAGTGATCATCCCCCTGTACTCGGCACTGGTGAGGCCCCACCTCGAGTACTGCGTTCAGTTTTGGGCCCCTCACTACGAGAAGGACATTGAGGTGTTGGAGCATGCCTAGAGAAGGGCTACAAAGCTGGTGAGGGGTCTGGAGGACAAACCTTATGAAGAACGACTGAGGGAGCTGGGGGTGTTTAGCCTGGAGAAGAGGAGGCTGAGGGGAGACCTTATCACCCTCTACAACTACCTGAAAGGAGGTTGCAGAGAGATGGGGGCTGACCTCTTCTCCCTGGTGACAAGTGATAGGACGAGAGGAAACGGGTTCAAGTTACGTCAGGGGAGGTTTAGATTGGATATTAGGAAACATTTTTTCACTGAAAGGGTTATTAAACATTGGAATAGGCTGCCCAGGGAGGTGGTGGATTCACCATCCCTGGAGGCGTTTAAAAAAAGGGTAGATGGGGCACTTAGGGACATGGTTTAGAAGTAGCTCTTGTCAGGGTAGGCTAAAGGTTGGACTCGATGATCTTAAAGGTCCCTTCCAACCTCAGCAATTCTATGATTCTATGATTCTATACATACATACAAAGTACACGATGGATATTTTCAACATCCTCATGACTATTTTGAAGTCCAAGTGTTGGAATATAAAAAAATATTGGAATATAATAGTGTTGGAATATAATAAAATATTCTGAATTTCAAGTGTTGGAATATAATACTGTTGGAAAATATCATGACATAAAATTTATTTAATTTTTTTCTTGCTTTATGTATACTGGCAAAAGTGAATATGTTGTATAGTAAAACTTGTCATTCAATCTTTCCTTGATCCCCTCAAAATCTTTCCTAGGAAAATGTTAGGAATGTTTTAAACTATTTTCTTATCAGTTGGAATGTGAAATTGAAAAGTTATGTGTTCTCTTTTACCAACTGTAGGTGATTGCATACATAACTAATTGTATTCACCCCCACTAAAACATATGGATATTTCCTAAAAAAAATAAAAAGGAACATAGATGTTTGTTTTAATGATTAATCACTTGAATTCTAGTTAGGGACTGGAATTATGCTTCCATTTCAAGGTATCTTTTAATAGCTGTCACTTGTCTTGTATCTCTCTCTGAGGATGTTCCTATGGAATTCAGACAAGCTCTTATGTTACCTGTTTAGAGCAGAGAACCTTGAGTCTCTACAAGAGGCACTGTTGTCACTATAGTAAAAAGGATTTTTGTGGAATTCATAACACAAGGCTGTGTTTATTGAGATAAATTATCCCTTTATTAGGAAAGTACCAATACAACATTTTTCAAAATTACTGGAATTTTATTTGCCTCAGGCTTATGACTTGCAACCAAAGACATTGTGCAAAGAAAGCAAAGATTAAGTACACTTTAGGGAAAAGGTGAGAATTCACATTAGTAACACAGATCAGTTTGATGAAAGAAGCCATTCATTGCACTATATAGATTGCAATATTCTAAAACATTTTTCAACCCATTGTTTTTAATCAAGAGGAGAAAAGTTTAGCAAAGTTTACAGTACACATAAATTTGCTACAATTCAAAAAAGCTTTTTTCTGAAGATAATAAGCATAAAGTGAAAAAATGTATATAGGACAAGGTGACGTAAAGGCTAACTACTGTACATTTATAAGCTATTAAACAAAGTTGCATATATGTACCACAGTGTAAAAAAACAATAGAGCAGAAAACTGCCTGATGAAAAATAAAATAACCAGTGGCTTTTTATGGCTGCTCCTGGTTATCAATACTACAAAAGACATTTTTTTGTCTTTCTGATGACACTGAAAACATCAAATGATAAAACCAGGAATGATGAAACCATTACCAAGTAAACCCAACCCAGAGAAATATACTATCAATGCACATTTTTTCATCAAAAGCATTTTTGTTGTTTTGGAGATTTAAAAAAAAAAAATCTGAGGCCCATTCGGTCACAGTATGTTACTTCTTCCCTTTTTTACACTATGATATCATATGTTTGTTCAGGCACTATCCTAGAGCTAGTTTATAGAGGATGAGAATACAACCCAGTGTCTGTTTAACAAAATGAATTCAGTGGCTGTAAAATGAGAGAAGGGAAGGGGATGGGGTTAGTTCTGCCAAGGAAATAAACTCTGTGAATTACTCATCATCACTTCCACTTGCTTCTGACTGGTCCTAGAGGTAAGAGACACAAGAAAAGTCAGAAATTCTTTGCCAAGTAGTATTCTATGGATTTTGTTAAAGAAAAAAAGAAAAATTACAATTAAATTTACAAATCAAGATAGCCGTAAGAAAAGTAATATGTTATTTACTATTTTCCTTTCATGACATTTCATTCCAATTAAATTGCTGTGGGCCTCTTTAGAAAAGAAAAGGCACAAAGTCAGGAAACACTAGCTCCTTTCTGTCTACCCAGGCATCTTAAAAATGTCTGTAAAGATCCGTCTTCATTTGTTGCATTAATAGAAAGTGTTTCTAGGGTGGGAATGAAGGCAAACGAACCATGAACTTTAAAGTTTTGAAGAAAGAAAGAACATCTTCAAAAAATAAGAGCCAAAAGTGTCAGACTTTTTGTCTTCCAACACCAAGACTAGATCCCACAAGCAAACGCTAACACAGTTTGAACCTGCTCCCCCATCCTCCCAAGATGATGTCACAGATTAAAAACAATGCTTAATGTTTCTAAGCATGAAGAGGTGAAAATTCTGAGTGCAAAAAGGACAGGGTATAGATGAAATCACTGCAACAACTTATAAAATCTCAGTGAAGAAAACTTACGTTTTTATCTTGATCCTCATCGCTGTCATTGTCACTCACAACAGGCTTGGCTTTTACTCGTCTTTGCCTCTTCTTGCCTTTGCTTTTGTCCCATTTTTTTTCATCCTTCTTGTTCAGCTTGATCTTGACTTTCACTGATTTTGCTGTAAAAAGTGGAATGTGAATGTAAAATCTGCCTTTATTCATTGTATACCCTTTTCCTACTAAATAACTTTTAAATAGTCTGTCTTCATGTAAATTCTCCCCTTGTAGCCTGAAAAAATCCTCTTTCTGGATTGTGGAATTAAGTAGAGATATTTGCTTTTACTTGTGTTCTTGACAGTTGCAGCACTAATTTGCATTAAACTATCAAGAAAATCTGAGAGTTCATCAGGTGCATCCTCCTTTCACTTTTAGAATGCATGGCACTTACAGATAGCATTTAGTGTTGCAACTACACTCAGGGAACCTTGTACAAGAAGATGCATGTTAAGAAACAAAGTAGTTTTTGTTGCTTGCACATAGAAAAATGTCTATCTTCAGTAGGAACAGACAATTTGGGTTTTTTTAAGTACACAAACTCCATGTGGAGGTAACTGGCAATTTTTGAGTTGACAGCTTACTGAAGAGAACACAAGCACCCAGTTCCAGGGTATCTGCTCATTTCCAGATGAACTGCTGAAGTTGCATGCTCTGCATAGCTGCTTTTAATACTTGCAGAGTAGCTCAAGACAAAAGTACTCTAGTTTCTCTATCCAGACACACTTTCAAAGTGCAGTTCTAGGTAGTTAGAAAATATGGGGTAGAAGCACTCGGGTGGCAGAAAGCAGAATGAAGGGATCCCTCCTTTTCCACAATATCATGTTTCCAAATTTGCAGGGACTTCAAGTTCAGAGGTTATGTGAGAAGGTACCTATTGAGGAAACTTTAATTGGTCAGGGGAGCTGAAAGGTAATATGTAGATCTGGCTCTTTCTATAGTAATTTTTTTGACATCAGTATGTTGCCTACTAGCAATTCTGTGGAATAGCAGAGATGCAGCAAATTAAAATTCAAATTGGAAATAAAAGACGTACATTTTTACCAATGAAGATAATAAATTATATCAGAATAATTTAATAAGAGATGAGTATCACTTCTTAAAAGAGATCCTCCAACTTAACCTGCAGCATGCCCTAGATCCCAGATGAATTTTTGGCCCAGCCTGGGCCCATCTCACAGCATATTAGCTGGGCCTCTTAAATTATGAATGTCATCTCCTGCAGTGTAGTTTAGCCTCAGACAGCAACAAAGAACCACGTGGACGCTCTCTCACACCACACCCCCCACACCCCCACACCCCGGCCGTGGGGGGAGGATCGGAAGAAAAAGGCAAAACTCGTGGGTTGAGACAAAGGCAGTTTAACAGAACAGCAAAGGCAACAAGAAAAACAACACCACCACGGAGAGAGGAATGTACAAACGGTACCACGGCTCACCGACCGAACCCCGGAAGCCCCAGCAGGACCCCTGCAGAGACTTCCTCCCCCAGCCAGCTCCTGGCTACAGACTGGGCATGGCTCACATGGGATGGAATACCTGTGTCCCTGCCAGAGCCTAGGGAGAATTAATCCTATCCCCACCGGAACCAGGACACCTGCTTACCAAACAATCTGAGTTCCATTTTCCCTTTGTCTCACTGAAGTAACATTTTCTGGTTCTTAATCATATATGTTGCATAATATCAGAAAGGTTGCTCACCTATGAATTAAGAAGGTCACTAGTTCTAGGCTTTTATATTTACAAGTGACATGATTAGGAAAAGAAGGGTCCACATATACTCATGGTCACTCAGATAAGGATAAGTCAGATCTATTTCCATCTGAGCAGTGCTTAAAAGCACCTACTGTGTTTTGTTTACACCCTATGAATACTTGAATCTTCAGCACAATTCTGAGAAATATAGACAGAATAGAGTAGCCAAGAGACTTAAGCTGAATGGAAGCAGCAAAAACAGCAAACTTTTTAAGAAACTACTTCCACCAGTGGAAAATGAAAGTCTATAACCAATCTCAGTACACAAATGGAAAAATCAATTCCCTTGTCTTCCCTAAATGTATTTCCTTCCCAGCATTCAGCAGGGAACTTACATTCTGACTCCTCCTCCTCCTCCTCCTCCTCCTCCTCGCTTTCATCCTCACTCTCTTCTTTGGCAATCTTCTGTCGTGCACTTTTGAATACAGACTGGAGAACGATGGAATCCTCATAGATCTACAGTATGAAAGCAAACCTATGTCAGAACTGCAAGCCAAGCATCATCTTTTTTTCCTATACAAACTCACAGAGCGTAGCCTTTTTATTACAAGTAACAATGCTTGTTTAATGAATTTTACAAAAAGTGCCAATACTGAACTTTCATGCTCTAAATGAAGAATCTGGCCAACAGTGAGCCACAAAAATATGACTCAATGTATCACATTTAAAACATCCAATTACAGAAAGAATCCATCCTGGAATGCAATTGATTTTCTTTCATTATTAATTTATTACCACTAGAACTATGATATATCTTAATTAGATCATAACAGCCTTGAAAAACTGTTGTTAAAAAATCCAAAGTGGGTAAAAAAGAAACTCATTTATCCCAAGCAGCTTTGTGATTTCTTTAAGACTTCTTCCAAAAAGACTGAAGATAAAAAAAGTCAAAAAGACTGAAGATAAAAAAGTCAAAAAGACTGAAAATAATGCTTATCCAAAACTCTATTAATATTTTGAAGCCTGCTAAGTATTTTTAGTACTATCAGCTTTTTTATAAACCTCATTGGAAGAACATCTATGAATGAGAAGACTACATCTGGCTTGTAATGTATTTGCCAGATTAATTTAACAGAAATAAAAATTAAAAATAATAATGAGACACTATAATCATCTTAACAAAATGAGCTTGCACATACTGCTCTGTAAAACTTTGGAAGCAATGCATTGGTTAAATTGAACACACAATATAAGATCTGTCTTTTAAGCCTCCAGCCCAGATGGAAATGTTTTCCTCAAAAAAAAAAAAAAAAAAAACAGGAGCATGCATCATACTAACAAAACAAATATGAAGTATTTCACTTAAATTTTACTTTATTGTATACTTAAATATCTCTGTACAAATTAAACTTATGGGTTTTTATCTTTTAATGTAAGTAGTGCACACATAAATATTATATTTTAATGATATAAGTATGTGTGTCAGAGCAAAAGTGGATCCAAACTATTACACAGCATAAAAGAAAACCTAAAAAATTTGAGAACTACTGCAGGAGTGTCTCAAGGTTTAATGAAACTCAAAAATAATGGTATAGAGAATGTCTCAGACAGAAATTTAAAAAATCGTAGGTAAAAGTTATTCGTTCTTCATGTTTTAAAAAGTAATAGTAAATTTGGTAGATAACATTAGTATGTTGGAATGGAAAATATTTCTGCATCATTCTGTGATATGAATCGGATTATTTCCAAAGAACAGAAATATCTACTGAACATTTCTACCATTTCAGTATCATTACTGATAATCCTACCAAGAACTACCAAGTTCATCGCCTCTGAACAATTAGTAAAATTTTCTCCCACTCTTTCAATCATTAATATCTTTTTGCTTGAATAATTCAGCTGATTTTGATTTTTTCATTTAATTGAATGTTGTTAAGATATCAAAAATGTCTGTAAAACAGACATTTTATTCTGCTTGTACATGACAAAAATAATCAAGTAATGATCATTTGTACTAAACAACCCCTCATTTTTAATTGAAAGTTCAATTTCTTTGTTATTTGTCAAGATAACATGATATAAAATTCCTCTGTATAGCAAAGGGTCATCTATAGTGTTTAGACACTTGCAGAATGCATTGATATTGGCAACATGTGACATCCAGTTTATAACATTTTTACTGAAGTCCCCCATGACATCTATTTCTTTTTTTCCCTTGAACATTATGGAAGCAGTCATCATGTTATCTACTGCAATTTAATAGTGTGTTGCATCATGCTATTTGGGCCTCATCTGCTAGAACATGTATTTAAAATTGTGTCAGAGACTCTGATACAGGTAGTACTTTATTCTACGTATGTTGCCAGATAAATATAAATTTCCACATATGTTGCCATTCCCTATCTTCTTTCCTACTGCCAACTCAATCTTTTGATAAAAATTTAAACACTCCAATCTTCCCACCAGCTTTCAGGACCAAGTAGGCTGAATTTGTTTTCATAATGAATAATTCTAATTCCGTTTGTTTGCCCAGGTTCCTAAGACTGGTGTATAGGAAAGCAAAGAGTTTATTCTCTTCATGTCCTGCAGTGCTTAGATGTATTTTGTTCCGATGATCTTAATTTTGTTCAACACTTATTTTTCCCCCTTTTCACATAACCCTTTGTTTGTTTAATGCCTTCTTGCTAGCCTAGCGTGTCTGTCCCATCCAAGATTTAGATCTTATCCTTTCATAACTAAATCTCAGAGAATCCAGAGCATACATTTCAACTTTCTCATGTCTTCCAGGTTTTTGTACTCTTTTCTTTTGTATCGCTGTTTACCTCTTCTATTGTGAGTTCATAGGACTGAGTACATCCTTGTGTGTAAACCAGGAAAAATCCTGAACTCTATATCTCTCCAAGATGAGAGATTTGGGTACATTATTTATTAACAAGGGTACATTATTCCAGTCTCTCAAAATGGATATTGTGCTTTCAACAAGAAAAAAAGTCAACAATATCCAGAGAATATGAACTATATACACAAAGATCTAGTGTCAGACAAACTTTAAACTTTATCTTTCATTAGTAGAGCTGAAAATTTCACCACTAAACACTTAACAACTGTCCCTAAGATGGACCATTCTCTCAATTACTTGTATTATGCACTTCAGTGAGCTCAAATCAACATATGGCTCTTCAGGGCACAGCCATTTAGCATAGATTCAAATAGTCTGAAAACTGTCCTAAAGTATATCAGAACAAACTGATCTCAGGATTATGGAATCAAAACTAAATTTGCTGAATGTTTGAATTCTAGTTGTGACCAAAGGATTCTGGATGCTTCAAAGAATCTGTGCATTTTTATTCATTAAAAGCACTAATAAGATTAAAAGTAGAGGGTTTATATACAAAATTGTCATAATTAAACAAGCACTGAAAACACTGAGTAGGGAAGACACATGTTTAACACAAAGTGGTTCAGTCAGACCTGTGATCCCTCCAAATTGAATGTCTGAGCATTGTGACACAGCAACATGACATCTTTCTCCAGATCACTGAGGTTCCGATATTTATGGTTACGAATTCTTTCCTGTTGCATTTGTTAAGAAGATGGGGAGAAGGATGGATGGCAGCAGTGGGGAGAGAAAAAAAAATAATGGACAGGACAATCGATTAATATTGCTTTTCAGTACATTAAAACCTTCTTTTTAAATATTTTACTTAAGTGGAATGACAAAATTTAAAGCCTGTGTGAGGAATATGCTGACAAAATGCATCATGGCCAAAGGCAGATTAAAATTGTGCAGTCACTGTGTTAATTGAAAGGGGCAAAAGCAACCGAAATTGTATTGTTGTGGGTAAGAAAGGAGTTCAATTCCAAGTTTTTTCTCAGTACAGAAACAAAAAGAGGTACAGCATGAGTGAAGGTAAAAGAGATAGCCATGAACTGCTCATGGCCTCTAAGGTGCAAGAAGTTGCCTAATCCTCACCTGTCCAACTGTGGCTGTTCCAAGATGTGATGCTAGTTGAAAGATGATTATATCCCTCACAACAACATAAAATATTTGCAAGCACTACACTTATTTAAGTTTTGCTTACAGATTCAGGATTTGGTCTTTTACAAAACCCCATTAATGTATTATCTCTGTTGTCTTATGTCATCCTGTGTTTTGCTTTGACTTAGGTGTTAGTAGTGAAATACTGCAATATACATTAAGCAAAATGCATAACAAGGGCTATATTAAATATATTAAAATTTAAAATCTAAGCAAAAAACATAGGCAAATTTAATATCCACATAATCATAATTTTAATGATGACTTAATGTTCATATTTCTATATAGTGAGAAGGAATAAATAAATGTCCACACCCAAAAATGGTTCTCACCTTTATTTTTTTGAAGTCCACTGGTTTCCTAATTAATTCATAATACTCTGGTAATTCTTTTCTAGATGGGAGTTGAATGAAGACTTCACTTAGCTGCCGTCCTGAACTGTTGAGAAAAATAAGCACACAAAGAATTACTACAAGTTTCTCAGAAAAGAAATTGTATACAATCAATTTATTAAAAATCTAGCTTTTTTTCTTGTAAAGGATTAGTAACAAACTTTGATTTGATATAAATAATTAATCTACAGTTTAATGCACAGCTTTCATGTTCTTGTCCTGATACATCACCACCATCATATGTGTGGATCATAAAGGAGAAGGATCAGGATTTGAATCTGAATTCTCTAGTGCTTTGTCTAGGGCAGTTTTATTCTTTTCTTCATGTTCTTTTATTATTCTTAACTTTTTTGTCCATACTGGGTGCTGTTATACCAGATGCTGATTGAAATCAGATGAACTAGGTTTTACAATAAATGCCAGTATTAACTTTCATTAATTAATGTTAGGTTTCTGGGAAGATAATTGTAAGTGTGTTGAAAATCAGTACTGCAGTTTGTACCTCTTTAATCATCCGGAAAGAATTGTCAGAAGTAATGGATTATTTAAATTCCTTGGATACCCTAAGATACACTTTGCCTATGATTTGTAACTGTTTATATTCCGTGAGGTTTCCAGATTTTCCCTTCTCCATCCCTTATTAATAGCTACTTTAATGCTTCTGAATAAAAGTTCTTTTTATCCCCTCATTTGTGGCTTCCCAGATAATAGCTGACTATGAGTTATTTAGAGAGGAAAGGTCTGTTGATGGCCCTTATGGGCTCAAGTGCATATATATATATATATTTATGTATTTATTGCCATTTATCTGACAGTCATGGTATCAGAAAAAAGCAGCTTCTGAGAAGAACTGTAGCCTGTTTACACAGACAGCATTCACCAGTGTTTCTCAGACTATATTTCACAGACACAAATATTACTGCTCAATTCTATCACAACTTACTCCAAAAGGGCCCTGTTTTCTCATTTCTACCTTTGAATGGTAATTTGTAGGAGTTAGGCAATACAGAGCCTGCTGCCAGTTCTTGAGCCCCCCACCTGAGCTTCTCTCTTACAGCTGTCCTCCACAATATGGCATTCTGTGGAAACTGCAAGTATCTTATCAGACACACTGGAACAAATGCTGAATCAAAGGTTAATTTAGGTAATTCTGTCATGATGAGGGAGGATAAGATGTATGGGACAGCTGTGACCTCTATGAAAGTCATCATCTATGCCTTCTCAATAGGGATCTCTTAATGTGTATAATAGTTTTGGAATTTGTGTAGATAAAATTTTGCCTATGGACCTAGTAGGTTAATGAACAATTAGGAATAAACAGTTTTCTTCTTTTACATGGAGATGTTGTTCAACTGATCCAAGATTTCTTAATGTTCTTGGTTTAGTTCTAGGACATTTCTTCTTATAGACAGTGTATGAGAGAAGGACAATAATTCTAATATTCCAAGCACAGCTTTCTATTCGGTGTGGTCCAAACAATATTCTGTGGTGTAAATCTTGTGTAGAGTATTTTTCCATCCAGTTTACAGCAAACACAATCCTAGCAGTTAGGTTATGGTAGGTGCAGGAATATACTTTTAGCAGCTGCTGCTGCAGGGTGAGAAGAGAAGGCTGGCTATGTATATCTTCCAGGGAAGGGAAAGCGTTCTGAGAGTAGATCCAACCCTTATAGCTGCTGAGGCCAGACCACCCTGTTCTGTACCACACATGAGAAAACCAGTCAAACTCCAGAAAGTTTTCTAGCAACTTACCAAACAGATCTGATTTACTTGGAAAGCACCTGGATATTGTAATAAGATAAAATCGTAAAATAGACAGATAATCCTAATCCAAATTCTCATTATTCCTCTCCCATCAGCAAATATTTGTGAAATTGTCATGTCACTCTGTCTCTCATCCCCTTCTAGTACTGATTCACGCAGAAGAGGACAATTTACTACTTCTATACTTCATGAGTCAAAGGGAGAGAGGTTTGTACTGTGTATTTAAAGGCTCAAATCCTATCAATGATCTATGTAAGTGACAATGTGATTCCTCATGACAAGATTTGTTTTTGTTTCAGTTTGTGTTTTCAAAGAGAAATGGGAAGTTGCAAACAAAAGCTACATTTACATTATTTCCTTTAATAACCAAAAGTGTAGAACATTCACAGCTGCAAATGATATCAATTAAATTTGTTCCTGAACATGTAAAACAATAAGTACTCTGAAAACAGACCTCTGGTTTCCAAATGGTATCTTAAAGTTTAAGTCTCTATTTGTCATCCATGAAATTAAAATAATGCTATGGTGTCGTGAAACTCAATTATATGTTTGCAAAGCATTTACATACTGCATACTGATGAACACCATAAAGCAGCACATAAGAAAATTCATAATTTTGTCTTCTAATAGGGTTTGAATAATGGACACAACAAGTAAGGCATGAAAACACATATTCAGGAATGAAGATAAAGCAAAATAACAAATAGCTGTTCATTAAGTGATCGTTCTCCATCTTGTGCATGATATGAGGCAAAGATCCTGTGGAAAAAAACAAATGAAACCAGTACTCTGTCATGGCATTACAGGCTATACTTACCTTCTGCCTACTTGACTTCACAAACTTAATAATGTTCTTTTAATAATTCTGTTTTACAACATATATCATGCAGGTGTAAGCTAATTCTTTAAAAGGCACAAGTTACTTGCAAAATTAGCACACAATTAGCAGATGACTTGTGAAGTCATCCAACATTGTGACAAAACTGTGTCTTCAGAAGCCAGAAGGTATGTTATTTTGTAGACATCCTCACTCTGTACTTGCTCAAAGATTAAAACAAAACATTTTCCCATTAAAACAAAAATTGGTTAAAACTAAATTAATTTTTTAAAAAAGAAAGTAGTAAAACTCTACTTTCAGCAGCTAACACTATACTTTAATGGGAACAAACACAAATTTACAATTGCACCATAAAGTGCTTACAAAAAACCCAAAAAAAACCCCAAACCCCCCCAAAGAGCATGTCTCCTGATTTGTCATGTAAATGGTAAAACCAGATGTACTGCTCTTTAGTTTTGTCTACCCAGATCAGTAACAACATATTCTGTCGCACCATTTTCCCAGAATCTCCTGTCACAGAAACATTACCTCCTGCTCCCTTTGTGTGTTTCCATATTGCATGGAAATATATGCATAGAAATATTGCAGACAATATTTATGTAATGAAAAATGACTGTTATGGGTATGGTGGAAGAAAATTATTAATTCTGAATGCTATTCTCTGATTTTTAATCCGTATTTCCACTTTTATAATTAAAACATAATAAACTCGATAGCCACCATATAAAAAAAACATGAGCAGTAATCATTTAGGTTTGCATGGCAACTAGCAGACTACATGTAAAAGAGCAAGAGTGACCAGAAAAAATTAACAGAATTGACTGTGACAGAAAGATGAGTGATGGTTCACCACTATTGTATTAGTTTATCCTTTTATTCCCATGTGTGTTCACATGTAAATACTTACATATTATATAGGTTAAAATTCCTAAAGGAATACTTCTCCTTTTTATCAAACCTCTTTCCCCTTCAGGTATTTGAAACTAATGAAACCAGAAAGGAAAGATAACAACGAAGCTGAAACTGCAAGGTGTTCACATTTCTTTGGCAAATTTCACACTTCTCAACAAATACTGAAATTCCATTTACATGGGTTCATGCTTGCTCTAGTCAGCTCACACCTAGCACTGGTGTGCTAATTACAACTCCCATTCAAGTGCAACTTGCAGTGAAGTTGTTCTAAAAAAATCCCAAACAAATACAAAACCCCCACCTTCATGGTAAGGTTGTTATTTTGTATTTATAATCTTTCAGCAGTAATCCAGGCAGGTGGAGAGATTATTCACTTTTATTAAATTTATTTTATTTTTTTTTCCCTTTCCAAGATTTTTTTACTTCACTAGTAGATGGCAGACATTTCCCTATTATTTAAATGGGAATAGATAGAAATAGCAATTCCTATTTTTGATGTATGGCTACATAGGCCATAATCTTGACCAGGGTATCAATCACAACTATTTATTTGGTATGCTTGAAGACTTCAGAGTATTGATTGGTACAATTAATTACTATTTACATTACTGATGACCAGTTACTTTACTCATTATTTTATAACACAGCTAAAAGCTAGTCACTTGAGGAAACCTCTGAAACAATCCAAATGAAAAAAATTTTACATACAAAGAAAAATCCTCTCCCCTGAACTAATCTGTCAAAACTAGGATGGTACAAGTACTAATTTAAACATTTTTAGCTTTAATGATGCAGTGATCAAAACACTATACACCAAACATATGGTAGTCTTCTGTTCAAGCAAGAAACGTGGGCAGGACACAATGACCCAACCTTATTAAACATGGTTAACAACCACCTACTAAGAGGAGGAAGCTTTATGAAGTTATCAGGTAAGGCTCTGCACTCCCTACTTTGTTTAGGTCTAATGAGCTGAGTAGAGAGTAGGTGGATCACAGAAGCACAACGCTTCATACAACAGATCTGTTATGGTCCTAGAGATCTGGTATGAGACAACTGTTGCTATCTAAGCAAAGTTAATGCAAAGTAACAGGTGTAGCAAAATGTCACCAAGGTATTAAAGAACAAACTACTGCAGGGGAGGAGAGTACAGTGAAGTTGTAGGGAAGATGGAGGAATACTGGATTTTTTTTTGCATTTAAAAATCAGGAAAGGGAAAAAGCTAACTTCTGAGGATTCTAGACTAATAGTTTATCTTTGAAATTTAAAAATAAGGGAAAGCACTCACAGGAGGAAAAAGATGGTTTTGGAGCCTAAGGCAGCATGCATGTCCATGGTGCAAACAGAGCAGCTAGGGCTCAGCTTGATCTCATTTGGCTTATAAATTCCTAGTTCAGTAAAAACATGTTTTTATTTCCAGTAAAATTGTTCCTAATTTCAAAAGGGTAAAATGATTACCTGGTCATATAGAGAAACTTTGGTTTCTAAAAACATAAGAATTACAAATTAATCTACACCAGCCTTCTATGTGGAAATTCTCAATTTCAAAGGGAATGAAAGATAGAAAGGTTAAAAATGAGGATCAGAACTGGAAAAAAAAAAAAGAAGATGGAAGTGCTGGATTTATTCATTTCAACCATCTTTCCCCTTGAAGGGAAAATTCAAATTGTAACTGCTCAGCAATGGTAACTAACAGACAAAGGAATGATCTGGCCCGGAGGGCAAGAAGGCCTGCCTGATGAGATAAGAAATGCCACGGTATTGTCTTGTAACAATCGTGGAATGCAAGTGCTCGGGGGCCACTTTTGGTAAGCACAACTGGTGCTGGGGGATGAACCAAACACTGGGCTAAGGTGTCTGATGTGGCCTGATACCCACGCTCACATGATTGGCACAGGTGTAAGCGTATATAAGGAATCAGCTCATTCTGTATCCTTGCAGACTCCTTGTAGAACCCTTTATTGAATGATCTGTGCAACATCTGTTCAGAAAGGGTCAATTGCCTCTGGTTTTACTCCAAAAAAACCGATTGTATCTTTATTTAGCCCCAGACCAGAAGAAAAGAGATCTAAAGATTTTTGCAAACATTCTGGAAGTAGAAACATAGAGAGAATTTAATTGCTTCCTGCCAGCTTGCAGATACTCAAGTGAGTATCTAAGTAGAAGTTAACTTGTGCATCAAAAGACTGGTCCTTTGGGACAGATGAGCTCAGTAAGGGAATATTTAGGGTATATGCTGGTTAAAACCCATCTAAATCCAGATTACTGCAGTTCTGCCTTTCCCTCTACTCCCCACCATACTGTGAGCATGTTGTAAGTTGGTCTGGAAAGCTCATTGGTATGAAAATTAAGCTGAAAAAACCAATAGCTTTCTGCTAGATCAAACACTCTGTATCTCCATGAATGCTAATACTAGAGTGGGAAAGGAAGAGGAGAAAGTGGGAAGGTGCACCCCACACAGCAGGGTTATTTTTCTCTTTTACCTTTCTCTGTAAAGATACCTCATAGCTTTGGATTTTTTTTCTTCTTGCTGTTGTTTTGTTCACTTTTTGGTGTGCATTTCCCTGATGTTTAAATTCATGTGAATCCTATTGCTCATTATTTTTTTTTTATATATAAGCATAAATGTACGTTTAATTTGCCTCAACAGGTACAATAAAAATTCCCTAACACCCTAAACAATTGTCTTATATCACAAATGCAGACCAAGGTTTAACACCTACAAGGGCGCCTTTTCTAACTTGCAGATTTAAGTGTAGAAATAATTGCAACCAAATCCAAACCAAAAAACACTTTAGACATTGCAGATGGGGTCTGTAAAGATGATGCTTATGTCTAAAAATGTCAGTGTCATCCCCAAGTTTTTCCCCACTTGTGATTTTAGTTCTAAATTACAAAGAGGGCAAATGTGATCTCTGACACAAAGACAGTGTGTTTATAGATACCAAAAGATTAATGAAATAATATCCCACTCATAATTTGGTGTTAGAAATTCATACTAGAGACAACAGTATTATGAAAAAAAGCATAGCTATCAGAGGGGCTAATAAGTACAATTTCCTAATGTTTTCCTTTTTTTGTAACTTTGTGAAATTAATTCCTTAGACAAGGGTTTTGTTTGTTTATTTGTTTTTAATTACATATATCTGCTTCAAGATGATTTGTTTTGGAAGACTTTATTCAAGCAATTAAACTTCTCAAAATAAAAGCTAGCAGACAAACTCCTGTGAAGTTAAAAATTCTATTCTTACAACTGTTCTAGTGCTTCTGTACTTTGAACAGCAATGCAACATTGAGTCACCAAGGCAAGCTGCTCCGGTGCTAGCCCTGTCTGCAGCAGCGTACCAGATCTTGGCGTATAGCGGGATTTCCTGAGGCAGGGAAATGCCAGGGCAGCAGAGAGACCCACCAGGAGCTGGCAGCTCGAGAGAGAGAGACTGATGAGGCCTGGGCATTGCCAGAGCAACCACAGCCAGCCACCCCACACACCTATAAAAATCAGCCTAGGGAGCATAAGCAACCAGGGTGTGGTGTGGTGCAGTGCTTTGTGTGGAAGGGTGTGTGGGAAGGGCATCATCACCCTACCAGCTCAAAAGGTGGGTTCAGTTGGTGGTCATCACCCTCCCAGAAGGAGCTTAGCTATGGTATCCACCTAGCAGAAAACTATGTCCTCTGCACTCACCAGAACTGATGTGGCTACTCAGACAGAGCTCCCACAAAAACATGCAGCCATCCAGGTCTTGGGCTGCAGGGAGTGCCAGAGCCTTTAACTAGTACCGATGGCAGTAGTGAGAACAGCTGTGTTAGGTGTGACCAGGTGGATGATCTGCTTAGCTTGGTGGCAGAGCTTGAGAGGAATTGGACAGGTTAAGGAGCATCAGGGAGTCTGAGAAAGAGATAGACTGGTGGAACCATGCTCTGCCCTCCCTGAGACAGGAACAGCCACCAGAAAAACCATAAGATCAAGGGGATCCTGTATCCTTCTCCCCACCAGGCAGAAGGCAGTAGTTTAAAAGAAAGGAGTGAATGGAGGCAAGTCTTTGCTTGGGGGGGCAGGCGAACTCCCTCCTTGCCTACCCCACCTTCCCAGGTGCCCCTACATAACAGGTATGAGGCTTTGGATTTGGAAGGTTGGTCAATGAATGATGTGGATGATGGTCCATCTACACCAGAGGTGCTGCCGAGGTCAGAAAGGCCTATCCCATGTATTGTTGTCCCAAATCTGGGTTCTTTACCCAGTGTGCAAGCCAATAACACACAGAGCAGCGGTATTTCCAAGTTTATTCCATTAACGCGCAGAAATGGGGTGCTTGTCCCAAAACGGGAGCACACCTTAGTTTCAAAAATTTCCCTGTTTATACACTGATTATTACATATTCTAACAATTAATACATATTCATTGTTATTCTCTTTAATGATTGGTCAAGATTTCTTTGCTTCCTATGTAAATTAGTGCGCAGACTCTGTTTTCTTCTTCCATTGTTCTCTTTTGAGTAGGTGGTATCATTTGGGTAGGTGGTCAATGAGTCTGTGGTCGCAATCTGCTCCTATCGGAATTACCTTTTACCTGCTTCTCCTCTAATCTGGGCAGTTCCAGGTGTTTTTTTCTGTTTGATGACCAGGCCTACAGTTTATCATTCTCCTGACAGGAATATCCTGCTTATCAAAAAAGCTACATTGTCTAGTAGTTAGTTCCTTAATCTAATCTTAGATAAATCATGTCTAGTTACTATTTCTCTATAATCAAATAGGGTTGGGGCTGTGTGGAGGACTTCTTTTAGCAGCAGTGGCAAGTTCCCTTGGTTGCTTTGGTTACATGTTACATTTCATTTTTCTAGTTAATATTAATTTTACTACGACATCGTGAACACCTCCACGAGGAAGAAAAGACAGGTTATAGTTGTAGGTGACTCCCTTCTGAAGGGAACAGAGGGTCCAATATGCTGGTCAGACCCTCCTCTTAGGGAAGTCTGCTGCCTCCCTGGGGCCCGGGTTAAGGACATCACTAGGAAACTTCCTAGGCTGATACAGCCCTTGGACTATTACCCATTATTGCTTTTCCATGTTGTGGCCCTGACAAAGCCCTGACAAAGATCAGATAAGATCTGACAAAAGCCCACCAAAACCTAATAAAGACCTGACAAAAAACTTCCTGCCACAGTTCTTGTTATGCCCACACAGTGGTGATCATTTAGGTCGAAAGGTGAAGAAGTTGGGGTCTTCGGTCAATGGGAGGCTACATGACCATATATGACCATAGTTCAGATTTGAATTGGATATAAATGGGGCCCCTTGAGAAAGTAATTTTGAGTTGGTCTCCCTCAGAGCAGCAGGTCTGTGGTTGGGGGCTCTCTGCATGGGTTGGGACACCACCTATGGTTCATCTTCTGTACAGATTGCGAGACCTCATCTTACATAGGTGAGTGATTATGCGCATTTTGGGTCACTGACCGTAAACCTTAAGAATTCTTAAGTTGGCGGTGTAGTATTAACTCCCAAGCAACATCCTGAACCTGTGGATTTTTAATGTTTGTTGGAGTCTCAAAGCGGTTTCAGTTAGAGTAAAACTTAGTTTGATTTTGTTACCATCGTGTAAAAATAAATCCCATTTTTAGTTTGTTAGTTGGTCTGGCTTGGTTTGTGAGGTTCCACGACACATGTGGGTGGCAATGAAGCTGCAATGTGTAGTCCAAGGGCAATCAAAAGAGATTTCAGGGACTTGAAATGGTTGGTAAAGGAATCTGGGGCACAGGTAAGTTTTTCCTCTGTCCTTCCAGTTGCAGGCAGTGATATTGGAAGAAACAGACGGACCCAGTCTGTTAATACATGGCTACGTGGCTGGTGTCACCACCAGAATTTTGGGGTTTCAATAATGGGATGATTTACTCGGTACCAAGCCTGCTGGCATTGGATGGGATTCACCTTTCTCAAAGGGGGAAGAGTGTCTTTGCTCACGAGCTAGCGGGGATGATTGATTGACAGAGCTTTAAACTAGACTTGAGGGGGGAGGGGGATGATACCAGGGTTGCCTGTTACAAGCTGTGGGATGACACGCCAAGGTTAGAGAGACGGCGTGCTAGCGAGGGCCCTTAGCCTGTTGCTCTGCGACGTGCTGGCTACACTGCAGCACACTTGAAGTCTTACAGAGATGAACCAGGGGCTCCTGAGGTAGTAGGAGCCAACAGGGGAACACCAGTGAAATACCTCAAAGGAATTAAGGGGTGTTCCTCTAAAAAGGTGACACTTCTGGCAGCCCAGCTGAAGTGCCTCTACACCAATGCACACAGCATGGGCAACAAACAGGAGGAGCTGGAAGCCACCTTGCTGCTAGAAAGCTACAACCTAGATGCCATTACTGAAACTTGGTGGGACAAATCCCATGACTGGAGAGCTGCTATCAATGGCTACAGGCTGTTCAGAAGGGACAAGTGAGGAAGGAGGGGTAGAGGCATTGCCCTCTACATCAAGAAATGGCTAGAGTGTGAAGAGCTGTCTCTGAAGAATGGCCACAAGCAGGTTGAAAGCTTATGGGTAAGAATTAGAGACCGAGGGAACAAAGGGAGTCTTGTGGTTGGTGTCTACTACAGGCCGCCTGATCAAGGGGAGCCTATTGATGAAGACTTCTTACTCCAGCTACAGGAGGCATCGTGCTTGCAGGCTCTTGTCCTGCTGGGGGACTTCAACCACCCTGACATCTGCTGGAAAAGTAGCACAGTGAGCTGTAGGCAATCCAGGAGACTCCTGGAATGCACTGAGGATACCTTCTTAGGCTGGGTAATAGACAGCCCCACCAGAGGGGATGTGTTACTGGACCTGATGGTCACCAACGCAAGTGAGCTCATTGGTGACGACAGGATTGGAGGCAGCCTGGCCTGCAGTGATCATGCACTGGTGGAGTTCGCAGTCCTGAGGGATATGGGTCAGGGGAAGAGTAGCCAGGACCCTGAATTTTAGGAAAGCAAACTTCCAGCTCTTCAAGGAGTTAGTCAATGGGACCCCCTGGGAAACTGCCCTCAGGGACAAGGGAGCAGCACAGAGCTGGCAGATCTTTAAGGAAGCTTTCCACAGAGTGCAAGAGCTCTCAGTCCCCAAGAGTAAGAAAATCAGGAAAGGAAGGCAAGAGACCAGCATGGCTGAGTTGAGACCTGCTGGTCAAACTAAAGGGCAAGAAGGAAATGCACAGGCAGTGGAAGCAAGGACAGGTATCCTGGGAAGAGTATAGGGATGCTGCCCGGTTGTGTAGGGATGGGGTCAGGAAGGCCAAGGCACAGCTGGAGATGAACTTGGCAAGGGATGCAAAGGATAATTAGAAGGGCTTCTATGGGTATGTCTGCCAGAAAAGGAAGGTCAAAGAAATCGTATACCCCTTGATGAAAATGATGGGAAAACTGGTAACAACAGACGAGGAGAAGGCTGAGGTTCTCAACAATGTTTTTGTCTCAGTCTTCGCGAGCAACCTCTCTCCCCACACCTCTCGAGTGGATGGATGGCAAGAGCGGGACTGGGGGAGCAAAGTCCTTCCCATCATAAGAGAAGATCAGGTTCATGACCACTTGAGGAACCTGAACACACAGAAGTCTATGGGACCTGATGAGATGCACCCCAGAGTCCTGAGGGCATTGGCTGATGTAGTTGCCAAGCCAGTCTCCATGATATTTGAAAAGTCATGGCAGTCAGGTGAAGCCCCTGGTGACTGGAAAAAGGGAAACATTGCAGCCATTTTTAAAAAGGGTAGAAAGGAGGACCCTGGGAACTACCACCCTGTCAGCCTCACTCACCTCTGTGCCTGGGAATATCATGGAACAGATCCTCCTAGAAGCTATGCTAAGGCACATGGAGGACAGGGAGGGGATTTGAGACAGCCAGCATGGCTTCACCAGGGGCAAGTCCTGCCTGGCCAACCTAGCGGCCTTCTATGATGGAGTGACTGCATCAATGGACAAGGAAGAGCTACGGATGCCATCTATCTGGACTTCTGCAAGGCCTTTGACACTGTCCCCCAAAACATCCTTCTCTCTAAGTTGGAGAGATATGGATCTGATGGGTGGGCTGTGTGGTGGATGAAGTTGAATGGTCACATTCAGAGGGTAATTGTCAACAGCTCAATGTCCAGATGGAGAGGGGTGACAAGTGGTGTCCCTCAGGGATCTGTATTGGGACCAGTACTGTTCAATATCTTCATCAATGACATAGACAGTGGGATTGAGTGCACCCTCAGCCAGTTTGCAGATGACAGCAAACTGAGTGGTGTGTCTGTCATGCCTGAGAGATGGGATGCCACCCAGAGGGACCTGGAAAAGCTTGAGAAGTGAGCCCATGTGAACTTCATGAACAACAAGGCCAAGTGCAAGATCCTGAACCTGGGTCTGGGCAGCCCCAGTATCAGTACAGACTGGGGGATGAACGGATTGAGAGCAGCCTTGTGGAGAAGGACTTGGAGATGCTACTGGATGAAAATCTGGACATGAGCCATCAACGTGCCCTCACAGCCCAGAAGGCCAACCGTATCCTAGGCTGCATCAAAAGAAGTGTGGCCAGCAGGGCGAGGGAGGTGATTCTGTCCCTCTACTCCGCTCTGGTGAGATCCCACCTGGAGTACTGTGTCCAGCTCTGGAGCTCTCAGCACAGGAAATACATGGACCTTTTGGAGCGGGTCCAGAGGTGGGCCACAAAAATGATCAGAGGGATGGAACAGCTCTCCTGTAAGGAAAGGCTGAGAGAGTTGGGGTTGTTCAGCCTGGAGAAGAGAAGGCTCTGGAGAGACCTTATAGCAGCCTTCCAGTACCTGAAGGGGGCTTATGAGAAAGATGGGGACAGACTTTTTAGTAGGGCCTGTTGCAATAGGACAAGGGGTAATGGTTTTAAACTGAAAGAGGAAGATTTAGACTTTAGATTTTTTACAGTAAGTGTGGTGAAACACTGGAACAGGTTGCCCAGGGAGGTGGTAGATGACTCATCCCTGTAAACATTCAAATTCAGGTTGGACAAGGCTCTGAGCAACCTGATCTAGTTGAAGATGTCCCTGCTCATTGCAGGGGGATTGGACTAGGTGACCTTTAAAGGTCCCTTCCAACAGAAACCATTCTATGATTTTATTGAGGGAATGGGGGAAAACTTCTCTACTAAGTAAAGCAAGGAGTGGTATGAGAAAGACAGGTGATTGATGTAGCTATTTGTGTTAGCTATTAATGACCACACTTTGAGAAGGGAATGAGGCATATATCATTAAACAGCCCAGTTTGGTAGGGACCTTAAAAGATCTTCTGGTCCAATCTGTCGTGGGAAAGGGAGCCTATATGAGATTATCTAGCACTCTGTCCAATCGCATCTTGAAAACTTGCAGTGATGGGGACTCCACCACATCCCTGGGAAGGTTGTTCCAGTGAATGATTGTTCTCACTGTAAAAAGTTTCTTTCTTATATGGAGATTAAACCTCTCCCAGTGCAACTTGAACCCATTGCTCCTTGTCTTCTCCATGTGTCTCCTTGTGACGAGAGAGCCTCCATCCTCTTTGTAGCTGCCCTCTAACTACTGGAATACTGTGATTAGGACCCCCTGAGCCTTCTCTTCTCCTGGGAGAAAAGACCCATCTCCTTCAGTGTTTCCTCATAGGACAGGTTCTCCAACCCTTTGATTGTCTTCATGGCCCTCCTTTGGACCCTCTCCAGTCTATCCGCATGTATCTTGAATTGTGGGGACCAGAACTGGACGTGGCCTGACAAGCGCTGAGTACAGTGGGATGATCACATCTCTGTCTCTGCTAGTAATGACCCTGCGGATACAGCCCAGGATCCCCATTTGCTTTTTTTTCTGCAGTGGCACACTGCTGACCTGTGTTCAGCTTGTTGTCCACCAGGTCCCTTTCAGCAAGGCTGCTCCCCAGCCACATGGATCCTAGCCTGTACTGGGCTGCTTAACCTGCTGAATGTGTTGTATAGTTTATTTGCTCTTTGTGTTTGTATGTAGTGGTTTAAATATGCTATTCTGCTGTGGTTTTTGTTACATCTATAATATGATAAATTGGATAATGGTTTTACCTGCATATCTTGGGCATCACGTAATGGATTCTATTACTAATTGCACTTTCAATTTTACCTTGGGAAAGTTTACTGCACCCTTTTATGCTCATGCCAAATTGACACCACTAGAGCTAGGGGATTTTGGAAATGATTGTTACTTTCCCAACACTGTGATATTATTGTTGATTATCCTGAATGTGTTGCAGGGGTGGTTTTATATTAAACTTTGGTGCAGGAGTAGGTGTATGACATGCACTGCTGCTACTCAAATCCCACGAGCCACTCCGCCACCTGAACCGGCAGAAGCCACTCCACCCCCACAGAGCATGAATGACACAACAGATGATGTTACTTTGTTGTAGAATGTGATCAGGAGGATGAGAGTCGGAAAATGAAGGAACTTGTTGCTGAATACAAAGAAAGGATAAAGTGTTTACAACAGGCTGCGAAGAGTGCTGAAGCTAAGAATGCTCAGCAGACTCAGATGGCTGCACAAAAGGCAGAACACATTCACTGGAAAAAGAGCCAAGGGAAACAGGATTTGGAAGATTTAATGGCAGTTCAGAGTGAGGATTGGGATCCAGAAACATGGGATGGAGTCATCTGGGAATCAAGTAAGCATAAAGATGAAGAGTGCAATATGGCAGTTGTTTGGATCCAAATAATATCCCAGGGTCCACAAGATCCATCTCATGGTGTGTCCAAATGACTTCATATGGCCCCTAAGCTAAAAGACATTACTCTAACAGTTACTAGGGAAAAAGGGGAGGCAGGTTTTTGTTTCTGTCTTTACAGGTATAACAGAGAAATCAAAATGGCCACTTCCTGGGTGATATGGTCAGCTTCACATGGGGGATATATATTGCTGAATCATCCAACGCCACAACTGGATGGAATAACGCAACCATTTTTGAACAGTCAATCAAAACTGAAGCCACAGAGAACATAACTTTGACCACCATCTCAAGTAGCAAAGATAGAACTGTCAGAATGCGATAACTTTTTCATAAGAAGTAGGGGTGGTGTGGAAATCAGGCAAAGGATGCAACATTTCCCTATGTGGAGAAACCACCAACAATGCAGAATGAGGCACCAACAGTAAATCAGGAATAATTTGGTAACATAGGAAAAACAACCAATAGCGTCAAAAGGGAAATGTGTTTATGGAAAACCAGTTAAATAACACTGTTTATTTAGATTTAGGAGACAGCTTAAATAGCTAAAACCAGCTTTTTCATATAATGGATCAGGCTCATGATCAGGTGGATATTAAATGAATATTGTTAATATATTACAATCCATCCCAACACAAATCTTTCAAGAACTTCAGTGTTATCTTCCTTACAGCCTAAAGGCCCCTCTTTCAATATTGCTGTCACATCTTTATCCAAGTCCTCATACAGGTTAGACATATTCCATTACGCTCCTCTTGTTTTTTTCATCTTAACTAACAATTTTCTTGTGGTACCATATCAAATGCTTTACTAAAATCCAGCTATATTAAATTTACCATGCTCCCTTTGATAATATGTCCAATCTAATTTTACCCTCTTTCAGTTTAAAAGTGTTGCCTCTTGTCCTGTCACTACAGGCCTTGGTAAAAGATCTCTCTCCATCTTTCTTATAAGCCCCCTTTAAGTATTGAAAGACTGCAATAAGGTCTCCCCAGAGGCTTCTCTTCTCCAGGCTGAACAACCCCAACTCTCTCAGCCTGTCTTCATAGCAGAGGGGCTCCAGCCCTCTGATCATCTTTGTGGCCCTCCTCTGGACCCATTCCAAGAGGTCCATGTCCTTCTTATGTTGGGGGCCCCAGAGCTGGACACAGTATTCCAGGTGGGGTCTCACAAGAGCAGAGTAGAGGGGCAGAATCACCTCCCTCAACCTGCTGGCCACGCTTCTTTTGATGCAGCCCAGGATACTATTGGCTTTCTGGGCTGTGAGCGCACATTGCTGGTTCATGTCCAATTTTTCATCCACCAGTATCCCCGAGTCCTTCCCTGCAGAGCTACTCTCAATCCCTTCATCCCCCAGTCTGTATTGATACTGGGGATTGCCCTGACCTACATGCAGGACCTCACACTTGGACCTAAGGGAGAATACTGCCACCCAGGACCCTGGGCGTCTCCAGCCCCAGGAGGAGGCCCCAGGCACTCCCTGAAGCCAGAGACTTGGATGCTGGCATCCACCCTTAGGAATTCTGTTTGGGTTGAGGCCTCTGATGTGCTAGAGACAATTGGGAGGTGTGTTCTGGTTGAAACACTGAATCATCAGATGAAGGAGCTGCAAGAGGAGGTGAGAAGGCTTTGCACCGTCAGGGAGAATGAGCAGGATATTGACAGGGTCTTTGCAGAGACTCTACAGAGCCAAGAATCCAAGCCCTATGTTGGAAGGAAGGAGGGCCAGATAGAGACTACCCTCAAAGAAATGGTGGATGGAAACTCCCAAGGTGGGGGAAGCTGGAAAGTTATCACTTCCGGCAACACAGCTAAGGCTTCTTCACCTCTGGTTCTGCAGTTACAGAACAGGTACAATGCCCTGGCAACAGGTGAAGAAGAACCCCATTCAGGGAAGGTGTCAGAGCCAACTAAGCCTCAACCAAGTGTCTGCACAAAGAAAAGGAGGTTGATATTGCATGTAATAGAGGTATCCATCTGCCAACCTGACCTGATGTCTCAGGAGGTTTGCTGTTTACCGGGCACTTGGATCTGGGATGTTGCAGAGACCATGGAGGCTTGTCAGACTCTTGGACTATTATTCCTGTCTGTTCATCTGTACATGCACCAACAATACTGCCAGTGAAGACCCTGAGTGTATCAAGGGTGAGGGTGAAGGGCATAGGGGCCCAGGTAGTGTTCTCATACCTGCACATGAAGGGAAAATGCTTGAGTGTTTCATGGTGGCTTAGATGTCTTGCCCTGTGCAATACTGAGGGCCTTTCATTTCCAGTCCTGTAGCCTACCTTTCACTCTCACCTCTTTAACCTCTCATCTATACACCCACAATGTTGCTGTGGCAGTGCCCTTACTCTGATGTCCCAACTGCTCTTTTCTCACAGTCTTACACTGGCAGATTCTAAACCACTGTCTGTCATGTTGAGATTCTTTTGGAAAGTGATTGCTCTTGACGTGTGAATCACTGTTTTCTTCCTCTGTCTCCTCATCCTTCACCTTGTAGCTTCTAGTGTATAATGTCATAATATGATTTCCTCATCCTTCCCTTTGTAGCTTTTAGTTTATAACTTTAGAGCCTAGTAATAACATAGTCAATAATAGTTATTTACAAATCCAATATATATTACCAAATAAATTCACATCTGTACAAAATCAAGGGTTCTCTAATTAGCATTAATAGCAGGAATGACCAATCTCTGTTCTCTCTGTTCTCCGCTCTCTCTCCCTCTCTCTCTTCCCTCAAAAGTTAGGAAAGAGCATCTTTGCCAAAAGGTTGACCAACCTGGTGAGCTTTAAACTACAAACATCGGGGCTGGAAGATCATAGAATCATAGAACCATAGGGTTGGAAGGGACCTCTGGAGATCATCTAGTCCAACCCCCCTGCCAGAGCAGGGTCACCTAGAGCAGGGTGCACAGGAACACGTCCAGGCGGGTTTTGAATGTCTCCAGAGTTGGAGACTCCACCACCTCTCTGGGCAGCCTGTGCCAGGGCTCTGCCACCCTCAAAGTAAAGAAGTTCCTCCTCATGTTTAGGTGGAACTTCCTATGCTCAAGTTTGTGCCCATTACCTCTTGTCCTGTCACTGGGTACCAATGAAAGGAGCCTGGCCTCATCCTCCTGACACCCCCCCTTTCAGTATTTATAAGCATTGATAAGGTCCCCCCTCAGTCGTCCTTTTTCCAGACTGAAGAGACCCAAATCCCTCAGCCTTTCTTCATAAGAGAGGTGTTCCAGTCCCCTCAGCATCTTGGTAGCCCTTTGCTGTCCCCTCTCCAGCAGTTCCCTGTCCCTCTTGAACCGGGGAGCCCAGAACTGGACACAGTACTCCAGATGTGGCCTCACCAAGGCAGAGTAGAGGGGGAGGATGACCTCCCTCGACCTGCTGGCCACACTCTTCTTGATGCAGCCCAGGGTGCCATTGGTCTTCTTGGCCACCAGGGCACATTGCTGGCTCATGGTCATCCTGTTGTCCACCAGGACTCCCAGGTCTCTTTCCACCGAGCTGCTCTCCAGCAGGTCAGCCCCAACCTGTCCTGGTGCAGGGGGTTATTCCTCCCCAGGTGCAGCACCCTACACTTGCCCTTGTTGAATTTCATAGGGTTTCTCTCCGCCCAACTCTCCAGCCTGTCCAGGTCTCTCCATATGGCGGCACGGCCTTCCACTGTGTCAGCCACCCCCCCCAGCTTTGTGTCATCACAAACTTGCTGAGGGTGCCCTCTATCCCCTCATCCAGGCCATTGATGAGTATATTGAAGAGGACGGGGCCCAGTACTGACCCCTGGGGAACACCACTCGTCACTGACCTCCAACTAGACTCTGTGCCCCTAATCACGACCCTCTGAGCTCTGTCTTTCAACCAGTTATCTATCCACCTTACTGTCCATTCATCTAACCCGCACTTCCTAAGCTTCCCTATGAGGATGCTGTGGGAGACCATGTTGAAAGCCTTGCTGAAGTCAAGGTAGACCACGTCTACCGCCCTCCCCTCATCTCTCCATCCAGTCATGCCATCGTAGAAGGCTATCAGATTGGTCAGACATGATTCCCCCTTGGTGAATCCATGTTGACTACTTCCGATAGCTTTCTTTTCCTCCACATGCCTTGAAATGACGCCCAGAACGAGCTGTTCCATCATCTTTCCAGGGATGGAGGTGAGGCTGACCGGCCTGTAGTTCCCTGGGTCCTCCTTCTTGCCCTTTTTGAAGACTGGAGTGACATTGGCTTTCCTCCAGTCCTCAGGCACCTCGCCTGTTCTCCAGGACCTTTCAAAGATGATGGAGAGCGGCCCAGCAATGACTTCTGCCAGCTCCCTCAGCACTCTCGGGTGCATCCCATCGGGGCCCATGGACTTGTGAATATCTAATTGATCTAATTGATCTCTCGCTCGATCCTCCTCAACCCAAGGGAAGTCTTTCTCTTTCCCTGTTACTTTCCCCAAGGCCTGGGTCTCCTGAGGGCTGGGCCAAGCAGTAAAGACCGAAGCAAAGAAGGCATTCAGTAACTCCGCCTTCTCGGCATCCTCCATCACCATGGCTCCTGTCTCATTCAACAGTGGGCCCACAACTTTTCTGGTCTTCCTTTTGCTTCCAATGTACTTGAAGAAACCCTTCCTGGTGAGCTTGATTACAACCCACAGTTAAGTGAAGACATGGTGAATGGGGTGGAAAGCAAAGGGTGCAGGGCAACAGATACAAGAGAGACCTTTGGAACAACAAAACAGGGTCAAAGGAAGCCCACCTCAAGAATATGTGCATAAATCCATACAGCCTGGAAAATAAGCAGGAGAAATTAGAGCTCCACATGTGCATGCAGAACTATGACATCACTGGAATAACTGAGACGTGATGGGAGAGTTTGTGCGATTGGAGCTCTGTGACAGATGGATACAGGCTCTTTAGGAAACACAGGCAGGGAAGACTGGGAGGGGGGGTGCCCTCTATGTGAATTAGTATCTCAAATGTATGGAGTTCTATGGAATGGGCAATGGGATTGTTGAGAGCTTGTGGGTCAGGATCAGAGGAGAGGACAGTAAGGGTGACCTCATGGTGGGAGCTTGTCACAGACCAACCAATCAGGGTGAGAAAGCAGACAAAGTCTTCTTTAAACAATTTGAGGAAGGCCCCAGATCTCAGGCCTGGGTTCCTGGTGGTGGGGGGCTTTAATTGCCTTGACATCTGCTGGAAGGGCAACACAGAGCGACACAGGCAATCCAGGAGGTTTCTGAAGAGTGCCAGTGGTAACTACTTGATACAGGTACTAGAGGGGCTAACCAGTGGTGACGCTCTCCTGGTTCTGCTACTCATGAACAAGGAAGAACTACTCAGGGATATGATAAAATGTCAGCTTTGGCTGTAGTGACCATGAAATCCTGAAGTTTAAGATCCTGAGGGGAGTGAGGAATGAAAGAAACAGAGTACAGACCCTGGACTTCAGGAGGGCAGACTTGGGCTTATTTAGGGAACTGGTAGGTGGGATCCCATAGGAGTCAGCTCTGAAAAGCAAAGGAACTCAGGAAAGCTGGCAGGTCTTTAAGGGCAACTTCCTCCAAGTGCTAGAAAGATCCATTCTAATGCTCAGAAAATCAAGCAGACATATCAGGAGACCGGCTTGGCTGAACAGGGAACTCACAACTGAGCTCCAATGCATAAAGGACTCATGCAGAAGCTGGAAGCGAGGACAGACTTCAAAGGATGAATTTTGAAACATTGCCTAAGCATGCAGGGGTGGTAATAGGAAAGCCAAAATTCACATAGAGTTGATGCTTGCAAGGGGCACCAAGGACAACAAGAAGAGCTTCGTATCCCTACATTAGTAGTAAAAGGCTGAAGAAGGAAAATGTAGGAGCATTTCTCAGTGGAGTGGACAAATATAAGACTAAGGTACTCAATGTCGTCTTTGTCTCAGCCTTCACTAACAAGGTCTCCCAGGCCTTTGTGCTTAGATAAAGGATTCAAGGAGGAGAACGACCAACAGGGAGAGAGTCAGGGATTACTTGAGAGAACTTAACCCATACAAGTCCATGGGACCAGATGGGATACACCTGAAGATGCTGAAAGAGCTGTCTGATGTCACTGTGAGGACACTCTCTATCATCTTTGAAAAGTCATGGAGATTGGGGGAGGGCCCCAACAACTGGAGAAAGTTAATGCACCCAATCCCCCAAAAGGACAGTCAGTCTCACGTCAGTCCCTGTGAAAATCCTCTTGAAACATATTTCTGGGCACATGAAGGAGAAGGTAGTGACTGGTAAGAGTCAGCATGGATTTACCTAGGGTAAGTCATGCCTGTCTAACCTGATTGCCTCCTATGATATGACTGGATTTGTAGATGAGGGGAGAACACTGGATGTTATTTACCTTGACTTTAGCAAAGCTTTTGACGCTGTCTCCCACAATATTCTTGTATCCAAGTAAGTACATTATAGTCTGGACGAGTGGAAAACCAGACAGGTACAAAACTGCTTGGATGATCAGGGTCAAAAGGTAGTGGTTAATGGTTACTGTGCCTGGAGGCTGGTAACAAGTAGAGTCTATCCTGGGACCTGTCCTGTTTAATATCTTTATCAATGACCTGGAGGAGGCAACGGAGTGCACTCTCAGCAAGTTTTCAGATGACACCAAGCTGGGGGGTGGAGTGGAGTTGGGTTCCAGTTGACATACACTAGGGCAGGACTGACATACAGAGGGACCTAGACAGGCTGGAGGAATAGGCCAACAAGAACCTTATGAAATTCAACAAGGCCAAATGCCAAGTCCTGCACCTGGGAAGGAAGAACACCTTATAATGATACAGGCTGGGGATTGACTGGCTGGGGAGTGGCTCTGCTGAAAAGGATCTGGGGTAGACAACTGTTGTGGTTTAACCCCAGCCGGCAACTAAGCACCACACAGCCACTTGCTCACTCTCCCCTGGTGGGATGGGGGAGAGAATCAGAAGAGTAAAAGTGAGAAAATGCATGGATTGAGAAAAAGACAGTTTAATAAGTAAAGCAAAAGCCACGCACACAAGCAAAGCAAAACAAGGCATTCATTCCCTGCTTCCCATCGGCAGGCAGGTGTTCAGCCATCTCCAGGAAAGCAGCGCTCCATCACACATAACAGTGACTTGGGATAACAAAATGCCATAACTCTGACCGTCCCCCCTTCCTTCTTCTTCCCCCAGCTTTTTATTGCTGACCATGTCATCATATGATATGGAATATCCCTTTGGTCAGTTGGGGTCAGCTGTCCCGGCTGTGTCCCCTCCCAACTTCTTGTGCACCCCTAGCCTACTTGTTGGTAGGGCAGTGTGAGAAGCAGAAAAGGCCTTGACTCTGTGGAAGCGCTGCTCAGCAATAACTGAAACATCCCTGTATTAGCAACACTGTTTTCAGCAAAATTCCAAAACGTAGTCCCATACAAGCTACTATGGAGAAAATTAACTCTATCCCAGCCAAAACCAGCACAACAAGCTGAACATGAACAAGCAGTGTGCCCTGGCAGCAAAGGCAGCCAACAGTATCCTGGGCTGGATTAACAGGAGCATAGGTAGTAGATTGAAGGTAGGGATCATCCCCCTCTAATCAGCACTCCTTGGACCACATCCAGAAGACTGTATCAGGATTTGGGTCCTCCAATAAAAGAAAAACATTGATGGTGTGAGTTCAGCAGAGGGCCACCAAGATGGTCACAGGGCTGGAGCACATGGCCTGCGCAGAGAAGCTGAGGGAACTGGTCTTGTTCAGCCTGGAGAGGAAAAGGCTTGAGTAGCTTCCCAATACATGCAAAGAATTTACTAAGATGGAGCCAAGCTCTTCAGTGGTGCATGGCAGAAGGATGAGAGAGACAATGGGCAAAATTTGAAAGAAGAGGGGTTCAGACTGGATATGAAGAAAAAAATTTTCACCACAAGGACAGCCAAACAGTGGAACAGGTTGCCCAGAGAGGTCTTCAAGATTGGATCAAGCTCTGACCTTAACTGACTGATTTCCTTTGAGCAGGAATTTGGCCTAGAGATTTCCTGAGGTCCCTTCCAACCTGAATTTATCTATGGTTCTATGGAACTTGATCACTTAATTCAAAGTTTTTTTCTGTAACCAGGTTTCCTGTTGGCAGATGATATCTCCTCAACAACAACAAAAAGAGGAGTCAGAAAAGTTAATACAATGAAATTCTCCTTTTCAGTCATAAGCTTCCTTTTACTTAGGACATTTTTTCCTTGAGGTCAGAGGATTTTGTCCAGCTTTCTTATCTTGTTTTCTCTTGCTTCTAGTTTGATTCTGTATTCTAAACTATCAAATTTAGAGCCTAGACTAACATTTTTAAATTCATAAAGAGAAGAAAATGTAATGTTAAAACATCCCTGCCCTATGAAACAAAACTGAAAGCCGCCAAGGGGGGGGCAAGGAGAAAGGAAAGGAACGTATTTAACACTTCTGAAAGACAGGATTCCTTATTACTTGGGAGACACCCCTGATATCAGGAAACTGGTGTGTGGAAGAAGTCCCTTAAAGTCTTCATGTAGTTCGAGTGCCAGAAAAAAAGCATCTCAGCATAAACACTGAAGCACTCTCCCATTCAATGAAAGAGTTACCTAGTTTTGTGAAACAATTGAGAGAAACTCATCTGGCATCTGGAAATTTCTCTGTGAAGACTACTACGCTTATACTTATTGGAATGTTTCATTAAAATCTGTATTTATGTTGGAATGTCGAATGGGAAGTAAGGGAAGCATGCTAGTTGCTAAATATCCCTGCATATAATAGGGAAATCTAAAGAGGCAGCTTTCGTTTGTTCTGATGACATGGCAGAGAAAAACACTAATTTGGTTTCTGTACTAAAACATACACCCAGCTAAGCTAGCTTTTACTGCCTTGGGTAGTCCTTTAATTGGGATTTACAAATAACTGGATATTTACTTTGAATTTCCTGTCACAGGATTTAAAGGAATTATATATTGTATTTGATTACATTGAATATTTATCTCAAATGTTGCTAATTTGTCTATTTGAATTTATTTTGACCTCAGTTTAATAACTGTATAGCTCAACCTTTAGTTTGTATTTGCATTATTATAGCCTTTAGAGTTCCTAAACGTAGGCAACCCATCCT
Organism: Larus michahellis; assembly: GCF_964199755.1. Classification (NCBI taxonomy): domain Eukaryota; kingdom Metazoa; phylum Chordata; class Aves; order Charadriiformes; family Laridae; genus Larus; species Larus michahellis. The sequence continues at coordinate 3,999,207 of NC_133929.1, read as the reverse complement.
GTTTTGTTGGATGTTGTTCGAATACATAAGAAAAAGACTGTCCCTGCCCCCAAATGCTTACAACAGAACTCTAAGACAAGCCATGACAATGGAGGAAGTATATAGGGACTCCTCCCCCTTGTCAACATTATGCAGAGGTCTCTATACATAAGCAGTCAACTTGTATTCAAGAGTTTTGTAAGCATCATGGAAAAAGAATTTTTTTAAAAGAAAGATTTTAAGTAGAACAGAGACATGGTTCAATGAGTACAAGAAGCTCAAGTGTGAGGGGAAGCATGAGAGAAAGCACAGAGTTGTTTAGTAGTTTACTCCTAGTAAGATTTTTCTTGATTATTTTTTTTCTCCTGGATTATTAGCTGCAATAAAGAGTGCAAATTTGCTTTTGAAGAAGCAACTCAGGCTAGAGCCACTAAGACTTTTGGGTGGGTGTCTCCTGACCACCCTTTGGTCTAGATTAACCCCTTGGACTTTCATAAAGTAGAGATGAAACACTTACTGGTACTGAAAACTTAAGTTGAAGATGTAAACAATTTTAAGCATTTAAATGCTAAATGCATGAAAAAATGAAGCTTCGTGGCCTACTCCCTTTCTAATGAACCTGTCCCTCTATACTTGCCCCAAAACCACAGAGTTGAAAAAACAAAAAAGCCCCCCCCAAAATTCAAGGATTCAAATGAAATGCTCCTCTAATCCAAAGGAATAACTCCAAAGATGTTTTAATATTTAAATCTTTACATTTTTAAGAGCCTAAGTTTGCACTTCTGTGTTTTCCCAGCCTTAATATGACTAAGTGGTTCGATGCTAGCTCATACACAATCAAAATAAAGGAACTTGGCTTCTTCTGCCTAACTCATTCCCTTCAAAAGCTCAACCCACAACACAGGCATTTCTAATGACTAATGGACTCCATACACTTTCTACAATGGCAACCAATTCTGTGTTTAAAAAAACCTCAATTACTGGAAGAGGGAGTGGTATCCTTCTTAGTGCAGTAGTTACTTGGGTGGTAGAGATACAGATCTGAAGTGACTTAAGTCTGCTATGTTTAAAATTAAAAGTAGGAGCTCTGACCAGAAGTGCTTCCCTTCTGGAAAAGGTTCAAGGCTAGGGAAAGAGATAATTTCTTGAAGCTCTGTTTGTAATGCCTGAATTTAAAACACTCCACTCTTCCCAGCTTTTCTGCTGGTTAAAAGCCACAGCAAACTGAATGTTGCTGACCTTTTAGGCAGCTCCTGCTCATCATGCTCATTTTTTTGTAACCCATTTTGAAGCAATAAACTTTTCAACGCACTCTAAAGAGAACCTATAGATCACAGGATGAGTTGGAGTCCACTTTTGCAGTTATGTGCCTAAAAAATAAGGTATCCCCACTCTAACTCCTTTATTGCATATTGCCCAAGTTATCCCTGTACAAGCACAGATCAAACTGTAGCTGCAAAAAGGAAAACATGTATTCTGCCATTTGAAGCCACACACTCTGAAAGCTTGTTTATATAAAAATTGTAGCAAATTAGGTACTCAGTTCAGAAACCAAATAGGTTATACCGGTGCAGCTCCTCTGGTTTGAAAATGCCTTGTTTTTGAATTAATTTTATATTGATTTAGTTTACATCTGCTCCTTATTCAACTTAAGGAAATAACTGTATGGAAAAATAGGAATGTCTACACAGGAAGGCTGCACAAATTTGAGTAAATCAGAAACCTGAGATCCCCACATAGCTGAAGCCTGATACAGTGTTGCTGTTAAGCAATAGCTGAAGAGCTGTTTCTCAAGTTCTTTCTCAATAATGATGATGATTTTCAGTTGGAAAGTCAACAAAATACAAATCTCACAACTTCAGTTTGGATTAAAAGTTAGTTATATTTCTTCCTGAAGTTCAGTTGTCTAACATGTGAAATGTATATATATGTTCAAAATTGGGTTTTAAGGACAAAAAAGCTTCACTCTCATTATGAACAACCTACTAGCGCTCAGTATTTCTACAGTTTTTCCTTTGAAAAGTCAAGTGTTCATCAGGCAAACCCTAAATGTTTTGGAAGTATTTTTAAGCGTCATGGTGAGAACTTGTATTGACAAAATTATCCATGCATTTAAAATTATTTATATAATTATTAAGACAGAATACTCCATTAAGCTAAAGAAAACCACTTCTGAAACCTGAAGTACTGAAATATATATACTAAACAGGACAGTAGCATTTCTAAGCAGACATGATATGCCCATCTTTTAAATTACATTTTGACAAGTTTCAATCAATCGTATCCTTTAAAAAGCCATTTATGTAGAGGAAGACTTACAAGATCAGGCCCTAAATGGAATTATTTTATTTATAAATAAATAACTACAATTGAAAATTACACAGGATTAAGTTTCCAGAAATTATTTGTCAAAACCAAAAAAGGCAGACCTCACCTGTCTCTGTAGTTTATCACAGTATCGATAATGGCATTCATCTGTTTTGTCAATTTAGGTGGGTTGGGTGACAACTTCTCTGCAGGAGGCCTCCCTCTTCTTTTCTTTGCTCTCTCCCCATCCTCTTTCCCAGAATCCTTATCCAAATTTCTTCGTCTCTTCTGTTTTTTAAGCCGGATTTCCTCTTCCATTTCTTCCAAATTGCCGTCTTCAATTGCCTGACAACCATGGATTCCAAAAACCCCCCAAAACCCAAGAGAAATATACAAATACAATTATCAAGTATTTAAAAAAAAAAACCAAACAAGAAAAATATAACGCAACAAGATATAGATAATTCAACATTAAATGCTCAGTCTATTTATAAAAAAGATTTCAAAAGGAAATTCAGTTACTGACAAACAATAAGACACTAAAATTAAATTAGTTATATTAAGAACCCTACCACCTAAATACGTATTCATCTGAACCTGAATTTCATATATATGAGGGCTTGCATCAATTTATTCACTTTAGTAGCAGTCCTAGAGAATGTAGTTCAAAAGACTTGTTTACAGACAGGATAGTCCACACCATGCTCAGCTTCCAATGAAAGAGATTGCAATTTTTTAATATTTTTTTTTACATACAGACACACACACACTTTATGTAGCAGCATACTAGAATCATCTTCTCTTTCAAAGAATTTAAGTGACCTAACAGTTAAAACCAGATCTAAAATGTATAATTTTAATTTAGAATAACAATCAACAGAGGCAGAAGCACTGACAATAGTGTTTTACAGTAAAGAGCACTCATCATAAAATGAAAAAAAACCCAACACACACATAGCCAAAAAAAATAATTAACAGTTTCAATTACCCACAAATGTGTGCTTTTAACCAGAGCCAGCAGCACCAGGTAAACAGATAAAATCTCTACGAAAACAAACCAGGCATAAAGGGAACCTGTTCACACACTAACAGATCCAGGTAAAAAACAAGAAGCTGAACTTTTTTCTTTGGGGGCAAAAAAATCCTATAAAAATCTTAAAAGTAAGCTTTCTGAATAATGCTTTCTGGAACACAACTGATGTTGATATTTGTCCCTCTTCCCTCTCAATATTGCCTTGAATAAATGCAAATACTAATCAATCATTTCTCATAGCTGAAAGAGCTATAATCATAAGGCAAGAACCATCATTTCTCTATGGAACCAAACATGACTAATATGTATGAACATATGAGAATAATAATCAATGTAAAAAGAGTGATAACAGTCCAGACATAATTTATTTAATTTGCGGACAGTGTCTCTTGAATAACATTTTATGGACAAAACCTGGTTCACTATACAAAAAATCTGGCACGTTAAAACCACTAGTGGGATTTCAAAATCTGTTTGCTATTCATTCTCTAATGTGCAAATCCATAGAACAAACGCGAACACAGAATCCTGAGGAACAGCCTCAAACAAGGCCTTAATAATCAAAAGACAATTTCCATCTCCTTTCAAGCATTCAGATAGCCACTATGAAGAAGGCTTGATCTGATGAGTTAGGAAGAATAAGTAAGGAAAAAACTGCACAAAACCTCATTAATATTCATTTGGTTAAATCAGGATACCTGCCATACACCACTGCAGCTAGCAAAGATTAAGAAAAGGAAATTTCTCCACAAATTTTAGAAGCTAAAAATAATAATAAATACAGCATGCAAGGCTGTCAACAGTTAATGTCATTACTCTCCTTAAGCATTCAGTTGCACATCGAAATACAGAGAACACCAGCTTTTGATGTCTTATGCACCTACACATTCCTGTGATGCAATTCTACTGAACCTCCAAGACTGCAATGAAAAAGATTATTTACCTTACCACTATCGGCAGGTCAGCTATCAGAAATCACAGTTAGTGGGGATAAAATTAACAAACCAGCAAAGCAGTGAGCTGCTAGTCTCTTCATCAGCTGATTGGGGGGGGGGGAAGAGCTGGGGAAAGGCTATGCTTTCATATGTTTTCAGATACAAGTAATTTTATTTTAGTGAAAATTTAATACCGAAAGGATTGTAAATACTCAAATTTGCTGTTTCATTCTACCTACTAGAAGGCCCAAGGCCTTCTTCCTTCAGCTTGCTTTAATATTGACAACTACTTATTCTATTTTTCTCTTATTATTCTAGGCATTCAGATTCTAGATTTTTAGCTGTGCAGTTACCAATTCTTGTTAGCATTTTAATTGTAGGAGCAAAATTGGTCAATTTCATGTATGATTTTAAAACTAAAACAGATTGTATGCAATAAATACAGTTTTAAAATGCAAACAATACTTTTTATTGTTCTGTACCAGACAGATTAGATTTTGGTTATTACAATTAATACAACAAAATACTCAGAATGACAAGAAACAAAAAACAAGGTTAGCATTTTGATGCAATGTGCTTTAGAAAATAGATATTCACTCATTAACCAAAACCAAAAAAATATATTTTTGCCAAATGTTCCCCCCATGCCCTCCAATGGTGTTGTCACCACCCCTTAGTACTAACATCTCATTTAGAACTGTGCATACAGTTGTTACTTAGGTTATATACTTTTCTGCAAAATTGTTGCAGGGGCTAAGATCAAAGTCAGAAGAATGTTTGGGTTTTCTTTTTTTAAAACGATGTCGGCCAATGTAGGAAAAAAAAAAAGAAAGAACAGACAAATTGTGACATTTGCTGTTCCACTCTGTAAATTAATGAGTAGTATACAATAAAGTAATTCTCAGAATACTATAAATCTGCAAATGAATATTTAAAACTGTCTATTTGGATAAAAATATAGAAATCTATTAATATAATTAGATCTTAAAATTTTGTGCAGACATGTAAATTCAGACAATTTTCCTTAAAAAAGGTTGGTTTTAGTGAAAGCACTAAAAATCGCATACACGTGCGTGCATGTGTGCACACACACATTCATAGAATCATAGAAGTGCCTAGGTTGGAAGGGACCTTTCAGATCATCGAGTCCAACCATCAACCGAACTCTGACAAAAACCATCACTAGACATATCTCTGAGCACTATGTCGACCCGTCTTTTAAATACCTCCAGGGATGGTGCCTCAACCACTTCCCTGGGCAGCCTGTTCCAATGCTTGACAACCCTTTCAGTGAAGAAATTTTCCCTAATATCCAGTCTAAACCTCCCCTGGTGCAACTTGAGGCCATTTCCTCTTGTCCTATTGCCTGTTACTTGGGAGAAGAGACTGACACACACCTCTCTACAGCCTCCTTTCAGGTAGTTGTAGAGAGCGATGAGGTCTCCCCTCAGCCTCCTCTTCTCCAGGCTAAACAACCCCAGCTCCCTCAGCTGCTCCCTGTAACACTTGTTCTCCAGACCCCTCACCAGCTTCATTGTCCTTCTCTGGACACACTCCAGCACCTCAAGGTCTTTTTTGTGGTGAGGGGCCCAAAACTGAACACAGTACTTGAGGTGGGGCCTCACCAGTGCCGAGTACAGGGGGACGATCACTTCCCTACTCCTGCTGGCCACACTATTTCTGATACAGGCCCAGATGCTGTTGGCTGCCTTGGCCACCTGGGCACACTGCTGGCTCATATTCAGCCTGTTGTTAACCAACACCCCCAGGTCCTTTTCTGCCAGGCAGCGTCTCCAGCCACTCTGCCCCAATCCTGTAGCGCTGCATGGGGTTGTTGTGGCCCAAGTGCAGGACCTGGCACTTGGCCTTGTTGAACCTCATACCATTGGCCTCAGCCCATTGTTCATATACATGTGTGTTCATGTACCAAGTTATTTATGAAACTAATTCAAATGACAGTGCTTCATTAGAAGACACTTACTACAATAAGGCTGAAGTGCTACACCCAAGATAACATCCTTCCAAACCTTTACCAGAAGGATAATGCAATGCATCCCAGAAACAAATCTCCAGTTTCTGATGGATGAGGTGTTGCACAAGAGTATAGGACACAGCAGACATCTCCCATGCTCAAATGCCTTTGGATTAGTGAGGTGAATAGAAAGGAAGTCAAGAAAACTACTGTACAAATAAATATTTAAGGCTTTCCTTAAAGCAACAGGACCAAATACTACAATAAAGTTTGGAGCCTGTTTTCTTGAAAGCAAGCAGTAAAATTATTAGAGAGTCTAATTCTGCAAAGGGCTGAACATCTCATGAGAGGTACTGGGTATCGTTTTCCAGCCATATTCCAATGTGGAAGCCAATGGAAAACCAGTGGAAATCATGAGGACTCAATGCTGCATCCTGTACCAAGAAAATCTTCCTGCTGTTCAGTACCTTATTGGTGTTTCTTGGTACACGTTATATAAAACAATTCCCTTGCTGAAGAGCTGAGACCATGCAAGTCTCTCAAGGCACCAGAATTTTAATCAGCATATTGACCATAGATTAAAGAGAAACAAACAAACAAGAATTTTCAGAAGGCAACTAGAACTTGGTTTTGGGCTTTTCTATTGTTAATTGCAGTTACATTTCTCTCATCAATCATGAAGTACCGTTTCTTCGTTTCTTACATAAGGAAGTCTTTGTGGATACTGTTACATGAGCATCAAGAAATGAAGTAAAGAAAGAAATATCAAAATAGAAACTGCTTTGTTTGCATTCTTAACATTGGCTTAGTTGAGAGTCTGGAAAACATGGCACAACATCAGACACATACAACTGTTCAGTCAAGAATTATGGAACAAAATGTATGATAAGATCTATAGCTCTGACTTCTTTGGTGACAACATCCTTTCACAAGCCAACCTCATAATACCTGAGGAAATCAACAACAACAAAGAATCTACCTTGGTGAGATCACCCATGGATATTTTATTAGACAAAAACTGATGTTGTATGTTATAATAAGGTAACTAATGACATAAGATGAAATATATTAAACCTCATGTGTATCAAAGGTTCTCAAAGACCTTAAAAAATTCTCAGATCAGTCCTATATTAGTTATTAGATTAATTTTATGTGAAGCAGGAATCAAGTGATTTGAGTATGGTCACATGGTGGCAGCAGGGTTGGGCATAAAAATCAGTTCTGGTGTTCAGCACTCCAATGCTTTTTCTCTAATATTTCAATGATTACATTATGAGAGGTATTTGTCATGGACCAAGAAATATACTAGTTTCCTTTGCTCTGAACTCATTATTAAGTACTAAGACTAGAAATTTGAGTCAAAGAAAGCTATTACTATTGCCTACAGTCATAGAAACTGTATACAGACACTTAAAACTAGTGACAGTAAACAATATAATGTTGAAACCCTCTTTGGATTAAATGAGATACTGTGCAAAACAGGAAATCTCTATATGATGCATCCCCCTCTTATTCCCTCTTAACCCAAAGAAGCACGTACAGAGTGTTACTATAGCTTACTCCCTTCCCTCCCAGGTGTTAATGCTCAATATCTCTCAAAGCTGCATAAGAGAACAGAGAGCTCCTGCAACTAATTCTGCCATACAGACAGATTTGCTAACGTGCTTGTATTGAGTCTGGCTGGGATGGAGTTAACTTTCCCCATAGCAGCCCTCATAGTGCTGTGCTTTGTATTTATAGCTAGAACAGTGTTGATAACACACCGATGCTTTGGCTACTGCTGAGCAGTGCTCACACAGCATCAAGGCTGTCTCTCCAACACACCCACCCCACCCAAAGGCCAGTAGGCTGGGGGTGGACAAGAGGTTGGGAGGGGACAGAGCCAGGACAGCTGACCCATACTGATGAAAGGAATATTCCATACCATATGATGTCATGCTCAGCAATAAAAGCTAAGAGGGAGGAGTGGGGGGGGCTTTCATTATTAAGGTGTTTGTCTTCCTAAGCAACCGCTACACGTACTGAGGCCCTGCTTCCCAGGAAGTGGCTGGACATGGACTGCTGATGGAAGGTAGAGAATAAATCTTTTTGTTTTCATTTGCTTCCATATGCGGCCTTTGCTTTTCTTTATTAAACTGCTCTTTTTTGGACCCACAAGTTTTTAATCTTATTTTCTCCCCCATCTTGCTGAGGAGAGGGAGTGAGAGAGCAACGTGGTGGGCACCTGGCAGCCAGCCAAGGTTAACCCACCATAATGCTAATTATCTAACTCAGTATTTTCACTGAAGGCATACAATATATAATTCAACAGGAAAATCAACTTCCCAATTCCTTAAAAAGAAATAAATCTAACAATGCACGGTATCCTAAAGTCTGAACTTCTCCTAGGGCAAAGGCACACCATTTATAGAACTACTTCCTGCTATGCTAAATGGCAGACTCCCCAATAACTTCTTCCAGCAAGCTAGGGTACCAGTAGGGTAAACCATTGGTGTCCGGGACAAAAGACCTATATTGTTAATCTGTAATCATAAGTTTCATGGGACTCAAAGCTTTTCCTTTTTAAACCAACAGGATCCTAGTTTTCAAACAACAAAATATCCTAAGAAAGTAGACGTGATATATTTGATACAAGCCAGGATGCTATTGGCCTTCTTGGCCACCTGAGCACACTGCTGGCTCATATTCAGCCAGCTGTTGACCAGCACGCCAAGGTCCTTTTCCGACAGGCAGCTTTCCAGACACTCTTCACAGAATCACAGAATTGTAGGGGTTGGAAGGGACCTTTGGAGATCATCTAGTCCAACGCCCCTGCCAAAACAGGTTCACCTAGAGCAGGTTGGACAGGAATGCATCCAGGTGAGTTTTAAATATCTCCAGAGATGGAGACTCCGCAACCTCTCTGGGCAGCCCGTTCCACTTTTTCCAGAAGTTTTTCCTCATGTTGAGATGGAACTTCCTGTGTTCCAGCTTGTGCCCATTTCCCCTTGTCCTGTCACCGGGCACCACTGAAGAGAGTCTGGCCCCATCCTCTTGACACTCACCCTTTAGAAATTTATAAGCATTGATAAGATCCCCTCTCAGTCTTCTCCAGGCTAAACAGAGCCAGGTCTCTCAACCCTTTCTCGTAAAGAGGAATATGCGTGTGTTCCTTTTCCTAGGAACCAGAGGGTCACAGATAAAACACCCCAAAGGAAGACCAGCTGAAGAGCAGCACGAAGGAAATGCAGCCACTCCAGCTAGTAGGACAGCTTCATCAGGCGCCCAGCTGAGGTGCCTTTACGCAAATGCACATAGCATGGGAAACAAGCAAGAGGAGTTAGAGATGTGCGCACGCCTCCAGGGCTATGATCTTATTGGCATCACAGAGACGTGGTGGGATGACTCCTATGATTGGAGTGTTGAAATGGAGGGATACAGGCTCTTCAGGAAGATGGAGGAGGAGCTGACCGTGAGCTCATGGGTCAAGATTAAAGGGAACGCAGGGGCAGGGGACATTGCAGCAGGGGTCTGCTACAGGCCACCTGACCAGGATGACAGAGCGGATGAGGCCCTCTGTTGAGGAATGGCTATATGAGAACGGGCACGGCGCCATGCAGGATTGTCAGAAGTAAGCTATGCCTGCCTGCATGGAAAATTCTGAGTTACGCTGATAAGGAAGATGCTGAAGGCCGTGCTGACCTTCCTTAAGTCAAGTCAGATAAACAACTTTGAGAAAGTAGACTGTGAGAGAACAGGAACAAACCCGGACCCAAGAAACCGCATGTAGGAGGAGTATGAATAATGTAATCTTTAGTGCACAGCCAGTAGCTGTAAGACAAATAGGCATATCTAAGTGTAAGAGTATAAAAGTCTGATGAAGCTGCAATAAAGCTGAAGCTTGCTTTATCACTCATATTGAGTCGACTGCTTGTTTCCCTCGCTCGTCGCAAGTGGCGCCCGAACAGGGACCCCACTCCTTGTTCTCCACCGGACAGCGAGCTCGGAGAAGCACTGGTAGCAGCGACCAGGGAGCAGAAGATCAGCGACAAGACGTGTCTGATCCGTGCTTGGACCCAGGATAATAAAGAAGAGGTTCTCCGTCCGAGTGAAGGCTACCAAAGGGAAAGGCTGCAAGTGACCAGATAATTAAGAAGGTCTACACAACGCGCGATGGATAGAGAGGTAGCTTTCGAAATTTTAAAACGCTTTTTAGAAAAGCGGGGAGTAAGCCCTTTAGGCGCAGCTATGGTCTAAGAGAGGGATTGAAACACCAGCGAAACTGTTGCTCAAACTGATTAAGCCGGGGCAGGAGATGGGGCAACAAGTAACAAAAGAAGAAGGGACAATATTAAGACTTCTCCTGCATATCCTCTCTAAGAGAGGGGTGAAATACGATGAGCGTATGCTCCGAAGGTTGTTAACCTGGTGCAGAGAGAACGGATTCGCACCAGAGCCCCAGACAGCTTTTAAACCAGAAATATGGGAGGCTGTTGGGAAAAAACTGTGGGAAGTGATAAGTAAAGGAGACAAAGAGGCATCACCGTTAGCGACGACATGGCGGTTGGTGTTATCGACCTTAAAAGATATGAAGGCGGAGCGAGCCACGGCAGCCGGGGCTTTTGCAGCATTACAACCCACGGGAGGGGGATCGAACAGGCCAGGTCCGAAGGTCTGGGACGATCCCCTGCTGATCCCCTCTGCTCCACCTGAGGCCGATGGAGGAGGCAGAATGTCAGCAGAGAAGGACAGAGCCGGAGCTGTTTGCTCCTGCCATTGCCCGCCTCGCCCCCTCCCCAGTCGTCTCCCTGAGATAGAAGTGCTGGTTTTGTATGTCTGCTGTGTAAGTGTGTGTGGGCGCCAGCTTATACCTGCTGATCAGCATGTGTGCTACCGTTTGCTTTTTGTTCTGTGCAGTGTTGTTAGGTGACTCCCCTTGAGCAGGTGTTCTGCCCGGTGTGGTACTGTTCTCGTATGCATCTAGGGCTGACACTCCGTCAAGTGAAGAAGTTTGTATATACACAGTGTTTAGACGTAAGGCGAGCGCGCCCCAGGTAGATACACCAGGATGGGCTGTAGAACCGATGGAAGTCCTGAAATATTGGGGGAGTTTTCACAAGCCGACACGTTTACACTCTCGGGAATGGCTCGCCCGTGGAGGGCGTATCACTGGTTGTTTGTTGTTTGTCTATAAGATCATGGTTGATCGGGAAAAGGAGTTGAGCCAAAATCTATAGGATGCTCTGTAGGAAAATGAGAAACTTAAGGAAAAATGAGAAACTGAGCTCTTGTTGCAAAGGCAGACTTTTATGTCAGTCGTAAGTGATGGGGAAAAATAAAAAAAAAAAAGAGAAAAAAAGAAAAAAAAGAGAAAGAAAAAAAAGAAAAAAATGAAAAAAAAAAAAACCAAACAGGAACAATTAGATGGGAAATGTGCCACGTTAGCACAAAAGTATGCCATAAGCATTACGAGAAAGCATCAGAAAAAGAGAAATAGGACACCTGATTCAAAGCAGTACCAGAGAGATATGGTTTTGGTTTTTTCCTCTATGTGTCTATGTTATTGCATGCCTTAGTAGATTGCTCTGTGTTATACCTTGCGAGACTAAAATGAACCCCAGCAGAAGCGGTCTCTTGAGCAAGGGGGTGGAATATGGGAAAGCAACGGAAGATCGGCGAGGAGGACTGTAAATACACTCAAGGGACTCGCACCTGGGTGCTGGAAAACACATATATCACACCAATTGTTATTCAGTCTCGGGTGCTGGCAAGAAAAACATTTGGATGACATAAGCCTGTAATGGACTCACAGACACCTTATCCAGCTGCTTGAGAACCTTGGCCTGTTGTGGAAGAAGATCAAAGCACAGTGCCAGCAAGAACAGGGAGTCCGCATGTGCTCTAGCTAACAAGGCCTCTTTTGCTGCCAAGGATTCGTGATAACAAGGACTCTCTTGCTGCCAAGGCTAAGTTTAACAATGCTACTAGTACCGCTATGTCTGAGTTATTGCTAGATGTAGACAGTATTCGATATGCGACGCTGCAAAACAGAGCTGCTACTGATTTTTTGCTTTCAGCTCACAGACATGGTTGTCAAGATTTTAAAGGACTGTATTGTATGAATCTAAGTGACCACTCCAAATCCATCCATGCCCAGCTGCAGGAACTGCACCGACCGAACCAGCAACTTGTGGAGGCCACTGGGTGGAATCTCTTTGCTGGAAGGACTTGGGGGTGGGGTTGGTTGAAGCAAATTATACTCATTGCCTGTGTGGAAGGAATTTGTCTGTTATGTTTAGTATGCTGTTTGCCGTGTTTAATAAGCATTATACGATCAGCTGTAGATGCCGCTTTGCATCGTACCCTTGTACGAGTTGTAGAATATGTTGCTGTAAAAACTTTGTGTGTATCCATGAGAACCCGACCTTCACAGAAGAAGATAACAAGAAGGGATTACAACAATGTAGTCACGTATCAGACAGCCGCTGTTGGCAAAGCTGGATCATGAGTTTGGTGAGACTCGCTCCATACACTGGCCACGTGTGCAGCGACTCTGGCCTGTACTTTTCTACTCGATCCAGTGCAGGAGAGTCTGGTGGGACTCGCTGCATGCGCTGGCCATGCGTGCAGCGACTCTAGCCTGTACTTCTCCACTCAATCCAGTGCAGGATATAGGAGGGCTGTCTCGGGTCAGAGAGGGGGAGAGAGACATGAGCACACTTTGAAGGTACAGGGGATGCCCTGAAGCACTGTGTCTGCCCCCGCCCTCCCCATAAGTTTTATGTTCATTAACCCCAACAGCTCCGAAGGCATTACAGCATGTTGCAAGATAAGATATAGTCTACTACTGCTGCAAGACGCATTGAACACCTTCCTACAAGAATTTCAACTTTATGCCCTGATAGGACAGTGGGATGATGCACTCGCAAAGAGCCTGACTGCGTTAGAGTGGGTATTTTTGCCACATACCTTTTCAAAACCAGTAACTATGAAGATCTAAATGTTACCACGATTGTTTTTCCAGGGTCGCTTGTGCTGTCAGCAACCGCAATGTATTTGAAATATTACAAAAGGATTTCTCATGGGTAAATCCAAAGAAATTGGCTTTCTGGGCTAAATTTAGGAATCTGGGTATTTATTGCCTTAGCAGGGTTCCTTTTGATTCTGTTTTTAATTGTGTTTAGTATATAACCCGCTAAGAGCGTCACAACGAGTAGAAGCACAAGTCATGGCGACCTTGTTAATAAATGGTCTGGTGTTAAACAAAAAAGGGGGAGATGGGGCAGATCTACGAGCAGAGGCCTGCGTACGGCCAAAGACACAGTGAGCAGAGCACACAGTAACCACAGAGCCAAGAGAACAGTTCATACCTTCACTCCATCCTGTGACGACCATATAACATCTTCGAATCTCGGACAAAGAATAGGGCTAAGTATTCTTCCTTCGCTAGGAACAGCAACGGCATTAAATATGTTGAATAAGATAGGGTGTTGGGCAAGTAAACAGATAAACCTTACAACTGAAATCATATCTAGCTTGCTTACTGATTTTGGTAGCGATAATTATTGTAGTGAAAATTGCATATCATCGTATTTTACGCAACCTACTACATGTTAACAATACCGTGTTGATTGTACAATCAGTACAAAAAGAAAAAGGGGGAATTGTTGAGGAATGGCTATATGAGAACGGGCACGGCGCCATGCAGGATTGTCAGAAGTAAGCTATGCCTGCCTGCATGGAAAATTACGAGTCACGCTGATAAGGAAGATGCTGAAGGCCGTGCTGACCTTCCTTAAGTCAGATAAACAACTTTGAGAAAGTAGACTGTGAGAGAACAGGAACAAACCCGGACCCAAGAAACCGCATGTAGGAGGAGTATGAATAATGTAATCTTTAGTGCACAGCCAATAGCTGTAAGACAAATAGGCATATCTAAGTGTAAGAGTATAAAAGTCTGATGAAGCTGCAATAAAGCTGAAGCTTGCTTTATCACTCATATTGAGTCGACTGCTTGTTTCCCTCGCTTGTCGCAGCCCTCTATAGACAGATAGGAGCAGCATCGCATTCACAGACCCTGGTCATCATGGGGGACTTCAACCACCCTGATATCCGTTGGAAGGACAACACAGCAGGGCATAAGAAATCCAGGAAGTTCTTGGAATGTGTCGATGACAACTTTCTTTTTTCAAATGGTAGAAGAGCCAACAAGGAGGGGAACTATGCTGGACCTTGTCCTTTCCAAAAAAGGAGGGGCTGGTGGCGAGTGTCAAGCTCAAGGGCAGCCTCAGCTGCAGTGAACATGAAATGGGAGAGTTCAAGATGCTTTGGGCAGCAAGGAGGGCACGCAGCAAGCTCACTACCCTGGACTTCAGGAGAGCAGACTTTGGCCTCTTGAGGGACCTGCTTGGCAGGGTAACATGGGAAAAAGCACTGGAGGGGAGAGGGGCCCAAGGAAGCTGGTTAGTATTCAAGGATCACCTCCTCCAAGCTCAGGAGCGGTGCATCCCAAGAAAGAAGTAGTCAGGCAAAAAAGCAAGGAGGCCTGCATGGATGAACAAGGAGCTCCTGGAGGAAGAGGGTGGAAGCAAGGACGGGTTGACTGGGAGGAATACAGAGAAACTGTCCAAGTGGCCAGGAACCAGGTTAGGCAAGTTAAAGCCCAGATAGAATTAAATCTGGCCAGAGACATCAAGGACAACAGGAAAAACTTCTATAAGTACATCAGGGATAAAGGCAAGACAGGGGAAGATGTGGGCCCTCTCCAGAAGGTCACCCAGGAAATGGAGAAGGCTGAGGTACTCAATGACTTTTTTGCCTTGGTCTTCACTGTCAAGGGCTCTGACCACACCACCCAAGTTGCAGGATGCAAAGGCAGGAGCTATGAGAATGAAGAACCGCCCACTGTAGGAGAAGATCAGGTTCAGGACCATCTAAGGAACCTCAAAGTACACAAGTCCATGGGACCTGATGAAATCCATCCACAGGTCCTTTGGGAGCTGGCAGATGAAGTCGCCAAGCCGCTTTCCATTATATTTGAAAAGTCGTGGCAATCTGGTGAAGTTCCCGCTGACTGGAAAAGAGAAACATAACCCCCATTTTCAAAAAGGGAAAAAAGGATGATCCAGGGAACTACAGGCTGGTCAGTCTCACCTCTGTGCCTGGCAAGATCATGGAGCAGATCCTCCTGGAATCTCTGCTAAGGCGCATGGAAAATAAGGAGGTGATTGGTGACAGCCAACATGGCTTCACCAAAGGCAATTCATGCCTGACAAATCTGGTGACCTTCTACAATGGTGCTACAGCATTGGTGGATAAGGGGAGAGCAACCGACGTCATCTACCTGGATTTATACAAAGTGTTTGACACTGTCCCGCAATGACATACTGGTCTCTAAATTGGAAAGGCATGGATTTGATGGATGGACCACTCGGTGGAAAAGGAACTGGCTAGATGGCCGCACTCAAAGGGCTGCAGTCAACGGCTGATGTCCAAGTGGAAACCAGTGGCAAGTGGCATTCCTCAGGGGTCGGTACTGGGACCAGTGCTGTTTACCATCTTTGTCGAAGACATGGACAGTGGGATTGAGTGCACCCTCAGCAAGTTTGCTGATGACACCAAGCTGTATGGTGCAGTTGACATGCTGGAGGGAAGGGATGCCATCCAGAGGGACCTTGACAGGCTTGAGAGGTGGGCCTGTACGAACCTCATGAAGTTCAACCAGGCCAAATGCAAGGTCCTGCACCTGGGTCATGGCAATCCCAGGCACAAATACAGGCTGGGAGGAGTATGGCTTGAGAGCAGCCCTGAGGAGATAGACTTGGGGGTGCTGGTGGACAAGAAGCTCAACATGAGCAGGCAATGCGCACTTGCAGTCCAAAAAGCCAACCGCATCCTGGGCTGCATCAAAAGAAGCGTGGCCAGCAGGGTGAGGGAGGTGATTCTGCCCCTCTACTCTGATCTGGTGAGACCCCACCTGGAGTACTGTGTCCAACTTCGGAGTCCCCAACATAATAACACGGACCTGTTGGAACGGGTCCAGCGGAGGGCCACGAAGATGATCAGAGGGCTGGAGCCCCTTTGCTATGAGGACAGGCTGAGAGAGTTGGGGTTGTTCAGCCTGGAGAAGAGAAGGCTCCGGGGTGACTTTATAGCGGCCTTTCAGTACCTGAAGGGAGCCTATAGGAGAGATGGGGAGGGACTCTTTATCAGGGAGTGTAGTGATAGGACACAGGGTAATCGTTTTAAACTTAAAGAGGGGAAATTTAATTAGATATTAGGAAGAAATTCTTTCCTGTGAGGGTGATGAGGCACTGGCACAGGTTGCCCAGGGAAGTTGTGGCTGCCCCATCCCTGGAAGTGTTCAAGGCCAGGCTGGATGGGGCTTTTAAGCAGCCTGGTCTGGTGGGAGGTGTCCCTGCCCATGGCAGGGGGGTTGGAACTAGATGATCTTTAAGGTCCCTTCCAACCCAAACCATTCTATGATTCTACGATTTTATAACAGAGGTTCTCCATTGCCTTGATCATCTTTGTAGCCCTCCGCTGGACTCTCTCCAGTAGTTCCCTGTCCTTCTTGAACCGGGGAGCCCAGAACTGGACACAGTACTCCAGGTGTGGCCTCACCAGGGCAGAGTAGAGGGGGAGGATAACCTCCCTCGACCTGCTGGCCACACTCTTTTTAATGCAGCCCAGGAGACCATTGGCCTGTTTGGTCACAAGGGCACATTGCTGACTCATGGTCATCCTGTTGTCCCCCAGGACTCCCAGGTCTCTTTCCACAGAGCTGCTCTCCAGCAGGTCACCCCCAGCCTGTCCTGGTACATGGGGTTATTCCTCCCCAGGTGCAAGACCCTACACCTGCCCTTATTGAGCTTCATCAGGTTCCTCCTCTCCGCCCAACTCTCCAGCCTGTCCAGGTCTTCCTGTATGATGGCACAGCCTTCTGGTGTGTCAGCGTCTCCTCCCAGCTTGGTGTCATCAGCAAACTTGCTGAGGGTGCCCTCTATCCCCTCATCCAGGTCATTGATGAATATATTGAAGAGGACTGGGCCCAGTACTGACCCCTGGGGAACACCGCTAGTTACAGGCCTCCAAATGGATTCTGCACCACTGATCACAACCCTCTGAGCTCTGCCATTCAGCCAGTTCTCAATCTACCTCACTGTCCATTCATCTACCCCACACTTCCTAAGCTTACCTACCCCAAGCCTGTAGCATTGCATGGGGTTGTTGTGAACCAAGTGCAGGACCTGGCACTTGGACTTATCAAATCTCATACAGTTGGCCTCGGCCCATCGATCCAGCCTGTATAGATCCCTCTGTAGAGCCTTCTGACCCTCGAGCAGATCAACACTCCCACCCAACTTGGTGTCATCTACAAACTTACTGAGGTAAGGTTCCTTCTTTTCTTCCTTTCTATCTGAAATCCCATCCCTCTTTGCTTTACATTTTTGCTCACACTGTGTCTAATACGTAATCTAACTTTTTAAGTCCTCAAAAGAGCCCTCTCTTTAAAATACAGTTATCTTGTTTAGGTTTTCAACACTGGTCTTCCTGATATCTGTGGCTGTTTACAGCTTCCATATATCTGATTTTTTTATCTCCCTAGAGATGAAATAACTGAAGTTTTTGCTATGCTACAGCATACAAGGCTATATATTACTAATAAAGACTATGAAGAATGACACAATATTGCGGGCATGGCCAATCAGATGACACAAAGATATTCTATTGATAATACAACTGAAGATAATCAGTCATTTAAGTCAGGTAATTCAGATACTGAACATCTGAGGATAATACATGGATCGATGGGGTTATTTTAACTGATCTTTTTTTCACACTTGGATAGCATCACACAACAGATAAGCAAGACTGACTATGCTGGGATTAAACAGAAACACAAGCATTTTGATTTGAAGATTTATTCTAATAAACTTTTATTACAATGCAAGTATATATTTACATATTTACCTTTGAAGCAAACGCATATCATACAAAATAAATATATACCTATTTAAAATTCTTATGGGATCGAGGTTTTAATTTTCAATATTTTATTTCTTCTCTAAAAATGTTTCAAATAAAATATATTCTTAATGTAAAGCATCACACAAAGCCAGCACCGATAAATTTCACCTCAGTTATAATGAACTACAAGAGTAATGCATTTTTTTGGGTTTTGGTTGGTTTTGTTGTTGTTTTTTTTCAGTGCAACCTGATTAAAAATAAATAATTGAAATATCCAACAATGTAAGCAATGTTTGAAATTTAATCAATCAAACCTGGTTTTCAACTGTGAACCTTTCATAAACTTATGGGGTCAAAAAGACAGAAGGGCACAATCACTAGAAATGATGTTGGGACTCTCAGACTTCACAAGGAAAGGAAGACCATTAGGGAGAAGGAAGTGATCGTCTAGCGATGACAGACAGTTTTCTTGAAAAGATATTAAAATGATTTATCTCCTTTTGAGCTATAAACAGAGTAGCAAAAATTTGTCTTATTTTACAATTGAATAAAATTTTTGAAACATGAAAACACCATTTTTTTCTGTACATTATGAGATACCTATATAGGACAGAGGTATAAAGAGTTACCTGGAATTTGTTTTTGTGACAAAGTAATCTAAATTCACAGTAATAAAATCATCATATGTCACATCATGTTCTTTCTTTCTTATGTTCTTTCTTACGTGTGCTGGTTTTGGCTGGGATAGAGTTAATTTTCTCCATAGTAGCTTGTATGGGACTACGTTTTGGAATTTTGCTGAAAACAGTGTTGCTAATACAGGGATGTTTCAGTTATTGCTGAGCAGCGCTTCCACAGAGTCAAGGCCTTTTCTGCTTCTCACACTGCCCTACCAACAAGTAGGCTAGGGGTGCACAAGAAGTTGGGAGGGGACACAGCCGGGACAGCTGACCCCAACTGACCAAAGGGATATTCCATATCATATGATGACATGGTCAGCAATAAAAAGCTGGGGGAAGAAGAAGGAAGGGGGGACGGTCAGAGTTATGGCATTTTGTTATCCCAAGTCACTGTTATGTGTGATGGAGCGCTGCTTTCCTGGAGATGGCTGAACACCTGCCTGCCGATGGGAAGCAGGGAATGAATGCCTTGTTTTGCTTTGCTTGTGTGCGTGGCTTTTGCTTTACTTATTAAACCGTCTTTATCTCAACCCACATGTTTTCTAATTTTTACCCTCTTGATTTGGATGGAGTAACACTTCTCATTTTGAAATAAGCAGACTTTATTCCAAGTTAAAGATGTAGAAAACAGGAACAAAATGAAGAAAATAAGTAAGGAAAAAAAGAAGAGGCAAAATATTCTAGATAAAACCAAAAATAATTGAAAAAAATTCAAAAACCTTTTCTGTTTTAATTATTTTTTCACTTGTAGTGACCTCTTACTTCCATTTACTTAGAGAAAATGGCTTTAGAGAATTTTCCAGTAGCATGGGCTATTGCTATTAATGCAGGTAAGTCTGAGACTTCTGTCTGCTTAGTAGTGCGTAATCTCACCTTACAGTTTCTCATTTCTTACTCTGTTATGTTGTCACTCTTAATCAACTCACTACTAGAGCAGGCAGAAGAAAAATTTTAACACAAACAAAGAGGGACTGTTCAAACAAGAAGTGCTAGCAGCAGGAAGTACCCTTGTTAGAGTTTCCCATTTTATATAATTTAGAGAAAGATAACATAAACCAAATCACACTTTTTCAGTGAATTAAATAAAATTAGAAGATGAAACAGTAATACAAAAAGATATATTCAGACTAGCTGTGCACAACATTTTGCAAAGCTACCTTCTATCAATGATGCAGTGAGTCCAAAGTTTTCAGGACATTTCTAGTTACAGAGATAGCTACATTGATTAGAATACTGCAGGATTTACAGTGGAACTTTGTTCTTTAATGTACATGTGTCTAGAAGGACTTCTTGGTCTTCTGAGACAAATTACAGTGCAAATCACGGACTGATGAATAAAAGCTATTATTTATGCAGGAGCTTACTGAAGAATACAAAGGAAATTTCTAAGGCAGGCACAGGCTCTTAAGAATGGTCTAGGAGGAAGTGAATTTCCTCCACAAAAGAATGGAGAATGCAGTGTAAGTGCATAGATGAAATTAATTAATACAAGCAAGGTCCCAAGCGGCAGCGAAGTCCTAAAATTCTGAGTCTTTGACATCCATCTGATAATGTCTCATTATATGTACTCAGAGGTAACTGAAACAGATGTCCAGTACACTAATCCTTAACTTCTCTGAAATATTGTAATACAAAATTATTGAGTTTAGACTCTACACTTGGACAGGTCTTCTATATTATTGGAAAGATTTTTTGTCTTCTTTTAAAATAAAATCCCACTCCTAGGGTACAGAAAACAGAGCATTCCATTCACTGAGCAGATTACTTCAAGATGACTCAAAAATCTGATTACCTGAAAGGTCAAGAATCTGAAGGCCTTCTAGTTATGCCTAGGGATGGGTTTAACAATTTTTGAGAAGCCCAGTTTTAAACTTAAATGCTTTTCCATGTTTGATAGATTAATATTTCTTTTCTTGCTGTATATTAGGACACTAACAGTCCCAGAAATTCCTCCTCTAGACAAGGCAAAATACTAAATTCTTCTATATTGAATAAGTGAATAAGTACTTTGGCCAAAATATATAACAAGATGCTTGGAAAAATATAGGTAACTTTTTATCTATGTTGCAAATGCAAATCCAACAGAGGAAGCTTATTAATGACTAATCACTATTCAAAAGTCTGATATGTGACAAAATGTCATGGCCTACTGTATCATAAGCTCCATCATTTTAACTGTCAAGCCTCTTATCAGTCTCAGAGAAAGGAAGGATCCAGTGGGCACCCAATATTAAAATGATTGTTTCTTCTCCTTCAGATCCCAAACTGCTCCTAGGAACCTGAATCTAAAACAATTAATGCAGACTTTATTTTTTTCTGTATTTCTGTGAAATTTGTAATAATTATTTAGGCTTCACTTTCAGTAGGTCATTTGAATTTTGACTTTTAGCATGAGATATCTCAGAAATCTTATTTGCAGGGTCTTTAACTGTTTCATGCAAAATTTGACACCTCAAAAGAGTAAAAATATTACAATTCAAGTATGAAAGTCAGTTTTAGTTCATGATTGCTGGGATATAGCAGCTCAATATGTGAGATAAATCTAGCTATTCCAAACAAAATACAATTTATTTTAGTCTAATGCTTTCAACAAGGCTACTCATAGTTGTCCAACATAGAAAAGGATTTTTATGTCAAACATTTATTCTAATGTTTCCTAGAGGAGAATATACTTAGAGTTCCAACAGAAAACATGCTAACACTTCTTATGGTATTTTACAAGTAAAACCCTTAGGGCAAAGTGAAAGATAAAAGAATCCTATGAAAATATATCAAGATGTTTTGCCATTGGATATTTCTCTGAAATAGCTGTTCAGATTACCTGACTTCAGGTTGTCACTATACAAAAACAGTTTCTGAGACATTTAAAATCATTTTACTGAGAATATTTTTCAAATATAAAAGAAACATTTCAGAAGTATTTCGTTAGGCCCCAATAATCATACTTTCAGTCCTGCCTCTAGATTTTGAATGAGAAAGGTACCCAGAATATGGAACAGGTTTGGGTTTTTCTTTGCTTTAAAACTAACCTTTTCCTCACAGAAAACAGAACAAAATGAAGTATTGGATAGATGCACTTTAGTTCCAAGTCACACATCAAAAAGCCAAGAAAAGTCCATTTCATCCTAACTGCCTGTGGCAGATGCACCCACCCTGACAAAGACCTGACAAAGACCTGACAAAGACCTAACAAAGACTGGACAAAATCCCGCAAAAACTTCCTGACACAGCTCTTGTACCGAACAAAGACCCAACAAAAGCCGGTGATGGACATGCTACCCTTGGACATGGACCACAATGAATTTCATATCATCTTTTCTGCCCTGAGATTCTGCTACGACAGAGGAAAACTTGCAATTATGAACTAAATGAACTTAATGAACTTTGGTGTATAAAGATAAATTGTGAGAGATCTATGTGTATATAGTAATCTGAGCACAACACAAATGGTATGGAATAAGGGGTGGAATGTCCTGGTTTGAGGTAAAACAGAACCAGTTTTCTGGTTTGTAATTTTACTTTTTAGCTGGGCCTCTTCTAACTGACTAAAGTCTGAAATTAACAGCATATTGTTCAGACACTGTTCACTCTCAGAGTGATAAGCCAGTTTGTGCCAAGGAATGGTAGGCACAGAGGCTCTTGCTTAGACTTATTGCTATAACATCCAAGGTCAGCTCACTTCGCTGTTTGCCCCGTTAGAGGGTCGGAAGCGGAGCAGCGCAGAGGGGTCCCACCTGCAGGGAGGAGCGGACAGGACAGGTGACCCAAAACTGACCAACAGGGCATTCCATCCCATCTGCCCCATGCTCAGTATAAAAGCTGAGGGAGCAAAGGGTCAGCTCTCTTCCTTCAATGGCCGACGTCCGAGGAGGACCTTGTCTGTTCGTCTGCCTTTGATTCCGATCTGAGCATTCCTGACTCCAGATCCAGAATCCTGCTCCTGTCTGTCGCTGACTCCAGTCTGGGACTTTCCCTGTGCCTGCTGGTGACGGGATCGTCATCCTGGGAGCTGGATACGGTTTTGTATATATTGCATACATTTTTTTTATTTTATTATTATTTATTATTTCATTATTTATTATTTCATTATTTATTATTATTTTCATTAGTTTAGTTCTTTTTCTAAACTCGTAATTCTCCTTTATCTCTTCCTCTCCTCTCTGAGGAGGGGGGGGAAGGGCCATCTGTCATTCTGATTGGCCAATCCAGCCAAAACCACGACACTTAGAATCGTAGAATCATAGACTGTGTTGGGTTGGAAGGGACCTTTAAAGGTCATCTAGTCCAACCCCCCTGCAGTCAGCAGGGACATCTTCAACTAGAGCAGGTTGCTCAGAGCCTCATCAAGCCTGGCCTTGAATGTCTCCAGGGATGGGGCCTCCACCACCTCTCTGGGCAACCTGGGCCAGTGTCTCACCACCCTCAGTGTAAAGAACTTCTTCCTAATGTCTGATCTAAACCTGCCCTGCTCTAGTTTAAACCCATTGCCCCTCGTCCTATGGCTACATGCCCTTGCAAACAGTCCCTCCCCAGCTTTCCTGTAGGCCCCCTTCAGGGACTGGAAGGCAGCTATAAGGTCTCCCCGGAGCCTTCTCTTCTCCAGGCTGAACAACCCCATCTCTCTCAGCCCATCTTCATAGGAGAGCTGCTCCAGCCCTCTGATCATCTTTGTGGCCCTCCGCTGGACCCATTCCAACAGGTCCATGTCCTTCTTATGTTGGGGACTCCAGAGCTGGACACAGTACTCCAGGTGGGGTCTCACGAGAGCAGAGTAGAGGGGGAGAATCACCTCTCTCGATCTGCTAGCCACGGTTCTTCCCACCACAGCTCTTTTCATGC
This sequence comes from Larus michahellis, assembly GCF_964199755.1. Lineage (NCBI taxonomy): Eukaryota > Metazoa > Chordata > Aves > Charadriiformes > Laridae > Larus > Larus michahellis. The sequence goes on along the minus strand of NC_133929.1, from coordinate 3,975,513 downwards.
CCACAGGGTGGTGGTCAGCACGTACACATTTCAGTCAAAAGGTGAGGAAGTTGTGGCTCTCAGCCAATAAAAGCTGGCATGACCATATATGACCACAGATCAGATTTGATTAGGGTATAAATGTAGCCCCGCTAGAGGGCAAAATTTGAGTTGTCCTCCTCGGAAGCAGCGGGTCTGCAATTCAGGGACTTTCCCCGTGGGCTGGGATGCAACCTACAGTTCATCTCCTATACAGGTTGAGAGCCCTCATCTTATAGGTGAGTGACTGTGCACATTTTTGAATCATCATTTCTAAAGCTAAAGAATTCTTGAGTTGGTCATGCAGTATTAATTCCTCATACATTCTGAACCTGTGGTTTACTAATGTTGTCGGAGTGTTAAACAATTTTGATATACCTCATTTCCAGTTGGTTCTCTGCCAAACAATTTTTTGTTAGAATAAAGTTTATATTGACTTTATCACCTCTCTAAATTTGTTTTGTGAACCTCTGCGACATTAAATTGGCACAGTTGGCAGGAGGCATGGTTGTGGTCCTCCCCCAGGTACAAACTGGGCAAAGGAGAAGTGGTTTGACCCAGAGGCAGTTGTAAAAAGAGTAGAACAAAGCTGTGTAAATAACTGAGATGGTAAAGGGACTATGTGTGCCATCCTGGGTGCCTGTTTAATTCAAGCACAAGATCATTATAATTATTCTGGAATATTAGAGAAGGTTAATTTAAAGAAGCAATTAGAAAAAGATTGTTTAAAAGCAGAATTGAAAAGAGAAAGAGAGCAGACACATCTATTAGAACAAAAAGTTGAGATCATGCTAGCACAAGTGGAAAGACCCCCCAGTATTGTTCATATACGAAAATTAATTGCAGGCGCAGATCCTGAGGATCAGTCAGTCACCGAGGTGCTCTGGAGCTGGGCTGACCCGCAGAAGAGTGGCAGAGCTTGGCACGCAGGTGGTTTTCCTGAGGTAAGGACATGCCAGGGCAGTGGAGAGACCTGCCAGGAGCCGGCAGCTCTCACAGGAGGTGCTGATGAGGCCTGGGCATTGCCAGAGCAATGGTGACCACCCCCTGCCTATAAAAAAGCAGTCTAGCAGTTTGCACGGAAGGATGCGTGAGAAGGGCGCCTCTTCAAAGGAGGAGCATTCCACTGGTCAAGCACCGGGCACCATCCTGTGACCATCTTCATAGGTCGAGGGCACTCAAGGCAGAATGGTGAGCACTCGTCAGAGAGCAAAGGCTGCAGCTTGGGCTATAAGGGCTCCACACCATCCACCCCAGTGGTGGCTGCTGCCTCCACCCAGACAGAGCTGCTGAAGGGAGAGGCTGCAGTGCAGACCACGGACTGTAGGAGGTGCCTAGACCTTTCTCCCAGGGCAGGGATAGGCAGCACACCTGCCTGCAAAAGGTGTGCCCAGGTGGAGGACCTCCTGCAACAGGTGGTTGAGCTGCAGGAGGTGGTGAGGAGGCTGTGTAGCATCAGGGAGGCTGAGAAGGAGATAGACAACTGGTTACAAGCGCAGCCTGCAGTGAACCCACAGCTAAACAGTCAAAAACTCCCCCACTGGCACACACAGAAGGAAGGGAGGCCAGTAACACAGAATGGAAGCTTGTAACTGCAAAGACTAGCAAGAGTGAGATTGGGATAGTCTGACCCAGGTGGTGGTGATGACTGGAATAGGAGGGTTCAACAAGCCAACCAGCCGAAACCCTCATGCCGGATGGCCCCCCTGCAGGGAGCCTGCACCTTCCTGGGATAGACTGGATCAAACCTACAATCCGGAAAGGAACAACCTTTGGTGAAAGGCGTTAGCATTGGGTGTATCCCGGATGGTGCTACATGGGCAGTCCACCAATCATATCTGGAAACTGGTGGAATTGCTAGAGGGGAAAACTAGGGGACAAAAGGAGGGCCAGCAATCCCATCCCCTCAGGAAGGGAAACTTAACCCTTTTGCATCCCTGTGAGGGGAACTGAATGAGTTAAAAAAAGAAGTCATGGTTTGGGGTTCGGGCTGCCCACTCCACATTGTGAATTCTTGATGATGCTCCGCTGACAAGGAACCTTATATACATATCCCCATGGGCCCAAAGCAAATAAGTTTATAGTTCTTAATCGATACAGTGGTCCAAATTGTTGTTTTAAATAAGCAACACACCACTGAGTTAGGGATTAAACCATCAAGAAAGACTATAAACATAATAGGTGCGACGGGTGCAGCAGAAAAATTTCCTATAGCTCGAACTGAACTTTGGCTACCTGGGAAAAAGCGGATGACAGCCATGGAGGTGGCTCTAAGCCCTTGTAAGGGAAATGTATTGGGATTTGACATATTAATGGGCAAGTGGTGGTATCTACCTAATGGCAAGATGTGGAGTTTTGGAAGCAGAGGAGCAGAGGCCATCCCAGTTAGGACCCTGCAGCTTGCTCCTGCTCTACTGCAATCTGAAGTAACCTGTGTTTCCCAATACCCTCTGCCAGCTGCAGCTAAACAGGGTATTACAGAGTTAATTAACAACCTCGAGAAGAGACAGATAATAAGTCACACCCATTCCCCTTATAATTCTCCAGTCTGGCCAATTTGCAAGCCTGATAGGCAGTGGCATTTGGCAATTGACTATCAAAGATTAAACAGTAATATCCTGCCTCTGATGGCTGCCATTCTGAGTATAACCTCAATAGTAACAGCAATACAGGCAGCCACCCACCCGTGGATGGCTGCCCTAGATATCAAAGATGTTTTTCATGATCCCATTAGGGGAAGAGGATTGGCCTCAGTTTGCCTTTACTTCGGAAGGGACACAATGCACCTTTAACCGACTCCCACAAGGATACACTCTCCCACTATTGTCCACAATGCCTTGGCCAAACTCCTCGATGTGATGGAGGTGCCGTCAGGTGTCCACATATATTAGTACATAGATGATATCCTAGTTGGTGGAGATAATAAAGAACAGGTAGGGCAGGTGGCTGAAGCCATCTGGAACCTGTTGAATAAAAATGGGCTAGACATTCTGCCTTCCAAATGTCAAGGTCCCGGACAAGAAATTAAATTCCTAGGAGCCTGGTGGATAGCTGGAGCAGTTGCAGTAACCAATGACACTCTGTCAACCATCGAGAAAGGGCAAACTCCAGGCAATAAGACAGAATTATAGCAGCTGCTAGGTACATTGGGCTACTCGGGAAAGCATATGCTGGGGTTCTCAGTGATTGCCCACCTGTTATATGACTTGCTCCAAAAGAATAAGGAATGGGATTGGACTCCACAACATACAGAGGCCCTTAATGTCCTAAAGGGTGAACTTAAGACCCATCAGAGGCTAGGCCCACTACACCCACAAGACCCATTGAGGGTAGAGCAGGGGTTTGCAGAACATGCCTCCTATTGTGGTGTATTCCAAAAGGGACTGAGAGGGCAGGCTAGACCTTTATTATTCTCTTCTACCTCATTTAAGGAAACTGAACAACGGTACTCAGAGTGGGAGAAGGGACTCCTTTCACTTACCAGGGCAGTCAAGGAAGTGGAAAGGTTATATACTTTGCAAGATATTATAGTGCAAGGCCCTTTATCTCTGCTAAATTCGATCCTCAAGGGATCACCCCCTCCCAGAAGGCCACGATACAGAAGTGGCATGCCTATCTATGGAGTTAGTCAGCTACCACCATTAAGAGATGGCCTGATCAAAGCCTCTAAGCACCAACAATCTGTGAATTTGGAGCCTCTAAGCACCAACAACTTGTGATTTCGAGGCCACGGACTATATGCGCGTGGACTGTGAAGACAACAACTTTTTCACAATTTCACAAATATGTATTTGTTTTCTCCTCTTTCACAAAATCCCAACCTTCAACAAAGCCTGCTAAAAAATCTCCATTATAATTAGATAAATATAAGGGTCACTAGATGAAAGGTTAACTGAAATAAATATTCAACACAAAACAGAAAATCCTATAAATCTACTGTAGTATCTAATTACAACCACCTGAAGATCAAACTGAGTTCATGTTCACTAGCTACAAAAAGATGTCTTAAATATATATGCTTAGCATTGATTGTAAAAGATATATATATATATATATATAAAAAGAAAGCTCCTTTACAATATACAAGCCCTAAAAAAAAGCCTCTGGTAATTTATGTCAGGTTGTAATAACAAGCTAGCTCAACTTTACTATAGTGTTTGATGCCAGAGTTGCCTTTTAACAGTAGGTAAAAGAGAACACATAACTTCAATTTCAATGTTGTTGTCTTGTTGCCTTTGCTGTTCTGTTAAACTGCCTTTGTCTCAACCCACGAGTTTTGCCTTTTTCTTCCGATCCTCCCCCCACGGCCGGGGTGTGGGGGTGTGGGGGGTGTGGTGTGAGAGAGCGTCCACGTGGTTCTTTGTTGCTGTCTGAGGCTAAACTACACTGCAGGAGATGACATTCATAATTTAAGAGGCCCAGCTAATATGCTGTGAGATGGGCCCAGGCTGGGCCAAAAATTCATCTGGGATCTAGGGCATGCTGCAGGTTAAGTTGGAGGATCTCTTTTAAGAAGTGATACTCATCTCTTATTAAATTATTCTGATATAATTTATTATCTTCATTGGTAAAAATGTACGTCTTTTATTTCCAATTTGAATTTTAATTTGCTGCATCTCTGCTATTCCACAGAATTGCTAGTAGGCAACATACTGATGTCAAAAAAATTACTATAGAAAGAGCCAGATCTACATATTACCTTTCAGCTCCCCTGACCAATTAAAGTTTCCTCAATAGGTACCTTCTCACATAACCTCTGAACTTGAAGTCCCTGCAAATTTGGAAACATGATATTGTGGAAAAGGAGGGATCCCTTCATTCTGCTTTCTGCCACCCGAGTGCTTCTACCCCATATTTTCTAACTACCTAGAACTGCACTTTGAAAGTGTGTCTGGATAGAGAAACTAGAGTACTTTTGTCTTGAGCTACTCTGCAAGTATTAAAAGCAGCTATGCAGAGCATGCAACTTCAGCAGTTCATCTGGAAATGAGCAGATACCCTGGAACTGGGTGCTTGTGTTCTCTTCAGTAAGCTGTCAACTCAAAAATTGCCAGTTACCTCCACATGGAGTTTGTGTACTTAAAAAAACCCAAATTGTCTGTTCCTACTGAAGATAGACATTTTTCTATGTGCAAGCAACAAAAACTACTTTGTTTCTTAACATGCATCTTCTTGTACAAGGTTCCCTGAGTGTAGTTGCAACACTAAATGCTATCTGTAAGTGCCATGCATTCTAAAAGTGAAAGGAGGATGCACCTGATGAACTCTCAGATTTTCTTGATAGTTTAATGCAAATTAGTGCTGCAACTGTCAAGAACACAAGTAAAAGCAAATATCTCTACTTAATTCCACAATCCAGAAAGAGGATTTTTTCAGGCTACAAGGGGAGAATTTACATGAAGACAGACTATTTAAAAGTTATTTAGTAGGAAAAGGGTATACAATGAATAAAGGCAGATTTTACATTCACATTCCACTTTTTACAGCAAAATCAGTGAAAGTCAAGATCAAGCTGAACAAGAAGGATGAAAAAAAATGGGACAAAAGCAAAGGCAAGAAGAGGCAAAGACGAGTAAAAGCCAAGCCTGTTGTGAGTGACAATGACAGCGATGAGGATCAAGATAAAAACGTAAGTTTTCTTCACTGAGATTTTATAAGTTGTTGCAGTGATTTCATCTATACCCTGTCCTTTTTGCACTCAGAATTTTCACCTCTTCATGCTTAGAAACATTAAGCATTGTTTTTAATCTGTGACATCATCTTGGGAGGATGGGGGAGCAGGTTCAAACTGTGTTAGCGTTTGCTTGTGGGATCTAGTCTTGGTGTTGGAAGACAAAAAGTCTGACACTTTTGGCTCTTATTTTTTGAAGATGTTCTTTCTTTCTTCAAAACTTTAAAGTTCATGGTTCGTTTGCCTTCATTCCCACCCTAGAAACACTTTCTATTAATGCAACAAATGAAGACGGATCTTTACAGACATTTTTAAGATGCCTGGGTAGACAGAAAGGAGCTAGTGTTTCCTGACTTTGTGCCTTTTCTTTTCTAAAGAGGCCCACAGCAATTTAATTGGAATGAAATGTCATGAAAGGAAAATAGTAAATAACATATTACTTTTCTTACGGCTATCTTGATTTGTAAATTTAATTGTAATTTTTCTTTTTTTCTTTAACAAAATCCATAGAATACTACTTGGCAAAGAATTTCTGACTTTTCTTGTGTCTCTTACCTCTAGGACCAGTCAGAAGCAAGTGGAAGTGATGATGAGTAATTCACAGAGTTTATTTCCTTGGCAGAACTAACCCCATCCCCTTCCCTTCTCTCATTTTACAGCCACTGAATTCATTTTGTTAAACAGACACTGGGTTGTATTCTCATCCTCTATAAACTAGCTCTAGGATAGTGCCTGAACAAACATATGATATCATAGTGTAAAAAAGGGAAGAAGTAACATACTGTGACCGAATGGGCCTCAGATTTTTTTTTTTTAAATCTCCAAAACAACAAAAATGCTTTTGATGAAAAAATGTGCATTGATAGTATATTTCTCTGGGTTGGGTTTACTTGGTAATGGTTTCATCATTCCTGGTTTTATCATTTGATGTTTTCAGTGTCATCAGAAAGACAAAAAAATGTCTTTTGTAGTATTGATAACCAGGAGCAGCCATAAAAAGCCACTGGTTATTTTATTTTTCATCAGGCAGTTTTCTGCTCTATTGTTTTTTTACACTGTGGTACATATATGCAACTTTGTTTAATAGCTTATAAATGTACAGTAGTTAGCCTTTACGTCACCTTGTCCTATATACATTTTTTCACTTTATGCTTATTATCTTCAGAAAAAAGCTTTTTTGAATTGTAGCAAATTTATGTGTACTGTAAACTTTGCTAAACTTTTCTCCTCTTGATTAAAAACAATGGGTTGAAAAATGTTTTAGAATATTGCAATCTATATAGTGCAATGAATGGCTTCTTTCATCAAACTGATCTGTGTTACTAATGTGAATTCTCACCTTTTCCCTAAAGTGTACTTAATCTTTGCTTTCTTTGCACAATGTCTTTGGTTGCAAGTCATAAGCCTGAGGCAAATAAAATTCCAGTAATTTTGAAAAATGTTGTATTGGTACTTTCCTAATAAAGGGATAATTTATCTCAATAAACACAGCCTTGTGTTATGAATTCCACAAAAATCCTTTTTACTATAGTGACAACAGTGCCTCTTGTAGAGACTCAAGGTTCTCTGCTCTAAACAGGTAACATAAGAGCTTGTCTGAATTCCATAGGAACATCCTCAGAGAGAGATACAAGACAAGTGACAGCTATTAAAAGATACCTTGAAATGGAAGCATAATTCCAGTCCCTAACTAGAATTCAAGTGATTAATCATTAAAACAAACATCTATGTTCCTTTTTATTTTTTTTAGGAAATATCCATATGTTTTAGTGGGGGTGAATACAATTAGTTATGTATGCAATCACCTACAGTTGGTAAAAGAGAACACATAACTTTTCAATTTCACATTCCAACTGATAAGAAAATAGTTTAAAACATTCCTAACATTTTCCTAGGAAAGATTTTGAGGGGATCAAGGAAAGATTGAATGACAAGTTTTACTATACAACATATTCACTTTTGCCAGTATACATAAAGCAAGAAAAAAATTAAATAAATTTTATGTCATGATATTTTCCAACAGTATTATATTCCAACACTTGAAATTCAGAATATTTTATTATATTCCAACACTATTATATTCCAATATTTTTTTATATTCCAACACTTGGACTTCAAAATAGTCATGAGGATGTTGAAAATATCCATCGTGTACTTTGTATGTATGTATAGAATCATAGAATCATAGAATTGCTGAGGTTGGAAGGGACCTTTAAGATCATCGAGTCCAACCTTTAGCCTACCCTGACAAGAGCTACTTCTAAACCATGTCCCTAAGTGCCCCATCTACCCTTTTTTTAAACGCCTCCAGGGATGGTGAATCCACCACCTCCCTGGGCAGCCTATTCCAATGTTTAATAACCCTTTCAGTGAAAAAATGTTTCCTAATATCCAATCTAAACCTCCCCTGACGTAACTTGAACCCGTTTCCTCTCGTCCTATCACTTGTCACCAGGGAGAAGAGGTCAGCCCCCATCTCTCTGCAACCTCCTTTCAGGTAGTTGTAGAGGGTGATAAGGTCTCCCCTCAGCCTCCTCTTCTCCAGGCTAAACACCCCCAGCTCCCTCAGTCGTTCTTCATAAGGTTTGTCCTCCAGACCCCTCACCAGCTTTGTAGCCCTTCTCTAGGCATGCTCCAACACCTCAATGTCCTTCTCGTAGTGAGGGGCCCAAAACTGAACGCAGTACTCGAGGTGGGGCCTCACCAGTGCCGAGTACAGGGGGATGATCACTTCCCTAGTCCCGCTCACCACACTATTCCTGATACAGGCTAGGATGCTGTTGGCCTTCTGTCAATATTGTCTTTCTTCTAATTTGAATAAGAAAAATATTCAGCAATAGATCAGCAAAAGCAAGTAGTCTACAATAGTTTGCTTTTGAATGCCCGTGTGAGATAAATCTGACACTGCTCATCTCAGGTTTCATACTTGTTCCACTTGGCAACATGGAAATCTACTTTGAATTAAATCTGCACATCTACAGAACAGAACTTTGTTCATGGCACCAAGCAAGCAACTAGGTTGAATGAGAAACTGAATCCAGATGCAAAACATTTCAGCTCTCTTAAGAGATTTAGCTTCACAGTAAAGGTTTGGAGGATGAGTTAAAGAGCATCAGAACTAGCTTAGCCAGGTAAGAGCTGTCTTGATGCCTCTGCCTGAGTCAAAACTATTAGAATCAAGATCATGTCAGAATAAGTATCTCAGATATCATGGAACACATCTAACAGCATCCTGCTCAATTTAGCCTCTGAGCAGCAACTCGGATACACTAATTTGCGACTATTGCAAACAAATCCATTGATTCTCGAAAAGCCCTAAACAACAGAGTCCTTAACAGAACACTCATGGCCCTTTAAGAAATAATCTGATTGCTGCTCTATCATTTTGCTGCCCTGTGAGGAGTATTGTTGTGGGAGAAATATGCCAGAGGACACAATAATTCCACGATTTAAATGCTTTCTAGGTTCAGAAGGCAGGCTCCTACTTCCCTGTTTATAGAAAATGCAGTTGCCATACCAATAGTTAGGGCACAGCACCCTGCAGCATCAGCTAGTGATCAAAGCCTGTTCTTCTGTTATAACTTCCCAGGGAGTCTAGGCAGCTGCAGGCCTCCAAAGCAGTTTCACTACATTATTGCATGTGTTCATCTTCTTGACTTTAATAATAATTTTTATTTTCGGTCCACTGCTTCCAAACTCAGAACTCGGGTCTTCTGATAAGGAGAAAGATGACATATTTTTCTCTATATGCACATGCACAAATGCCTTGAGATCTTTTTTTTCCTTTGGGGATCTGCAGTGATGCATATGCTCATGAACTTGAGCATAGGCACCAAGTACTACCCAGCACCCAGAACTCCAGGAAGGGAAAACTGACATTAGATGTTCTTGTTTCCTTGGGGCTTTTTTCCCTTTCAGAGGCAACAAGAAGGAATTAAGCCTATAAGACCCTTACTGGACTATTCAACATTGAGGTATCTGTGTAATGGCTGGGTATATTGGGAGCCTTGCAGAAGACATTGTATTTGAGGAGTCAGTGATCTTGAGCAGGCCATGTCTGCTCTATTGGGTCTTGTACTTAAGGCTTGAAAAGCCAATAGGTTAGCATGAGTAGCCACTGTAAAGGAATCTGCTGGCGTGCCCTGTGCCAGCCTGTGCTGTGGATGTTATGACAGAGATAACATTCCAATCTGTCAGGATAAGACCTATGGTTTTGGTTTTTACACAAGATAAAAGGCACTGTGGTACAGGAGGGAGGAGGGACTTCTCCACTGACATGGGATCTGCACAGTGTGCTGTGGGAAAATTCATCTGGGGTCTGTCCGATGCTGCATGAAAGTGGGGTTCCCAGCATCTGAAGGGTCACAAGATTTACTCGCTATCTATATTCCTCTTTTTATTCTGTCTTATTAAAACAGCTATTTTTATTATGCTTTTTGTTGTCAGGCCTTTTTTACTGAGATCCAGAAAGAACCCTGTGCCATCTCTCTCTTCCCACCCTTGCCCCTCCCACCCCCACCCACCTGGTGCAGAACACCAGGGTCCACCTCAGAAGGAGCAGGTAGCTGATCTGCAGTCAGAATTCTGGCTGCTGACCCAGGCAAAACTCCTCAGAAATTAAAGTAAAATTAAACTGAATCTCTAAGACAAATGAAGCCAAGGAGACGGCTGCTAGTTGGATAATGATATTATCAAACCAATATATTAATCGGAAACGTAAAGTTTCCTTCTAAAAAGCCTCATACAAGTATAGCTTAAAGGTATCAGCAGCTGGAGAAAGAAAAAAACCTAGAGATATAGCCCTGCTGCTAGTGACGAATAGGTCTGTTTCTTCTACAGTGCTCCAAAAGAGGAGTGGACAGTGGCATAATAAAACATGTAGGGTAGTAAAGGGAAAACTTTTATTCATAAAGTGCCATCCTTAATTTAGAATGTATTGAATCCTGTGGGTACTTTTTAAAATGCCTCAGCCATTTAAGTAGCTTATTTTAACAAAAAAATATTTGATTTAAAATTTCCATACAATGTGTATGATATTGTTACATTGCAAGTTAAAGTGGCAAAACCTCAGGTTAAAGCTGCTTATTAACTCCCTCTGATAATTTTACACATTTAAAGATTCCCTTGAAAATAATGTACATGATTGTCATCTCTTTTTCTATGATCCCCAAGGTATGTAATTTAAAAAAAAAAAAAACAACAAGAAAGTTTAAGTTGCTCAAAGAAAGGACAAGTGAGGCATAAAAATGCAGAAAACAGAACTCCTTACTTTCCACGCAAAATAAATCTCATGAAAACACTCAGGAAAGTTTCACTTTATTCAAGTTTTCATCGTCCACCTAATGGAGAGGAGCTTTTACTGTGAAGCTGCATGACCAATGCTACACTATAAATCTAATCCTCAGAATACAGGCATTCAAAAATATTAGTAGCTCTTACATCAGCATTTTCTGTAACACTCTGAAGTATGAGGACTTGCCACCTGAAAATGCAATTGAAAATATGTACACAAAATAGGTATGAGACTCTGCATGCATAACTGAACCATGACAAGGATGATGATTCAATTAGCGTGGAGGTGTCGCTGAGATTAAGTCGAACTACACCTTGCAACAAAACGTCTTCAGTAAAGAAAAAAAGATGAGTCATTGTCGTAGGTGACTCCCTCCTGAAGGGAGTGGAAGGCCCAATATGCAGACCGGACCCGCTTAGGGAAGTCTGCTGCCTCTCTGGGGCTTGGGCTAAAGATATAAAGAGAAAGCTTCCTTCCCTGGTATGGCCCTCAGATTATTATCCATTTCTGTTTTTTCAGGCAGGCAGCGATGAAGTGTCAACAAGAAGCCCAAGGGTGATCAAGAGAGACTTCCAGGCCTTGGGACAACTAGTTAAGGGATCGGGAGCACAAGTAGTGTTCTCCCCTAGCCCTCCAGTTACAGGGAATGACGAGGGAAGAAACAGGAAGAGCCAGCAGATCAATACCTGGTGTCAGCGGCAGGACTTTGGGTTTTTTGGTTGTGGGGTTGGTTTATGTGACACCAGGCCTGCTGGTGACAGATGGGGAACACCTGTCTCAAAGGGGGAAAAGGATCTTGTCGCAGGAGTCGGCAGGGCTCATCGAAAGAGCTTTAAACTAGATTTGAAGCGGGAAGGGGATGAAACCAGGCTCTTTAGAGGTAAGCCTGGGGGTGGCATGCCAATGTTTGTGGGACAGTATGCTAGTGAGGTCCCTCGGTCTGCCATCTCAGCGGCAGCAAAGATACGAGGGTTATTGATGGGTTAGAAACTACAGCCATGCCTGGGAATGGTCAGGCCTCTCCCAGAAAAAAGGTGGCGGGACCAATAGCCCAACTGAAGTGCGTCTACGCCAACACGTGCAGCATGGGCAACGAACAGGAGGAGCTGGAAGTCATTGTGCAGCAGGAAAACTATGATGCAGTCGCCATCACGGAAACGCGGTGGGACGACTTGCACGACTGCTGCAGTGGATGGCTATAAACTCTCCAGAAGGGATAGGAAAGGAAGGAGAGGAGGTGAGGTGGCCCTGTATGTTAGGGAGTGTTATCAATGTCGAGAACTTAATGATGGTGACAATAGGGTTGAGTGTTTATGGGTAAGAATTGGGGGGAAGGCCAACAAGGCAGATATCATGGTGGGAGTCTGTTATAAACCACCCAACCAGGCAGACAAAATATTCTATAAGCAGCTGTGAGAAGTCTCAAGATTGCTAGCCCTTGTCCCCGTGGGGGACTTCAATTTACCAGATGTCTGCTTGAAATACAGTACAGCTGAGAGGGAACAGTCTAGGAGGTTCCTAGAGTATGTTGAGGATAACTTCCTGACACAGCTGGTGCGGGAGCCAACTAGGGAAGGTGCCCCGCTGGACCTGTTGTTTGCGAACAGAGAAGGACTTGTGGGGGATGTGACGGTTGGAGGCCATCTCGGGCATAGCAATCACGAAATGATAGAGTTTTCGATTCTTGGAGAAAGCAAGGAGGGGGGGGGGTCAGCAGAACTGCCACCTTGGACTTCCGGAGGGCAGACTTTGGTCTTTTCAGGAGCCTGCTTGACAGAGTCCCTTGGGAGGCAGTCCTGAAGGGCAAAGGAGTCCAGGAAGGCTGGACGTTCTTCAAGAAGGAAGACTTAAAGGCACAGGAGCAGGCCGTCCCCATGTGCCCAAAAACAAACCATCGGGGGAAAAAGACCGGCCTGGCTGAACAGAGAGCTATGGTCACAACTCAGGGGGAAAAAAGAGAGTTTATGGCCTTTGGAAGAAAGGGCAGGCCACTCATGAGGCCTACAAAGATGTTGTGAGGCTATGTAGGGAGAAAATTAGAAAGGCCAAAGCCCAACTAGGACTTAATCTGGCTTTTGCTGTTAAGGACAACAAAAAATGTTTCTATAAATGCATTAGCAATAAAAGGAGGACTAAGGAGAATCTCCATCCTTTATTAGAGGGGGGGGACAGGGGACGGGACATAGTGACCAAGGATGAGGAAGAGGCTGAGGTACTTAATGCCTTCTTTGCCTCAATCTTTAGCAGTAGGACCAGTTGTTCCCTGAGTACCCAGCCCCCTGAGATAGAAAACAGGGACAGGGAGTAGAATGACGCTCCCATAATCCAAGGGGAAATGGTGAGTGACCTGCTACAGCACTTAGACACACGCAAGCTTATGGGGCCAAATGGGATCCACCCAAGGGTACCGCGGGAGCTGGCAGAAGTGCTCACCAAGCCACTTTCCCTCATTTACCAGCAGTCCTGGCTAATGGGGGAGGTCCCAGTTGACTGGAGGTTAGCAAATGGGGCCGGACGGGATTCACCCAAAGGTTCTCAGGGAGCTGGCAGGAGAGCTCACCAAGCCTCTCTCCATTATCTATCAACAATCCTGGTCAACAGGAGAGGTGCCGGATGACTGGAGGGTGGCCAATGTGACGCCCATCTACAAGAAGGGCCGGAAGGAGGATCCCGGAAACTACAGGCCTGTCAGCCTGACCTCGGTACCGGGAAAGATCATGGAGAGGATCATCCTGAGTGAGCTCTCACGGCAAGTGCAGGGCAGCCAAGGGATCAGGGCCAGCCAGCATGGGTTTATGAAAGGGAGGTCCTGCCTGACCAACTTGATCTCTTTCTATGACCATGTGACCCGCTTTCTCGATGAGGGGAAGGCTGTGGATGTTGTCTACCTGGACTTTGGTAAGGCCTTTGACACCGTCCCCCACGGCATTCTCCTGGAGAAACTGGAGAATCATGGCATAGACAAGTGTACCCTCCGCTGGGTTAAAAACTGGCTGGATGGCCGTGCCCAGCGAGTTGTGATTAATGGAGCAAAATCTGGTTGGCGGCCGGTCACCAGTGGTGTCCCTCAGGGCTCAGTTTTGGGGCCAGTCTTGTTCAATATCTTTATTGATGATCTAGACAAGGGGATTGAATGCACCCTCAGTAAGTTTGCGGATGACACCAAACTAGGTGGGAGTGTTGATCTGCTTGAGGGTCGGAAGGCTTTACAGAGGGATCTAGACAGGTTGGATCAATGGGCCAAGGCCAATGGGATGAGGTTTAATAAGGCCAAGTGCCGGGTCCTGCATTTTGGTCACAACAACCCCGGGCAACGCTACAGGCTTGGGGCAGAGTGGCTGGAAAGCTGCCCGGCAGAAAAGGACCTGAGGGTGCTGGTGGACGGCCAGCTTAACATGAGCCAGCAGTGTGCCCAGGTGGCCAAGAGGGCCAATGGCATCCTGGCTTGTATCAGGAATAGCGTGGCCAGCAGGAGTAGGGAAGTCATCGTGCCTCTGTACTCGGCACTGGTGAGGCCTCACCTCGAGTACTGTGTTCAGTTTTGGGCCCCTCACTACAGGAAAGACATTGAAGTGCTGGAGCGTGTCCAGAGGAGAGCCACCAAGCTGGTGAGGGGTCTGGAGAACAAGTCCTATGAGGAGAGGCTGAGGGAGCTGGGCATGTTTAGTTTGGAGAAGAGGAGGCTGAGGGGAGACCTCATTGCCCTCTACAACTACCTGAAAGGAAACTGTAGAGAGGCAGGGGTTGGCCTCTTCTCCCAAGGGAATAACGACGGGACCAGAGGAAATGGTATGAAGCTGCAGCAGAGGAGGTTTAGATTAGATATTAGGAAGAATTACTTTACTGAACGAGTGGTCAGGCACTGGAACGGCCTGCCCAGGGAGGTGGTGGAGTCACCATCCCTGGAGGTATTTAAGAAACGTGTAGACATGGCTCTTCAGGGCATGCTCTAGTGCCCAAGATTATTGTTTGTGGTGGGGTGTTGTGTGTGGGGTTGTGGGTGTGGAGTTTAGTAGGTGGGTGTTGGTGTGGTTTTGGTTTTGGTTTTGGTTTTGTTTTTTGGTTTTTTTTTTGTTTTTTTTTGTGGTTGGACTCGATGATCTCAGAGGTCCCTTCCAACCACTAAGATTCTGTGATTCTGTGATTCTGTGAAATGTGACGCCCATCCACAAGAGGGGCCGGAAGGAGGATCGGGGGAACTACAGGCCTGTCAGTCTGACCTCGGTGCCTGGGAAGATTATGGAACAGATCATCTTGAGAGCCATTACGCAGCACATGCAGGACAACCAGGGGATCAGGCCCAGTCAGCATGGGTTTAAGAAAGGCAGGTCCTGCTTGACTAACCAGATCTCCTTCTATGACAAGGTGACCTGCTTAGTGGATGAGGGAAAGGCTGTGGATGTTGTTTACCTGGACTTTAGTAAGGCCTTTTACGCCATTTCCCACAGCATTCTCCTAGACAAACTGGCTGCTCATGGCTTGGACGGTGTGGCAGATCTACGAGCAGAGGCCTGTGTATGGCAGATCTACGAGCAGAGATCTGCGTACGGTCAAGGACACAGTGAGCAGAGCACACAGAAACAGGAACGCAGATGTCGATACGGATGGAACAAAGAGGAACTGGCTCAATATAAACATGGAACAGAAAACAGCTTTGCGTGCTTATCTTGGTGGGAACTGAATAAGGCGACTGGGTTAGTGATCTGAAATATGTGTTTACTTGCCTAGCAGGTGCATGGAAAGTTTTAGAGCTCGGGTATAAAAGCCGAGGCCTGAGAAGCAATAAACGATTTCGTACTCATCACAGCCGGAGTCTGTGCCTTCATACACCACAGGACGGGTGTACTGTTCGCTGGGTAAAAAATCTGGCTGGAGGGCCGGGCCCAGAGAGTGGTGGTGAATGGAGTTAAATCTGGTTGGCGGCCGGTCACAAGTGGTGTCCCCCAGGGCTCGGTATTGGGGCCGGTTCTGTTTAATATCTGTATCAACGACCTGGACAAGGGGATCGAGTGCACCCTCAGTAAGTTTGTAGACGACACCAAGTTGGGTGGGAGTGTTGATCTGCTTGAGGGTAGAATGGCTCCACAGAGGGATCTGGACAAGCTGGATCAATGGGCCGAGGCCAACTGTATGAGATTTGACAAGGCCAAGTGCCGGGTCCTGCCATGCAGTGCTGCAGGCTTGGGGAAGAGTGGCTGGAAAGCTGCCTGGCAAAAAGGACCTGGGGGTGTTGGTCAACAGCAGGCTGAATATGAGCCAGCAGTGTGCCCAGGAGGCCAAGAAGGCCAACAGCATTCTGGCCTGTATCAGGAATAGCGTGGCGAGCAGGAGTAGGGAAGTGATCATCCCTTTGTACTCAGCACTGGTGAGGCCCCACCTCGAGTGCTGTGTCCAGTTTTGGGCCCCACGCTACAAGAAAGACATTGAGGTGCTGGAGCGTGTCCAGGGAAGGGCAGCGAAGCTGGTGAGGGGTCTAGAGCACAAGTCTTATGAGGGGCGGCTGAAGGAACTGGGATTGTTTAGTCTGGAGGAAAGGAGGCTGAGGGGAGACCTTATCGCTCTCTACAACTACCTGAAAGGAGGCTGTAGAGAGGTGGGGGTCGGTCTCTTCTCCCAAGTAACAGGCGATAGGACAAGAGGAAATGGCCTCAAGTTGTGCCAGGGGAGGTTTAGACTGGATATTAGGAAAAATTTATTCACAGAAAGGGTTATCAAACATTGGAACAGGCTGCCCAGGGAAGTGGTTGAATCACCATCCCTGGAGGTATTTTAAAAGACGGGTAGACGTGGTGCTTAGGGACATGATTTAGTGGTGGTTTTGGCAGTGTTAGGTTAATGGTTGGACTCGATGATCTTAAAGGTCTCTTCCAACCTAGACGATTCTAATTTGAGTACACAGTTAACAGTTTAACAGTGGAGGAGGAAGGAACCTGCAGTTTTCTTCAACAAAGTTACAAGCCATGTTGAAAAGGAGTAGCAGTACATACTGTATCTTGACTTTAGCAAGGCCTGTGACCTTGTTTCACACAACACTATCACAAACAAACCAGGAAATCATGGGCTACATAAAATTACTATCAGGTGTGTAGCAAATAGTCAGAAAAATCTATTCAGAGCACTTTTTAAAACTCGGGGTAGTTCTGTCAAAATGGAAGGCTGTGGAAATAGGGGTCCAGTGCTATTCAATATCTTTTTTTAATTACCGGTATTATGTAATTAAAAGTATGCCTATTAAATCTGCAAAGAACACCAAGTTGACAGGGACCACAAGTATACCTGATAACGAGATTAAAATTCAAAATGATTTTGATAAATTAGTGTAACAACTGGAGAAAACGTGGGTAATTTACAACAAGGATATATGCAAAGTATTTCTATTAGGCAAGGAAAACCCAACTGTTTTATTGGGTTTACGTGACAAGGTTTTGGTAGCAGGGGGGTCTGCGGGGGAGTCCTCTGTGAGAAGAGACCAGCGGCTGCCCTCATGTTGGACAGAGCCAGTTCCAGCTAGCCCCAAGACGGACCCACTGCTGGCCAAAGCTTACCTAATCAGTGGCGCTGGTGGCACCTCTCTGATAATATATTTACAAAAGGGTAAAAAAAAGCTGCACAGCAGCTGTGAGAGAGAGGAGTGAGAAAAATGTGAGAGAAACAACCCTGCAGACACCAAGGCCAGAGAAGAAGGAGAGGGAGGAAGTGCTCCAGGTGTTGGATCAGAGATTCCCTTGAAGCCTGTGGTGAAGACCATGGTAGTCCCCCTGCAGCCCATGGAGGACCGCATCAGAGCAGATATCCACACTACAGCCCGTGGAGGGCCCCATGCCTCAACAGGTGGATATGCCCCAAAGGAAGCTGCAGCCGGTGGAGAGGAGCCCACGCAGGAGCAGGCTTTCTGGCAGGAGCTGCGGCCCATGGATAGCACCCATGCTGGAGCAGTCTGTTCCTGAAGGACTGCAGGCCATGGGAGAGACCCACATTGAAGCAGCTCATGAAGGACTGCCTCCCGTAGGAGGGACCCCCCCGCTGGAGCAGGGGAAGAGCATGAGGTGGAAGGAGTGGCAGAGACAAAGCATTATGAACTAACCACAACCCCCATTCCCCATTCATCCTGTGCTGCTCGGAGTGGGGGGAGGAGGTAGAAGAGTCAGGAATGAAGGAATAAAGTTGAGCATGGGAAAAAGGGAGGGGTGGGGGAAAGGTGTTTTTACTTTTGCCTTTGTTTCTCGCCATGCTACTCTATTATTAACTGGCAACAAATTTAATTAATTTTAACCAAGTCGAGTCTGTTTTGCCTGTGACAGTAATTGGTGAGCTCCCTGTCCTCATCTCGACCCACAAGCTTTTCTATCTTATTCCCCCCCCCCCCCCGTCCTGTTGAGGAGGGGGAGTGAGAGAGTGGCTAGGTGGGCATTTGGCAGGCAGACAAGGTCAACACACCACAACTGTACAAAAAAGGATACGGAAAAAATGGACAGGGAGTAGTTTCATAGAAAGTGATTGAGTGTTTATACTGGATCACAAGTTGAACACAAGTCAGTGTCTGTACTGCTGAGAAAATAGAAAAACACTTTACCATGATGTATAAACACCCTAGCAGTTATATGAAAGAACTCTTCCCCTTCATTCAGGCAAGGCTGTACCTGGAGTACTGGTGTCTAGCTTTGAATAAAACTTAAACAAAATTGCTAACCACTTGGAGAGAGTTTAAGGAAGTTGAATGAAAATGATCAGAGGTCTAGAAAACAGGGCCTATGGGGAAAGATCATATGAGCAGGGGTTGTTAACACAAAGAAAAAAAGACTAAGCAGGGTTATGATAACAGTCTTTCAAGACATAAAAAGATGTTGGGGGAAAAAAAAAGATGTGAACAACCTGTTCTTCGTGATCACAGTGAACAGAACAAGAAGTAATGTGCTTAAAAACCAGGAAAGAAATTCAGATAAGGTATTAGGGAAAACTAAGTCACAGCAATCGCTTCCCTTAGGGAGTTCTAAATTTTCCATCAGTGGAGGCCTTTAGGCAAACATCTATAAGGAATGACATAGGAATAGCTGATCTTGCCTTGAGGTAGAAAGATGACTTCTTGAGGGCTGTTATTTTTTTAAAGAAAACAGCTTAACATTGAGTACAAAACCAACCTGAGAAGTAAAGTAGGAAAGTCCAAGCTGAGCTTTTGCCATAGCCAGAGTAGTTCAGTACTGAAGCTAACTAGTTTAAAAAGAGCTTGAGCAGATCTACCTGATATACGCTTTATTTTGGTTTTTTTTCCCCCTAGCTTTTATGGTCCTAGCTGCACTGTGTGTTAGCGTCAACCACATAAGCATGTGATTGTTCTACCATGGTAGAATACTGCCCATCAAATCACAGAGGCTAGTTCTGTACATGAAAAATCTTACTAATATGCTTTAGAAATCATAACTGGGTTAAAAATGATGAAATTTCTTGGTTTTTGACGAGACTTTCTAGAGATCAAACCTAATTTCTTTACCACCCCCGATATCAACATTCTGAAAAGCCATAAACATTAGCATTCATTATTCAATGCTTTTTGTAAGCATTTTCAAGCATTTTCAAGCATTTTCATTATCTCTGCTTTTTTTTTTTTTTTTAAGCAGAGGAATGACAAGAAATCCTCAAGGGCAACAAAATCATAGATTCACAGAATCACAGAATGGTTCGGGTTGGAAGGGACCTGAAAGATCATCTAGTTCCAACCCCCCTGCCCTGGGCAGGGACACCTCCCGCTAGACCAGGCTGCTCAAAGCCCCATCCAGCCTGGCCTTGAACACTTCCAGGGATGGGGCAGCCACAACTTCCCTGGGCAACCTGTGCCAGTGCCTCACCACCCTCACAGTAAAGAATTTCTTCCTGATATCCAATCTAAATCTCCCCTCTTTCAGTTTGAGGCCGTTACCCCGTGTCCTGTCATTACACTCCCTGATAAAGAGTCCCTCCCCATCCTTCCTGTAGGCCCCCTTCAGGTACTGGAAGGCTGCTATAAGGTCTCCCCGGAGCCTTCTCTTCTCCAGGCTGAACAACCCCAACTCTCTCAGCCTGCCTTCATAGCAGAGGTGCTCCAGCCCTCTGATCAGTGAGAGTAAGTTTAGATTCTTTACTTTCAGGCATGGAAATCCTGCAACATGGTCTTCATTGAGGTTTTTGGTCTCACTGGGATCAAGAAACACAGAGGCACTTGGAAATGAAAAAGCTTGTCTGAGACTTGCTTGAAAGTTTCCAAACTTTTAAAATTGATCAGTTTGGGTTTTTTCTTATACATCCGCAGCACAGAAAGCTGTAATACGCACTGATCATAGGCTTCCCGTATTTTAAATTGAAAAGTCTCTTAATGATGAAAATCTGCTTCGTGTGTTGAAAAACGTAAGTGAAATATGTCAATATCTATGGCCACAGAATAGTTGCAATAGAAAACAACTGTAATCATGATTCTGCATCTAGCAATGAGCTAAGATTCAGCAGCATAGCTTGAAACCGAAGTTATTTCTTGAGCACAGTTGTAAAAACTGAATAATAAGAATACATGGACCTTAGATATTACACAGTGTTTTCACTTGTGCAACTTTGCAATCTTCAATGAGAACATTGCCCCCCACAAATAGCAACTGTCAAAAAGAAAAAAGCAGTACCTACCCGTAGCCACTGTTTCTCTGTAAGAGCATCGCTATAGTCCACATCCCTGCGCTGACGGGACCCTCTTCCAAATATTTTCTCTTCCTCTTCCTCACATGTGAGCCTTTCAACTTCAGCATCATCCTTAATAATCCAAGATGGCAATTCATCCTCCTCCATCAAGCGGGGCTTGCGCTTGGGGTTTCTGGCATCTTCCCTACGACGATCCATGTCCATGCGCTGCAATGGCAGTTGGGAAAAGATACAACAATTTGAAGGGTCTTGATTAAATAAACCACGGGAATAGCTGGTTATTTACTTATGCTTGAAACTTTAAACCAACTCCTCTGGTGGCATTTCCCTCCTCCACCCCACTACTTATAAAATGCCACTATAAAAAGGAATATCCCCACATGAAAGTTGATCTTCAATCAAATTCATTATTACAAAGTGAATTTCATTCAAGTGAAGAATATTGTAGTCTGGATGAGTGGACAACCAGATGTGTAAACAAACCTGGTTGGATAATCAGGCACAGAGAGTAGTTGTTAATGGGTCGTACTCTACCTGGAGACCAGTCACGAGTGCAGTACTACAGGGGTATATCCTGGGACCTGTCCTATTTAGCATCTTTATAAATTATATGGAAGAAGTGACAGAGTGCTTGCTCATAAAGTGCATATGACACCAAATT
The DNA here is from genome assembly GCF_964199755.1 of Larus michahellis. Taxonomy (NCBI): domain Eukaryota; kingdom Metazoa; phylum Chordata; class Aves; order Charadriiformes; family Laridae; genus Larus; species Larus michahellis. The sequence goes on along the minus strand of NC_133929.1, from coordinate 3,954,210 downwards.
GGAGGGGGGGGTTAAGTTGTTATGCTTGAGGGCTTGTTAGACCACATCTAGAATACTGTATCCAGGTTTGGGTCCCCAAAAAAAGAAAAACTTTCACAAACTGGGGAGAGCTCAGCAGAGGGCCACCAAGATGGTCACAGGACCGGAGTGCATGCCCTGTGAAGAGAGGCTGAGGGAACTGGGCTCGTTCAGCCTGGAGAAGAGAAGACTTCGGGACACCTAATAGTAGCTTTCCAATATGTATGAGGAAGCAGTACATGTTGGGAATATGAGAGACAACAGGCATAATTTGAAAGAAGAGAGGTTTGGACTGGATATGAGGAAAAATGGAAAAAGGACTTGGAGACCAAGTCATATGAGGAGAGGCTGAGGGAGCTGGGCATGTTTAGCCTGGAGAAGAGGAGGCTGAGGGGAGACCTCATTGCCCTCCACAACTACCTGAAAGGAGGGTGGAGAGAGGTGGGTGGTGGCCTCTTCTCCCAGGCGAATAATGACGGGACCAGAGGAAATGGTCTGAAGCTGCGGCAGGGGAGGTTTAGGTTAGATATCAGGAAGAATTACTTTACTGAAAGAGTGGTCAGGCACTGGAACAGCCTGCCCAGGGAGGGGGTTGAGTCACCAGCCCTAGAGGTGTTTAAGAAACCTCTAGATGTGGCACTTCAGGGCATGCTCTAGTGGCAGAGCTTGTTGGTTGTGGTTTTGGGGGGTTTTTTTTGTGTGTATGGTTGGACTCGATGATCTCAAAGGTCCTTTCCAACCATGAAGACTCTATGATTCTATGAAAAACATTTTCACCAGTGGAACAGATTGCCCAGAGAGGTTGTGCAGACTCTATCCTGGATAAAGTCCTGAGCAACCTGGTCTGATTTCATAGCTGACCTTGCTTTCAGCAGAAGGTAGGACTAGATACTTCCTGAGGTCCCTTCCAACCTGAATTATCATATGATCCGATTTCTAAATCCAGATGAAAAGCAGAATGAAATACATGCAACCTGACTATGCACATCCAACTAGATTCCAGAATCAATGATATTCCATATCTCATTACTTCATAATGGGGAAGTGACTGTATAGACAGGCATAGCAGACTTTCATATTCCCCCTTTTAAACGATGTATTCATTCAAACTGGGCATGCACATGGTTTAGTTTATTGACAAATGTGCCAACCGGCAAGAAATGAAGATTTGCAGTCAAACAAGGCCCAAATCAAAATACTTTTCTATTATTTAGTAACAAACTTCAATGAAATACACAATGCTCAAAAATCATTTTTTTTTCGCTGATTAATATGCTTGCATTTGAAAAGTACAGACTGAAGAACTAAGGATATGTTAGCTGCTATTTTTTTCAAAGGAAAGTGCATAACGGGAAATTAAAGACACTCCCAATTAAGCTGAGAAATAAGAGACAAATAACCATTTGCTTTTTCTCAAAAGATTCTATTCAAATCCCTTTTATCTCTGAGAAACCTCTAGTCTCATCTTCCCATGTTTTAGCAAAACATATATTTACAAAAGAGATCCACCTTGCTTTATTTAAACTAACAAAGTCATTATATTCAGTGTTCTCGGTGAGGGTGAAAGCCTAGAAACAAAGAAATTCATATGCTACAAATGCTTATATGTGAGCAAAGAATGCATGCTTTGGTAAAATTAGGGCCTAAAACTTTCAATTTCAGAAAACACACAATATTGCTGACCTTTGAAAAGTCATCCTATTCTTTCTAAATTGCAACTATAACTGTCCTTATATAAAAAACCCACTCATCTTAAACCCACTGACTTTTAGCTCAAATGCCATGTACTGGGTCTGGCTGGGATGGAGTTAATTTTCTTCATAGCTGCCCACATGGTGCTGTGTTTTGGATTTGTGACCAAAACAGTGTTAATAACACACCAGTGTTTTCACTACTGCTGAACAGTGTTTGTAGGGCATCAAAGCTTTCTCTGTTTCTCACTCTGATACCCGCAGCAGGTAGGCTGCAAGAAGTTGGGAAGGGACACAGTCGGGACAGCTGACCTGACCTGACCAAAGAGATATTCCATACCAAATAACGTCATGCTCAGCAATAAAAACAGAGGGGAGGATGTTTTGGGGTAGGTAGCCATTGCTCAGGAACTGGTTGGGCATCGGTCTACTTGTGGGAGGTGGTGTATCACTTGTTTGGTTTGTTAGGTTTTTTTTCCTTCCTCTTTCCTTTGTTTATTAAACTGTCTTTATCTCACAAGTTTTTTTTCTCACTTTTGCCCTTCCGATTCTCTCCCCCATCCCACTGCTGGGGTGGGGGGAGAGTGAGCAAGTGACTGAATGGGGCTTACCTGCCACTGCCAGCCGGGGTCAAGCATCCGCAGTCCTTTTTGGAGCCCAACATGGGGCTCGAGCAGTTTGAGATAATAACAGAGCTGATCGGAGTGGGCTAGACTGAACTTCTAGCCATTATACCTGTCTAGCTGAGTTGTTACTTGGTAGGCTATTGCTGTTGCTGGTCGTGATGCTGATGTATTTACTCTGGATGCTAACTTATGCATTACCTCCCCTGCTCTGGTGCTTCATCTCTCTTTATCTGCTATGCAACAAACTCCAAGAATTGTTAATGACTGTTTTCAGTTGTCGCTGTTTGCTGTGGTGTTTATCACTTTGTTTTGCTTCGCCTGGCAGAGATATGATAAAAGCACTGGCCTTGAGCCTAATCTGGTGTTCAGGCCCTACATTGCTGCGGTCCCAGTACTCCAAGAACCATCTCATGGAGAAAACTGGCAATTATACTTTTCCCCTTTTCTCCTCTGAGAGATGCTTTGTGGAGAGAGGGAAGAATGGCACCTACCCCTTTCTCTCCTCTGGGATAGGTCTTTCCAGGCTTCTTGTAATGGCCTCTCAGTTCCTTGAATATCCTTATGCTATCAGACTGTTTGCACTGGTGTGTGTCGGGAGCCTGATATTCATTTTGATTAATGTTCATAAGGTTAAACAACTAATTGGGAATGCCACACAGGAATATGTACAACTACCTGAAAGGAGGTTGTAGCGAGGTGGGTGTCAGTCGCTTCTCCCAAGTAACAGGTGATAGGACAAAAGGAAATGGCCTCCAGTTACACCAGGGGGGGTTTAGATTGGATATTAAGAAAAAACTCTTCACTGAAAGGGTTGTCAAGCATTGGAACGGGGTGCCCAGGGAAGTGGTTGAGTCGCCATCCCTGGAGGTATTTAAAAGACGTGTAGGTGTAGTGCTGAGGGACATGGTTTAGTGGTAACTTGGCAGTGCTAGGTTAACGGTTAGACTTGATGATCTTAAGGGTCTCTTCCAACCAAAATGATTCTATGATTCTATGTCCCAAAGCTGTCGATCCCTGGGTGTCAGGGTGTATGGGAGGATTTGGGCAGGTGCCTAAGGCCATTATCACCTCTGTTACACCTGTACAGGCATGTAATGCTGATGAATTGGTACAGCATTTGAAAGAGGGGAGCCTTGCCTGTCCCAATGAAACACGGCGAATTCTAATGCAGTGTTGGGGCCTAGCCCATGCCTATCGATGGATAGGCCTCATGCCCTCAATAGAGCAAGAGGGTCTCTTGCTCCGAGGGCACACAAATGGACACTAAGAGATCACATGAACAGACACTGTGGCTAAACCAGAGACCCAACCCTCAACTTTCATAGTTGCTCCTGTAGTCAAGAAGAAACAATAGAAGCAGAGGTTGACCCAGTTAGTAAGAGAGGAAGAAGCTCCTCCTAAGAGGGAGCAGGAGGAAGAATCAGAAGAGGCAGCCTGTTCTGCAGCAGGACACCCACAATAAGAAGAGAGGGAAGAGACAGAAAACATAAAAGAGGCGGAAACTATCCCTGAGTGAGCTGTGAGATATGTGGAAAGATTACAGAGGTCAGCAAGGAGAGTGAATTGCTACCTGATTGCTCCAGTGCTGGGACAGTGGGGTCAACGGTCTGGAACTAGACGGTAAGGAAGACCAGCAGCTGGGATCGTGGAACCAACAAAGGGATTGGAAGGTTACAGGTGGACTACTGTGGCCTGAACAAAGTCATGCCACTGTTGAGTGCTGCCGTACCAGACATGCTAGAGCTCCAATATGACCTGGAGTCGAAGGCTGCCAAGTGGAATGCCACAACTGAAATTGCCAGTGTGTTCTTCTCGATCCCTTTGGCAGCAGAGCGCAAGCCATATTTTGCTTTCAAGTGAAGGGGTATCCAATACACCTGGAATCGACTGCCCCAGGGGTGGAAGCACAGCCCTACCATTTGCCATGGGCTGATACAGACTGCACTGGAACAGAGCGAAGCCCCTGAACACCTGCAATACATCGATGACATCATCGTGTGGGGCAACAGAGAGGAAGAATTGTTTGAGAGAGGGAAAAGAATAATCCAGATCCTTCTTAAAGCTGGTTTGCCATAAAACAAAGCATGGTCAAAGAACCTGCACGAGAGATCCATTTTGGGGGAATAAAATGGCAAGATGGATGTTGTCGCACCCTAATAGATGTGATCAATAAGAGAACAGCCATGTCCCCACCAGCTAACAAAAAAGCAACACATGCTTTTCTAGGCACCATGGGATTCTGGAGAATGCATATTCTGGGTTACAGTCAGCTTGTGCATCCTCTCTATTGAGTGACCCAAAAGAAGAACTGTTTTGAGCGGGGCCCTGAGCAGCAGCACACCTTCCAACAGATCCAACAGGAGATAATTTGTGAGGTAGCCCTTGGGGCAGTCTGGACAGGACCAGATGTGAGAAATGTGCGCTACACTGCAGCCAGGGAGCATGGCCTCACCTGGAGCCTCTGGCAGAAAGCACCTGGAGAAGAGACTCGCGGTCAACCCATAGGCTTTTGGAGCTGGGGATATAGAGGATCCAGGGCCTGCTACACCCCGACTGAAAAAGAGATATTAACAGCATATGAAGGGGTTTGAGATGCTTCAGAAATAGTTGGTACAGAAGCACAGCTCCTCTTGGCACCACGATTGCCTGTGCTGTACTGGTTGTTCAAAGGAAGGGCCCCCTCTACCCATCATGCACCCAATGCTACATGGATCACACAGTGGGACTGAATGGGGAACCCCAGCTGCCCAGGAATCCTGGAAGAGATCATGGACTGGCCAGAAGACAGAAATTTTGGAGCATTGCCCAAGGAGGTGACTCATGCCCAAGAGGCCCCACTGTATAATAAATTACCAGAAAATGAGAAACTATATGCTCTGTTTACTCATGGTCCTGTTGTATTGGGGGAAACCATCAGAACTGGAAAGCTGCTGTGAGGAGTCCCACACAACAAGTTGCAGAAACTGTCACAGGAGAAGGCGAGTCGAGTCAGTTTGCCGAAGCAAAAGCCATCCAGCTGGCCCTAGAGATTGCTGAATGAGAAAAGTGGACAGCACTTTGTACTGATTCATGGATGGTGGCAAATGCCCTGTAGGGGTGGCTGCAGCAACAGAAATGGACCAACTGCAGAGGTAAACCCATCTGGGCTGCTGCACTGTGGCAGGACATCGCTGTTCGTGTGGAAAACACTGCTGTAAAGGTACGTCATGCAGATGCTCACATGTCAAAGAGCCGCACAACCAAAGAACATTCAAACAAAGAGCAGGTAGGCCAGGTTGCCAGAACTGAATTGCCTCAGGTGGACCTGGACTGGGAGTGTAAGGGTAGGCTATTTGTAGCTTGGTGGGCCCGTGAAACATTGGGACATCTAGGGAGAGATGCAACCAACAGATGGGCTCGTGATTGAGGGGTGGACTTGACCACTGAAGCCATTGCACAGGTTATTCATGAATGCGAAACATGCATCATAATCAAGAGAGCCAAGTGAGTAAAGCCTCTCTGGTACAACAAATGGTGGCTAGGATGTCAATATGGGGAGGCCTGGCAGATCGATTATATCACACTGCCACAGACCTGCTGAGGCAAGCATCACATGCTTACAATGGTGGAAACTTACCCTGTAACGCATACCACCACCCGGAACACCATCCTGGGCCTTGAAAAGCAAGTTCTGTGGTGGCATGGCACTCCAGAAAGAACTGCCTCAGACAACGGGACTCATTTCCAAAATAACTACATAAGCAACCTGGGCCAAGAAACACGGCACTAGTTAGGTGTACTACATTTCCTATCACGCATCAGCCTGCAGAAAGATTGACCGATACAATGGACTCTTAAAGACCATACTGATAGCAATGGGCACTGGGACGTACAAGTGCTGGGGATGCAAATTTATCAGAAGTCACTGGTCTGGTTAACACCAGAGGATCAGATGACTGACCCGTCCCTGCCCAAACAAAACCCCTATGTGCTGTGGAAGGAGATAAGGTCGCCGTAGTGTGTGCAGGGAACTGGCTGGGAAAGACAGCTCCTCTATCAGGAAAAGGCAAACCTGTTCATGGGATTGCTTTTGTTCAAGGACTCGGGTGTACTTGGTGGATAATGCGGGAGGATGGGGAAATCTGGTGTGTACCTCAAGGAGATTTAACCTTGGGGGGAAATAACCCATGGTTTGCGTTGATTACAGGAAGTACTACAGCAGGAATCACCCGAACCAACCTGGGCCTCGCAAGAAGCTGTGCAAGTACAGCAGTGACCCAACCTGAGTTGGCTTTGGTGCCCAATAACTCAACACAACACACTGCCTCTCTTGTCCTGAGCGACCACCATAACAGATGGAGCTCAACTCATGGACTAAATAAAAATTTTTTTTACGAAAATTTTACGGACATTTTATGAGGGTGGCCCATAGACTGAGGGAATGCTACCTGTGTATATATCAAAGGATGGGAAGGGGAGAGGGAGTTAATGAGGATGTATTGGACAGTGTAAGGCCTGAGCATGAGGTAAGTGGTATGCAATAAAGGGTGGAGATTGAACTGAGTCTGGCTGGGATGGAGCTAATTTTCTTCACAGCAGCCCATATGGTGCTATATTTTGGATTTGTGACCAAAACAATGTTGATAACACACCAATAGCTTAGCTATTGCTGAACAGTGCTTACACAGTGTGAAGGATTTTTCTGTTTCTCACTGCCCCTCCCAATGGGTAGGCTGGGGGTGGACGAGAAGTTGGGAGGGGACACAACCGGGACAGCTGGCCCAAACTGAATAAAAGGATATTCCAGGCCATATAATGCTCAGCAATAAAAACAGAGGGGAGGGGGGAGTTGGGGAGGTAGCCATTGCTCGGGATACCGAGCTGGGTACCGGTCTACTTGTGGGAGGTGGTGAGTGATTGCCTTTGTATCACTTGTTTTGGTTTTTTTATTTCTTCTTCCTCTTTCCTTTGCTTCTTAAACTGTCTTTATCTCGACCCATGAGGAGCCGGAGTCAACCCACCACATGCTGCATTGGCATTTTGGCTCCAAGAGGAGAAAATAAATTAGCACAACTAGAGCATCAGCTGCCATTTTGGTGGGAGGCCTAGAATTTGACTTTAATGAATTTGACTTTTTTTTAGACTGAGAATCTTTATTTGGGATAAAACTAGCATTAAAAATTACTTTCAGGTTTTCCTTTCTTTATCAGTTTTAACAGGAAATGTAACACTCGTTGAAGCAACACTACTAAGCAATGTTGAAATAGCTGTGCATAGGGCATTGAAACAGTCACTTCTCAATCTGTTTTTTGTCTACTCCAGAGGTCTCCAAAGTGGGGTGCATGCACCCCAGGGGATGCGCATGACGATCCATTGGGGTGCAGGAAGAAAATATTAGAACTTCTACTTATATCTATTTAGCTAAAACTTTAAGAAAGAAATTAACCTTTACTAATATCTAATATATATCATCTATCTATAAATATCTATCTAATATCATCTATGACAAGATGACCCGATTATTGGACGAGGGAAAGGCTGTGGACATTGTCTACCTAGACTTTCGAAAAGCATTTGACACTGTCCCCCATAGAATTCTCATGGAAAAACTGGCGGCTCATGGCCTGGATGAGCATACGATCTGCTGGATCAAGCACTGGCTGGATGGGCGGTCCCAAAGAGTGGTGGCCAATGGAGTTAAATCCAGCTGGCGGCCGGTCACAAGGGGTGTCCCTCAGGGCTCGGTGTTGGGACCATTTCTGTTTAACATTATTGATGACCTTGATAAGGACATGGAGTGTATCATCAGCAAGTTTGCAGATGACACGAAGCTAAGTGGGAGTGTTGATCTGCATGAGGGTAGGGAGGCTCTACAGAGAGACTTGGATAGATTGGACCGATGGGCCAATGCTAACGGGATGAGCTTCCGCAAGGCCAAGTGCCGGCTCCTGCACTTGGGCCACAACAACCCCACGCATCGCTACAGGCTTGGGGAAGTGTGGCTGGAGAGCTGCCCGGCAGAAAAGGACCTGGGGGTTCTAATTGACAAGCGGCTGAGCATGAGCCAGCAGTGTGCCCAGGTGGCCAAGAGGGCCAACGGCATCCTGGCTTGTATTAGAAATAGTGTGACCAGCAGAAGGAGGGAGGTGATTGTCCCCCTGTACTCAGCACTGGTGAGGCCACACCTTGAGTATTGCGTCCAGTTCTGGGCACCTCAATACGAGAGAGATCTCGAGGTGCTGGAGCGAGCGCAGAGGAGGGCAACGAAGCTGGTGAAGGGCCTGCAGAATAAATCTTATGAGGAGCGATGGAAGGAGCTGGGACTGTTTAGTTTGAGGAAGAGGAGGCTGAGGGGAGACCTCATCACTCTCTACAACTACTTGAAAGGACACTGTAGAGAGGCTGGTGCTGGTCTCTTCTCACAGGTAATTAGTGATAGAACGAGAGGGAATGGGTTCAAGCTGCAGCAGGGTAGGTTTAGGCTGGACATTAGGAAAAAATTCTTCCCAGAAAGAGTGGTCAGACACTGGAATAGGCTGCCCAGGGAGGTGGTGGAGTCACCATCCCTGGATGTGTTTGAGAGTCGTTTAGATGTGGTGTTAGCGGATATGGTGTAAGGGAGACCTTTGTAGAGTGGAGATGATGGTTGGACTCGATGATCCCAAGGGTCTTTTCCAACCTAAATGATTCTATGATTCTATGATTCTATATGGATTGGCACTGGTGCCCTCAGTCCGTATGTCAGATGGCTATGTGTCAGGTGCTGTATGCAAGGTGTCCTGGGGGAAGAGTGGGTGGGTGTTCCACAACACAGAGGGGTTCACAGTGGCACCCTCATTCATTTGTTCGCTTTCAGCATATTGCGATATAGTGCAGTTTATGTGTGCCAAGATAAGTGGATTTGCAGATTATATTATCTAGTTTGACCTAAACTAACCCTCACAGAATGGACATGTGGCTTTAAAAGATTCCTGCAAAGAAACCACAGATTGAAGATAATACTAATAATGCGAGCACACGCAAACTACAAGAAAATGGCAGAGCTGATACTTCTATCCTAGCAGGAGTACTCTCTGTCAGCCACATTACGAGGTAAGAACAATGACGATCTAATCAGATCTGACAAGAAGTTGGCCAAAACACCTCAAAATTATCAAGAAGACGATTTGAAATATGGATTTACATCCACTATTGTCAATGTTGAACCTCACCCTAAGTGTATATTGTGCCTTGATATATTAGCTAATGATAGTATGAAGCCATCACAATTAGCAAGACATTTAAAAACTAAACATTCAGAACATGAAGACAAACCTCTACAATTTTTTCAGCGATGTTTCAAGTCATGTGATACTCCCACATACCATTGGGGAAACACTTGTTCTTCCTGCCGCAGTAAAAATGGCTGAAATAGTACACAGAAAACAATATGGCAACAAACTAAAATGCATGCCTTTGCCAGCAAATGCCATTGGAAGATGCATAGAAAACATTGCTGAAGATTTGAAGAAACAAGTATTAGAACAAATTACATAGTGTGGGAGGGTTGCTATGCAGGTGGATGAAAGTACAGATGTTTCTAACATGTCTCAGCTTACGGTATTTGCTAGATTCTGTTTCAAGAATGAAATACACAAAGAACTACTTTTTTGTGAGCCACTAAAGGAAAGATGCACTGGAGAAGATATATTCCCGACAGTAAATTACTTCTTTAATAAAAAACAATGCTTTGGTGAAAAACTGTGCAAGTGTAACCACCAATGGAGTGGCTGCTTTGCCTGGAATAAAAAAAAGGATTCCGGGATAAGGTTACAGAGATAGCACCACACGTGGAACTCATTCACTTCATCATTCATAGGCAAGCTATTGCAGCAAAGATGTTGGAGCCAGAAGTGCACAAAGTGCTACACAATGCCATCAATGTGGTTAAGTTTATAGAAATAAGACCTGTAAATAGTAGCATATTTACAATACTTTGTATCACAATACTTTGTATTGTGGTACAATACCTTTTGTACCACACAGAGGTTTGATGGTTATCTTGTGGCAAAGTGTTTGTCCTGGTTTGAGGTAAAACAGAACCAATTTTCTGGTTTGTAATTTTACTTTTTAGCTGGGCCTCTTCTAACCGACTAAAGTCTGAAATTAACAGCATATTGTTCAGACACTGTTCACTCTCAGAGTGATAAGCCAGTTTGTGCCAAGGAATGGTAGGCACAGAGGCTCTTGCTTAGACTTATTGCTATAACATCCAAGGTCAGCTCACTTCGCTGTTTGCCCCGTTAGAGGGTCGGAAGCGGAGCAGCGCAGAGGGGTCCCACCTGCAGGGAGGAGCGGACAGGACAGGTGACCCAAAACTGACCAACAGGGCATTCCATCCCATCTGCCCCATGCTCAGTATAAAAGCTGAGGGAGCAAAGGGGCAAGCCTCTTTCTTCAGTGGCCGACATCTGAGGAGGACCCTGTCTGTTCGTCTGCCTTTGATCCCGATCCGAGCATTCCTGACTCCAGATCCAGAATCCTGCTCCTGTCTGTCGCTGACTCCAGTCTGGGACTTTCCCTGTGCCTGCTGGTGACGCGACCGTCATCCTGGGAGCTGGATACAGTTTTGTATATATTGTGCACTTTTTTTAATTATTATTTATTATTTCATTGTTTATTAATATTTTCATTAAAGTAGTTTAGTTCTTTTTCTAAACTCGTAAATCTCCTTATCTCTTCCTCTCCTCTCTTTGGAGAGAGGGAGGGGAGGGACATCTGTCATTCTGATTGGCCAATCCGGCCAAAACCATGACAGTGTTTAAAAGAGTTGTCGAACTTAAAGATGTCACGCATTTTTCTTTCACAGAAAGACAAGTGTTCCAAATTTGCTGACCTTTTCTGTGATGACAAGTGGCTGCCAGTAGTATGGCACTTATTTGTGAAAAAAATAAACACACTTAATGTGTCCCTTCAAAGTGAAGGGAACATTTTAACAAGGCATGAGAAAGTAACTGCTTTTTGAAAGAAACTCATGCTATGGAGAGGACATTTTGGAAATGGCTTTTTGGAAACGTTTCCATCATTATACGACTTTGTTGCTGAAAATGATGCAAGTGTGTCACCTATAAAAACTCTTGTATCCATACACTTAAAAAACTTGGAAGCAGAATTTCCTAACCTGTTGAGAAATCTTCCAAATGAAGAGTTTCAGTGGGTTTTGAACCCGTTTGTTAAAAACATACAAACACAACACCTTCCAATTAGTTTGCAAGAACAACTGATTGACATCGTGGAAGATGGAAATTTACTAGCCATATTTCAAGAAGAACCTTTGCATAATTAGTGAATGGGAGTGATAAATGTGATAACGGAGAAGCTGCTGCCCGAGCATTCACACACCATTCATGGTGTAAAACACACACACTTACTCTCGGGCGCACTTCCTTCTTCTTCAGGCTTGACCCTGGATTTCCCACAGCAGAGTCTCAGGCATTGGATTTTACAAAATAATTAATTTAATTGAAAGGCACAGCAGTATGGACAGCCCAGGCTGGGCACCACCAAAGGGAGGGACGCCGTGTGGAATAATTACTAAATTGGCTAAAAATCATAGAATCATAGGGTTGGAAGGGACCTCCGGAGATCATCTAGTCCAACCCCCCTGCCAGAGCAGGGTCACCCAGAGCAGGGTGCACAGGAACACGTCCAGGCGGGTTTGGAATGTCTCCAGAGACGGAGACTCCACCACCTCTCTGGGCAGCCTGTGCCAGGGCTCTGCCACCCTCAAAGTAAAGAAGTTCCTCCTCATGTTTAGGTGGAACTTCCTATGCTCAAGTTTGTGCCCATTGCCTCTTGTCCTGTCCCCGGGCACCACTGAAAAGAGCCTGGCCCCATCCTCCTGACACCCCCCCTTTCAGTATTTATGAGCGTTGATAAGGTCCCCCCTCAGCCGTCTTTTTTCCAGACTGAAGAGACCCAAATCCCTCAGCCTTTCTTCATAAGAGAGGTGTTCCAGTCCCCTCAGCATCTTGGTAGCCCTTTGCTGCACCCTCTCCAGCAGTTCCCTGTCCCTCTTGAACCAGGGAGCCCAGAACTGGACACAGTACTCCAGATGTGGCCTCACCAAGGCAGAGTAGAGGGGGAGGATGACCTCCCTCGACCCACTGGCCGCACTCTTCTTGATGCAGCCCAGGGTGCCATTGGTCTTCTTGGCCACGAGGGCACATTGCTGGCTCATGGTCATCCTGTTGTCCACCAGGACTCCCAGGTCTCTTTCCACCGAGCTGCTCTCCAGCAGGTCAGCCCCCAACCTGTCCTGGTGCAGGGGGTTAATCCTCCCCAGGTGCAGCACCCTACGCTTGCCCTTGTTGAATTTCAGAAGGTTCCTCTCTGCCCAACTCTCCAGCCTGTCCAGGTCTCTCCATATGGCGGCACGGCCTTCCACTGTGTCAGCCACCCCCCCCAGCTTTGTGTCATCAGCAAACTTGCTGAGGGTGCCCTCTATCCCCTCATCCAGGCCATTGATGAGTATATTGAAGAGGACGGGGCCCAGTACTGACCCCTGGGGAACACCACTCGTCACTGACCTCCAACTAGACTCTGTGCCCCTAATCACGACCCTCTGAGCTCTGTCTTTCAACCAGTTATCTATCCACCTTACTGTCCATTCATCTAACCCGCACTTCCTAAGCTTCCCTATGAGGATGCTGTGGGAGACCATGTTGAAAGCCTTGCTGAAGTCAAGGTAGACCACGTCTACCGCCCTCCCCTCATCTCTCCATCCAGTCATGCCATCGTAGAAGGCTATCAGATTAGTCAGACATGATTCCCCCTTGGTGAATCCGTGTTGACTACTTCCGATAGCTTGCTTTTCCTCCACATGCCTTGAGATGACGCCCAGAACGAGCTGTTCCATCATCTTTCCAGGGATGGAGGTGAGGCTGACCGGCCTGTCGTTCCCTGGGTCCTCCTTCTTGCCCTTTTTGAAGACTGGAGTGACATTGGCTTTCCTCCAGTCCTCAGGCACCTCGCCTGTTCTCCAGGACCTTTCAAAAATGATGGAGAGCGGCCCAGCAATGACTTCCGCCAGCTCCCTCAGCACTCTCGGGTGCATCCCATCGGGGCCCATGGACTTGTGAATATCTAATTGACCTAATTGATCTCTCACTCGATCCTCCTCAACCCAAGGGAAGTCGTCTTCTTTCCCCGTTACTTTCCCCAAGGCCTAGGTCTCCTGAGGGCTGGGCCAAGCAGTAAAGACCGAAGCAAAGAAGGCATTCAGTAACTCCGCCTTCTCCGCATCCTCCATCACCATGGCTCCTGTCTCATTCAACAGTGGGCCCACAACTTCTCTGGTCTTCCTTTTGCTTCCAATGTACTTGTAGAAGCCCTTCCTGTTGACCTCGATATCCCTGGCCAGGTTTAATTCCAAGGCGGCCTTGGCTTTCCTTGTTTCATCCCTGCACGCCTTGGCGGCATTCTTGTAATCCTCCCAAGGGGTCAGTCCCTTCTTCCACTTACTGTAAACTCCCTTCTTCCACTTGAGCTTTTTCAGAAGCTCCCTGCTCAACCATGCAGGTCTCCTGCGTCCCTTGGCCGATTTCCTGCTCTTAGGGATGCACCGATCCTGAGCTTGGAGGAAGTGGTCTTTGAATACCAACCAGCTTTCTTGAGCCCCTTTGCCTTCCAGAGCCCTAGCCCACGGGATCTCTCCAAGCAGTTTCTTGAAGAGGTCAAAGTTAGCCCTCCTGAAGTCCAAGGTTGTGATTTTACTTCTTGTTGTTTTGTGCATAGTACCCATGATCCTGAACTGTATCTTCTCGTGATCACTACAGCCAAGGCTGCCCCCAACCTTCATGTCCCCCACCAGTCCCTCTGTGTTTGTCAGTACCAGGTCCAGGAGTGCTCCTCTCCTTGTTGGCTCCTGTACCACCTGTGTCAAAAAGTTGTCATCAATGCACTGGAGGAGCCTCCTGGCCTGTGCGTGCCTGGCTGTGTGGTCTTCCCAGCAGATATCGGGGTGATTGAAGTCCCCCATGAGAACCAGGGCCTGCGATTGCGAGGCTACTGTCAGCTGTCTGTAGAAGGCCTCATCAGCTTCCCCATCCTGATCAGGTGGCCTGTAATAAACACCCACAACAGTGTCCCTCATATTTGCCTGCCCCTTAATCCTTACCCATAAGCTCTCGACTCTCTCTTCATCCGCCCCTGGTGAGAGCTCGATGCATTCCAGGTGCTCTCTCACATAAAGAGCAACTCCACCACCACGCCTCGCTGGCCTGTCTTTCCTGAAAAGGACATAGCCATCCATGACGGCGTTCCAGTCACGTGAGCTGTCCCACCACGTCTCAGTAATTGCAATGAGATCGTGGCCCTGCGACCGCACACAGATCTCCAGCTCTTCCTGCTTATTCCCCGTGCTGCGTGCATTGGTGTATAAGCATTTCAGAGAGGGAGTCGTGTGTGTAGTTTTGACCCTTGAGATGTGCTGTGCCTTCTGGCTCTCAGAAATACTGGCACGCTCTCCCACAAGTGCTGAGCAACTACGCTCTGGCACCTCACCAGCAAGCCCAGTACCGTTCCCACCCCCCTTCAAATCTAGTTTAAAGCCCTATCAATGAGCCCTGATAACTCTTGTCCTAGAACCCTTTTTCTCCTGGAAGTCAAGGTATTCCCGCCTGTTACCAGCAGGCCTGGCGTTCTTCCATTTGGATCTACTAATCTTTGTATCTTTCTCTCTAAATAGTCTTCAGTTCAATCCATGCTTTGGTTCTTTCTTTCTTTCTTGATCCTTAGCACTAAAATGCTATTTCAGGCAGCAAATCTATTTCTACAGCACAGTGAACTCTGGATATTTCATTTTCAGCCCTGATATGTGACACAACAGCATTCACATCAGTCACTGTTTATCTATCTTCCATATTCAGTTAGTGAGGTTGGATATAGCAACAGCCGGAAATTCCACACAGTGTGCAGAATGAAACATCTTTGATGGAGGACAGGAAGAAGACATTTCTTGATTTCTGGCCTGCCAATCTCCTTACATCTGAATTATATTGAGGGAAATTTTAAAATTATGGAGATCCCTGCAAGCATTCACTTCCAGTGCATCAAGTCTTTAATGCTGTCTGAAAAAAATTTAACTCCTTAAATAAAACTTAGCACCTAACAGACTAGACTGGCACTTCAATAACATAATGCACTGCCACATTAGGGAATATGGCCTTTGCCAACTGTCCACCTGAAGTTTTGTAACTTGCATAGCTGTACAAAGACTATGTTTTATAGAATGAGATGGTGTGAGAATGTGATATCTGGGGTTCCTATTAACAACTGACTCCGTGGATACTTCCTGATATATGTGCATGTTTATGCATATGTGAGAGTACCCGTGTTGCTTCACTTCAGAGAAAAGATCAACCTGCTCCCACCAGTGCAGAAAGATAGGGGACAGTGGTTTCCCTTCAACATTTATTTAAGTGTGCTCCTGTGGCTGTATCAATATAAGAGACTGATTTTGATAGGTCCTCCAGCAATCCCCACGTTGGATACTTGCCAAAAGGCCAATTATCTACGCTGATGTTTTAGT
Organism: Larus michahellis; assembly: GCF_964199755.1. Lineage (NCBI taxonomy): Eukaryota > Metazoa > Chordata > Aves > Charadriiformes > Laridae > Larus > Larus michahellis. The sequence goes on along the minus strand of NC_133929.1, from coordinate 3,938,326 downwards.
AATTATTCCATCAATGCTAACAACAAGGGAAGTACTAATACAGATAGATTGCTGGCATTTGAACCACTGTCATTTAGGTGTGCTTTGAGAACTGTTCAAAAGTTTTAGTAGCAGAGACACAACTAACAGCCCTTGACATAATCCTCAGCAAACCCAACTAAAGGAAAACAGCACCATCAATCTCCTATCCTACTATATTGTTAAGTACCTGTACTTGCCCTAGCTAATACTATAACATGTGAGTACAAGAAGCGAGGAGTCATAAAAAAAAATGCTATAGTATTAGCATGAGAAGCAGTGATCATCAGTTTTGCACTGTCTAAATCCATCAAACCACCTACATATCCTCCTCTGGATGGACAGTGTTCCACTGTACCAACTCAGCAGGGATTTCTGCATTTTGTTTGTCACATGAGGATGCTGGTCTCTGTTTAGATTCTTTCCTTTTCCCAGATGATGTGACTAAATGAAGCCTTTCCCTTCCACAATAATAATCCAACATTTGAATCACAGAAGGATAACACCTTTAGCAAAACAAAGGCGTTAAAAAGCCTAGAGAAGATATGCTACTTATCATAATGTCCTTACCATGAAGAGATCAAATTCCTCTTCATGCCGAGCAATCATCTGATTCAGAGTCTCATCATCAGGAACTTCATCTTCTTCCTATTTAAATAGAAAAAGGCATTAGAAAAATACAAAGCAATGTCCAAAGAGAGGCAACCATTTGCATTGAGACACTGCTGCACTGATCTCTCTCTCTCAAAAGGAGTGTGAAACGCTCAAATGAAAACTAAAAATTTGAAAGTGCCTGGCTGTTCATCAATTCAGCAGTAACACAAAATAGACTTAATCAAAGACGGCACCTCAATTCGAGAGAGATATCGAGGTGCTGGAGCGAGCGCAGAGGAGGGCAACGAAGCTGGTGAAGGGCCTGCAGAATAAATCTTATGAGGAGCGATGGAAGGAGCTGGGACTGTTTAGTTTGAGGAAGAGGAGGCTGAGGGGAGACCTCATCACTCTTTACAACTACTTGAAAGGACACTGTAGAGAGGCTGGTGCTGGTCTCTTCTCACAGGTAATTAGCGATAGAACAAGAGGGAATGGGTTCAAGCTGCAGCAGGGTAGGTTTAGGCTGGACATTAGGAAAAAGTTCTTCCCAGAAAGAGTGGTCAGACACTGGAATAGGCTGCCCAGGGAGGTGGTGGAGTCACCATCCCTGGATGTGTTTGAGACTCGTTTAGATGTGGTGTTAAGGGATGTGGTGTAGGGGAGAACTTTGTAGAGTGGAGTTGATGGTTGGACTCGATGATCCCAAGGGTCTTTTCCAACCTAAATGATTCTATGATTCTATGATTCTATGACAATTAGGACTTCTTATCACTTTCATATATTGAGAATGAGGAAGTGAGCAAACATGCAACCAGGAAATTTTGGTTCGTGTTTTTTTTAGGGTCACAAGCACAATTAGTTGTCAGCTTGTTTTTCAGTTAAAACATACACATTTCCATTCTGCTGCTCTACAGCACTCCCCCAGTAATAGCATTCTACACTATGAGGTCTTTACTGTCAAAGCAGAAGGAAAACAATCCCGAAAAAAGATAATTCCTAGAAACAAAGCCTGCCCAATCCATATTTCTGTAGACCACTGTCCACCCACAAAGTGAGATGTGAATCATAGAATCATAGAATATCTTGAGTTGGAAGGGACCCATAAGGATCATCGAGTCCAACTCCCTGCTCCTTGCAGGACTACCTAAAAATAAACCATATGACTAAGAGCATCGTCCAGATACTCCTTGAACTCTGACAGGCTTGGTGCTGTGACCACTTCCCTGGGGAGCCTGTTCCAGTAACTGACCACCCTCTCAGTGAAGAACCTTTTCCTAATGTCCAATCTGAACTTCCCCTGACGCAGCTTTAAGCCATTCCATCACATCCTATTGCTGGTCACCAAAGATCAGCACCTCCCCCTCCGCTGCCCCCATTGAGGAAGTTGTAGACTGCCATGAGGTCACCCCTCAGCCTTCTCTAATCCGAACAAAGCCAGTGACCTCATAAGTCTTGCCCTCGAGACCTTTCACTATCTTGATCACCCTCCCCTGGGCACACTCTAATAGTTTGATGTCCTTCTTATATTGAGGCACCCAAAACCGCACACAGTACTCGAGGTGGGGCCACACCAGTGCAGTGTAGAGTGGGACAATCACCTCCCTCAACCAGCTAGCTATGCTGTGCTTGTTGCACCCCAGGACACGGTTGGCCCTTTTTGGCTGCCAGGGCACACTGCTAACTCATATTCAGCTTGCCATCAACCCAGACCCCCAGATCTCTTTCCATGGGGCTGCTCTCCAGCCTCTTGTCCCCCAGTTTGTACGTATAACCAGGATTACCCCATCCCAGGTGGAGAATCCAGCACTCGCTCTTGTTAAATTTCATACGGTTGGTGATTGCCCAGCTCTCCAGTCTATCCAGATCTCTCTGTAAGGCCTCTCTACCCTCGAGGGAGGCCACAAATCCTCCTAGTTTAGTATCATTGGCAAACGTACTTAACGTACATGTGATTTCTGCATCCAGATCATTTATAAAAATGTTAAAGAGCACTGGCCCTAAAATTGAGCCCTGGGGAACCCCACTGGTGACTGGCTGCCAGACCGATGTAACTTTCTAACTCTTTGAGCCTGACCCATCAGCCAATTGTTCACCCAATGTATTATGGACTTGTCTAGCTGTGTGCCGGACATTTTGTCCAGAAGGATACTGTGAAAGACAGTATCAAAAGCTTTGCTAAAATCCAAAAAACCCACATCTACTGGCTTCCCTTGGTCAACTAGATGGGTGACCTTGTCATAAAAGGAAATTAAGTTAGTTAAGGAGGACTTTCCCCTCATGAACCCATGCTGGCTATGACCAATGGCTGCATTGTCTCTCAAGTGTTTTTCAATAACTCCCAGAATAACCTTCTCCATAATTTTACCAGGCACTGAAGTGAGATTGACTGTAGTTACCAGGGTCTTCCTTCTTACCCTTCTTGAAAATTGGGACAACATTTGCCAGTGGACTAGGACCTCTCCAGACTCCCAAGACCATTGAAAAATAACATAGAGGTCCCATGATAACATCGGCCAGCTCTTTCAGCACCCTGGAATGAATCCCATCGGGCCCCATAGACTCATGCGCATCCAGCTGGAGCAGCAAGTCTCAAACAACTTCAGAATGGGAATTTATCATTACCCTAGTCACGGTCTTCCAACACAGGACTCCGAGGGTCCCAGGGCCCATCATCAGTGTTGAAGACAGAGGCGAAAAAGGCATTAAACGTCTCCGCTTTGTCTGCGTCCCTATTTGTGAAGTGACTGACCCCGTCAAGCAATGGACCAATGTTATCTCTGATTCTCCTTTTGCTATTAGCATATTTTAAAAAGCCCTTTTTGCTGTCCTTCACAGTGCTGGCCAGCTTGAACTCTAATTGAGCTTTGGCCGCATGAATTTTCTCCCTACAGCAGCAAACAGCATCTCTGTAGTCCTCCCATGTCATCTGTCCTTGCTTCCAATGTCCATACACTTTCCTTTTCTGCCTAAGTTCTAGAAGAAGATCCCTGCTCAGCCAAGCTGGCCTTCCACCCCGCTTGCTTGACTTCTGACACTTTGGAATTGCCTGCTCCTGCGCTCTTAAGATGACTCTTAAAAAGTGACCAGCATTCGTGGACCCCTATACCTTCAAAAGCAGATTCCCAGGGGACCTTACTAGCTAGCTCCTTCATCAGCCCAAAGTCTGGTCTCCCCATATCCAGGGTCGAAGTTTTGCTGACAGTTTTTCTCCTATCGCCAACAATTTTAAACTCAACTACTTTGTGTTCACTGTGACCAAGACAGCCACCAATCACCACTTAGCCCACGAGTCCCTCTCTGTTTACAAACAACAAATCTAGGAGGGTACCTTTCTTAGTCAGCTCCCTTAGTACCTGCACCAAGAAGTTATCTTCAACGTGCTTCAGGAATTTCCTGGACCTGTTTGTGTTTGCTGTATGATCTTCCCAGTTGATGTCTGGGAAGTTAAAATCACCCATAAGGACAAGGGCAGCTGATCTAGAGATATCCCTTAATTCCTTGTAGAATAATTCATTGATGATTCATTAAGAAACGTCTAGATGTGGCACTTCAGGGCATGCTCTAGTGGCACAGATTGTAGGTTGTTTGGTTGGACTCGATGATCTCAAAGGTCCTTTCCAACCATGAAGATTCTAAGGATTTTAATGTCATTGTCCTGGCTGGGTGGTTGATAGTAGATTCCCACAACAGCATCCGCTTTATTTATTTTCCCCTTAATCCTTACCCAGAGGGTCTCAACCATGTCATCGCCAACTGCAAGCACCATACAATCGAACCCCTCCCTTACACACAGCACCACCCCTCTGTGTCGCCTGCCCTGCCTATCCCTCATGAAGCCTATAACTGTCCATCATGGCACACCAGTCACAGGACTCATCCCACCAGGTTTTGCTTATGCCAATGTATATGATTACCACTTCAGCTCTCACTAAATACTCATGTAATTTGTAATTCAAACATGAAATAAGTAAAGCAGTTGGAAAAGGGATAGTGTTCTGACAGTGTTCTGGTGGCATAATCTCTGTAACTGTTGGTTCCCCTCACCACCAATATTTCATACATTCAATATTTGGAAAAAGCTAGCTGTTCTTTCTGTTTGTATTTGTATTTTAGCTTGTGCCCATTGCCTGTTGTCCTGTCACTGAGAAGAGTCTGGCTCTATTTTCTTTACTTCCTCCCATCAGGTACTTAGACACATTGAGAAGATCCCTCCCGAGCCTTCTCTTCTCCAGGCTAAACAAGCCCATCTGTCTCAGTCTCTTCCTTATGTCAGATGCTCCAATCTCTTAATTATTTTAGTGGCCCTTTATTGGACTCACTCTAGTATGACCATTTCTTTCTTGTAGTTGGAAGCCCAGAACTGGACGCAGTACTCCAGATGTGGTCTCATCAGTGTTGTGTAGATACTTGGTATAGGCTCAGTTGACTCTGATGCCTCCCTTGACAGAGTTTGTTCCTCCTCAATTGTTCCCAGAGCACTATACCCATTCTGTAATTGCAAATCTGCAGGCAGAGAAGGAGTCTTCCTTCTGTTGTCAGAAGTCACAAGTTTCAGGTCTTCCCTGACATGGGAGTCTCCATCTACTGGTCATAGGATCACATGATAATTTGGGTTGGAAGGGTCCTCAGTAGGTCATTTAGTCCAACCTCCTCCTCAAAGCAGGGTCAGCTATAAGATTGGACCAGGTTGCTCAGAGCTTTATGCTCCTCTGAGCACAGCCTCTAAATGTACCTCCTTTGTATCATTTGCAAGCTTTTGCCTCTGCAGGGTCGCTGAAGACCATCTCCTGCCCATCCTCCCCCATGCTACACAGCTGTATTGGGAGCCTTGTGGAAGACATTGTATTCAAGGAGTTAAGGATCTTGAACAGGCTGTCTGCTCTAATGGGGCTTGTACTTAGGGCTTGAGAAGCCCATACGTTATTCATATAATCTGTAACTTACAATATATCTTTGGTAAAGGTAAACTGTATGTGGATCAAGGGGTGGAATGGAGAGATCCTGACTGAGAAACCATTGCACATTTAGGAGTTTGTGATCTACATAAAAGTTAAAGGGAGTAGGCCCAGGCCTGTGCTGCACTGCACGTACAGCTTGGCTTTCAGGCCTGTGTTGTGCTGCACAAATTTCTTGGCCGCAAGATAAACTCAGACAGCTCATTGTAAAAGAGGAACCTGCAGGCAGCTCCTACTTGGTAATGGTGACTACGCCACCTGCATGGCCTTGCCTTTATCTAACAGTGCAGCAACGAGTTCTCATGAGAATATCCTTTAGAAATAGAGTTGTTTTCTTGTAAGGAAATTATATAATAACTTGCAGTCTTAAGCAGTGCCAAGCTGCTCTCAAACTGTGCTCTCGCCTACCAGTTATATAGCTGCTTCCCAAGCACCAACTGAAACATCTTCTCTCTGTTTTTAACTGCCTTACCTCATTTTCTTCCTCATGTTCTAATATAGCCTGTAGAAAAGCCCTTCGCTCATGGCTTGAAGATTTCTGATCAAACATTCCAGCCTGAATAACTTTTTGATCTACATTCAGTTTATACTTTGCAGCAGCAAGTATCTTCTCTTCCACACTGTTCACAGTGCACAGTCGCAGGACTCGAACCTCATTCTGCTGACCAATTCGATGAGCTCGATCTTGGGCCTGCAAGTCCTATTAGGCAAAGAATTTGGAATGATGCATAACGTAACTATGCTACACAAATCACTCCCTGCTTAAAGGACACTGTAATGTTGGGTTTTATTAGTATAACAAAAAGAAGTGCTCAAGCTATAGTCCAGCACAAATAATCTAGCTCATTCCTGATTATCCTCCTTCTTGGGACTTCATCAGACCCAGGCAGGCAAACTGGAGAGAAAAAAATATGTGCATGGTCTGTACAATGTGAATGCAGTAAGCCACACACTTCTTGAAAGCATATGCAGTAAGTGACCAAGATAGATAGGCCACAGTGTGTAATTCTTCTCTGCCACTCAGAGTTCATGGCCTTTCAAGCCAGAAAGTAACCCTGAAGTAGAGCAACTCTCTAGTCCAGGTACAAGAACAGAGGCAACAATATAGCTAGGTATTTATTATAAAGTCCAGATATAAACCTGTGTATCTAAAGCAAACCACTATTTCTGAATATCTTAAATGCATTAGTAATTTTATGAATTGGGTCTGGCTAGAATGGAGTTAACTTTCTTCATATCAGCCTGTCAGGGGCTTGTCTGGGGTGATGCTGTGATATGGATTTGTCACCAAAAGAGTGTTGATAACACAGCAATGTTTTGGCTATTGCTGAACAGTGCTTGCACACCGTCAAGGCCTTCTCTGTTTCTCACTCTGCTCCCCCAGGGAGTAGACTGGGGATGCAAAAGAAGTTGGGAGTGGACACAGCCGAGACAGCTGACCTGAATTGGCCAAAGGGATATTCCATGCCATATAACGTCATGTTCAGCAATAAAAACTGGGCAAAATGGGGGGGGGGGGGGCGGGGGGGGCATGTATATGTGTTTTGGCTTCCAAGGTAGAGTAGAGTAGAGTAGAGTAGAGTAGAATAGAATAGAATAGAATAGAATAGAATAGAATAGAATAGTTCAGTTGGAAGGGTCCTACAACGATCATCTAGTCCAACTGCCTGACCACTTCAGGGCTGACCAAAAGCTAAAGCACGTTATTAAGGGCATTGTCCAAATGCCTCTGAAACACTGACAGGCACGGGGCATCGACCTCCTCTCTAGGAAGCCCCTTCCAGTGTTTGACCACCCTCTCGGTAAAGAAATGCTTCCTAGTGACCAGTCTGAACCTCCCCTGACGTAGCTCTGAACCATTCCCACGCTTCCTGTCCCTGGATCCCAGGGAGAAGAGCTCAGCACCTCCCTCTCCACGTCCCCTCCTCAGGAAGCTGTAGAGAGCAATGAGGTTGCCCTCAGCCTCCTTCTCTCCAAACTAGGCAAACCCAGAGTCCTTAGACGCTCCTCATAGGACATGCCTTCCAGCCCTCTCACCAGCTTTGTTGTCCTCCTCTGGACGCATTTGATTACCTTAACATCCTTTTTAAATTGTGGGGCCCAGAACTGCACACAGTACTCAAGGTGAGGCCGCACCAACGCTAAATACAGCAGGATCATCACCTCTCTTATCCGGCTGGTTATGCTGTGTTTGATGCACCCCAGGATGCGGTGTGCCCTCTTGGCTGCCAGGGCACGCTGCTGACTCGCACTGAGCCTGCTGTCGACCAGCACCCCCAGATCCCTTTCTGAAGGGCTGCTCTCCAGCCACTCCTCTCCCAGTCTATACTAGTGTCCGGCATTACTCCCTCCCAGGTGCAGAATCCGGCACTTGTTCTTGCTAAATTTCATGCCACTGATGATTGTCAAATGCTCCAATCTATCCAGATCCCTCTGCAAGGCCTTTTGTCCCTCAAGAGAGTCAACAGCACCTCCCAGTTTAGTATCCTCAGCAAACTTGCTAAGGGTGCATTCAACTCCTGCATCCAGATCATTGATAAAAATATTGAAGAGACCTGGCCCTAGAACTGAGCCCTGAGGAACACCACTGGTACTGGTCCCCCTCTTGCTATTAGCACATATAAAAAAGCCTTTCTTGTTGTCTGATACAACACTGGCCAGTTTCAACTCTAGTTCAGCTTTGGCCTTTCATGTTTTCTCCCTGCATATGTGAACCATGGCTCTGTAACCTTCCTGCGAAGCCTGACCTTGCTTCCAGAGATCATACAATTTGTTTTTCCACCTGAGTTCCACGAGGGGTTCCCTGTTCAGACAAGCTGGTCTTCTGCCCCACTTGCTTGACTTTCAACACCATGGGATTGCCTGCTCCTGTGCTTTTAAAAGGTGGTTCTTAAAGACTGACCCGCACTTGTGAATTCCTAAGCTCTCAAAAGCAGATTCCCAGGGTACTCTGCTAAGTAGCTCTCCAAGTAGCTTAAAGTTTGCTCTCTTGAAATGCAGGGTAGCAACTCTGCTGTCCTTTTTTCTCATTACACTGAAAATTTTAAACTCAACCATTTTGTGATCACTGTGGCCAAGGCAGCCACCTACCATCACATCTCCCACGAGTCCTTCCCTAGTCACAAATAGCAAGTCTAGGAGGGCATATTTCCTAATTGGCTCACTGAATACTTGTGACAAGAAATTTTCTTCCACAAACTTCAGGAATTTCACAGGCTTGCTTGTCGCAGTGGTATGATATTCCCAGTTGATGTCTGGGAAGATGAAATCTCCCACAAGGACAAGGTCTACCAATCTAGAGATTTCTCCTAATTGCCTATAGAATAACTCATCGGTGCTATCATCCTGGCTGGGCAATTGATAGTAGACACCCACTACGACATCTGCTTTGTTTTCCATCCCCCTAATCCTCACCCAGAGGCTCTCAACCACATCATCCCTAACTGTAAGGGCTGTACAGCCAAACCTCTCCCTTACGCAGAGTGCAACTCCTCCACCTCGCCTGCCCTGCCTATCCCTCCTGAACACCCTGTAGCCCTCCATCCCAGCACTCCAGTTGTGGGACTCATTCCACCAAGTCTCACTAATACTAATGATACCGTGGCTCTGGGAATGGACCAACACTTCCAGTTCATCCTGTTTGTTTCTCATACCATGTGCATTGGTGTACAGGCATTTCAGATGTGCTTCTAAGCCCTTCATGCTCCCAGGAGCAGAGTAAATGGTCCCACTAGCATTGCCAGCCTCAGGCAATGCCATGCCAGCCCTTGGCTTACTTTCAGCTCTCCTGATGGTATCCCCTCCCCCCATTGATTCTAGTTTCAAGCCCTCTCAATCAGTCCTGCCAGCTTACAAGCAAAGATGCATTTCCCCATCGAGTCAGGTGGGTCCCGTCAGGCCCCAGCATACCTTGCGTTTCAAAGACTCTTCCATGGTTATAAAAAACAAAGTTCTGGCAGAGGCACCAGTCCTGGAGCCAGGTATTGATGTCTTGAGCATGCTTGTTTGTTCCAACGTCTCTTTTATATCTGTCCTTCACTTATTAAACTGTCTTTACGTCAACCCAGGACTTTTCACCCTTTTGGTCTTCTGATTCTCTCCCCCATTCCACTAAGGGGCTAGGAAGCAAGTGACTGTGTGGGTGCTTTTTGTGGGGCACCAAAAAGGACTGTGGTGGGATGACCTCAGGCAACAGCCCGTAAGATGGGGAGAAAATAGAAGGAAAGTGAGAAGAATGGTTGATCGAAATAAAGACAGTTTAATAGGTGAAGAAAAATCTGTGCGTGCAAGTAAAGCAGAAGAAGGAATTTATTTACTATTTCCTTTTGGCAGGCAGATGTCCAGCCCCTTCCTGGAAAGCAGGACCTCAGCATGCATAACAGTTGCTTGGGAAGACAAACACCATGACCACAAACATCCCCACTTCCTCCTCCTTTCCTTGAGTTTTTATTGCTGAGCATGACATCATATGGTATAGAATATCCCTTTGGTCAGTCTGAGTCAACTGTCCTGGCTGTGTCCCCTCCCAGCTTTTCACTCACTCCCAGTCTACTCGTTGGTGGGGCAGAGTAGGAAAAATCAAAAGCCTTGTGGCCATGCAAGCACTATTCAGCAACAGTGCGTACATTATCAACACTGGTTTGGTCACAAATCCAAAATACAGCACCATACGGGCTGCTATGAAGAAAATTAACTCCATCCCAGCCAGACCCAGTATAGACTCTAGAAGAACAGAGGCAACAATATAGCTGGATATATATCATAAAATCAAGCTATAGAACTGTGTATCTAAAGCAAATCACTATTCCTGAGAATCTTAAATGCATTAGTAATCTTAGAAATTATTTCATCTGCTGCATGAGCTTTTACTTTGAATGTAGAGCCATTTATTAGTGCCTTAAGATTAAAGGGTGAACAAAGTTATACCAATGAAACAGAAAATGCAGAGTGTAAGACTCTAAATTTGAGGATTCCCTTACACTCAGAAAAAATATATATGCAGACACAGTATCACTTTACAGATTTAAAATAAAATACTACTTGATTGTAGCAGTTTGCCTTACCAATTCTTCTCAAAGCAGCATTTTATGATATACTTTAATTTCACTGTCAATCTTCCCAAATTAAAACACAAAGCCTAAAAAAGCACAAAAATTATTTCAATATTACATGAAGATAATTAAATAAAAATAACCTGATGAGGATTCCAATCACTATCAAAGATTATAACAGTGTCAGCAGCCTGAAGGTTCAAGCCCAGCCCTCCTGCCCTTGTACTCAGCAAGAAGATGAAGTACTGTGAGCCCGGTTCATTAAACTTTTTCAGCAGGGCAGCTCGATCCTCCGATTTTGTTGTACCTGAGAAGAAATTAAAAAAGAAATAAAAAGAAACCCTATGACAAAGATCTTCTACCAAAATAATTTAAAAGCAATCTTAGTTGTTTAAGATACACGTGAAAGGGAAATTTTAGCTCACTTGTTCTTTGCCATCTCAGCTATATTTTCTATAATACAGATGCAAACTCTAACCACGGATGTTTCAGCCAACTGTCTATAGCACTTAGGAGGAGGGTTCCCAAACTTTTATTTTAAGTAGGCTTGACATTTCAAAAGGGGACTTTGAAAAGATGCAATTATCTATTTGACAACATTTTATGACCGACAAGTTTCAATAGATGATATACACAGGCAAAATGGAGCTTCAGTTTTGATTAAGGCCTTATGAGCACTCACAGAATCTAAATATTTTAAAAACTGTATGTGTACACAAACATAGATTTATTAACATTTCACTATTGGCCTTAAAAATCAAGGGAACAAAAATTCTTAAAAGATCACATTCAAAACACAATGGTGTTGATAGGGGAGGGAGAGAAAGCAGAGAATTCAACCACGGTAAAAGGCCTACACAAAGCTCTAAGTAACAATTAAACACTGTGCACATTGGCAGCAAGGTGAATTTCCTGTACTTTGACAATCAGTTTTTACTGATCAGCTTGGTCTTACCCTCTGCTTATTTTATGTTTTTACATCTCTGCCTGTAGCTGAAGACAGAAGTTTGATATTTTTATTCAGATGTCCATACAGAGGAGGAAGTTTTTCTACTATGTAGTCAAATTGCTGAACCAGAAAAACACTCCCAAATTTATTTTCATTCAGCTTACCATCAAGGCGTAAGTAAAGGAAATTTCGAAATGCAAAATAGTCCTCCATAACAGTCATGAGTGATGTCATTTGACAGAAAAGAAGCACACGATGGTTAGTGGCTCGCAACTTAGGTAAAATACGATCAAGTAGTTCAAATTTCCCTGAGGCCCGATAAAGCTCAGCTCTGTTTAAGAGGAGAAAATACAATAAGCGCCATGACAAGCCAGCTTTTAGAAGAGTATTTAATAATGCATTCTAATTACAATTGTGTCATATCATGATAATGGATAGATTCCTTTTCTCAAAGGAAAACAAAACTGATAGTACTTTTCTCTCTTTAAAACTGTTTATGACGTTGATTAAAATAAGAAAAAAACCCCCACATGACTTGCATCTATGTATTTATTTGTTAGAAAAGGGCTCCTCCCCCAAAATATAAGAATTCTGTGGACTCTAAAGCACATCAGATATCTTTCTTTATGAGCCCAGTATTTTTTTCATTATTTCTCAAAACAAGCATTATTTCTGAAGTACATTTTATTAGTTTAGATGCTCTCCCACAGGATATGCTTTCAATCAGCATCTACTGGTGCCACAAGTTATATTCATCAAGTGTATGTTAGAATTGATTACTTTTCCACCCACTACTGTGCGTGTGAAAGCAAAGGAGTCCAGACCAGTCTACTTTATATACAGAAAGAATGGGAAAAGTTTGATAGTGGACATATTCTTTTATTGTATACACTTATAACTGCCTTGAACTATCTTTATGGTCAGATTCTTGTCCACCAGGACCCTCAGGTCCTTTTCTGCAGAGCTTCTTTCCAGCTGCTCAGCCCCCAGCCTGTACTGGTGCATAGGTTTATCCCATACCAGGTGCAGGACACGGCATTTCCCTTCATTGAGGTCCCTCTGAATGTCAGCACAACCACCTGGTGTATCAGCCACTCCTCCCAATTCTCTATCATCTGCAGACTTGCTGAGAGTGCACTCTGTCCCAAGATCCACATCAGAAAAGAAGAGGTTAAACAGTATGGGCCTCAGTATTGACCCCTAGGGGACACCACTAGTGACTGGCCTCCAGCTGGACAACAGCCTTTTCCTGTTGATATACCTGCAGAAGCCTTTCTTGTTGCCCCTCCCATCCTTCTCCAGATTCAAATCTAGATGGGCTTCGGCTTTCCTAACCACATCCCTGTATGCTTGGACAGTGTCTCTGTATTCCTCCTGGGTCACCTTTCCCTGCTTCTACCTCCTGTATGCTTCCATTTTATGTTTGAATTTACTCAGGAGCTCCTTGTGCATCCATACTTCCTGACACCTGTGCTTGACTTGCTGCATGTTGGGATGGACCATTCTTGAGCTGGGAGAAGGCGATCCCTGAATATCAGCCAGCTCTCCTGGACCCCCTCTGCTTTCTAGTACTGTCTCTCATGGGATTCTTCCAAGCAGATCCCTGACAAAGCCAAAGTCTGCTTTCCTGAAGTCTAGGGCTATGATCCTGCTATTTGCCTTCTTCCCTCCTCTCAGGATCCTGAACTCCACCATCTCATGGTCACTACAGTCAAGACTGCCCCAACCGGTCCTTCCTTGTTTGGAGGTATTCGGGTCCAGCCGAGTGCCTCCCCTCATTGGCCCCTTGATCACTTGTGTCAGGAAGTGATCACCAAAATACTCCATAAACCTCCTGGATTGCTTATGCCCTACTGTCTTGTCCTTCCAGCAGATATCAGGGTGGTTAAAGTTCCCCATGAGAACCAGGGCCTGCAAATATGAAGCTTCTTCCAATTGTATGAAGAAGGCCTCATCTACTTCTTCCTGATCAGGTGGTCTATAGCAGATGCCCACCACAATGTCACCCATATTGGTCTGCCCTCTACTCCTAAACCATAAGCTCCTGGCTGGTACATCATCCATCCCTAGGCAGAGCTACATGCATTCCAGCTGCTGTCTCATATAAAGGACAGTTTCCCCTCCTTGCCTTCCTAGCCTGCCCTTCCTAAAGAGCTTGTATCCATCTATGGCAGCACTCCAGTCATGTGAGCTATCCCAGCACATCTCTGTGATCCCAATGAGATCATAGCCCTGCAACTGCACACAGACCTCTAATTCTTCCTGTTTGATCCCCATGCTGCATGCATTAGTGTACAGGCACTTCAGAGAGGCATGCAGTCATGCTGATTTCCCAGGAAAAGGGTGAGAGCTTCCCCCACAATATTGTCCACCTGGCACTTCCTTATTTGTGTGCATACACTTGGGGTGGGCTCCCTTGTGTCCTACTTTGTTCATTTTGAGGTCTCTCCTGTCCACATCACCTTGCACCCTCTGCTTACCAAGCCAGTCCACCACTTTCTCACTTGACTGTGGGTTGTCCTCTCCATCCCCTGTCATTCCTAGTTTAAAGCTCTCCTCACCAGGTTGGCCAGCCAGTTGGCAAAGATGTTTTTGCCCCACTTGGTCAGGTGGATCCTGTCTTTCCCTATCAGTCCTTTATTCTCAGAAGGTCCTAGGGTCATTAAAGCCACATCTCTATCAGCAACACCAGCTGTGCTGACAGTTGTTGATCCCCAGGATCCATCTACTCCTCCTCAAGCCCTTCCCCTTCATCAGTAGGGTCAAGCAGAAAACCACCTGGGCCCCCATACCTTTGACCCTCATCCCCAGATTCATGTAGTCATTCTCAATATACTGAAAGTTTTCCCATGGCAGTATCATCAGTGCACACGTGGAAGAGCAGCAGAGGGTAATACTCTGAGGGCCAGACAAGCATCAACAGTCTCTCAGTTCCAGATCCGAGCCCCCAGCAAGCAGCAAACCTCCCTAGAGAGTAGATGGGGGTTTCTGTCCCCTGCAGGAGGGAGTCATCCACTACTACCACTTGCCGCTTCCTCCTGATGCTGCTGCGTGGTTCAGTCTCAGCTGTCCCCAATGTTTCCTCAGACAGAGCTTCCAGTCCCTCATCTGCTATCAGGGCACTGCACCTATTCTGTAGTTGCAGATCTGCAGGTGGAGCAGGAGCTTTCCTCCTGTTGCCAGAAATCACAAGCTTCTAGCCTTTGCCATCATGGGAGTCTCCATTTGCCACACCAATGAGTACAGACTCTGGTTGGTCTTTCTGTGCAAGTGGGAATTCAGGCTCTTGCTTCTGTAGGGTGTTGGAGAAGATCTTTTCCGTCTCTTTTTTCATCATCATTGCTGTGCATTGATAGTGACATACTGGAGCAAGTCCAGAGGTGGGCCACCAAGATGCTCAGAGGACTGGAGCACATGACATAGAAGAAAAGGTTGAGAGAGCTGTATTTGTTCAGTCTAGATAAGAGAAGGCTCAGAGAAACCTTATTGCTTGTCTACAACAGCCTAATGGGAGGATACAGTGAAGACTTTTCTCAGAGCTGCACAGTAATAGGACAAGAGGCAATGGATACAAGTTGGAACATGGGAAATTCTGATAAGATATTAGGAAAAATATTTTTTACCATGAAGGTGGTCAAATGCTAGAACTGGTTGCTCAGTGAGACTGTATAATCTGTATAATCTGTTGGAGGTGTTCAAGACTTGACTGGACAAGTCCTTGAGCAACCTGACCTGCTATGGAAACCGGTGACAAGTGGCATTCCTCAGGGGTCAGTACTGGGACCGGCGCTGTTTAACATCTTTGTCGGCAACATGGACAGTGAGATCGAGTGCACCCTCAGCAAGTTTGCCGATGACATCAATCTGTGTGGCACGGTCAACACGCTGGAGGGAAGGGATGCCATCCAGAGGGACCTGGACAGGCTGGAGAGGTGGGCCTGTACGAACCTCATGAAGTTCAACCAGGCCAAGTGCAAGGTCCCGCACCTGGGTCATGGCAATCCCAGGCACAAATACAGGCTGGGCAGAGAATGGCTTGAGAGCAGCCCTGAGGAGGACTTGGGGGTGCTGGTGGACAAGAAGCTCAACATGAGCCAGCAATGCGCACTTGTAGCCCAGAAAGCCAACCGCATCCTGGGCTGCATCAAAAGCAGCGTGGCCAGCAGATCGAGGGAGGTGATTCTGCCCCTCTACTCTGCTCTCGTGAAATCCCACCTGGAGTACTGTGTCCAGCTCTGGAGTCCTCAGCACAGGAAGGACATGGACCTGTTGGAATGGGTCCAGCGGAGGGCCACAAAGATGATCAGAGGGCTGGAGCCCCTCTCCTATGAGGACAGGCTGAGAGAGTTGGGGTTGTTCAGCCTGGAGAAGAGAAGGCTCCGGGGAGACCTTATAGCAGCCTTCCAGTACCTAAAGGGGGCCTACAGGAAGGATGGGGAGGGACTCTTTATCAGGGAGTGTTATGGTAGGACACGGGGTAACGGCCTCAAACTGAAGGAGGGGAGATTTAGATTAGATATTAGGAAGAAATTCTTTACTGTGAGGGTGGTGAGGCACTGGAACAGGTTGCCCAGGGAAGTTGTGGATGCCCCATCCCTGGAAGTGTTCAAGGCCAGGCTGGATGGGGCTTTGAGCAGCCTGGTCTAGCGGGAGGTGTCCCTGCCCATGGCAGGGAGGTTGGAACTAGATGATCTTTAAGGTCCCTTCCAACCCGAACCATCCTGTGATTCTGTGATTCTGCTTTGTGTAGGGGTTAGACCAGGTGACCTCCAGAGTTCTCTTCCAACCTAAATTATTCTATGATTCTAACCTTTTTTAACGTGGTCTTTATCAAAAATGTACATGTCAAGAGAATCTGTAAGCCAAGGAGCCAGGACTTGCTGTCAAGAGATCTTTCAAGTCTAATAGTTCTTTATGGAAATTACTGGCATAGCCTTTGAACAATTAAGAACTGGGTACAAGTATCACTGAAGTATCACTTTAAGCATTTTATGTAAATATAATATGTTGCTGGATTATAAGAATTGGGTTAAAGGTTACACAGAAAGTTTTTGAAAAGCAAAATAGTAGTAGTTTAGTAGTAAACTTAAAATTTTGTTACGACAAGGTTCATTTAAATTGTTGACAAAAACTTTGAGTGGACAGATGCCAATAATCTAATTGCAAGTGTAATAATAAAACATACCCCCCATAAAATCAGAGGTAGATTAAGGCTAACTGGAAATCATTCCTAGCCTAATACTTTAACGAGCCATAATAACAGAGGAATTTAAATGCTTTACGTTAGAGAATGTTTGCTAATATTTGAAAGGGAATAAAAAGAAAGAGGAGATAAATTAAAACTGAGAAATGGTACTGTAACAAATAATAATAAAACACAGATATGGAAACATCAGGGACCTCTGTAAGGAAGTTTTGATAATCATAGAATCATAGAACAGCCCAGGTTGGAAGGGACCTTAAAAGATCATCTGGTCCAACCTTTCATGGGAAAGGGAGCCTAAATGAGATTATCTAGTGCCCTGTCCAATTGCATCTTGAAAACCTCCAGTGATGGGAACTCTACCACATCCCTGGAGAGATTGTTTCAATGAATGATTGTTCTTACTGTAAAAAATTTCTTTCTTATGTTGAGATGAAACCTCTCCCAGTGCAACTTGTACCCGCTGCCCCTTGTCTTCTCCGTGTGACATTATGTCTCATGGCATTGCAAGTTGGGCAAAGGTGTCAATCTTGTCCCTAATTTAGCAAGGACTAGTGTACAGTTATCAATAAATAAACAAGAATCCTGCATGTGACCACCACAATTCTTCCTTATGTGATGGGAAAGAAAAAAGAAAAAAAGACTCTTGTTACAACAGGAATAAAAGCTTTCTGAAGAACCAGGAATCATTTCTACCATGTTCAGTCATTGTCCAAGGACTGGAAGTTTTGTGAAAGAAAGGATCCTATATCTTGGTATGATGTTAATGAAAATAATGGAAATCCATCTTCAAAATTCTCCTAACCATTTTCTGCTTTAGCTGAATGCTTCTCTTCAAAGCACAAGACTACTTTAAATCAGATAAAAACTTTCTTGCTTTGACATTAGTCACTCAGCAGGGCTTCACCATCAGTCAAGGACAAGACTGGAGTCCAGAAGATTCTAATTACCATCCAGCTATAAAAGCAACTTTAAACTGCCATTTTGGAGAGGAAACATCCCTTGAAGTAAGAAGCAGTCCCTTAGGCTGGGGGCTATGGGAAGAGTTTTAAGCTGGTTAGGTTCATTCTAAAGCACGTTATTTCTATAGCTAATTAGATTTATCTTAGAAACTGCTTAGTTTTTGAGATCATATAGGTTTTGGAAACAAAATATGATACAATAGTTTCATTGCAGCATATATGAAGAAGATAAAGATTTACCCATTGATGACACCATTTGAGTAGCCTAAATGTTCAGCAAAGGATTCCTGCAGAATTATAAGCAATAAACAGAATATTAGACACAATCTATACAGTGGCCAAAATTATGCATCCCTATATCAAGAAATTATATGAATGGGGTTTGGGTCCCATTACACTCATACTGTTAGAATTTGCCTTGTGGCACAAGTACTCTACTATTTTCCTGCTACTGCTTTCTTTAAAATGCATGGCTTGTAGGAATACTTTCCCTTTGTATGCCTTTTACCAGATTATAAATACAGTAGGACCTAATTAATTTGCACTGATTATTGGGAGACCCGTTTGCAAAAATACTGAATTTCATGAGTGAGCAAGTGAGCAAACAATAAAAACCACAATAATACACCACAGGAGATACTTGTTGATTTCATTGTATATTGTAGCTACATTTTAGTTAGCTTTAGCTCAGTAATGAGAAATGCTATACAGTAAACAAATCTTTGCTGAAAAAAAGGAGGGGTATGGAGGGGGGCAATTTTTGATAGATATTCTAAAGGATTAGCAGTCTGCTAGATAACAAGGTTCTACTATATTGTCGTAGTTTAACTCAGCAGGCAGCCAAACACCATGCAACCGCTCGCTCACTTCCCCCCCCCCCCCCCCCACCAGTGGGATGGGGGAGACAATCGGGGAAAAAAAGTAAAATTCATGGGTTGAAATAAAAACAGTTTAATAGGACAGCAAAGGAAGATAAAATAATAACAATAATAATGATAAAAGAACATACAAAACAAGTGATGCACAATGCAATTGCTCACCACCCGCTGACCGATGCCCAGCCTGTTCCCGAGCAGCAATTGCCGATTCCTGCCCCCTGGCCAACCCCCATTTATATACTGAGCATGACATCTATGGTATAGAATATTCCTTTGGCCAGCTTGGGTCAGTTGTCCTGTCTATGCTCCCTCTCAGCTTCTATGGGAAGCTGAAAAAGTCCTTGACTGCTTAGCAACAACTAAAAACATTTGTGTGTTATCAACATCATTCTCATACTAAATCTAAAACACAGCACTATACCAGCTACTAGGAAGAAAGTTAACTCTATCCCAGCTGAAACCAGGACATATATGTTCTACTATATGGCATTTTAAAATGATATCTCTATTTTAAAATTTAGCTTTGTTTTAAGCACAGGTAGTGGCAAGTTGATATGGAATATCTTAAACTCAGAAAACTATATTTTTTAAAGTTAGTGCCTCAAAAAGAACAAATTCTGTAAAAGTGAATTTAAGGCTGCAGATAAAAATCTGGTGACTGCTCCATTTCTTCACTTATACAGAGGAACGTAATGAGTGTTTCTCAAATGTGTTCTTTTCAGCACAAGTGTTGTTGCCAAAGGTGTTCCCTCCCACACTAGCAGTTTTTGACTATGTTAGCCACCTGAATAAAAGAGGCCCCGAAAATCAAACATGACAGACTTACCTCAATATGTTGAAACATATACGGGTGATTGCATATCTTTCTCAATTGCATGATTGTGTTCATAAGAGTTTTTGCCCCACCTTTTCCCTAGGGAAGCAAACAACACAAATCATATTATGAAACCCGTTTCCTAGCTTGTTAATGAAACTTTTGAAACTCAGTTTCAAAAGGAGACATAAAAATATTTCTACCCCAAAGCAGAACACTATATCACCATGAAAAAAAAATATTTGAAGCTATGAAATAAGGTGCAGTTATCTGGCTGCTCAAATTAAAATATCATGAGGATGATCCAAAAAGACAAGGAGATCAAAGACTTCCAAGTAACCTGGAAAGTGTACTACATCTCATATCTGTCTATAGCAGTCACAATAAGCACTTACTGCTTATTTATACTGCTTATTTATGAAACCATGTAAATTGTAAACAGTAAAATATTAACAGGTGTTCCAGTAAACTGGGATGGTTACAATCTAATTATCACTGATTAATACATTTGGTAACACTGTATTAAGACTGACTAACACTTCTCACTTTAAGGTCCCATTTTGATTTGCTATAACTTTGTGAAACTGTTAATGAAGTTGGTACAATTTCCAAACTCCCTATGTCATTCAGGTGAAATTATTTTAAAATATCTCAGCCAAAACAATTCAGACATTTCCAAGAGTGAGATTAGGAAAAATTACATTATGTGATCATTTTATATTCTTTTAAATTCATCTCTGGAAGGGAACTGACATTTGATTGGGGGTAGTCCACATGTCAAAGTCTACTGCTGAACCCTTGAAAGTCTATCTCAATTTGTTCCAAACTGCAGTTTGCATTTGTTTATGAAATGTTTACTAGAGCTTTGCATACTAATGAATTCTCTCTAGTTTGAGCAGATTGCAAGCCAGAGATGCAGAATAAGAGAGTTTTCCCTAAAGCCATAGTTATTGGATCTTCAAAGCCAAGAGTTCTCAATGACCACCACCTCTTGCTGGCACAGGAAGCATAAATAAGAGAACCTGATTAATTACTTACAGAAAAGAAAAAAGTTGGAGGACAGGTAAAAATTGGACCTATGAGTATAAGAGAGTTCAGATTGCAATGTTCTGGCCAAAGAGACTAGAAAGCTAGAGGACAGCAGAGGCAATTAGAACTGCTTAAGGCAAAGTGCTGGGCAGGGAAGCATGGAAGAAAAGGCAGAGAGAAGATTCTGAACTAGTGAACAAGAGAAACCAGAGAGGTAAGCAGAAGGCTGGGATGCAAAATGAAATTGGGGGGGTGGGGGAAGTTAGAACAAGGAACAGGATGTAAGATAGGCAACACTGAGGTGGACATAAACCTACTGAGGTGCACTGGGAACAGGGAATGAGGGCATAGAGATAGCTGATCTCTGTTTAGTTGAGTAAGGTGACTGCACACAAATCTTGAGTTGGAGGAAGGGCAACAGGAATGGCTGTGCCAGGAAACTGGGCCTAGTTAGGCACAGAGAACTGAACTAGCAGAAGACGTTGAGATGAGGAAGAAAATAGACTGGACATGGACCAGTCAAAGTGGTTATGGTAAAAGGCATCACAGTCAGGTCAGCAACAGGGGGATGAGCAGGAGGGACAACATCCATTCAAGTACCCTCTCTCCAGATTTTAGAGCAAATTGAAGACTCCCCAGTCTCACTGCTGTTCTGTCATCAAATATGTATTAAACCACATCAAATGTTGCATTGTAAAAGACAACTACTATCAGTTATTCAAGTAACTCAAACCTCTAGCATAGGTCTCTGTAGTGCTTCTAAACTTCCAATCATTCTGATGACCTCCTTTGGATGTAAATGTGTCAAATGACATTTTCTAAGGCTTAAAAAATGGTAGCTGAAAAATTAAATTAAAAATGCAACAAAAGAAAGTAAACCGATGTTTGCAAAGTACTCAGAACCTATATAGAGATGACTGTCATAGAAGATCCTATGAGGAAAGGACTAACTTTGGTTTTAGAGCAGGGTTTGAATACTCAACAGTAAATAACACATCAGACCACACCAAATAAGATATTGACCAAAATAAGATATTGAACAAAAATATCATCCATTGTTACAATGAAATTGACAGGAGGCAGGTGGAAAAATAGTATGCAATCATATTGTATCATGAAAACACATATAATGGGGCCAATACATGGGACTGGTGCACACACAAGCTGTTACACACCAGCTGCTCAGAATCACAGAATGGTTGAGGTTGGAAGGGACCTCAGGAGGTCATCTGGTCCAACCCCCCTGCTCAAGCAGGGCCACCTAGAGCAGGTTGTCAAGGACTACAAACATCTTTTGAATATCTCCAGGGAGGGTGACTCCACAACCTCTCTGGGCAACTTATTCCAGTGCACAGTCACTCTCACAGTAAAAAATGTTTTCTGATGTTCACACAGAATCTCCTGTGTTTTGGCTTGTGCCCATTGCCTCTTGCCCTGTCACTGAGCACCACTGAAAAGAGCCTGGCTCCATCTTCTTTGCACCCTCCCTGCAGCTATTTATATACATTGATAAGATCCCCCTGAGCCTTCTCTTCTCCAGACTGAACAGTCCCAGCTCTCTCAGCCTTTCCTCATAGGAGAGAGGCTCCAGTCCATTCATCATCTTTGTGACCCTTCACTGGACTCTCTCCAGTACGTCCATGTCTCTCTTGTACTGGAGAGCCCAGAACTGGACACAGGACTCCAGGTGTGGCCTCACCAGTGCTGAATAGAGAGGAAGGATCAGCTCCCTCAGCCTGCTGGCAACACTCCTATTAAGGCAGCCCAGGATACCATTGGCCCTCTTTGCCACAAGGGCACATTGCTGGCTCACATTTGTTGCTCTGTGTTAAGTGCCTAGATGATCTTACTCTGAGAAATCTCACAGTAAATCCAACCTACCTCACATCTAGTGCAATGTAAAATATGTGTTTACAGACAAGCTGATGCATGGCTACTTGTCTTCTCTACAATAACTTGACCATGTGCCAAAGTCCTAAGATAGAAAAGTCAACATTTATTTTGGCATATTCTAATGTATGACTACATGACTTTGCATCTTATTTTTCTTTTAACACCTTTTTACATGAACAGATGTTATATGTATGTATGAACAGAGGCACTCATAACCTAGCTGGCCAAAACAAGATTTGTGCTTAATAATGGCTCTGAGAGAAAAGATGAACACCTGTAGGAATGTGTCTGAGAGAAAATGGCCATGTGAGCCAGCCTCCCTACTATGAGAGATTAGATTAAGGGCAAAACAGGTGGTAGAAGATGGAATTAGTACATGGGAAAAACGGGAACTGAGAAGGTAGAAAACATGTTGTGCTAATGACTAAGCAATTGACTATGCGAATTCTTGTAACCAACCTGATCTGTGAATGAACTGCATGGACAGCGCGTGAACAGAGACTGTAAGCCAATCATATAGCTGCCGCTAGCGCGCGCTCTTATTGCCTGTCTCTATATACTCTGTGAAAACTTGAATAAAGGGAGAACGATCATACTCATATTGAGACTCCATCGTTACTCCGGGTCCGTCTCCCACTCCGACATCTGGTAGCAGAGGATGGTTCAGCGCGACTGAGTTCTCCGAGACTGCGGTAAGCAGCTAGAGGAGGGGAGTGGGAAACTTCGGCTGGGAGACGTGCTGCTTGGGCGCATCAGCGGGAGCAGACAATGGCGTGAGGTCGCTCCTCACCTCCCAGGCGCAGCTATGGAAACAGAAGCTGCGGCCACGCTACTCGCTGGGATCCTCTCTAAGAGAGGGATTGAAACACCAGCGAAACTGTTGCTCAAACTGATTAAGCCGGGGCAGGAGATGGGGCAACAAGTAACAAAAGAAGAAGGGACAATATTAAGACTTCTCCTGCATATCCTCTCTAAGAGAGGGGTGAAATACGATGAGCGTATGCTCCGAAGGTTGTTAACCTGGTGCAGAGAGAACGGATTCGCACCAGAGCCCCAGACAGCTTTTAAACCAGAAATATGGGAGGCTGTTGGGAAAAAACTGTGGGAAGTGATAAGTAAAGGAGACAAAGAGGCATCACCGTTAGCGACGACATGGCGGTTGGTGTTATCGACCTTAAAAGATATGAAGGCGGAGCGAGCCACGGCAGCCGGGGCTTTTGCAGCATTACAACCCACGGGAGGGGGATCGAACAGGCCAGGTCCGAAGGTCTGGGACGATCCCCTGCTGATCCCCTCTGCTCCACCTGAGGCCGATGGAGGAGGCAGAATGTCAGCAGAGAAGGACAGAGCCGGAGCTGTTTGCTCCTGCCATTGCCCGCCTCGCCCCCTCCCCAGTCGTCTCCCTGAGATAGAAGTGCTGGTTTTGTATGTCTGCTGTGTAAGTGTGTGTGGGCGCCAGCTTATACCTGCTGATCAGCATGTGTGCTACCGTTTGCTTTTTGTTGTGTGCAGTGTCGTTAGGTGACTCCCCTTGAGCAGGTGTTCTGCCCGGTGTGGTACTGTTCTCGTATGCATCTAGGGCTGACACTCCGTCAAGTGAAGGAGTTTGTATATACACAGTGTTTAGACGTAAGGCGAGCGCGCCCCAGGTAGATACACCAGGATGGGCTGTAGAACCGATGGAAGTCCTGAAATATTGGGGGAGTTTTCACAAGCCGACACGTTTACACTCTCGGGAATGGCTCGCCCGTGGAGGGCGTATCACTGGTTGTTTGTTGTTTGTCTATAAGATCATGGTTGATCGGGAAAAGGAGTTGAGCCAAAATCTATAGGATGCTCTGTAGGAAAATGAGAAACTTAAGGAAAAATGAGAAACTGAGCTCTTGTTGCAAAGGCAGACTTTTATGTCAGTCGTAAGTGATGGGGAAAAATAAAAAAAAAAAAGAGAAAAAAAGAAAAAAAAGAGAAAGAAAAAAAAGAAAAAAATGAAAAAAAAAAACCCAAACAGGAACAATTAGATGGGAAATGTGCCACGTTAGCACAAAAGTATGCCATAAGCATTACGAGAAAGCATCAGAAAAAGAGAAATAGGACACCTGATTCAAAGCAGTACCAGAGAGATATGGTTTTGGTTTTTTCCTCTATGTGTCTATGTTATTGCATGCCTTAGTAGATTGCTCTGTGTTATACCCTGCGAGACTAAAATGAACCCCAGCAGAAGCGGTCTCTTGAGCAAGGGGGTGGAATATGGGAAAGCAACGGAAGATCGGCGAGGAGGACTGTAAATACACTCAAGGGACTCGCACCTGGGTGCTGGAAAACACATATATCACACCAATTGTTATTCAGCCTCGGGTGCTGGCAAGAAAAACATTTGGATGACATAAGCCTGTAATGGACTCACAGACACCTTATCCAGCTGCTTGAGAACCTTGGCCTGTTGTAGAAGAAGATCAAAGCACAGTACCAGCAAGAACAGGGAGTCCGCATGTGCTCTAGCTAACAAGGACTCTTTTGCTGCCAAGGATTCGTGATAACAAGGACTCTCTTGCTGCCAAGGCTAAGTTTAACAATGCTACTAGTACCGCTATGTCTGAGTTATTGCTAGATGTAGACAGTATTCGATATGCGACGCTGCAAAACAGAGCTGCTACTGATTTTTTGCTTTCAGCTCACAGACATGGTTGTCAAGATTTTAAAGGACTGTATTGTATGAATCTAAGTGACCACTCCAAATCCATCCATGCCCAGTTGCAGGAACTGCACCGACCGAACCAGCAACTTGTGGAGACCACTGGGTGAAATCTCTTTGCTGGAAGGACTTGGGGGTGGGGTTGGTTGAAGCAAATTATACTCATTGCCTGTGTGGAAGGAATTTGTCTGTTATGTTTAGTATGCTGTTTGCCGTGTTTAATAAGCATTATACGATCAGCTGTAGATGCCGCTTTGCATCGTACCCTTGTACGAGTTGTAGAATATGTTGCTGTAAAAACTTTGTGTGTATCCATGAGAACCCGACCTTCACAGAAGAAGATAACAAGAAGGGATTACAACAATGTAGTCACGTATCAGACAGCCGCTGTTGGCAAAGCTGGATCATGAGTTTGGTGAGACTCGCTGCATGCACTGGCCACGTGTGCAGCGACTCTGGCCTGTACTTTTCTACTCGATCCAGTGCAGGAGAGTCTGGTGGGACTCGCTGCATGCGCTGGCCATGCGTGCAGCGACTCTAGCCTGTACTTCTCCACTCAATCCAGTGCAGGATATAGGAGGGCTGTCTCGGGTCAGAGAGGGGGAGAGAGACATGAGCACACTTTGAAGGTACAGGGGATGCCCTGAAGCACTGTGTCTGCCCCCGCCCCCCCGATAAGTTCTATGCTCATTAACCCCAACAGCTCCGAAGGCATTACAGCATGTTGCAAGATAAGATACAGTCTACTACTGCTGCAAGACACATTGAACACCTTCCTACAAGAATTTCAACTTTATGCCCTGATAGGACAGTGGGATGATGCACTCGCAAAGAGCCTGACTGCGTTAGAGTGGGTATTTTTGCCACATACCTTTTCAAAACCAGTAACTATGATGATTGAAATGGTACCGCGATTGTTTTTCCAGGGTCGTTTGTGCTGTCACCAGCTTTCTGGAATGGATCCAAGCCACATACATGTCCCCATCAAAAAGGATGACCTTGACCCTTGGTTATCACAATTTGACATGTCGTTGTAAAAAAAAGAAATATTCGTCCTTTATATGATCAGCTAAAAGCTCAAATACTAAAGATTCAAGACTTAATGAACCGCAATGTATTTGAAATATTACAAAAGGATTTCTCGTGGGTAAATCCAAAGAAATTGGCTTTCTGGGCTAAATTTAGGAATCTGGGTATTTATTGCCTTAGCAGGGTTCTTTTTGATTCTGTTTTTAATTGTGTTTAGTATATAACCTGCTAAGAGCGTCACGACGAGTAGAAGCACAAGTCATGGCGACCTTGTTAATAAATGGTCCGGTGTTAAACAAAAAAGGGGGAGATGGGGCAGATCTACGAGCAGAGGCCTGCGTACGGCCAAGGACACAGTGAGCAGAGCACACAGTAACCACAGAGCCAAGAGAACAGTTCATGCCTTCACTCCATCCTGTGACCACCATAGAACATTCCCGAATCTCGGACAAAGAATAGGGCTAAGTATTCTTCCTTCGCTAGGAACAGCGACGGCATTAAATAAGTTGAATAAGACAGGGTGTTGGGCAAGTAAACAGATAAACCTTACAACTGAAATCCTATCTAGCTTGCTTACTGATGCTGATAGCATTCGGCATGCTACGTTGCAAAATCGAGCGGCTATTGATTTTTGCTGTTAGCTCAGGGTCACGGATGTGAAGATTTTGAAGGTGTGTGTTGTATGAACCTTTCCGACCACTCATCATCCATTCATAAGCAGTTACGGGAGCTGAAGGATAACATGTCCAAATTAAAAGTGGTCAAAAATGGTTTCGATGATTGGTTAAGCCCATGGGGTATAACGGGATGGTTATCAGACTTATTAAAACAAGGGCTCATGCTACTGTTGGTTATATTATTATTGGTTATGGCAGCCTCGTGTGTTCTCCGCAAAGTGACTGACATGATAGAAAATGCCATGCATAAGGTCTGGCTGGCTCAAGAAGAAAAAGGGGGTATTGTAGGAATGTGTCTGAGAGAAAATGGCCATGTGAGCCAGCCTCCCTACTGTGAGAGATTAGATTAAGGGCAAAACAGGTGGTAGAAGATGGAATTAGTACATGGGAAAAACGGGAACTGAGAAGGTAGAAAACATGTTGTGCTAATGACTAAGCAATTTACTATGTGAATTCTTGTAACCAACCTGATCTGTGAATGAACTGCATGGACAGCGCGTGAACAGAGACTGTAAGCCAATCATATAGCTGCCGCTAGCGCGTGCTCTTATTGCCTGTCTCTATATACTCTGTGAAAACTTGAATAAAGGGAGAACGATCATACTCATATTGAGACTCCATCGTTACTCCGGGTCCATCTCCCACTCCAACAAACACCCAAGTAGTAGTCAGTGCTGCCACAATCCCAATTAGTCAGGTTTTTTATTGGATTTAACTCAGCATATTTTTACCTTATGAATGGAGAGCACAAACTACTGTCTTTTAAAACACAAACATGTCTAAATAAGATTTCTTTCTTCAAAGATATCTGTGGTAAGAACCTACTTATTCTTTTTTTAAAAAAAAAAAAGTCATGTTGTTAACACGTGATCATGATCTATTGTTCCGTAAGTGTTCTAGTTTCCCCTTTGTACCTTCTTGTCTTTCTCAGACCCATCTGTGAGAAGGATTCCCTTGGCTTGCATGTGACGGTACAGAACCTTCTGAAGAGCTGACATGTCACATTTGATTACATATTCAACCTGGTGTAAAAACACAATTAACAAATACAGTGTCAAGTTTTACCAAGATATAATCATTTCAGTATGATTTTAATTCCAAGACCTTGCCCTACTAAACAAATAAAAACTATATTTCTTTGATCCTCATCATAACAGCACCTTTAAACAAGTTACAATCCACTTGCAAGCATAATAATGACTATCTGAAAAGATTAACTGTGGGATTTATGATTACTACAAGACACATAGATTCTAAAGGCATGACTGTAGATTCAGTACTGTTTTACCAAACATACAAAAAAGGAATTATTATTTCCTGTTTCTCTCTTCTTATAATTTTAACCAACTGTCAAAAGACTGAATGGCTAATAACCTGTGAAAATTATTATATCTGCAAAGCATTAATCACAGCTGCCACAATGTGGCACAAAATAAATAACATCACCTACAGTCCTAAGTAGCATTCTACTTACCAATGTGGGGATGGAAATGTGCTATTTTGTTTCTTAATATCTACTAAAAAAAGGGAAACTAATGAAGTGGAGGATGAACACCAAATTAATTTTGACTTCTTGTTAAAATAAGTTAGTTTCAGAATGTTTTGACTGCACACAACCCTTAAATCCAGTAACACAAGATAAGTTTTCATGTACCAATTTAACACACATTTTTTCAACTGCCAGGCTTGTATACTTCACTGTCTTTAATACCTAGGCTAAAACGAAAATAGTCACATAATGAAACCAGAATAATAGTGACAAATAAATGCAAGAAATGAGTAAGAGAAAAAAGAGCAAGATGCTTAATGTTTCATAAATAAACTTGTGGAAGTTAACAGTTATATTTAACATTTATGACATGGAAGAAGTCAAGCAAGCATGGCATAAGGCCAGCATGGATGAACAGGGAACACATGACTGAGCTCAAATGCAAAAAGAAAGCACATAGAACATGGGCAACCTGAAAGGAATATAGAGACAGTGCCCAGGAGTGCAGGGATGAAGTACGGAAAGCCTAAACTCAGCTCAAATTGGAACTAGAGAAGGATATGAAGGGCAACAAGAAGGGCTTCTACAGGTATAGAATCATAGAATCATAGAATCTTCATAATTGGAAAGGACCTTCGAGATCATCGATTCCAACCAACCAACCTACAGTCTCTGCCACTAGAGCATGCCCTGAAGTGCCACATCTAGACATTTCTTAAACACCTCTAGGGATGGTGACTCAACCCCCTCCCTGGGCAGCTGTTCCAGCGCCTGACCACTCGTTCAGTAAAGTCATTCTTCCTGATATCTAACCTAAACCTCCCCTGCCGCAGCTTCAGACCATTTCCTCTGGTCCTGTCATTATTCACCTGGGAGAAGAGGCCACCACCCACCTCTCTCCACCCTCCTTTCAGGTAGTTGTGGAGGGCAACGAGGTCTCCCCTCAGCCTCCTCTTCTCCAAGCTAAACATGCCCAGCTCCCTCGGCCTCTCCTCATATGCCCTGGTCTCCAGACCCCTCTCCAGCCTGGTAGCTCTCCTCTGGACATGCTCCAGCACTTCAATGTCCCTCTTGTACAGAGGGGCCCAGAACTGAACACAGCACTCGAGGTGAGGCCTCACCAGTGCCGAGTACAGAGGCACCATCACTCCCCTGCCCCTGCTGGCCACGCTGTTCCTGATACAAGCCAGAATGCTGTTGGCCTTCTTGGCCCCCTGGGCACACTGCTGGCTCATGTCAAGCTGGCCGTCCACCAGCACCCCCAGGTCCTTTTCTGCTGGGCAGCTTTCCAGCCACTCTTCCCCAAGCCTGTAGTGTTGCTTGGGGTTGTTGTGACCAAAATGCAGGACCCGGCACTTGGCCTTATTAAACCTCACACAGTTGGCCTTGGCCCATCGATCCAGCCTGTCCAGGTCCCTCTGTAGAGCCTTCCTACCCTCAAGCAGATCGACACTCCCACCTAGCTTGGTGTCATCTGCAAACTTACTGAGGGTGCACTCAGTCCCCTCATCCAGATCATTGATAAAGATATTAAACAAAACCGGCCCCAAAACTGAGCCCTGAGGGACACCACTGGTGACCGGCCGCCAAGAGGATTTCACCCCATTAATCCCAACTCTCTGGGCACGGCCATCCAGCCGGTTTTTAACCCAGCGAAGAGTACGCTTGTCTGTGCCATGATTCGCCAGCTTCTCCAGGAGAATGCTGTGGGGGACGGTGTCAAAGGCCTTACCAAAGTCCAGATAGACAACGTCCACAGCCTTCCCCGCGTCCAGAAGGCGGGTCACATGGTCATAGAAGGAGATCAGGTTGGTTAAGCAGGACCTCCCTTTCCTAAACCCATGCTGGCTGGCCCTGATCCCTTGGCTGCCCTGCACTTGCCGTGAGAGCTCACTCAAGAGCATTGGCAAGGTATCACTCAAGGTACAATGGCAGTAAAAGGAAGGCTAAGGAAAACAGAGGCCCATTGCTCAATGGGGCAAGGGACCTAGTGCCAAAGGACACAGGAATGACTGATGTACTCAGTGCCTTTTTTTGCTTCAGTTTTCACTGATAAGGCTTGTCCTCAAGCCTCACAGGTCCCTGAGCCTAGTGGCAGAGTCTGGAGGATTGAAGCATTACTCATAGTAGAGGAAGATACAGTTCGATACCACTTAAACCAGGGTGCCACAACTTGTCAAGAACACAGACTACTACCCATTGTTACTCTTTCATGTGGGCATGAAGGACACTGCAAGCCAGAACCTGGACAGAATCAAGGAAGACTATAAAGCCCCAGGGGTGCAAGTGAAAAAAATTGGTGCCCAAGTCATCTTTTCCTCCATTTTACCAGTCAGAGGAAAGGGAGCAGCCAGAAATGGATGGATAATGCATATCAGCTCCTGGCTATGTGGCTGGTGCCATTGTGAGGGGTTTGGCTTTTATGGCAATGGGATGTTCTTTGATGATTATGGCCTGTTAGAGAGGGATAGGATCCACCTGTCTAGAAGGGGCAAGGGAATCTTTGGCATCAGGCCAGCCAACTTGGTGAAGAGGGCTTTAAACTGAAGGACTTGGGGGGTGGGGTCCAGGGTGGCAATGCTCAAGCCAATTTAGCCAACTGGGGAGTAAGCCAGGCCAGCCACAGCAGGGACAATTGTTCCTTAGCTGATTCCCAAGATGAGATCCAGAAGGCCAACCAGCTCAAGGGTGTGAATGGCTATGCTGGATCCTTTTGCACCCCTCTAGGGAAACCTACATGCTCAACAGCCTCTCTGAAATGCCTGTACGTCAATGCACGCAGCATGGGGAATAAGCAGGAAGAGCTGGAGATCTGTGTGCGGTCGCAGGGCCATGATCTCATTGCAATTACAGAGACATGGTGGGATAGCTCGCATGACTGGAATGCTGTCATGGATGGCTATGTACTTCTTAGGAAAGACAGGCCAGCAAGGTGGGGTGGTGGAGTTGCTCTCTATGTGAGAGAGCAAGCGGAATGTAGCGAGCTCTGCCTAGGGGTGGACAAAGAACGTGTTGAGAGCTTATGGGTAAGAATTAAGGGGCAGGCTAATATGGGAGACACTGCTGTGGGTGTTTACTACAGACCGCTGGATCAGGAAGAGGAAGTCGATGAGGCCTTCTACAGACAGCTGAAGGTAGCCTCACAATCACAGGCCCTGGTTCTCATGGGAAACTTCAACCACCCTGATATCTGCTGGGAAGGCTACACAGCCAGGCATGTACTGTCCAGGAGGCTCCTCCAGTGTATTGATGATAACTTTTTGACACAGGCGGTGGAGGAACCAATGACGAGAAGTGCTCTGCTGGACCTTGTACTGACAAACAAAGAAGGACTGGTTGGGGATGTGAAGGTCGGGGGCAGCCTTGGCTGCAGTGACCATGAGACGGTGGAGTTCAGGATCCTGCGTGGAAGAAGCAGGGCAAAAAGTAGAATTACAACCCCAAACTTCAAGAGAGCTGACTGTCCTCTTCAAAGACCTACTTGGAAGAATCCCATGGGCTAAGGCCCTAGAAGGAAGGGGGGTGCAAGAGACCTGGTTAATATTTAAGCACCACTTCCTCCAAGCTCAAGATCGGTGCATCCCTAGGAGCAAGAAATCAGGCAAAGGAGGCAGGAAACCTGCATGGATGAGCAGGGAACTTCTGGAAAAACTCAAATGGAAGAAGGAAGTTTACAGAAGGTGGAAAAAGGAGCGCTGTCAGAGTATGCAGGGATGCAACGAGGAAGGCTAGGGCCCACTTGGAATTAAATCTGGCAAGGACAACAAGAAGGGCTTCTTCAAGTACATCAGCAGTAAAAGGAAGACTAGGGAAAATGTGGGCCCACTGCTGAATGGGGTGGGTGCCCTGGTGATGGAGGATGCGGAGAAGGCGGAGTTACTGAATGCCACCTTTGCTTCATTCTTTACTGCTAAGGCCATCCCTCAGGAACCCCAGACCCTGGAGGTAGGAGAGAGAGCCTGCAGTAAGGCAGACTCTCCCTTGATCAAGGAGGATCAGGTTAGAGATCATTTGGGTGAACTTGACACCCACAAATCCACGGGCCCTGATGGGATGCACCCGAGAGTGCTGAGGGAGCTGGTGGATGTTATTGCAAAGCTGCTCTCCATCATCTTTGAAAGGTCCTGGAGAACAGGCGAGGTGCCTGAGGACTGGAGGAAAGCCAATGTCACTCCAGTCTTCAAAAAGGGCAAGAAGGAGGACCCGGGGAACTACAGGCCAGTCAACCTCACCTCCATCCCTGGAAAGGTGATGGAACAGCTCGTTCTGGGCCTCATCTCTAAGCACGTAGCAGAAAAAAAGGTCATCAGGAGAAGTCAGCATGGATTCACCAAGGGGAAATCATGTCTGACTAATCTGATAGCCTTCTATGATGGCATGACTGGCTGGGTGGATGAGGGGAGGGCAGTGGATGTTGTCTACCTTGACTTCAGCAAGGCTTTTGACACTGTCTCCCATAACATCCTCATAGGTAAGCTTAGGAAGTGTGGGTTGGATGAGTGGACAGTGAGGTGGACTGAGAACTGGCTGAATGGCAGAGCTCAGAGGGTTGTGATCAGTGGTGCAGAATCCATTTGGAGGCCTGTAACTAGTGGTGTTCCCCAGGGGTCAGTACTGGGTCCAGTCCTCTTCAATATACTCATATATATATATACTTCAATGACCTGGATGAGGGGATAGAGGGCACCCTCAGCAAGTTTGCCGATGACACAAAGCTGGGAGGAGACGCTGACACACCAGAAGGCTGTGCCATCATACAGGAAGACCTGGACAGGCTGGAGAGTTGGGCGGAGAGGAGGAACCTGATGAAGCTCAATAAGGGCAGGTGTAGGGTCTTGCACCTGGGGAGGAATAACCCCATGTACCAGGACAGGCTGGGGGCTGACCTGCTGGAGAGCAGCTCTGCAGAAAGAGACCTGGGAGTCCTGGGGGACAACAGGATGACCATGAGTCAGCAATGTGCCCTTGTGACCAAACAGGCCAATGGTCTCCTGGGCTGCATTAAAAAGAGTGTGGCCAGCAGGTCAAGGGAGGTCATCCTCCCCCTCTACTCTGCCCTGGTGAGGCCGCATCTGGAGTACTGTGTCCAGTTCTGGGCTCCCCGGTTCAAGAAGGACAGGGAACTACTGGAGAGAGTCCAGCGGAGGGCTACAAAGATGATCAAGGGACTGGAGCACCTCTCTTATGAGGAAAGGCTGAGAGACCTGGATCTGTTTAGCTTGGAGAAGACTGAGAGGGGAGCTCATCAATGCCTATAAATATCTAAAGGGCAGGTGTCAAGAGGATGGGGGCAGACTCTTCTCAGTGGTGCCTGGTGACAGGACAAGGGGCAACGGACACATGCTGGAACACAGGAAGTTCCATCTAAACATGAGGAAAAACTTCTTTACTTTGAGGGTGGCAGAGCCCTGGCACAGGCTGCCCAGAGAGGTGGTGGAGTCTCCTTCTCTGGAGATATTCAAAACCCGCCTGGATGCATTCCTGTCCAGCCTGCTCTAGGTGACCCTGCTCTGGCAGGGGGGTTGGACTAGATGATCTCCAAAGGTCCCTTCCAACCCCTACAATTCTGTGATTCTGTGATTCTATGACATATACAAGTCCATAGGAGCAGGTGGGATTCATCTAAGGCAGCAAAAGGAGTTGGCTGATGTCATTTTGAGATCACTATCATCTTTGAAAGGTCATGTTGATCGGGGGAGGTTCTGAATGTCTGGTAAAAGCAAATGTCACAGCCATTTTCAAGAAAGGCAAGAAAAGGAATCCAGGGAACTACGGGCCAGTCAACCTCACCACCGTCTCTGTGAAGCTTACAGAACAAAACCTTCTTAAAGACATTTCCAAGTACATGAAGGACAAGAAGGTGACTGGCAACAGACAGAATAATTTATCAAGGGGAAATCATGCCTGACTGATTGCCCTCTATGATGAGATGACTGGCTATGTAAAGGGGAGAGCAGTGGATCTTATTTACCTTGATTTTAGTAAGGTCTTCGACATGGTCTTCCATAGTATTCTTATAACCAAGCTAGTTAGATATGGACTGGATAAGTGGACAATAAAGTGGGTGGAAATTTGGTTGGATTACCAGGCTCAAAGGGTACAAATCCAGTACTGCTTCTCAGTAGGAGTCCAACTTGCAACCAGTTATCAGTGGTGTCCCTTAGTCCCTTAAGGGTCAATACTTGGCCAATACTGTTTAATGTCTTTATGAAAGACCTGGATGATGGGAGAGAGTGCACTCTCAGCAAGTTTGTGGATGACATCAAATTGGAGGAGGGGGGAGTGCTCAGTATGCACATCAGAGGGATTTGTACAGGCTAGAGAAATGGGCCGACAGAAGCCTCATGAAGTTCAACAAAGGGAAATTCCAAGTCCTGCATTGGGGATGGAATAATGCCAGTAAACTCTGGGGGGCAACTGTCTAGGAAGCAGCTTTGCAGAGAAGGACCTTGGAGTTCTGGTGGACAAAAAGTTGAACATGAGCCAGCAGTGTGCCCTTTCAGCAAAGATGATCAACAGCATCCTGGGCTTTATTAGCAAAAGTGCAGCCACCAAGTCAAGGAAAGCAATCCTTTCCCTCAATTGAGCACTGGTGAGGCCACATCTGGAGCGCTGTGCCCAGCTTTTGTCTCCCCACTACACAACAGACATGGACATACTGGAGCAAGCCCAGCAGAGGGCCACCAAAGCTGGACTTGTTCAGCCTGGAGAAGAGAAAGCTCAGGAGACCTTATTGCTTTCTTTAACTACCTAATGGACCAGACTCTGCTTGGAAACGTTCAGCACAAGGACAAGTGGCAATGGTCACAAGGTGGAAAGTGAGAAATTCTGATTAGATATAAAGAAAAAGTTTCCCCTTGAGGGTGGTCAAACACTAGAACAGGAACCCAGAGAGGTTGTGGGATTTCCATCCTTGGAGATATTCAAAACTCAACTAGACAAGGTCCTGAGTGACCTGCTCTGAACAGGAGGTTGTATTTGAGACCTCCAGAGGTTCTTTCCAACCTATATGATTTTATGACTAAAAAATCAATAGGTTATTTTCATCTCAGAATGACAGGAAGAGCTCACAGGTAAGAAACAGGAACATCCACTTAGCATCTTTATCAGGGGCCTGTCAGAGCAGTTAAAACTGTCACCAACAGACTTCTGCCAAAAGGTCTGATGCTTCAAGTCAGAAATGCTTTGTTTTGAAAACAGGGGGACAGAAATGAAAGAAGTGCTCCACTAAGTAACAGTGCATATGCAACTTATAAATCCTTTTTCTCCCATGACTCTTAATTGTTCTATCAAATACAGTGGCTCTAATTGGTAGAAATCTGAAATGCAATAAAAATTTCAGTAATGAGATTTTCCTGGTAGAATGTCAGACATTTTCAGATCTATGTTTCAAGCTCAAATAAATGCTACATAGATGACTATTGTGAATATGACATTTGGGAGGGGGACAGAAGGTCAAAAGAGCAACAATCTTCATAAGTCTAAATTTTTAAGTCTTTAATTAGAAGTCTTTTTTTTTTTTTAAATGCAGATAAAGAAGTCTTCATTCATTCAATGTAAACACAACCTCACAACTCACATGTAAAAATAACTTTTGTTATGGTTTTAAACCAGCAGGTTTATGTATCAAATGTCCCCCCAATCTGCCTTCAGTTTTAATTTTTGGTTATGTTTTTGTAGGTTTGGGGGGAAGGGCGAAAGGGGAAGGAGGCTCAAAATCACAAATAAGGGCAGGGGTGTGGGTAGAGTGAGATGCCTGGAAATTAAAATAGTGGTCTTTCAAATCAATGTTGAATTTTACATTCTGAGATGCACAAACTGGTCAAGACACATATAGAAGCAAAAAAAAATACTTCACACAACTCAAGAGTCCTGAAAAGTTCACTAAAATTCTGCTAAATTTATGAATGTCACACAGTCCTTTAGGAGCTTCAGTGAAACAAGTCAGTGAGCAAAGTTTCTTCTCAGTGCATGAGTGGCCCAATCTGACCCTCAGGGTATGACTGGGTTTCATTAATGCCTTGAAACCAAATACTATGGAAACAAGCTGTGTGTCTTATATAAACCTTGGGTGGCTACATACAGAATTAAAGCTGTAGGACTGCAGATTGAAACTGAGAATGCAGAAATCAGGATTCCTCAGTGGCCAATATTTCTTCTTTGCAGAATTAAAAACACAAACCACAACAACAACGGACACTTAATAAGTCCTCTTATCTAGGATGCGTCTCAAAAACCAATATTATACAGAGCTCAAAATAAAAGTATAAAACCCCTTTCTATTGCAAACCTTTTCTGGCAGTTGGGACTCAACCTCTTTTTTCAGTCTCCTTAGCAAAAATGGCCGGAGCACTTTGTGGAGACGACGAATGATCAGGATAGTCTCTTCCTCATTTAAGTCCACCTACAAAAGTTTATAAAGGTCACAACAAGGCAACTCAGTGTGTTATATAATGTCTTTGTGATTAGATTATTTGTCATTATTGTTTGAAGTAATTACTTGTTGTGTTACAACTAAATTGACTCAGAGTCCAGAAGGAGACACTTTAATGAAGAATTTTAAAGCTGTAATAAAGGTGGCTTTTAAGTATGCTAATTCTCTGAGCACAAAGGAGAGTTCAAAGACTATTCCTATAACACGGCTTCCTTTTTGTTTCCATCCTAATGGTTTGTTTCTAATGAACTTTAAGCAAACTGTTACAGTACCCTTTCTCCAGTCATGGCAAATGGAGCATTGAACCACTGTTCAAACGTGCTGCAGCTCTTGAAAATGGTTGGGAGAAGGAAGTTGAGAAGAGCCCAGAGTTCAGGCAATTTGTTCTGAAGTGGAGTCCCAGTCAACAGTATCCTCCTAGGGGCCACATAGTGAGTGTTTAAGACCTGAGTCAGCTTGCAGTGATGGTTCTTCATTCGATGACCTTCATCTACTATCATGTATTTCCATCGAATCTGCAAGAAGAAGAAAAGCCGGTAAAGAAAAAGCAGGTCAGATATCATCAGAATTAGAACCTACCTCCCAGTAGGTTTTAAACAGGAACATTTCAAAACTGAAACATCAGTCATTCCTGTTGAATGACTGGAAACACAAATCTGACATTATCCAAGCATTAGTGGCCTCCCAAGCAACAAGAGGAGAAACAAATACTACATAGTATTTGTATTTACATCTGTAAATAAGCTTGCATCAACAGGTGAATCCCCTCATTTTTTGGGAGGAGTTCAGGAGACTGACACCATAAGGTCATAATTTGTCTTACTGGGTAAGAAAAAGAACACAAGAAATCCAAATGAAACTGTCAGAAAGAAGAAACTAGACAGGATGCAAAGGCATTTTCTGACAAAATAACTGTATTCTCTCAAAACACAGTAACCCTGAACTTTGCTTTGATTCAGTTAATCCCTTTCTTCTAACCCCCAAATGAAATAACATAATTAAGGCCATCTAAGTCACTGCATCTTCTGAAATAAAACTTTAATGCAGTCACAGTAGAAGTTGAAAGAAAACTGCCATGGTTTTTATTACTTTCTGTGCTAACCTATACCTCATAGGATGAGTCTGATGGAATGCTGCTTGAACCTCAGCACATCAGTGATTCAGGCAGTTCTTTAGCTCAGTCCTTTCAGACACTTCACGTCAGCAGTTTAGGGTTTTTTGTTTGTTTTTGCTTTTTAAAAAGCAAATACTGCCTCACAACCTACTTTGTTACAGATGTGAAGCTATTGCTGCCTCTTGCTGCGTTATATGCTTGCTGAGGCCCTCAGTGATCAGAAAGAAGTGGGCCAGATAACCAGTAGACAAACATGTGTCACATAACCAAAAATATAACAAACCCCCCCAACAGATGTTGGGCATATATCCAAATCTTAGGCCATGTGACCAGAGGCTTCATGTAAGTCAGGTTGCATACCAAGAATAGAATAGAATAGAACAGAACAGAATAGAATAGAATAGAATAGAATAGAATAGAATAGAATAGAATAGAATAGAATAGTTCAGTTGGAAGGGTCCTACAACGATCATCTAGTCCAACTGCCTGACCACTTCAGGGCTGACCAAAAGCTAAAGCACGTTATTAAGGGCATTGTCCAAATGCCTCTGAAACACTGACAGGCACGGGGCATCGACCTCCTCTCTAGGAAGCCCCTTCCAGTGTTTGACCACCCTCTCGGTAAAGAAATGCTTCCTAGTGACCAGTCTGAACCTCCCCTGACGTAGCTCTGAACCATTCCCACGCTTCCTGTCCCTGGATCCCAGGGAGAAGAGCTCAGCACCTCCCTCTCCACGTCCCCTCCTCAGGAAGCTGTAGAGAGCAATGAGGTTGCCCTCAGCCTCCTTCTCTCCAAACTAGGCAAACCCAGAGTCCTTAGACGCTCCTCATAGGACATGCCTTCCAGCCCTCTCACCAGCTTTGTTGTCCTCCTCTGGACGCATTTGATTACCTTAACATCCTTTTTAAATTGTGGGGCCCAGAACTGCACACAGTACTCAAGGTGAGGCCGCACCAACGCTAAATACAGCAGGATCATCACCTCTCTTATCCGGCTGGTTATGCTGTGTTTGATGCACCCCAGGATGCGGTGTGCCCTCTTGGCTGCCAGGGCACGCTGCTGACTCGCACTGAGCCTGCTGTCGACCAGCACCCCCAGATCCCTAAATTCCTATGTTAAGGGCATGCCAGTCATAAACCAGAGGATATCTCTGTTTGTAGTTATGTGCAACATTTGAGTCATATGGTAAACAGCAAAATAACAAGACTATGATGTACTGATCACATGACCAATAAGGTCTCAGTTTGTAGTCCTCAAGTGCTTTCATCAGATGCTACATAGCCCCATTGCACAGAAAAAGTTGGTGCCACACTGCTGTTCCCTGCTCTTATCTTTTAGTAATGGTGGGCAAAACCTAGAGGGATAGAAAAACTGTGCAGACTAAAGCTGTTTTCAACCATTCAGAATTATGCTAAGATCATGTACTGTCTATGTTCCAGAGAGGAACAATGAGCCATCTAAATATATAATAGTATAAAAGGAAGACAATACAATCACAAGGTTTCACAGTATGGCAAAACATACCTACCTGGTCTGGTTTGTGTGTATTTTATAAAATACTCTTACGCTACCATACAGTTTTCAAAACAATTCATTACATCTGAGGCACCAATATCCACATATCATTTTGTGAGCTTTTAAAAATTGAGTCTTATGTAATAAAGTGTCTGGATATCAAATTCATTATATAGGTGGTCACTTGGGAAAAACACACCACGCAGCTGGAGAGGTTGCAATAACAGCGAGCTTCAGCTCAGAAACAGAACTAGAAAAGTAAGAGTCAGGATGACAGATTAGGATAAATGCTATCAGGCAGTGGAAAGAAAAATCACACTTTTCTAAAGACAGGTAAGTCTACAGTACTGACAAAATTCCAGAGCAATAATATTATTCTCTGAATTACATCCAGGAAATTTTTCAAGGAGGGAGAGATCCAGTTGTCAACAGGGAAGTGAAAAAGTAGATGAAATGGTTAATTTTTAGCAAGACAAAACAGCAATTCAGGACTATAAATCAAAACTAGATGTTTTGTCCTAGGCACCAAATAAGATGATGTCTTTAAGGGTTAGCTGTTAAGGGATGACAGACATTCCTTACCTTAGCAAGAATATGTTTGTCCTTTATTATGTACTCGTAAGTAGTTAAAAGAACATTAAATTTTCCACTTCGAAGCTGAGGAACAAGTGAGCGACGCATGGCAGGTGTCCCCTAAAAGAGAGACAAAGGATGAAGAAAACAGATATACCTATATTTCTATGCGGTACAGTCATGAATTAGCAGAGAAAGAGACAATATATGACCTTGTAATCCTGCAAAATCATACCAAATGTATTGATATATTCCATACTCCTTCAAGAGTGGTTTCCCTAACCAGCTGCTGGACTGTAAAGCTCTGTTTACATGGGAATGGAAGCATGCAGCCGGCAGTCTAGTCTACTTAATAATTGCTTAACTTTATAGGAACTGCAACCAAACAACAAAATATTCAGCTGTATACAAAATGTGCAGTATTTATCATTTGTATTGTTCTCAGCAAATCCTTGCAATATGGTATTTAACAATTTTATTCTGCATTTCGCTAACCAAAAGCAATTACAGTTAATTACAGCAATTTTGGGATGATTAACTCTCATGCTTTATTCTTTCAGCTTTATGTCGATATAAAAAAATAAATCAAACCTTGTAAGATATTTTCACCACAGAAGGAGCCCATTTGTCAAATTCGTATGTCCAGTTGGATAAAGTTCTAAATACAAGATTAATAGGTAAAAGTAATATATTTCATTATTTGTTAAAAAATAATTTAAACTTCATAATTATGCCATCTGTTTCCCACAATGCTGGATTCTCAACATACTTCTTACACCCCCTATAATAAACAGTATATTTAAAAAGAAGCACATAATATATTGTATCAGGATATATGTATCTTTATTTGAGAGGGGAGGAAATAAAAATAAAGTGGGGAAAATGTCTCTTCCCCTTATATTCAGGGGTCCCTTTCAGACCAATTCAGCAAAGTATTTGAAGTATACCTTTGTATTTTGATACATATTAAGGGGAAGATATATCTACACAGAAAGACTTATGTGTCATTGTAAGCTGATAGTGTGTTTGCCAGTATGATATAGGAACAGAAGATAACCTTTTTGTTTGTGAAGTCATTGGACGTGCCAAGGCAGCACCAACCTGGTCTAATATGCATCTTATGGGGGGAGAAGAGAAGGAAGAAAGAGTTTTAAAATAACTAAGGTCACTCAAGTTTCAGCAACTTCGAAAGGTTCCCAGAATGGGAAAAACTACAAGCATGTAATATTTAAAAAAAAAGTATCATTCTTCTGTTGTGGCTAATGTGAGGAGTAAGTAACAGTGAAGTAGGACATACTATATAGCATGTCAGCAGAGTGAACAGGAAAAGTAATGAAACAAAGTGCTTTTATTAGCCATCCGGTCACTTTTCCAAAGCTAGACAATCAGTTAGGAAGAAATAATCACAGGCTAAATTCAGAGTACACGCTCAGTGCAATTCCAAGATGTGCCTCATCTTGTCATTATGTGAGAAAAAAGTATATGTTGCTAAGAAACCAAACTACAATACACAGAATAATAGCAGAATAAGTTTACTTACGAAAGGGGAACAATGATGAGATAGGGGCCATTGAGTCTTTTGTGTTCCATCAGATAAGTGATGAGTGCAATAGTCTGTATGGTTTTTCCTAGTCCCATTTCATCAGCTAAAATTCCATTCAAAT
This sequence comes from Larus michahellis, assembly GCF_964199755.1. Taxonomy (NCBI): domain Eukaryota; kingdom Metazoa; phylum Chordata; class Aves; order Charadriiformes; family Laridae; genus Larus; species Larus michahellis. The sequence goes on along the minus strand of NC_133929.1, from coordinate 3,896,792 downwards.
TGTTATTATAGAGTGAAACCATCCATTCCAGGCCCTGGAGCTGAAATGAATAATCATTTCAATTATTTGAAATCCACAGAGGTAGGTAGTACTAATATTACAGAAGCGAGGTTCTTACTTCTCTTACTACTTAGATGCTGGTTTTCCTTCCACAGTACTATGTGCATGCAGTTCCAAATACGTCTTGGGAAAGGTGATATGACTTACATCTATATGAAAGTCATCACTGCTATTTAGGGCCAGTATGGCACATGCTACAAAGTCATATTTTATAGATACTGAAGTTTTTTTGTACTGTAGGCAGACTAATGCTGCCATCCATACTTCAGGTTTCTTAACCCTTACCTCTAAAAGATTCTATTTGTTAATTTAGACACTGTCAAATTTAAAACCTTTGAAGTAAAATTTTATGTCAGATCTCTGCCTCAACCAAAACTTTCTCAAAACCAAACCTATCAAGCCTCATGCACTGGCCATAAGACTCACATTTGGTTCCACTTCACACCCCCTGAGTGTGCATCTTGAAAACTCTTGTAGTACGCACCCATTTAGTGTTTGCTGTCCACAACTCCATGGTCAGAAGAGGTCCACTGACCAACTATGCCTGGCATGTAGAATCCCAGAGCTGGGAAGAAGCCACAACAGTGTAGTAAGCAGGATCTACCTAGCTGGGCTAGCTAGAAGGCACACTCACTCTATTGCATCCTAGCATGCTGACTACTTTCTTGTCACACAGCCTTCTCTGCATGTATGTATCACATTATCCCATACAAGTGTAATCTGGACATTCCCACTTCCATGATCCAGATGTTTGATGAGTCTCATGCATGGGGAGAGAAGTAAATTAACAGGTCTGAGAAAGTTCAGCTAAGAAGTATGGGGAAAACATTGTATGTCAAAAGTAATCCGTTGTATCCATGAAAATTTATACAAAATAATACAGCCAATCTATCAGCTTCACACATATGCTGATTGATTTATATTTAGGTACTAAATTCTCTGAAGACTGTCTTTACTGAACTCAGGGCAACAACAGTCAAGCAGAACTTTTTCTGCAGTTGTTTCCCACTTACAAGTGGCTGCAGAACTGATAATAGAGAAGTTCTTTCCTGGGTCATCAATCACCCCTTCACTGACATGTACTGATGTGCAGAAGGAAGAGGCAGCCTAACTAAAGCCAAGAATGAAAAACATGTGAAAAAGGAAAAAAAAAAGAGAAGGAAAGTCAGGCAGAAAAAAATGGATCAGATCTAGAGGAAACTGAAGGGCATAAGAGTCAAAGCGATAGGACAAGAACCAAAACCAGGCCTCAACACGCTTGCTGTAAAGCTCTCTGGAAAAGCGTGCACCTTATCTGTAATAGTAACAATCTGTATATAAAACAATCACTAGAGATCCACGCTGAAGTGCCAAAAGCTCAAATTGTTAAATTTTTAAATATTAAAAGAAGAAAAAGATTGTTTAAAAAATAATCAATGAAAAGAATGAGCAAAAATCCAAATACTGGGTTGATGGGAAGGAAAGTGTGGTGGGTTGACCCTGGCTGGATGCCAGGTGCCCACCAAAGCCACTCTATCACTCCCCCTCCTCAGCTGGACAGGGGAGAGAAAATATAACAAAAGGCTCGTGGGTCGAGAGAAGGACAGGGAGAAATCGCTCACCAAGTACCATCATGGGCAAAACAGACTTGACTTGGGGAAATTAATTTAATTTATTACCAATCAAATCAGAGTAGGGTAATGAGAAATAAAACCAAATCTTAAAAACACCTTCCCCCCACCCCTCCTTTCTTCCTGGGCTTAAGTTCACTCCCATCAGTGCAGGGGGATGGGGAATGGGGGTTGCAGTTGGTTCATCACGTGTTGCTTCTGTAGGAGACAGTTCTCCATGAAGTTTTCCAACATGAGTCCTTCTCACAGGCTACATTTCTTCACGAACTGCTCCAGCGTGGATCCCTTCCATGGGGTGCAGTCCTTCAGGAACAGACTGTGCCAGCGTGGGTCCCCCACGGAGGTCACAAGTCCTGCAAGGAGCCTGCTCCAGCGTGGGTTTCCCACAGGGTCACAGCCTCCTTTGGGAGCATCCACCTGCTCCGGAGTGGGGTCCTCCATGGGCTGCAGGGGGACATCCTGCCTCACCATGGTCTTCACCAGGGGCTGCAGGGGAATCTCTGCAGGGGAGCCTGGAGCACCTCCTCTCCCTCCTCCTTCACTGACCTTGGTGTCTGCAGAGTTGTTTCTCTCACATATTCTCACTCCTCTCTGCAGCTGCAATTGTGCAGGTTTCTTTTTTCCCTTCTTAACTATGTTATCACAGATATGCAACCGCTGTCGCTGATTTGCTCAGCTTTGGCCAGTGGCGGGTCCATCTTGGAGCCAGCTGGCATTGGCTCTATTGGACTTAGGGGAAGCTTCTAGCAGCTTCACACAGAAGCCACCCCTGTAGCCCCCTGCTACCAAAACCTTGCCATGCAAACCCAATACAGAGAGCAAAACTAAACCACTATTGGTCTGCAATGAAGAGAGATGTTTACAGGTATATATAGAAAGTTGATATTATTCAAGTGGTATGTATGAAATTTGATCTAGGATAGAAGACTACATGCATCATCAATTTCTAACCTAATAGATTTCTTGTGTTTCTGCCCACATTTTCAAAAAGTTTGTCATTTTAAGCACTGTAATTAAATACCTAGGATAAGGCAAGTCTTAAATGTTTTAACATACTTTACTCAATGAAAAGTATATTATATAGGAACCTGGACATTATTATGTAACTGTCAGCTGTAGAGCAGGGTATTATTTTGAATAAAAGGGTTTGGAACTACTTAAGCTAACTCCAACTATATTTCTTACCTGATAATGTTTTAGTGTACCATTAATAAGAAGAGAAGACTGCTTCTCCACCCTCTCTATGATTGCATGAGCAACAGTGTAGTAGGACTGAGACCCTCTAGCACTATATTGCATACTGTATTCATCATCCACATCTTGTTTGGCTGTCCTGGAAAGCAGACAAAGAATAAAGGTAAATCCCCACAAATACATATATTTTTCAATATAGTTCACTTATTTATACAAGTAGTAAAGAGGCAGTAGAAATTCTCAGCTATGGGAAGTTTGCCCTTAGAAGAATGCACGCTACTTTTTAAATATTGCACAAGTACTACCGAGCGGTCATATCCCTTCTTCTGCAGGTGCATGTCACAGGTGCTACAACAACCAGCCACTCATGGTAATCTAGAGCAAGCTAATTTTGAGAGCCCTGATAGGAAATCACCATTCGGGGCAGAGGGGGGGAGGAGAGAAAAAGAAAAAAAGAGAAAAAAAAGGCAGAATCCAAAGCTCACTCAATGATTTGTTTAGCATCTTTCTCAGAAACTTCCTCACTGTTAGGATCCAGAAGTATCTTCTGATCTGCTTCTAACCTACTTGATTCTTCTTCATCTTCCTAGAGAAGCAGGAACAAGGACAGGAAAATGTTGTACTCTCCAATGCTACTCAGTCGTAACTTTGGCTTACACTCACATATTTATTAACAGTTTTCATTGAACAATGCTTTATACCGACAAGAACCCGAACCAAAAAGTTCAACTGACAGCTATCTTGATACACTACAACAAAACAAAAAAAAAATTTACATAGATTAACTAATAGAAAGTCACAATACTTCAAGAAAAAATATTTTCCTCTTCAATGTTCTCATTTATAAAAATCTTACTCTACCTATCCTGCTCATAGAGCAGACTGATATTATGCATATTTTTATACCATATTCAAGATGCACGATACTGTAAGACAGCTTAAAAAACTGGCAAGAGCTCCTGCTTTCATGCTGGTTTAAGCTTCTGGTTTATTATTTTTTTTTAAAACAGATTATATTTTTTATCTTTATTTATAGTTTCACTTCTAGCTATAGTTGCAACATGACAAATGGGTAAATTTTTCTGATTTTACTGGGAGCTTTCTAACAATGCTTGAACCATTTGAAGAAAAAAGGTGTTGTGGAACATTTTAAATTCTTAACAATTAAACAGTAAAATATTGCTCTATAATATTGCATCTATCAAAGATGATATAAGCAGACAAATATCCTAGCTGTCTTATTACATTAGCCCTATTTCATCCCTACTTAAGAATTACCAAGGAAAAAAAAACCAGAAAATGACCCTGAAAGCTTCAAAATGCTGATGTGGAGCTGTAAAAATGAAGGTGTATTCTAGCAAATGATCCTAATAAACCTTTGCCATTTACTGACTCAAAGCACCCAAGTCAGAATCACACCACAATCAATAAAATTTGTCTTTTCTCATCCCCTCAACAGGAAATACTTCAATGTTAAGACTAGGAAAGCAGTGCTTTCTCTAGAAAAGTATTACATAACAGATACAAGACGCATCTAGAAGATGAAAGCTGTTAACTTTATTCAGCACAGAGCCACCATACCTCCTTTACAGAGGTGTATTTTAAAATAAGAACCTTCTTGTCTGTTCTTTCATGATTATTTCATTATTTTTACTCTGATGATATGAGAGTAAAACAAATTCTCTTTATTCTCTTTTCCCCTCATTCAGATTATCAGGTAGGCATTTACAGCACATATCAAAGACATGCTATGCAATGAGCAGCACTGCAAAAAGGATGTATTTTGCTGTTTGCATAGTTTAAAACAATTAGACATTTGCTACTGCTTTTCTTCAAGCCTATGAAAAAAGGAACATACAGGAAAATAATGTGGGTTTTGCTCTACTGCACTACTAAAAATGAAATTTGAAGAAAAGCATACCTACCTCCTCCTCATATTCAGAGCCACTTTCATCTTCACTGTCTGACCTGGGAGCAACTTCATAGCTGTACAGAGAAGACGAAAGAATACAAATTAGAAATACAAAGGGAGGAATGGAATAGATTCAATACATTTCCTACTCAACTTACAAGTAGTAAATTAAAAGGAAAATGGAATAGATAAAAAAGACAGTTTCATTAAAAATAACAATACAGTTGACACCCCCCTAGTAATAAAAATACCCCATTGGTTTGCTAGCTACTTACCCAGGGTTCATTTCCAACCAAGCATCTAGCTGACTTGCTTTTGGTGCTTCTGGTCCAAAAAGAACTTTGCCTGTTTCAGTGTGAGTAACTTTGACTGGAAGGTCACTCATCTGACTGCTCTCATCTATGGGCTAAAAATTCATATGAAATTGTATAAGATAACTGGTCTTCCTGTGTTTGCCACAGTTAATGAAGAGAACTAACACAACTGCAAAGTTATGACTCTGAATAAGTTAATGTGTTACTGAAGCCTCAGTTTCCCATACTGCTACCAAGTCAACACTAAGTCACAGTATTTCTGTGTGTAACATATCTCTACATTTAATATTCACACATGTATCACAGTATTCCAAGTAAATGAATGAGAGCAGTGTGGAAAAGTAACTTGACCTCTCTGAAAGAAGAGAGAAAGTATATTACACTTACAGTCCTTTCACTCTTGCTGCTTATACTGATGAAGATTTGTAAGATGAAAAAACATTGACCTTTCAGCCTATTTCTTTCTTTATGTATGAAGAAATGGAGCTATAAGATTTTAATTAACTTCTAAAGTAAAGAAGACTTAGTTAAAGATTCACTGTCTTGACTCCCTTTCACTTACTCTGGTGCTCTAACAAAAGAAAAACAACAAAATTATGTCTCTGATACTTCTTTGGCCTGCTCAAACCACAGATTTTCTACTTTACAAACTATTTTGGCTAAATATGTTCTTTTTAATAATAATTTGCACAATAAAGAACATTTTCCCAAAATATATAAACACAAAATTGGAAAAAAAATTTGAACAGGTATAAAGATGACTTACAGTGAGTATAAAACTTACTCCCCCTTCTAGAAATGATTATGTTACAGCAGTACATGTACATTTCCCTGGTGCAACTGTATATACATTAAAGGATGTGGCTCTACTTTTTTAACTACACCAGCAAAGATAACACACTTTCATGTGTAGATAAGACTAAGTAAACTAATAAGCAGACTTTTCAAGTTGTGTTTACACATAAATGAGTAAAAAAGGGCATAACACTATAGCTCTTAATGAGGCAGCATATGTCCTCCAATTCTACTGAAAAAAAAAAAAAAGAGTGCGCTAACTGTTCAAAGAACAACATGGGAAAACTTCATTTTCAGTTGCTTCTGAGGGACAAAGTACCTTCAGGTATCTTGAGAAGCCTTTGTGACAGTATATTTTACCCTATGCCAGAAAGGGAATTGATGTGCAATGTCAACAGTGTATTTTCTAGTAATGAGATGATATAATTTGTTGTGTTTACAGGTGCATTTTGAAAAATAAGTAATGCGCTGTACACGGACTTTTATCTCAGGAAAAACATTTATTTTTAAGTGTCTGCCAAAGCCGAAAAGGATTTTTTCAGCATACTCAGTACCTTTGTTATATAGACTTCAACTCTTTGAAGAGAAACAAGTTAGCAACAATGTTAATCCAAAGTGGTTTTCTCCTGGTTATAAAAAAAGCTATGGCAATGGTATATGACTTCTACAAATTCCTTCCTACTGTAACACAAAGCTCCCAGCTTGTGCTCAGGCAAACCACTGACCCACGGTCATGCTGGCTGAAGTAGAAGATCAGATCCGAAGCTGCAAATATTAAACAGTAAGGTTTGCCCAGCCATGCGTAAGGGAAAATCAAGCAGGAGCTGTGAGCAATGAAGAGGAGTAAATGAGCTTGATTAGTAGTCGATATCAATGGCTTCTGAATCAATTGGACACTCTCCTGTGCTACTTCAGGGATAGCAATACCTATGATGGGCATGGGATGAGAATGTATGATCATGCAATTCTCCTTCCACACATGACAGTACAGTCTCCTTCTTTGGACAACTCTCAGTATATAGAGAGAGCTAGGAAGAGCTGGTAGCTCTTGATAATGCTGCTCTGGGTGGGATTTCCAAGGTAATGCCTCTCTGGAACCTCCCTTTTGTTCCCAGGAGAACCCATATACCACTCCCATGACTCAGATCAGGATTAACAGTCATCTTTTATTCTCTGACTGTACCGCCCCAAACAGAGCTTTTAAGAGATCCTTTTTGTTAACACATGTAAATCTAACAAGACTCCATAAGAATCAATATGTTTTTCATACAAATATGGTGTCTGCACATAGCAACAGAGAGAGAGAGAGAAGCAGAAGAAAAGAAGAAAGGAAGGAAAGCCAGCAGGTCCAAACCCGAAACCAGAGACCTTGACTCCACGCTCCACAAAACTTAAGGACAGGTATAATTCTCACTTTAAAAAAGTGAAGAAAAAGTGAAGCTCTGTCTCTCACGCACACTCTCTCATAGTCTTTCTTTCTCTTTTCCTGATGCTTTCAGACTTCTGTGTTTAGTCAGTCATCCTTGCTGTAAATTGCTTTAAATTGTAATTGGGTAATCTTCCAGATTCTGGTGGGGGCCTTTTGTCAGAGGAATTCATGGGCATATAGCCTCTATTTGATGAAATTGAGAGTTGCTAAATTAACAAAGGACAAACTGAAGATATGATACTTTGTTCATAGTAGAAACTACTATTAGGGAACAAAACAGAGTACTGAAGGAGTTAGTGGATGTTAAAGCAGGACCCCTTTCAATCATCTACCAAAGGTCTTGGGAGTTTGGGGAGGTCCCTGCTGACTGGAAGCTACTGAATGTTATTCCAATTTACAAGAAGGGCATGAGGGATGACCCAGGAAACTAAAGACCTATTAGATTAACCTCATTACATGGAAAAAATATGGAGAATATCATACTGGGTGCTATTAAAAGGCACTTAAAGGACAATGCAATCATCAGGCACAGTCAACATGGGTTCACAAAGGGAAAGTCCTGCCTAACTAATTTAATATCCTTCTATGGGCCCCACAATTTAAAAAGGATGTTAAGGTAATCAAATGCGTCCAGAGGAGGACAACAAAGCTGGTGAGAGGGCTGGAAGGCATGTCCTATGAGGAGCGTCTAAGGACTCTGGGTTTGCCTAGTTTGGAGAGAAGGAGGCTGAGGGCAACCTCATTGCTCTCTACAGCTTCCTGAGGAGGGGACGTGGAGAGGGAGGTGCTGAGCTCTTCTCCCTGGGATCCAGGGACAGGAAGCGTGGGAATGGTTCAGAGCTACGTCAGGGGAGGTTTAGACTGGACATTTGGAAGCATTTCTTTACCGAGAGGGTGGTCAAACACTGGAAGGGGCTTCCTAGAGAGGAGGTCGATGCCCCGTGCCTGTCAGTGTTTCAGAGGCATTTGGACAATGCCCTTAATAACGTGCTTTAGCTTTTGGTCAGCCCTGAAGTGGTCAGGCAGTTGGACTAGATGATCGTTGTAGGACCCTTCCAACTGAACTATTCTATTCTATTCTATTCTATTCTGTTCTATTCTATTCTTGGTATGCGACCTGACTTACATGAAGCCTCTGGTCACATGGCCTAAGATTTGGATATATGCCCAACATCTGTTGGGGGGGTTTGTTATATTTTTGGTTATGTGACACATGTTTGTCTACTGGTTATCTGGCCCACTTCTTTCTGATCACTGAGGGCCTCAGCAAGCATATAACGCAGCAAGAGGCAGCAATAGCTTCACATCTGTAACAAAGTAGGTTGTGAGGCAGTATTTGCTTTTTAAAAAGCAAAAACAAACAAAAAACCCTAAACCGCTGACGTGAAGTGTCTGAAAGGACTGAGCTAAAGAACTGCCTGAATCACTGATGTGCTGAGGTTCAAGCAGCATTCCATCAGACTCATCCTATGAGGTATAGGTTAGCTATCCATGTCTTAGCACAGAAAGTAATATTCTGTTCTATTCTGTTCTATTCTATGTATGCTTGTACATTCATTTTACTGTATTTTCTTTTCTTTCAAATAAGACTGAATTGATTAATATTGTGATCTCTGTGTGTGTCTCATGGGGACCTTAGCATGCACGCTTGCTAACCTTGACCTTAGAGATTCCAAATGTGCAGGCACCTTTTAAATTAATTTCCCCAAATCAGTTTCATTTTTGCACTCTCTCTGAGTGTGTATGTGGCTCTTAGTCACATGCAAAAGCCCTACAGAGTACTAACTGAACAAAGAGATCAGATGTCTGGCATACACTTTAATCTTTTACTGTCACTATAAGTTATAACAAGTTCTGGGAAAATTAAAAAAGCCAACCAACCCCACAAACTAAAAAGGCTTGTAAAATTCACACCTCTCCATCAGGACCAAGACCAGCTCCCATTCCTTCTGCATTGTCTTCTGCCTTCTACAACAGAGACAAAACTATTATAGTCAAGCTATGAGCACAAAAACCACTTTATATGATGAAAGCATTCTAGAGCATGAACAGTTTTTTACTTTGCATTTTCACAGCCTGGGATGAATGTAAATAAAGATATTGATGAATGTAGGGGGGATATATATACAGATACTACTGCATTCACAGTACTTAGCAATCTTAATGGGAAATCTACAACCCTCTTAGTTGCCTTGGTAAATCTGTGCCTGGTACATGGCTAGCCTACTGTATTTCTGGTCCAGGAGAAGCTACAGCTTTACTTTGGAAGCACAGGCCATTTTCTCTGTTAAAAATATATTCTTAACAAAATGTACAGCTGTCTTGGAGATAGATAGAGTCCCTTCTATCTATAAGGAATATTTTTTATGTCAGTCATTTCAAAATTGGCCATTTATTATATATTGGCTTTTATTACCACATGTAGAGGATTGCTTTTAAGCAATGCATATATTAACATTTTAAATGGTATATATTTTTGGTGTCCAAACTATGCAAAGTTAAATTGTCAGGAATATTAGCTACAGCAGTCCGTTTATATACAAGCACATGAAACCTCCAAGACTCTTTTTCTTATAGGTGATAGTAAGATCATTCACACCATGAAAACTAGAGATGGAAATGGGCTATTAAGGTCATCTTACTCATCCTCTGGAACAGGAAAGGAATTTAGGTGTCACAAAAATGACAAATTATTACTTAATTATCACTTATTTTTATTTTTCTCATAAATTTGCTCAGTTACCAACTAGTCTCTCTGACAGGGATAGAAATATTTAATAACATACAAAGTAGATTTTCAAAAGGCTTAAATTAACTGGTTACAATGTAGACAATGAACAATACTACTTGTAGAATACCCATTTATACAAAATACACCTATTAAAGTTCTCTTTCTCTGGCTATTTCTAACAGCCCTACAAACCAAATATGGAATTGAGTTAAGAATCTACAGGTCTAAGTAAGCAGTTCTATATGTTACACTTGAATATACTAGCCTTTTCTGATATACTCTAGTTTGAACTCTCATAACTTATTCCTAATTTACATGGTTGGCCCATTTTTGCCTATAGGAAGTTTATCAGTAATTCAAATGTTTACAACCCACAGGTTTCTAATCTAATTTTCTTTCCATCTTTGGAATAATGTCAGCATGGCAAAAATACAGTATTTCCTACAGCAGACTTCAGAGAAATATGAATTCATTCAATGCTAAGAATTTGGCAATGCAGATTTCAGACACTCTGATCTCTGTAAGACAACTGGAGATCACTGCATTTACCAATGTTAAAATGGGGTTTGATAGGGAAGTGGGATAAAAATGTTAATTTTAGCTACTTGCCTTCTTTCTTCTCCTCCTCTTTTTCTTCTCTTTGGCTGCTTGTGCCTGTTTGTGCTCCCATACCAGATTGGTCAGATTAGCCACATACTCATCTGTCTGCTGCAATAAGTAGGCTAGGCGTCTGTCTTTCTTTTGGTCAATCAACTTACGGTAGCCTTCTTCATCTTCAGCCTAGCAATATAGGACAAACATCATCCATGAGAGAAGTGTTCCTAAGAAGAACCTACAATTGCAGTCTCAATGATGATGTGTTACCTTAAATATCTCCTACTCTTGCAGGGGATGACATTCTACAACAGGACTGAGAATGGAAAAAAATTATACAACAGCACATCAGACAAGTTACAATGCCGGTAAACTGAGGGAACTGATAAGACTCCTACAGAGAAGATTTTTCAAAAGCATGAAGTACATTTATCCCTCACTGTCATAGAAAGATAATGGGAGCCAGATGCCTAACTCTTATTTGGTCCTTTACCCAGTATAAGTAATAATCTTTATCCATCAGGTGTTACCAATAAATTTTCCTTAGGACAGATTATGCATCATCTATCTACTCTGGTGTTGTTTCATCTTCCTGTGGAGAATCTGATGCTGGCCACTGTTAGAAACAGGATATCAGACCAGATCAGCCACATCTCTGAGTCAGTTCAGCAATTCCCATATCCCTACAGCACTGCATAAGTATCTTGTTAGGGCATAGCAGGAAATATTACTTGTGTATATGTCCTGGTTCCGGCAGGGATAAGGTTCATTTCCCCAGGCTCTGGCAGGGACACAGATATTCCATCCCATGTGAGCCATGCCCAGTCCATAGCTGGGAGCTGCCGGGGGAGGGGGCAGGAAGTCACTGCTTGGGAGCGGGCTGGGGCATCCTGGGTCCAGTCGGTGAGCGGTGGTAAAGTAATCCTGTTTGTACCCTCCTCTATCCATGTTGTTGTTGTTGTTTTCTTGTTCCCTTTGCTGTTCTGTTAAACTGCTTTGGTCTTTTCCTTCCGATTCTCCCCCCACGGTGGGTGGGGGAGGGTGTGGGGGAGGTGGTTGAGAGAGAGGCCATGTGGTTCTTTGTTGCCGTCTGAGGCTAAAGCACGACAGTCCTTTTTGGCGCCCAACGTGGGGCTCAAAGGGTTGAGATAACGACAAATATGACCAGAGCTTGTTAAAAAAAAATTGTTGTGTTCATTTATTATATTAGGTAAATAGTCGCTGGTCACCATGTTGCTTAGTTTGTTCTCGTGGCTGGGTTATGTAAATACCTACATGTTTTATGTACTCCCCACAATGCTGTTTATCACCTGTGGGAGAGGGATCAGGATTATCATTTTGCTGTCCTGTGCGATATCAGCTTACAATATGATAACATCACTGTTCAGGCAGTTAGTTTGGGGCGTTGATGTGGTATTGCTGTCCTGTCCGTACCTCGGGAACAGTGTCTCAGAATTTATTAATAATCACACTTGATCTATGGGGGAAACAGGGGAGGACACTTTCCCCAGGTCTTTTGCCTCCCTTTTCTCCTTTGGGTCAGGTATGGCAGCTTTTGAGAATTTTGAATATCCTTGGGATGCTCAAACCAGCCTGGTCCTAATGTTATGTCTCTTGAATATGTCCCAGGTCTTGTTTAGGGTTAAACAGCTATTTAAGACTGCCACCCGGAGATCTGCCCCGAGGCTGGATAGTCAGGGGTGGCAGGGCATGTGGGAGGACACGGGCAGGTACCTAGAGAACTTCTCACCTCCAGTGGTCTGGGACTTCACCCCTGAACAATTACAGGACCCTGATAAAGCGGTAGAATATCTGAAGGGGAAATGCTGTGGCTGCTCCAGAGAGGCACAACTCACCACACTGTGCTGGGCCCTGGCCAGTATCTACCAGGCACTGCTCAGTGTTACGCAGCACCCTCAGGGGAAAGAGATGGAAACCAGACCGACAGACACTGCAGCTACTGCAACCCTGGGGCAGGCAATGTGGTTATTCCAACCCTGGTGACAGCCGATGCAGCTGACCCAGGGAACCAACCCGTGCCAGTATCAGTTGCCCCCATACAGAAGAAGAAGTACACGAAGAAATCAGTTCGCTTAGTAAGAGATGATGATGAACCAGGGCCATCACGAGAACAGGAGGAAGAGGCAGAACCAGAGATAATCACCCAATCCCAATCCTTGAGTGAGCTGCGGGATATGCGAAAAGATTTCAGCCGACTTTCAGGTAAGCACATTGTCACCTGGCTGCTCCGGTGCTGGGATAACGGGGCCAGTAGCCTGGAATTAGAGGGTAGGGAAGCCAGGCAGCTGGGATCCCTGTCTAGGGAAGGCGGCATTGACAAGGCAATTGGGAAGAAGACCCAAGCCCTCAGCCTCTGGGGGAGACTCCTGTCAGGCGTAAGGGAGAGGTACCCCTTCAGTGAGGATGTTGTATGTCACCCAAGCAAGTGGACTACCATGGAAAGAGGTATCCAGGACCTGAGAGAATTAGCCGTGCGGGAGATGATTTATTATGACCTGGACAATGCACAGTTACCCACAGACCCTGATGAGGTCCAATGCACAAGGCCCGTGTGGCGGAAGTTTGTACGGAGCGCACCATCATCATATGCCAACTCACTGGCAGTAATGGAATGGAAAGGCGAAGAGGGACCAACGGTGGATGAGGTGGCTGGCCGGCTCCGGCGATATGAAGAAAGTCTCTCTTCCCCCCTTGTCTCAGCTGTGGAGAAACTGTCCCTGAAGGTCCAGCAACTTGAAGAGAATATGTCCTACTCCCCACCTGTACGGGCCAGCATCTCAGCTATTAGGAACAGGCATTTCCCCACTCAAGAGAGGGAGTACAGAGGGTACACACCATGAGGCACCCTGTGGTTCTACCTGCGTGACCACCGGGAGGACATGAGGAAGTGGGATGGACAACCTACTTCGATCCTACAGGCACGGGTACAGGAGTTGCAAAGCAGAATCACAGAATCACAGAATCACAGAATGGTTCGGGTTGGAAGGGACCTGAAAGATCATCTAGTTCCAACCCCCCTGCCATGGGCAGGGACACCTCCCACTAGACCAGGCTGCTCAAAGCCCCATCCAGCCTGGCCTTGAACACTTCCAGGGATGGGGCATCCACAGCTTCCCTGGGCAACCTGTTCCAGTGCCTCACCACCCTCACAGTAAAGAATTTCTTCCTGATATCTAATCTAAATCCTTCAGTTTGAGGCCGTTACCCCGTGTCCTACCATAACACTCCCTGATAAAGAGTCCCTCCCCATCCTTCCTGTAGGCCCCCCCTTTGTAAAAAGTCCCTCTCCAGCTTTCTTGTAGGACCCTGGAAGGCTGCTATAAGGTCTCCCCGGAGCCTTCTCTTCCCCAGGCTGAACAACCCCAACTCTCTCAGCCTGTCTTCATAGGAGAGGGGCTCCAGCCCTCTCATCATCTTTGTGGCCCTCCTCTGGACCCGTTCCAAGAGGTCCATGTCCTTCCTGTGCTGAGGACTCCAGAGCTGGACACAGTACTCCAGGTGGGGTTTCACGAGAGCAGCATAGAGGGGCAGAATCACCTCCCTCGATCTGCTGGCCACGCTGCTTTTGATGCAGCCCAGGATGCGGTTGGCTTTCTGGGCTACAAGTGCGCATCGCATGCTCATGTTGAGGTTCTTGTCCACCAGCACCCCCAAGTCCTTCTCCTCAGGGCTGCTCTCAAGCCATTCTCTGCCCAGCCTGTATTTGTGCTTCGGATTGCCCTTACCCAGGTGCAGGACCTTGCACTTGGCCTGGTTGAACTTCATGAGGTTCATACAGGCCCACCTCTCCAGCCTGTCCAGGTCCCTCTGGATGGCATCCCTTCCCTCCAGCGTGTTGACCGTGCCACACAGATTGATGTTGTTGGCAAACTTGCTGAGGGTGCACTTGATCTCACTGTCCATGTTGCCGACAAAGATGTTAAACAGCACTGGTTCCAGTACTGACCCCATGTGGCTTACTATAATGTTCAGCCTGGAGAAGAGAAGGCTCCAGGGAGACCTTATAGCCGCCTTCCAGTCCCTGAAGGGGGCCTACAAGAAAGCTGGGGAGGGGCTGTTTGCAAGGGCATGTAGCCATAGGACGAGGGGCAATGGGTTTAAACTAGAGCAGGGCAGGTTTAGATCAGACATTAGGAAGAAGTTCTTTACAATGAGGGTGGGGAGGCACTGGAACAGGTTGCCCAGAGAGGTGGTGGAGGCCCCATCCCTGGAGACATTCAAGGCCAGGCTTGATGAGGCTCTGAGCAACCTGCTCTAGTTGAAGATGTCCCTGCTGACTGCAGGGGGGTTGGACTAGATGACCTTTAAAGGTCCCTTCCAACCCAACACAGTCTATGATTCTATGATTCTATGACATTAGTTCCCAGGAAAAAACTGCAAATATTTACTGGTATTGGATATGTATGTGTGCAAATACAAAGTTTCTGAGTAATACCATAAAAAGATAATCATAAGTAGTCTTCAAAACTATAATAGCTAGAAAGAATACACAGTACTTTCATAGTAAATAATGAATATCTCTGCAATCTTGTTGACATATGACAAAGAGATTAAGTGATGTTATACAAAAGTGGCTGTGATACGCATGAATGACAAGTTTTTAAGCTTGTAGAAAAGACAATTATATATTATCAGAAATCTGAAGAAAAAAGTAGCTATAGCTCAAAGTGAACACTATCAAATTCACTACCATCATTAGAAATACAAGGGACTCCTCTCCAGTAGTTTTAGGTTTATACTTTTTAAACTTCTTGAATTAAAGATATTTTATTCTGAAAAGAGAATACATAAGCACCTGAGGGTGTACATCAGACTGTATGTAATTTTAGCCAAACTTGTCATACCCCTTCCCCCATTCCTTACCATTAGTCTTCTCATTCTTTCTTTCTCAATTCTCTCAGTTTCCTTTTTCTGCTCACGTTCAGTGTTGGCATGCCAAGTTGCCACACCTTTAGAAATTTTTTGTATTTTCCCAGACAATGACCTGTGGTATTCTTTAAAATCTTTAGCATGTTGCAATATGCTGTTCAGATATTCCTAGAGAAAGAAAACAATTTAATTCAGAGATTTGATAGCTCAAGATTTGAGATCAGGAACACAAGAGTTGTAATTTTAGAGTTTTATGCTTGCTTATTGCATAAACTTGTTTTCTTGTGCCTCAGTCTCCAGAGGTAAATAAAACATAAAATGACAATGATCATAACAAGATGCAACAATCAACTGAATGGCATTTCCATGTCTGGGAGAACACTTAATAGGAGTTAAAATACCTGGTGTTTCTGTCTACGTTTCCTCTCTTGTTCTATCTTCTGCTGCTTCTCAAGCTTTTCTGTCATACGGGCCTCCCTCAGAGTCTGGCGCTTGCTTCTCTTGTAGGCTTTGGAGTTTAGTGCTGTCTCTAGTGTTGTGTCACGACGCATGCAGGCTACTACCTCTTGTCTCAGCTACCGGTGAGAAAAAAGAAACAGTTCAAAAGAAAACCATTTTTCACACACACAAGAACAACTTTAATTAGTAATACAGTAAAGTAAAATTTTAGTGGTGCAGGAGATCTCCCAGCTTCCTTTCCCCTTTCCATTACAGTTCTGCAACTCCTTGATTGTAGCAGAAAGGTCTGTCTCCCTAAATAAATCTTCAGTCTCTGTAGGATGACAGAGAGTCAAACAACATGGCACATCACTTTTTTCCTTCCTTCCTACTGAAAACGACTGTCCTGCTTGTGTGAAAGGCACTAGTCAAGATGTTACACCACTCAAGTAAAGCATGAAAGAACAGATATTACATGCATTTGTAGAATTGGTGCTGAACATAGGTGACAATTGTTCTCATTGTCAGTTGCATGGGAAACAGAATAGGGAGTAGAAAATTGGGAAGGCTTGGAATAATACAGCCACAGTCCCAGCAATACAAGCAGGGAAAGCCTGCCACTTTTCAACTAAGCTCTGACAAAGTCTCACTATAAAGGAATTGCAAGGGCAGTGGGAAGGAAGATGTAGATAACATGGTACAAAGACTTCTTACAGGAACTATTTTTGCTTGGCCTGACAAATCACATCTCTGCTGCTTCCAAGCCAACCAGGCAAACCAATGACAAGGGGCCCAGAATGGTCTGGCATTGTGACTCCCTTTCTGAAATTCAGATGCTGTTACATATATTCAAGATCTAACTTGTGTCTTAGACATGCTTTTGTTAGGCTTAATTTTCACAGTCTGTGTGTCACAGTGGGAATGCTGAAAACAGATTACAGAGAAATGCTACACACAACAATAAGAGCATTCAACTCTCACCAATAAAAGACCCATGACAAGTATAGTGTCATGAAAATTACATCTATTATGATTTGTGTTGAAAATGGGCTTGCAGTCTGTCCTTCTCTTGTGTCTTTGTGCCACTGCCATTATTTTCATGAAAAACTACCACAATTCTAGGATTACAATTTATATTGGAGGATGGAGCAGGCAGGAGAGAGAACACATGTACATATTCAGTAATAAAGCAAAATAAATACTAAGTTAAACATTTCTGTGAAATTCTTATCAGTCAAGCGTGCTCTTGTTCAAAATCTCCTGTTTGAGGTCAGTGCTGCTGTAAGATCTGACACATGCCACAATATCACATTTGATCCCATGCCACAGCATCACATTTGACTGTGAGCATTACAAGAACTTCCCTGCAGCAAAAGGCATTACCTGGCGCTGGAAATTCAGTAACCTAAGTGCCTTCAACTCCACTGTAGCTTTGGTTCGCAGATCAGGAGGCAAAGAGCCGGGCAAGTTCTCCAGTTCTTGGATTCTGTGAGCAATTCGAGCCTGAAGCCTAAATAAATATAGGATTGGAAAAGATACTGGGAAAAATCTGCCAGTAGTTATCAACAGCATATAGTAAAATTTGGCAATTTACCTCAGGTACTTAGTTGGCTTTTACTACCTGTTTCTGAACTAACAGGCATTTGTATAGATGGAGAAGAATAAGGTTTAATTTTCCATTTACAGAATAAATTGCCAAATAATGAAAATCCTCCTCTGCCCCTCTTCCCCTCTTTTAATTCAGACAGAAAGTATATGTGTGCATAGCATCTTGGAAATTTTATTTTACTCACATTTCTTAGCATTCTGTCTGCAGGTTTGTTTGGTGGGTACTATTTTGTCTTTAACACATGGTGTTGTCAGAATAGTTACCATACGCAAATAGAATTTTCTTACATGACATTCACAATATTCATAATTCTACTTGCTTGCTTTATTGTGACAACTTAAAGTTGTCACAATTTCAATAAAATGATAGCACTTACATAGCTATTGGACTACAAACTGGATTCTATTTCACTCTTTCTTCATGGAATTCTTAATTCATTTACAAATCCAAGAGACCAACAATAATACACAAGCCAGAAAAAATGTATTTCCTTCTATTTTTCACATTCAAAATCAAGATCACAGAGCTAACATTTATATAATCTTTATGAGCTTTTTTTTATTTACAAGTAAATATTTATTTGCAAACTCTAAATTTGGCCAAGGCAGCAAAATGACAGACCACAACATTTTAAGTGGTCCAAAAGTTGCATTTAAGTTCAAATGAATCAGAAATAAGAGCTCTTCCTCACACTGCCTCTATTTCCTACATACTTTTTGTAAAAAATGCACACACCCCCAATTAAAATCTCCCAAAGCACAGGAATGGAAACATATCTAATCTCTACATCACATCTCCATTTTTCACCCTCCTAATGTATAAAACATCAGAACACATGAGGAAGAGGTGTCTGGTGCATATTTACATGTTATCATGTGATGAGGATTTCAGCACTAGCCTGCAGGCAGAAAGAAAACATCTTCTAGTGTTGCTTCTCTGCACATTAAGATAATTCTTTCCTTGTACATCCCCTGCTGTGTAAGGGATAATAGAGGATGGTCCAAGTGAGACATGACGGAAAATTACTAGTTGAAGCAAACCCAGTATACGTGCCGAGAAAAAGGACCTCAGTACTGTTGCTGCAAAAACTCTGTGCGTGTCCATGAGAACCTGACCTTCGAAGAAGAAAACAACAAGAAGGGAGTACGACAATGTAGTCACATATCAGACAGCTGCTGTTAGCAAAGCCCGATCATGAGTCTGGTGATGCTCACTGCATGCGCTGGCCACGCGTGCAGCGACTCTGGCCTGTACTTTTCCACTCAATCCAGTGCAGGATATAAGGGGGCTGTCTGGGGCCGGAGAGGGAGAGAGAGACATGAGCACACTTTGAAGATACAGGGGACGCCCTGACCGCGCTGTGCCTGCCTTCCTCTGCCGTACCGATGGGGCTCCTTGTTATCCTGCTGCTCACTGGTGCTACTACGGTCTATGGGGTGGTAAGACTCTCTGAAGTAACTTTTGGGACATTTGGGAACTGCTTAGCAAGGCTTCGCAATAAAGCTGAGTTAACTTTTTCTTTGTGTGAGCTCTGGTTTGTATGTTGTAATCTTTAAAAAAGAACCCGTTACACCTGCCCTTTCCCCACACCACACTACAGCAGTAGCACAGTGCCACAGGCACTCTCATACACTCAGTGTTCCAGATGCGCAGCTGGAAGACAGATCACAGAGCAAGTTTGTGTCTGAACACAAGTTCATGTCTACACATGCATACACACACTCTTCTGTGGGTAGTCTGATTATAGGGACTATATGACTGAACCTACTCATTTCTACAGAGAAGTTCACAGTTATTTACTTATCGCCTATCCACTATAGTAGAATAAACATAAGAAATCCATTATTAGCATAACCATATAATTTATAAATCCTGATAAATAACTTGCTAACAGATCAAAATATTAATATTTCACAGTAACTACATGCATACTGAGCAATGTGTAATCTGAAAAGGAAAATGTAATTATTTTTTAAAGCTGCAGACAAGTACCTGTTCTGTAACAGTACTCCTACCCAAAACTCGAGAATAATATATTTTGAGTCTTCCTAGGTACTAACAAAGAAAAATTATTTAATATATTATTCCATTTTTTATATCTGAGATTTTCTCCAGCATTTTAGGTTTCCTCATACAACCTGCTATCTCCTCTTTAATTTAATAGTTTATATTTTTAATAGAGGTTTCTGCATTTTATCCTGTTTTCATTTTAAGAGCTTGTTGATTTTACACACCTTAAGTATATTAAAATAAAATGCTATCAATTTTTCTAATCTTAAAAATAAATTCTATTTCACAGAATCACATAATCATTTAGGTTGGGAGGGACCTCTTGAAATAAGCTAGTCCAACCATTCTGCTCAAGCAGGGTTACGTAGAGCAAGTTGCCCAGGACTGTGTCCAGTCACATTTTAAATATCTCCAAGGATGGAGACTCCACAACCTCTTTGGGCAACCTGGTCCAGTGTTTGACCACCCTCACAGTAAAAAAGTATTTTTGGGGGTGTTCAGATGGAATTTCATGTATTTTAATTTGTGCCCATTACCTCTTGTCCTGTCACTGAACACTACTGAGAAGAGTCTGGCTCCCTCTTCTTCATTACTCCCTCCCATCAAGTATTTAAACACATCCCCCCTGAGCCTTCTCCAGGCTGAAGAGCCCAAGCTCTCTCAGCCTCTCCTCATATGAAAGGTGCTCCAGTCCCTCAGTCATCTTGCCTGAACAACCTAGTGGCCTTCTATGATGGAGTGACTGCATCAGTGGACAAGGGAAGAGCTACGGATGTCATCTATCTGGACTTCTGTAAGGCCTTTGACACGGTCCCCCACAACATCCTTCTCTCAGAATTGAAGAGAGATGGATTTGATGGGTGGACTGTCTGATGGATGAGGAATTGGTTGGATGGTTCCATCCAGAGGGTAGTGGTAAAGAGCTAAATGTTCAGATGGAGATCAGTGATGAGTGGTGTCCCTCTGGGGTCCGTTTAATATCTTCATTAATGACATAGACAGTGGGATCAAGTGCACCCTCAGCCAGTTTGCAGACGACACCAAGCTGAGTGGTGCGGTTGACATGCCTGAGGGATGGAATGCCATCCAGAGGGACCTGGACAGGCTTGAGAAGTTGGCACATATGAACCTCATGAGGTTCAACAAAGCCAAACGCAGGATCCTGAACCTGGGTCGAGGCAACCCCAGTACCAATACAGTCTGGAGGATGAAGGGATTGAGAGCAGCCTTGTGGAGAAGGACTTGGGGGTACTGGTGGATGAAAAGCTGGATGTGAGCCGACAATGTGTGCTCGCAGCCCAGAAGGCCAGCCATACCCTGGACTGCATACAAAGAAGCATGGCCATCAGGTCAGGGGAGGTGATTCTCCCCCTCTACTCCGCTCTGGTGAGACCCCACCTGGAGTACTGCGTCCAGCTCTGGAGTCCTCAGCACAGGTAAGACATGGACCTGTTGGAGAGGGTCCAGAGGAAGGTCACAAAAATTATCAGAGGGCTGGAGCACCTCTCCTATGAGGACAGGCTGAGATAGTTGGGGTTGGAGAAGAGAAGGCTCTGGGGAGACCTTATTGCAGCCTTCCAGTACTTAAAGGGGGCTTATAAGAAAGATGTGGACAGACTTTTTAGTAGGGCCTGTTGCGATAGGACAAGGGGTAATGGTTTTAAACTAAAAGTGGGTAGATTTAAACTAGATAAAAGGAAGAACTTTTTTACAATGAGGGTGGTGAATCATTGCAACAGTGAAGTAGGGTTTGATATATTAAAGCTGTAAACTAATTGAAGTAGAGGCTTAATATATTAGAACTGTAAACTAGAGTAGGAGCTTAATTTAGGAGACTGGGTGCCTTAAGGCTGTACAAAGAGCAGATGCAACAGTTGTAGTACTAAATGTCAGAACTCATCTCCTATTTTTTTAAGACAGAATGCTTTAGGACAATATAACCTTGTAGTAGAAGCTTATCTCTCAAAACAAGGGGCCCAGGGTTACTGAGGAATGCAGAGACTAGTCAAAGCTAACACCTTTGATGCGCCAGCAAGAATAAAGGAGTAGAGGCCTGCAGTTCACCCAGAAGTCACAATGATGAAGAGGAGTGGAGGAAGTAAACGACCACCAGATGTCTCTGAAGACCACCGAGAGACTCTAGTGCGCATGCAGGAGTGGGCAGTAACCTGTAATAATGAGTTAATGAATAGGTAATAATTTCTTGGAAAGCTAATGAATATGCATACGTAGTATGCATTTAAACCATACAACTAAATCAGTTGTCGCGCACATTAGGTGGATCAATCCCCTGTGCGCCCGGCACTGCAATAAAGAATACCTGCTTAATAGTCACCAAGGCTATTGAGTCTTAACTTCGGCATTTCACTGCATCAACAGGTTGCCCAGAGAGATGGTAGATGCCCCATCACTGGAAACATTCAAGGTCGGGTTGGACGGGGCTCTGAGCAACTTGATCTAGTTGAAGATGTCCCTGCTCATTGCAGGGCAGGTTGGACTAGATGATCATTAAAGGTTCCTTCCAACCCAAACTATTCTATGATTCTATTCTATGATCTTTGTGGTCCTTTGCTGGAATTGCTCCAGTAAGTCCATATCTTGTACTGGGGAGCCCAGAACTGGATACAGTATTCAAGGTGCGGCCTCATCAGCGCTGAGTAGAGGGTAAGGATCTCCTCCTTCGACCTGCTGGCAATGCTCTTCCTAATGCAGCCCAGGATGCTGTTGGCCTTCTTTGCCATGAGGGTGCATTGGATGCTCATGGTCAGCTTCTTGTCCACCAGTACCCCCAGGTCCTTATCTGCAGAGCTGCTTTCCAGTTGGGTAACCCCCAGTGTGTAGTGGTGCATGGGGTTGTTCCTCCTCTCCTCTTGTTGAACTGTGTGAGATTCCTCTCTGCCCTATTTCTCCTGCCTGTCCAGGTCCCTCTGGACAGCAGCACAACTCTCTGGTGTATCAGACACTCCTCCCAGGTTTGGGTCATCTGAAAATTGCCCCATTGTACAAGTCTTTAATGAAGGTGTTAAAAAGGATTGGACCCAGTACTTAACCCTGGGGTACACTGTGTTTTACTAGCTTCCAACTAAACACTGTGTTACCCTCATCACCACCCTCTGAGCCCGTCCCTTCAACCAGTTTTCGGTCCACCTCACTGTCTCTTCATCCAGTCCATACTCCATTAGCTTGTCTATGAGGATGTTATGGGAGACAGTGTTAAAAGCCTTCCTGATGTCTACATAGACAATATCCACTGCTCTCCCCTCATCTACTAAGCCAGTCATCTCATCATAGAAAGTTATCAAGTTGGTCAAGCATGACCTCCCCTTGGTAAATCCATGCTGACTACTCCTAATCACTGTCTTGTCCTTCATGTGCCTGGAAATGGGTTCCAGGCTTTGCTGCTCCAACGCCTTCCCAGGGATGGAGGTGAGGCTTACTGGCCTGTAGTTCCCTGGGTCCTCTTTCTTGCCCTTCTTGAAGACAGGAGTGACATTGGCTTTCCTCCTCAGGCACTTCTCCCAATCGCCATGACCTTTCAAAGATTATTGAGAATGGCTTTGCAATGACATCAGCCAGCTCCCTCAGCACTCATGGGTGCATCCCATCAGGGATGGGATAGCAATTTTAAAACAACATATAACATGATTTCTTGGAATACCTTAGATTTTCTATTAATCAGTGACCCAGTTTAGCAATTAAAATTTTTATTATTTCAAAGAAGCCATTAAACAGGGATTCTTAATCAAATTACACAGAAATATAATGACAATAGGGTCTTTACCTATATAAGAAGTGATGATGACGGGTTCCCATCTAATGGTGATTTGCTGCCCAAAGGGACTATGCTTCCTCCCTTGTTTTCCTTCTGGCCCATACACTTCTCCCCTGCTTTCAACTGTCCTTTGTGGTCATGTGACTCCACAGTGAAGTGTATAGGGCAGAACACTATTCACTATTTTGTATGGGTATCTTTCTACCAGTTTTGCTCCCTGAACTGGATCACCATCAGAGAAGTGCCAATGGGGAGACAGTGGGAAGGGTCAGCAGGAAGGAGAGGGAAAAATAGGAGACAGGACTACCTCTTTTGGCAAAAGCTAACAATTAGACTGCCTTAGCTGTACTGTCAAATCACACCAGAAGACCATGCTGCTTTTTTAATTATGATGCCCTGCAGAAGAAGAATATGTCAATGTTTCTGCCCTGCTATTCAATCTATTTTGGGGTTACTAGAGTTTTCTGATGCAAAGCTTCAATAGTCTTGCAAAACAAATTAAAAAAAATAATTACACCTTCTCTACCCTTGTTTAATGAAAATATTTCAAGAATCAAATATTATGCTGGCTTTCCCTACTTTCTGAGGTAGAGTTCCTTTGATAAATATTTCATTATTGCAATGAAATAATATCATTACTTAACATAAGGGAACTCAGTTGGTTTTTTTAACTTAATCTAGCATATCATAACATCATACATAAAAAAGCTTTAGTTTTAAAATTAAGTGGATTAAAAAATAGAAGTTTCATCACAAGACATCATCTTGACATCTATGTTATTCATAATCAGGGTTGGAACATTTAGGTCAAAAACCACAGTTGTCTGCTTCTTGAGGTACATCTTTGTAAACAATGGCAGTTCTAATTTTTCTTTTGAATGGCTGCCAAGGATGGAGCCCTTAAGTTCTATTCCCTGACCACCACAATGTCTTAGCCTTAGACAGCATCTGGGGCAACATTAGTTTGCACCCCATGGAATGTTTTACTGGGTCTGGCTGGGATGGAGTTAACTTTCTTCATAGCAGCCCATATGGTGCTGTGTTTTGAATTTGCGGCTAAAACAAAACAATGTTGTTAACACACCCATGTTTTGGCTGTTGCTGAACAGTGCTAGCACAGTGTCAAGGCCTTTTCTTTTTCCCACTCTGCATCCCCCAGAGATTAGGTTGGGGTTGCACAAGAAGTTGGGAGGGGACACAGCTGGGACAGTTGACGCAAACTGACCAAAGGGATATTTCATGGCGTATAACATCATGCTCAACAATAAAATGGAGGGATTGGGGTGGTTTGGGAAGGTAGCTATTGCTCAGGGACTGGCTGGGCATCAGTCTACTTGTGGAAGGTGGCAAGTGATTGCCTTTGCATCACTTTTTGGGTTTTGTTTGTTTCTTCTTCCTCTTTCCTTCACTGATTAAACTATCTTTATCTCAACCCACGAGTTTTCTCTCTTTTGCTCTTCCTAGTCTCTCTCCCGTCCCGCTTGGTGGGGGGTGGGAGTGAAGGAGTGGCTGTGTGTTGTTGATGTTGATATACATGTAGAAGCCTTTCTTGTTGTCCTTCACATCCTTCTCCAGATTCAACTCCAGGTGGGGTTTGCTTTTCTGCTCTTTTCTTAAAGAGCTTTATGTATCCACTGCAGCACTCCAAATCACATGAGCTATCCCAGCACACATCAGTAAACACAATGAGGTCAGACTTTTGTGACCATGCATGGAGTTCTAAGTCCTTCTTTTTATTTTCCATGCTGCATGTGTTTGTGTACAGTCACTTAAAACGGGCCACTAGCCATGCTAGTGGGAAGAAGTGTGAAGGCCTTCACATCATGCTGTCCCTGTGGGCACTTCTTAGCTATTCCCCGTACCTCCACTTTTCTATGAAGATTCTCTGTGAAGATCCTGTCCATTTCCTGCTCATCCTCCCCGATGCTACATAGCCTGCTCCCCTCCTTGCATAGCTCCTTCACCTGGTGGCTCAGTGCCTCTCACAAGTTAGGCCACTGTTGCCCCCAGCCCCAGGGAGGGGTCTCAGGCACTCCCTGCAGCCACAGACCTGGGCAGCTGGGCAGCTGCATCTTTCCTCCAAGGCTCTGTGTCTGGGCCAAGTTCCCCGATGTGCCAGGGGTACTTGCTCCAGCAAGTGCTGGGGACCAAGCCCTGTGGCACGTCACTACCACTGTTCTGCAGCCTCAAGCGGTCCCATACTTTATTGAGCAGAGTTTCTGGCCCCTTTCGGACACAAACTTCCCTCTAACTAACAATATCCCTGTTAGCTGGTCATGTTTGTTGCACTCCTTTGTTGAGAATTACTCTCTAGAGGGTATAGACACTTCTGTCTGTTCCTTAATTTTGTCTCTTTTCTCTGACATATCTCCTCAAACCTATCTCAGCTAACTGCTTGTGCTAGTTCTCTCTCCACTCTTGTCTTCTATGCATGTATCCAATCTTACCCTCCATATCCAAGTTATGTCAGTTTTTAGTCCCATTCTCCTCTGCATTCAGGGCTATAGGACTTGAGGGGGCCTTCAGATTCCCCTGCTGCCACAGCTAGCCACACCATAGAACTTCCTTTCATGTGCTGCTGAAACTCCATCTTAAAACTAGAGATTATACTCACTGAAAAGCTGTTCCAGAACCCTGTACCTCTGACAGCTAGAAATCATCTTCTATTTCCCAGACTAAATTTTTTCTGGTCTATTTATTACCATTTTTTCTTGTACAAACTGTCTGTTACATTAACTAGCTCTTTCCTGAACTGATGCTTTCTTCTTTAATGTAAATATACATATAATAAGGAAAGCAGCACCTTTTAATGTCCTAAAAGTTGAGAAGTACTCATTGGTATAGCCTCTTCTACTACCTACAGGGAAATTACAGAAAAGACTGCCAGACTTCTCAGAGGTGTGCACTGCAAGGATGAGACAGCAGGTGCAAATAAGGGGAATTCTGATTGGACATAAGGAAAAAAAGAATCACAACGAGAGCAGCACTGTAACAGGCCCAGAGAGGTTGTGGGATCTCCATCTTTGGAGACTTTCAAAATTTGCTTGGACAAAGCTCTGAGCAACCTGATCTAACTTTTAAGTTAGCCCTGCTTTGAGCAGGAAGGTTGGACTAGGTGCTCTCTACAGGTCTCTTCCAACCTGAATAATTATATAAAGCAACCGTGTTTTTTTGAGCCTTTGCTTGGTTAGGCTATATATACTTCTTTTTTTTTTTGTCACTAAGCCAGAACATCCTTTCTCTGCATCATCTAAGATAACTCTCTATATTTGTTCTGCTTTCAACTAACTTTTCTTTAACTTGAGTATCTAGAATAGCACATATTAGGTTCTCTTAGTGATGTGAATAATTATATTAATAGTTTTTACACTTTATTGGAAATACCTCCCCTCATACATCCTAGCTCATTATCATTAGTGGTTCAAAAGCCCTAGTTCTGAACCTAACACTAAAGACAGTGCCAGAAATTTGAAAGGAACCAGAAACAGACAAGCCAGGAGGCCTTAGACTCAGGTTTAGTACAAGATACCAAAATTAACCTGAACAAACCTAAAAAGCTTTCTTCTGTTATACAGATTTTTGAAAGGACAATAAAGTTTCAGTATTTGCAACCCAGATCTTTGTTGGTATTTGCAACCTTTAACTAACCTCCAAACCATAAAGCAAATCTCTTCCCCTCTTTTGCAGACAGTAGTTGTTTAATGAAATATTTCATTTTAGTAATATCATAAATTCCTTTCATAAGGCTATGTTAAATATAAATGGAAAAATTGGGGGGGGGGAGAAATGGGAGAAGAATCCAGTAAAATAAGAACAGGTACAGAACTGATATATGTTTCATCATTAAGAGAGATAGTTCTTGCATTCTTAAAAATGTAATGTATATTGCCACAGCACCTGTACACCTAAGTAATAATACAGTTTACATTATCAGGCAATAAAGCTACAATTTATATATAACCATATAGATATTTTTTTCCAAACCCTTTAGAAGTTAGAATAGTCTACTTGCAATATCTCGTGGCAATTTAGTGTCAGGCAATCACTGGATTTCAGCATTAACAGACAAGCAACACGAAATTTTCAGGGTTATTGAATACTGGACTGGCACTAACTCTACTTTTCTAATTTTCTTTTAGTAAGCTACATCAATTCACAGTACTCAGCAACCATTAATCCTGCACTTTTATTTCTGTGACATAGTAAACCAAAGTTGGTAATCTGCCCTCAGTGAGAGCAAGGCAGATGTTCTAGTTAAAATGACCTTAAAATAAGTTTTCTGTGGGATAGCAGGGATATAGGACTACAAAGAGATCAGGGGAAACAGCAAAAATTTCTATAGGTACATTAATGGTAAGAAGAAGACTAGGGAAGGTGTGGGCCCCCTCAGAAAGGGAACGGGAGAACTGGTGACAAGGGATATGGAGAAGGCCGAGGTTCTCAACGACTTCTTTTCCTCAGTCTTCACTGGCAAGGGCTCCAGCCACACTCCCGGAGTCACAGAAGACAATGGCAGGGGTTGGAAAGAACTGCCCATCATAAGTGAAGATCAGGTTCGTGACCATCTGATGAACCTGAAAGTGAAGAAGTCCATGGGACCCGATGGGATACACACACGGATACTGAGGGAACTGGTGGATGAGGTTGCTAAACCGCTCTCTATTATATTCCAAAAGTCATGGCAGTCTGGTGAGGTCCCCACTGACTGGAAAAGGGGAAACATAATCCCCATTTTCAAAAAGGGAAAGGAGGAGGAACCAGGGAACTATAGGCCAGTCAGTCTCACCTCCGTGCCTGGTAAGATTATGGAGCAGATCCTCCTGGAGGCACTGCTGAGGCAGAAGAATAACGAAGAGGTGATTGGGTACAATCAACATGGCTTCACCAAGGGCAAGTCGTGCCTGACAAACCTGGTGGCCTTCTATGAGAAGGTCACAACATCAATAGACAAGGGGAGAGCAAATGACATCATTTACCTGGACCTGAGCAAAGCCTTTGACACTGTCCCGCATGACATCCTGGTCTCCAAGCTGATAAAATATGGGTTTGATGGATGGACAATTCAGTGGATAAAGAACTGGCCTGACGGCCGCACCCAAAGAGTGGCTGTCAATGGGTCCATGTCCAAGTGGAGGCCAGTGACAAGTGGAGTCCCTCAAGGATCAGTACTGGGACCGGTCTTGTTTAACATCTTCGTCAGCGACATGGACAGTGGCATAGAGTGCACCCTCAGCAAGTTTGCCAACGACACCAAGCTGTGTGGGGTGGCTGACACGCTGGAGGGAAGGGATGCCATCCAGAGGGACCTTGACAGGCTGGAGAGGTGGGCCCATGCCAACCTCATGAAGTTCAACAAGACCAAGTGCAAGGTCCTCCATCTGGGTTGGGGCAATCCCAAGCACCGATATAGGCTGGGCAGTGACTGGCTTGACTGGCTTGAGAGCAGCCCTGAAGAAAAGGACTTGGGGGTGCTGGTAGACGAGAGGCTCAACATGAGCCGTCAGTGTGCACCAGCGGCCCAGAAAGCCAATCGTATCCTGGGCTGCATCAGGAGAAGCGTGGCCAGCAGGTCGAGGGAGGTGATTCTCCCCCTCTACTCCACTCTCGTGGGACCCCACCTGGAGTACTGCATCCAATTCTGGAGCCCCTACTACAAGAGAGATATGGACATGCTGGAACGTGTCCAGAGAAGGGCCACGAGGATGATCAGAGGGCTGGAGCACCTCTCCTATGAGGACAGACTCAGAGAGTTGGGGTTGTTCAGTCTGGAGAACAGAAAGCTCCGAGGAGACCTTATAGTGGCCTACCAGTGTCTTAAGGGGGCCTACAAGAAAGCTGGGGAGGGACTTTTTAGGATGTCGGGTAATGGTAGGACTAGAGGGAATGGATTAAAACTAGAGATGGGTCGATTCAGACTGGACGTTAGGAAGCAGTTCTTCACCATGAGGGTGGTGAGACACTGGCCCAGGTTGCCCAGAGAGGTGGTGGAGGCCCCATCCCTGGAAGTTTTTAAGGCCAGGCTGGATGAGGCTCTGAGCAACCTGCTCTAGTGGGAGATGTCCCTGCCCATGGCAGGGGGGTTGGAACTAGATGATCTTTAAGGTCCCTTCCAACCCTAGCAATTCTATGAGTCTATGAACAATGAAGCATCTCCTAAAGAGAGAGGAAAGCTTTCCTTAATACCTGTTTCTCCAAGGATATGGAGAATTATACATACGTTAACTGATGACTAAAGTAGAAATACCCTTATTGACACCATTTTGTGCAAAGTGCACCTGCACATCCATGACAGCAAGAATGCAATAGAAAGAACAAAGGTCTATTTTACATATATATGTATTTGGGTCAATGTATCAGAAAGCATTAGGGTACATTAGAATTTCATCAAAAATATTATGTTTGGAGCTGATTTAAAATTGATTTTTTTTTAATTTGAACTTAGTAATTTTAAGTGCTGCTCAATTTTGTCTTAATATCAGTCAGGCACAGTAGACAGTCTGATACAAGAATCTAAAATTCCTGAAAAAATAAAATGGATGTAATACTGCATTAACTGCAGGAGACTGTCTTCAAGAGAACAGAAAATGAAAGCAGAATTAGGTCAGTAAGGTTTTCCATACTGATTGAACACCAAATCAAGAAGGGTTACTCTTCTGGCAAGAAAGAGTTCCATTAAAAGCAATGGATATTTGTTCAGGTCCACAGAAGTTTGTGATTCCTTGAAATAAGAATGCTTCGTCAACAGGCCCACCTTGATTGGGTGGCCTGTAGTAAGTACCAACCACGAGATTTCCTTTGTTGATTTGGCCCCTAATTTTTACCCATAAGCTCTCAACTTGTTTATCGCTGTTTTTCAAAGACAGCTCTATGCAGTCAGTCCATTTTTTTACATAGAAGGCAACCCCCCTGTCCCTCCTTCCTTGCCTGTCCCTTCTGAACATTTTATAGCCATCGATTGCAGTGCTCCAGGCGTGTGATTCATCCCACTGCATTTCAGTGATAGCAATTAGATCATAGCTTTCTAGCTGCACAGTGGCTTCCAGCTCCTCCTGTTTGCTACCTATTCTGCATGCATTCACATAGAGGCATTTCAGTTGGGCTGTCAACTGTGTTACCTTTTTAGAGTAACACACCCTGATTCCTTAGAGGCTTTTCACAGGTGTTTCCTATTGGTTCCTAATACATCAGCAGCCCCTGGCTCTTCTCTGTTACTCAAAACTCCATCCCTTTCTCCTGATAAATCTAGTTTAAATCTAGTTTAAAGCTCTCATAAGTCTGACTAAAAGCTCTCCTTATAAGCCTGGCCAGTTTGTTAGCGAAGACCCTCCTGTCCCACTTGGTCAGGTGAATCCCATCAGCTCCCAACAGACCCAGATTCTCAAAGGTAGATCCATGACCATAGGAGCCAAAACCTTGAGTATGGCACCAGCTATGCAGTCAGGCATTCACCTGTTCAATTTGTCTCCTCCTTCCTGAATCCCTTCCCCTGACTGGGAGGACAGAGGAGACAAGACAAGAGAGACAAGATAGATGTTAGATACAAGAAAAGAGGGAGAGAGAGATGAGAAAGGACAAGAGACAGATGAGACGGGCAAGAGAGATGAGATGCTCTGCATGCAACTAGGTGTATAGAAATATACACACACGACTCCCTCTCTGAAATGCTTATACACCAATGCACGCAGCGTGGGGAATAAGCAGGAAGAGCTGGAGGTCTGTGTGCGGTCGCAGGGCCACGATCTCATTGCAATTACTGAGACGTGGTGGGACAACTCGCATGACTGGAATGCTGTCATGGATGGCTATGTCCTTTTCAGGAAAGACAGACCAGCAAGGCGTGGTGGTGGAATTGCACTCTATGTGAGAGAGCATTTGGAATGCATTGAGCTCTCACTAGGGGCGGATGAAGAGAGGGTCGAGAGCTTATGGGTGAGGATTAAGGGGCAGGCAAATATGAGGGACACTGTTGTGGGTGTTTATTACAGGCCACCTGATCAGGATGGGGAAACTGATGAGGCTTTCTACAGACAACTGAAGGTAGCCTCGCAATCGCAGGCCCTGGTTCTCATGGGGGACTTCAATCACCCCAATATCTGCTGGGAAGATCACACAGCCAGGCACGCACAGGCCAGGAGGCTCCTCCAGTGCATTGATGACAACTTTTTGACACAGGTGGTACAGGAGCCAACAAGGAGAGGAGCACTTCTAGACCTGGTACTGACAAACACAGAGGGACTGGTGGGGGACATGAAGGTTGGGGGCACCCTAGGTTGTAGTGATCATGAAATGATAGAGTTCAGGATCATGGGTACTATGCACAAAACAACAACAAGAAGTAAAATTACAACCTTGGACTTCAGGAGGGCTAACTTTGACCTCTTCAAGAAACTGCTTGGAGAGATCCCGTGGGCTAGGACTCTGGAAGGCAAAGGGGCTCAAGAAAGCTGGTTGATATTCAAAGACCACTTCCTCCAAGCTCAGGATCGGTGCATCCCTAAGAGAAAGAAATCGGCCAAGGGACGCAGGAGACCTGCATGGTTGAGCAGGGAGCTTCAGAAAAAGCTCAAGTGGAAGAAGAAAGTTTATAATAAGTGGAAGAAGGGACTGACCCCTTGGGAGGATTACAAGAATGCCACCAGAGCGTGCAGGGATGAAACAAGGAAAGCCAAGGCCGCCTTGGAATTAGACCTGGCTAGGGACATCAAGCACAACAAAAAGAGCTTCTACAAGTATATTGGAAGCAAAAGGAAGACCAGAGAAGTTGTAGGCCCACTGCTGAATGAGGCAGGAGTCATGGTGACGGAGGATGCGGAGAAGGCAGAGTTACTGAATGCCTTCTTTGCTTCGGTCTTTTCTGCTCAGGCCACCCCTCAGGAGTCCCAGGCATTGAATAAAGTAACAGGGAAAGAAGAAGACTTCCCTTGGGTTGAGGAGGAGCGAGTGAGGGACCAATTAGATCATCTAGATATTCACAAGTCCATGGGCCCTGATGGGATGCACCCGAGAGTGCTGAGGGAGCTGGCAGAAGTCATTGCTGGGCCGCTCTCCATCATCTTTGAAAAGTCCTGGAGAACAGGCGAGGTGCCTGGGGACTGGAGGAAAGCCAATGTCACTCCAGTCTTCAAGAAAGGCAAGAAGGAAGAGCCGGGGAACTACAGGCCGGTCAGCCTCACCTCCATCCCTGGAAAGATGATGGAACAGCTCGTTCTGGGTGTCATCTCAAGGCACGTGGAGGAAAGGAAAGCTATCAGAAGTACTCAGCATGGATTCACCAAGGGGAAATCATGTCTGACTAATCTGATAGCCTTCTACGATGGCATGACTGGATGGAGAGATGAGGGGAGGGCGGTAGATGTGGTCTACCTTGACTTAAGCAAGGCGTTTGACATGGTCTCCCACAGCATCCTCATAGGGAAGCTTAGGAAGTGTGGGTTAGATGAATGGACAGTGGGGTGGATAGAAAACTGGTTGAAAGATAGAGCTCAGAGGGTTGTGATTAGGGGCACAGAGTCTAGTTGGAGACCAGTGACGAGTGGTGTTCCCCAGGGGTCAGTACTGGGCCCAGTCCTCTTCAATGTATTCATCAATGACCTGGATGAGGGGATAGAGTGCACCCTCAGCAAGTTTGCTGATGACACCAAGCTGGGTGGGGTGGCTGACACACCGGAAGGCTGTGCCACCATACAGAGAGACCTGGACAGGCTGGAGATCTGGGCAGAGAGAAACCTTATGAAGTTCAACAAGGGCAAGTGTAGGGTGCTGCACCTGGGGAGGAATAACCCCATGCACCAGGACAGGTTGGGGGCTGACCTGCTGGAGAGCAGCTCTGTGGAAAGAGACCTGGGAGTCCTGGTGGACAACAGGATGACCATGAGTCAGCAATGTGCCCTTGTGGCCAAGAAGGCCAATGGCATCCTGGGGTGCATCAAGAAGAGTGTGGCCAGCAGGTCGAGGGAGGTCATCCTCCCCCTCTACTCTGCCTTGGTGAGGCCACATCTGGAGTACTGTGTCCAGTTCTGGGCTCCCCGGTTCAAGAGGGACAGGGAACTGCTGGAGAGGGGACAGCAGAGAGCTACCAAGATGCTGAGGGGACTGGAACACCTCTCTTATGAGGAAAGGCTGAGGGATTTGGGTCTCTTCAGTCTGGAAAAAAGACGACTGAGGGGGGACCTTATCAACACTTATAAATACTTAAAGGGTGGGTGTCAGGAGGATGGGGCCAGGCTCTTTTCAGTGGTGCCCGGGGACAGGACAAGAGGCAATGGGCACAAACTTGAACATAGGAAGTTCCACCTAAACATGAGGAGGAACTTCTTTACCCTGAGGGTGGCAGAGCACTGGAACAGGCTGCCCAGAGAGGTGGTGGAGTCTCCAACTCTGGAGACATTCAAAACCCACCTGGACGTGTTCCTGTGTAACCTGCTCTAGGTGACCCTGCTCTGGCAGGGGGGTTGGACTAGATGATCTCCAGAGGTCCCTTCCAACCCTATGATTCTATGATTCTATATGCATCTCCCCCAAAAGCAAACTATTAATCACTTATGAGGGTGCATATACACAAAGAGGAATGGCCAAATACCAAGCAACTGACTTCTTATATAGCAGATAAATTAGCAGTAAGTGAATGTGACGCAGCAGACTTCACAACTTCAGTTGAGAAACACCATGCTCGAGGCCACAGATTGTGGCATCAGATTTAAAGCAGAGACTTCTCCACAGCGAGGCAATATGACAAAATTTAAACTTTTGGTCTAGATATCTGAATTATGGGATTTGTTGAAGCATCTTGCATCATTTTTTGAAGATGTGAATGATTCACCATTTTTATTTAAAAATTTATTTCATAGTAAAATGCTTTCTCATTAAAAAAGGAGCTCTCGTTTACTATACAGTAATAGTTTTTCAAATATATTGCTAACGTCACTGGGTTTTCAGGATGCAAATGTTTATATTAACTTTCTTCTGTTCCCATTTTACTAAGAAGGCATGAATACTTCATACTGTTATATTAACTCTACTTATACTAAAGCTAAGTCTATTACCATAATTAAAAGATCTATACAAGTTCTAAGTACCTTGGTATACAAAACAAAACAAATTCCCAACAACCCTCAATATTTTAAAAGCTTGAATTACTAGCCAGCCATTACAGAAATAATTCTACTATTCCAGAATCCCTCTCAAACTTCCATCTTATTTAGCCTGCCGGGATCAAGCTATTCAGAACCTAATGGATATGCTGTGACTGCAACCAATTTCTACATAGTCAAGTAGATCTACCTCAGTTATTTTCTGCTGTCCCTCACTCCCCTTCCTTCCCCATTTATGCATATCCTCAAGTCATAAAATTTGGCACAAACAGTGAAGCAGTGGAGCAGTGCTGGAAGGGCAGAGGCAGTTACAAATGAGTTTATGCAATACCGGACAAATGATTGCTGGCTCAGGTTAATGCTATGAACCTTCATTCAGAGCAACAGTGAAACTGTATTATGGTGCATCCTCATGGTTGATGAGAAGCTCAACATGAGCTGTCAATGTGTGCTTGCAAACCAGAAGGCCAACCGTATCCTGGGCTACATCAAAAGAAGCGTGGCCAGCAGGTTGAGGGAGGTGATTCTGCCCCTCTACTCTGCTCTGGTGAGACCCCACCTGGAGTACTGTGTCCAGCTCTGGAGTCCTCAGCACAAGAAGGACATGGACCTGTTGGAATGGGTCCAGAGGAGGGCCACAAAGATGATCAGAGGGCTGGAGTACCTCTGCTATGAAGACAGGCTGAGAGAGTTGGGGTTGTTCAGCCTGGGGAAGAGAAGGCTCCGGGGAGACCTTATAGCAGCCTTCCAGGGTCCTACAAGAAAGCTGGAGAGGGACTTTTTACAAGGGCATGTAGGGATAGGATGAGGGGTAATGGCTTCAAATTGGGAGAGGGTAGATTTAGATTGGATATCAGGAAGAAATTTTTCACTATGAGGGTGGTGAGACACTGGAACAGGTTGCCCAGAGAGGTGGTGGATGCCCCATCCCTGGAGGTGTTCAAGGCCAGGCTGGATGGGGCTTTGAGCAGCCTGGTCTAGTGGGAGGTGTCCCTGCCCAGGGCAGGGGGATTGGAACTAGATGATCTTTAAGGTCCCTTCCAATCTAAACCATTCTATGATTCTATGATTTTCTGAAAAAGCTGTTAGATCATGACTGTACACACCAAAATAGCTACAGCCATTCCATACTAATGTGAAAATTATGAGACTGACAGAATGACCACAACTATAAGTCAGAAAAGCACTTAAGCATGCTCTTATGTAAAAACCACAAGTGTTTTGCTGGATCAAGGCCTGGTTTTTGGATATCATACCATATCCTTCCTGGGATGCTCGATATAAAAGTTCATGCCACTTACCCTCCCTCCTGTATCTGAAAAGGTAGAACACATTTGCAGAGCAAGTATTCATTTAATCCCATTTTCAGTGACATTACCATCTTTTGTCTACTTTCCCCCTATATTGTTTCCCCCTCACTGTTTTAGCAACAAGAAGAGGCATTATAATTTCAGATCAAGCAAATACACTATGGGGAGTCTGGTACTTTAGATACAAGTCAACCTTTTTCCCCCCACAGTCCTCAAGGGGAATTGTATAATAGTGTCAGTAAGGGGAGGGAACAGTTTCTTTCTAACCACAGAAAATCATAAGAGATTAGATCCTCTGTGTGTTACTAGGAATATTACTGGGTACTAATCACCTTTTAATTAGGGTACTTACTTAGGAGTCTAATTCAACATTTATGGACCATACTTCCTGGTATCCTATTTTTCATCTTCACTTTCACCTCCTAAATACTCTATTCTTTGGTAGTCCAGCTAACCCATTTATCATTATACAAAATTAGTTTTTGCTTTGGCCACTTAGTCTTCAGCCTTTTCATTGCCATTTTTTTTTCCTTCTAATTTCTTTTTGTTTATGGTTCTGAATACTTTCTGTACTAAAATAGTTTCCATGTGGATTACAAAGATTTTAATTTCATAGCTATTATTATTTGCAGCTTTCCAAATATCACACTAATCCAGACAAGTGCTTGAGTCCATTTTAAAGTTAAGCTGGTTTGCAGTGATACTACCAATATGCTTTGCTAATTCAGAACTTGGGCTGAAATTAAATCATGCTTTACGGTTTGATGTCTGCATTCGTATTTGACATGGTCCCTCTATGGAAACTCAATTTCAACTACGATCACTACATTACAGGGGATGATTGCAAGAGTGCCCACTGAGAAAGTAAAAAATAAGCATATGCATTTAAATCTTGTTATTCAGCTTTTACCTATATTCACGTTCCTGGAGTATTTCAATTGGATCCAACCCTTGTGGTTTCTGGATAGGGCTGATACGATTCTGTTTTTGCTGCAGCTGCACAATAGGTGAAGGCTGTCCAGGTGTGGGCTGTGGTACAGAGGGCCCAGGCATGGCTGCAGAAGGCTGGGAAGCAGTGGGGGCAGGAGAAGGCCTCCCACTAGGAGGTGGTACAGAGAGCTTTTGTGGTGTATTAGGAACACTCATATCTGGGGCTTGGCCTAGAACATAAGAAATATGATAACACGAAATATGGAATGCAGTAAAAAATCTAAGATGATTTTTTAGGTCAAAACATGAAGCTAAGACAAACATTCAAACTCATCAGGAAAAATACTAGGCTTCCCTCCCTATAGAGAAACAAACTCAAACAGACATTGCAGAAAGGGATCCAAAAATAATAAAAGTGCATGTCAATTTATAGAAACACCCTTTTTTTTAATTCACACTGTTTTTTAAGTAAATCTAACATTAGTAAGAACTCTCTAGAACTAGTTTCATATAAATGCAGGACCAAATTCTGCCTCTTCATATGTCCATTGTCCTTATACCACTTTCAAGGATGCATCCACAGTCACAATTTGACTAGAAGCATGAGTAGGCCTGCTTTTACAACTCTCTGTGCAAACCAGTAAGCTGTATTAAAATTTCAGCAAGAGTACTTAAATATACCTGGCAAATATAAATAGCTTCCATTTTGCCCCCAACTCCCAATTAATTATATTTATGTACCTGAAATACTTGGTATCTGATTACTCTTTTATGTTATAGCATTCTAATTATTTTGAAAGTTAACTAACTCATCAGTTAACGTGAATATAGCACCTGCTGATAACAGCACAGGTTTCAGTACTCTAACAAGTCAGGAAGTCACTCATGCACACAGATGTGAGAGTCACTGAGAACAGACATCTGCAACAATAAAGATAGCACTTGATTGTTTGAGGAAACATAATAATTTATTGCTAAAAAATGCAACTACACAATATGCCTGTAGTCTTGTAATCAATTTCA
Source organism: Larus michahellis (assembly GCF_964199755.1). Classification (NCBI taxonomy): domain Eukaryota; kingdom Metazoa; phylum Chordata; class Aves; order Charadriiformes; family Laridae; genus Larus; species Larus michahellis. The sequence continues at coordinate 3,859,081 of NC_133929.1, read as the reverse complement.
CTTTAGATTCAGCATCCTGACCATCTGGCATTCAACGATCTGCATCAATCTCTGGAAAAGGAACAAGCTTATATATTTAATTCTGATTGTAGAGGGTGCTTCATGTTTAGGTTGCCTAACAGCTGCAATAATTTCATCTGGTCAACTCATTCACCTCTGAATAAGTGGTAAAAAACTCCTTGATACTTAGGTGCTAGGCAAAGTAAAGGTCACACCATTTCTTCTTTATACCTTTTTATTTCCCTATGCTTTTTCCTGCCTCTTTTCCCCAATCCCTATCCACACAGTTTAACCTTAACTGTATGCATGTTATAAAATTACCGCTATACTCCCTTCTACCTTCTGTCCAAGGTTTAGGGGTCATGGCAGCTATATGTCCGGGTACTCCTGGAGCTGGACCTGGGCCAGCTGTAGGACCACTCATTGCATGTGACCCAATACCTATAATTTAACAAAGGAAAGAAAATTAATAAAATATAAAACATTACTACACATTAAAAAATCCCTCTGCATTCCAATATGCTAGTCTATTTATTCAAATAAGCTTTTGTGCATTAAACACAGATTTAAGTGGATTCCACTGTGCAAAAAAATAATGTAATGAGGTATATTAAAATCACATCTTTTAAAATACTTGATGACAAAGCCACATGCATTGAAATTAAGTGACCACTTATTCAAATTATTTTTAGAAGAAAACAGGATCATCTTTACTCTCAGCTTCTAAAGATAAATAACAGTTTACAGAAATCGTTAACTCTTTAAAATAATCACCATATTTTTTAATCTGAAGGTAATTTTGTGCCCAAAATCATTTGTATGATGGATATTATGATATCATGAACACAGAATTCTTATTTCAAGAGAGTAATAAACAGCAGGAGGAGATTAATTTTTAAAAACAAAGATCACATTTTCATAGCCCTTGGTTAAAAAAAATGTACAAAATGGAAAAGACAAAAGAAATAAATAAAGAATATTTAAAACTGCCTTTAAGTAAACTGGAATTTTTTTCCCCATGGGAAAAGGCCCTAAAAGGTCTGAAGTTGAAAGTAACGAAAAGTCAAAAAATACACACATAATACTGTTATTAAGATATCACAGTGGGATCCATATAATATCCACATGGCTAGATAAACCATTTCTTTATTTTCTTGAAGTTGTGAAGGAGGGGAAAAGTGAAAGACAATCATCATACAAATTAATGAACTTACAAACAAAACCAAACTTCAACAACAGAAAACTCTCCTCCTTTCCCTCCCCATTAAATTGATCTTAGGATTGGACTTGTTGGGAAAACTTAACAGGTGCAAGCTGTTTAAACCTCCATCCCTGGAAAGGTGGAACGGCTCATCCTGGATGCCATCTCTAAGCATGCAGAGGGAAAAAAGGTCATCAGGAGTAGCGAGCATGGATTCACCAAGGGGAAATCATGCTTGACCAATCTGATAGCCTTCTATGATGGCATGACTGGCTGGGTGGATGAGGGGAGGGAAGTGGACATTGTCTACCTTGACTTCAGCAAGGCTTTTGACACGGTCTCCCACAGCATCCTCATAGGGAAGCTTAGGAAGAGTGGGCTAGATGAATGGACAGTGGGGGGGATTGAGAACTGGATGAAAGACAGAGCTCAGAGGGTCGTGATTAGGGGCACAGAGTCTAGTTGGAGGTCAGTGACGAGTGGTGTCCCCCAGGGGTCAGTACTGGGCCCCGTCCTCTTCAATATACTCATCAATGGCCTGGATGAGGGGATAGAGGGCACCCTCAGCAAGTTTGCTGATGACACCAAGCTGGGTGGGGTGGCTGACACACCAGAAGGCTGTGCCACCATACAGAGAGACCTGGACAGGCTGGAGAGTTGGGCAAAGAGGAACCTAATGAAATTCAACAAGGGCAAGTGTAGGGTCTTGCACCTGGGGAGGAACAACCCCCTGCACCAGGACAGGTTGGGGGCTGACCTGCTGGAAAGCAGCTCTTCAAAAAATGGACCTGGGAGTCCTGGTGGACAACAGGATGACCATGAGCCAGCAATGTGCCCTTGTGACCAAACAGGCCAATGGTCTCCTGGGCTGCATTAAAAAGAGTACGTCCAGCAGGTCGAGGGAGGTCATCCCCCCCTCTACTCTGCCCTGGTGAGGCCGCATCTGGAGTACTGTGTCCAGTTCTGAGCCCCCCCTTTCAAGGATAGGGAACTGTCTCCAGCGGAGGGCTACAAAGGTGATCAAGGGACTGGAGCACCTCTCTTATGAGGAAAGGCTGAGAGACCTGGATCTGTTTAGCCTGGAGAAGAGAAGACTGAGAGGGGAGCTCATCAATGCCTATAAATATCTAAAGGGCAGGTGTCAAGAGGATGGGGGCAGACTCTTCTCAGTGGTGCCTGGTGACAGGACAAGGGGCAACGGACACATGCTGGAACACAGGAAGTTCCATCTAAACATGAGGAAAAACTTCTTTACTTTGAGGGTGGCAGAGCCCTGGCACAGGCTGCCCAGAGAGGTGGTGGAGTCTCCTTCTCTGGAGATATTCAAAACCCGCCTGGATGCATTCCTGTCCAGCCTGCTCTAGGTGACCCTGCTCTGGCAGGGGGGTTGGACTAGATGATCTCCAAAGGTCCCTTCCAACCCCTACAATTCTGTGATTCTGTGAAAGTAACACATCTCTTTAAGACTGAAATAAGTTTTTATACTGCATTGTAATATCTTTTATGAGAATCTCTTTTCCCTGTGTTATGGACTTGACAGCATACTGCATATAATTTCAATTTTCATGATCTGCATAATCAGTCAACTTCTAGATTTTATATCTATTTTTCTGCATGGCAACAGGGGAGTGAAAAAGCATTCTAAGAAGAGCAGTAAAATGTAATTGGCAAATTGTGACAAACATTTGCAAAAGTTGCAGGCATAATCAGGACAGACGGTATATAAACTACTTTATCTCTATTTTTAAAAATAATTAGTGTCCTATTAATAACGTGCTTTATGCACTTACTCCAACTCCAACCATAGGTCATTGTTCATATAGATATCTGCAAATGGTTCCAAATTATATGCCTGCACACCAACAATTTCTGTTATTTTCCACAGGTAGAACTTAAAGAAATATCTTGACAATGACATGGTGCCTACATTCACTTACTTGATTGCCTACTATAGGCAGCAGGAACCTGTTGCTGCTGAATGCCAGGCAAGGTCCTCTTTCCTTGAACAGCAAGTTGAAGGTTTTCTGGCAAAGACTGACCTCTAGCAAACATTTTGTATGCCAGAATCTGAGCTCGGAGCTGATGTAGCTGTACAGGACTGAAAGGGCAAGGAGCTCTGTTGGGCTGACTCATAACTTGTGGGTCTCCTGGTATCATGGGTCCTGGCTGACATGGTGTCATCTGGGGTGGAGTTGGACCTCGTCCAGACATTGGACTGGGCACATGTTCTGGTGCTCCCAGTGGAGATGGGTGTGGAGACATGTAGCCTGGAGCAGATAAGAGGTTCAAAAACTTATTTGCCAGGTTAATCAAGTCTAAACTCCATTGAAGTTTCTTTACCATAAACAGTATCTGAAGTATAAAAAATTCTCTCTCACATTAGTAGAGCTATAATATTTTCTACAAGAACAGAAGTATGATCTGAAATTCCCTGAGATAGCAAGAAGACTACAAGAGTTATTAGTCAAACAGAATAATTAACTCCCCTCACATTTGGGGTAAAACAAACTAAAACTAAATTACATGTAAAATACAGCAATCAAATGGCATGATAGGGCACTGGTTCACCTGTATGTTGAATTAATATTTCATTATAGAATGTTTTCAAAGATATTTGCCTATTTTACAGCTTATAAAATCAGCATTATATTTATATATTTATATATATATTTATTTTGATGTGCCTACATCAAAGCACCTATTCAATGATATATAACCTTTTTGCTAATACTCTCCAACATACAAATATAAAAACAGACAGTATCTAATTAATATTTTTATATAGTCCCTCAAGCTTATATGGATTAAAGCTTTTAGTTTGAGAAACAACATTCACTACCTTTTACCATCCAGGTGCTGGAAAACCCAGAGTATCAACTTTGAACACAAAAACTATCTTCTGAAGAAGCTGGTGGTGCCTCTGTATTAACATATTTAAGAAAGGGGAAGAAACGCTATGCAGCAGCTGTGAGAGAGAGGATTGAGAAAAATGTGAGAGAAGCAACTCTGCAGACACCAAGGTCAGTGAAGAAGGAGGGGGAGGGGGTGCTCCCGGCACTGGAGCAGAGATTCCCCTGCAGCCCATGGTGAAGACCATGGTGACACAGGTTGTCCCCCTGCAGCCCATGGAGGACCACAGTGGAGCAGGTATTCACCCTGCAGTCTGTGGAGGACCCTGCGCCAGAGCAGGTGGATGCACCCTGGAGGAGGCTGTGATCCCATGGAGAGCCCACGCTGGAGTAGGCTCCTGGCTGGAACTGCAGCCCATGGACAGGAGCCCGTGCAGGATTTCTGGCAGGAACTGTGGCCTGTGGGGGACTCATGCTGGAGCAGTCTGTTCCTGAAGGACTGCACCCCATGGAAAGGATCTATGCTGGAGCAGTTCATGAAGAATTGCAGCCTGTGGGAAGGACCCACATTGGAGAAGTTCATGAAGGACTGTCTCCTGTGGGAGGGACCCCATGCCGGAGCAGGGGAAGAGCATGAGAAGGAAAGAGCGGCAGAGAAAAAGCTTTATGAACTGACTGCAACCCCCATTCCCCATCCCCCCTGTGCCAATCAGTGGTGGAGGAGGAGGTAGAAGAGCCAGGAGTGAAGTTGAGCCTGGGAAGAAGGAAGTGGTAGGGGGAGGGTGTTTTTAGCTTTGTTTTTGTTTCACTGGTGAGTGATCTCCCTGCCCTCATCTCAACCAGTGAGTTTTTTTCACAAACATTCTTGATTATCTTTGAAAGGTCATGATGATTGGGAGAGGTTCCTGAGGACTGGAAGAAAGCAAATGTCACTCCTGTTTTCAAGAAGGAGGAAGGAAACTACATGCCAGTCAGTCTCACCTCTGTCCTTGGGAAGGTGATGGAACAAATAAACTTGGAAGCCATTTCCAAACATATGAAAGATGAGAAGGCGATTGGGAGCAGTCGGCATGGATTTATGAAAGGGAAATCAAGCTTAACCAACTTGATAGCCTTCTATGATGAGATGACTCACTTGGTGAACTAGGGGAGAGCAGTGCATGTTGTTTACCTTGACTTTAGCAAGGCTTTTAGCATAGTCTCCCATAGCATCCTTATAACCAAATTGGTGAGATATGAGATATACTGCAGCTGGTACTGTTTAACATCTTCATTAATGACCTGAATGATGGGACAGAGTGCACTCTCAGCAAGTCTGCAGATAATAAAGAATTGGAAAGAAGTGGCTGATACACCAGATGGTTGTGCTGCCATTCAGAGGGACCTCAACAGGCTGAAGAAATAGGCAGACAGGAACCTCATGAAATTCAACTAAGGGAAATGCCCAGTCCTGCCCCTGAGGAGGAATAACCCCATTCATAAATACAGACTGGAGGCTGAACAGCTCGAAAACAGCTTTTTAGAAAAAGACCTGGGGGTCCTTGTTGACACCAACTGTAACATGAGCCAGCAATGTGCCCTTGCAGCAAAGGCAGCCAAAAGCATCTTGGGCTGCTTTAGGAAGAGTGTTGCTAGCGAATAAAGGGAGGCAATTCTTCCCCTCTACTCAGCATTGGTGAGATCACACCTGGAGTACTGTGTCCAGTTCTGGGCTTCCCAGTACAAGAGAGACATAAACATACTGGAGCGAGCTCAGAAAAGGGCCACAAATATAATGAATTATGATCAGAACGTTTGACATATGAGGAGAGATTGAGTGAGATGGGATGGGAAGATGGAGCCAGACTCTTCTCAGTGGTGTCTACTGAAAGGACAACAGGCAATGGGCACAAACTAAAACACAAGAAATTCCACTTAAAGCTTTTTTTTTTTTACTGTGAGGCTGGTCAAACACTGTACCAGGTTGCCCAGAGAGATTCTGGAATCTCTGTCCTTGGAGATATGCAAAACCCAACTGGTCAAGATCCTGAGCAACCTGCTCTAGTTGACCTGTTTTTGAGCAGGGGGGTTGAACTAGATGATCTCCAGAGTTCCCTTCTGACCTCAACTATTCTGTGATTCAATGGTTTACCAGTGACAGTACTTGCAAGCTTGTACTCGTAAAGCCTCTGTACCACCTGATTTTTCCTATCTACACATACATCTACCACAGGTGAGCATGCACGAATGCTGAATAAGGTAGAAACTTATGATGGAGACTGATGAAGGTAAAGGTTATCTGGTATATATCAAGAAAAGTTAAAGATATAGGGCTAAAGAATATTAAAGGTACAGACAAGAAGGGTCTGGACTTCTTTTCAGAGTTTGCAAACAAGTTTTCCTGAATTAGCAGGCATTTCAAATGCATTTTTGCAGTACACATAAATTTCTACCATAAGCATGCATCAATTTCTCAAAACCCAACTCATTAATTGCTCAGAAGAATGCTACCTACTGAATTGCCAATACCACCACTTCTAGATTTTCCTCAGATGTCTTTGATTTTAGTCCTGACATAAACCCATCCTGCTTAGTTTAATCTGGGAAAGGTAAGATGACCCCAGCACTGAGTGACTGCAACAAGAGAGTTCTGTGTGCTGACAGAGGACAATCAGATAGTCATTAATTATGGAAAATATACAGGGGAGAAGACACCAAATATGAGGAAAAAACCAGCCTCGACATTGCAGTAAATTCCAGAGATTTCATGTGAATTTTCTGCCACTTGCATCCGGGCCTAATGTAAACCATATATCTATGCAATGCTCTGCGTTACAAAATTATTTAATTCATTGCTATTTAAAACACAGAGCTACAAAGACAATTTAAATCAGAGATGCATATAGTACACTAATAACAAAGACTTTAATGCTATAATTCTAACAGTTGCCAATATTCTGAATGCAATCAATCAGCTTTTTTTTCTTATATGAATATACTTTCTTTTAACAAATTATTTAAAATTAAACAACATTAGTATCTTGTTAAAAATAAAAAGCAGAATCATAGAGTCATCTGGTTTGGACCTCTGGAGGTAATGTAGTCTAACCTTCTGCTCAAAACAAGGCTAACTTCAAAGTTGGATCATGCTGCTCAGAGCTTTATCCAGGCAAATTCTGAAAGTCTCCAAGGCCTCTCTGGCCTTTGTTCCAGTGCTGCACAACTCTCACTGTGATTTTTTTTTCCTCATGCACAATTAGAATATCTCTTGCTAGGCAGCAGGCACCTCTGAATAGTCTGGCTCCATCTTCTCTATGACCCCTAGTAGAAGAGGCTGTTCCTGTGAGTCCTCCTCAAATTTTAGGAAGTTAAAAGGCTTTCTTAACTATGTATATAATTAGCAACCAATTTTTTCTCAAACTTTGATACAACTTGATCTACACAAGTATGTCATAGCGTCATGTGTTATATAAAGTAAGCATGTTATTTTCAGTCTTCACAGTGGATCAAATCCTAGTTCTAACAATTCTCCAGAAGCAAGTGGGGGGGGAGGCTAGGAGCGTATATAATTTTTTTGCCTTTATTGATTCTGCTTTTATTTAGCAGATGCAAATGGAACTTTTTCTTCATTTGGACTAATTATTTCAAAGTTGAGAAAACAGGAGCTGAAAGCTGAGGAAAACTTGTACTCCTTTTCCACTCTATGAATAAACAGCAGATGACATTATTAATTCTAAACCACAATACCATAATAGATAGCACTAGATGCACAGTCAAGATTCCACCATTTCAAGTAGTGGAATATTCAACAGTGCTTAAGTCAACTGAGCTCTTAACTACTGTGGAATTTGGATGAGGTGAAGTCTCTGTGCTCAAAGAGCAATTCAGACTGGCTTTGCTCTCTCTTGTGCAACCCAGGGGAGTGAAGGCTCGTCTGGCTATCACAGGATACATAAATAACGGGGTAGTCTTGGGGAGCCAGGACAGCCCTGCTTTTCGTCAGCAGAGACAGTAAAATCAAGATAACAGAGACCTTGTGCAGCTCTTTGTTTCCTTGAGAGGCTCCCATGCCCGGTAATTGACCTTTGCCTCATTACCTGTGAAATGCATATTAAAGTTGACACCCCTGTATATGCTAATGAAGATTATAGAGCTCATGCTAAACATGTATGACTATAGCACTCGTCTCTCCACCCAAATCATACTACATGTCACCTGGGGGAGGGAAACCTCGTAATTTGGGGGATAAAAGGATGGAGAAAATGACTGCTAAATTGGGAGAGAAGAACCTCGATACCTGATGGACCAGTCGATGGGCTGCGTTCTCTTCCTCCACCCCAGGCAGGGACGCCTTTCTGGGTAAGCGCTGCGCCTTCACCCTCTGGGGAATGTTACCCCCAGGTTGTTATACTATCATTATTTTTGCTAGCAATATTAACCTTAAGTAATTAGCGCTATTGTAGTCAGTGAATTTATCAACGGCAATCTCGAATCTGCGACTGTCGCTCTCAATAAAGTAACTAATTTCGATTATTTGTGAATCTGATTCAGTGAAAGTCCTTTGGTGGGACTCTGATAGTAAATCAGTGAAAGTCCTGGGACTCTGACAGACAAATATCGAAACTACAGTCCTTTTAACGCAACAACTACCACTAAATATTAAGATGACTTAAATGATGAAAATGTATGTAGACCATATACATTAAAATTTCAACTGCTGTCAGCTCTGATACAACTGATCACAGGGGGGCGGGGATAGGATTTTTATTGAAATGATGAATGCAAACAAGTTTTGGGAGGAGGAGATATAGACTGGAATTGAAGAAATTTAGCTCAACGGCTCATTTAGGTTGACTATCACTTTTTTCATTAATTAAATGTAGTCTCAGAAGGAGAAACAGAAGAGATATTCACAATATACAGTGAGAGCACATAACATCTTAGAAGAAATATACAGTGAGAAATATATTAAGACAGGACTGAAGCTACAAGAAGATTTATTTAAGGTAAGCAAAATATAAAATTTTCCTCATTGGTAATATGGCCAGTGCTAATATCATCTCTTGTGAAACTGTCAACTAAGAGAAAGATACGAAGGCCCCAAGTATGCAATTAATTCAAAATTAGGAGTGGAGAAATATACTGTTGAGAGGTAGTCTTCCACTGGCAGACAGATGGATAAGATGACCAAATAGATTTTTCTCATCTTTAAAAGGCTGAAAGGATCAGAAAAGAAAGTGCAGCTAAGTTTAAGAACAGTAGGGACAGTAAATATCAATATTCTCTGTGAAGAAGCAGTAACTTGGTGAACTCTATGTTAACCTAAATTTGGGTAGCTTTATTGTAAAAAGCTCAGCAAATACTGCTTGATGATTAAAAATGTATAGAGATTAAGTCCCAGAGCCTTAAAAACCCTGCTGTGCTTATCTTTGCATTTCAAGTTCTTTAATCAACTGTGAACAGAGCACTTTAAACATTGTAATTGGAGTGGGTTTCACTGTTGTATCACAATAATTGCACTTATTTAGTTCCAAGTTCCATGAAAAAAACAAAAGGGATTTTTGGTTTGTTTCATTTCATTGGTATCTTTCTATGATCCTGATCAGCATATATAATCAACTTGTTCCTTTTGTTATTTGCTGCTACACCACTGTTATCTTCAAATTCTACCAGAAATGAGTTTATGACATATATTTATGACAAATATATTAAGATTCCCGCAAGACCAACTAGAAATGTCCCCAACTGGTTGATGGTTCACTATTTAGTTATTTTTATAAGCTATCACTTAACAAGTTTTAGTCCATTTAATATGGGTTATATTCATTTTGCTTAGTGCTACTTTTCTTCTAAATTAGAATGCTATGCAGAAGAAAGCCAAACACTATACATTTCTATTATATAGACGGTTGTACCTGTTATTACTGTTTATTAGTTTTATTGGAGCACAGAGAAGTCCCATGCATGAGCCATGACCCACAGTGCTAAGTATTTGTCGTGGTTTTGGCCAGACTGGCCAATCAGAACAACAGACACCACCACCCCCCTCCTCAGAGAGGAGAGGAAGGGATAAGGAGATTTATGAGTTTAGAAAAAGAACTAAACTACTTTAATGAAAATAATAATAAACAATGAAATAATAAATAGAATAATAAAAATTAAAGGAAAAAAAGTATACAATATATACAAAACTGTATCCAGCTCCCAGGATGACGGTCGCGTCACCAGCAGGCACAGGGAAAGTCCCAGACTGGAGTCAGCGACAGACAGGAGCAGGATTCTGGATCTGGAGTCAGGAATGCTCGGATCGGGATCAAAGGCAGACAAACAAACAGGGTCCTCCTTGGACGTCAGCCATTGAAGGAAGAGAGTTGACCCTTTGCTCCCTCAGCTTTTATACTGAGCATGGGGCAGATGGGATGGAATGCCCTGTTGGTCAGTTTTGGGTCACCTGTCCTGTCCGCTCCTCCCTGCAGGTGGGACCCCTCTGCGCTGCTCCGCTTCCGACCCTCTAACGGGGCAAACAGCGAAGTGAGCTGACCTTGGTTGTTATAGCAATAAATCTAAGCAAGAGCCTCTGTGCCTACCATTCCTTGGCACAAACTGGCTTATCACTCTGAGAGTGAACAGTGTCTGAACAATATGCTGTTAATTTCAGACTTTAGTCGGTTCGAAGAGGCCCAGCTAAAAAGTGAAATTACTAAACAGACAATTGGTTCCGTTTTACCTCAAACCAGGACAGTATTGTACTGTATTATTAGCACATTATGCTTAAACTGAACCAGTTTTCATTTTCAGAGTAAACATTCTGTTCATTTTAGGAAACACATTTTTTATAAGCAAAACTGTCTCTGAATGCATACTCGGGTAAAATTTTGCTCTCAGATATTCACTCAGATTCCACTCAAGCTCTCAGATTCCACTGAAATCAGCAGAAAAACACTTTAATCTGATAGAGAATTTGTATCTTCAGAAGTCAATTCTATTTCACTTAATAGTGAAAGGTGCAACTGAAAATCAGTACTTTCCAATGTTCAAGGTACAGGAACAAATATTGACCATGATCTCAGTCATAGCCCACTCAGAGTCACACAGCAGTTCAAGCAAAGACATTCTGCTAATCTATATCCATTTTCTCTTCCCACCATTTGTCTTATCCAATCTAACAAACAGAAAAACAGATCAAAAAAAGTGACCATCTCTTAATAGATTTGTACAGGGACTGGTAAAACAGGGCTCCTAATTCTAGTCAGGGTCTTTAGGCATTGCTGTAATACAGCTAGTTATGCAATATATAGAACCTTATCTGCTAAACTAATTAATTAAAGTAGGTGTTGTAAGTTAAATCTTCAACATACTGAGCTGCTTACAGAATATATTTCCTTTTACCTTGTGAACTAAAGGACATGAAGACGACATATGATGAAATTAGCTTCTATTTTGTTTCTGTTGTTGGGCACCATTTTTTGCCAAAACCTACGAACAGTACTTGACCAAACATGGCAGGTATTAAATAAGGCCACTCCAGGCTGGTTTGACTTCTCTCTTGTGATTCCTTCATCATAGGATTCAAACCAATGCACTTATGTTTACAATACTGACATAAAAAAGAAGAAAACTGTTTTAAAAACAGGAACTGAAATCTATAATGGACTTCAGTAATTTGCTGAAGATTGTAGAAAGTTACCCAAGTCACAGATTATAACCTTACCCAAGCCCTTACATTACCCCTTTTTTTCAGTACATGGTTGATGAACACTCCAAAAAGCAAGGTAATTAAGTTATTCCTTTACTCCCCTCAATATCACAATTTATCTTTTCCAAAGAGAGCACAGAGGAAATATAAGAAACTTATTCCAAGGAACTTGTGACTTCCTGTAGCACAAAAGGGCCCCAAAAATCATATTGCATGCATAATATGTATAAACCTTGATTATGTTGGTCCACTGGACTCTGAGGTGGGCCCATTCCAGGGTGAGGAGGTCGCATACTCTTCATAGAGCTACAATGAACATCTTCGACCATTCCTTTTTCATGCAAGCCATCAGTAGGCTGTAAAAAAAATAAATATATCCACTAAAAAAAAACAAAGGGACATAAAATAAAAATTTACACAAGTATATTAAGAAGCATATAAACTTCTCATGCTACCTATTATAAGTAAATACAATGGGACTCTCTATCCCTGGAATCAGATTTTTAGAAAGCAGAGCACAACATGAGAATGTTTATCCCCCTTCCTACTGCTTCCTTTTCTTTTTCTGATTCCTTATGAGCTGTTTGGACAGTGTCAAGTACTACAAACTGGAGGAAAATTGTTCAAACAGAAACAAATGAACTGTATTGACTTCATATAACAAAGCAGTGTAATGCAGACCAACTTGGAACAGTACAGCCTGTAGCTTAGGCAAAATTATTAACCCAACCTTTTGCCTTTCAGTTGCCGCTATACTGGAATGTCCCAAATGCTGTTTCCCTTCAAAGACAAAGATTCCATTAAAGGAATCAATTTCTTATTGGTATATTTTTACTTCAAGTAAAAATCCTGCTTGTGACATCGTACTAATTTTTCTACAGCCAGCAATCATTTATGGTATACATGGAGTTTAAGTGGCAAGGCTTTGGTAGAGGGAGGGGGCAGGACTGCAGGGGTGACCTCTGTGAGAAGAGGTAAGGGGCTGCCCTGTGCCTGACACAGCCAGTTCCAGCCAGCTCAGCAGTAGAATCATAGAATCATAGAATCATTTAGGTTGGAAAAGACCCTTGGGATCATCGAGTCCAACCATCAACTCCACTCTACAAAGGTCTCCCTTACACCATATCCCTTAACACCACATCTAAACGACTCTCAAACACATCCAGGGATGGTGACTCCACCACCTCCCTGGGCAGCCTATTCCAGTGTCTGACCACTCTTTCTGGGAAGAATTTTTTCCTAATGTCCAGCCTAAACCTACCCTGCTGCAGCTTGAACCCATTCCCTCTTGTTCTATCGCTAATTACCTGTGAGAAGAGACCAGCACCAACCTCTCTACAATGGCCTTTCCAGTAGTTCAGTAGTTCCACTGCAGGCCAGAGCTGAGCCAAATGCTGGACAAGCAGGTGGGGGGGAAGAAGAGTGAGAAACAGCAGTGCAAACACCAAGGTCAGAGAAGAAGGAGGGGGAGGAGATGCCCCAGGCACCAGAGCAGGTAGCTGCAGCCCATGGAGGACACCATGCTTTTTGGGTTTTTTTGTCTTTGTTTCTCACTACCCAAATCTATTTTAATAAATAAATAAATTAAATTATTTTTCCCCAAGTCAAGTCTGTTTTGTCCTTGATGGTAATTGGTAAGCTATCTCCCTATCTTTATCTCACCTCACGAGCTTTTTCATCCTATTTTGTCCCCATCCTGTTGAGGAGGGGGAGTGAGTGAGTGGCTGGGTGGGCATTTGGCTGCTGGCCAAGGCATGATATGATATGATCCATATCATATATATTTTCCATTAACAGGCTTTCATCCTGATCAGCTAGAGAGCAGAATGGGATGAGGCTGTTGGTGCCAGTTGTGCTTGCAAGTGCAGTATTTTCTCTTGGTGTTGATCTGTGCAACTGTACATATATGTGTATTGTATGCATATGTGCCTACTAGGAACACATACTCACTGTCACGACTGGCTAGACCTGGAGACACAAAGCACTGGCAGCCTTGCCCCTACCCTATTACAGGATTTAGCAACCCCTTATATCAATCAGTTTTTTCATATACTTCTGCATACTTTGGATTCTTTCAAATTCTGTATGCATTATATTATATAACTCTGTAACTTAGCCAAGTATCCAATACAGAATGAAGATAGTTTACTGGTTGGTTTATCAATTTTAAAAGTGAGAATCATATCCCATTGCATATATATGCACAAATATGCCCATCCTACAAATATCTGCATGAATTAGAGCATATTTTGTCCACTTCAGTCATGCACACACACAAGTGTGCTACAACAAATGAACTGGCAGCCTGGAGAAGAACAAGGCTGTTTAAGCCAACAGTGCTGCTAAAACAAATACTTGTGCAGTTACAGTCTTAGCCTCATTTGCAAAAAGAAGGGGAAGTAATTTTTTTGTAGCTATACTGATTGGTCACCTTTAGATCAACTATCTGCACTCTACGGTCATGGTAAATTTTAAAAGAAGCCTTGAAGTATGTCAAAGGCATAACTTGTACTCTGGTACACACAACTTCTCCAAGATGCTCCTAAAATCTCTATAAAAGCTCTGTGGTATGTATTTTGCTGACATAGCATACAGTTCCTGATGAATGCACAAGGTGAAGCCAGATGTAGAAGTTACACTTACTGTATTGAGTATTAAACTGTTCTACTGCAGAATTCCAGGTGCTTCCTCTCTTGTGAAGTTCAGGAATCTCTCAAGAGAGAGACAATTGAAGAATGTAAATCCAGATTGCCTACTGAGTGGCATCTTGGGCAGTCACTGACCCCACAAACAAGGAAATGTCAATTACAAATGTCTAATATCATAGAATCATAGAATCATTTGGGTTGGGAAAGACCCTTAAGATCATCGAGCCCAACTGTTAACCTAACACTACCAAGTCCACCACTAAACCATGTCCCTAAGCAACACGTCTACACGTCTTTTATATACCTCCAATGATGGTGACTCAACCACTTCCCTGGACAGCCTGTTCCAGTGCTTGACAACTCATCTGGTGAAGAAATTTTTCCTAATATCCAGTCTAAATCTCCCCTGGTGCAACTTGAGGCTAACAAATAAACTATCTTGATGCTTCAAGATTCATGTGCATAAAATTCAAGTATTGAATGTACCAACCTCTCAGATGACAATTTCAGCAGTTCAATACAACTTGGGACCATGGCTCCCCTCCACCTTAGATGTCTTTGCATTATCAAAAGATTTAATTATGTGTTTTTTCATACCGTAGATGATAACCAGTGTCATGTCCTTATTGACTGGGCATGAAAATCATTGTTTTAATAACTAAGATTGAGCCATATGTGAAAAAGGCAAGTTGAAGAAGTTGCCATTTCAGAAATAGTTCAAAAATGTTTTAAAAGTAAATAAATAAATGGTTCATTTTTATTTTAATTTGAAGATTTCTCTGTATTCTTATAGCAATAAGAACAATTCCAAGTGACACCAATGATAATCACTATCTTTAGTAATAAAGATGTAATCAAAGTGTAGCTGCAGTTTTGTAGGTGATGTATGAAGCGCAATAGCTTGTTTTGCAGGTCTAAATGTAGTAAAAGGATGCTTTTTAATCAATGGAGAGAAGTCTAGGAAAAAATCTCATTTATTAAAAACAAAATTACCTTATGCTGTTGGTAGATGCCCTCCTGCAGGTAATCAGTAGACCCCATTGTCGGCATAGGATGTGGGACACTGGACGGTCCAGGACTCGGCCCCATCATGCTGTGTATTGAGCCAGGAGATGGCACTGGTCCTGGGCTAGGTCCTAGAATTGGTCCAGGTGAAGGACCTGGCCCTGGGGAAGGACCAGGATGAGGCATTGTGCCAGGGTCCACTGGTGTAGACATCTATTTTCTGTCTCCTTTTCAATTAACAGAATAGCTGTAATGAAAAGAAAAAAATAAATAAAACAGAATTACCATGTGTCATTAGGGTCAGTGGAATATAGCAAGGAAAAAAAAAGCTATACTGGAGACCATGTGGATGGTGTGAAACAAAGACAAAAAAATTAAAACAGCACCTTTCCCCATCCCTCCTTTTCCCAGGCTCAGCTTCACTCCCAGCTTCTCTACTCCTCCCCACCAGCAGCACAGAGGAGGTGAGGAATAGAGGGTTACAGTCAGTAGTAACAGTTGCTCTCTGCCTGTCCTTCCTCCTCACACTTTTCCCCTGCTCCAGCATGGGTCCTCTTCATGAAACGCAATTGCTTCTGGAAAATTACGGAAGGAAACAGGAGACCAGGTCACCTGGGACATGGAGAAGGCTGAGGTACTGAATGACTTTTTTGCCTC
This sequence comes from Larus michahellis, assembly GCF_964199755.1. NCBI lineage: Eukaryota > Metazoa > Chordata > Aves > Charadriiformes > Laridae > Larus > Larus michahellis. The sequence goes on along the minus strand of NC_133929.1, from coordinate 3,843,046 downwards.
GGTCTTCATCAGCAAGGGCTCTAGCCACACGGCCCAAGTCACAGAAGGCAAAGGCAGGGACTGGAAGAATAAGGAACCGCCCACTGTAGGAGAAGAACAGATTCGGGACAATCTGAGGAACCTGAATGTACACAAATTCATGGGACCTGATGAGATGCATCTGAGGGTCTTGAGGGAACTGGTGGATGAAGTTGTAAGCCACTATCCATCATATTTGAGAAGTTGTGGCAGTCTGGTGAAGTTCCCACCAACTGGAAATGGGGAAATATAATCCCCATTTTTAAAAAGGGAAAAAAGGAAGACCTGGGAAACTACAGGCTGGTCAGTCTCACCTCTGTGCCCGGCAAGATCATGGAGCAGATCCTCCTGGAAACTCTGCTAAGGCACATGGAAAATAAAGAGGTGATTGGTGACAGCCAACATGGCTTCACTAAAGGAAAATCGTGTCTGACAAATTTGGTGGCCTTCTATGACGGGGTTACAGCGTTTGTGGATAAGGGAAGAGCAACTGGCATCATCTACCTGGACTTGTGCAAAGCATCTGACACTATACAGAATCACAGAATCACAGAATGATAGAAGTGGGAAGGGACCTCTGGAGATCATCTAGTCCAACCCCCCTGCCAGAGCAGGGTCACCTAGAGCAGGGTGCACAGGAACACGTCCAGGCGGGTTTGGAATGTCTCCAGAGACGGAGACTCCACCACCTCTCTGGGCAGCCTGTGCCAGGGCTCTGCCACCCTCAAAGTAAAGAAGTTCCTCCTCATGTTTAGGTGGAACTTCCTATGCTCAAGTTTGTGCCCATTGCCTCTTGTCTTGTCCCCGGGCACCACTGAAAAGAGCCTGGCCCCATCCTCCTGACACCCACCCTTTCAGTATTTATAAGCATTGATAAGGTCCCCCCTCAGTCTTCCTTTTTCCAGACTGAAGAGACCCAAATCCCTCAGCCTTTCTTCATAAGAGAGGTGTTCCAGTCCCCTCAGCATCTTGGTAGCTCTCTGCTGCACCCTCTCCAGCAGTTCCCTGTCCCTCTTGAACCGGGGAGCCCAGAACTGGACACAGTACCCCAGATGCGGCCTCACCAAGGCAGAGTAGAGGGGGAGGATGACCTCCCTCGACCTGCTGGCCACACTCTTCTTGATGCACCCCAGGATGCCATTGGCCTTCTTGGCCACAAGGGCACATTGCTGACTCATGGTCATCCTGTTGTCCACCAGGACTCCCAGGTCTCTTTCCACCGAGCTGCTCTCCAGCAGGTCAGCCCCAACCTGTACTGGTGCAGGGGGTTATTCCTCCCCAGGTGCAGCACCCTACGCTTGCCCTTGTTGAATTTCATAGGGTTTCTCTCCGCCCAACTCTCCAGCCTGTCCAGCTCTCTGTATGATGGCACAGCCTTCTGCTGTGTCAGCCACCCTTCCCCCCAGCTTTGTGTCATCAGCAAACTTGCTGAGGGTGCCCTCTATCCCCTCATCCAGGCCATTGATGAGTATATTGAAGAGGACTGGGCCCAGTACTGACCCCTGGGGAACACCACTCGTCACTGGTCTCCAACTAGACTCTGTGCCCCTAATCACGACCCTCTGAGCTCTGTCTTTCAACCAGTTCTCAATCCCCCCCACTGTCCATTCATCTAACCCACTCTTCCTAAGCTTCCCTATGAGGATGCTGTGGGAGACCATGTCGAACGCCTTGCTGAAGTCAAGGTAGACCACGTCTACCGCCCTCCCCTCATCTCTCCATCCAGTCATGCCATCATAGAAGGCTATCAGATTAGTCAGACATGATTTCCCCTTGGTGAATCCATGCTGAGTACTTCTGATAGCTTTCCTTTCCTCCACGTGCCTTGAGATGACACCCAGAACGAGCTGTTCCATCATCTTTCCAGGGATGGAGGTGAGGCTGACCGGCCTGTCGTTCCCCGGGTCGTCCTTCTTGCCCTTTTTGAAGGCTGGAGTGACATTGGCTTTCCTCCAGTCCTCAGGCACCTCGCCTGTTCTCCAGGACCTTTCAAAAATGATGGAGAGTGGCCCAGCAATGACTTCTGCCAGCTCCCTCAGCACTCTCAGGTGCATCCCATTGGGACCCATGGACTTGTGAATATCCAGTTGACTTAATTGATTTCTCACTTGATCCTCCTCAACCCAAGGGAAGTCTTCCTTTATCCAGGCTTTCCCTGTTACTTTCTCCAAAGTCTGGGACTCCTGAGGGCTGGGCCGAGCAGCAAAGACCAAAGCAAAGAAGGCATTCAGTAACTCCGCCTTCTCCGCATCCTCCATCACCATGGCTCCTGTCTCATTCAACAGCAGGCCCACGTTTTCTCTAGTTTTCCTTTTGCCTCCAATATAGTTGAAGAAACCCTTCCCTTTGAGCTTGACATCCCTGGTCAGGTTTAATACAGCACGAAATCCTGCTTTCTAAATTGGAGAAACATGGATTTGATGGATGGACCACTTGGTGGATAAGAAATTGGCTGGATGGTCACACGCAAAGAGTTGCGGTCAACAGCTCAACTTCCAAGTGGAGACCAGTGACAAGTGGTGTTCCTCAGGGGTCGGTACTGGGACCGGTGCTGTTTAACATCTTTGACGGTGACATGGACAGTGAGATCGAGTGCACCCTCAGCAAGTTTGCTGACGACACCAAGCTGTGTGAAGCAGTCAACATGCTAGAGGGAAGGGATGCCATCCAGAGGGACCTTGACAGGCTTGAGAGGTGGGCCCATGCAAACCTCATGAAGTTCAACCAGGCCAAGTGCAAGGTCCTGGGTGTGGGTCATGGCAATCCGAAGCACAAATACAGGTTGGGCAGAGAATGGCTTGAGAGCAGTCCTGAGGAGAAGGACTTGGGGGTGCTGGTAGACGAGAAGCTCAACATGAGCTGGCAACATGCGCTCGCAGCCCAGAAAGCCAACCGCATCCTGGGCTGCATCAGGAGAAGCGTGGACAGCAGGTCGAGGGAGGTGATTCTCCCCCTCTACTCTGCTCTCATCAGACTCTACCTGGAGTACTGCATCCAGCTCTGGGGCCCCCAACATAAGAAGGACATGGACCTGTTGGAACGGGTCCAGCGGAGGGCCATGAAAACGATCAGAGGGCTGGAGCCCCTCTCCTATGAGGACAGGCTGAGAGAGTTGGGGTTGTTCAGCCTGGAGAAGAGAAGACTCTGGGGAGACCTTATAGCAGCCTTCCAGTACTTAAAGGGGGCCTACAGAAAAGGTGGATAGGGACTCTTTATGAAGGAGTGTAATGGTTTTAAACTGAAAGAGGGGAAATTTAGATGAGATATTAGGAAGAAATTTTTTACGATGAGAGTGGTGAAACACTTGAACAGGCTGCCCAGGGAAGTTATGGATGCCCCATCCCTGGAAGTGTTCAAGGCCAGGCTGGATGGGGCTTTGAGGAACCTGGTCTAGTGGGAGGTGTCCCTGGCCACAGCAGGGGGGTTGGATCTTGAAGGTCCCTTCCAACTCAAACCATTCTGTGAATCTATGAATCTTTCCTATAAGGAAAGGCTGAGAGAGCTGGGACTGTTTAGCCTGGAGAAGAGAAGGTTCAGGGGGAATCTTATTAATATGTATAAATATCTGCAGGGAGGGTGCAAAGAAGATGGAGCCAGGCTCTTTTCAGTGGTGCCCAGTGACAGGAAAAGAGGCAATGGGCACAAGCTGAAACACAGGAGATTCTGTGTGAACATTGGGAAATACTTTTTCACCATGAGGGTGACTGAGCACTGGAACAGGTTGCCCAGAGAGGTTGTGGAGTCTCCATCCTTGGAGATATTCAAAAGCTGTATGTATACAGTCCTAGGCAACTGACTCTAGGTGGTCTTGCTTGAGAAGGAGGGTTGGATCAGATGACTTCCTGAGGTCCCTTCCAACCCCAACTATTCTGTGATTCTGTGTATTCTCTAGCAAGTTTCAAGCTGGACTAATTGGTATGTAATGCTGGGGGAGGCAGGGGCTTAGGTCCAGGCTGGGGTATCAGACAGGTAAGGGTCTGTGCTGCTATACCCAGGAAGACTTGCAAAGGTAGAGCGCTTGTGGGATGAGCATGTGAGTGCATGCATGTTTGCTAGCAAATATCAAGCTGGACTAGCTGTTGAGTAGGGGACCCGTGAAGCACATAAGAGGGCTTGGGATCCAGGCATGGGTATCAGGTGGTCAGAGGGGCCACACTAGTACTCAAGGGATCCTCTGAACGTGTGTGTGCTTGTCAATCTAGAGAGTATTGTGTGTGTGTGTCTTCACTAGTGACCTCCTATCTCTACCAGCTGAAGAGGAGGAAGGGGACTTGGCTGTCTATGTTTATGTTTTATGTGGGTCTTGTACGTAGGTACTGTTAAAGGCAACACCTTGTCTGTGGCAATCTGTGTGACTGGCCATGTCAGTGTCCTGTGTCTGTGTGTGTTTTTCTAAGATGCATGCTCAGCTTCGCTACTGGTTGAACCTGCTAACAGGAAAGTGGTAGCCTCATCCCTCAGCCTGGGCAGAGACCCAGGGTCCCTGGGCTGGGGTCTAGCAGCTGGGCAGGAGGGAGTCATAGAATCATAGAATTGTCAGGGTTGGAAGGGACCTTAAAGATCATCTAGTTCCAACCCCCCTGCCATGGGCAGGGACATCTCCCACTAGAGCAGGTTGCTCAGAGCCTCATCCAGCCTGGCCTTAAAAACTTCCAGGGATGGGGCCTCCACCACCTCTCTGGGCAACCTGGGCCAGTGTCTCACCACCCTCATGGTGAAGAACTGCTTCCTAACGTCCAGTCTGAATCGACCCATCTCTAGTTTTAATCCATTCCCTCTAGTCCTACCATTACCCGACATCCTAAAAAGTCCCTCCCCAGCTTTCTTGTAGGCCCCCTTAAGACACTGGTAGGCCACTATAAGGTCTCCTCGGAGCCTTCTGTTCTCCAGACTGAACAACCCCAACTCTCTCAGTCTGTCCTCATAGGAGAGGTGCTCCAGCCCTCTGATCATCCTCGTGGCCCTTCTCTGGACACGTTCCAGCATGTCCATATCTCTCTTGTAGTAGGGGCTCCAGAATTGGATGCAGTACTCCAGGTGGGGTCTCACGAGAGTGGAGTAGAGGGGGAGAATCACCTCCCTCGACCTGCTGGCCACGCTTCTCCTGATGCAGCCCAGGATGCAGTTGGCCTTCTGGGCCGCTAGTGCACACTGACGTCTCATGTTGAGCCTCTCGTCTACCAGCACCCCCAAGTCCTTTTCTTCAGGGCTGCTCTCAAGCCAGTCACTGCCCAGCCTATATCGGTGCTTGGGATTGCCCCAACCCAGATGGAGGACTTGCACTTGGTCTTGTTGAACTTCATGAGGTTGGCATGGGCCCACCTCTCCAGCCTGTCAAGATCCCTCTGGATGGCATCCCTTCCCTCCAGCGTGTCAGCCACCCCACACAGCTTGGTGTCGTTGGCAAACTTGCCGAGGGTGCACTCTATGCCACTGTCCATGTCGCTGACGAAGATGTTAAACAAGACCGGTCCCAGTACTGATCCTTGAGGGACTCCACTTGTCACTGGCCTCCACTTGGACATGGACCCATTGACAGCCACTCTTTGGGTGCGGCCATCAGGCCAGTTCTTTATCCACTGAATTGTCCATCCATCAAACCCATATTTTATCAGCTTGGAGACCAGGATGTCATGCGGGACAGTGTCAAAGGCTTTGCTCAGGTCCAGGTAAATGACGTCAGTTGCTCATAACCTTGCTGGAATAAATATTCTCACACTCTCACATACCCTCATAATTAGTGTGCCTGACCAGGTTTGGTTCTCATCACTGCCTCCCTTCTCATTTGTCAGTCAGGTTTGTGTGTTCTTGTTTATGGCTTCCTCCTTTTCTTATTATCCCTTGTTGAAAAATGTCCTTAACCAGATACCCTTAAAGGAGCAAACAGTCTCCTGCCACATACCCTTACACTTTTACTTGTCTGTTCTGTACTTAACTTGTGCTAGCCAGGATGTCAATTACAATGTGGATTGTGATGGATCCAAACATTGAAGGTGGAACGCTTGTTCTTCTGCTGTAAGTTCTACGAGGACAGAGGATGGGTCAGAGAGACCTGATAGGTCTTAGAATGGACTGGAAGAAAGCAAATGTCACTCCAATCTTCAAGAAGGGCAAGGAAGATCTAGGGAACTACAGCCTGGACAGCCTCACCTCAATCCCTGAGAAAGGTGACGGAGCACCTAATCCTGGAAAGTATTTCCAAATATATGAAGAACAAAAAGGTGATCAGGAGTACTCAGCATGGATTTATGAAGGTGAAATCATGCTTAACTCACCCAATAGCCTTCTACGATGAGATGACTGGCACAGGGGATGAGGAGAGAGCAGAGGATGTTGTTTGTCTTGACTTTAGCAAGGCCTTTGACACTGTCTTCCATACCATCCTCACAAACCAACCAATGAAGCCTAGACTGGAATAGTGGACAGCGATGTTGACTGAAAACTGCCTGAATTGCTAGGCTCGGAGCATTGTGATCAGCAGTACAATGTCCAGTTGGAGGCCAGTCACTATTGGTGTACCCCAGGGGTCAATATTGGGTTCAGTCCTGTTCAACATCTTCATTAATGACCAGAACGATGGAACAGAATGTACCCTCAGTAAATATGTTGATGATACAGAATTGGGAGGAGTGGCTGATACACCAGAGTTGTGCCGCCATTCAGAGGGATCTGGACAGGCTGGAGAAATGGGCAGACAGGAACCTCATGGAGTTCAGCTAAGGGAAATGCCCAGTCCTGCCCCCGAGGGGCAGGAACAACCCCATGCACCAGTATAGGCTTGGGACTGAAAACAGCTTTGCAGAGAAAGACCTGGGGGTCCTGGTGGACATCAAGTAAAGTGTGAGTCCATAATGTGCCTTTGTGGCAAAGGCAGCCAACAGCACCCTGAATTACATTAGGGAGAGCATCACTAGCTTGTCAAGGGAGGTGATCCTTCCACTCTATTCAGCACTGGTGAAACCCCAACTGGAGTACCATGTCCAGTTCTGGGCTCCAGTACAAGAGAGACATGGACATACTGGAGCAAGTCCAGTAAAGGGCCACAAAGATGATTATGGGATTGGAGCATCTCTCATACAAAGAGAGACTAAACAATCCCAGTACTCTCAGGCTCAAGAAGAGGAAGCTCAGGGGGAATCTTCTCAATGTATCTAAATACCCGACAGGGGGGCATAAAGGAAATGGAGCCATCCTCTTCTCAGTGGTACCCTAGAGAAAGGACAAGAAGCAATGGACACAAATTAAGATACAAGAAATGTCACTTAGATGCACGGAAGAAATATTACTGTGAAGATGGTCAAAGACTGGACCAGGTTGCCCAGAAAAGTTGTGGAGTTTCCCTCCTTGAAGATATTAGAAGCCCAACTGGACATGACCCTGAGCAACCGTCTCTAGTTGACGCTTCTTTGAGCAGGGGGAGTGGACTAAACAATCACCAGAGGTCTCTTCTAACCACAGTAATTCTATGATTATTGATCAGGCAAAAAACCATCACTACTTTGGAATTTACAACCAGCAGAACACCCCAAAAGTTCCAAAAATGACAGGCTACTTTGCAACAGGACAGTTGCACTGACTTTAGCAACACATAGAGCAATAAGTATTTTCAATTCCTCTGTTTGTTTCTCCTCACTATCTAATATAACTTTTGTCTTTTTCTATCCTGAATCAACCCAAAATGAGTCTCAGCCACAGGGTGTTTTTGATCAGATACCCTGCCTTAGCAAGATATTGGAAAACAAGTAAACTGCAACATTTATTTCTGATGAAAAGGCAATGTAGACCCAAGCTTCAGCTGCATGCTGATATCATGTTACTGTGCAGATCACATTCCCTTATCTTTAAATCTACAGGAAAATAATTATAGTCCACCTCACCCTTCAAACTGAAGTCACAATCCACAGATGCTTTTGAAAAAATACATCATGAAATCACAACACACTGTTACTGGGAACAGGAAAGCTTGGTGCCACCTTTCTTACATCATGAAAAATACAAAATGACACCATGAATGTTTTCTAATATTTGCTTGATTTACTAACTATAACCAAAACTAAGATTCTGGAAGTTTAAGAACTGATAATAGGAAGACAGCTCACTATAATGAGAACAAGTAATTTACAAGTCAGTGTTTTGTATTTTAGATCCCCATACAATACCATTTGTTAGATAACATTTATCAGGACCTAATTATTGCCATTCCAGGGTCAAACAATGATTCAATCAATGAACACAAAGTGTATATGAAAGAAATCTTCAACTGACATAAACTAATGTTATTCAATTTACATATGTCCTGGTTCCAGCAGGGATATGGTTAATTCTCCCCAGGCTCACAGGTATTCCATCCCATGTGAGCCGTGCCCACCCTGAGCTGCCGGGGGAGGGGGCAGGAAGTCGGGGGAGGGGGCATGGAGTCACAGCTTGGAGAGGGCTGGGGTGTCCCGGGTCTGGTGGGTGAGCTGCGGTTCCATAATCGTGTTTCTATATTCCTCTGTCCGTGTTATTGTTGTTGTTTTCTTGTTCCCTCTGCTGTTCTGTTAAACTGCCTTTGTCTCAACCCACGAGTTTTGCCTTTTTCTTCTGATTCTTCCTGTATCGGGAAGGCCCGAGCGAGCAGCACGTGGTTCTTTGTTGCCGTCTGAGGCTAAACCACGACAGTCCTTTTTGGCGCCCAACGTGGGGCTCGAAGGGTTGAGATAACGACAGAATCCAACTAGAGCTTGGAAAAACGAATGTGTTGTGTGCATTTATTGTATTAGGTAAATAGTCGCTGGTCACCATGTTGCTTGGTTTGTTCTCATGGCTGGGTTATGTAAATTCCTATATGGCTTATGTACTCCCTGCGATGATTTTTGTTACTTCTGGGAGAGGGATGAGGATTATCATTCTGCTGTCCTGTGCGATATCAGCTTATGAGATGAGAACATCACTTGTTAGACAGTTACTTTGGGGTGTTTATGTGGTGTTGCTGTCCTGTCCGTACATTGGGCACCGTCTCTCAGAATTTATTAATAATTACAACCCAGTCTGTGGGGGAAACGGGGGGGGCACTTTCCCCAGCTCTTTTGCCTCCCTTTTCTCCTTTGGGTCAGGTATGGCAGCTTTTGAGAATTTTGAATATCCTTGGGATACTCAAACCAGCCTGGTCCTATTGTTATGTCTGCTGAATGCGTTCCAGGTCTTGTTTAAGGTTAAGCGACTATTTAAGACTACCACCCGGAGATCTACTCTGAGGCTGGATAGTCAGGGGTGGCAGAGCATGTGGGAGGACACGGGCAGGTACCTAGAGAACTTCTCACCTCCAATGGTCTGGGACTTCACCCCTGAACAATTACAGGACCCTGATAAAGTGGTAGAATATCTGAAGGGGAAATGCTGTGGCTATTCTAGAGAGGCACAACTCACCACACTGTGCTGGGCCCTGGCCAGTATCTACCAGGCACTGCTCAGTGTTACGCAGCACCCTCAGGGGAAAGAGATGGAAACCAGACCGACAGACACTGCAGCTACTGCAACCCTGGGGCAGGCAATGTGGTTATTCCAACCCTGGTGACAGCCGATGCAGCTGACCCAGGGAACCAACCCGTGCCAGTATCAGTTGCCCCCATACAGAAGAAGAAGTACACGAAGAAATCAGTTCGCTTAGTAAGAGATGATGATGAACCAGGGCCATCAAGAGAACAGGAGGAAGAGGCAGAACCAGAGATAATTACTCGATCCCTATCCCTGAGTGAGCTGCAGGATATGCAAAAAGATTTTAGCCGACTTTCAGGCGAGCACATTGTCACCTGGCTGCTCCGGTGCTGGGATAACGGGGCCAGTAGCCTGGAATTAGAGGGCAGGGAGGCCAGGCAGCTGGGATCCCTGTCTAGGGAAGGCGGCATTGACAAGGCAATTGGGAAGAAGACCCAAGCCCTCAGCCTCTGGAAACGACTCCTGTCAGGCATGAGGGAGAGGTACCCCTTCAGTGAGGATGTTGTATGTCACCCAAGCAAGTGGACCACCATGGAGAGAGGTATCCCCAGGACCTGAGAGAATTAGCCGTGCGGGAGATGATTTACTATGACTTTGACAATGCACAGTTACCCACAGACCCTGATGAGGTGCGATGCACAAGGCCCATGTGGCGGAAGTTTGTACAGAGCACACCATCATCATATGCCAACTCATGGCAGTAATGGAATGGAAAGGCGAAGAGGGACCAACGGTGGATGAGGTGGCTGGCCGGCTCCGGAGATATGAAGGAAGTCTCTCTTCCCCCCTTGTCTCAGCTGTGGAGAAACTGTCGCGGAAGGTCCAGCAACTTGAAGAGAATATGTCCTACTCCCCACCTGCACGGGCCAGCATCTCAGCTATTAGGAGCAGGCATTTCCCCACTCGAGAGAGGGAGTACAGAGGGTACACACCACGAGGCACCCTGTGGTTCTACCTGCGTGACCACGGGGAGGACATGAGGAAGTGGGATGGACAACCTACTTCGACCCTGCGGACACGGGTACAGGAGTTGCAAGGAAGGACAAGCACAAAAGGGGATCCCTCCAGGAAAAGTGCCGCCCTGGTTTCCAGCGGGCCGTTCCCCAGACAGAGCAGAAGGCCTGATCTTGCTTCTGATCCTCTTGAAGGAACTTCCAAGTCATTTCTGCAAGAAGTGAGTAACGGATACTCTGACCAGGATTAGAGGGGCCCTGCCTCCGGCCAGGTGGAGGAAAGGGACAACCGGGTTTATTGGACGGTGTGGATTCGATGGCCTGGCACATCAGACCCACAGGAGTATGAGGCTCTAGTGGACACGGGTGCACAGTGCACCCTAATACCATCAAGCTATAGAGGGGCAGAACCCATCTGTATTGCTGGGGTGACAGGGGGATCCCAAGAGTTGACTGTACTGGAGGCGGAAGTGAGCCTAACTGGGAATGAGTGGCAAAAGCACCCCATTGTGACTGGCCCAGAGGCTCCATGCATCCTTGGCATAGATTACCTCAGGAGAGGGCATTTTAAGGACCCAAAAGGGTACCGGTGGGCCTTTGGCATAGCTGCCTTGGAGACGGAGGAAGTTAAACAGTTGTCTACCTTGCCTGGTCTCTCGGAGGACTCTGCTGTTGTGGGGTTGTTGAGGGTCGAAGAACAACAGGTGCCGATCGCTACCACAACGGTGCATCATCAGCAATATCGCACTAACCGAGACTCTCTGATTCCCATCCATGAGCTGATTCGTCACCTAGAGGTTCAAGGAGTGATCAGCAAGACTCGCTCACCCTTTAACAGTCCCATATGGCCGGTGCAAAAATCTAATGCAGAGTGGAGGCTAACTGTAGACTATCGTGGCCTGAATGAAGTCACGCCACCGGTGAGCGCTGACGTGCCAGAACTGCAGTACGAACTGGAGTCCAAGGCAGCCCAGTGGTATGCCACAGCTGATATAGCCAATGCATTCTTCTCAGTGCCTTTGGCAGCAGAGTGCAGGCCACAGTTTGCTTTCACTTGGAGGGGCGTCCAGTACACCTGGCATCGACTGCCCCAGGGGTGGAAACACAGCCCCACCGTTTGCCATGGACTGGTCCAGACTGCACTGGAACAGGGGGAAGCTCCAGAACATCTGCAGTACATTGATGACATCATTGTATGGGGCAACACAGCAGAAGAAGTTTTTGAGAAAGGGAGTAAGATAGTTCAAATCCTTCTGAAAGCTGGTTTTGCCATAAAACGAAGTAAGGTCAAGGGACCTGCGCAGGAGATCCAGTTCTCAGGAATAAAATGGCAAGATGGACACCGTCAGATCCCAATGGATGTGATCAACGAAATAGCAGCTATGTCTCCACCAACTAGTAAAAAGGAAACACAAGCCTTCTTAGGCATTGTGGGCTTTTGGAGGGTGCATATCCCAGATTACACTCTGATTGTGAGCCCTCTGTATCAAGTGACCCGGAAGAAGAACGACTTTAAATGGGGTCCTGAGCAACGACAAGCTTTTGAACAAATCAAACAGGAAACAGTCCATGCAGTGGCCCTGGGGCCAGTCCGGGCAGGACAAGATGTTAAAAATGTGCTCTACACCGCAGCCGGGGAGAACGGCCCTACCTGGAGCCTCTGGCAGAAAGCACCAGGGGAGACCCAAGGTCGACCCCTAGGGTTTGGGAGTCGGGGATACAGGGGATCCGAAGCCTGCTACACTCCAACAGAAAAAGAGATGTTGGCAGCATATGAAGGGGTTCGAGCTGCTTCGGAAGTGGTTGGCACAGAAGCACAGCTCCTCTTAGCACCTCGACTGCCGGTGCTGGGCTGGATGGTCAAAGAAAGGGTCCCCACCACACATCATGCAACCGATGCTACATGGAGTAAGTGGACTGCGCTGATCACGCAGCGAACTCGAATGGGAAACCCCAGTCGCCCAGGAATTCTGGAAGTGATCGTGGACTGGCCAGAAGGCAAGGATTTCGGAATGTCACCAGAGGAGGAGGTGACGCGTGCGGAAGAGGCCCCACCATATAATAAACTGCCAGAAAATGAGAAGAAATATGCCCTGTTCACTGATGGGTCCTGCCGGATTGTGGGAAAGCATCGAAAGTGGAAGGCTGCTGTGTGGAGTCCTACACGCCAAGTTGCAGAAGCCAGTGAAGGACAAGGTGAATCGAGCCAGTTTGCAGAGGTGACAGCCATCCAGCTGGCTTTGGACATTGCTGAGCGAGAAAAAGGGCCAGTACTTTATCTCTACACTCACTCATGGAGGGTGGCAAATGCTCTGTGGGGGTGGCTACAGCAGTGGAAGCAGGGCAACTGGCAGCGCAGAGGCAAACCCATCTGGGCTGCTGAACTATGGAAAGATATTGCTGCCCGGATAGAGAATCTGGTTGTGAAAGTACACCACGTAGATGCCCATGTGCCCAGGAATCGGGCCACGGAGGAACATCAGATCAACCAGCAGGTGGATCGGGCTACTAGGATTGAGGTGGCTCAGGTGGATCTGGACTGGCAACATAGGGGCGAACTATTCATAGCTCGGGGGGCCCATGACTCCTCAGGCCATCAAGGGAGAGATGCGACATATAGATGGGCTCGTGACCGAGGGGTGGACCTGACCATGGACACTATTGCACAGGTCATCCATGAATGTGAGACATGCGCTGCAATCAAGCAAGCCAAACGGTTAAAGCCTCTTTGGTATGGAGGGCGATGGCTGAAATACAAATCTGGGGAGGCCTGGCAGATTGATTATGTCACACGGCCACAAACCCGTCAAGGCAAGCGCCCTGTGCTCACAATGGTGGAAGCAACCACTGGATGGCTGGAAACATACCCTGTGCCCCATGCCACTGCCCGGAACACTATCCTGGGCCTTGAAAAGCAAGTCCTGTGGCGACATGGTACCCCAGAGAGAATTGAGTCAGACAACAGGAGTCATTTCCGAAACAGCCTCATAGACACCTGGGCCAAAGAACATGGCATTGAGTGGGTACATCACATCCCCTATCACGCACCAGCCTCTGGGAAGATAGAACGATACAATGGACTGTTAAAAACTACACTGAGAGCAATGGGTGGTGGGACTTTAAACACTGGGATGCACATTTAGCAAAGGCTACCTGGCTAGTTAACCCCAGGGGATCTACCAATGGGGCTGGCCCTGCCCCATCAAAACTTCCACGTACCGTAGAAGGGGATAAAGTCCCCGTAGTGCACATGAAGAATATGTCAGGGAAGACAGTCTGGATTAGTCCTGCCTCAGGCAAAGGCAAACCCATCCGTGGGATTGCTTTTGCCCAAGGACCTGGGTGCGCTTGGTGGGTGATGCAGAAGGGTGGGGAAGTCCAATGTGTACCTCATGGGGATCTGATTTTGGGTGAGAATAGCCAATGAATCAATTTGTGTGTTGCTGATTGCTAATAACCCTGCCACTGTATGTCCTCGTTACTCTAATTGCTATCAGTTGTACTACAGTAAGAATCACCCAAATTAAGGGCAGATGGACTTTGATGAAAAATTGAGCAAAGCACAGCGGTGATGGGATAAGAACTGACCTCAGCAGCTGGCGCCCAGCAACTTCCTCAAGATCTACATCTTCAGCCCATGGACTGTGAGCATGAGCCACACCGGGTGCACCAGCCACAAGCTCCGAAAATACAGCATGCAACAGACCAGCACCACCCAGCATCTCACCTGCCCTGACAGATGGAGCCCAAAGCCATGGATTAAATGAACTCACCAGACACTTTGGAGGGATGGCCCATAAACTAAGGGCATTATATCTGCATGAATATATATGTGTGTGTATATATATATATATATATATATATATATGACAGGGGAAAATGGTGGCAATTCATTGGAACCTGTAAGATCTGGGCATGGCAAAGGTGGTATGGAATAAGGGGTGAATAATGTCCTGGTTCTGGCAGGGATAGGGTTAATTCTCCCCCAGGCTCCAGCAGGGACACAGGTATTCCATGCCATGTGAGCCATGCCCACCCTGAGCTGGCGGGGGAGGGGGCAAGAAGTTGCAGCTTGGAGCAGGCTGGGGCATCCCGGGTCAGGTCGAGGGTTCTGTAATCGTGTTTGTATATTCCTCTGTCTGTGTTATTGTTGTTGTTTTTCTTGTTCCCTTTGCTGTTCTGTTAAACTGCCTTTGTCTCAACCCAAGAGTTTTGCCTTTTTCTTCCAATTCTTCCCGTATTGGGAAGGCCCAAGCAAGCGGCACGTGGTTCTTTGTTGCCGTCTGAGGCTAAACCACAACAACATAACAGGAGCTGAACTCATAGAAGTTCACTCTTGGAAGGCAACTTGCAGTTTTGCATACAAACCATAGAATCAGAAATACATTACCTCGGTTCTTTACCCAGATGCTTAGGACAGAGACAAACAAGCTCTGTACATTGCCCCAGCTTTTTCTCCAGACCTCGGTCAGAGATCACCATCCCCATCCACAGTAGAACGAGTAGAATTGGTTGTGTACCTGTGTCACAGACATTTCAGTGTGGAGGTGAAATAGCATAAGACTCTTGCAAAAAGAGATTATTTACTTTTGGATAGTTCTAGTAGTCCCCACCTCCAACTCTTTCCCAATCCTCTTGTAGAAGCTCATCCCTACTGTCTAGTTGTTTTGGTTTCTCATGAAGCAGTTTCTGAAGTACTATAAATTACAGCCTAAGTTATTTAATAAAACAAAAATCAGCACCAAGAAGAGAGTGGCTAACAGCTAGGGGCTGGATCTACTACAGCCATCCCAAGGGAAATCATCAATAGTCAGTGTCCATAGAAGATGAGCATAAGCAATGTTATCAAATTTTTCACTGAAGAAATTGAGGCATATCTATATGATCTCTTTTAACAGCTTTGCTACAGAAGGCAATAGTCTTTAGGAAAGAGAAGAAGACCAGAGAAGTTGTAGGCCCACTGCTGAATGAGGCAGGAGTCATGGTGACGGAGGATGCGGAGAAGGCAGAGTTACTGAATGCCTTCTTTGCTTCGGTCTTTTCTGCTCGGCCCAGCCCTCAGGAGTCCCAGGCATTGAATAAAGTAACAGGGAAAGAAGAAGACTTCCCTTGGGTTGAGGAGGAGCGAGTGAGGGACCAATTAGATCATCTAGATATTCACAAGTCCATGGGCCCTGATGGGATGCACCCGAGAGTGCTGAGGGAGCTGGCAGAAGTCATTGCTGGGCCGCTCTCCATCATCTTTGAAAAGTCCTGGAGAACAGGCGAGGTGCCTGGGGACTGGAGGAAAGCCAATGTCACTCCAGTCTTCAAGAAAGGCAAGAAGGAGGAGCCAGGGAACTACAGGCCGGTCAGCCTCACCTCCATCCCTGGAAAGATGATGGAACAGCTCGTTCTGGGTGTCATCTCAAGGCACGTGGAGGAAAGGAAAGCTATCAGAAGTAGTCAACATGGATTCACCAAGGGGAAATCATGTCTGACTAATCTGATAGCCTTCTATGATGGCATGACTAGACGGATAGATGAGGGGAGGGCGGTAGATGTGGTCTACCTTGACTTAAGCAAGGCGTTTGACACGGTCTCCCACAGCATCCTCATAGGGAAGCTTAGGAAGAGTGGGTTAGATGAATGGACAGTGGGGTGGATAGAAAACTGGTTGAAAGATAGAGCTCAGAGGGTCGTGATTAGGGGCACAGAGTCTAGTTGGAGACCAGTGACGAGTGGTGTTCCCCAGGGGTCAGTACTGGGCCCAGTCCTCTTCAATATATTCATCAATGACCTGGATGAGGGGATAGAGTGCACCCTCAGCAAGTTTGCTGATGACACCAAGCTGGGTGGGGTGGCTGACACACCGGAAGGCTGTGCCACCATACAGAGAGACCTGGACAGGCTGGAGAGTTGGGCAGAGAGAAACCTTATGAAGTTCAACAAGGGCAAGTGTAGGGTGCTGCACCTGGGGAGGAATAACCCCCTGCACCAGTACAGGTTGGGGGCTGACCTGCTGGAGAGCAGCTCGGTGGAAAGAGACCTGGGAGTCCTGGTGGACAACAGGATGACCATGAGTCAGCAATGTGCCCTTGTGGCCAAGAAGGCCAATGGCATCCTGGGGTGCATCAAGAAGAGCGTGGCCAGCAGGTCAAGGGAGGTCATCCTCCCCCTCTACTCTGCCTTGGTGAGGCCACATCTGGAGTACTGTGTCCAGTTCTGGGCTCCCCGGTTCAAGAGGGACAGGGAACTGCTGGAGAGGGTACAGCAAAGGGCTACAAAGATGATTAGGGGACTGGAACACCTCTCTTATGAAGAAAGGCTGAGGGATTTGGGTCTCTTCGGTCTGGAAAAAAGACGGCTGAGGGGGGACCTTATCAATGCTTATAAATACTTAAAGGGTGGGTGTCAGGAGGATGGGGCCAGGCTCTTCTCAGTGGTGCCCAGGGACAGGACAAGAGGCAATGGGCACAAACTTGAACATAGGAAGTTCCACCTAAACATGAGGAGGAACTTCTTTACTCTGAGGGTGGCAGAGCCCTGGAACAGGCTGCCCAGAGAGGTGGTGGAGTCTCCGTCTCTGGAGACATTCAAAACCCACCTGGACGTGTTCCTGTGCAACCTGCTCTAGGTGACCCTGCTCTGGCAGGGGGGTTGGACTAGATGATCTCCAGAGGTCCCTTCCAACCCTATGATTCTATGAAGAGTAAAGTAGATAGTTGGAGTTAAGAGTATAAGGAACTACTTCTTCACCACATATCAATATTCACAACACTCTGCCAGTGCTTAAAAATCAAGTCTACACTTGAAGTAGCACTATTCAGTGCTACATGTGCAGATTTTACTCTACTTTTAGGGGGCAGAAGACTCACTCATTACTTTGCTGACTGGTTAGGGATTGAGGGAAAGCAGAGAGAAAGAGATGCTCATGCAAAAAGTGAGAGTTGTGGGGTGTTTTTCTGACAATTAAAATCTTTTTCAATCTCAATCTTATTATCCTATATATTTGCAAACTATCAAAGCTGTGCAAATAATGCATAAGCTTCTACTTGCTTCCATTTTCATGGTAAGTGATCTTTACATTGTAATTTTGCATTTATTACTCCCACTAGAGGATCAATCTGAAATGAAAAACTGAAATGAAGGAGCACAGGAGAGGCAGAGGTCAAGGACACTATATATGGAGATCAATTGCAGTAAGAAACAAAAAATATAATGAGTATTGCAATGATTTGTAAAAATGGTCTCATTTTCTGCTAAATTAAAAATCCCTTTTAGAAAGAAGGGCCTTAATTTGTATAACAATACACTAACTCACACAAAAAAGGCCATCAGCCTTGACATGTAGATCTCATAATACTAAAGAAAGAAAATTTTGATAACATTTATTGCCTCAATCTCAGGGGTTACAATTAGACGTGAGCAACATCAAAGTCTAAATATACAGGAAAGGTGACAAATGGAATGATGCTGTAAGTGACATGGGTTCCACATCATTTAAACAAAAAACAAACACAAGATTTAATTTGCTACAGTTTAACAAAAAAAAAAAAAAAAATCCATATATCTTCAACTCTCCAACCAATCACTTACCTGTCTAAAATAGTCAAAGACCTTCTTAGAAAGAATGGAGTTTATCTAATGTTTGGAAATGTTGGACATCAAAAAAAAAATTTGAACATAAAACCCCAAAATAAACAGCAAATATAAAGGGGAAAAAAAAATCAATTCCAATGCAACCTATTTTAGTCATACTGAGGTTACAGCACAGTATTCAATAATATTTACACTCACTTTTAAAATATTTTTTTAAAAATATGATTATTTATAATATATTTTTTAAAATCTGATTCCAATTATAGGTTTAAAAAATAATTTTTTTCCATTGTGTATATTTTGTTTCTCCTTAACCATAAATTTTGTTTGGGCATGAAAAGACAAAATTATAAACTCCATTCTTCCCCTAGCAAATATAAAGGGCTTCCTTAAACGAGATCAGGGGAAGCACCAATTGTTTTATCTACATACAAACTTCATATGAATAATATTAAAATAAAATAATAATTAAAAAAAAATCCAAACTCAATCATTCCCTTCCCCCCTGCACACAGAGACTGGATTGTTAGAGATCACAAGTTTCCCACTCTGATTGTCTTCATTAAACAATAAGCTTTTTCTTTTAAAACCCCAACGTGAATTTTCCAGAATTGCCGGGGAATGTACATGCATCAACTTCATAACTGTAACACACGCCAGCACCTCCATCCACAAACACATAAGCAACATGCAAGCACATTTAGCAGAACTATATTTCCTTCCTAGGAAGTTTTAGCCCCAGTCAAGAGGATCTCAAAAATCAATTTTGAAAGAGCCAGTCCTGCTTTCTTCTCTCACTCTACAAAGCAATGGCTGCACTGCTTTTCCTGGTAGGTTACCTTGATGAAGTGACACCCAAAAGCGAGATCTAAGCATGCATTACTTGGGTTAAGAGCCAGATGGGTGGACAGGAAGCATGTTTTGTGGCAAAGCTAGGCCTCTCTCTCTTCCTCTTCCGTCATCATGTTACACCAATCAAACACATCCATAACTGTGTAAGTAAGTCTGTACTTGGCTGCTATGACTTCCCAATTCTCTGCTGCTTAACGCATACGCAGGGGGAAGACAGTCAGAAAGACAACAAAAAGAAAAAAAAAAAACACCACCACAAAAAAAACCCACCACACACAAACAGAACAAAACAAGCCCCAAAACCACCCCCAGCTACCACAAAACACTGCCTTTCTCTCTCCAGAGATAGAGACAGGCTGTAACTGCTCTCCTTCTCCAGGCTTACTCAGCACACAGCACCAAGTAAGAAACTGGAACACTCCCGAAAGCACCATTTTCTCCTTACCTCCTCTTAATCACCGAGAGGGGGAGGAGAAAAAAAAAAAAACCAAACAAAAAAACCCCACAACAAATCCACCTTTTTTTTTTGTGCAGATTTTCCATACATACCGGAAATAACATGCAAATTGCATGGAAGACAAGTATAAATTTGTAAGCACATGCTGGTTTATGCCACTCTTTGTTCCTCAGACTACTGCAAGGGGGTGGGGGCAGCAACAACACTTGCTTTTTTCCCAGAAAAAAAAGGGAATGAGAGAAGTTATTTTAGGAAATTCATCACAACATTTTTACAGCAGGAGTGACTTGACTGTGCAATTAAAACCAGAGATTGAAAGACACTAAAATGAAAGGCAACAGGAGCTGCAGCCTTGGTTATTGAATCCCCCACTCCCCAAACGTTCTCCCGCGTGTTTGGGGTAGTCTGACAGGGAGATTATCCAGCTCACGGCTTCCTTGGCATTGCTAGTTAATGCTGCTGCTCTAACAAGTAACACCACTCCTCACACACAGCTCTTTCCACTCCATTTCTCTTTCTTCAGACACATCTACTTAATTCTTTGCAATAGAAGACAACAATGCCATTACAAAACGCTCGCAAAGCGCAGCATTTGTTCTCCCCTTCCCCAAGACAGAAGGCAATGAATTTCACAGTGCAACGTTCAGCTGCATGCAATAAATCTAACCCTTCTGCTCAAAGGGCTGGAAAATTATAATCCCCCTCCCAACACACTCTGTTTAGAGCCACTAAAAGCCAGATCAATCAATTCATGCAGGGGAAAAAAAATAGGAAAAAAATAATCACAAGACCAACTCCCAGCCCCATCATAGCTGCTGAGCTGCTCCTGAAGAGGCTGTTGCTTCCGGGATCTATTTCTGTTTAGACTGCTTTGCCTGGAGCCTTTTAAACGCTTGCTTCAGACACAATACCAAGGGATTACAAAAGCAGCTGTTTATTCTTATCTTAATTTTTCAGACACTTTCTTTAAAAATTACATATATGCACAGATAGATTGATAGATACGCATATGCACCATTCCCTGCTTCCTCCTCCTTCTCTCTGTTGCAGCTGACTTGCAAATCAGGAAGAAGGTTGGTGTATTTTTTTATTCTTATTAGAGATTTACATAATGATAATTCCAGAAATTCTGGATCAAAACTTTTTTTCTCTTCACCCTCTGAAAAATATAAATATTTATTGAGAAATGGAAGTTATAGACAGCAGAAAGGAACAGAAGGAAGGCACATAATCCTTGAAGCCAGCAGGCATATTTTTTAAGGAGTGGAAGCGGGCATGATGCATGCTTACATAATTAATAATAATAGATTATTTTTTTAAAAAAACTATAATGGAAAAGGTTGAAAGTATACATGGGAAGGTGGAGATGAAATCATAAATTACATTTACCTTGTTTTGGAAGAACGTTATGTTGAAAGGCTTCCTTCTCTGTAAGTCACTCGGAGTACAAATCAGACAGGGATGAGATTATGACTTCATTGCTGACAACTATTCCCTCCTCCTGCCTCGTTCCACTGCTTCTCCAACCCGCCACCATCGCTCAAGAAAAGAGTTCTCCCATTGGTTCACCTCAAGGAGAACACCGCCTCCTGTTCAGAAAGGGTGATCCGATTGAGACTCATTAACTGTTGTTTAGCCTGGAACGGAGGGGGTGGGGCTGCATTAGGAAGAGCATTGTCAGCAGGTCAAGGGAGGTGATCATTCCCCTATACTCAGCACTGGTGAGGCCAGTATCCCCCAAGTCATTCTTAGCAGGGCTGCTCTCAATCCCTTCATCCCCCAGCCTGTATTGATACCAGGGGTTGCCCCGACCCAGGTGCAGGATTTGGCCTTATTGAACCTCATGAGGTTCACACAGGCCCACTTCTGGAGCTTGTCCAGGCACCTCTGGATGTCATCCCTTCCCTTAGGTGTCAAACGCACCACTCAGCTTGGTGACTTTTCAAATATCATGGAGAGTGGCTTGGCAACTACATCAGCCAATTCCCTCAGAACTGACTGTTCAATCTCTCCATCTCTGTCCAGGTTTCCCAACTGCTTAGCTTCTCTACCTTCTAAATCTATGGTATCAGTCCCATTGTCCCAGCATTGGAACAACCAGGATATGTGTCTCCCCTTCTTGACAACTGAAGTCCTCCCTCATATTTTGCAAATCTTTCATAGAGAAGGATTTAACAATTATCTCTGCATCTGAGTCCCCCTGCTGCATTGACGCTGCCTGAGAACGACACTCTCCTGGATCTGTTTTATCCTGGAAATGCTTTCCCACATTTTCGTCAGAAGAACTCTCTCCCATGCTACCTGGCTTGAGCTGGTCTTTTTCGTAAGGGGCAGGGGAATGAGCTGACCTCCTTTTCTGCTTCCTGGTCACTGGGGCAACTTGGACCTGTTCTGATGGAATTTGAATAGCAACAGTAGTTGTTGTCGAAGGAGCTGGAGTAGTGACAGTGCTCGTTGTTGAGGCTGGAGCAGCTGGTGCGGATACTGGCAGGGGAGGGGCTTGTGATACAGTTTGGGGGGTAGCTGGTGCTGGTGGCAGAGTAACTTTTATTGCAGGCTGCTGAGTGACTGGTTCAAGGATGGGCAGGCACATGGCCTGCGCTGCTGGGGGGGTGGCCGGTTCTGGTACAGGCAGGGGTGTGGCCAGTGCCCATGTGGCTAATGCTAGTATGGGTGGGGGCATGGCTGGTGCCGGTGGGGGGGTAGCTTAAGGAGTGACTTGTGTCCATATGGGCTGTGGATTGTCCCATGGGATTTGAGTAGCAGCAGCACGTTACACAATACCCACTGCTGTACTGATGTTTAATGAAAAATCACCCCTGCAACACATTCAGGAAAAACAACAACAAAAGCACAATTTTATGAAAGTAACATTCATTTTCTAAACAGCCCAAAAAGTTTCCATCCCCTAGCTCTGATGGTGTCACTTTGACATAAGCATTAAAGGGCGAAGTAAACCTTCCCCACATAAAACCAAAAGTGTAATTCATAATAGAATCCATCACATGATGCCCAAGATATACAGGAAGAACCGTTATTCAAGTAATCGTATTACACATCTGAATGCAAATCCACACCAAAATAGCACATTTAAACCATCACATACAAACACAAAGAGCAAATAAACCATGCAACATATTTGGCAGGTTAAGCAGCATTGCATCAATTAACTTCAAACAAAGCTCTCTAAAGGCACGATGTAACATTTCACTTAAGAATGACATGATGTGAGCTGTCTGTTCTCCCTGAGCAAGCTGGAATAGAAACTATTCAGGCAATCTATCAGAGCTCTGGTTGAGCCCCGCTCGTGCCCCATGTTGGGCACCAATAAATCTGTCATGATTTTGGGACAGATAGGCCAATGACGAGATGACAGATGGTCTCCCCCACCTCTCTCTCCAAGGAGAGGAGGGAGAGAGATAAAGAGATTAATGAGTTTAGAAGGAACTAAACTACTTTAATGAAATATTAATAATAAAATTAAAAGAAAATAATGAAATAGATACAGTATATACAAAACCGTATCAAGCTCCCAGGATGACGAACATGTCACTGGCAGGCACTGGGGAAGTCCTAGACTGGAGTCAGTGATGGGTGGGAACTGAATTCCAGATCTGGAGTCAGGAACACACAGATTGGGATCAAAGGCAGATGAACAGACAGGGTCCTCCTCGGACGCTGGCCATTGAAGAAAAAGAGACTGACCCTTTGCTCCCTCAGCTTTTATACTGAGCATGGGGCAGATGGGATGGAATGCCCTGTTGGTCAGTTTTGGGTCACCTGTCCTGTCCGCTCCTCCCTGCAGGTGGGACCCCTCTGCGCTGCTCCGCTTCCGACCCTCTAACGGGGCAAATAATGAAATTAGCTGACCTTGGTTGCTATAGCAATAAGTCTAAGCAAGAGCCTCTGTGCGTACCATTCCTTGGCATGAACTATAAACATTGGTCTTCTCACTCTGAGAGTGAACAGTTTTCTGCACAACATGCTGTTAATTTCAGAGAGTTAGAAGAGGCCTAGCTAAGAAGTAAAATTACTGAACAGAAAGTTGGTTCTCTTTTACCTCAAACCAGGGCTGTCCCAAGTGAGCATTCACCCCCCTTGTCCAGGTGTGAAACCCATCAAGATTAGTCATCAGGAGCAGCTCTCTGGATCACCTTTGCGACTAAGGGGGATTAATGCCTAAGGGTGCAGGACTCATAATGGGATGCAGGGGAAGAGCATTTGGGGATTGCACAGGACTTCTTATGGGATGTTGTATTGGATCTGGCTGGGATGGAGCTAACTTTCCCCATAGTGCTGTGCTTTGTATTTGTAGCTAGAAGGATAACACACCAGTGTTTTGGCTATTGCTGAGCAGTCCTCCCACAGCATCAAGGCTGTCTCTCCAACACACCTGTCGCGTGAAAGGGTCCAAGCGGTTTTGGCAGAAGATAACCCCCCTTGCATTCTAACACCCCTCACCGAGGTGGGAGGCCAGGTGCGGCTAGGTTTAAATTCTGAGTGATGCCCAATCCAGCACTATCAGTCCAATCGCGTTTAATATGTATTAAACTATTACGATTTGGATACACTAATAGTGGACTGCACCTTCAGTCTAGTCGTGCTCATGAACTAGCACGGCCACTCTCCAGTCTTTGGTCACGTTCAGTGAGAAACCAAAACGACTAGCTACTGAAACAGTGCAGTTTATTTAAACAACAGATATACAGGTTCTTAGGATTGCCGGTGATAAATACACTGTCTGCAAAGCACGTGCAAATGAAAGGATTGTTACATATACAAAACGCGCGACAAAGTTATAAACGATACAGCCTGGCTATAAATGTAGGGTAGAGATTCTCTAGAGAGATTTCTAAGTTTCCTGAGGAAGCACTCGGTATAATCAAAGTCTTACCCAAAGGTGTCCCTATGGGGGGGAAGAGAGGCTCAGCCTGTCAACTGGTCCCGGAAGTCAAAGGCAGTCTGTGATGGAGTCCTCCTTGACTTGTTCACAATGGTGTCTTCCCTGACATCCCCTCTTTCTTGGGCTATTTTTATACTATTTTTTACCTTCAAGGTGGAGTTTGAGTGACTTTAGTCATACATACTTTTATTATGATTGGTGTAAAATTCTCTCGCTTCACAATTAAAGGTATAGATTACGAAAAATTCAGGGCGCAGACTCAAGAAGGAGTGGTCGCACCTTGGAGGCGGGTAGCCTCCGGGATGGAGGTGTGGTTTGGTATTATAATGACATTATAATGAGCAAAGTTTGCACAAAGGACAGCATTTCGTCAAAATTTGACAGACTGTTGGCTCAGGGTAGTAAGTATGCAGCTTATCAGTTCCACAGTACCATCTCGTTCCTATATCTGCTGTATTATCACAGGGAGAGACCGCAGACTCTTCATTCCACTTCGCCCCCCGTGTTGCTTTGCAAGCAATATTGTACAGGGAATCGCAGATTCTTCGCATACCAGCTGCGGCTGTATTCTACCCTAGAAACTTTTTGATTTTATACCTTTCCTTAATGTGTGAACAATGCTGTATTTTTGGTCATTTTAGTAATTATTCCACAACACCCCCCCACCCCCAAAGGCCAGTAGGCTTAGGGTGGGCAAGAGGTTGGGAGGGGACATAGTCAGGACAGCTGACTCAATCTGACCAAAGGGATATTCCATACCATATGACATTGTGCTCAGCAATAAAAGCTAAGAGAAAGGAGGAGGAAGGGGGGCATTTGTTATTAAGTCACTTGTTTTCCAAAGCAACTGCTATGCATACTGAGCCCCTACTTCCCAGGAAGTGGCTGGACGTTGCCTGCTGATGGGAAGTAGAGGGTAAATCTTTTTGTTTTCCTTTGCTTCTGCATGTGGCCTTTGCTTTTCTTTATTAAACTGCCCTTATCTCAACCCACGAGTTTTTCATCCTGTTTTCTCCCTCCTGTCCCACTGAGGAGGGGGAGTGATAGAGCAGCTTGGCAGCTGTCACAGATGGAGCGATGCACTTCACTCGTAGAGAGAAGCAGCAATACATTTATTAATATAAAACAAGGATTTAACAAAGTTTGATGGTAAATGTGACAATGTTGTAACAAGATTCGAGATGGGAGAGAGTTAAGATCTGTCTGGTTGTGGGTTTCTTGTTCATTCTTCTCTAGTTCGGACCATAAGATTTTTTCTCGGTCCAGGGCATCCAACAGAGTTGTGTGGAGTCACTGAGTGGTGTTACACTCAGCGGCTAATTGGCTGTGCAAAATTTCAATTTGCTCTTGCAAGGATTTGATTGTCTCCCCTTCTGCTTGCCTGGTCAGGTGTCTATCCTTTTGGGCTGCAGTCAGTGCTGCCCCTAATACCGCACACACTATAGCTTTTCCTTTACCTAACCACAACCTTTGCTCCTTTGCAAGGGTAGTGATACGACTTGCCACTGCTTCTGGATTATGACAATTATCGTGGGCCCAGACCATTCCCAGTGGAGTAGGACACGTCTTGTACTCCTTCAATTTCTTAAGAATCGGGGAGCAGTCAAGCACTGACATTTCCTGGGTAGTCACAGCTTGCTACTGCTCGAACCTCTCCCAGCTTATAGCTGAGAGGTCACTTCCCAGTTCTCCCTGTCTGAGTTCGTCAGATGGAGAATTGGTATCCCTTAGGACCTTCCAACACCGAGGGGATCCTGTCTGTGATGCCAATTTAAAATGTCTTGCCCCACTCAGAAAAGAGGGGGGGGTGAGTGACTCAGATTCGCAAATCCCCAGCAGCATGGACTAAGGTGAGACAACTCTCAAGGTCCATGTACAAACATTTATTAGATTCCCAAAGTGATTAATATATGTATTAACTAGGTCCACAATAATTGGTTAAGTATATAACAAATTATGGCAAGCGGTAAGGTACGCCTTGTGTTACTTAGCAACAGATATACAGCAAATTATGGCGGTAAGGTACATAACTTTAAGAGAAAAGAGAAACAGAGGGATAGAGAAGGGGAGAGAGAGTGAGAGAGAGAGATAAAGAGATCACCAGTCTTGGTTCCAGCGTTGGTCCAGCCAATGGGGTTCTCTGGTTTGTAGGAGCGCTCCTCTACAAAAAATCTCCCAGGGGCACTTATCTTCCCACTTTATGATCACCCTTTCAGTATGATCTGCCCCACTGCTATGGGGCAGTTTTGTCTCAGTTTTCCTCCCCCCCCCCCCCCCCCCCAGATGACATGTAGCATGATTTGGGTGCTCTAGTCATATATGTTTAGCATGATCTCGATAATCTTCATTAGCATATGCAGGGGTGTCAACTTTAATATGCATTTCGCAGATAATGAGGCAAAGGTCATCATCCGGCATAGTAGCCTTTTGAAGAAACAAAGAACTACACAGATTCCTGTTATCTTGTCCTTTCCAACAAAAAGCAGGGCTGTCCAGTCTCTGCAGTACTTCCTCCTCCAGACGCCCCAGGCAAGTTTTCTCTCCCGTGAGTTACACAAGAGATAAGCAGGTGTTAGCCTTATCAGTTCTTTGAGCAGAAGGCCTGCATTATCCACCCCACTGCTATAGCTTCAATTCAAGATACTTGTGTTTGAGACATTCCTCAGAAAGGCTTGGAGGGCCTCCTCCCCTTCTCCCGCCATTTGTTTCATGCTTCCCTCAGGTCGCTCTTCTCAGTTGTTGTTAGGGGAATTACAAGTCTCCTACAATGGGGAGGGGACTCTGGAGATTCTTTGTTATTTCTCCAAATCAGCTATAACTTCAGAAATTCCATTTTGTGCCGTAGCAGAAATCGGACATTGCGGTACGTTAGTGATCTTTGAATAGGGGAGCGCAGGGGCTGTGCAGAGCACCTGCACTGCAGCCTCCAGGTTTCTGCTGGGGATGGGATCGGGGTTTGAGCTGAAGGACCACACGCTGCTGTCCAGCAGGCACCAGGTTCGTCTTTTTAAAACATCAAAACCTAAAATATTTTCATGATGATCTTTAATTGCAAAGCGAGTAGATGACATATGGTTCTCGCCTGGGAGTCACGAATTGACCTTAGCAGTTTGGCACACAAGTAGTCGCTCCATTCACACCGGTAATTTTAACTCTTTGCCGTCTGGACTGCATGCCCAGCTTCTTGACATCTCAGTGCTAGTAGTAAAATTTGTGCTCCTGTATCTATTAAAAAACTTCACCAATTGTCCCCGAGGACCAACTGGAATCGAAATGCATGGGCCATTATCACTTATCTATCGATAAGCCTCCACTTTCTGGACAAGCAGGCCCAATTGCCCTCTAGTCATTACACCTTTTGTTTCAAGCCCAGCAATTCCTCCCGAAGGGGGACTGGCACCTAAGGAGTTGAACTTTGTGATCTCCTCCACAGGCCTTCAGGTTTTGTTTTTCAGCATTGTCCCAGCCCATTTCAGGTAACTAACAATGCAGTGCATTAATTCTGCCCATGTAGGGAGTTGCTTGTAGGCATTTTGATCGTTATCACCTAGTCCCTCATCGTGTACTGTGTCTTTCTTGATCTCATCTTGTTTCGCAACTAGATGGGCTTTAAGAATTGCTGGGGCTCCTTCAATCAGTGGTTTTAACATTGCCTTTGTGCAGCCCTGAGTTACCTTTAGGTGCTCTTAACCACCTTCCCAATTGTGCTAATTGTAACGAGCCCATTATTCTGAGAAGTTGGGACTCCATGCCTCTGTAAATAATCAGTGATACTACTTGCCATCCTGCCGACTATGCCAATTTGTCACAGATGGAGCGATGTGCTTCACTCATAGAGAGAAGCAGCAATACATTTATTAATATAAAACAGGGATTTAACAAAGTTTGATGGTAAATGCGACAGTGTTTTAACAAGATTCGAGATGGCGAGGCACACTTGGTTATTTACTGCACAGAGGCCAGGGTCAGACAAGCTGTCAGGGAGACCCTCCCGTTGAGTCACGAGGTTCAGAAAGGACCCCCTGGCTTTCTAAACTCCTTCTCAGAGAGGAGCCTAGGGGCGGCTGGATCCAATCCTAGTCCCAGACTTGGTCAACGGTTTGTGTCTAAAGGATTCTATATGCGCAATCAATCCTTTATCTCACTTAGCTAAGATTTCAAAGTTTAGCATGCTATAAACCACTCACTAAGGATCTGTTGCAGCAAGGAATCTCTAAATCTTGAGAAGTAAACACTGAGTGAGTGTCCCTGCTCAAGGGGAGATCCTGGCATGCAGCCTGCTGCTATACAGGAGAGCTCAAAGGGCTCTTGGGCTGTTCACTATTTATGGGGGTAAGATGATTGACCTATAGTCATACTTGCATATTGATCACAGTACCAGGATTGCTCAAGTTAGCCCTTGGCTATTGTGTTGTCATCTGTCTCCTGGTGTAGCCCGGTGCAGCCATCACAACTACATGCACCCATTGTGACCACCACACGTGGTTATTGCTTGGGCAGAGTTATGGGAGATAAAGGTCAGGTTGGTGTCTGGGGAGGGGGAGCACACCATCACAGCGGACAGTCAAGGTTAACCCACCACAGATGTTTAGGGAAGATACCAAAGGCAGGACAAGGGAAGGGTTTAGGTGATTTGCAGGCAGCTCCCACTCAGTACTGGCAATTACACCACTTGTGTGCTCTTACCTTTTTCTAACAGTGCAGCAAGAAGTTCTCATGTGAATATCCTTTCTTTTTGACAGTAGAAATGTTGAATAGAGTTGTTTTCTTTGTAAGAAAATCCTGAAATAGCTCAAATGACCAAAATGGGAGAATCTCTTCTATGGACAGGATCTGCCCAGCATGGATCAGAGGCCCCAATGCTATGAAACTCAGGGTTCCCACTGTCTAAAGGGACATAAGATTATATATACTATTCTCTCCTTATAGTGTTAGCTCTAATAGATAGTATTTTAAATGATATCTTACAAAGTCTGAGTGCTGACCTGTACCAGCAGCTGGAGTGGGGCTGGGGCTTTGGGGGCTCGTATGTCCAGGTGCCAGCAACTGGGGAGACTGGGATCCAGGAGCCAGCTATTGGACAGACTAAGCATCTGAGCTTAGCTGCTGGAGGGATGCCCATTGTACATAACATATATGTATTCTCACTAGTGGACCTCCATCCTGCTCAGCCAGAGAGGGGAGCAGGATAAGGCTGTTGGTGCTGTCTGTGTTCATGGGAGTGCTCTGTGAGTCTGACTGTGATCTATGTGACCAGCCATGCATATATTGTATTTATGTGGTGTATATGTGTGCTTTGTGGGCATGTGCGTACTGGGAATACCTGTTCAGCCTTGCTACTAGTTGGAGCTGGAGACATGGAGCTGCAGCAGCCTTGCCTCTCTTGGGCTGTCAGATTTGGTGAGATATATTTTCCTCTAACACACAGAAGGGCATGAACAGATAAACCTTGTTAACAATTATAAGTAGGACTCTAGAGATATTTTTTTTTCATTTTTATACTTCTCACTCATTGCATCAGGCATTAGCAAGAAAATTATGTATTCCTGTTTAATAACAAAGGTATGTGGTTTAGTGCATGGAGTTTATAATTTCAGCCAGAATACACTGTCCCCATCAATATGCAGACCTTCACTAATTTAGTTAACACTGATTAGGGTTTAAGAATGGTTTATTCAGTTCACTAAAGATAAACAGAAAATTAAGCTGAAAAGAAGGCAGTCATGGACAGGGCACCCCTAGATACACCTGACTCCCCTAATTACAAACCAGAAGTCCCTTCATCAGGATCAGAATGGGGATCAGCCCTTCTACTGTATCTGGGGAATTGCTTAACAGCAATCGGAGCAGTCATCTTCCTGGATGGAACCTTTTTGGATGCTGTTTTTCCTCATAATTCACGTACACAAGCTTCTAGGTTCGAGGTAGGTGCAAATAAAACCACAGGGTGGCATGTGGCATGTGCCCATGGTTCCCTTTCCTTTGAGCAGAGAAAGGTCGACTATGTATGGCACTCTTGATAGCTAAGACACCAGCCTGTAAGGGCAAGGAGGAAGATTCTCTTTATGTTGCTGGAATTGTTTATTTCACAGCCAAGACACAGGATCATAGGGTCGGAGAGGAAGAGACATTCTCTTTCAATTGCCAGAGCTGGTAGGCCAGTCTATCCACAGTTGGTGCCTTGATGTCTGTCCAGTCCATTATCACAAGGATGCTGGTGTAAAACATTGGTACATTCCATACAAACTTCAGCCATATGGACTGGATGCACTGGATGTCATCCTGATCTTTGGAGACCTGGTTATTGTCCTGGTTGCTAATTCCCTCAGATACTGGATACCTCCCTCAACGGTGGTCCACTTGCCTCAGAAGTTTTTCAGGATCTTATTTGAGGCAATACCTTGCCTTCACACTTGGCTGGAGCTGCCTCCAGAGCCTGTGGATTGCTGCCCCTCTTTCTGATCCCTTTGTTGATTCCATGCTTCCTAGCAAAGTATCCCAGCTGCTGGGCTTCCTTACCCTCTAGTTCTGTGGGTGGGACTGTTAGCCCCACTATCCCAACACTGAAGCAACCAGCTGATAATTTGCTTTCCTGGTTGATGGCTGTAATCTTTCCACATATCTCTCAGGGATAGGGATAAGGTATTTTCTGCCTCATTTAGATGTCTGTCTCTTCCCTCTCCTGTTCTTGTGCCTGTCCTGCTGCAGAACAGGCTGCCTCCTCTGGTTCTTCTTCCTCCTCCCTCTCAGGAGGAGCTTCTTCCTCCCTTACTAAGCAAGTCAACTTCTGCTTCCACTGTTTCCTCTTGACTACAGGAGCAACTGTTATAGTCGAGGGTTGGGTCTTTGGTTTAGCCACAGTGTCTGTTTGTATGTTCTCAGATCCAGACACCCTCTTTCTCCTTTGAGGGTGCTGGACAGGCTTGGTAGGCATCAGTCAGGCCCCAGCACAGTGCTAGAAGCTGTTGCATCTCTTTGCTATAGGCAAGGCATCCTTCCTTCAAGTGTTCTGTCACTTCAACAGGATACCATGCCTGTTCGGGTGTGAAAACCCAAACAATTAGAGGTGAAAATCACTCTCTAGGTACCTGCCCAAATTCTCCCATGCACCTTGCCACCCACGAATTGACTGCCTCTGGGCACATCCCCGCATGGCATTTCCAAGAAGTTGGTTAAGCTTAGAAAAAGCCAAAATCAGATTTATGACCCACACCAATATGAGCATTCTTGGATGTTCAAGAAACTGAAGGGCAGTAACAAGGCAGAAAACCTCTGCCCTGGAGGAGGAGGGGAAGGTGCTGTTCTTCATGTCCCCCACAAAGTGGCTCAGAGAGAAGAGTGTTGTCCCAAAACTCATGGGATTGTTTACCCAGTGTGCAAGCCAATAACACACAGAGTTGAGGTATTAGCTATTTATTAGCAGTTCTGCACAGACCAGAGTGCTAGGGGGTATTTCCACAAAGCTAGCACACCCAGCAGTGAAAGAGCCATTCATTTATACATTGTCAATTAGCATAATTAACATATTCATTGTTTATCAACTTTTTACTGGTGCTCATAATTCCTTATCTTGAAGCTGATTGGTGTAAAATGTCCTTGTCTTCAATTAAAGGTACAGCGTCTCTTAATTTTACTGCACAGGCTCAGTGGGTGAGGGTCTTCGAGCAGAGGCAGGTATCCTAACTTCTAGAGGAGTGCCTTTCGTATTATAATTAGTCACGTTCACCTTAAGGACACAATTCACAGTGGTATAGCCAAGTTTCTTGGGCAATCAGCCCACTGAAATTTCTGGTACCTGGTTTTAGGTCCGTTTGTTCCTTCTTTCCCATTGTCTTGTCAAGAATCATTTACCCAAATGATTTAGAGTTACAATCATAGAGGTCTCGACATCAACTGGAGGAAGGTGTAATTGTTAATTGTCTCCATGAGATGGTTCCTGGAGTACTGGGACAGCAGCAATGCAGGGGCTAAATACCAGATTATGCTCAAGACCAATGCTTTTATCATAGCTCTCCCAGGCAAAGCAAAACAAAGTGATAAACGGCACAGCAAACAGGAAAAGCCAAAAGCAGCCATTAACAGGCCCTGAAGTTTGATGTACAGCAAGAGAGGGAGCATGCCACAGAGCAGATGAGGGAACAAATAAACCAGAGCAAACAAGTCAACATCATGACCTGCAACAGCAAGTAACAGCCTTCCAAGTAGCAGCTAAACAGGTATAACAACTATAAATTCAGTCTAGCGCACTCCAACCAAATCTGTTGTTATCTTGAACCCCTCGTGCCCCATGTTGGGTACCAAAAAGAACTGTGGTGGGTTGACCCCATCTGGCAGGTAAGCCCCCATCCAGTCACTCAATCATTTGCACCCAGCAGGATAGGGGAGAGACTCGGAAGGGCAAAAGAGAGAAAAAATTGTGGGTCAAGATAAAGACAGTTTAATAAGTGAAGAGTAAAAAAAAAAAGAAAGAAAAAACAAGTGATGCAAAAGCAATCATTCATCACCTCCCACCAGCAGACTGATGCCCAGGCAGTCTCCAAGCAACAGCTATCTTGGAAAAACTCATCCCCAGTTTTATTGCTGAGCATGACATCATATGGTATGGAATATCTCTTTGGTCAGTTTGGATCATCTGTCCTGGCTGTGTCCCCTCCCACCCCCAGCCTACTTGCCTATTAATGTCAGAGTCCAATACTCTCTTAACAGGTTCTTTTACATATTCCAGAAGAGGAGGGTTTAATGTTTAATAGCAAATTTACTTATTTGTAAGTATTTGACATTACATAGCATTTCGATTTAGTGGAGTAATACTGCAACATACTGAAATAACAATACAAGCACAATATAGCAATTGCAATGTACAGTCGGATGACAATACAAATGTGATTCCCATTACCAGTCTCTATATGCTCACCATCACACATCCCCAGTTGCTGGGAGAGAATAAATGGGTTGAAGCCAGATCAAGCCCATTGCTGCCTTCAAAGTTCATTTTTGGTGGTTGTTTTATTTTTATACTCTATGTTGGGCTGAGCCACATATACCCTTCCCCCATGTTGGTCGGTCTGGCTTAGGAAGATACATTATTCTCTGAGCTTCTTGAGCACATCACCTTTGCCTACCTTCTCTGAGCCTTCTTCCATTGTAGGAGTTTCTTGATGGTCACACCTAAGTGTTTTTATTTTTCTCCAGTAAATTTCATCCTGTGCGTATGTGTAATTTGCTATCAAACTTCAAGTTGGACTAGGCAGCAAGTAGAAGACCCACATCTGGAAAGGCTCATGGTCAACTCCCAGGTCCCTTTCTGCAGGGCTGCTCTCCAGCAGGTCAGCCCCCAACCTGTCCTGGTGCAGGGGGTTATTCCTCCCCAGGTGCAGCACCCTACGCTTGCCCTTGTTGAATTTCAGAAGGTTCCTCTCCGCCCAACTCTCCAGCCTGTCCAGGTCTCTCTGTATGATGGCACAGCCTTCTGCTGTGTCAGCCACCCTTCCCCCCAGCTTTGTGTCATCAGCAAACTTGCTGAGGGTGCCCTCTATCCCCTCATCCAGGTCATTGATGAATACATTGAAGAGGACTGGGCCCAGTACTGACTCCTGGGGAACACCACTCGTCACTGACCTCCAACTAGACTCTGTGCCCCTAATCACGACCCTCTGAGCTCTGTCTTTCATCCAGTTCTCAATCCCCCCCACTGTCCATTCATCTAACCCACTCTTCCTAAGCTTCCCTATGAGGATGCTGTGGGAGACCATGTCGAACGCCTTGCTGAAGTCAAGGTAGACCACATCCACTGCTCTCCCCTCATCCACCCAGCCAGTCATGCCATCATAGAAGGCTATCAGATTGGTCAGACATGATTTCCCCTTGGTGAATCCATGCTGACCACTCCCAATAACTTTCTCTTCCTCTACATGCTTTGAGATGACGCCCAGAACGAGCTGTTCCATCACCTTTCCAGGGATGGAGGTGAGGTTGACTGGCCTGTAGTTCCCCGGGTCCTCCTTCTTGCCCTTTTTGAAGACTGGAGTGACATTGGCTTTCCTCCAGTCCTCAGGCACCTCGCCTGTTCTCCAGGACCTTTCAAAGATGATGGAGAGCAGCTTTGCAATAACATCCACCAGCTCCCTCAGCACTCTCGGGTGCATCCCATCAGGGCCCATGGATTTGTGGGTGTCAGGATTGCCTAAACGATCTCTAACCTGATCCTCCTTGATCAAGGGAGAGTCTTCCTTTCTCCAGGCTCTCTCTCCTACCTCCAGGGTCTGGGGTTCCTGAGGGATGGCCTTAGCAGTAAAGAATGAAGCAAAGGTGGCATTCAGTAACTCCGCCTTCTCCGCATCCTCCATCACCAGGGCACCCACCCCATTCAGCAGTGGGCCCACATTTTCCCTAGTCTTCCTTTTACTGCTGATGTACTTGAAGAAGCCCTTCTTGTTGTCCTTGACGTCCCTTGCCAGGTTTAATTCCAAGTGGGCCTTAGCCTTTCTCGTTGCATCCCTGCATACTCTGACAATGTTCCTATACTTCTCCCAAGTGGCCAGTGCCTTTTTCCACCTTCTGTAAACTTCCTTCTTCCATTTGAGTTTTTCCAGAAGTTCCCTGCTCATCCATGCAGGTTTCCTGCCTCCTTTGCCTGATTTCTTGCTCCTAGGGATGCACCGATCTTGAGCTTGGAGGAAGTGGTGCTTAAATATTAACCAGGTCTCTTGCACCCCCCTTCCTTCTAGGGCCTTAGCCCATGGGATTCTTCCAAGTAGGTCTTTGAAGAGGCCAAAGACAGCTCTCTTGAAGTTTGGGGTTTTAATTCTACTTTTTGCCCTGCTTCTTCCACGCAGGATCCTGAACTCCACCGTCTCATGGTCACTGCAGCCAAGGCTGCCCCCGACCTTCACATCCCCAACCAGTCCTTCTTTGTTTGTCAGTACAAGGTCCAGCAGAGCACTTCTCGTCATTGGTTCCTCCACCACCAGAAGTTATCGTCAGTGCTCTGCAGAAATCTCCGGGACTGTGCATGAGGGACATGAGTGAGACAAGTGAGGGGCTTGGCACCAGAGGCTGTTGGCAGGGGACTGAGTGGCTATATCTTCAAATGTGGTGTGTGTGGGGTTGTGCATGTGTAATTCTCTGGCAAACTTCAAGCTGGACTAGCCAGCAAGTATGAGGCCCTGGGTCCAGGCAGGGGTATCAGGCGGGCAGAGGGTCTGTGCTGGTATTTGAGGGGACTTGTGAGTGTGGAGTGCCTTTGGGATGAGTGTGTGACTGCGTGCATGTTTGCTAGTGAGCATTGGTCTGGGCTAGCCAGTGATTGGGGGACCTGCGAAGCAGGTAAGAGTGCCCAGGATCTGGTCAGGGGTACCAGGAAGACAGAGGGGCTGTGCCAGTACTTGGGGGATCCCCAAATGTATGTGTGCTTGTGAGTTTAGAGAGTGTTGTGTATGCATCTTCACTAGTGAACTTCTATCTCTACCCGCCAAAGAGGATGAAGGGGACATGGCTGTCTATACTTATCTTTTATGTGATTCCTGTAAGTAAGTGCTGTTGAAGGCAGTGCCTTGTCTGCAGCTGTCTGTGTGACTGGCCATGGCAGTATCCTTTGTGTGTGTGTTTGTGTGGGGCTGTGCGTGTGTGTCTCTGTGATATATGCTCAGCTTCACTACTGATCGAATTTGCAAATGGGAAGGCGGCAGCCACGTCCCTCAGCCTGGACAGAGACCCCAGGTCCCAGGACACACTGGGCTGGTTGTTATGGTTTGAGAAAACCCATAACAATTTATTGTCATTTAGACAATTATTCTATCACCCAATGACCCCTCCCCACCCAGGAAGGGGAATTGGGGAAAGCAAGGAAACACAAGGGTTGAAATATAAATAGATTTAATAGAATAAGACTAAATAATTAACAATAATACTAAAGAACCAGTATTAATCCCGATACTAATATAAGATATACAAGGATTATACTCAGCCAATTATACCAGCAGGAAGCTGTGCACTCCCAGCAGTGGACAGCAAATGTCGGACACTGAGAGCGCAACGGCTTCGGGAGGAAGGGAAGGCCTCAGGGGTCCAGCATCAGGGCAAGGAGTTCTCTGGACCGCCACCATCAAGGGAGAGAGAGACTATGCAGCAAACTTTCTAATTTATATTGAGTTTGACGTTCATGGTATGAAATAATCCTGTTGGCCAGCCTGGGTCAAATGCCCAGGCCTTGCTCCTCCTCATCCCTGCACCTGGCAAGGCTTGAAAACACTGAGACCTTGAATCCCACAGAGCCTAGCTGGCTATAAAGTAAATATTTTCATGAATTCAGACACTAGAGTCTTCCAAAAGTGGAGTTTTCCCAAGCATTAGAAGAGAAATTAGTCCTGTGTCACTCAACCCAGGACACTGGTCTCCAGCAGCTGGACAGGAGAGAGTCTTGGGCCAGAGCTGCTGGAGAAGGCAGCCACTCTTAACATTGACAACCTGCAAATTATGCCAATGTTCAAGGCCTCACCTGCCTGGTATATCATTTAGGACAATGTACTCTCTGTTGGGAGCTAAGATGTCAATGTTTAAGTGAACGTGGAATTGTGAGTAGTTCCCGATGGCTGGTAGGGGCTCAAGGTCAAAATTTAAGCCTGCATCGTGAAGGTGATAGAGAGCCAAGGATGTGGAACTTACAGCAAATAACAGGTGGTGTCATATTGCACTGGAGAAATGGTACCACAACTATATTGGTATCCCCTAAGGCACAGTCAATTATGATTGCTTTAAGCTACTCCTGCATAAGTTGTGATCCCTTGAGATATAAAGTCACTACTGCAGGGGAGTTACGAACATGATGTTGCTAAGCAGCTTGTTAATATAACTGATAAAATAGCCTTTTATTAGATGGTGAGCATGGCTGTGCTCAAGATCAAGGAGTGGAGCATGTAGGGAGTCTTGCAGAAGACATATTTGAGGAGTTAGTCATCTTGAACAGGCTCTGTCAGCCATATTGGGTCTTGTGTTTAAGGCTTGAGATACCCTTATGTTAGCATGAGTGACTGCTGTATAACCCCAGGTATATCATGCTGGAAGGCTCTGGGTATGTACTGTTCCTGGATACAGTTCCTAGATACATGTAGCTAGATATGCTCTGGTGAGCATTAAGAAAGATAGCATTCCTACCTGTCAAAACAAGAGGGATAGTTTGTTTGTTTGTTACACTAGATATAAGGAGCCACAGTATAGGGCAGAGGGTGAACCTCTCCATGGATGGGATCTGCACAGCGTGCCATGGATGTCCAACAGGAGTCTGTCCAACACTGCATGAAAGCAGGGTTCCCAGTGTTACCTGAAATAAAAGCTCTCAAAACCAAAAGTAGTTTAGAGAGGAGATATTGCTTTATTCAATGTCGGGTGCTAGGGGGAAAACCCACAAATCTAGCACACCTCACCAGGGATATTCACCCATTATTTATACACAAAAGATTCTCATAATTCCACCTACCTAATACATAACTCCACCTAGGCTTACATATTCATTTGGATGACCCAATAGCCTTTTTGCATGTGTATTAAGTTTTGCTGCATTGGCAAAACACTTCTGCACAAGTGCGAGCTTCTCGGTGGTCATTTGGGTAAGGAGACCCTTCCTCACATTATCCTTTTAAGGTATTGAGTCATCTCAGGACAGTAAAAGTTTGCTGTAAGTTTGACAACTTCTTGAGGATGATAAGGGTGTTCCTTGAAGTAGCCACAGCTCTGTCCTAATTGGTATAGGAGGACATACTTGATGCATAAAAGAACCTTGAAGTGATTAACTACTTCTTGTCATCCCATCCTTGGTGATTGTCCTGGTTTGAGGTAAAACAGAACCAACTTTCTGTTCAGTAATTTTACTTTTTAGCTAGGCCTCTTCTAACTCTCTGAAATTAACAGCATGTTGTGTCTGAAACGGTTTGTTCAGAGTGATAAGACAGCTTGTGCCAAGGAATGGTAGGCACAGAGGCTCTTGCTTAGACTTATTGCTATAACAACCAAGGTCAGCTCACTTCATCATTTGCCCCGTTAGAGGGTCAGAAACAAAAAAGCGTAGAGGGGTCCCACCTGCAGGGAGGAGCGGACAGGACAGGTGACCCAAAACTGACCAACAGGGTATTCCATCCCATCTGCCCCATGCTCAGTATAAAAGCTGAGGGAGCAAAGGGTCAACTCTCTTTCTTCAATGGCCAGCGTCCGAGGAGGACCCTGTCTGTTCATCTCCCTTTGATCCCAATCCGTGTGTTCCTGACTCCAGATCTGGAACCTGGTTCCCACCCGTCGCTGAGTCCAGCCTGGGACTTCCCCAGTGCCTGCTGGTGATGTCATCCTGGGAGCTTGATACGGTTTTGTATATACTGTATGTAATAAACAGCCAGATCCCTTAAACAGAAATGGCACTTATTTTATTATAGGGACAAAGTCAATAAAGCAGAAGCACAGCGCTGGGTGCGTGACTGAAGTCAGAGGCACACCAGCTAACACTTCACCCACGTCTTATATACATTCAATATTGCATACGTATTCACTATTTTAGGCAGAGTAATTGTTTTTGATGGTTGATTATCATTAGTCCCTTTTCTCTTCTACTTGTGCGTTTCCTTCTGACAATTGTTTCTGAGGATCGATGATCTTCAGTTCCCTTTTCCCATTTTTCCCATGCATCTGTTTCCTTCTGGTAGGATCAGCTCCCTTTTCCCATGCATGTGTTTCCTTCTGGTAGGATCAATTATCATCAGCTCCCTTCTCCTGTGCATCTGTTTCCTTCTGTTAATCACTTGTGGAGTCTTTTGGAGAAGTTCTCTTTTGTTTCTCTCGGATGTTTTTCTTCATGATGTTTTTCTTCATAGTTGCTGTTAGTTGTTATCTTTGAGGTTTCTCATGTTTCCTAATTTACTAAAGGTTAGTTATCCTTATAAGTCAAAGATTTATAGCCTTGTTATTATGGCGAAAGCCAACAATACCTTCACTATTTTTCACACTGTATCTATTTCTTAATTTTCCTTTTTATCTTATTATTAATATTTCATTAAAGTAGTTTAGTTTCTTCTAAACTCGTAAATCTCTCTTTATCTCTCCCCCTTCTCCCTGTTCATGAGAGGCTGGGGGGGAGCATCTGTCACTGGCCATTGGCCAATTTGGCCAAAACCATGGCAGTGATGAGCTACTTCTGGCTGTCTCCTCATTATCACTATCTGTAACATCAGCTCAGTGACCAACTATTTTCTCACACAGTAAGAAGGTTAGTAGGAAACAAACAACATCTTAGTTAGCATGTGGTTATAAACAAAGCACAGGCCTGTCTTTGGTCACAGCAGCATCTGAAGGGATGTAAGATTTACTCGCTATCTATATTTCTCCTCCCATTTCTATCCTATTATTAAAGGAGTTTTATTATTATACTATTTGCTGTTGTGCCTTTCTTACTGAGGTCCAGAAAGAATCCCGTACCTCCCCTGTGCAGAACATCAGGTAACCTTTTAATGCCAGAATGTACATCATCTATGATGCTGATAAAAGCAATCAGAACCCAGGTTCCCTTATCCTTAAAGGATTCACACTAGAAATCCAGGAGCATCATTTAGATCTCACTGCTTACAATAGTCACTTGCAATTTGATCATCTGTCTTAGTAAATTTATCTCATTTGGATTTCTCTTTCTAGCCATCTTCACTTCTGGGAATACTATAACTACCACGGGAGTGTCCTTGTGCTCAAACGAGACCAAATTTGCCTTGAAATTGGAATTTAAGTTTTCCTTTTACTATTTAGAATGACATTTTCTCTTTGGTTCCTTGTATAAGCCCTGTTGAGCCCCAGAGCTGACTGCAGGATCCTCTACTACAATGAGCTGGTTAAGTTTACCCTGTGGCCAGGGAATTTGTGCAGTTTAATACAGGCCTGAAGGCCATGCTGTACGTGCAGCATAGTACAGGGCAGCACAGCACAGACCTGCGCCTGCTCAGGTTAACTGTTATGTGGATCACTAACTCCTAAACGTGCAACAGTCTCTCGGTCCAGATTGCTACGTTCCACCCCTTGATCCACATACAATTTACCTTTCCCAATGATATAAATTACAGATTATACTAATAACATACAGGCTTCTCAAGCCCTAAGCATGAAGCCCAATAGAGCAGACATGGCCTGTTCAGTATCACTAAATCCTTGAATACATTGTCTTCCACAGAGCTTCCAATACAGACCCCCAGAGAGAGTGGGGCTCAGACAGAAACACAAATGGACTGGCAGAGGAAGACCAGGACCTCCAGAGAGAGTGACAGAGAGACCGCGACCCAGAGAGACCTACCAAGGGATCAGGACCCCCAGATAGACATGGAGCAAGAAAGACCAGGACCTGCAGAGGGGCCAGCAAAGAGACTGAGACCCAGACAGAGCCAGAGTGATCAACAGAGAGACCAGGACTCCCCAGAGAGTCTGACAGAGACCTACAGAAAGACTGACCAACAGAGAGACCAGGATCCAGAAAGAGAGACAGAGAAACTAAGACTCAGGCTGAGATATCAAGAGACCAAGACCCAGACCGTAAGATCAAGACCCAGAACAACCATCAGAGAGACCAGGACCCCCAAAGAGGCTGGGACCCAGACAGAGACCTACAGAGAGACTGGGACCGAGACAGAGTCACTAGGACCAAGAAAGAAAGATCAGGACCAAGACAGAGACCCAGAGAGACCAACAGAGAGATTGAGACCCCCCCAGAGACACACACCCCCCCCCCCCCCCCCCATGTAGAGACATGGGGAGACTGAGATGCAGAGAAACAGAGAGAGAGAGAGCACGACACAGACAGTGAGACCGGGGAACCAGAAAGAGTGAGAGAAACCTATGGAGAAAGCAACAGAGAGACCAGGACTGACAGAGAGAATGGGATCCCCAAAGAGTCTGACGGAGAGACTGAGGCCCAGACAGAGACCCAGAGAGACTGGTGTCAAGACAGAGAGAATGAGACCCAAAAAGAGACACTTATAGACTGTCAAAGAGACTAGGACTGTAAGAAAGACCATGTTGTAGAAAAAGTTACTTGAAACTATGCACTAGCAGCTTAAACATTAATAACTAGAGTAGACAAAGCCTATAGATTGTGCTATATGAACTGTAAAAACTGTATTACAACATGCTAATAGCCAACTACAGAACCAGCTGAAAGTGACCTAAGAGGATGTGAAGCAGGATATAGAACCACTGAATATTGTATAAGAAGATGACCACTTAGCTACCACTTAGTAACAAAACAGCAAACAAATCAAACCAATAAAAAGCAAGAAGACCCCAGACCTTAATATTGCTACTGGTCTGAACTGTCACGTGAGGGGTGGGGAACTTAGACTGTAAGGGTATAATTGCTGTATGAGCCGACACAGGCAGGACGTAGGAATAACCACATATGAAATGCAAAGAGTAAATTTGATCTTGATACCCCGTGAACCAGAGGATCTCTGAAGCAGCACCCGGGCAGAGGCATGCAAGCAGAAACACAGGCACATATGTGTTTTTCTACACCCCACCTGCAAGTCACTTGAGCGTGTTTATAATCCTCCTTGCCAATCTTCAGTTATTTTCCCACATTCCACCCCCTCGCTCAAGAGACCGTTTCCACTGGGGCTGGCAAAGCTGGAGGTGTCCATTTGGGCTTGAGGGGTGTAGCCAAGAGTTAGCAAGGCTCATGGACAGGGCTTTAAACTAGTATCGAAGGGGGAAGGGGATAAAACCAGGCCCACTAGTAACGAGCCTAGGGATAAAGGGCCAAGGATGGGGGTGAAACCGGTAGCCCAGCTCAAGTGCATCTACACGAATGCACGTAGCATGGGCAACAAACGGGATGAGCTGGAAGCCATTGTGCAGCAGGACAGCTATGATGTAGTGGCCATCACGGAAACGTGGTGGGATGACTGTCACGACTGGAATGCTGCGATGAATGGCTATAAGCTCTTCAGAAGGGACAGGCAAGGAAGGAGAGGCGGGGGTGTGGCTCTGTACATTAGGGAGTGTTTTGATTGTATGGAGTGATTCCAGTGATGATAAAGTCGAGTGTTTATGGGTAAGGATGAAGGGGAAGGCAAATAAGGGAGATCTTGTGCTGGGAGTATGCTAGAGACCACCCGGCCAGGATGAGGACACAGATGAAGTATTCTATAAGCGGCTGGCTGAAGTCTCGCAGTCGCCAGCCCTTGTTCTGCTTGGGGACTTCAACCTGCCGGGTATCTGCTGGAAATACAACACAGCAGAGAGCAGGCAGGCTGCGAGGTTCCTCGAGTGCATGGAAGAGAACTTCCTGACACAACTGGTAGGGGAACCTACCAGGGGAGGTGCCTCGCTAGACCTACTGGTCACAAACAGAGAAGGACTAGTGGGAGATGTGGTGGTCGGAGGCCGTCTTGGGTTTAGTGATCATGAAATGGTCAAGTTTTCAATTGGCAGCGATGTAAGGAAGGAGGTTAGCAAAACCTCCACCTTGGTCTTCCGGAGGGCGGACTTTGGCTTGTTCAGGACACTGGTTGAGAGAGTCCCTTGGGAGACAGTCCTGAAGGGCAAAGGGGTCCAGGAAGGCTGGACGCCCTTCAAGAAGGAAATCTTAAAGGCCCAGGAGCAGGCTGTGCCCAAGTGTCGCAAGTCTAAAGGGCGGGGAAAATGGCCAGCCTGGATGAATAAGGAACTTCTGATGGGACTTAGGAATAAAAGGAGGGTCTACCACCTTTGGAAGAAGGGACAGGCAACTCAGGAGGAGTACAGAGATCTCGTTAGGTTATACAGAGAGAAAATTAGGAAGGCAAAAGCCCAGCTGGAGCTCAACTTGGCCACTAACATTAAGGACAACAAAAAAAGCTTTTATAAATACATCAACAGAAAGAGAGCCAGGGGGAATCTCCATCCCTTACTGGATGCGGGGGGGAAAGTTGCAACCAAGGACGAGGAGAAGGCTGAGATACTGAATGCCTTCTTTGCCTCCGTCTTCAATAGTCAGACCAGCTATCCCCAGGGGGTTCAGCCTCCGGAGCTGGAAGATAGGGATGGAGAGCAGAACAACCCACCCATAATCCAGGAGGAAGTAGTCAATGATCTGCTTCTGCACCTAGACGCACATAAGTCGATGGGGCCGGATGGGATTCACCCAACAGTACTCAGGGAGCTGGCAGGAGAGCTCACCAAGCCCCTCTCCATCATTTATCAACAGTCTTGGTCAACAGGGGAGGTACCAGATGACTGGAGGGTGGCTAATGTGACGCCCAACTACAAGAAGGGTCGGAAGGAGGATCCGGGGAACTACAGGCCTGTCAGCCTGACCTCGGTACCAGGGAAGATCATGGAGAGGATCATCTCGAGTGAGCTCTCACGGCAAGTGCAGGGCAGCCAAGGGATCAGGGCCAGCCAGCATGGGTTTAGGAAAGGGAGGTCCTGCTTAACCAACCTGATCTCCTTCTATGACCATGTGACCCGCCTTCTGGACGCGGGGAAGGCTGTGGACGTTGTCTGTCTGGACTTTGGTAAGGCCTTTGACACCGTCCCCCACAGCATTCTCCTGGAGAAGCTGGCGAATCATGGCACAGACAAGCGTACTCTTCGCTGGGTTAAAAACTGGCTGGATGGCCGTGCCCAGAGAGTTGGGATTAATGGGGTGAAATCCTCTTGGCGGCCGGTCACCAGTGGTGTCCCTCAGGGCTCAGTTTTGGGGCCGGTTTTGTTTAATATCTTTATCAAAGATCTGGATGAGGGGACTGAGTGCACCCTCAGTAAGTCTGCAGACGACACCAAGCTAGGCGGGAGTGTCGATCTGCTTGAGGGTAGGAAGGCTCTACAGAGGGACCTGGACAGGCTGGATCGATGGGCCAAGGCCAACTGTGTGAGGTTTAATAAGGCCAAGTGCCAGGTCCTGCATTTCGGTCACAACAACCCCAAGCAATGCTACAGGCTTGGGGCAGAGTGGCTGGAAAGCTGCCCAGCAGAAAAGGACCTGGGGGTGCTGGTGGACGGCCAGCTTGACATGAGCCAGCAGTGTGCCCAGGGGGCCAAGAAGGCCAACAGCATCCTGGCTCGTATCAGGAACAGCGTGGCCAGCAGGGGCAGGGGAGTGATGGTGCCTCTGTACTCGGCACTGGTGAGGCCTCACCTCGAGTGCTGTGTTCAGTTCTGGGCCCCTCTGTACAGGAGGGACATTGAAGTGCTGGACCGTGTCCAGAGGAGAGCTACCAGGCTGGAGAGGGGTCTGGAGACCAGGGCATATGAGGAGAGGCTGAGGGAGCTGGGCATGTTTAGCTTGGAGAAGAGGAGGCTGAGGGGAGACCTCATTGCCCTCCACAACTACCTGAAAGGAGGGTGGAGAGAGGTGGGTGGTGGCCTCTTCTCCCAGGCGAATAATGACAGGACCAGAGGAAATGGTCTGAAGCTGCGGCAGGGGAGGTTTAGGTTAGATATCAGGAAGAATTACTTTACTGCAAGAGTGGTCAGGCGCTGGAACAGCCTGCCCAGGGAGGGGGTTGAGTCACCAGCCCTAGAGGTGTTTAAGAAACGTCTAGATGTGGCGCTTCAGGGCATGCTCTAGTGGCAGAGCTTGTTGGTTGTTTGGTTGGACTCGATGATCTTAAGGGAGCTTTCCAACCATGA
The DNA here is from genome assembly GCF_964199755.1 of Larus michahellis. Classification (NCBI taxonomy): domain Eukaryota; kingdom Metazoa; phylum Chordata; class Aves; order Charadriiformes; family Laridae; genus Larus; species Larus michahellis. The sequence continues at coordinate 3,798,177 of NC_133929.1, read as the reverse complement.
AGATTCTGTGATTCTGTAATTCTGTAGCGCAGAGTAATTTACAGAGGCATGCAATAAACACATGTAGAAAAAAGAATAAACATATCTCTGCAATCATACTTTGAATCAGGTGTCCTGTTCCTCCTGTCAGGGAATTAAACCACTCAGCCAGCCACCACCAGTAGGTTGTTTCATTTGTTGAATTAAATCCTGGAGATGTTGAATGTTGTCCTCTACGCTGGCTGATTCATCAGTTATGTTGAAGCAACACATGTCTTCAAAATTGGAGCAGCGTTTATGGTGTCGAAGAAGGAGATAGTCCACCACCAATCAATTTTGTAATGTTCACTGGTGTACAGCCATTACCTACTCAGAAAAGATAGCAATGAGAAACATTAATATCAAAAGCACTTAGCATAGTATAATTCTGTAATACAGCTGCTGGGGTTGTCATGCCAATGAAACACATCAAAAGATCTGCAGCTGTTAATCCTTCTTCAGTACAAAAGGCAGAAGAGCTAGTTACAGTAGAGGCCAACCGGATCTAAGTATTTACATGTTGATCTTGCAGAAATGTATCCAGGGCATGTGCTTGTAGTACAAGTCTACAAAGCAAGATGAGCCAACCTGTGATAGGGGAGGAAAACAAGAATGTCATCTCCTTCCAGTAATATATACACCATTGCTCCATCTCCTTCAGCTAATATTACTCTGGGTTTGATAACCTGATGTAGGGTAATTGCCCACACAGATTGAAGAGCTATGGCTTGTGCTTTTCCAGATTGAACTTCAATTCGATGTTGGGCTCGCGACAGCAATAATACCATTCCAATGCTATCTCCTCTGGATAAGGCACAGGTATTCATTGAAGATACCTGAAATACAAGAACTCGAGAATCTGATATTAACAAAGGATGTAAAATAAGAGGAGAAGTTGGGGTACAGAACCATACGTCATTCTCAGGGGTTATTATATGAATCTTCACGTCTAGACTAATAAGTTGCGGTCTCGCCACGCAATGCATTGGTGTAAACAATTCCATTTCCCCTGTAGTTAATATTTTGGGAGAGCTACCATCTGGAAGAATTTCAGTCCTCACCATGTTTTGTATTGGAGGTGTTGCACTTCCATCGGTAAGCCAGGCATCTTTTTTGTGCTCTTCTATTAACTCATCATAAGGGGGAGCCTCCTCCACAGGAGATGTAGGGATATCTGCAAGGGGAAGAGTTTCCCCTAGTGTGGGCATGTGATTAAATGATACAGTTCCTAGAAGAGTGGCATGTGGAGTGGTTACATATGGTTTTCCTGGTAGAAATCATTGCTGTAAATAATGTTTCCATTTCCAGTGTGTGGCTGCCTGATCTACCCCTGCATGGGCCCTAACGGAATCATCAGTAACCCACCCATGAATAGCTGTGGGGGTGTGTACAGTCACGCTGTCTTGGACTGTGATTCTTTCAGTTTCTTGTAGTGCCCAAACTACAGCTAAAATTTGTTTTTCAGTCGGGGTATCACGTATAGTGGAGCCTTGTAATGCCTTGGACCAAAATCCTACAGGTTCTTTCTGATTTTTTGGACCAGTCATCTGCCACAATCCCCATGAGACTATATCACCTGGAATTGTTACTTCTCATTCAAAAGGATAGCCTTGCCTAGGAGTGTATAATTGTGCATGCTCAGTCAAAGTATTTTTGCAGGCACCAAAGGCTTCTTGTTGCTGCTTGGTCCCCTGCCAGACAGCTTTCTTCCTAGTTAATTTCTGCAGAGGGTGCATTAATATCATCAGGTGTGGGATAAAAGTCCTCCAGTACCCTAAAAGTCCCCAAAAGGTCTGTAACTGGTTTACTGTGATTGGTACGGGAAATCACTGGACTGTTTGCTGTACTGTATTTGTTATTTCTCTAAGTGTCCATGCCAAACTATTCCCCAAAATTGTACAGTAGTACTAGGGCTCTGTATTTTCTTTGGATTAATTGCCCAGCTTCAGTCAGATTAATTACCACTGCCCCCCCCCCCCCCCCCATCATCTATTTCAGGCCAAGCTTACAGCAGAGCCAGTTTAGCCAGGAAAGTAGCCACAGGGGTCCAGTGTTCAGTACTGGGCCATCCCGGAATAGGGGGAGTCACTGTCTTTGCCTCACCAGTCCCCAACTTTTTTGTCAGCCATGGCATGGCTGTTCCTGAACCTGCCGACTATGCCAAATGTGTGAGCCAACATAGGCAGGGCACAGGAACAACCACAAAACCACGGATAAAAGGCAAAGAACAAATTTAATCTTGATACCTTGTGGACAGTGGGATCTCTGAAGCAGAACCCAGGCAGAAGCATGCAAGCAAGAATACAGACACCACAGAGTTCATTCGTTGCTAGAAAGTTTTTTTGAACCTGCTGTTCTCACCTGTATATCAGGGATTCAAGCAGGCATAGTTTTCCACTGTGCTCTGATCTTCCCAACAGTTGGGAAGGAATCTCAAGCATGTTCGATAGGGTGCCTCTGAGTCTATCACAGGCCTCTGTTATCTAACGCAGATGTTCTACTTGTCAAGAAGCACACAAGACTAAACAATGATTAGTATGATATATGTGGTTTTTGACACCCCAGGTGCAAGTCACTCGAGTGTGTTTACAATCCTCCTCACCAATCTTCCATTATTTTCCCACAATTGCCCAGGGATTTCTTTGTTCGGGGTCCCTCTTTGGAGGCACCCAGCTCGAGCCGTAGCACTGTTAATAAAAAGAACTTTATAGAAGAATCTCTTTTTCAGCTTATTGATTCAGTGGAAACCTAGAGTCAAACCCTGTTATGGTGGCTGACGTGTAATTTCCATAACAACCAGGACCTCCAAAAGGACTGGGATCCCCAAAGAGACAGGCAGAGATACTGACAGAGAGACTGAGACCCCCAGAGAGACCGAAAGAGAAATTGAGACCTAGCCAGAGACCCAGAGAGACCAAAACACCCAGAGAGACTGACAGAGAGACTGAGACTCAGACAGAGAGACTGACAGAGACTAGTACTTGACCAGAGAGACCAAAACCTAGATAGAGAGAAAGAGGCCGAGACAGAGAGGCCAAGATTCACACAGATAGACTAACAGAGAGATCAAGACCCCCAGAGACCGGGACCCAGATGCAAAAGGACCCGGAGAGAATAGGACCCATAACATGACTGAGAGAGACACGTAACGTGACCCAGACAGAGACCCACAGAAACTGACAGAGACTGACAGACCAGGACTGAGACTGAGATACAGAGACCCAGACAGAGACTCAGAGAGGCAAACAGGCAATGGGGATCTAGAGAAACCAAGAACCAGACAGAGAGACTGAGACGCAGAGAGATGGGGACCCAGACATAGAGACCAGGACCCAGACGGAGACAGACAGGGAGACTTACACTCTGATAGAGACCCCCAGAGAGACCAACATAGAGACAAGGATCCAGACATAGGAACTGGGACCCAGACAGAGACCAACAGAGAGACTGACAGAGAGACCAGGACACAGAGACACAGAGAGAGCGAGACCCAGACAGAGAGAGAGAGATACTGACACCCCAGAGACCAACATGCAGACCAACATGTGTGGGCTTCCCATGGGGTCACAGCTTCCTTCAGGGCACATCCACCTGCTCTGGTGTGGGGTTCTCCATGGGCTGCAGGGTGGATATCTGCTGGCTCAGCTTTGCCCAGTGGCAGGTCCATCTTGGAGCTGTCCAGAACTGGCTGTGTCGGACATGGGGGCAACTTCTGGCATCTTCTCACAGAAGCCACCCCCGCATCCCCCCTGCTACCAAAACCTTGCCATGTAAACTCAGTACATATACATTTGCACCAGAACCCATCATGTGACCATCAGCATCAGGCACCTGAACCTGGTGTTGGGTTCATGTTATGGTTTTGATGTACAGCAGAAAAAGGGATATTCTACTTCGTAATAAGTAAGCTTGACTACTTTAGCAATGCATGCCTTACTAATGACTGTATCCTTGAAGAGGAACTGAAAGACTGATAAAGAAGAACTAAAGACTGATAAAAAGAGAACATCCTACCCCAGGAGGCACCGAAAGCCAGACAATTGCAAAAAAAGCATGAAGTCAGCAAAAGTCACTTGTAACTAAGGGAAAGGTAAAGGTGGCAGGGGGAGATTGCTACTGCCAACTCAATTAGAGATGGAGCAGGCATACCCCTCACACACACTGTATTGGAACATGCGCACATCAATTAAAGGGTACTGTAAATTTAAATGAAAGTGAGGAATAATACTAACCAATAGAGATTAAGATAAAGTACTAACCAATAATCATAAATAAAGGCGTGTACTTCCATGTTTTGAATCATATAAATGTACCGAAGATTCTGTGAACGAATGTGCTAGCTTTATGGATTACCACCTAGCACCCATCTCTGTGCAGAAATGATTTAAATAAATACCTCTGCTCTGTGTGTACACTGGCATCTTGCACACTGGGTAAACAACCCCACTTTTGGGACAACAGTTTGAGAAAACCACAACAATTTATTGTCATTTATATTGTCCCAAATCTGTGTTCTTTACCCAGTGTGCAAGCCAATAACACACAGAGCAGCGGTATTTCCAAGTTTATTCCATTAACGCGCAGAAATGGGGTGCCTGTTCCAAGGGAGCACACCTTAGTTTCAAAAATTTCCCTTTTTATACACTGATTATTACATATTCTAACAATTAATACATATTCATTGTTATTCTCTTCAATGATTGGTCGAGATTTCTTTGCTTCCTATGTAAATTAGCACGCAGACTCTGTTTTCTTCTTCCATTGTTCTCTTTTGAGTAGGTGGTATCATTTGGGTAGGTGGTCAATGAGTCCGTGGTCGCGATCTCCCCCTGCCGAAATTACCTTTTACCTGCTTCTCCTCTAATCTGGGCAGTTCCAGGTGGTTTTTTCTGTTTGATGACCAGGCCTACAATTCATCACTCTCTTGACAAAAATATCCTGCTTATTAACAAAGCTACATTGTCTAGTAGTTAGTTCCTTAATCTAATCTTAGATAAATCATGTCTAGTAACTATTTCTCTATAATCAAATAGGGTTGGGGCTGTGTGGAGGACTTTTAGCAGCAGTGGCAGGTTCCCTTGATTGCTTTGGTTACATGTTACATTTCATTTTTCTAGTTAATATAAATTTTACTACAACATTTAGACAATTATTCTATCACCTGATGATCCCTTCCAACTCGGGAGGGGAATCGAGAAAAACCAAGGAAACCTGAGGGTTGAAATATAAACAGATTTAATAGAATAAGACTAGATTATTAACATTAATAACACTAAAGAACCAATATTGATCTAGATACCAATATAAAATATACAAGGATTATACTCAGCCAATTATATCAGCAGGAAGCTGTGCACTCCCAGCAGCAGACAGCAAATGTCAGACACTGCGAATGCAATGGCTTCAGGAGGAAGGGAAGGCCTCAGGGGTCCAGCACCAGGGCAAGAAGTTCTCAGGATCGCAGCCATCACAGAAGAGCGAGAACTTCACAGCAAACTTTCTAATTTATATTGAGTTTGACGTTCATGGTATGAAATAATCCTGTTGGCCAGCCTGGGTCAAGTGCCCAGGCCTTGCTCCTCCTCATCCCTGCACCTGGCAAGACTCAAAAACACTGAGACCTTGAAACCCACATTCCACAGCTGGCTATAAAGTAAATATTTTCATGAATTCAGACACTAGAGTTTTCCAAAAGTGGAGTTTTCCCAAGCATTAGAAGAGAAATTAGTCCTGTGTCCCTCAAACCAGGACAGTTCATCACTCAGCACCAGGTCTGTTTACCAGAAGTGGCCTCTGAGCACTTGTATTCCCGGACTGTTACTAGACAGTGCTACAGCATTTGTTATCTCTTCAGCAAACTCCACTCCCTTAAGGGGAGTCGTTCAGTCTCTGGCATTCCTGTTTCCAGCCAATTTAATGCCTTCTGCAGGTATGTTGTCTGAAAAGTCGTTATCCATTACCCGGTGTGCAATAACCAATCTCACACGCCAGGGTGAAACATTAATTATTTATTTCAGAGTTGCGCAAAGCTGGGTGCTCGGTAGTTTCCCACAAATCAAGCACACCTATCAGGACTCTCCACACGATTTTTATACACCTTTTACATCATTATCATATTAGTACCTCCTACCTATGTTTGATTGGTTAGTAATTTACATACAGGTACACAATCAAGTTATAGCTACCATGCATGCTTAGGGGAAGGGTCTTCACCTGGGCGAGGGTCTTCTTGACCTATGGGCGTGATCTTTAGTATTATAATGAAGGTGGTTCAGCTTAGGACACTAAGAATTTTCACTTTCCTGCCAAGTTGGCTAAACTTCTCAAAACATGCAGATTAGTACCATCTTCAAGGTCCATATGCTCGTAGGTTCCAGGATGTGCCTCCTCAAGAATGATAACAATACTTACTTTCCTTGATTAGGACTTCTTCCATTAACTCATCCTTGACAGATTCAAGGATAGAATACTCATTATCCATGAGTATACATATGGCCTTTCAACACTAGCCACTGATAACCATTTCAAGGATATACCAAAGCTGGTAACAGGTAGGTCTTCTTGCCCTCCATGCCAGATCATTCCTTTTTCACAAATTTCCATTGCTGAGCAGTTACAATTTGAATTTCCCCTTCGTTCCCCCCTTTCATATTAGTTATTACTCACACACATTCATCACTGGAAGTCTTTCAAATTCCTTCTTATGCTTAGAATCATAGAATATCTGAAGTTGGAAGGGACCCATAAGGATCATCGAGTCCAACTCCCTGCTCCATATGACTAAGAGCGTCATCCAGACGCTCCTTGAACTCTGACAGGCTTGGTGCTGTGACCACTTCCCTGGGGAGCCTGTTCCAGTAACCGACCACCCTCTCAGTGAAGAACCTTTTCCTAATGTCCAATCTGAACTTCCCCTGACGCAGCTTTAAGCCATTCCATCACATCCTATTGCTGGTCACCAAAGATCAGCACCTCCCCCTCCGCTGCCCCCATTGAGGAAGTTGTAGACTGCCATGAGGTCACCCCTCAGCCTTCTCTAATCCGAACAAAGCCAGTGACCTCATAAGTCTTGCCCTCGAGACCTTTCACTATCTTGATCGCCCTCCCCTGGGCACACTCTAATAGTTTGATGTCCTTCTTATATTGAGGCACCCAAAACTGCACACAGTACTCGAGGTGGGGCCACACCAGTGCAGTGTAGAGTGGGACAATCACCTCCCTCAACCAGCTAGCTATGCTGTGCTTGTTGCACCCCAGGACACGGTTGGCCCTTTTTGGCTGCCAGGGCACACTGCTAACTCATATTCAGCTTGCCATCAACCCAGACCCCCAGATCTCTTTCCATGGGGCTGCTCTCCAGCCTCTTGTCCCCCAGTTTGTACGTATAACCAGGATTACCCCGTCCCAGGTGGAGAATCCAGCACTCGCTCTTGTTAAATTTCATACGGTTGGTGATTGCCCAGCTCTCCAGTCTATCCAGATCTCTCTGTAAGGCCTCTCTACCCTCGAGGGAGGCCACAAATCCTCTGATATAAAAATAACACTGATATAAGAGCGTACAAACACGATTACATGATTACACGATCACCAACTGGACCAGAGATGCCCCAGCCTGCTCCCAAACATCGCTCCCAAGCAGCAACACCCACCGCCCCCCCCACCCCCTACCCCCCCACCGTAGCTCCCTGCTACAGACTGGGCATGGCTCACATGGGATGGAATATCTGTGTCCCTGCCAGAGCCTAGGGAGAATTAACCCTATCCCCACCGGAACGAGGACAAGTATCATTGGGAAACTTAATGTTTTTTTGGGGGGTGAGGTTGGGTTTTGTGAGAAATAAGTTCCGGTCCGAATGAAATAGGCTCAGGCAGAATCCTCTGTGAAGCACACTTTTATTCACGTTCTTGCAAGAGCGGGTGACCTAGCAAGTAGGCACACTTCCAGGTCTTGAAACACACCTTTTTATTCCCCAATCCCGGCTGAATTTTTCCCTCCCCTGTTTCCCATTGGTTAGGTACTCCAGGGTTCACAGTCTGTCCGAGGCGCCTAAAATTCTTCCCGCATGTCCTGCCTCTGTTTACTTCTCCTTATGCTACACCTAAAGGGATTATCTGACTAGTTTCTTTCTTTCCTTTTTGGTAAAAGATTGCTCAATGTCATTAGCCCTGGTTAAATGTTTGACTCCCCTTCTAGACACTAATCCGGTAGGAATCAGTTTGTCCTTTTGTCTGTGTGATAAGAGATGTTCTACAAGCCTTTGCTGGAGCCTCTTTGTCTTAGTCATTCCCTTATCATGTCACCTCTGATGGAAACGGCTTTTCTCCTCTGCAAAAGCAATACTGGCCTTTCTTACATGGGCAAAGAGAAAGTACACCTTATATACATAAGTAAAACAAAAAAATTATTGTTAGTGTAATTCAGATCTTGAGAGTCTAATCATAATGAGTCTGGATCTAATTGTTACAGGAAAAGAAAGAATAATGATGTACTTAAAATTGTAACACACACACTTCTTCCTTTCCTTGGTGTTATGCTCACTCTTTCACTGCTCTTCTGGGTCCTAAAGTCAATGGTTTCATTCTGGTGGTGGGGTGCTTATGGTGAGTTGTTAGCATCTGTAGTCCATGGCCAGGAGAAATATGATGTTCATGTTGATGGTTTCTTTGTTTTTTTTCTTCCTCACTCTAGGATTTACTTGGGGTCATGTTTATATGTTTGCTAATACACTTTTCCACCTTTCTCTTTGTTGGTGAATGAAACATGCAAGTAACCTTCATGTGTAGCAGCTGACCACACCCCTGTCTTTACTGCATATCTGTTAACAAAATTACAAATGCTTGAAGTGTAAGTTATTAGCCACACAACTCCTTTTATTGCTTTACTGTATTATCACTGATAGTTTTACAGGGACTAAAGCCTAGGAAAAGAACAATTCAAGATAGTTTCTGAAAGCTTTCCTGCCCCCCATCCCCCAAAACAAATAATACTTTGTGAACTTTCATGCATAACACCCCCTCCCTCCAAAAAAGAAAAAAAAAGAAAAAAAATTAAGACAGTCACCTGTTTGGTAGTTATGCTTGCTTTCCCTTTAACGCCTTAAATGCTTATACTCAGAAATCTCACTTTGTCGGTGCTGATGTAAAATTCTGCCACAGCCCAAATTAAATAAAAATAGTTTGCAAAAGGTAAATAAAAAAGCTGTTAATCAAGTACTTTGACAATCAGAGGAAGCTGTATTACTGTTTGAGTGTTACAGAGAGAGATCAGTTTTTGTATGCTTGCAACAGAAACAAAGTAATACAAAAGCTGAAAACTTGCATATACCAAATTTGCAAGTAGAAGGTCTTTCAACAAGGAAGAACACTTTTAAAACTTGAGATAAAATCGCTGTTTTGCTCCTTCCACCTTTCCATTTCAAGGCACACACTTACATAGGCACAATCCCACTTTGCACTGGATCAGTTTACACTGAAGTTAAAAATTCACTAGCTACCCTTATGTTGATGAATGAGATGATGTTCGCGTTAAAGCTGAGCAGTGAAATGGTTGTCAAAATAGTTTGTGTAGGCTCAGTTTAAACTTGAGTTTCAAAAAGAAAGTCATCCTTCTATTTAAACTCCAAAGATAATTTAGAACCCCAAGAAACTGAAAGTTTAGTTCTTAACCCTCTGTAGTTTATCAAGCAAGAGAAGTAGCTTTCATTGGCCCCTTCTTGACTTCCATATTATACAATGTGTACAGTGAAAAATTTGATCACTGGGAGTATTAAGAAACATCAGAAATGATAGAATAAGCTACTAGACCAATATACAAATATTTTTTTACTTTGCATTTGTCTAGTTATTCCACTGTGGGTAAATTTATCCACCAGCATATAAGTACTTTAATTTGTTTAGAAGTATATTCAATTGCATCAAGATTTAGATGTATTGCCATTTACCCCATAAATTGAAGGCCGTTAATAAAACTAATTACCTTTCACACTAAGCAGCCACTAACAATATCACCCATCTCCCTACTGAAATGTAACTGCTGCTTTGAATTCTCTCCAAGTTTCATGGTACTTCATGTTATTCACAAAAAGTTCCATAAATTAATCTGTTCCCAGAGACTAAGTGACCTCAAATATACAAATACCCAAGTGAATAGAGAGACTTCAAAGGAAGGTAATGTTTTTCATAACAGCTTTAGCAAGAATTCATACGTTGCATTGATTATGCCCCAGGACAGGACAGAACGATGGTAATTCAGATGGACTCCTCTGAAAAGATGCATCAATTTTTTATCACGTTCTAGCCAGATTGTCACAAAAACTTTTGAAAAAGACTGAAATTCACCACCAATTTGAGATTGCATGCGAGCTTTTACAACATTCATTGGGAAAAATAAGGATCCCAGCATGGCACCCAACAGCCCTCCGCAGATAAAGTCATTGACCAAGTGAGTGCTATAAGAAGTTGCTTCAGGCAGACATTGTTTGATAGGTCCTCGTAGACCAAAGAAGAGGATGTTACTGCTTCCATTCCGGAGCAGAATAGGCACCAAACCCCGATAATATTCTCTAATCCCATAGACTTTTAGTACCTTGAAAGCCTGGTAAGTGTTTGTAAATTTGTCATGATGTTTGTAGTCCTGAAGCAAAGTCTGGACTCGTTCAAAAGGCGTAAGAAGGGCTTCCATGGTCCCTGCAAGCACTGCTGCCATGCTGCAAGTTAGAAGTTCAGGTGCACTTGTGTGACTATGGAGCAAGGAGGAGAAATCTTCATACAAGCCAAACATTAGAGCCAGGGTGGTCGTTTTTTGCATTAATGGAGGAAGGATTCCACGATAGAGATTTCGAATTCCATCTTTCTGCAGCTGATGTACCGCATCCTTTGTTTTCAGGCCATACAATTGTTGTCGAAAGAGGACCTTCTGGATGGGAAAGGTGACTGCTATATTGGTGAAGGCTGCACAATAGCCACAAAGATAATGTTTACCAGAGCTACCCTTTATGTGATGGCTGATATCTTGCTTTGAATTTGTTGGGACACAATCTTGTGAATCCATCTTTTTTTTCCCCTTAATATATATCTTAGATTTCTTTTCCTATGTCAAAAAAAGAAAAGAATGTGACCAAAATGGCATTTGACAGCTTTTTTAGTTCACACACATCATGTGCACACTGTTCAACATCACACTGTTCAACATTTTACATCCTGAAGGAACTTCATTAAATTCAGTGGAACACTGTGACAAATGCTCCATCTGATAGATGACACAAAATCCACAATTTTCTACAACAGATCCAAGGACCTGAAAAACTAGCCATTTTTTCCCTCCCTTTATGTTTTGCTGATTAAAACCAAACTAAATTATAACAAATAGACATATGAACCTGCCCAGTGCCACATTACAGCTGAAAATGTCAGGGAGAAATAGTAAGTTTACACATTATGTTGCCAGTACAGTATGTCAAGGAATTCAAATGCCGAATGTTCTGTTCTAACACTAGCAAGATATGATACAAATTACCAAGGTTTTGGAAAACACACACACTACACACACCTTAGCCTTACAAATTCTGATGATTCCTGCCTGTATTTCCCTGTGGCAGACAAATAAGAATTTTAATGATCAGCATTAGTTTACTATAGATAAGTAAAAGAATATAGAAAAGCTAAAGAATACATTGAGCTCTGCTAGAGCTAAGATCCTGAAGGACACAGTGAACAGAGTTTCATTAAATAACACATAGAATTAGTCCTTAATAGGTGATACATGATGTGCCACTGTTGCATAATATTGCGCTCTTTAATGTTTGCCAAGGAACAGCACCATAGAAGTGATTTACAAAGATGAAGCATTTATCCTGATATGAAGTTATGGCAGTAGTAATTCACATTGGGGAGCTTGTACCACTTCATCTATACTATTATATATTGTTCCTAGGATCAACTTAGTTCTATCTGCATATAGTAAAATAGCCACAACCACAACAAAGCTACAGTCTTATCTGGCACCCCACTTTTATATTAAGAGTTATACCAACTTCACTACTGCAGTGGGCAAGAGTGTCACTCAATAATAAAACACTGAGGATTCATAGGACTTTTGACATCTAGCCATCAGTTGTGTTGGCAATAGCAACCTGTGGCCAATATCACTTCTGATTTCTTTTGAGGAAAAAAAAGATCTAACTCAGTTTTATAAGTTATATATTTCTTTCTATGGAGTAGCTGGATTTATGAAGTAAGGAGCAGTTTAAAAATATAGCATTACCTTAATAATCCTCATGTGGTTTAAATAAGTTCTCATGCTCATGACTGAGAACTTAAAATGATCATGCAATGCAATTTTTCTCAGAAGTGTTTATGACAGACCCTTTGCTTTCAGCCGTAATTTCACAGGGTCTAGCTGTGTCACTGTGCTGGTTTTGGCTGGGATAGAGTTAATTTTCTTCATTGTAGCTTGTATGGGGCTATGTTTTGGATTTGTGACCAAAACACTGTTGCTAATACAGGGATGTTTTAGTTACAGCTGAGCAGGGCTTACACAGAGTCAAGGCCTTTTCTGCTGCTCACCCCACCCCGTCAGTGAGTAGGCTGGGGGTGCACAAGAAGTTGGGAGGGGACACAGCCGGGACAGCTGACCCCAACTGACCAAAGGGATATTCCATATCGTATGACATCATGCTCAGCATATAAAGCTGGGGGAAGAAGAAGGAAGGGGGGACATCTGGAGTTATGGCATTTGTTTTCTCAAGTAACCATTACACATGAGACCCCACCTGCAGTCCTGCGTCCAGCTCTGGAGTCCTCAGCACAAGAAGGACATGGACCTGTTGGAGCAGGTCCAGAGGAGGGCCACAAGGATGATCCAAGGGCTGGAGCACCTCTGCTAGGAGGACAGGCTGAGAGAGTTGGGGTTGTTCAGCCTGGTCCAGGGAGACCTTATTGTGGCCTTTCTGTATCTGAAGGGAGCCTATAGGAGAGATGGGGAGGGGCTGTTTACAAGGGCATGTAGGGATAGGACGAGGGGTAATGGCTTCAAACTGGAAGAGGGTAGATTTAGATGAGATATTAGGAAGAAATTCTTTCCTGTGAGGGTGGTGAGGCACTGGAACAGGCTGCCCAGGGAAGCTGTGGCTGCCCCATCCTTGGAAGCATTCAAGGCCAGGCTGGATGGGGCTTGGAGCAGCCTGGTCTAGTGGGAGGTGTCCCTGCCCAGGGCAGGGGGGTTGGAACTAGATGATCTTTAAGGTCCCTTCCAACCTAAACCATTCTATGATTCTGTGATGGAGCCCTGCTTTCCTGGAGATGGCTGAACACCTGCCTGCCAATGGGAAGTAGTGAATTAATTTCTTGTTTTGCTTTGCTTGCATGTGTGGCTTTTGCTTTAGTTATTAAACTGTCTTTATCTCAACCCACAAGTTTTCTCACTTTTACTCTTCTGATTGTCTCCCCCATCCCACTGGGTGGGGGAGTGAGCGAGCAGCTGTGTGGTGCTTAGTTGGTGGCTGGGGTTAAACCACGACAGTCCTTTTTGGTGCCCAATGTGGGGCTCAAAGGGTTCGAGATAATGACAGATTTGATTGGAATGTGCTAGATCACATTTATAGCTATTACTGCTGTTTAGCTATTAATTGGCAGGCTCCTGTGCTTGCCATGGGGCTTGCTTGCCTTACTGGAGATTAGAGACTAGTGCTTGTTGGTGGCTGCTTTTTGCTTTTGTTGCTTACTGTACTGCTTATCATCTTACTCTGCTGTGCCTGGGAACATTTTGATAACAGCAGTAGTGATGCATCTGGGCTAGCGGATGTGCAGATGGCCAGGGCATTGCTGCTGGTTTTGTGCTGCTGTACTGGACAGGATGGAACTCCAGTGTGAACTCGAATTGAAGGGACTGTGGATGAGTCCACGCAGGAGCAGATGCCCCGAAGCATCCCTGGCCGTGGATAAGTCCATGCCAGAGCAGGTATATCTCAAAGCCTCTGTGGCTGTGGTTATGTCTGTGCCGCAGCAGGTATACCTCTGAAGGGATTGTGGCCCAAAGATAAGTCCATGCTGGAGAAGGTACACCTCGAAGCATCAGTGGCTGTGCATGAGGTCATGCTGGAACACCTCAAATGTGTGGCCCATGACAGAGCCAGTATGTCCCTGGAGGGACTGCAGCCATGGATAAGGCCATGTTGGAGCAGGTTCACTCCTGAAGGGACTGTGGCTGTGGGTAAGGCCACGCTGAAGCAGGTATATCTCTGAAGGCATTGTGGCCCACGGATAAGGCCACGCTGGAACAGGTGCACCTCAAAGCAACTGTGGCTGTGGATAAGTCAGGTATACCCCTGAAGAGACTGTGGCTCATAGATAAGGCTCCATTTGGAGCAGGTGCATCCCTAAGGGACTGCAGTCGGTGGCTAAGTCCAAGCTGGAGCAGGGGCAAGGGGAGGAGTTCATTGTGATGTTAAACCCTATGGTCTGGTCCAAAGGGACCAGGGATGGAGACTAATGGAAATGCCTTTAAATTGTTGTAACCCTGGATTTCAGTTGCATGTTATAGGAATTACTATAGCAGGAACCATCCAAAACAATGGAGAACAAGCCTTACAAGGAGCAGTGCAAGTGCAGCAGTGACCTGACCTGAGCTGCCTTTGGTGCTCAATAACTGCATGCAACACACCACCTCTCCTGTCCTGAGTGACCACCATAAGAGATGGAGCCCAAAGTTATGGACTAAATGAACTCAATGGACATTTTGTGGACATTTTACAGACATTTTAAAAGGGGTGCTCCATAGACCACAAGTGGTGGAGTACATGAGCTGCTTCCCAATTAAAATTTATTACAAGGGAATCAGTTCTCATAAAGTAATAAAATCTTTGGATCACCTGTATTCCCAATATGCACAAATTTCTGCAGCCATTACAATAGCCAATTTCTGTGCAGAAGTCTGCCCCCCCCCCCCCCCCCCCCCCCGGTTTCAGAACACACTACAAGGGGACATAGGCGATTCTCTTTTTGACAGGTAACAATAAGATCAGAACAAATCATCAGGAGTAGTCATCATGGATTCAGCAAGGGGAAGTCATGCTTGACCAACTTGATAAACTTCTACGATGAAATGACTGGCCTGGTAGATGAGGGGAGAACAGTGGACTTTGACTATGTAGACTTCAGTAGGGCTTTTGACACCATATCCCATAAGATTCTCATAGGGAAGATGTTGAAGTATGGGCTGTATGAGCAGACAGTGAGGTGGAATGAAAACTGGCTAAATGGCCAGGCCCAGAGGGTGGTGATCAGTGAAACAAAGACTAGTTGAAGGTCAGTAACTAGTGGTGTACCCCAGGGGTCAATACTGAGACTGATCTTGTTCAGCATCTTCATTAATGACCTGGATGACTCGGCAATGTGTACCCTCAGAAAGCTTGCAGATGACCCAAAAGTGGGAGGAGTGGCTGATATACCATCGTGCTGCCATCTAGAGGGACCTCAACAGGCTGGAGAAATGGGCTGACAGGAACCTCATGCAGTTCAACAAGAAGTGTCACGCCCTGCACTTGGGAAGGAACAACCCCAGGCACCAGTACAGGATGAGGGATGACCAGATGGAATGCAATTCTGCAGAGAAGACCCTGAGGGGTCCTAGTGGACATCAAGTTGAACATTGACAGGGCTTTAAACTAGATGTGAAGGGGGATGGGGATGGTAATATTAGGCTTGTCTGTGACAAGTGGTGAGACATCACATCAGGGTTAGAGGGATGGGGCGCTAGGAAGGGCCTTCAACCTGTTGCCCTGAGGCATGCTGGGGATGCTACTTCATAGCCAAAGTCTTACGGAGATGAGACAGGGGCTCCTGAGGTAGTCCAAGTCAGCAGGGAAACACCCGTGAAACACCCCAAGGGGTGCTCCTCTAAGAAGGCATCACAGCCAACAGCCTGGCTGAGGTGCCTCTACACGAATGCACGCAGCATGAGCAACAAACAGGAGGAGTTGGAAGCTACTGTGCTACTGGAAAGCTACGACATAGTGGCCATTACTGAAACCTGGTGGGACGAATCCTATGACTGGAATGTGGCTATCAATGGCTACAGGCTGTTCAGAAGGGACGGGCGAGGAAGGAGGGGCAGAGGTGTTGCCCTCTATGTTAAGGAAGGGATAGAGTGTGACGAGACGTCCCTAAAGAACAGCCAAGAGGAAGTCGAAAGCTTATGGGTAGGAATTAGAGGCCGAGGCAACATGGGGAACCTTGTGGTTGGTGTGTACTACAGGCCGCCTGATCAAGGGGAACCTACTGATGAAGCCTTCTTCCTCCAGCTACCTGAGGCATCGTCGTGCTCGAAGGCTCTCGTCCTGCTGGGGGATTTCAACCACCCCGACATCTGCTGGAAAAGCAACATGGCAAGCTGTACACAATCCAGGTTCCTGGAGTGCCTCGATGATAACTTCCTAAGACAGGAAATAGACAGCCCTACCCGAGGGGATGCCATACTGGACCTCATAGTCACCAATGCCAGTGAGGTCATCAGGGATGTCAAGATTGGAGGCAGCCTGGGCTGCAATGACCACGTACTGGTGGAGTTCACGGTCCGGAGAGATATGTGCCAGACGAGGAGCCTAATCAGGACCCTGAATTTTAGGAAAGCAAACCTCCGGCTCTTCAAGGAGTTAGTCAATAGGACCCCCTGGAAAATGGTCCTCAGGGACAAGGGGGCAGAACAGAGCTGGCAGATCTTCAAGGATGCTTTCCATAGAGCACAAGAGCTCTCTCGATCCCCAGGTGTAAGAAATCAAGCAAGAAAGGGAGGAGACCAGCATGGCTGAGCTGGGACCTGCTGGTCAAACTAAAAGGCAAGAAGGAACTGCACAGGCAGTTCGAGCAGCATTGGGTGTCCTGGGAAGAGTATAGGGATGCTGCCCAGGTATGTAGGGACGAGGTCAGGAAGGCCAAGGAGCGGATGGAGCTGAACTTGGCAAGGGATGCTAAGAATAACAAGAAGGGCTTCTACAGGGATGTCAGCCAGAAAAGGAAGGTCAAAGAAAGCATATCCCCCCTGATGAGCAAGAATGGCAAACTGGTAACAACAGACGAGGAGAAGGCTGAGGTTCTGAATGATTTTTTTGCCTTGGTCTTTACTGCCAGCCTCTCTCCTCACACCTCCCGAGTTCAAGGACCACAAGGCGGGGACCTGGGGGAAAAAGTCCCTCCCACTGTAAGTGAAGTCAAGGTTCGTGACCACCTGAGGAACCTGAACACACAGAAGTCTATGGGACCTGATGAGAGGCACCCCAGAGTCCTGAGGGCATTGGCTGATGTAGTTGCCAAGCCACTCTCCATGATATTTGAAAAGTCGTGGCAGTCAGGTGAAGCCCCTGGTGACTGGAAAAAGGGAAACATTGCAGCCATTTTTAAAAAGGGTAGAAAGGAGGACCCTGGGAACTACCGCCCTGTCAGCCTCACTCACCTCTGTGCCTGGGAAGATCATGGAACAGATCCTCCTAGAAGCTATGCTAAGGCACATGGAGGACAGGGATGGGATTCGAGACAGCCAGCATGGCTTCACCAGGGGCAAGTCCTGCCTGGCCAACCTGGTGGCTTTCTACAATGGAGTGACTGCATCAGTGGACAAGGGGAGAGCTATGGATGTCATCTATCTGGACTTCTGCAAGGCCTTTGACATGGTCCCCCAAAACATCCTTCTCTCTTAAGTTGGAGAGATACGGATTTGATGGGTGGACTGTTCGGTGGATGAGGAATTGGTAGGATGGTTGCATCCAGAGGGTGGTGGTCAATGGCTTGATGTCAAGATGGAGATTGGTGACAAGTGGTGTCCCTCAGGGATCTGTATTGGGACCGGTGCTGTTCAACATCTTCGTCAATGACATAGACAGTGGGATCGAGTGCACCCTCAGCAAGCTTGCCAACGACACCAAGCTGAGTGGTGCGGTTGACATGCCTGAGGGAAGGGATGCCATCCAGAGGGACCTGGACAAGCTCAAGAAGCGGGCCCTTGTGAACCTCATGAGGTTCAACAAGGCCAAGCACAAGGTCCTGCACAAGGGTCGGGGCAATCCCTGGTATCAATACAGGCTGGGGGATGATGTGATAGAGAGCAGCCCTGCGGAAAAGGACTTGGGGGTACTGGTGGGTGAAAAGCAGGACATGAGCCAACAATGTGCGCTTGCAGCCCAGAAAGCCAACTGTATCCTGGGCTGCATCAGAAGAAGTGTGGCCATCAGGTCAGGGGAGGTGATTCTCCCCCTCTACTCTGCTCTCATGAGACCCCACCTGGAGTACTGCGTCCAGCTCTGGAGTCCTCAGCACAGGAAGGACATGGACCTGTTGGAGTGGGTCCAGTGGAGGGCCACAAAGATGATCCAAGGGCTGGAGCCCCTCTCCTATGAGGACAGGCTGAGAGAGTTGGGGTTGTTCAGCCTGGAGAAGAGAAGGCTCCAGGGAGACCTTATAGCAGCCTTCCAGTACCTGAAGGGGGCCTACAGGGAAGCTGGGGAGGGGCTGTTTGCAAGGGCATGTAGTGATAGGACGAGGGGCAATGGGTTTAAACTAGAGCAGGGCAGGTTTAGATTAGACATTAGGAAGAAGTTCTTTACAATGAGGGTGGGGAGGCACTGGCCCAGGTTGCCCAGAGAGGTGGTGGAGGCCCCAGCCCTGGAGACATTCAAGGCCAGGCTGGATGAGGCTCTGAGCAACCTGCTCTAGTTGAAGATGTCCCTGCTGACTGCAAGGGGGTTGGACTAGATGACCTTTTAAGGTCCCTTCCAACCCAACACAGTCTATGATTCTATGAGCCAGCAATGTGCCCTTGCAACAAAGAATATCATTATTCTGGGCTGCATGAGGAGGAGTGTTGCCAGCAGGTCAAGGGAGGTGATCACTCCACTTTATTCAACACTGTTAAGGCCACACCTGGAGTACTCTGTCCAGTTCTGGGCTCCCCCAGTACAAGATTATACTGGGTTTGGCTGGTATAGAGTTAATTTTCTTCATAGTAGCTGGTATGGTGCTATGTTTTGGATTTGTGCTGAAAACAATGTTAATAATGCAGTGATGTTTTAGTTACAGCTGAGCAGTGCTTACAGTGTCAAGGCCTTTTCTGCTTCTCACACTACCTCGCCAGTGAGTAGGCTGGGGGTGCACAAGAAATTGGGAGGGGACACAGCTGGGACAGCTGACTCCAACTGACCAAAGGGTTATTCCATACCATATGACATCGTGCTCAGCAATAAAACCTAGGGGAGGAGTTTGCTGGGGCGGCCATTGCTCAGGAACCAGCTAGGTGTCGGTTGTCTGGTGGTGAGCAATTGTTGGGTTTTTTCATCACTTGTTTTCCTTGGGTATGCTTTTCTTTGTTTGTTTTTCTTTTTTCTTATTAAACTGTCTTATATGAACCCACAAGTTTTCACAGTTTTACCCTTCCAATTCTTTCCCCCATCCCACTGGGACAGGGAAGCGAGCGAGTGGCTGTGTGGTGCCTAGTGGGGTTAAACCATGACAGTCCATTTCCGGGCCAATGCATAACTCAAAGGGTTTGAGATAACAACAGATTTGACCGGAGTGTATTGGAGGGAACTTATTATATCTGTTTAACAGTTGCTGGTCGTGATGTTGACTTATCTGTTCTTGACTTTGGTTTATCAGATCCACACAATGCTCGCTTTTTTTGCTGTACATCAAATTTGAGAGCTTGTTAAAGGCTGGTTTTAGCTTTTGCAGTTTGCTGTGCTTGGTGGTGTTTTGCCTGGGAGAATTATGATAAAAGCACTGGCCTTGAGCCTAATCTGGTATTTGGGCCCTCCATTAATGCCTTCCCTGTACTTTGGGAACCATCTCATGGAGACAATTAACAATTATACTTTTTCCCTTTTCACCTCTGAGAGGCATTCGGTGGAGGAAACACAGAATGGCACCTTCCCCTTCTCCTGTGGGGTAGATGTTTTCTCCCTTGTTACAATAACTCTTCAGTATCTCAAACATCCTTGGGTAACCAAAATACTCATATCAATACTTCTCAAGAATATTTTTTTTGCTTTTTCTAAGGTTAACCAACTATTTAGGAATATCACCCAGGGATATGCCTCGAGATAGTGTGGTTATGGGTGACAAGGCGTGTGGGAGAATATGGGCAGGTACCTAGAACGGTTGTCACCGATGGTCTGTAACTTCACTCCTGAACAAGTGCAAGGTCCTGATGAAGTGTTAGAATGTTTGAAAAAAAGATGCCCTGGCCCTGGCTATGCCAAAGAGACACAACTTCTCGCACTGTGCTGAGGCCTGGCCTACGCCTACCAAGCACTATTCATCACTATTCAGCACCCTCAAGGAGAAGAGAGGGCCTCTGGTTCTGAAGACATACAAACAGACACTGTGGCTAAACCAGAGACCCAGCCCTCAACTATATCTTTTGCCCGGATAGTCAAGAAGAAACAATGGAAGCGGAGGTCAACTTGTTTAGTAAGGGAAGAAGAAGCTTCTCCTAAGAGGGAGTAGGAGAGAGAATCAGAAGAGGCAGCCTGTTCTGCAGGGCAGTCACAATAACAGGAGAGGGAAGAGACTGAAAGCATAAACAAGTCAGAAACCACCTGATCCCTATCCTTGAGTGAGCTGCAAGATATGCAAAAAGATTTCAGTGATCAACCAGGCAAGCAAATTATCATCTGGTTGCTCTGATGCTGGGATATTGGGGCCAATAGTCAGGAAATAGAGGGTAAGGAAGCCTGGCAGCTGTGATTCCTTGCTAGGAATAAGGCCATTGACAAAGGAATTGGAAAAGGGGCAACAGTCCTCAGCCTCTAGAGGTGCCTCCTGTTGAGCGTGAAGGAAAGATATCCCTTCAAGGAAGATCTTGTAAATTACCAAGGCAAGTGGACCACCACTGAGGGAGGTATCCAGTATCTGAGGGAATTAGCTGTGGTGGAGGTGATCTATAGCAACCAGGTCAATAACCAGGCATCCAAAGACCCAGATGAAATCCGGTGCATGTGGTCCATGGTGGCGAAAGTTTGTACAAAGTGCACCGACATCATATGCCAGCACCCTGGTGATAATGAGCTGGACAGACACAGAGGCACCAACTGTGGCTGGATTGGCCAGCCAACTCCAGTGATTCAAAGAGAATCTCTCTTCCTCCCTATGGGCCTGCGTCTCAGCTGTGGAGAGACTGTTCCAACAGTTACAGCAATTCAAAGGGAATATGTCTTCTTCCTCGCCCATACTGACAAATAGCTATTAAGAGCCATACTTTTTCTGCTCAAGGGAGAGTGTACCGGTGATGCACACTACATACCACCCTGTGGTTCTATCTGCGCAACCACAGGAGGACATGAGGAAGTGGGATGGTAAACCTACCTCGAAACTAGAAGCTTGAGTATGGGAATCACAAGAAAAAAACAACAGTCAAACGTCATTCATCCAGGAAATTTACTGCTCGAGTTTCTATAGAGCAGAATAGAAGGGAAGATCTTACTTCTGAACCTAATAAAGGGACTTCTGGTTTGCAGTTACAAAAATCAAGTAATGATTACTCTGTCCAGGAATAAAAGGGCCCTGCCCCCAGCCAGGCAGAGGAAAGGGATGACTGGATGGTGTGGGTTCGATGGCCTGGCACATCAGACCAGGAGTATAAGGCTCTGGTGGGCACCAGTGCACAGTGTACCCTAATGCCATCAGGATACAAAGGGGCAGAACCCATCTGTATTTCTGGAGCGACAGGGGGATCCCAACAGTTCTCTGTGTTGTAGGCTGAGGTGAGCCTAACTGGGAATGAGTGGCACCCTATTGTGACTTGCCCAGAGGCCCCGTGTATCCTTGGCATAGACTATCTTAGGAGAGGGTACTTCAAGGACCCAAAGGGGTATCAGTGGACTTTTGATATAGCTGCCTTGAGTACAGAGAAGATTAAACAGCTGTCTTGCTTGTCTGGTCTCTCAGAGGATCCTTCTGTTGTGGGGTTGCTGAAGGTCAAAGAACAGCAGGTGCCAATTGCTACAATGACAGTACACCAGTGACAATATTGCACCAACTGAGACTCTGATTCCCATCCATAAGCTGATTTGATGACTGGAGAGCCAAGGAGCGATCAGCAAGACTCACTCACCCTTTAACAGTCCCATATGGCTGGTGCAAAAATCTAATGGAGAGTGGAGGCTAACTGTAGACTATCGTGGCCTGAATGAAGTCACGCCACCGCTGAGCGCTGCCGTGCCGGACATGCTAGAGTTCCAATATGAATTGGAGTCAAAGACAGCCAAGTGGTATGCCACAATTGATATCGCTAATGCGTTTTTCTCAGTCCCTTTGGCAGCAGAGTGCAGGCCACAGTTTGCTTTCATGTGGAGGGGTATCCAATACAACTGGCATCGACTGCCCCAGGGGTGGAAACACAGCCCCACCATTTGCCATGGGCTGATCCAGACTGCACTGGAACAAGAAGCAGCCCCTGAACACCTGCAATATATCAATGACATCATTGTGTGGGGCAACAGAGAGGCAGAAGTGTTTGAGAAAGGGAGAAGAATAATCCAGATTCTTCTGAAAGCTGTTTTTGCCATAAAACGAAGTAAGGTCAAAGGACCTGCACAGGACATCCAGATTTTAGGAATAAAATGGAAAGATGGACATCATCATATACCTATGGATGTGATCAATTAAATAACAACTACATCTCCACCAACTAACAAAAAAGAAACACAAGCTTTCTTAGGTGTAGTGTTTTTTTGGAGAATGCATATTCCAGGTTAGAGTCTGATCGTAAGCCCTCTCTGTTGAATGACCTGGAAGAAGAACGGTTTTGAATAGAGCCCTGAGCAGTGACAGACAATTGAACAAATTAAATGGGGGAGAGTTTGTGTGATACTCCTTGGGCCAGTCCAGACAGGACAAGATGTGAAAAACCTCCTTTACACTGTAGCCAGGGACCATGGCCCCACCTGGAGCTTCTGGCAGAAAACACCTGGAGACACTCAAGGTCAACCTCTAGGGTTTTAGAGCTGGAGATATAGAGGATCTGAGGCCTGCTACACTCCAATTGAAAAAGAAATATTAGCAGTATATGAAGGGGTTTGAGCTGCTTCAGAAGTAGTTGGTACTGAAGCACAGCTCCTCTTGGCACCATGATTGCCTGTGCTGGGCTGGATGTTCAAAGGGAGGGTCATGTAACTGATGCTACATGGAGTAAGTGGGTTGCACTGATGACCCAACAGGCTCGAATAGGAAACTCCCAGGAAACCCAACTGCCCAGGAATCTTGGAAGTGATCATGGACTGGCCAGAAGGCAGAAACTTCAGAGTGTTACCAGAGGAGGTGACTTGTGCTGAAGAGGCCCCACTGTATAACAAATTAGCAGAAAATGAGAAGCAATATGTCCTTTTTACTGATGGTTGGCTTTAGATGTTGATGAATGATAAAAGTGGTCAGTACTCTATCTCTATACTGATTCATGGATGGTAGCAAATGTCCTGTGGGGGTAGCTACAGCAATGGAAGGAGACCAACTGGCAGCACAGAGGTAAACCCATCTGGGCTGCTGAACTGTGGCAAGATATTGCTGCCTGGGTGGAGAACCTGGTTGTAAAAGTACGTCATGTAGATGCTTACATACCCAAGAGTCATGCCACTGAGGAACATCAAAACAATGAGCAGGTGGACCAGGCTTCTAGAATTCAAGTGGCTCAGGTGTATCTGGACTGGAAACATAAGGGTGAGCTATTTTTAGCTCGATGGGGCCATGACACATCAGGACATTTAGGAAGGGATGCAACATAGAAATGGGCTTGTGATTGAGGAATGGACTTGACTATTGATGCTATTGCACAGGTCATCCATGAATGTCAAATGTGCGCCATAATCAAACAAGCCAAGCAGCTAAAGCCTTTTTGGTACAGAGGACGATGGCTGAAATATCAATATGGGGAGGCCTGGAAGACTGATTACATCACACTACCATGAACCTGCCATGGCAAGAACCACATGCTTACAATAGTGGAAGCGACTACCAGATGGTTAGAAAAATACCCTGTGCCCCGTGCCGCCGCCCAAAACACTATCCTGGGCCTTGAAAAGCAAGTTTTATGGTGACATGGCACCTCTGAAAGAATTGAATCAGACAACAGGACACATTTCCAAAACAACCTCATAGACACCTGAGCATGGCATTGACTGAGTGTATTATGCACCAGCCTCTGGGAAGACGGAACGATACAATGGACTGTTAAAAACTACACTGAGAGCAATGGGTGGTGGGACATTCAAGCACTGGGATACAAATTTAGCAGAAGCCACTTGGCTAGTTAACACTAGAGGACCTACCAATCGACTTGGCCCTGCCCAACTGAAATTCCTATGTACTGTAAATGGAGATAAGGCCCCTGTAGTACACATAAGGAACTGGCTGGGAAAGTCTGGGTTACTCCTTCCTTGGGAAAAGGCAAATTCATTCATGGGATTACTTTTGCTCAAGGACCTGGGTGTACTTGGTGGGTAATGTGGAAGGATGGGGAATTCCGATGTGTACCTCAAGGAGCTTTAATCTTGGGTGAAAATAACCCATGGTTTGAGTTGTATGATGCCATTGCTGTATGATGCCAGTGTTATATGATGCTGTATGTCACCACTGCTGTGGCTGCCATGTGTCAAAGGTATTATAGCAGGACTCACCCAAAGCAATGAAGACAATCTCGTAAGGAACCAGGCAAGTGCAGTGGTGATGCAACTTGAGGTGGCTTCAGTGTGCAACAATCCAACACAACACACCATCTCTCCTTTCCTGAGTGACCCCCATAACAGATGGAGCCCAACGTCATGGACTAAATTAATTCAATGGATATTTTATGGTAACTTTATGAACATTTTAGAGGGCTGTCCCACAGACTAAGGGAATGACCACCCTCTCGGTAAATAAATGTTTCATAATATCTAGTCTGAACCTCCCCTGACACAGCTTTGACCCATTCCCACGTGTCCTATCACTGGGTACCAGGGAGAAGAGCTCAGCACCTCCCTCTCCGCTTCTCCTCCTCAGGAAGCTGTAGAGAGCAATGAGGTTGCCCCTCAGTCTCCTTCTCTCCAAACTAGACAAACCTAGTGTCCTTAGCCGCTCATCTCACAGTTGGACAACTTGTCCAGAAGGATGCTGCGAGGGACAGTATCAAAAGTCTTACTAAAATCCAGAAAAACTACATCAACCACCTTCCCTTCATCCACTAGGTGGGTGATCATATTGTAGAAGGAGATCAAATTAGTTAGGCAGGACTTTCCCTTTGTGAACCCACGTTGACTGTGCCTGATGATTGCATTGTCCTTCAAATGCCTTTCGATAGCACCCAGTATGATATTCTCCATAATTTTTCCAGGTACTGAGGTTACACTAACAGGTCTGTAGTTTCCTGGGTCTTCCCTCACACCCTTCTTGTAAATTGGAATAACGTTGCCTAGCTCTGAGCAGTGGGGACCTCCCCAGACTTTGTTTTGGATTTGTGATGAAAACATTGTTGATAACACACTGATGTTTTAGTTATTGCTGAGCAGTGCTTACACAGCATCAAGGCCTTCTCACGCTGCCTCGCCAGTAAGTAGGCTGGTGGGTGCACAAGAAGTTTGGAGGGTGCAAGAAAACTCTAAGTATTGTTTTTGCAGAGGAACAACTTGGCCAGTCTGCAATGATGTAGCTAGAGAATGATTAACAACACAAAGGCTGATCAAGAGACATGCAAGAATGCTCATCCCTTAGACAAAGGAGAAACCAGTCTATGCCAAAACAGGGAAGAAAGAAACAGGTGAAGTAAGGGGTTTAGGAGGGGTGATGGGGAGAAGTAAACAGAGGCGGAGCGAACGGGAGTAGTTTTAGGCGAATCGGATAGGCTGTAAACCCTGGAGTACCTAGCCAGTGGGGAAACAGGGGAGGGAAACTTCGGCCGGGGATAGGAAATAAAAAGAAGTTACTTCGGGACCTCAGGTGTGCCTACCTGCTAGGTCACTCCTTCTTGCAAGAATGTTTAAATAAAACGTGCTTCGTATCGAGCACTGCCTGAGCCGTGGTTATTGGATAAGGAGCATTTCTCACAATGGGACACAGCTGGGACAGCTGACCCCATCTGACCAAAGGAATATTCCATACCATATGACATCATGCTCAGCAATAAAACTGGGGTGAGGGGGAAGTTTTCTGGGGTTGCCATTGTTCATGAACTGGCTGTGCATCAGTCGGCTGGTGGTGAGCAATTGGGTGGCTTTTTTTCAGTGCTTGTTTTTCTTGGTTTTGCTTTTCTTTGTTTTTTAATTTCTTTTCTTTGTTTGTTTTTTTTTTCTTAGTAAATTGTCTTTATCTCAACCTATAAGTTTTTGCACTTTTACCCTTCCAATTCTCTCCCCCATCGCATTGTGGGGGAAGTGAGCAAGCAACTGTGTGGTGCTTAGCTACCTACTGGGGTTAAACCACAACAGACATGGTTGACATACTAGACATGGACATACTACAAAGAGTTCAACAAAGGGCCACAAAGATGATGAAGAGACTGGAGCATCTCCTATGAGGAAAGGCTGAGAGAGCTGGGACTGTTCAGCCTGGAGAAGAGAAGGCTCAGGGGGAATCTCATCAATGTATATAAAGGGTGCATATAAAGGGAGTGTGCAAAGCAGCCGGAGCGAGGCTCTTTTCAGTAGTGCCCAGTGACAGGAGAAGAAGCAATGGGCAGAAGCCGAAACACAGGTGGTTCCGTGTGAACATCAGGAAACACTTTTTTACTGTGAGGTTGCCCAGAGAGGTTGTGGATATTTGAAAGCTGCCTGGACATGGTCCTGGGTAACCTGCTCTCGGTGGACCTGCTTGAGCAGGGGATGTTGGACCAGATGACCTCCTGAGGTCCCTCCCAACCTCAACCATATTGTGAATCAATGGGCAACTCCCCCAAGCACCTTTCGGCCTGAGGGTAGTAACTGTCATAATGTATTCCATACCCCTAGGGATGCGGGGGAAGAGCCTTTTGGGATTGCACAGGACTTATGGGATCTTTAGGGGAGGAACCAAAAGTGGGGAATGAGAGGGATCTAGGAGACTTGGGGAGGAACAAGTGTGGGGGAAATAGAAGGATAAGGGGATAAAAAAGGCCAGCTGTGTATAAGCAGGTGGCCAGTCAGTATGCTTGTCTGACCATGCCCTGTGCCTGACCAACGCAGCCTGTCTTGTCATTAAATTACATTTCTAACTAGTTTCCTGGATGAAGGGCTCTCAATTCTCTGTGCATGTGCGTATATACAAAGATCTAAGTGCCACCGACTGCAGTGGGGATCACAGGCCATGTGTCCGCGGTGCCAGCAAATGGAGTGAGCAAGTGAGGGTATGTAAGTCAGTGCATGATCACTAGCGACTATCAAATCAGAATAGCCAGCAAGTAGGTGAAGTGGCTTGGGAGCCAGGTATGCGTGTGTCTCTAAGGGTGAGGCACGTGGAGGAATTGGCTATCAGAGGGACCAGGGTGTCCAAGCCAACTGCCAAAGAGACTGTGGGGTCTGGGGATGGAATAAAAGACTCATTTATGTGTGTATGTGTGTGTGTGTTTCTGTGGGAGGCAACTGGGGAGACTGGGGGGATCCAGGGCCCAGCTACTGGGTAGATTGAGTGTCTAAGCCCAGCTACTGGAGGATCGATCCAGTGTGCGCATGTGTGTATTGCTTTTGTGAATGTGTCTAACTGTTTAAAGCTAAACTACATGAATTAGAGATAGTAAGCTACTACATGAATGTTCTTGTTAAGGAACAAAACATCCTAGGCTATTTTAATTTAATTCTCTGAGCAATGTTAGAGTTGAGATCTTACACATGAGCATTTGTAAAGTGCAAAGCTTTGTTCGGGTCATATATATTATGTGCTAGGCACATGGAACATTCAGAAAAATGCATTAATACTTCAGGTTATTAAATATGTGCAATGCAGCTAAGTCAATAACAAGATTATATTTTTGAAAGGCTTAGTTTGATACATTGTCTGATTTTCCCTTTTTGGTTCAGTGATGCTTTACCTTTCAGCAACAGCTGGTGGCAAAGATTCCCTTGAAGTACTTGCAGTATATCTATATTTATCATAAATGGTGGGGTTTTGCTAGCAGGGGGCTGCAGGGATGATCTGTGCATGCATAGGCCATGAACTGTCCTGTGCTAGTCACAGCTGGTTACAGCCAGCTTAGCAACTGATGAAAACAACCCACCACATACCGAAACTTCAACCAAGGGAACACATGACACCTCTGCACAAACATATTTTACAAAGGGTGGTAGCAGCTAGGGGCAGGACACACAGGAGGAGACATGCGAGGACACATGTGAGGAAAAACAGAGACACAAGGAAGGGGACACTGTTGGGGACACAGCTGGAGACACTCTCAGAAGTAGTTGTTCCATGCCAGAGGAGGTGGTACGCTTCTGAGGGGACTACAGCTCATGGATAAGACACACCTAAAGCAGGTACACCCCCAAAAGGGGCTGCAGCCTGTAGATAAACCCATGCCAGAGTAGAGGAAATGAATAAAAAGACAGGACCAGTGGAAGAAAAACCACTATCATAGAATCATAGAATCTTCATGGTTGGAAAGGACCTTTGAGAACATCAAGTCCAACCATACACACACAAAAAAACCCCCTACAATCTCTGCCACTAGAACATGCCCTGAAGTGACACATCTAGACGTTTCTTAAACACCTCTAGGGCTGGTGACTCAACCCCCTCCCTGGGCAGGCTGTTCCAGCGCCTGACCACTCTTGCAGTAAAGTAATTCTTCCTAATATCTAACCTAAACCTCCCCTGCTGCAGCTTCAGCCCATTTCCTCTGGTCCTGTCATTATTCACCTGGGAGAAGAGGCCAACACCCACCTCTCTCCACCCTCCTTTCAGGTAGTTGTGGAGGGCAATGAGGCCTCCCCTCAGCCTCCTCTTCTCCAAGCTAAACATGCCCAGCTCCCTCGGCCTCTCCTCATATGCCCTGGTCTCCAGAGCCCTCTCCAGCCTGGTAGCTCTCCTCTGGACACGCTCCAGCACTTCAATGTCCCTCTTGTACAGAGGGGCCCAGAACTGAACACAGCACTCGAGGTGAGGCCTCACCAGTGCCGAGTACAGAGGCACCATCATTCCCCTGCTCCTGCTGGCCACGCTGTTCCTGATACACTGTTCCAAACATCCTGCACTGCCTGTTGCCTCACTGAAGGGACCAAGTGTAATGCATGGCAAAAATAAGGGCAGTGGAGAGCAGGGAGGGGGGAAGAAAGGTGTCTGGACTGAAGTTGAGCCTGGGGAAGGGGGAAGAAAGGTGTTTCAATACCTAAATTAATAATTAAATTTAATTTATTGCCAATTAACATATTTTTAAGTGAAATTCTCTGGGTCAACTCTGTCTTGCCCATGACAATATCCCAACCATTTCCCTACCAAATGACTAGAAGGCATGCATTTCAACTATGTGGTGGTGCATGCCTAGTCATGAGAGACACCCATTTTGGCCACACAACATATGCTTCCAATTGTGTAATAAGTTGTTTAGGTAGCCAGTCTCTGCAGTCTTTATAAAGGTCTCAAACCATTTTCCAGTGCAGAGTTTAGGGATTCAGGAAATGCTAGATTAATTCTTCTGGAGAGTCAGATATAGTCAGTGGGTCACAAATTAGCCATAAACAGCAGGCATTCAGTTCAATTGTCTTTCAGTAAGCCTCAGGAAAGGGAACAGCCTAGTACTGTAACTGAACAAATCACTAAAAGTAAAAACAAAACACACAAATTGCTTGGCTACAAATATTTTATAACTATAGAAATTTTCAGAGTTAGGGAAATGTTAAGGGCAAGATATGAAGAAAGACTATAAAATCCTGAATGGAGAAGAAAACTGTTCTCTGCCCCCTAAGACTAGGGGCTATGGAACAAAACTAGCAGGTTCAGAACAAAAGGAAGTACTTCTTCACAATGTGTAGTTAAGCTACGAAATTTCTTACTGCAGCCAAGTTCCTGTGGGTTCAAATGCATCTACATATATTTATGGAAGAAAAATCTGCTGAGGACTATTAACTACTCAGACACTACCTCTCCCTTGGGTAGTCACTAACACTGAAATTACTGGAGGATTCATTCCATGTATTTGTTGTTATGGCTTTTAGTTTTACAATTCACTTTGATATCTCCTGAAAGAATTTTAGGACACATTTTTTTCAAATGTCAGAATGAAGACAGGGATAGGGAGCAGAATGAAGCCCCTGTAATCCAAAGGGAAACGGTGAGGGACCTGCTTCAGCACCTGGAGGTGCACAAATCTATGGGGATTTGGATGGGATCCACCCAAGGGTATTGAAAGAGCTGGCGGAGGTGCTCGCCAGGCCACTTGGTATCATTTATGAGCAGTCCTGGACAACCGGGGAGGTCCCAGCTGACTGGAGGTTAGCAAATGTGACACCCATCCACAAGAAGGGCCGGAAGGAGGATCCGGGGAACTACAGGCCAGTCAGTCTGACCTCGGTGCCTGGGAAGGTCATGGAACAGATCCTCCTCAGTGCCATTACACGGCACATGCAGGAGAACAGGGTGATCAGGCCCAGTCAGCATGGGTTTGTGAAGGGCAGGTCATGCCTATCAAACCTAATATCCTTCTATGATAAGGTGACCCACTTAGTGGATGAGGGAAAAGCTGTGGATGTTATCTACTTGGATTTTTGCAAAGCTTTTGACACTGTTTCCCACAGCATTCTCCTGGAGAAACTGGCTGCTCATGGCCTGGACAGGTGTACTCTTCGCTGGGTAAAAAACTGGCTGGATGGCTGTGCCCAGAGAGTGGTGGTGAATGGAGTTCAATCCAGTTGGTGGCCAGTCACAAGTGGTGTCCCCCAGGGCTCGGTGCTGGGGCCGGTTCTCTTTAATATCTTTATCAATGATCTGGATGAAGGGATTGAATGCACCCTCAGTAAGTTCGCAGATGACACTAAACTGGGCGGGCGTGTTGATCTGCTTGAGGGTAGGTTGGCTCTGCAGAGGGATCTGGACAGGCTGGACCGATGGGCTGAGACCAATGGTATGAGGTTCAACAAGGCCAAATGCCGGGTCCTGCACTTGGGTCACAACAACCCCATGCAGTGCTGCAGGCTTGGGGCAGAGTGGCTCGAAAGCAGCCTGGCAGAAAAGGAGTTGGGAGTGTTGGTTGACAGCCGGCTGAATATGAGCCAGCAGTGTGCCCAGGGGGCCAAGAAGGCCAACAGCATCCTAGCCTGTATCAGGAATAGTGTGGTGAGCGGGACTAGGGAAGTGATCATCCCCCTGTACTCGGCACTGGTGAGGCCCCACCTCGAGTACTACGTTCAGTTTTGGGCCCCTTGCTACAAGAGGGACGTTGAGGTGTTGGAGCGTGTCCAGAGAAGGGCTACAAAGCTGGTGAGGGGTCTGGAGGACAAACCTTATGAAGAACGACTGAGGGAGCTGGGGGTGTTTAGCCTGGAGAAGAGGAGGCTGAGGGGAGACCTTATCACCCTCTACAACTACCTGAAAGGAGGTTGCAGAGAGATGGGGGCTGACCTCTTCTCCCTGGTGACAAGTGATAGGACAAGGGGAAACGGGTTCAAGTTACGTCAGGGGAGGTTTAGATTGGATATTAGGAAACATTTTTTCACTGAAAGGGTTATTAAACATTGGAATAGGCTGCCCAGGGAGGTGGTGGATTCACCATCCCTGGAGGTGTTTAAAAAAAGGGTAGATGGGGCACTTAGGGACATGGTTTAGAAGTGGCTTTTGTCAGGGTAGGTTAAAGGTTGGACTTGATGATCTTAAAGGTCCCTTCCAACCTCAACAATTCTATGATTCTATGATTCTATGATTTATTCTCAAGAATAAGAGGATCAGCATTTTTTCTCTTAATATTTTGATTATAAACTTGAAAGAACCATTAATAGAGGGTGTGCTTAATAAATGTTTGAACTATTAACACCATTTACTATGGGTGAGCAAGCATCCCTACTATAGAGGAAGAAATAAAGTATGATTTTCCGAAACTAATATTTTTTATTTATATAGATTATAAATAAAAGCTGCAAAGAGTAAATGGAAGTGTTTTGATTTCCTAGGAGAACAAGATGGAATTTCAACACCTGTTCATCCATCTCCCTTCAGTTATTAACTTCTGAGTCTCTTGGCCAGTTCCAACCAAATTCGGGATTAAGGTTAAGTAGATACTGAATTCCTAGGTTTGTTGAAGTTGATAGCTGGGTACAGAAGGAGGCAAATTTATAACTACCTTCTCAGAGTCTTAACTCAAACCCTTATCCTCTTACAAAAGGCGGGGGGGGGGGAGGAAATAGTCAGTTTGCATACATGTAGCTAAGAGAACTAGCCACTCTACATGTTTCCACCCGCCCAACAAGACATTGTCCCATTTAAAAAAGCACACGTGGAGTTAAAACACAGCAAGATCAAAACCTTTTGTTACTTGTTAAACAAAATCATCACTATCAAGTTATGTGAAATATAGTTCTGAACTGCGATTCAACACTTTATTACTGTGCCCAGTAATAAAGCATTAAAAATAGTTTACATGACAGTGTAATTCAACAAAAAACCAGCAAACAATATCTAAATAAGCCTCCAAATTATTCCCTCTCCCAAAAACTTGCTTAAAGTTCAATGTAACTTATCTCTTTCATTGTTTTTATAATGTAAAAACAATATAGTATGTTTCAAATATTCCATTAAGTAGAATAAAAGAAAAAATAGCATACTAATATACTTAGTCTAAAAATAATCAGATTTGTTCTTCTCCTTACTAGATGAATTTAACACAATTTACTATATGCACTTTAACATCCCCTCCCCAACAGCAACAATTTATATTTAGATGTATTTGACATTGTATTGGGTTTACATGGCAAGGTTTTGGTAGTGGAGGGGGGATGAAGGGGTGGCTTCTGTGAGATGACGCCAGAAGCTGCCCCCACATTGGACAGAGACCCGTCGCTGGCCAAAGCTGAGCCAATCAGCAATGTTGGTAGCGCCTCTGTGATAACATATTTAAGAAAGGGTAAAAAAATACTGCTGTGCAACAACAGCGAGGAGAAAGGAGTGAGAATATATGAGAGAAACAACCCTGCAGACACCAAGGTCAACGAAGGAGGGGGAGGAGGTCCTCCAGGTGCTGGAGCAGAGATTCCCCTGCAGCTCATGGTGAAGACCATGGTGAGGCAGGCTGTCCCCCTGCAGCCCATGGATGTCCACGGTGGAGCAGATAGCCACCCAGCAGCTCGTGGAGGACCCCACGCTGGAGCAGGTGGATGTGTCCTGAAGGAAGCTGTGACCCCGTGGGAAGCCCACGCTGGAGCAGTCTGCTCCTGAAGGACTGCACCCCATGGAAAGGACCCATGCTGGAGCAGTTTGTGAAGAACTGCAGCGTGTGGGAGGGACCCACATTGGAGAAGGCTGTGGCTTGGAAGCCAGGTATGCATGTGTCTCTAAGGGTGAGGCACCTGGAGGAATTGGAATCAACCAACTTAAAAAAGGAACAATACAATATTTTTCAAAACTTGACTACAGATGGTTCCTAACTATCTGCATTAACCTCTAAGTCTGACACTTTTCAAGACATAGCTATGCATATAAGTAAGAAATTCTTCAATCTTGGTAGCTCATCATAATAGAGGAACCCTTAATACTTCTTACAGATACTGGTGAAGGCCTGTCAAGTAAGACCTATTAGTTGCACTATAGTATTTTGCACAAGTAGCCAACACACTGAAGAATCATTATAATTATTTTGGTGGTAAAACAAAAAGTTGGGCCAAGTAAAAGCAGAAGTGGATGAGTGGCTTGCTAATGCCAAAATGGTTGCTGTGGGAAAGTAATGGAAAATTGGTGAGGAGGATTATAAACATGCTCAAGTGACTCACACCTGGGGTGCTGGAAAACACGGACATCACACTAATTGTTGTTCAGTCTTATGCGCTTGCAAGTAGAACATCTGCACTTAGATAACGTAAGTCTGTGATGGGCTCAGGGACACCTTATCTAACATGCTTGATATTCCTGCCCTGCTGTTGAAGAAGATCAAAGCACTGTGGAAAAACTACGCCTGCTTGAACCCTTGAAATACAGGCGAGAACAGCAAGTCTGGGCTCTCACTCTCTCACTAACAAGGACTCCCTCGCTAACAAGGACTCTCTCGATCCACGGTGCCTGAGTCCCCTGCTTGCGTGCCTCTGCCCAGGTACTGCTTTGGAGAACCCCCGGTCCGCGAGGTATCGAGACTAAATTTGTTCTTTGCCTTTCATCCATGGTTTTGTGGTTGTCCTGCCTGTGTCAGCTCACACAGTTGCTTAGTTATTGTTTACTTTGAACTAAAATATGGTACAACTGTGTACTAGTTTGAGGTAAAACAGAACCAATTTTCTGTTTTATAATTTTAGTTTTTAGCTGGGCCTCTTCGAACTGACTAAAGTCTGAAATTAACAGCATATTGTTCAGACACTGTTCACTCTCAGAGTGATAAGCCAGTTTGTGCCAAGGAATGGTAGGCACAGAGGCTCTTGCTTAGACTTATTGCTATAACATCCAAGGTCAGCTCACTTCGCTGTTTGCCCCGTTAGAGGGTCGGAAGCGGAGCAGCGCAGAGGGGTCCCACCTGCAGGGAGGAGCGGACAGGACAGGTGACCCAAAACTGACCAACAGGGCATTCCATCCCATCTGCCCCATGCTCAGTATAAAAGCTGAGGGAGCAAAGGGTCAGCTCTCTTCCTTCAATGGCTGACGTCCGAGGAGGACCCTGTTTGTTTGTCTGCTTTTGATCCCGATCCGAGCATTCCTGACTCCAGATGCGGAATCCAGCTCCTGTCTGTCGCTGATTCCAGTCTGGGACATTCCCTGTGCCTGCTGGTGATGCATCATCCTGTGTTTGTATATATTGTATACTTTTTTTTTATTATTTGTATTATTCTATTATTATTTACTATTTTCTTATTTATTATTATTTTCATTAAAGTAGTTTAGTTCTTTTTCTAAACTCGTAAATCTCCTTATCTCTTCCTCTCCTCTCTTTGGAGGGGGGGGAGGGCCATCTGTCGTTCTGATTGGCCAATCCAGCCAAAACCATGACAAACTGAAATAAAAATTAAAAAAAAAAAGAAAGAAAAACTATTTGAACTACTTAACAAAAGACACTAAAATTTGAAGTGAACTCCCCCCAGTAACTCTGCATATCCATCTGGGGGAAAATAAATGGCAATATTATGTAATAATCTTTAACCTGTTTCTTCACAGATGGCTCCCCATACAACTAATAGTTACCATGAGCCGACAGGTTTATGATATTCGACTGCTGCCTTCATTATATGATTTAATCAGAAGTTAAATATCATAAAGGAAATTAATTTGGTTACCCAGTTTGTTTTTATTTTCCAGTAAGTGATTCCATCCCAGATACAGCTATATCTTTGCTTACATTGGTCTCAATTTCTGAAGACAACCCTTACAACTAACAGGAACTGAACAAGATCAAAGCAGAGGACAATAAGTGAGATTGTGGCAGGAGTTTGTTACAGACAGTGTGAGGAAGCAGACAAAGCCTTCTTTAAGCAACATGAGGAACTCCACAGATCATAGATCAAGGGCAACAGGAGCTTCTACTACCACTTTAATAGTAAAAGACTGAACAAGGAGAAGGTGGGCCTATTGCTGAACGAGGTGGGTGATCTAGCGACAGTGGACGTAGATGAGGCTGAGGTACTCAATGCCTTCTTGGCCTCAGTCTTCACCAACAAAGTCTCCCAGGCCTCTGTGCTTAGAGACAGGGTTCAAGTAAAACTACCAACAGTGGATGAGGATTGAATCAGAGATTACTTCAGAGAACTTAATCTGTACAAATCCATGGGACCAGATGGGCTGCATCCAAGGGTGCTGAGAGAACTGGCTGGTTTCATAGTGAGGCCGTTCTCTTATCAGCTTTGAAAAGTCATGAAGATCAGGGGAATTCCCTGATGACTAGAGAAGAACAAATGTTGCGTTCACCTTTTGAAAAAAAAAAAAGGCAAAAGTTCAAATTCCCAGGGAATTTCTGATCCCGGGAAAATCACAAAGTCCTCTTGGAACATGTTTTTGGGCACATGAAGGAGGAGGTGATTGGGAACAGTCAGCATGCATTTACCAAGGGGCGGCTATCATGCCTGACCAACCTAATTGCCTTCTGTGATAAAATGGCAAGATTTGTGGATGAAGGGAGAGCACTGGACGTCATTTACCTTGACTTTAGCAGGGTTTTCAATACTGTATCCCACAATATTCTTGTATCCAAGTTGGGATATTATAGTCTGGATGGGCAGACAACTACATGGGTTTAAAAACTAGTTGCGTGGCTGAGCTCAGAGTGGTGGTTACTGGGTTGTACTCTACTGGGATGCCTGTGACAAGTGTGGTACTGCAGGGGTCTATCCTGAGACCTGTCCTGTTTAAAATCTCTATCAAACACCTGGAGGAGGTGATGCATCTTCCTCTTGTCAAGTTTGCAGGAGCTAGGAGGATGAAGTAAATACACACAAGGGCAGGACTGCCATTCAGAGAGACCTAGACAGGATGGAGGAATGGGCTGACAGGAGTTTAATTTAATTCAACAAGGACAAATAGGGCCAATTAAGGGCCGATAAAGCTGATATCGCTGTGGGAGTCTGCTATAGACCTCCCGACCAAAGCAGTGAGGCAGATGAAGCTTTCTATAAGCAGCTGGGGGAAATCTCGCAGTCACTTGCCATTGTTCTTGTGGGGGACTTCAACCTCCCGGATATCTGCTGGGAATACAACACAGCAGAGAGGGAACAATCCAGGAGGTTCCTGGAATGTGTGGAAGATACCAGCTGTGTGAGGAAGTTAAGTGAGCCGACCAGGGAAGGTGCCCTCCTGGACCTGCCTCTTGTGAACAGGGAAGAACTTGTGGGGGAAGTAAAGGTTGGTGGCCGTCTAGGGCACAGTGATCATGAGATGACTGAGTTTTTGATTCTTGGGGAAACAAGGAGAGGGGTTAGTAAAACTGCCACCTTAGACTTCCGGAGGGCAAACTTTGACCTGTTCAGAAGACTGCTTGACAAAGTCCCTTGGGAGGCTGCCCTGAAGGATATAGGAGCCCAGGAAGGCTGGACATACTTCAAGAGAGAAGAAGTCTTAAAGGCACAGGAGGAGGCTGTCCCCGTGTGCCGAAAAACAAGTAGGCGGGGAAGGAGACCGGCCTGGCTAAATAGGGACCTTTGGCTGGACCTCCAGAACAAAAGGAGAGTCTATGACCTCTGGAAGAGGGGGCAGGTCTCTCATGAAGACTATAAGGATATAGCGAAGCTATGCAGGGAGAAAATTAGGAGGGCCAAAGCGCAGCTAGAGCTCAACCTGGCTACAGCTGTTAAGGATAACAAAAAATGTTTCCATAAATTCATTAACAACAAAAGGAGGATTAGGGAAAATCTCCCTCCCTTACTGGATGCAGAGGGAAACATAGTCACAAAGGATGAGGAAAAGGCTGAGGTGCTCAACGCCTACTTTGCCTCAGTCTCTAGCAGTGGAACGAGCTGTTCCCTGGGCACCCAGCCGC
This sequence comes from Larus michahellis, assembly GCF_964199755.1. Lineage (NCBI taxonomy): Eukaryota > Metazoa > Chordata > Aves > Charadriiformes > Laridae > Larus > Larus michahellis. Next base: position 3,760,592 of record NC_133929.1, on the reverse strand, counting down.
GTGAGCTAGGAGACAGGGAGGGGAAGCTGAACGAGGTCATCACAATGAAAGAGGAAGTGATCAGCGACCTGCTACACCGCTTGGATGCACACAAGTCTATGGGACCGGATGGGTTACATCCAAGAGTGCTGAAAGAGTTGGCAGACGTGCTCGCCAAGCCACTTTCCATGATCTACCTGAAGTCATGGCTAACTGGGGAGGTCCCAAAGGCCTGGAGGGTAGCAAATGTAGCACCCATCTACAAAAAAGGCAGAAAGGAGGATGCGGGAAACTATAGGCCTGTCAGTCTGACCTCGGGAGCAGGGAAGGTCATGGAGCAGATCATCTTGAGTGCCATTACGAGTCATACAATGGACAAGCAGGGGATCAGGCCTGGTCAGCATGGGTTCAGGAAAGGCAGGTCCTGCCTGACGAACCTGATCTCCTTCTATGACAAGATGACCCGATTATTGGATGAGGGAAAGGCTGTGGATGTTATCTACCTAGACTTTCGAAAAGCATTTGACACTGTCCCCCATAGAATTCTCATGGGAAAACTGGCGGCTCATGGCCTGGATGAGCATACGATCTGCTGGATCAAGCACTGGCTGGATGGGCGGTCCCAAAGAGTGGTGGCCAATGGAGTTAAATCCAGCTGGCAGCCGGTCACAAGGGGTGTCCCTCAGGGCTCGGTGTTGGGACCATTTCTGTTTAACATCTTTATTGATGACCTTGAGAAGGACATAGAGTGTATCATCAGCAAGTCTGCAGATGACACGAAGCTAAGCGGGAGTGTTGATCTGCATGAGGATAGGGAGGCTCTACAGAGAGACTTGGATAGATTGGACCGATGGGCCAATGCTAACGGGATGAGCTTCCGCAAGGCCAAGTGCCGGCTCCTGCACTTGGGCCACAACAACCCCATGCATCGCTACAGGCTTGGGGAAGTGTGGCTGGAGAGCTGCCCGGCAGAAAAGGACCTGGGGGTTCTAATTGACAAGCGGCTGAGCATGAGCCAGCAGTGTGCCCAGGTGGCCAAGAGGGCCAATGGCCTCCTGGCTTGTATTAGAAATAGTGTGACCAGCAGAAGGAGGGAGGTGATTGTCCCCCTGTACTCAGCACTGGTGAGGCCACACCTTGAGTATTGCGTCCAGTTCTGGGCACCTCAATACGAGAGAGATCTCGAGGTGCTGGAGCGAGCGCAGAGGAGGGCAACGAAGCTGGTGAAGGGCCTGCAGAATAAATCTTATGAGGAGCGATGGAAGGAGCTGGGACTGTTTAGTTTGAGGAAGAGGAGGCTGAGGGGAGACCTCATCACTCTCTACAACTACTTGAAAGGACACTGTAGAGAGGCTGGTGCTGGTCTCTTCTCACAGGTAATTAGCGATAGAACAAGAGGGAATGGGTTCAAGCTGCAGCAGGGTAGGTTTAGACTGGACATTAGGAAAAAATTCTTCCCAGAAAGAGTGGTCAGACACTGGAATAGGCTGCCCAGGGAGGTGGTGGAGTCACCATCCCTGGATGTGTTTGAGAGTCGTTTAGATGTGGTGTTAAGGGATATGGTGTAAGGGAGACCTTTGTAGAGTGGGGTTGATGGTTGGACTCGATGATCCCAAGGGTCTTTTCCAACTTAAATGATTCTATGATTCTATGAAATGCCAAGTCCTGCACCTAGGGAAAAAGAACCCCTGGCATCAATACCATCTGGGGACTGTCTGGGGAGCAACTCTGCTGAAAAGGACCTGAGGATCTTGGAAAACAGCAAGCTGAATACGAGCCAGAACTGTGCCCTGGCAGCAAAGGTGGTTAGCAGTATCCTGGGCTATATTACCAGGAGCGTAGCTAGTAGACTGAGGGAAGTGATTATCCTCCTTTACCTGGTGCTCATTAGATCACATCTAGAATGCTGTGTCAAATTTTGGGCACCCCAATACAAGAAAGTAATTGATAAAGTGGATCAAATTCAGCAGAGGGCCACCAAGATGTCAGGGGGCTGGAGGACTTGCACTATGAGGAGAGGCTGAGGGAACTGTGCTTGTTCAGCCTGGAGCAAGGAAGGCTGCAGGGGCAACTAATAGCAGCCCCCCAATACCTATGAGGAGGCTATCAAGAAGACAGAGCCAGGCTCTTCACAGTGTTGCATAGTGGGAAGATGACACAATGGGCACAAATTGAAAAAAGCAAGGTTCACGCTGGCTACAAGGAAACTGTTTTTCACCATTAGGACAGTCAAGCAGTGGAACAGGGGCCCTGAGAAGTTGTGCAGTCTCCAGTCTTGGAGGTTTTCAAACCCTGACTAGAGAAAACCCTGAGCAAGCTGGTCTGAATTCAGTGTTGACCCTGTTTTAAGCAGGAGGTTGGACTAGAGACCTCCAGAAGTCCCTTCCGACCTGAATGGTTCTCTTTTTTTTTTCTTCTAGCCTGAGAAGAGATTTTCTGTAAATTGGAACTGCCAAAAGAAAAGACACCTAAACACAGTGTTGAGTTTGGAAGGCAGCCATTGCATTCTCTTGTTTAGCCTTTTCCCGGTGCCTGCATCAGGAACAATGCGGGGATTTAGCAAAGCAACCTGAGTGCGTTTGTGTCCTGAGCAGGATCAGGCTTTCAAGCTCTGCTGCGTAGACTGCCACCAGCTCCTCGGCAGCAGGTACTGCAGTGGATGAGAGAAAGCGACCAAGGGATCAGCAGCTAGGATTCTAAGCGGCTTGCAGAAGACTGCCACGTGCTGTTGTTATTCTCCCTATTCCTGTCCAGTCCTCGCCTACTCCGCGGCACGGCGGAACGTCTCTCCTGCGGTTCCCACTGAGGAGCGTGTCCCAAGACGCCACTCCCAGTCTGGAGCGCGAGGACGAATTGATGCAGCCCGGCTACCGTACACCACCACTCCCCTGCCGCTTCCGGGTACTCCCCGCCCCCCTCCGCGCCGCTGTGACAGTCTAGGACGCTCATGCTCCAGAGGCAGCAGCGGTCCAGCCCGGCGCGACCTTCACCACCGGCGGGAATCCTTATGAGACAGGAATGAGGGACGAGAGAGGAAGGCCGCACAGGGTGGCCCCGCCACAGTGGAGAGAGATACGAGCAGCAGCACACCCTCTCCCCAGTGACTCACCTGTTGCGTTTTCCATGCCACCTGAAAACACAATTTGGAGATAAAAGCTGCCACTGACGCCGACCAAATTGGACGCTGCATCCACCGCCTCACATTCTCAATGGCGTAGGAAGTGCAGCACAGAAACCCAACTCACATCAACTACACGTGACCAAGAGAAAGAGCAGCTGGGAGGAGTAAGCCCCACCCCATCTCCCCTTTCCTCAGCTAATCACGGAGCTGCCTGGGTATGGCCTCCCTCCAGAAGGGCTTTGTGGGTGTCATGATCCTCCTCATGCTTGGTGAGCTGTGCTTGTGGAAGGATAAAATACGCTGCGCAACAGCAGCGGGGAGAGAGAGGAGTGAGAAAATGTGAGAGAAACAACCCTGCAGACACCAAGGTCAGTGAAGAAGAAGCGGGAGGAGGTGCTCCAGGCACCGGAGCAGAGATTCCTTGCAGCCCATGGAGGTCCACAGTGGAGCAGATATCCACCCTGCAGCCCGTGGAGGACCCACGCCAGAGCAGGTGGATGTGTCCTGAAGGAAGCTGTGACCCTGTGGGAGATCCCATGCTGGAGCAAGCTCCTGGCAGGAACTGCAGCCTGTGGAGAGGAGCCCACGCAGGAACAGGTTTTCTGTCCCGTGGGGGATCCATGCTGGAGCAGTCCATTCCTGAAGGACTGCACCCCATGGAAAGGACCTGTGCTGGAGTAGTTCTTGAAGAACTGCAGCCCGTGGGAAGGACCCACATTGGAGAAATTTGTGAAGGACTGTATCCCGTGGAAGGGACTCCACGCTGGAGCAGGGGAAGAGTGTGAGGATTAAGGAGCCACAGAGATGAAACGTTATGAACTGACTGCAACCCCCATTCCCCATCACCCTGTGCTGCTTGGGGGGGAAGGGGTAGAAGAGTTGGGAGTGAAGCTGAGCCTGGGAAGAAGGGGGGGTGGGGGGAAGGCATTTTTAGATTTGTTCTTATTTCTCATAATCCTGTTCTATTACAATTAATTGACAGTAAATTAAATTAATTTCCCCAAGTCGAGTCTGTTTTGCCCGTGATGGTAATTGGCAAGTAATCTCCCTGTCCTTATCTCTCTCTCTTCTCCAGGCTGAACAGGCCAAGTTCTCTCAGCCTCTCCTTGGATGTCATATTCTCCAGCCCCCGACTAGACTTGTTCTAGTGTGTCGCTATCCTTTTATTGGGAAGCCCAAAACTGGACACAGTGCCACAGATGCAGGACTTTGGATCTGCTCGTATTGAGCTTCATGAGGTTCTGGTCATCCATTTCTCCAGCCTGTCCAGGTCCCTCTGAATGGCAGCCCTGACCTCCCCCCAACTCCTCCTGGTTAAAACCTCTCTGGTATGGAGGACCATGGCTGAAATGTAAATATAGAATCATAGAATAGTCCAACCCTGCTAAAATGAGCAAGGACATCTTCAACTGCATCAGGTTGCTCAGAGCCCCATCCAACCTGGCCTTGAATGTTTCCAGGGATGGGGCATCTACCATCTCTCTGGGCAATCTGTTCCAGTGTTTAACCACTCTCGTAAAAAAATTCGTCCTTCTATCTAGTCTAAATCTACCCTCTTTTAGTTTAAAACCATTACCCCTTGTCCTATCGCAACAGACACCACTAAAAAGTCTGTCCCCATCTTTCCTATAAGCCCCCTTTAAGTACTGAAAGGCTGCAATAAGGTTTCCCCAGAGCCTTCTCTTCTCCAGGCTGAACAACCCCAAGTGTCTCAGCTTTTCCTCATAGGGGAGGTGTTCCAGCCCTCTGATCATCTTTGTGACCCTCCTCTGGACCCGTTCCAACAGGTCCATGTCTTTCTTGTACTGGTGGCCCCAGAGCTGGATGCAGTACTCCAGGTGGGGTCTCGCCAGAGCGGAGTAGAGAGGCAGAATCACCTCCCTTGATCTGCTGGCCGCGCTTCTGATGCAGCCCAGGACACAGTTTCTGGGCTGTAAGTGCACATTGTTGGCTCATGTCCAGCTTTTCACCCACCAGTACCCCCAAGTCCTTTTCCGCAGGGCTGCTCTCTATCACATCATCCCCCAGCCTGTATTGATACCAGGGATTGAGCCGACCCATGTGCAGGACCCAGCACTTGGTCTTGTTGAACCTCATGAGATTCATATGGGCCCACTTCTCAAGCTTGTCCAGGTCCCTCTGGATGGCATCCCTTCCCTCAGGCATGTCAACCGCACCACTCAGCTTGGTGTCGTTGGCAAGCTTGCTGAGGGTGCACTCGATCCCACTGTCTATGTCATTGATGAAGATGTTGAACAGCACCGGTCCCAATACAGATCCCTGAGGGTACCTCAGCCTTCTCCTCGTCCCTTGTTACCAGTTTGCCAGTCTTGCTCATCAGGAGGCCATCGTGCAGCAGGGAAACTATGATGTGGTTGCCATCACGGAAACGTGGTGGGAAGACACACACAAGTGGAGTGCTGTAATTGATGGCTACCAGCTTTTCAGAAGAGATAGGCAAGGGAAGAGAGGTGGTGGGGTGGCCCTCTATGTTAGGGGCGGTTTTGAATGTCTAGAACTCAACAGTGTGAATGACAGTGTTGAGTGTGTATGGATAAAAATCGAGGGGAAGGCCAACAAGGCAGATATCGTGATGGGAGTTTGTTATAGACCCCCTAATCAGGATGTAGAAACCGATGAAGTATTCTATAAGCGGCTGGCAGAGGTCTCGCGATCATCTGCCCTTGTTCTTGTGGGGGATTTCAACTTCCCGGATGTCCGCTGGGAATACTACACAGCAGAGAGGGAACAGTCCCGGAGGTTCCTGGAGTGTGTGGAAGACAACTTCCTAACACAGCTGGTGAAGGAGCCTACTAGGGGAGGTGCCCTACTGGACCTACTGTTTGTTAACAGAGAAGGTCTTGTGGGGGATGTAAAGGTTGGAGGTCGTCTTGGGCAGAGTGATCATGAAATGATAGAGTTTTCAATTCTTGGTGAAGGGAGGCGGGGAGCCAGCAAAACTGCCACCTTGGATTTCCGAAGGGCAGACTTTAGCCTGTTTAGGAGCATGGTTGAGAGTGTCCCTTGGGAGGCAGCTTTGAAGAGCAAAGGTGCCCAGGAAGGCTGGTCATACTTCAAGCAGGTGCTCTTAGAAGCACGGGAGAAGGCCATCCCCACGTCCCGAAAGACGAGCCGACGGGGAAGAAGGCCAGCCTGGCTAAATAGAGAGCTTTGGCTGGACCTCAGGAAAAAAAGGAAGGCTTACATTCTCTGGAAAAGGGGCTCAGCAACTTATGAGGATTATCAAGATATAACAAAGCTATGCAGGGGGAAGATTAGAAGGGCCAAAGCTCAATCAGAACTCAGCTTGGCCACTGCAGTTAAAGACAACAAGAAGAGATTTTTCCAGTATATCAACAGAAAAAGGAAAACTAGGGAAAATATAGGTCCACTGATGAATGAGACGGGTGCCCTAGTGGTGGAAGACACAGAGAAGGCAGAGCTACTGAATGCCTTCTTTTCTTCGGTCTTCACTGATAAAGCCGTCCCTCACGAATCCCATACCCTGGAGGCAAGGGGGAAGGTCTGGAGAGAGGAAGATTTTCCCTTAGTTGAGGAGGACCGGGTCAGAGACCACTTGGCCAAGCTGGACATTCATAAATCCATGGGCCCTGACGGGATGCACCCGCGAGTGCTGAGAGAGCTGGCAGATGTTATCGCTAGACCACTCTCCATCGTCTTTGCAAGGTCATGGGGAACAGGAGAGGTGCCTGAGGACTGGAGGAAGGCTGACATCACTCCAATCTTCAAAAAAGGCAAGAAGGAGGACCCAGGAAACTACAGGCCGGTTAGTCTCACCTCCGTCCCTGGGAAGGTAATGGAGCGACTCATTCTGGATGTCGTCTCCAAACACGTAGAGGAACAGGAAGTTATTGGAAGTGGTCAGCATGGATTTACCAAGGGCAAATCATGCCTGACCAATCTGATAGCTTTCTATGATGTTATAACGGGTTGGCTGGATGAGGGGAGAGCCATAGATGTCATCTACCTTGACCTTAGCAAGGCTTTTGACACTGTCCCCCATAACATCCTCATTAGGAAGCTGAGGAAGTATGGGCTAGACGAGGTGACAGTGAGGTGGATCGAGAGCTGGCTGAGTGACAGAACTCAGAGGGTTGTGATCAGCGGCACAGAGTCCAGTTGGAGGCCTGTAACGAGTGGTGTCCCTCAGGGGTCAATACTTGGACCAATTTTGTTCAATATATTCATTAATGACCTAGATGAGGGGACAGAGTGTATCCTCAGCAAGTTTGCTGATGATACCAAGCTGGGAGGGGTGGCCGACACTCCAGAGGGCCGTGCTGCCATCCAGCGTGACCTGGACAGGCTGGAGAGCTGGGCAGAGAAGAACCTAATGAGGTTCAACAAAAGCAAGTGCAAGGTCCTGCACCTGGGAAGGAAGAATGCCAAGCACCAGTATAGGTTAGGGGCGGACATGCTGGGAAGCAGCTCTGAGGAGAAGGACCTGGGGGTCCTGGTAGACAGCAAATTATCCATGAGCCAACAGTGTGCCCTTGTCGCCAAGAAGGCCAATGGCATCCTGGGCTGCATAGGGAAGACTGTGGCCAGTAGGTCGAGGGAGGTCATTCTCCCCCTCTACTCTGCACTGGTGAGGCCACAACTGGAGTACTGTGTCCAGTTTTGGGCTCCCCAGTTCAAGAGGGACAGGGAACTACTGGAGCGAGTCCAGTGTAGGGCAACCAAGATGATTATGGGACTGGAGCACCTCCCTTATGAGGAAAGGCTGAAAGAGCTGGGACTCTTTAGCCTGGAGAAGAGAAGGTTGAGGGGGGACCTGATTAATGTTTACAAGTATCTAAAGGGTGGGTTTAAGGAGGACGGAGCCAGGCTCTTTTCAATGGTTCCCAGCGACAGGACAAGGGGCAATGGGCACAAGCTAGAACATAGGAAGTTCCGTTCAAATACACGGAAAAACTTCTTTACGGTGAGGGTGACAGAGCACTGGAACAGGCTGCCCAGGGAGGTTGTGGAGTCCCCTTCTCTGGAGATTTTCAAGACCTGCCTGGACGCAGCCCTGAGGGATGTGCTTTAGGCATTCCTGCTCTAGCAGGGGAGTTGGACTAGATGATCTCTAGAGGTCCCTTCCAACTCTGAAGATTCCGTGATTCCGTGATTCCTGGTTTCAGTTCAGTTTTTACCAGAGTCACATTCTTTGCTCATCCAGGTATCTTCAATGCCCACATCAGAGGTATGACTGCATTCAATATTTCCTCTGGAATATGCATTTCTTCGTTGGGATCCTTTTTGGTTAACAGACATATCTGGGCTTTCCAGGCAGCTTCTGGAGGAATATGTAACTGAACAGAGTCTTCAGAAAAGGTTAGTTGTGCATTCAGTTTGCAAAGTAAATCCCATCCAAGCAAGGGGAGGGGGCATTCTGGCATATAGAGGAACTCATGAACTAATTTACTATCTCCAATTGAACATTCCATAGGCTGTAAAAATGGCCTTAAAGTCTTTTTCCCTGTTGCACCAACAACGCTTATCTTAGTTTTACTCAAGGGTCCCTTACAGCTAGTTACAACAGAGTATGTGGCTCTGCTGTCAATGAAAAAATCTATTATTTCATTCCCCAGCTTAACTGGAACCAGAGGATCGGCTGGGAAAACTTCAATAAATTCCTCCAGTTCCCTTCAGTCCAATCCAATCTCTGCCATGACCCCCATCACTTGTCTGATCTTTCTTTCCTGACTGCTCAAAAGGCGCGGACACTCTCTCTTCCAATGTCCCTCTTGCCTACAATATGCACACTGATTTGGTCCCAGGGGAATGGCACAATGATTTCCATTACAATTCTCACAGTTCCTTCCTCGGCCCTGAGATCCACTCTGCATATTTCCTCTACATCTCCCTGCTTCTTGTCCTCCGGTCAAGGCAGCCAGCAAAGAAGCCTGCAGCCTTGCTTGTCCTTGCTTCTCCTTCTCTTCTACTTCATCCTGATTATTATGCACCTTATACGCACTTGACAATAGCTGTGAGATTGTCATGCCATCTGTGCCCTCCACCTTCTGCAATTTCTTTCTTATATCTGTTGCCGCTTGGCCAATAAACAGCATGTTAAACAACTTTAAATTACTAGCATCCTCTGGATCCAGATCTGTTCGTTTCTGAGCTGCTTCACACAATCTCTCATAAAAAGCTGCCGATGTTTCCTTATCTCCCTGCTTTACCTCATACAGCTTAGACTAATTTTTGCATTTCTCAACTCCATGCTGAATCCCGTATAAAATTAACTTCTGATATTCCTTTACCCTTTGTAATCCTCCGCTTGTATTCAGATCCCACCCCGGGTCCTCTTTTGGGAGATAACTATCGACAGCAGGCACTCCCCCATGCAGTTCGGTCAGTCCCTCTCTAGCCTTTTCCAAAACCGTTCTCTTTTCCTCAGAGTTAAGCAAATATTCCAGAAGAACCTGTCCATCTCCCCAATTAGGATTATGAGTCATCATTAGAGTTTTAACTGTACTATGCATTTTCTCTGAGTTACTTTGGTAAGGTCCAACCGCCTGTTTCCAGTTCAATAAATCAGAAGTAGTAAAAGGTACATGCATGTATACTGGTGTTCCTTCAGGCCCTACAGCCTGTCTGAGGGGAGCTTGAATTATGGGTCTCTGTCCCCTTGTTCTTCCAGCTATGGGGCTTGTAATTTTGTCTCCCTCATCATTTAAACTGTCAGATTTTGGTCGGCCCAGGGGAGCTACCAACAGCTGGATATCCTCATCCGTATCTTCCAATTCAGCTTCTTTCAATTTATGACTGGTATAACAAGCATTTTCCCTTTTACTCTCTTTCTTACTTAACTCATATATTCCAATTTGATGTTTAGAATCCACCAGACCACATTTTATCCGAGCATCCCAATAATTTCTTAAAGCAAAGAACATATTCACATAAGGTATTTCATCCCATTTTTCAGTTCTCAGACAAAACAACATCAATTGCAATATAGTATTGTGTTGGAGTGGGAGACGGACCCGGAGTAACGATGGAGTCTCAATATGAGTATGATCGTTCTCCCTTTATTCAAGTTTTCACAGAGTATATAGAGACAGGCAATAAGAGCACGCGCTAGCGGCAGCTATATGATTGGTTTACAACCTATGTTTATGTGATTAAGGCAATTATTTCATTGGTACACGTCCTGTGTCCACCCCTTGCTATGTAGCACAACTAACTTTCTCTATTCACAGATGTGGTTTCTCTTATCTTGTTTACCGCCTTGTTACTTCTGCTCCTTGAAGAATTTCAAGGAGAGTTCACGGTCACATTCGGGCCTGTAGTTAAACAGGCTTCTCCTCAAGGCTCATGTGAAAGGCTGGATTGTTCATCGCAATCAGGTCATGTCCCTTCTCACTCAGCCATTCCTCCACAGTATTGTATTTTAAAGATCCATTTTCAGGCCAATTTTCACCCTCTTCCAATTTATATTGTGGCCACCATTGATTACAATATCATATTAACATATTTTTAGTCATGGGATCCCCTCCAAATTTATTCCAATTTTTCAGGATGCATCCTAGAGGAGAGCAAGGGGGTGTCTCATGGGAAGCAGCAGCGCCCATTTCAGTACCGAAAAAGATTACACAATGTCTCTACACACACTAAAATGAGGGACGTCTCCCATCGTTTATCAAATTTAAGCTCCTGGTGCGGGACTCTCCCACCTAGTGTTGAGAGCTGACCGAACCGAACCCAATGTGTACATGAATCGAAACAATTTAAATGAGGGACGTTTCCCTTCATTTTTAAAACAATGTGTAGAGGCAAACTTCAAACAAAACAGATATTACTTAAGCGCCGCAATGTTAAGAGCAATTTTTACCAAGTGGTACCTGCTACCCAAGAGATTTCACCCCTATACCCCTTTCCTCGTATTTGCTTTTCAGTAGCATTGCACCATTGTGTCGCTTACTGCCCGACTGCAGGAGAGGAGCCCATGGAATCCCTGATGAAAAGGTCGGTGTGCGCTGGAATCCAGTCGGGTCGCTGCTCCTTGTCGGGTACAGCAAGACGATCTGGGCAAGGTTGTCAGCACAGTCCCACCTGGGGTGCCAGAAACTGTTGTCCCAAAGCGGGGTTGTTTACCCGGTGTGCAGATGCCAATATACACACAGAGTAGAGGTATTATCTATTTACTTCATTTCTGCAGAGATGGGTGCTAGGTGGTAATCCACAAAGCTAGCACACTGGCCTATGAGCTCCTCAGAATATTTATATGGTTCAAAACACAGAAATACACAAACTTAATTAAAATTAGTGGTTAGTACCTTATCTTAACAATTTCTATTGATTAGTACAGTCTCTCACTTTCATTTAAAGTTACAAGGTCCTTTAACTGATGTGCACATGCTCCAGTACCGTGGGAGGGTAGTCCAATTCAGTCTCCAATTGAGTCAGTGGTCGCGATCTCCCACTGCCACCCATACCTTTCTCCCAGTGTTATGGTTTGAGAAACCCCATAACAATTTATTGTTGTTTAGACAATTATTCTATCACCCAATGACCCCTCCCCACCCAGAAAGGGGAATTGGGGAAAGCAAGGAAACACAAGGGTTGAAATATAAATAGATTTAATAGAATAAAACTAAATAATTAACAATAATACTAAAGAACCAGTATTAATCCCGATACTAATATAAGATACGCAAGAATTATACTCAGCCAATTATACCAGCAGGAAGCTGTGCACTCTCAACAGCAGACAACAAATGTCAGACACTGCGAGCGCAACGGCTTTGGGAAGAAGGGAAGGCCTCAAGGGACTGGCACCATGGCAAGAAGTTCTTTGGACTGCCGCCATCAAGGGAGAGAGAGACTATGCAGCAAACTTTCTAATTTATATTGAATGTGACGTTCATGGTATGAAATAATCCTGTTGGCCAGCCCGGGTCAAGTGCCCGGGCCTTGCTCCTCCTCATCCCTGCACTTGGCAAGGCTTGAAAACACTGAGACCTTGAATCCCACAGAGCCTAGCTGGCTATAAAGTAAATATTTTCACGAATTCAGACACTAGAGTCTTCCAAAAGTGGAGTTTTCCCAAGCCTTAGAAGAGAAGTTAGTCATCGTAAGTGAAGATCAGGTTCGTGACCATCTGATGAACCTGAAAGCGTACAAGTCCTTAGGACCCGATGGGATACGCCCATGGATACTGAGGGAACTGGCCAATGGGGTTGCTAAACCGCTCTCTATTATATTCCAAAAGTCATAGCAGTCTGGTGAGGTCCCCACTGACTGGAAAAGGGGAAGCATAATCCCCATTTTCAAAAAGGGAAAGGAGGAGGAACCAGGGAACTATAGGCCAGTCAGTCTCACCTCCGTGCCTGGTAAGATTATGGAGCAGATCCTCCTGGAGGCACTGCTGAGGCAGAAGAATAACGAAGAGGTGATTGGGTACAATCAACACGGCTTCACCAAGGGCAAGTCGTGCCTGACAAACCTGGTGGCCTTCTATGAGAAGGTCACAACATCAGTAGACAAGGGGAGAGCAAATGACATCATTTACCTGGACCTGAGCAAAGCCTTTGACACTGTCCTGCATGACATCCTGGTCTCCAAGCTGATAAAATATGGGTTTGATGGACGGACAATTCAGTGGATAAAGAACTGGCCTGATGGCCGCACCCAAAGAGTGGCTGTCAATGGGTCCATGTCCAAGTGGAGGCCAGTGACAAGTGGAGTCCCTCAAGGATCAGTACTGGGACCGGTCTTGTTTAACATCTTCGTCAGCGACATGGACAGTGGCATAGAGTGCACCCTCGGCAAGTTTGCCAACGACACCAAGCTGTGTGGGGTGGCTGACATGCTGGAGGGAAGGGATGCCATCCAGAGGGACCTTGACAGGCTGGAGAGGTGGGCCCATGCCAACCTCATGAAGTTCAACAAGACCAAGTGCAAGGTCCTCCATCTGGGTTGGGGCAATCCCAAGCACCGATATAGGCTGGGCAGTGACTGGCTTGACTGGCTTGAGAGCAGCCCTGAAGAAAAGGACTTGGGGGTGCTGGTGGACGAGAGGCTCAACATGAGCCGTCAGTGTGCACCAGCGGCCCAGAAAGACAATCGTATCCTGGGCTGCATCAGGAGAAGCGTGGCCAGCAGGTCGAGGGAGGTGATTCTCCCCCTCTACTCCACTCTCGTGAGACCCCACCTGGAGTACTGCATCCAATTCTGGAGCCCCTACTACAAGAGAGATATGGACATGCTGGAACGTGTCCAGAGAAGGGCCACGAGGATGATCAGAGGGCTGGAGCACCTCTCCTATGAGGACAGACTCAGAGAGTTGGGGTTGTTCAGTCTGGAGAACAGAAGGCTCCGAGGAGACCTTATAGTGGCCTACCAGTGTCTTAAGGGGGCCTACAAGAAAGCTGGGGAGGGACTTTTTAGGATGTCGGGTAATGGTAGGACTAGAGGGAATGGATTAAAACTAGAGATGGGTCGATTCAGACTGGACGTTAGGAAGCAGTTCTTCACCATGAGGGTGGTGAGACACTGGAACAGGTTGCCCAGAGAGGTGGTGGAGGCCCCATCCCTGGAAGTTTTTAAGGCCAGGCTGGATGGGGCTCTGAGCAACCTGCTCTAGTGGGAGATGTCCCTGCCCATGGCAGGGGGGGTTGGAACTAGATGATCTTTAAGGTGCCTTCCAACCCTAGCAATTCTATGATTCTATGATTCTATAATGTGTCACCGGCCTACAACCTGCCACTGCAGGAAGTGCGGGTTTGGACCTGGCCACTTCCGAACCAACCATAATAACAGATACTAGTGTACAGCTTTTGCCTACGGGGGACTATGGGATGTTGCCAAGAAATAGTGCAGCTCTTTTAATTGGCCGTTCTTCTACAATTTGCACAGGATTATTTGTACTGCCTGGTGTTATAGACTCAGATTATAAAGGGGAAATAAAAATCATGGCCTGGACTCCAAAACCTCCTTGCATTATACCTCAAGGGGAAAAAATCGCTCAATTGATACCATTTCCCGTTTTAACAACATCCAGTAATGGGACACCTCAAATTAACATTCGCTGAACAACAATTGACACAACATGGTTTGCAGATTGCAGAAGAAAAAATTCAAACCACGTCACCTTGGAAGTATTTAGGCTGGAAGCTGCTTGAAACACATATACAGCCTCAACCTTTACACATTGCTCATTCAGTTGTCACCTTAAACGACCTTCAAAATTTATTGGGAACAATTAATTGGGTTCGTCCTTAGCTAGGAATTACTACCAGAGTTGTCTCCATTGTTTAATATATTGAAAGGAGATCCAGATTTAGCTTCTCCACGTTCGTTAACCTCAACAGCTCAGAAGGCATTACAGCACGTTGCAGATAAGATACAATCTACTACCGCTGCAAGACGCATTGAACACCTTCCTATCAGACTGTTTGTGATATATCAAGAATTTCAACCTTACGCCCTGATAGGACAGTGGGATGATGCACTCGCAAAGAGCCTGACTGCGTTAGAGTGGGTATTTTTGCCACATACCTTTTCAAAAACAGTAACTATGATGACTGAAATGTTACTGCGATTGTTTTTCCGGGGTCGTTTGTGCTGTCAGCAGCTTTCTGGAATGGATCCAAGCCACATGCACATCCCTGTCAAAAAGGACGACCTTGACCTTTGGTTATCACAAAGCCTTAACCTACAAATTGCCTTAGTAGATTATATCGGGCAAATAAATTATTCTTTGCCCTGGCACAGACTATTACAGTCACTTTCACAAATTCCTTTACAGCCACGCATCCTGCTAGCACCAAAGCCTCTTGCTGGCACCCGTATGGTGTCTGTAGATGGCTCAGGGAAAACAGGAAAAGCAGTTGTAGCCTGGAAGACCTCTGAAGGACAATGGGATTCGGTTGTAAATCCAGTTGAAGCAACTCGCCGCTACTGTAAGGGCTTTTGACTTATTTCAACAGGAACTGTTAAATGTAGTGGCAGACTCTCAATATGTTACTGGCATTGTTCAAAGACTTGAAGGAGCATTTATAAAACAACTAGAGAACCAATTGTTATTTAAGCTATTACTGCAATTAATGTTGCTTTTATGAAAAAGACAGTTTCCTTATTTTATTGTCCACGTACACTCTCATAGCTGTTTACCTGGTCCTTTAACTGAGGGAAACACAGTTGCAGATTATCACACTCTGTCGGTAACAACTCCGAACATTATGCAGCAAGCTAAAACGTCGCATGATTTTTTTCATCAAAATGCGAAGGCATTGAGGAAGCAATTTTCTTTAACACAACAAGAAGCACATGATATTGTGCGAACTCGTGCCGATTGTCAGCAGCTGGCTCCTCTGCCATCATTTGCGGGGGTTAACCCGCGAGGGCTTACACCTGATGAACTTTGGCAATCCGATGTTACGTGCATTATGGAATTTGGACATGTTTCAGTTGATTTGTTTTCTCACTTTGTTGTAGCTACTGCTCGTACAGGAGAGAAGGCTCGTGATGTTATTCGACATTGGTTGCAATGCATTGCAGTCATGGGAGTACCGAAAACTATAAAAACTGATAACGGACCAGCTTACGTGTCCGCTAAAGTACAGGCCTTTTTACAGACATGGGGTATTAAACATGTCACCGATATTCCCCATTCCCCGACTGGGCAAGCAATTGTGGAGCGTATGCATCATACTTTAAAAACCACGCTTGCTAAACAAAAAAGGGGGAATCCCGTAGGTATGACACCTCAAGAGCGATTGTATAAAGCAACTCATGTTTTAAATTTTCTAAACATGTCGTCTTTGTCATCCACAGCAGTAGAGCGACATTTCAGAAGGACTGTTGAATGGCCTGAACAACCGAAGGTGTATTATAAGCACCTTGAATCGGGGCGCATGGAAGGACCAGTCCCCCTGATAACATGGGGTCGAGGGTATGCTTGTGTGTCTTTGTCCTCAGGTTCCTACTGGATTCCTGCAAAATTCGTTAAGCCGGCTCATCAGCCGAGTCCAGTACGGGAAAAGGAAGGCCTGGAACCAGTCGAGCCAATCAACGAGTAAAGCAGGCGTACCTAAGGATGGGTATTTTTATTAATCTTTCAGTTTTTAATGCTTATCTCTTTTCTGTCTCATGTAGATTCTTTTGTATATTTGGTTATATACTGAGGGCTGGCGAATGGGATTTGTATTTGGAAACAGAAGTCTTCATAAGCTAACCATAGATAATACTACAACAAATAGAAGTTGTGAGCAAGAAGATTCTGTAATGATTTGTACTTCTCATGATTTTTGCAATAGTATCTGCAATTGTTATTTTAACTTCAGCTTTTGTAGCCGTTGTTGTGCTTACTGAATCTGTCCAAAGTGCTAAGGTTGTAGGAGAAACTTTATCTAATGTAACTGAAGAATTAGTTATGTTTAGTATGCTGTTTGCCATGTTTAATAAGCATTATATGATCAGTTGTAGATGCCGCTTTGCATCGTACCCTTGTACGAGTTGTAGAATATGTTGCTGTAAAAACTATGTGTGTATCCATGAGAACCCGACCTTCACAGAAGAAGATAACCAGAAGGGATTACAACAATGTAGTCACGTATCAGACAGCCGCTGTTAGCAAAGCTGGATCATGAGTCTGGTGAGACTCGCTGCATATGCTGGCCACGCATGTAGCAACTCTGGCCTGTACTTCTCCACTCAATCCGATGCGTGGTATAAGGGGATTGTCTCGGACTGGAGAGGGAGAGAGAGACATGAGCGCACTTTGAAGATACAGGGGACGCCCTGAAGGCTGTGACTGCCTCCCCCTCCCATAGGTATGACACTGATACGCAAGAACACATAGATGAAGAAATATTAACCAAATTACAAGCCTTAGAAGCAGCAGTAATATGGATAGGGGATCGGCAAAATGCATTAAAAACATGTCTCTCTCTGTGTTGTGATTGGGAGTACAACTCTCAAAGACTTTGTGTTACATCTCTCCCCTGGAATACGTCGCTACATGGCTGAGAAATGGTTAAACATCATCTCCAAGGTGCTTTTGACATGTCGTTGCAACAAAATACTCGTCCTTTACATGATCAACTAAAAATTCAAATATTAAAGATTCAAGACTTAATGAACCACAATGCATTTGAAACATTGCAAAAGGATTTCTCGTAGGTAAATCCAAAAAATTGATTTTCTGAGCTAAATTTAAGAAGCTTGGTATTTATTGCCTTAGCAGGGTTCTTTTTGATTCTGTTTTTAATTGTGTTTAGTATATAACCTGCTAAGAGCGTCACGACGAGTAGAAGCACAAGTCATGGCGACCTTGTTAATAAATGGTCTGGTGTTAAACAAAAAAGGGGGAGATGGGGCAGATCTACGAGCAGAGGCCTGCGTACGGCCAAGGACACAGTGAGCAGAGCACACAGAAACAGGAACGCAGATGTCGATACGGATGGAATGAAGAGGAATTGGTCCAATATAAACATGGAACAGAAAACAGCTTTGCGTGCTTATCTTGGTGGGAACTGAATAAGGCGACTGGGTTAGTGATCTGAAATATGTGTTTACTTGCCTAGCAGGTGCATGGAAAGTTTTAGAGCTCGGGTATAAAAGCTGAGGCCTGAGAAGCAATAAACGATTTCATGCTCATCACAGCCAGAGTCTGTGCCTTCATACACCACAGGGAAGAGTGGCTGGAAAGCTGCCCAGCAGAAAAGGACCTGGGGGTGCTGGTGGACGGCCAGCTTAACATGAGCCAGCAGTGGGCCCAGGTGGCCAAGAAGGCCAACAGCATTCTGGCTTGTATCAGGAACAGCGTGGTGAGTAGGACTGGGGAAGTGATCGTCCCCTGTACTCGGCACTGGTGAGGCCCCACCTCGAGTGCTGTGTTCAGTTCTGGGCCCCTCTGTACAGGAGGGACATTGAGGTGCTGGAGCGTGTCCAGAGGAGAGCTACCAGGCTGGAGAGGGGTCTGGAGACCAGGGCATATGAGGAGAGGCCGAGGGAGCTGGGCATGTTTAGCTTGGAGAAGAGGAGGCTGAGGGGAGGCCTCATTGCCCTCCACAACTACCTGAAAGGAGGGTGGAGAGAGGTGGGTGTTGGCCTCTTCTCCCAGGCGAATAATGACAGGACCAGAGGAAATGGGCTGAAGCTGCAGCAGGGGAGGTTTAGGTTAGATATTAGGAAGAATTACTTTACTGAAAGAGTGGTCAGGCGCTGGAACAGCCTGCCCAGGGAGGCGGTTGAGTCACCAGCCCTAGAGGTGTTTAAGAAATGTCTAGATGTGGCACTTCAGGGCATGTTCTAGTGGCAGAGATTGTAGGGGGGTTTTTTGTGTGTGTATGGTTGGATTCGATGTTCTCAAAGGTCCTTTCCAACCATCAGGATTCTATGATTCTATGATTCTATGAAGGATTATACTCAGCCAATTATATCAGCAGGAAGCTGTGCGCTCCCAGCAGTGGACAGCAAATGTTGGACACTGCGAGTGCTACAGCTTCAGGAGGAAGGGCAGGGCTCAGGGGTCCAGCACCAGGGCAAGGAGTTTCTCTGGACTGCCGCCATCAAGGGAGAGACTATGCAGCAAACTTTCTAATTTATATCGAATGTGTGACGCTCATGGTATGAAATAATCCTGTTGGCCAGCCTGGGTCAAGTGCCCAGGTCTTGCTCCTCCTCATCCCTTCACCTGACAAGGCTCGAAACCACTGAGACCTTGAAACCCACATACCATAGTTGGCTATAAAGTAAATGTTTTCACAAATTCAGACACTAGAGTCTTCTAAAAGTGCAGTTTTCCCTAGCATTAGAAGAGAAGTTAGTCCTGTGTTGCTCAAATTGGGACAAAGTTATATAGATATCTGAAGGGAAGGTGCAAAGAGGATGGAGCCAGGCTCTTTTCAGTGGTGCCCAGTGACAGTACCAGAGGCAATGGACACAAACTGAAACACAGGAGGTTCCATCTGAACATCAGGAAACACTTTTTGACTGAGTGTGACTAAGCACTGGAACAGGTTGCCCATAAGAGGTTGTTCCTCCTTAGAGATTGTCCTGGTTTGAGATAGAACAAAACCAATTTTTTTTTCAGTAATTTTACTTTTCAGTTAAGCCTCTTCTAACTGACTGAACTCTCTGAAATTAACGGCATATTTTTCAGACAGTGTCTGCTTCTAGCAGCAATAATGCCTGATGTTTATATTTAATACCAAGGAATGGTATGCAGAGAGGCTCTTGCTTATACTTATTGCTATGACAACCAAGGTCAGCTTTGTTATGTGCCACGTTGGAGGGCCGGAAGAGGAAGAGCATGGAGTGGTTGCACCTGTGGGGAGGAGCGGACAGGACAGGTGACCCAAAACTGACCAACAGGGTATTCCATCCCATCTGCCTCATGCTCGGTATAAATCTGAGGAATCAAAGGGGTCAAATTCTCTTCTTCAATGGCCAGTGTCCGAGGACTCTGTCCTTTCTTCTGCTTTTGATTCCAATCCATGTGTTCCTGTATCCAGTTCCCATCTGCTGCCGAGTCCAGTATGGGATTTTCCCAGTGCCTGCTGGTGACTTGATCGTCATCCTGGGAGCTTGATATTGGTTTTGTATATATGTGTATATATTTCATTATTTTCTTATTAATATTTTTTCTTTTTATTGTTAATATTTCATTAAAGCTGTTTTTTCTCAACCCATAAGTTTCTCTCCATTATTCTCTTCCTTCCCTTCTGGGAAGGAAGAGGGGCTAATAGAAAACATCTGTCATTCATTTATTGGCCAGACCAGCCTAAACCATGACTGAGATATTCAAAAGCCATCTGGACATGGTCCTGGGCAACTAGCTCTAGGTGGCCCTGCTCGAGCAGGGGAGTTGGACCAGATGCTCTCCAGGGGTCTCCTTCCAACCTCAACCATTCTGTGATATGTCTTGTTTTCCCTTAGTTATTGTTCTCCCAGTCCTGCTGTCATCTGTCAGTTTACCCAGTAACAATTTTATGTTTTTTCCCTGTATCTTTCATAAAATATTATATAGTAGAAGGTCAAGAACTAATTTCTGTAATTGCAGTAAAAGCACATCTGCTTGGTTTTGGTTGTTTACAATTACCCTTAGAAATGTGTTGTTTAACGTATGATGTGTATGGGTTATTTTCATGTTATGTTGTGTGGTTGCAAGTGAAATGTCATGTAGAAGAATATGATTACATCATTTATGTTATTAGAATGGATTATTTTTTTTGTATAAATATTTGAAAATCAAATTTTTATGTTGACCTAAAGATTTTGTGAATTTATGATTAATTCAACAAAGAGTTTAGGTTCTGGCAAATTTTTAAAAGCCAAAATGTTTAATCAAAATTTTTATACTGGAACATCTGTGTCAAATCAATAATTTGATACCAAAATGTGTTTTTAAAAAAGTTTAAAAACTTCTCAAATCATAATGGAACATGTTGTATTTTACTGAATGAAATATGATCCAAAATTATTCTTTTTTTTTTTACTTGGGTTTAAAAAATCCTGGCTTGTGCACTTTTATCTGGCAGAATTTGTTTATCAATCTTCACATTTTTATAAGGGGCAGAATGCTGATGGCTGATACTGTAGAAACTTAGATTGCTCCAGCATGGGTCCCCTACAGGGTCACAAGTCCTGCCAGGAAACCTGCCCCAGGTTCACAGGTCCTGCCAGGAGCCTGCTCCAGCATGGGCCCTCCATGGGGTCACAGCCTCCTTCAAGCGCATCCACCTGCTCCAGCATGGGGTCCTCCATGGGCTGCAGGTGGATATCTGCTCCACTGTGGACCTCCATGGGCTGCAGGGGGACAGCCTGCCTCACCATGATCTTCAGTACAGGCTGCAGAGGAATCTCTGCTCCAGTGCCTGGAGCACCTCCTCCCCCTCCTTCACTGACCTTGGTGTCTGCAGAATTGTTTCTCTCACATATTCTCTCTTATCTCTCCTGACTGCGGTTGGTATTGTACAGATTTTTTCCCCCCCCTTCTTATATATGTTATTACAGAGGCGCTACCACCGTCCCTGATTGGCTCAGCCTTGGCCAGCAACAGGTCCGTCTTGGAGCCAGCTTGACATTGGCTCTATCGGACATACGGGAAGCTTCTGGCAACTTCTTACAGAAGCCATCCCTGTTGCCCCCTCGCTACCAAAACCTTACCATGCAAACTCAATACAGAAGTACTACAGAAGGAATCACCCAAAACAATGGAGAATGAGCCTTGCAAGAAATGGGGCAAGCACAGTGGTGACCCAACTTGAGCTGGTTTTGGCACCCAGCACCCCAGCCCAACATGCTGCCTCTCCTGTCCTGAATGACCCATGTCACAGATGGAGCCCAAGTCATGGACTAAATGAACTGAACAGATTTTTGTGGACATTTAGGGGATGGACAATAGAATAAAGGAATTATATTTGTGTATATATCAATGGACAGGGAGGAGGGTGGTGGCTGATGAGGATGTATTGGATAGTGTAGGACCTGAGCATGATGCAAATGATTTGGAATTGTGGTGGAGATTATATTAGGTGAACTAGGTCTGGCTGAGATGGAGTTAACTTTCTTCGTAGCAGTCCATATGGTGCTTGTATTTGTGGCTAAAACTGTTGATAACACAACAGTGTTTTGGCTATTGTTGAACAGTGCTTGCACAGTATCAAGGCTTTCTCTTACCCCAGCATATAGGCTAGGGGTGATCAAGAGATTAGGAAGGCATACAGCCAGGACAGCTGATCCAAACTGGCCAAAGGGATATTTCATGCCACATATATTTCATTCTCACCAATAAAAACTGGGGGTAGAGGAAGAAAGGGAAGGGGTATTTTTAGCTTCTGAGGTGGCCATTGCTCTGAGACTGGCTGGGCATCAGTCTGCTTGTGGGAGGTGGTGAGTGATTGCCTTTGCATCACTGTGAGGTTTTTCCTCTTCACCTATTAAACTGTCTTTATCTTGACCCATGGGTTTTCACAGTTTTGCTCTTCCTATTCTCTCCCTCGTCTTGCTGGGGAAGGGGAGTGAGCGAGCAGCTGTGTGGGTGCTTAGCTGCTGGCTGGGGTCAACCCATAACACCACTGAAGTACAGCACCTAAATTTTTGGATTGTCAGACTGAGACATCAGGGTAATTCTCACAGGGATACATGATATGGGTATCTCTTCTATAGACCCTCTGTCCTAGTAAACGTAATCAAAATATACATCAACTGTGTCTTCCTTTGTGACGGTAAAGAAAAGGGCAAGGCACATTAACTGCTTCCTCTCTAGACCTTCCTCTCCAGAAATTCAAGTCATATGCTCGAATGGAACCTCTAAAACAATAAGGATGGCCTTTACTATTTTATATCAGTCCTGCTCAGGTTACTTCCTATATTCCTAGCTGTTTTCAAGTGATCTTTTTCAGCCCTCAATCCTTTTATTTCTTTCTGTTCCTGAACTACTCATATTTTTGCCTATCCTCCAATTCCCACACCCTTTTCCATAGAATTCTTTGCCTTCCTTTGCGCAAGTTGTGTTCTCCTCTATCCCCCCAGTTGCGGGGAATGATGAGGGGGCAAATAGGAGAAGCCAGCAGATCAATGCCTGGCTCCGAGCCTGGTACTACCAGCAGGACTTTGGGTTCTTTGACCATGGCCTGATTTACAAGCCGCCAGGCCTGCTGGTAACAGGCGGGAATACCTTGACTTCCAGGAGAAAAAGGGTTCTAGGACAAGAGTTATCAGGGCTCATTGATAGGGCTTTAAACTAGATTTGAAGGGGGGTGGGAACGGTACCGGGCTTGCTGGTGAGGTGCCAGAGCGTAGTTGCTCAGCACTTGTGGGAGAGCGTGCCAGTATTTCTGAGAGCCAGAAGGCATAGCACATCTCAAGGGTCAAAACTACACACACGACTCCCTCTCTGAAATGCTTATACACCAATGCACGCAGCACGGGGAATAAGCAGGAAGAGCTGGAGATCTGTGTGCGGTCGCAGGGCCACGATCTCATTGCAATTACTGAGACGTGGTGGGACAGCTCACGTGACTGGAACACTGTCATGGATGGCTATGTCCTTTTCAGGAAAGACAGGCCAGTGAGGCATGGTGGTGGAGTTGCTCTTTATGTGAGAGAGCATCTGGAATGCATCGAGCTCTCACTAGGGGCGGATGAAGAGAGAGTCGAGAGCTTATGGGTAAGGATTAAGGGGCAGGCAAATATGAGGGACACTGTTGTGGGTGTTTATTACAGGCCACCTGATCAGGATGGGGAAGCTGATGAGGCCTTCTACAGACAGCTGAAGGTAGCCTCGCAATCGCAGGCCTTGGTTCTCATGGGGGACTTCAATCACCCCGATATCTGCTGGGAAGGCTACACAGCCAGGCACGCACAGGCCAGGAGGCTCCTCCAGTGCATTGATGACAACTTTTTGGCACAGGTGGTACAGGAGCCAACAAGGAGAGGAGCACTCCTGGACCTGGTACTGACAAACACAGAGGGACTGGTGGGGGACATGAAGGTTGGGGGCAGCCCAACTGTAGTGATCACGAGAAGATACAGTTCAGGATCATGGGTACTATGCACAAAACAACAAGAAGTAAAATCACAACCTTGGACTTCAGGAGGGCTAACTTTGACCTCTTCAAGAAACTGCTTGGAGAGATCCCGTGGGCTAGGGCTCTGGAAGGCAAAGGGGCTCAAGAAAGCTGGTTGGTATTCAAAGACCACTTCCTCCAAGCTCAGGATCGGTGCATCCCTAAGAGCAGGAAATCGGCCAAGGGACGCAGGAGACCTGCATGGTTGAGCAGGGAGCTTCTGAAAAAGCTCAAGTGGAAGAAGGGAGTTTACAGTAAGTGGAAGAAGGGACTGACCCCTTGGGAGGATTACAAGAATGCCGCCAAGGCGTGCAGGGATGAAACAAGGAAAGCCAAGGCCGCCTTGGAATTAAACCTGGCCAGGGATATCGAGGTCAACAGGAAGGGCTTCTACAAGTACATTGGAGGCAAAAGGAAGACCAGAGAAGTTGTGGGCCCACTGTTGAATGAGACAGGAGCCATGGTGACGGAGGATGCGGAGAAGGCGGAGTTACTGAATGCCTTCTTTGCTTCAGTCTTTACTGCTTGGCCCAGCCCTCAGGAGTCCCAGGCTTTGGGGAAAGTAACAGGGAAAGAAGACAACTTCCCCTTGGTTGAGGAGGATCAAGTGAGAGATCAATTAAGTCAACTGGATATCCACAAGTCCATGGGCCCCGATGGGATGCACCCGAGAGTGCTGAGGGAGCTGGCAGAAGTCATTGCTGGGCCGCTCTCCATCGTCTTTGAAAGGTCCTGGAGAACAGGCGAGGTGCCTGAGGACTGGAGGAAAGCCAATGTCACTCCAGTCTTCAAAAAGGGCAAGAAGGAGGACCCGGGGAACTACAGGCCGGTCAGCCTCACCTCCATCCCTGGAAAGATGATGGAACAGCTCGTTCTGGGCATCATCTCAAGGCATGTGGAGGAAAAGCAAGCTATCGGAAGTAGTCAACATGGATTCACCAAGGGGGAATCATGTCTGACCAATCTGATAGCTTTCTATGATGGCATGACTGGATGGAGAGATGAGGGGAGGGCAGTGGATGTGGTCTACCTTGACTTCAGCAAGGCTTTCGACATGGTCTCCCACAGCATCCTCATAGGGAAGCTTAGGAAGTGTGGGTTGGATGAGTGGACAGTGAGGTGGATAGATAACTGGTTGAAAGACAGAGCTCAGAGGGTCGTGATTAGGGGCACAGAGTCTAGTTGGAGGTCAGTGACGAGTGGTGTTCCCCAGGGGTCAGTACTGGGTCCAGTCCTCTTCAATATACTCATCAATGACCTGGATGAGGGGATAGAGGGCACCCTCAGCAAGTTTGCTGATGACACAAAGCTGGGAGGGTGACTGACACAGCAGAAGGCCGTGCCGCCATCCATAGAGACCTGGACAGGCTGGAGAGTTGGGCAGAGAGGAACCTTCTGAAATTCAACAAGGGCAAGTGTAGGGTGCTGAGGAGAAATAACTGGACTCCAGACGATCCAATGTGAATCAACAGAAGCCGTTTATTAAGCACAGATCATCATCTTTTATACCCTGCGTTGTAGCCGTACACGCGACTCGCTTATTTCTGATTAGCTCGTTACACTGTCCACGCGCTGTCCATGCAGTTCGTTCACACATCAGATTGGTTACAAGAATTCGCATAGTCAATTGCTTAGTCATTAGCACAACATGTTTTCTACCTTCTCAGTTCCCGTTTTTCCCATGTACTAATTCCATCTTCTACCACCTGTTTTGCCCTTAATCTAATCTCTCATAGTAGGGAGGCTGGCTCACATGGCCATTTTCTCTCAGACACATTCCTACAGGGTGCTGCACCTGGGGAGGAATAACCCCCTGCACCAGTACAGGTTGGGGGCTGACCTGCTGGAGAGCAGCTCGGTGGAAAGAGACCTGGGAGTCCTGGTGGACAACAGGATGACCATGAGCCAGCAATGTGCCCTGGTGGCCAAGAAGGCCAATGGCATATGGGGTGCATCAAGAAGAGTGTGGCCAGCAGGTCGAGGGAGGTCATCCTCCCCCTCTACTCTGCCTTGGTGAGGCCGCATCTGGAGTACTGTGTCCAGTTCTGGGCTCCCCGGTTCAAGAGGGACAGGGAACTGCTGGAGAGGGGACAGCAAAGGGCTACCAAGATGATGAGGGGACTGGAAGACCTCTCTTATGAAGAAAGGCTGAAGGATTTGTGTCTCTTCAGTCTGGAAAAAAGACAGCTGAGGGGGGATCTTATCAACGCTCATAAATACTGAAAGGGGGGGTGTCAGGAGGATGGGGCCAGGCTCTTTTCAGTGGTGCCCGGGGACAGGACAAGAGGTAATGGGCACAAACTTGAGCACAGGAAGTTCCACCTAAACATGAGGAGGAACTTCTTTACTTTGAGGGTGGCAGAGCCCTGGCACAGGCTGCCCAGAGAGGTGGTGGAGTCTCCGTCTCTGGAGACATTCCAAACCCGCCTGGACGTGTTCCTGTGCACCCTGCTCTGGGTGACCCTGCTCTGGCAGGGGGGTTGGACTAGATGATCTCCAGAGGTCCCTTCCAACCCTACCATTCTGTGATTCTGTGATTCCTTTCCTTATCTGAATTAACACTATATAGAGTCATAGAATCACAGAATGGTTTGGGTTGAAATTGACGTTTAAAGATCATCTAGTTCCAAATTCCCTGCCATGGGGATTGGGCATCCACAACTTCCCTGGGCAAAACTGGAAGCGTCTCACCACCCTCATAGTAAAGAATATATCTAATCTAATATCTAATCTAAATCTACCTTCTTTCAGTTTAAAACCATTACCACTCGTCCTATCACCACACTCCCTGATAAAGAGTCCCTACCCGTCTTTCCTGTAGGCCCCCTTTAGGTACTGGAAGGCTTCTGTAAGGTCTTCCTGGAGCCTTCTCTTCTCCAGGCTGAACAACCCCCAGCTCTCTCAGCCTGTCCTCATAGGAGAGGTGCTCCAGCCCTCTGATCATCTTCATGGCCCTCCTCTGGACCCGCTCAAGCAGGTTCATGTCTTTCTTATGCTGGGGGCCCAATCTATACTAGACTGCAAAATGCTGCTACATTTCTAATTGTATTTTCCCTTTCCTTCCTCAAATTTTCTCCCTTTCTATCTGTGAAAATGGCAGCATATTTGTTAGAGTCCAATACTCTCTGACCAGGTTCTTTTAGATATGCCACATGAGAAGGGTTTAATGTTTAATAACAAATTTACTTATTTGAAGATATTTGGTGTTACATGGGATTTGATTTAGAACAGTTATACAGCAATATACTGAAATTACAACACATATGGCCAGTGCGAAAGCCTGATGGAGACTGGCGGCTAACAGTAGACTCTAGTGGTCTGAATGAAGTCACACCACCACTGAGTGCTGCTGTGCCAGGCATGCTAGAACTGCAGTATGAACTGGAGTCCAAGGCAGCCCAGTGGTATGCTACCATTGACACTGCTCATGCCTTTTTCTCTATTCCTTTAGCAGCAGAGTGCAGGCCACAGTTTGCTTTCACCTGGAGAGGCCTCCAGTACACCTGGAATCGACTGCCCCAGGGGTGGAAACACAGCCCCACCATTTGCCATGGGCTGATCCAGACTGCACTGGAGAAGGGTGGAGCTCCAGAACACCTGCAATACATTGATGACCTCATGGTGTGGGGTAGTACAGCAGAAGTAGTTTTCAAGAAAGGTAAGAAAATAATCAAGATTCTTCTGAAAGCAGGTTTTGCTGTAAAAAGAGGTAAGGTCAAGGGACCTGCATGAGAGATCCAGTTCTTGGGAATTAAGTGGCTGATGGGTCTTGTCGTATTGTAGGAAAACATCAAAGGTGGAAAGCTGCTGTATGGAGTCCTACATGAGAAGTTGCAGAAGCTACTGAAGGAGAAGGTGAACAGAGTCAATTTGCAGAGGTAAAAGCCATCCAGCTGGCCCTAGGCATTGCCGAAGGAGAGAAGTGGCCAATACTCTGTCTCTGTACTGACTCATGGGTGGTGGCAAATGCTCTGTGGGGGTGGTTACAGCAGTGGAAGCAGAGCAACTGGCAGCGCAGAGGTAAACCCATCTGGGCTGCTGAATTATGGTGAGATATTTCTGACCGGCTAGGAAAACTAGTCGTGAAAGTATGCCATGTAGATGCCCACATACCCATGAGTCGGGCCACTGAGGAACTTCAAAACAATCATCAAGTGGACCAGGCTGCTAAGATTTTCCAGACAGATTTGGACTGGGAACATAAAGGTGAACTGTTTTTAGCTCGGTGGGCCCATGACACTTCAGGCCATCAAGGAAGGGATGCAACATACAAATGGGCCCGTGACCAAGGGGTGGATTTAACCATGGACGCTATTGCACAGGTTATCCACAACTGTGAAACATGCGCCGAAATCGAGCAAGCTAAAAGGTTAAAACCTTTGTGGTATGGGGGATGACGGCTGAAATATAAACATGGGGAGGCCTGGCAAACTGACTACATCACACTCCCTCAAACCCACCAGGGTAAGTGCTATCTGCTTGCTATGGTAGAAGGAAGCACCGGATGGTTGGAAACCTACGCCGTGCCCCATGCTGCTGCCCAGAATACCATCCTGGGCCTTGAAAGGCAAGTCTCGTGGCGACACGGTACTCCAGAAGGAACTGAGTCAGACAGTGGGACTCATTTCAAAAACAGTCTTATAAGTAATTGGGCAAAAGAACATGGCATTGAGTGGGTATAGCAGATCCCCTGTCATGCACCAGCTTCTGGGAAAATTGAACGGTACAATGGACTATTAAAAACCACCCTGAAAGCAATGGGGGGTGGATCCTTCAAAAATTGGGACAAGCCTTTAGCACAAGCTACCTGGTTAGTTAACACCAGGGGATCCATCAATCGAGCTGGTCCTGCTCAGTCAGACCTTTTACATGCAGTAGAAGGGGATAAAGTCCCTGTGGTGCATGAAAGGGATATGTTAGGGAAAACCGTTTGGGCTTTTCCTGCCTCAGGCAAAGGCAAACCCATTTGTGGGACTGTGTTTGCTCAAGGGCCTGGATGTACTTGGTGGGTGATGCTGGAGAATGGAGAAATTCAATGTGTACCTCAAGGAAATCTAACCCTTGGTGAGAATACTCAGTTCTGAGCTATATGATGTCAATTGTCATATAATACTAACAGTGTTCTATAAGTGTTTTTCAGGATAACATAATGGTCATGAAGCCTGAGCCAGCTCCATCAAGTGGCATCCAGCAAATGTCTTCGGGATGGACATGCTACCCTTGGGCACAAACCGCAATGAATTTCATACCATCTTTCCTGCCCTGAGAATCTACTAGGATAGATGAAATCCTGCAGTTATGAACTAATTGAACTTGGCGAACTTTTGTGTATTAAGATAAATCATAAATGAGTAACCTGCTTGCATCTATCTATCTATCTATATGTGTGTGTGTGTGTATAGATTTGACGGATAAAAAGTAATAGTGATCTGAGTGTTTTCCCAAATCTGGGTTCTTTACCCAGTGTGCAAGCCAATAACACACAGAGCAGAGGTATTTTTAAGTTTATTCCCTTAATGTGCAGAAATGGGGTGTTTGTCCCAAGGGAGCACACCTTTGTTTCAAAAATTTCCTTTTTATACTCTGATTATTACATATTCTATCAGTTAATACATATTCATTGTTATTCTCTAATGATTGGTTGAGATTTCTTTGCTTCCTATGTAAATTAGTGCGCAGACTCTGTTTTCTTCTTCCATTGTTCTCTTTTGAGTAGGTGGTATCATTTGGGTAGGTGGTCAATGAGTCCGTGGTCGCGATCTGCTCTTATTGGAATTACCTTTTACCTGCTTCTCCTCTAATCTGGGCAGTTCCAGGTGGTTTTTTCTGTTTGCTGACCAGGCCTACAGTTCATCACTCTCTTGAAAGGAATATCCTGCTTATCAACAAAGCTACATTGTCTAGTAGTCAGTTCATGTCTAGTTACTATTTCTCTATAAATGATGTTGGGGCCATATAGAGGACTTCTATTAGCAATGGCCCATCGATCTCTATTTTAATTGGTAATAAATTAAATTAATCTCCCTAAGTCAAGTCTATTTCGCCTGTAATGGTAATTGATAAGTGATCTCCCTGTCTCTATCTTGACCCATGAGCTTTTTCATCTTCTTTTCTCCCCCTATCCTATTGACAGAGGGGGTGAGATAATGGCCGAGTGGGCATCTGGCAGACAGCCAAGGTCACCCCACCACAGTGGGGCAAAATGAGGCCTAAGTGGTGGGAGTCACGTGAGGCATTGTGGGAGTTGTACTTCTTCAGCCATTTCCCTGTCAAAAGCAGCTGTTTTGTCAGCCTCCCAGGCTATTGGCAGCAGTGGCTTTGTGCTCATGTCTCTCAGTGCAGGAACAAGCACAACAGCTCTGGCAGAGTACTGGCACCTGAGGGGATGGGCCTGGGAGCTCCAGTGCAATGGTGGCACTCCCCACCCAGGCTTGGCAGCAGTATGTGGCACCTTGGGTGAGTGTCCACAGCCAAGCTGCTGGCCCAGGCTACTCATCCCAGGGGAGCTGAGACCAGCCTCCCCTGGGTGTGGACACTGGGGGGCGGGATACACCCACCACTGCCCTGCCGCTGTGCCAGTCTCTGTGTACAGCACAGCACCCAGGCCAGCCTGCAGCTGCCTCCCCTTCAGAGCTATACCATCACCATTTTGTCTATACCAATCATAGTGTCTGGTGCCAAACTGTTTTCTAGGGAAGTGCCATGAGCTACATACTGCTCAGAAACTCTGCAGCTGTGACCAGAAATGACATGACAAGCAGTACAAGGAGGCCCACTGAAATTCAACCCCTTCAGCGGCACTTCCCACATCAAGGAAAGTGTAAGTGAAATCTAATCTTTCATTTGTGAGATCATAAGGTTGGTGTTGTACCACTGTTGTGGGTTAACCCTGTCCAGCAACTAAACACCACGCAGCCACTCACTCACTCCCCCCACAGTGGGATGGGGGAGAGAATCAGAAGGGTAAAAGTGATCCCCTCTCTCCCCCTCGGTGTGCAGGGTTGCGGGGTGATTTGGTTCTGCAGCTGCACGGGGACGACCCCCGGGCGGGCCCGTCACAGCCCCTTCCTCGGAGGAGCGTCACGCGAGCGGTGGCGACCGGTACTGGTCCCGGATGGGAGTTTCCAGGCAGGCGCGACATAGTCACCCCAACGCGGGTCCTTGCGGCCACAGCTAACCGGCGAGGCGCAGCACAGGCCTCCTTTTTTCAGCTTGGCAGGCGTGGTGGCAGGATGGGTGAGTGTTGTAGCGGTGACCTTGGGGGCTACGGGGAGGGGAGCAGAGCAGAGCAGAGCAGAGCAGAGCAGAGCAGAGCAGAGCAGAGCAGAGCAGAGCGAGTCGTAGGGGTGACCTTGGGAGGATTAGGACTGGAGGGGGGGGAAGTGCGTGCGTGCAGGCGCGGAGAGGCGGCCTAGAGCGCTCCCCCTCACTGTCCCTAGAGTCTCTTCCACTGGCTTTGGGGCCTCGTGACGTCCCTAGGCTTCGGTGTTACCTGTGTCTCCGTTAGCCTTTCTCCCTTATTCTCACTTGCTGCCTGTTGGTAGTGATACTGTCGGTCCCTGTTGTGCCCCCTCCCCCTCCCCTTCCCCACAGACACAGACACAGACGAGGAGGTCTGCGGTCTTGCGTGCCCCGTGGCCGTAGGTTGCTGCTGGGTTGACTCCAGAGGCCTGTGAGGGGCAGTGACGGCAGGAGCTGGCTCGGTGACCTCCAGCTCTCTCTGATGGTGTTTTCTAGGGAAGTGCCGTGGGCTCCGTACCGCTCGGAAACTCCGCAGCCACCGCCGTGATCAGAAGTGGCACGACAAACAGTATAAGAAGGCCCATTTGGGCACTGCGCTGAAGGCCAACCCCTTCGGCGGCGCTTCTCACGCCAAGGGCATTGTTCTGGAAAAAGTGTGGGTAAAACTCCCGGAGTGCGCCTTTACGGCCTTGCAGGCCCTGGGGGTAGTCTGCTGTGGGATGGGGACAGCTTGTGCTTGCGCGGGGTTAGGTGTATGCAAGAATATCTTCTCAGCAGTGAGCTAAGTTGTGGCACAAGTGCCTGGTGCTTGTGTCTGACCCACAGCCACCTAATGTACAGTGTAGGATATTCTGGGTTGTAATCCCTGGAGTCGCCAGGAAAATTCCTGGTAATTTGGGACCTTTGAAAGATCCCCTATGTGACTTTAAAGAAGAAGTTGTGTTTCTAAATATGTTAGAGTTTTTCTACCTGAAATATGACAAATTTTTACTATTTTGTAGCTTCTATGTACTAAATTGAAAACAGGTGGGGTTTTTTAGGTGACAATGCTGAAAGGTATTTGTTCTCATATACTCAGTGTTGGTTTTGGAATTGTGTATAACCTTTAGAAGAAGAATAATTTTACTTAACATTTAAGTTTAGTTGGGGGGGGTTCAGCGTGTATGCTTTGTTTGATGCAGTCAGCAAGTATCCAAGATATCATCTACTTGTGTTCTGTTTTTTTGTTAGTAACTTATAAGTTTTGTTAGGATACTCTCATGACTCCAAGGCATTTCTTTTTCTTTTTCAAATTTTTAATTACTGAGTTAGTGTTTGTCTCTAGAAGACTTACTTTCAATTTTTACTCTGTTTAGGAACTAATTGTCTTTGGATATTGCATAGTTCTAAGTAGATCACTAATATTTTTTGCTTTTGAAATACATATGTGACTTATGGTTAGTACAAAATAACATAGTGATTCATGGTATTGTAATTAATATCTGCTAACTTATCAAACAGATTTTTGTTAATATATTTTCATGTACTTCTGTTTTAGTGGAGTAGAAGCTAAGCAGCCTAACTCTGCCATCAGGAAATGTGTCAGAGTCCAGCTGATCAAGAATGGCAAAAAAATAACAGCTTTTGTTCCCAATGATGGTTGCCTGAACTTCATTGAGGTGAATAATTTTCAAGAAACAACCTATAGAAAGCTGTGTATGAAAGTAAACACACACATAATTGACAGAATCGGGTGATGGCTAGACAAGGGTTCATGGCATTCTGAACTGTGTGTACCTTAATGCTGTATCTGCAGAAGCAGATGAGAAATGCCAGAGGTGGTTTTGTACTCTTCACTTGCTAAGGTAAACTGGTCCTCAGCAGTACTCCTGCAAGCGAAATGATACCTCAGCTTATGTTTCCCTTCTCCAAAATACTGAAGGGGTTAATACATAATTCATGCATATCAATCAATAGACTTCAGCATTTAGTGTCTTTCCACCTTTTCCTTAGAAAGTCTGTGATGTGGCTCAAATTTAATGTAAATGATTTTAGAAGTACATACGAATTTAATGTTTATAGCTCTGTATTTGCACTGTCTTTCATTGTAGGAAAATGATGAAGTTCTGGTTGCTGGTTTTGGACGGAAGGGTCATGCTGTTGGTGATATTCCTGGAGTTCGCTTCAAGGTTGTCAAAGTAGCCAATGTTTCTCTGTTGGCCTTATACAAGGGCAAGAAGGAGAGACCAAGATCATAAATTGATGTGCCAGGAATATAAATAAAATTTGTAATTGGAAAAACTCTTATACTTGTTAGTGTTGTGGTTTTGGCCAAATTGGCCAATGGCCACTGACAGGTGCTCTCCCCCCCCACCTCTCATACATGGAGAGGAGGAGGAGGAGAGGTAGAGATTTACAAGTTTAGAAGAAACTAAACTACTTTAATGAAATATTAATAATAAAATAAAAAGGAAATACTAAAATAGATAACAGTATATACAAAGCTCCCAGGATGACATCACCGGCAGGCACTGGGGAAGTCCCAGACTGGACTCAGCGATGGGTGGGAACTGGATTCCACAGATGGAATCAGGAATGCTCGGAGCGGGATTAAAGGCAGATGAATAGACAGGGTCCTCCTCGGACATCAGCCATTGAAGGAAGAGACTGACCCTTTGCTCCCTCAGCTTTTATACTGAGCATGGGGCAGATGGGATGGAATGCCCTGTTGGTCAGTTTTGGGTCACCTGTCCTGTCTGCTCCTCCCTGCAGGTGGGGCCCCTCTACGCTTTTCTCCTTCCAACCCTCTAATGGGGCAAATAATGAAATTAGCTGACCTTGGTTGCTATAGCAATAAGTATAAGCAAGAGCCTCTCTGCGTACCATTCCTTGGCACTAATTGTAAACATTGGTCTTCTCACTCTGAGAATGAACCGTTCACAGCACAACATGCTGTTAATTTCAGAGAGTTAGAAGAGGCCTAGCTAAGAAGTAAAATTACTGAACAGAAAGTTGGTTCTCTTTTACCTCAAACCAGGACATTCCACCCCTTATTCCATACCATTTGTGTCATGCTCAGATCACTAATACTTTTATCTATCAATCTATGCATACATATAGATAGATAGAAAGATGCAGGTTACTCAATTAAGATTTTATCTACAGAAGTTCACTAAGTCCATTTAGTTCATAACTGTAGGATTTCATCTCTCATAGCAGATTCTCAGAGTAGGAAAGGTGAATGAAATTCATTGTGGTTTGTGCCCATGGGTACGATAGAATCATTTAGGTTGGAAAAGACCTTTGGGATCCTCGAGTCCAACCATCAACCCCACTCTACAAAGTGGGAGTACAAACCCTACACCATATCCCTTAACACCACATCTCAATGAGTCTCAAACACATCCAGGGATGGTGACTCCACCACCTCCCTGGGCAGCCTATTCCAGTGTCTGACCACTCTTTCTGGGAAGAATTTTTTCCTAATGTCCAGCCTAAACCTACCCTGCTGCAGCTTGAAGCCATTCCCTCTTGTTCTATTGCTAATTACCTGTGAGAAGAGACCAGCACCAGCCTCTCTACAATGTCCTTTCAAGTAGTTGTAGAGAGCGATGAGGTCTCGCCTCAGCCTCCTCTTCCTCAAACTAAACAGTCCCAGCTCCTTCAATCGCTCCTCATAAGATTTATTCTGCAGGCCCTTCACCAGCTTCGTTGCCCTCCTCTGCCCTCGCTCCAGCACCTCGAGATCTCTCTCGTATTGAGGTGCCCAGAACTGGACGCAATACTCAAGGTGTGGCCTCACCAGTGCTGAGTACAGGGGGACAATCACCTCCCTCCTTCTGCTGGTCACACTATTTCTAATACAAGCCAAGATGCCATTGGCCCTCTTGGCCACCTGGGCACACTGCTGGCTCATGCTCAGCCGCTTGTCAATTAGAACCCCCAGGTCCTTTTCTGCCAGGCAGCTCTCCAGCCACACTTCCCCAAGCCTGTAGCGATGCATGGGGTTGTTGTGGCCCAAGTGCAGGACCCGGCACTTGGCCTTGTGGAAGCTCATCCCGTTAGCATTGGCCCATTGGTCCAATCTATCCAAGTCTCTCTGTAGAGCCTCCCTACCCTCATGCAGATCAACACTCCCGCTTAGCTTCGTGTCATCTGCAAACTTGCTGATGATACACTCTATGTCCTTCTCAAGGTCATCAATAAAGATGTTAAACAGAAATGGTCCCAACACCGAGCCCTGAGGGACACCGCTTGTGACCGGCCGCCAGCTGGATTTAACTCCATTGGCCACCACTCTTTGGGACCGCCCATCCAGCCAGTGCTTGATCCAGCAGATCGTATGCTCATCCAGGCCATGAGCCGCCAGTTTTCCCATGAGAATTCTATGGGGGACAGTGTCAAATGTCCACAGCCTTTCCCTCATCCAATAATCGGGTCATCTTATCATAGAAGGAGATCAGGTTTGTCAGGCAGGACCTATGTCCATCCCGAAGACATTTGCTGGATGCCACTTGATGGAGCTGGCTCAGGCTTCATGACCATTATGTTATCCTGAAAAACACTTATAGAACACTGTTAGTATTATATGACAATTGACATCATATAGCTCAGAACTGAGTATTCTCACCAAGGGTTAGATTTCCTTGAGGTACACATTGAATTTCTCCATTCTCCAGCATCACCCACCAAGTACATCCAGGCCCTTGAGCAAACACAGTCCCACAAATGGGTTTGCCTTTGCCTGAGGCAGGAAAAGCCCAAACGGTTTTCCCTAACATATCCCTTTCATGCACCACAGGGACTTTATCCCCTTCTACTGCATGTAAAAGGTCTGACTGAGCAGGACCAGCTCGATTGATGGATCCCCTGGTGTTAACTAACCAGGTAGCTTGTGCTAAAGGCTTGTCCCAATTTTTGAAGGATCCACCCCCCATTGCTTTCAGGGTGGTTTTTAATAGTCCATTGTACCGTTCAATTTTCCCAGAAGCTGGTGCATGACAGGGGATCTGCTATACCCACTCAATGCCATGTTCTTTTGCCCAATTACTTATAAGACTGTTTTTGAAATGAGTCCCACTGTCTGACTCAGTTCCTTCTGGAGTACCGTGTCGCCACGAGACTTGCCTTTCAAGGCCCAGGATGGTATTCTGGGCAGCAGCATGGGGCACGGCGTAGGTTTCCAACCATCCGGTGCTTCCTTCTACCATAGCAAGCAGATAGCACTTACCCTGGTGGGTTTGAGGGAGTGTGATGTAGTCAGTTTTCCAGGCCTCCCCATGTTTATATTTCAGCCGTCATCCCCCATACCACAAAGGTTTTAACCTTTTAGCTTGCTCGATTTCGGCGCATGTTTCACAGTTGTGGATAACCTGTGCAATAGCGTCCATGGTTAAATCCACCCCTTGGTCACGGGCCCATTTGTATGTTGCATCCCTTCCTTGATGGCCTGAAGTGTCATGGGCCCACCGAGCTAAAAACAGTTCACCTTTATGTTCCCAGTCCAAATCTGTCTGGAAAATCTTAGCAGCCTGGTCCACTTGATGATTGTTTTGAAGTTCCTCAGTGGCCCGACTCATGGGTATGTGGGCATCTACATGGCATACTTTCACGACTAGTTTTCCTAGCCGGTCAGAAATATCTCACCATAATTCAGCAGCCCAGATGGGTTTACCTCTGCGCTGCCAGTTGCTCTGCTTCCACTGCTGTAACCACCCCCACAGAGCATTTGCCACCACCCATGAGTCAGTACAGAGACAGAGTATTGGCCACTTCTCTCCTTCGGCAATGCCTAGGGCCAGCTGGATGGCTTTTACCTCTGCAAATTGACTCTGTTCACCTTCTCCTTCAGTAGCTTCTGCAACTTCTCATGTAGGACTCCATACAGCAGCTTTCCACCTTTGATGTTTTCCTACAATACGACAAGACCCATCAGCCACTTAATTCCCAAGAACTGGATCTCTCATGCAGGTCCCTTGACCTTACCTCTTTTTACAGCAAAACCTGCTTTCAGAAGAATCTTGATTATTTTCTTACCTTTCTTGAAAACTACTTCTGCTGTACTACCCCACACCATGAGGTCATCAATGTATTGCAGGTGTTCTGGAGCTCCACCCTTCTCCAGTGCAGTCTGGATCAGCCCATGGCAAATGGTGGGGCTGTGTTTCCACCCCTGGGGCAGTCGATTCCAGGTGTACTGGAGGCCTCTCCAGGTGAAAGCAAACTGTGGCCTGCACTCTGCTGCTAAAGGAATAGAGAAAAAGGCATGAGCAGTGTCAATGGTAGCATACCACTGGGCTGCCTTGGACTCCAGTTCATACTGCAGTTCTAGCATGCCTGGCACAGCAGCACTCAGTGGTGGTGTGACTTCATTCAGACCACTAGAGTCTACTGTTAGCCGCCAGTCTCCATCAGGCTTTCGCACTGGCCATATGTGTTGTAATTTCAGTATATTGCTGTATAACTGTTCTAAATCAAATCCCATGTAACACCAAATATCTTCAAATAAGTAAATTTGTTATTAAACATTAAACCCTTCTCATGTGGCATATCTAAAAGAACCTGGTCAGAGAGTATTGGACTCTAACAAATATGCTGCCATTTTCACAGATAGAAAGGGAGAAAATTTGAGGAAGGAAAGGGAAAATACAATTAGAAATGTAGCAGCATTTTGCAGTCTAGTATAGATTGGGCCCCCAGCATAAGAAAGACATGAACCTGCTTGAGCGGGTCCAGAGGAGGGCCATGAAGATGATCAGAGGGCTGGAGCACCTCTCCTATGAGGACAGGCTGAGAGAGCTGGGGGTTGTTCAGCCTGGAGAAGAGAAGGCTCCAGGAAGACCTTACAGAAGCCTTCCAGTACCTAAAGGGGGCCTACAGGAAAGACGGGTAGGGACTCTTTATCAGGGAGTGTGGTGATAGGACGAGTGGTAATGGTTTTAAACTGAAAGAAGGTAGATTTAGATTAGATATTAGATTAGATATATTCTTTACTATGAGGGTGGTGAGACGCTTCCAGTTTTGCCCAGGGAAGTTGTGGATGCCCAATCCCCATGGCAGGGAATTTGGAACTAGATGATCTTTAAACGTCAATTTCAACCCAAACCATTCTGTGATTCTATGACTCTATATAGTGTTAATTCAGATAAGGAAAGGAATCACAGAATCACAGAATGGTAGGGTTGGAAGGGACCTCTGGAGATCATCTAGTCCAACCCCCCTGCCAGAGCAGGGTCACCCAGAGCAGGGTGCACAGGAACACGTCCAGGCGGGTTTGGAATGTCTCCAGAGACGGAGACTCCACCACCTCTCTGGGCAGCCTGTGCCAGGGCTCTGCCACCCTCAAAGTAAAGAAGTTCCTCCTCATGTTTAGGTGGAACTTCCTGTGCTCAAGTTTGTGCCCATTACCTCTTGTCCTGTCCCCGGGCACCACTGAAAAGAGCCTGGCCCCATCCTCCTGACACCCCCCCTTTCAGTATTTATGAGCGTTGATAAGATCCCCCCTCAGCTGTCTTTTTTCCAGACTGAAGAGACACAAATCCTTCAGCCTTTCTTCATAAGAGAGGTCTTCCAGTCCCCTCATCATCTTGGTAGCCCTTTGCTGTCCCCTCTCCAGCAGTTCCCTGTCCCTCTTGAACCGGGGAGCCCAGAACTGGACACAGTACTCCAGATGCGGCCTCACCAAGGCAGAGTAGAGGGGGAGGATGACCTCCCTCGACCTGCTGGCCACACTCTTCTTGATGCACCCCATATGCCATTGGCCTTCTTGGCCACCAGGGCACATTGCTGGCTCATGGTCATCCTGTTGTCCACCAGGACTCCCAGGTCTCTTTCCACCGAGCTGCTCTCCAGCAGGTCAGCCCCCAACCTGTACTGGTGCAGGGGGTTATTCCTCCCCAGGTGCAGCACCCTGTAGGAATGTGTCTGAGAGAAAATGGCCATGTGAGCCAGCCTCCCTACTATGAGAGATTAGATTAAGGGCAAAACAGGTGGTAGAAGATGGAATTAGTACATGGGAAAAACGGGAACTGAGAAGGTAGAAAACATGTTGTGCTAATGACTAAGCAATTGACTATGCGAATTCTTGTAACCAATCTGATGTGTGAACGAACTGCATGGACAGCGCGTGGACAGTGTAACGAGCTAATCAGAAATAAGCGAGTCGCGTGTACGGCTACAACGCAGGGTATAAAAGATGATGATCTGTGCTTAATAAACGGCTTCTGTTGATTCACATTGGATCGTCTGGAGTCCAGTTATTTCTCCTCAGCACCCTACACTTGCCCTTGTTGAATTTCAGAAGGTTCCTCTCTGCCCAACTCTCCAGCCTGTCCAGGTCTCTATGGATGGCGGCACGGCCTTCTGCTGTGTCAGTCACCCTCCCAGCTTTGTGTCATCAGCAAACTTGCTGAGGGTGCCCTCTATCCCCTCATCCAGGTCATTGATGAGTATATTGAAGAGGACTGGACCCAGTACTGACCCCTGGGGAACACCACTCGTCACTGACCTCCAACTAGACTCTGTGCCCCTAATCACGACCCTCTGAGCTCTGTCTTTCAACCAGTTATCTATCCACCTCACTGTCCACTCATCCAACCCACACTTCCTAAGCTTCCCTATGAGGATGCTGTGGGAGACCATGTCGAAAGCCTTGCTGAAGTCAAGGTAGACCACATCCACTGCCCTCCCCTCATCTCTCCATCCAGTCATGCCATCATAGAAAGCTATCAGATTGGTCAGACATGATTCCCCCTTGGTGAATCCATGTTGACTACTTCCGATAGCTTGCTTTTCCTCCACATGCCTTGAGATGATGCCCAGAACGAGCTGTTCCATCATCTTTCCAGGGATGGAGGTGAGGCTGACCGGCCTGTAGTTCCCCGGGTCCTCCTTCTTGCCCTTTTTGAAGACTGGAGTGACATTGGCTTTCCTCCAGTCCTCAGGCACCTCGCCTGTTCTCCAGGACCTTTCAAAGACGATGGAGAGCGGCCCAGCAATGACTTCTGCCAGCTCCCTCAGCACTCTCGGGTGCATCCCATCGGGGCCCATGGACTTGTGGATATCCAGTTGACTTAATTGATCTCTCACTTGATCCTCCTCAACCAAGGGGAAGTTGTCTTCTTTCCCTGTTACTTTCCCCAAAGCCTGGGACTCCTGAGGGCTGGGCCAAGCAGTAAAGACTGAAGCAAAGAAGGCATTCAGTAACTCCGCCTTCTCCGCATCCTCCGTCACCATGGCTCCTGTCTCATTCAACAGTGGGCCCACAACTTCTCTGGTCTTCCTTTTGCCTCCAATGTACTTGTAGAAGCCCTTCCTGTTGACCTCGATATCCCTGGCCAGGTTTAATTCCAAGGCGGCCTTGGCTTTCCTTGTTTCATCCCTGCACGCCTTGGCGGCATTCTTGTAATCCTCCCAAGGGGTCAGTCCCTTCTTCCACTTACTGTAAACTCCCTTCTTCCACTTGAGCTTTTTCAGAAGCTCCCTGCTCAACCATGCAGGTCTCCTGCGTCCCTTGGCCGATTTCCTGCTCTTAGGGATGCACCGATCCTGAGCTTGGAGGAAGTGGTCTTTGAATACCAACCAGCTTTCTTGAGCCCCTTTGCCTTCCAGAGCCCTAGCCCACGGGATCTCTCCAAGCAGTTTCTTGAAGAGGTCAAAGTTAGCCCTCCTGAAGTCCAAGGTTGTGATTTTACTTCTTGTTGTTTTGTGCATAGTACCCATGATCCTGAACTGTATCTTCTCGTGATCACTACAGTTGGGCTGCCCCCAACCTTCATGTCCCCCACCAGTCCCTCTGTGTTTGTCAGTACCAGGTCCAGGAGTGCTCCTCTCCTTGTTGGCTCCTGTACCACCTGTGCCAAAAAGTTGTCATCAATGCACTGGAGGAGCCTCCTGGCCTGTGCGTGCCTGGCTGTGTAGCCTTCCCAGCAGATATCGGGGTGATTGAAGTCCCCCATGAGAACCAAGGCCTGCGATTGCGAGGCTACCTTCAGCTGTCTGTAGAAGGCCTCATCAGCTTCCCCATCCTGATCAGGTGGCCTGTAATAAACACCCACAACAGTGTCCCTCATATTTGCCTGCCCCTTAATCCTTACCCATAAGCTCTCGACCCTCTCTTCATCCGCCCCTAGTGAGAGCTCGATGCATTCCAGATGCTCTCTCACATAAAGAGCAACTCCACCACCATGCCTCACTGGCCTGTCTTTCCTGAAAAGGACATAGCCATCCATGACAGTGTTCCAGTCACGTGAGCTGTCCCACCACGTCTCAGTAATTGCAATGAGATCGTGGCCCTGCGACCGCACACAGATCTCCAGCTCTTCCTGCTTATTCCCCGTGCTGCGTGCATTGGTGTATAAGCATTTCAGAGAGGGAGTCGTGTGTGTAGTTTTGACCCTTGAGATGTGCTATGCCTTCTGGCTCTCAGAAATACTGGCACGCTCTCCCACAAGTGCTGAGCAACTACGCTCTGGCACCTCACCAGCAAGCCCGGTACCGTTCCCACCCCCCTTCAAATCTAGTTTAAAGCCCTATCAATGAGCCCTGATAACTCTTGTCCTAGAACCCTTTTTCTCCTGGAAGTCAAGGTATTCCCGCCTGTTACCAGCAGGCCTGGCGGCTTGTAAATCAGGCCATGGTCAAAGAACCCAAAGTCCTGCTGGTAGTACCAGGCTCGGAGCCAGGCATTGATCTGCTGGCTTCTCCTATTTGCCCCCTCATCATTCCCCGCAACTGGGGGGATAGAGGAGAACACAACTTGCGCAAAGGAAGGCAAAGAATTCTATGGAAAAGGGTGTGGGAATTGGAGGATAGGCAAAAATATGAGTAGTTCAGGAACAGAAAGAAATAAAAGGATTGAGGGCTGAAAAAGATCACTTGAAAACAGCTAGGAATATAGGAAGTAACCTGAGCAGGACTGATATAAAATAGTAAAGGCCATCCTTATTGTTTTAGAGGTTCCATTCGAGCATATGACTTGAATTTCTGGAGAGGAAGGTCTAGAGAGGAAGCAGTTAATGTGCCTTGCCCTTTTCTTTACCGTCACAAAGGAAGACACAGTTGATGTATATTTTGATTACGTTTACTAGGACAGAGGGTCTATAGAAGAGATACCCATATCATGTATCCCTGTGAGAATTACCCTGATGTCTCAGTCTGACAATCCAAAAATTTAGGTGCTGTACTTCAGTGGTGTTATGGGTTGACCCCAGCCAGCAGCTAAGCACCCACACAGCTGCTCGCTCACTCCCCTTCCCCAGCAAGACGAGGGAGAGAATAGGAAGAGCAAAACTGTGAAAACCCATGGGTCAAGATAAAGACAGTTTAATAGGTGAAGAGGAAAAACCTCACAGTGATGCAAAGGCAATCACTCACCACCTCCCACAAGCAGACTGATGCCCAGCCAGTCTCAGAGCAATGGCCACCTCAGAAGCTAAAAATACCCCTTCCCTTTCTTCCTCTACCCCCAGTTTTTATTGGTGAGAATGAAATATATGTGGCATGAAATATCCCTTTGGCCAGTTTGGATCAGCTGTCCTGGCTGTATGCCTTCCTAATCTCTTGATCACCCCTAGCCTATATGCTGGGGTAAGAGAAAGCCTTGATACTGTGCAAGCACTGTTCAACAATAGCCAAAACACTGTTGTGTTATCAACAGTTTTAGCCACAAATACAAGCACCATATGGACTGCTACGAAGAAAGTTAACTCCATCTCAGCCAGACCTAGTTCACCTAATATAATCTCCACCACAATTCCAAATCATTTGCATCATGCTCAGGTCCTACACTATCCAATACATCCTCATCAGCCACCACCCTCCTCCCTGTCCATTGATATATACACAAATATAATTCCTTTATTCTATTGTCCATCCCCTAAATGTCCACAAAAATCTGTTCAGTTCATTTAGTCCATGACTTGGGCTCCATCTGTGACATGGGTCATTCAGGACAGGAGAGGCAGCATGTTGGGCTGGGGTGCTGGGTGCCAAAACCAGCTCAAGTTGGGTCACCACTGTGCTTGCCCCATTTCTTGCAAGGCTCATTCTCCATTGTTTTGGGTGATTCCTTCTGTAGTACTTCTGTATTGAGTTTGCATGGTAAGGTTTTGGTAGCGAGGGGGCAACAGGGATGGCTTCTGTAAGAAGTTGCCAGAAGCTTCCCGTATGTCCGATAGAGCCAATGTCAAGCTGGCTCCAAGACGGACCTGTTGCTGGCCAAGGCTGAGCCAATCAGGGACGGTGGTAGCGCCTCTGTAATAACATATATAAGAAGGGGGGGGAAAAAATCTGTACAATACCAACCGCAGTCAGGAGAGATAAGAGAGAATATGTGAGAGAAACAATTCTGCAGACACCAAGGTCAGTGAAGGAGGGGGAGGAGGTGCTCCAGGCACTGGAGCAGAGATTCCTCTGCAGCCTGTACTGAAGATCATGGTGAGGCAGGCTGTCCCCCTGCAGCCCATGGAGGTCCACAGTGGAGCAGATATCCACCTGCAGCCCATGGAGGACCCCATGCTGGAGCAGGTGGATGCGCTTGAAGGAGGCTGTGACCCCATGGAGGGCCCATGCTGGAGCAGGCTCCTGGCAGGACCTGTGAACCTGGGGCAGGTTTCCTGGCAGGACTTGTGACCCTGTAGGGGACCCATGCTGGAGCAATCTAAGTTTCTACAGTATCAGCCATCAGCATTCTGCCCCTTATAAAAATGTGAAGATTGATAAACAAATTCTGCCAGATAAAAGTGCACAAGCCAGGATTTTTTAAACCCAAGTAAAAAAAAAAAGAATAATTTTGGATCATATTTCATTCAGTAAAATACAACATGTTCCATTATGATTTGAGAAGTTTTTAAACTTTTTTAAAAACACATTTTGGTATCAAATTATTGATTTGACACAGATGTTCCAGTATAAAAATTTTGATTAAACATTTTGGCTTTTAAAAATTTGCCAGAACCTAAACTCTTTGTTGAATTAATCATAAATTCACAAAATCTTTAGGTCAACATAAAAATTTGATTTTCAAATATTTATACAAAAAAAATAATCCATTCTAATAACATAAATGATGTAATCATATTCTTCTACATGACATTTCACTTGCAACCACACAACATAACATGAAAATAACCCATACACATCATACGTTAAACAACACATTTCTAAGGGTAATTGTAAACAACCAAAACCAAGCAGATGTGCTTTTACTGCAATTACAGAAATTAGTTCTTGACCTTCTACTATATAATATTTTATGAAAGATACAGGGAAAAAACATAAAATTGTTACTGGGTAAACTGACAGATGACAGCAGGACTGGGAGAACAATAACTAAGGGAAAACAAGACATATCACAGAATGGTTGAGGTTGGAAGGAGACCCCTGGAGAGC
Organism: Larus michahellis; assembly: GCF_964199755.1. NCBI lineage: Eukaryota > Metazoa > Chordata > Aves > Charadriiformes > Laridae > Larus > Larus michahellis. Next base: position 3,716,351 of record NC_133929.1, on the reverse strand, counting down.
ATCTGGTCCAACTCCCCTGCTCGAGCAGGGCCACCTAGAGCTAGTTGCCCAGGACCATGTCCAGATGGCTTTTGAATATCTCAGTCATGGTTTAGGCTGGTCTGGCCAATAAATGAATGACAGATGTTTTCTATTAGCCCCTCTTCCTTCCCAGAAGGGAAGGAAGAGAATAATGGAGAGAAACTTATGGGTTGAGAAAAAACAGCTTTAATGAAATATTAACAATAAAAAGAAAAAATATTAATAAGAAAATAATGAAATATATACACATATATACAAAACCAATATCAAGCTCCCAGGATGACGATCAAGTCACCAGCAGGCACTGGGAAAATCCCATACTGGACTCGGCAGCAGATGGGAACTGGATACAGGAACACATGGATTGGAATCAAAAGCAGAAGAAAGGACAGAGTCCTCGGACACTGGCCATTGAAGAAGAGAATTTGACCCCTTTGATTCCTCAGATTTATACCGAGCATGAGGCAGATGGGATGGAATACCCTGTTGGTCAGTTTTGGGTCACCTGTCCTGTCCGCTCCTCCCCACAGGTGCAACCACTCCATGCTCTTCCTCTTCCGGCCCTCCAACGTGGCACATAACAAAGCTGACCTTGGTTGTCATAGCAATAAGTATAAGCAAGAGCCTCTCTGCATACCATTCCTTGGTATTAAATATAAACATCAGGCATTATTGCTGCTAGAAGCAGACACTGTCTGAAAAATATGCCGTTAATTTCAGAGAGTTCAGTCAGTTAGAAGAGGCTTAACTGAAAAGTAAAATTACTGAAAAAAAAATTGGTTTTGTTCTATCTCAAACCAGGACAATCTCTAAGGAGGAACAACCTCTTATGGGCAACCTGTTCCAGTGCTTAGTCACACTCAGTCAAAAAGTGTTTCCTGATGTTCAGATGGAACCTCCTGTGTTTCAGTTTGTGTCCATTGCCTCTGGTACTGTCACTGGGCACCACTGAAAAGAGCCTGGCTCCATCCTCTTTGCACCTTCCCTTCAGATATCTATATAACTTTGTCCCAATTTGAGCAACACAGGACTAACTTCTCTTCTAATGCTAGGGAAAACTGCACTTTTAGAAGACTCTAGTGTCTGAATTTGTGAAAACATTTACTTTATAGCCAACTATGGTATGTGGGTTTCAAGGTCTCAGTGGTTTCGAGCCTTGTCAGGTGAAGGGATGAGGAGGAGCAAGACCTGGGCACTTGACCCAGGCTGGCCAACAGGATTATTTCATACCATGAGCGTCACACATTCGATATAAATTAGAAAGTTTGCTGCATAGTCTCTCCCTTGATGGCGGCAGTCCAGAGAAACTCCTTGCCCTGGTGCTGGACCCCTGAGCCCTGCCCTTCCTCCTGAAGCTGTAGCACTCGCAGTGTCCAACATTTGCTGTCCACTGCTGGGAGCGCACAGCTTCCTGCTGATATAATTGGCTGAGTATAATCCTTCATAGAATCATAGAATCATAGAATCCTGATGGTTGGAAAGGACCTTTGAGAACATCGAATCCAACCATACACACACAAAAAACCCCCCTACAATCTCTGCCACTAGAACATGCCCTGAAGTGCCACATCTAGACATTTCTTAAACACCTCTAGGGCTGGTGACTCAACCGCCTCCCTGGGCAGGCTGTTCCAGCGCCTGACCACTCTTTCAGTAAAGTAATTCTTCCTAATATCTAACCTAAACCTCCCCTGCTGCAGCTTCAGCCCATTTCCTCTGGTCCTGTCATTATTCGCCTGGGAGAAGAGGCCACCACCCACCTCTCTCCAACCTCCTTTCAGGTAGTTGTGGAGGGCAATGAGGTCTCCCCTCAGCCTCCTCTTCTCCAAGCTAAACATGCCCAGCTCCCTCGGCCTCTCCTCATATGCCCTGGTCTCCAGACCCCTCTCCAGCCTGGTAGCTCTCCTCTGGACACGCTCCAGCACCTCAATGTCCCTCCTGTACAGAGGGGCCCAGAACTGAACACAGCACTCGAGGTGGGGCCTCACCAGTGCCGAGTACAGGGGACGATCACTTCCCCAGTCCTACTCACCACGCTGTTCCTGATACAAGCCAGAATGCTGTTGGCCTTCTTGGCCACCTGGGCCCACTGCTGGCTCATGTTAAGCTGGCCGTCCACCAGCACCCCCAGGTCCTTTTCTGCTGGGCAGCTTTCCAGCCACTCTTCCCTGTGGTGTATGAAGGCACAGACTCTGGCTGTGATGAGCATGAAATCGTTTATTGCTTCTCAGGCCTCAGCTTTTATACCCGAGCTCTAAAACTTTCCATGCACCTGCTAGGCAAGTAAACACATATTTCAGATCACTAACCCAGTCGCCTTATTCAGTTCCCACCAAGATAAGCACGCAAAGCTGTTTTCTGTTCCATGTTTATATTGGACCAATTCCTCTTCATTCCATCCGTATCGACATCTGCGTTCCTGTTTCTGTGTGCTCTGCTCACTGTGTCCTTGGCCGTACGCAGGCCTCTGCTCGTAGATCTGCCCCATCTCCCCCTTTTTTGTTTAACACCAGACCATTTATTAACAAGGTCGCCATGACTTGTGCTTCTACTCGTCATGACGCTCTTAGCAGGTTATATACTAAACACAATTAAAAACAGAATCAAAAAGAACCCTGCTAAGGCAATAAATACCAAGCTTCTTAAATTTAGCTCAGAAAATCAATTTTTTGGATTTACCTACGAGAAATCCTTTTGCAATGTTTCAAATGCATTGTGGTTCATTAAGTCTTGAATCTTTAATATTTGAATTTTTAGTTGATCATGTAAAGGACGAGTATTTTGTTGCAACGACATGTCAAAAGCACCTTGGAGATGATGTTTAACCATTTCTCAGCCATGTAGCGACGTATTCCAGGGGAGAGATGTAACACAAAGTCTTTGAGAGTTGTACTCCCAATCACAACACAGAGAGAGACATGTTTTTAATGCATTTTGCCGATCCCCTATCCATATTACTGCTGCTTCTAAGGCTTGTAATTTGGTTAATATTTCTTCATCTATGTGTTCTTGCGTATCAGTGTCATACCTATGGGAGGGGGAGGCAGTCACAGCCTTCAGGGCGTCCCCTGTATCTTCAAAGTGCGCTCATGTCTCTCTCTCCCTCTCCAGTCCGAGACAATCCCCTTATACCACGCATCGGATTGAGTGGAGAAGTACAGGCCAGAGTTGCTACATGCGTGGCCAGCATATGCAGCGAGTCTCACCAGACTCATGATCCAGCTTTGCTAACAGCGGCTGTCTGATACGTGACTACATTGTTGTAATCCCTTCTGGTTATCTTCTTCTGTGAAGGTCGGGTTCTCATGGATACACACATAGTTTTTACAGCAACATATTCTACAACTCGTACAAGGGTACGATGCAAAGCGGCATCTACAACTGATCATATAATGCTTATTAAACATGGCAAACAGCATACTAAACATAACTAATTCTTCAGTTACATTAGATAAAGTTTCTCCTACAACCTTAGCACTTTGGACAGATTCAGTAAGCACAACAACGGCTACAAAAGCTGAAGTTAAAATAACAATTGCAGATACTATTGCAAAAATCATGAGAAGTACAAATCATTACAGAATCTTCTTGCTCACAACTTCTATTTGTTGTAGTATTATCTATGGTTAGCTTATGAAGACTTCTGTTTCCAAATACAAATCCCATTCGCCAGCCCTCAGTATATAACCAAATATACAAAAGAATCTACATGAGACAGAAAAGAGATAAGCATTAAAAACTGAAAGATTAATAAAAATACCCATCCTTAGGTACACCTGCTTTACTCGTTGATTGGCTCGACTGGTTCCAGGCCTTCCTTTTCCCGTACTGGACTCGGCTGATGAGCCGGCTTAACGAATTTTGCAGGAATCCAGTAGGAACCTGAGGACAAAGACACACAAGCATACCCTCGACCCCATGTTATCAGGGGGACTGGTCCTTCCATGCGCCCCGATTCAAGGTGCTTATAATACACCTTCGGTTGTTCAGGCCATTCAACAGTCCTTCTGAAATGTCGCTCTACTGCTGTGGATGACAAAGACGACATGTTTAGAAAATTTAAAACATGAGTTGCTTTATACAATCGCTCTTGAGGTGTCATACCTACGGGATTCCCCCTTTTTTGTTTAGCAAGCGTGGTTTTTAAAGTATGATGCATACGCTCCACAATTGCTTGCCCAGTCGGGGAATGGGGAATATCGGTGACATGTTTAATACCCCATGTCTGTAAAAAGGCCTGTACTTTAGCGGACACGTAAGCTGGTCCGTTATCAGTTTTTATAGTTTTCGGTACTCCCATGACTGCAATGCATTGCAACCAATGTCAAATAACATCACGAGCCTTCTCTCCTGTACGAGCAGTAGCTACAACAAAGTGAGAAAACAAATCAACTGAAACATGTCCAAATTCCATAATGCACGTAACATCGGATTGCCAAAGTTCATCAGGTGTAAGCCCTCGCGGGTTAACCCCCGCAAATGATGGCAGAGGAGCCAGCTGCTGACAATCGGCACGAGTTCGCACAATATCATGTGCTTCTTGTTGTGTTAAAGAAAATTGCTTCCTCAATGCCTTCGCATTTTGATGAAAAAAATCATGCGACGTTTTAGCTTGCTGCATAATGTTCGGAGTTGTTACCGACAGAGTGTGATAATCTGCAACTGTGTTTCCCTCAGTTAAAGGACCAGGTAAACAGCTATGAGAGTGTACGTGGACAATAAAATAAGGAAACTGTCTTTTTCATAAAAGCAACATTAATTGCAGTAATAGCTTAAATAACAATTGGTTCTCTAGTTGTTTTATAAATGCTCCTTCAAGTCTTTGAACAATGCCAGTAACATATTGAGAGTCTGCCACTACATTTAACAGTTCCTGTTGAAATAAGTCAAAAGCCCTTACAGTAGCGGCGAGTTGCTTCAACTGGATTTACAACCGAATCCCATTGTCCTTCAGAGGTCTTCCAGGCTACAACTGCTTTTCCTGTTTTCCCTGAGCCATCTACAGACACCATACGGGTGCCAGCAAGAGGCTTTGGTGCTAGCAGGATGCGTGGCTGTAAAGGAATTTGTGAAAGTGACTGTAATAGTCTGTGCCAGGGCAAAGAATAATTTATTTGCCCGATATAATCTACTAAGGCAATTTGTAGGTTAAGGCTTTGTGATAACCAAAGGTCAAGGTCGTCCTTTTTGACAGGGATGTGCATGTGGCTTGGATCCATTCCAGAAAGCTGCTGACAGCACAAACGACCCCGGAAAAACAATCGCAGTAACATTTCAGTCATCATAGTTACTGTTTTTGAAAAGGTATGTGGCAAAAATACCCACTCTAACGCAGTCAGGCTCTTTGCGAGTGCATCATCCCACTGTCCTATCAGGGCGTAAGGTTGAAATTCTTGATATATCACAAACAGTCTGATAGGAAGGTGTTCAATGCGTCTTGCAGCGGTAGTAGATTGTATCTTATCTGCAACGTGCTGTAATGCCTTCTGAGCTGTTGAGGTTAACGAACGTGGAGAAGCTAAATCTGGATCTCCTTTCAATATATTAAACAATGGAGACAACTCTGGTAGTAATTCCTAGCTAAGGACGAACCCAATTAATTGTTCCCAATAAATTTTGAAGGTTGTTTAAGGTGACAACTGAATGAGCAATGTGTAAAGGTTGAGGCTGTATATGTGTTTCAAGCAGCTTCCAGCCTAAATACTTCCAAGGTGACGTGGTTTGAATTTTTTCTTCTGCAATCTGCAAACCATGTTGTGTCAATTGTTGTTCAGCGAATGTTAATTTGAGGTGTCCCATTACTGGATGTTGTTAAAACGGGAAATGGTATCAATTGAGCGATTTTTTCCCCTTGAGGTATAATGCAAGGAGGTTTTGGAGTCCAGGCCATGATTTTTATTTCCCCTTTATAATCTGAGTCTATAACACCAGGCAGTACAAATAATCCTGTGCAAATTGTAGAAGAACGGCCAATTAAAAGAGCTGCACTATTTCTTGGCAACATCCCATAGTCCCCCGTAGGCAAAAGCTGTACACTAGTATCTGTTATTATGGTTGGTTCGGAAGTGGCCAGGTCCAAACCCGCACTTCCTGCAGTGGCAGGTTGTAGGCCGGTGACACATTATAGAATCATAGAATCATAGAATTGCTAGGGTTGGAAGGCACCTTAAAGATCATCTAGTTCCAACCCCCCCTGCCATGGGCAGGGACATCTCCCACTAGAGCAGGTTGCTCAGAGCCCCATCCAGCCTGGCCTTAAAAACTTCCAGGGATGGGGCCTCCACCACCTCTCTGGGCAACCTGTTCCAGTGTCTCACCACCCTCATGGTGAAGAACTGCTTCCTAACGTCCAGTCTGAATCGACCCATCTCTAGTTTTAATCCATTCCCTCTAGTCCTACCATTACCCGACATCCTAAAAAGTCCCTCCCCAGCTTTCTTGTAGGCCCCCTTAAGACACTGGTAGGCCACTATAAGGTCTCCTCGGAGCCTTCTGTTCTCCAGACTGAACAACCCCAACTCTCTGAGTCTGTCCTCATAGGAGAGGTGCTCCAGCCCTCTGATCATCCTCGTGGCCCTTCTCTGGACACGTTCCAGCATGTCCATATCTCTCTTGTAGTAGGGGCTCCAGAATTGGATGCAGTACTCCAGGTGGGGTCTCACGAGAGTGGAGTAGAGGGGGAGAATCACCTCCCTCGACCTGCTGGCCACGCTTCTCCTGATGCAGCCCAGGATACGATTGGCTTTCTGGGCCGCTGGTGCACACTGACGGCTCATGTTGAGCCTCTCGTCCACCAGCACCCCCAAGTCCTTTTCTTCAGGGCTGCTCTCAAGCCAGTCAAGCCAGTCACTGCCCAGCCTATATCGGTGCTTGGGATTGCCCCAACCCAGATGGAGGACCTTGCACTTGGTCTTGTTGAACTTCATGAGGTTGGCATGGGCCCACCTCTCCAGCCTGTCAAGGTCCCTCTGGATGGCATCCCTTCCCTCCAGCATGTCAGCCACCCCACACAGCTTGGTGTCGTTGGCAAACTTGCCGAGGGTGCACTCTATGCCACTGTCCATGTCGCTGACGAAGATGTTAAACAAGACCGGTCCCAGTACTGATCCTTGAGGGACTCCACTTGTCACTGGCCTCCACTTGGACATGGACCCATTGACAGCCACTCTTTGGGTGCGGCCATCAGGCCAGTTCTTTATCCACTGAATTGTCCGTCCATCAAACCCATATTTTATCAGCTTGGAGACCAGGATGTCATGCAGGACAGTGTCAAAGGCTTTGCTCAGGTCCAGGTAAATGATGTCATTTGCTCTCCCCTTGTCTACTGATGTTGTGACCTTCTCATAGAAGGCCACCAGGTTTGTCAGGCACGACTTGCCCTTGGTGAAGCCGTGTTGATTGTACCCAATCACCTCTTCGTTATTCTTCTGCCTCAGCAGTGCCTCCAGGAGGATCTGCTCCATAATCTTACCAGGCACGGAGGTGAGACTGACTGGCCTATAGTTCCCTGGTTCCTCCTCCTTTCCCTTTTTGAAAATGGGGATTATGCTTCCCCTTTTCCAGTCAGTGGGGACCTCACCAGACTGCTATGACTTTTGGAATATAATAGAGAGCGGTTTAGCAACCCCATTGGCCAGTTCCCTCAGTATCCATGGGCGTATCCCATCGGGTCCTAAGGACTTGTACGCTTTCAGGTTCATCAGATGGTCACGAACCTGATCTTCACTTACGATGACTAACTTCTCTTCTAAGGCTTGGGAAAACTCCACTTTTGGAAGACTCTAGTGTCTGAATTCGTGAAAATATTTACTTTATAGCCAGCTAGGCTCTGTGGGATTCAAGGTCTCAGTGTTTTCAAGCCTTGCCAAGTGCAGGGATGAGGAGGAGCAAGGCCCGGGCACTTGACCCGGGCTGGCCAACAGGATTATTTCATACCATGAACGTCACATTCAATATAAATTAGAAAGTTTGCTGCATAGTCTCTCTCTCCCTTGATGGCGGCAGTCCAAAGAACTTCTTGCCATGGTGCCAGTCCCTTGAGGCCTTCCCTTCTTCCCAAAGCCGTTGCGCTCGCAGTGTCTGACATTTGTTGTCTGCTGTTGAGAGTGCACAGCTTCCTGCTGGTATAATTGGCTGAGTATAATTCTTGCGTATCTTATATTAGTATCGGGATTAATACTGGTTCTTTAGTATTATTGTTAATTATTTAGTTTTATTCTATTAAATCTATTTATATTTCAACCCTTGTGTTTCCTTGCTTTCCCCAATTCCCCTTTCTGGGTGGGGAGGGGTCATTGGGTGATAGAATAATTGTCTAAACAACAATAAATTGTTATGGGGTTTCTCAAACCATAACACTGGGAGAAAGGTATGGGTGGCAGTGGGAGATCGCGACCACTGACTCAATTGGAGACTGAATTGGACTACCCTCCCACGGTACTGGAGCATGTGCACATCAGTTAAAGGACCTTGTAACTTTAAATGAAAGTGAGAGACTGTACTAATCAATAGAAATTGTTAAGATAAGGTACTAACCACTAATTTTAATTAAGTTTGTGTATTTCTGTGTTTTGAACCATATAAATATTCTGAGGAGCTCATAGGCCAGTGTGCTAGCTTTGTGGATTACCACCTAGCACCCATCTCTGCAGAAATGAAGTAAATAGATAATACCTCTACTCTGTGTGTATATTGGCATCTGCACACCGGGTAAACAACCCCGCTTTGGGACAACAGTTTCTGGCACCCCAGGTGGGACTGTGCTGACAACCTTGCCCAGATCGTCTTGCTGTACCCGACAAGGAGCAGCGACCCGACTGGATTCCAGCGCACACCGACCTTTTCATCAGGGATTCCATGGGCTCCTCTCCTGCAGTCGGGCAGTAAGCGACACAATGGTGCAATGCTACTGAAAAGCAAATACGAGGAAAGGGGTATAGGGGTGAAATCTCTTGGGTAGCAGGTACCACTTGGTAAAAATTGCTCTTAACATTGCGGCGCTTAAGTAATATCTGTTTTGTTTGAAGTTTGCCTCTACACATTGTTTTAAAAATGAAGGGAAACGTCCCTCATTTAAATTGTTTCGATTCATGTACACATTGGGTTCGGTTCGGTCAGCTCTCAACACTAGGTGGGAGAGTCCCGCACCAGGAGCTTAAATTTGATAAACGATGGGAGACGTCCCTCATTTTAGTGTGTGTAGAGACATTGTGTAATCTTTTTCGGTACTGAAATGGGCGCTGCTGCTTCCCATGAGACACCCCCTTGCTCTCCTCTAGGATGCATCCTGAAAAATTGGAATAAATTTGGAGGGGATCCCATGACTAAAAATATGTTAATATGATATTGTAATCAATGGTGGCCACAATATAAATTGGAAGAGGGTGAAAATTGGCCTGAAAATGGATCTTTAAAATACAATACTGTGGAGGAATGGCTGAGTGAGAAGGGACATGACCTGATTGCGATGAACAATCCAGCCTTTCACATGAGCCTTGAGGAGAAGCCTGTTTAACTACAGGCCCGAATGTGACCGTGAACTCTCCTTGAAATTCTTCAAGGAGCAGAAGTAACAAGGCGGTAAACAAGATAAGAGAAACCACATCTGTGAATAGAGAAAGTTAGTTGTGCTACATAGCAAGGGGTGGACACAGGACGTGTACCAATGAAATAATTGCCTTAATCACATAAACATAGGTTGTAAACCAATCATATAGCTGCCGCTAGCGCGTGCTCTTATTGCCTGTCTCTATATACTCTGTGAAAACTTGAATAAAGGGAGAACGATCATACTCATATTGAGACTCCATCGTTACTCCGGGTCCGTCTCCCACTCCAACACAATACTATATTGCAATTGATGTTGTTTTGTCTGAGAACTGAAAAATGGGATGAAATACCTTATGTGAATATGTTCTTTGCTTTAAGAAATTATTGGGATGCTCGGATAAAATGTGGTCTGGTGGATTCTAAACATCAAATTGGAATATATGAGTTAAGTAAGAAAGAGAGTAAAAGGGAAAATGCTTGTTATACCAGTCATAAATTGAAAGAAGCTGAATTGGAAGATACGGATGAGGATATCCAGCTGTTGGTAGCTCCCCTGGGCCGACCAAAATCTGACAGTTTAAATGATGAGGGAGACAAAATTACAAGCCCCATAGCTGGAAGAACAAGGGGACAGAGACCCATAATTCAAGCTCCCCTCAGACAGGCTGTAGGGCCTGAAGGAACACCAGTATACATGCATGTACCTTTTACTACTTCTGATTTATTGAACTGGAAACAGGCGGTTGGACCTTACCAAAGTAACTCAGAGAAAATGCATAGTACAGTTAAAACTCTAATGATGACTCATAATCCTAATTGGGGAGATGGACAGGTTCTTCTGGAATATTTGCTTAACTCTGAGGAAAAGAGAACGGTTTTGGAAAAGGCTAGAGAGGGACTGACCGAACTGCATGGGGGAGTGCCTGCTGTCGATAGTTATCTCCCAAAAGAGGACCCGGGGTGGGATCTGAATACAAGCGGAGGATTACAAAGGGTAAAGGAATATCAGAAGTTAATTTTATACGGGATTCAGCATGGAGTTGAGAAATGCAAAAATTAGTCTAAGCTGTATGAGGTAAAGCAGGGAGATAAGGAAACATCGGCAGCTTTTTATGAGAGATTGTGTGAAGCAGCTCAGAAACGAACAGATCTGGATCCAGAGGATGCTAGTAATTTAAAGTTGTTTAACATGCTGTTTATTGGCCAAGCGGCAACAGATATAAGAAAGAAATTGCAGAAGGTGGAGGGCACAGATGGCATGACAATCTCACAGCTATTGTCAAGTGCGTATAAGGTGCATAATAATCAGGATGAAGTAGAAGAGAAGGAGAAGCAAGGACAAGCAAGGCTGCAGGCTTCTTTGCTGGCTGCCTTGACCGGAGGACAAGAAGCAGGGAGATGTAGAGGAAATATGCAGAGTGGATCTCAGGGCCGAGGAAGGAACTGTGAGAATTGTAATGGAAATCATTGTGCCATTCCCCTGGGACCAAATCAGTGTGCATATTGTAGGCAAGAGGGACATTGGAAGAGAGAGTGTCCGCGCCTTTTGAGCAGTCAGGAAAGAAAGATCAGACAAGTGATGGGGGTCATGGCAGAGATTGGATTGGACTGAAGGGAACTGGAGGAATTTATTGAAGTTTTCCCAGCCGATCCTCTGGTTCCAGTTAAGCTGGGGAATGAAATAATAGATTTTTTCATTGACAGCAGAGCCACATACTCTGTTGTAACTAGCTGTAAGGGACCCTTGAGTAAAACTAAGATAAGCGTTGTTGGTGCAACAGGGAAAAAGACTTTAAGGCCATTTTTACAGCCTATGGAATGTTCAATTGGAGATAGTAAATTAGTTCATGAGTTCCTCTATATGCCAGAATGCCCCCTCCCCTTGCTTGGATGGGATTTACTTTGCAAACTGAATGCACAACTAACCTTTTCTGAAGACTCTGTTCAGTTACATATTCCTCCAGAAGCTGCCTGGAAAGCCCAGATATGTCTGTTAACCAAAAAGGATCCCAACGAAGAAATGCATATTCCAGAGGAAATATTGAATGCAGTCATACCTCTGATGTGGGCATTGAAGATACCTGGATGAGCAAAGAATGTGACTCTGGTAAAAACTGAACTGAAACCAGGAATCACGGAATCACGGAATCTTCAGAGTTGGAAGGGACCTCTAGAGATCATCTAGTCCAACTCCCCTGCTAGAGCAGGACTGCCTAAAGCACATCCCTCAGGGCTGCGTCCAGGCGGGTCTTGAAAATCTCCAGAGAAGGGGACTCCACAACCTCCCTGGGCAGCCTGTTCCAGTGCTCTGTCACCCTCACCGTAAAGAAGTTTTTCCGTGTATTTGAACGGAACTTCCTATGTTCTAGCTTGTGCCCATTGCCCCTTGTCCTGTCGCTGGGAACCATTGAAAAGAGCCTGGCTCCGTCCTCCTTAAACCCACCCTTTAGATACTTGTAAACATTAATCAGGTCCCCCCTCAACCTTCTCTTCTCCAGGCTAAAGAGTCCCAGCTCTTTCAGCCTTTCCTCATAAGGGAGGTGCTCCAGTCCCATAATCACCTTGGTTGCCCTACACTGGACTCGCTCCAGTAGTTCCCTGTCCCTCTTGAACTGGGGAGCCCAAAACTGGACACAGTACTCCAGTTGTGGCCTCACCAGTGCAGAGTAGAGGGGGAGAATGACCTCCCTCGACCTACTGGCCACAGTCTTCCCTATGCAGCCCAGGATGCCATTGGCCTTCTTGGCGACAAGGGCACACTGTTGGCTCATGGATAATTTGCTGTCTACCAGGACCCCCAGGTCCTTCTCCTCAGAGCTGCTTCCCAGCATGTCCGCCCCTAACCTATACTGGTGCTTGGCATTCTTCCTTCCCAGGTGCAGGACCTTGCACTTGCTTTTGTTGAACCTCATTAGGTTCTTCTCTGCCCAGCTCTCCAGCCTGTCCAGGTCACGCTGGATGGCAGCACGGCCCTCTGGAGTGTCGGCCACCCCTCCCAGCTTGGTATCATCAGCAAACTTGCTGAGGATACACTCTGTCCCCTCATCTAGGTCATTAATGAATATATTGAACAAAATTGGTCCAAGTATTGACCCCTGAGGGACACCACTCGTTACAGGCCTCCAACTGGACTCTGTGCCGCTGATCACAACCCTCTGAGTTCTGTCACTCAGCCAGCTCTCGATCCACCTCACTGTCACCTCGTCTAGCCCATACTTCCTCAGCTTCCTAATGAGGATGTTATGGGGGACAGTGTCAAAAGCCTTGCTAAGGTCAAGGTAGATGACATCTATGGCTCTCCCCTCATCCAGCCAACCCGTTATAACATCATAGAAAGCTATCAGATTGGTCAGGCATGATTTGCCCTTGGTAAATCCATGCTGACCACTTCCAATAACTTCCTGTTCCTCTACGTGTTTGGAGACGACATCCAGAATGAGTCGCTCCATTACCTTCCCAGGGACGGAGGTGAGACTAACCGGCCTGTAGTTCCCTGGGTCCTCCTTCTTGCCTTTTTTGAAGATTGGAGTGATGTCAGCCTTCCTCCAGTCCTCAGGCACCTCTCCTGTTCCCCATGACCTTGCAAAGACGATGGAGAGTGGTCTAGCGATAACATCTGCCAGCTCTCTCAGCACTCGCGGGTGCATCCCGTCAGGGCCCATGGATTTATGAATGTCCAGCTTGGCCAAGTGGTCTCTGACCCGGTCCTCCTCAACTAAGGGAAAATCTTCCTCTCTCCAGACCTTCCCCCTTGCCTCCAGGGTATGGGATTCGTGAGGGACGGCTTTATCAGTGAAGACCGAAGAAAAGAAGGCATTCAGTAGCTCTGCCTTCTCTGTGTCTTCCACCACTAGGGCACCCGTCTCATTCATCAGTGGACCTATATTTTCCCTAGTTTTCCTTTTTCTGTTGATATACTGGAAAAATCTCTTCTTGTTGTCTTTAACTGCAGTGGCCAAGCTGAGTTCTGATTGAGCTTTGGCCCTTCTAATCTTCCCCCTGCATAGCTTTGTTATATCTTGATAATCCTCATAAGTTGCTGAGCCCCTTTTCCAGAGAATGTAAGCCTTCCTTTTTTTCCTGAGGTCCAGCCAAAGCTCTCTATTTAGCCAGGCTGGCCTTCTTCCCCGTCGGCTCGTCTTTCGGGACGTGGGGATGGCCTTCTCCCGTGCTTCTAAGAGCACCTGCTTGAAGTATGACCAGCCTTCCTGGGCACCTTTGCTCTTCAAAGCTGCCTCCCAAGGGACACTCTCAACCATGCTCCTAAACAGGCTAAAGTCTGCCCTTCGGAAATCCAAGGTGGCAGTTTTGCTGGCTCCCCGCCTCCCTTCACCAAGAATTGAAAACTCTATCATTTCATGATCACTCTGCCCAAGACGACCTCCAACCTTTACATCCCCCACAAGACCTTCTCTGTTAACAAACAGTAGGTCCAGTAGGGCACCTCCCCTAGTAGGCTCCTTCACCAGCTGTGTTAGGAAGTTGTCTTCCACACACTCCAGGAACCTCCGGGACTGTTCCCTCTCTGCTGTGTAGTATTCCCAGCGGACATCCGGGAAGTTGAAATCCCCCACAAGAACAAGGGCAGATGATCGCGAGACCTCTGCCAGCCGCTTATAGAATACTTCATCGGTTTCTACATCCTGATTAGGGGGTCTATAACAAACTCCCATCACGATATCTGCCTTGTTGGCCTTCCCCTCGATTTTTATCCATACACACTCAACACTGTCATTCACACTGTTGAGTTCTAGACATTCAAAACCGCCCCTAACATAGAGGGCCACCCCACCACCTCTCTTCCCTTGCCTATCTCTTCTGAAAAGCTGGTAGCCATCAATTACAGCACTCCACTTGTGTGTGTCTTCCCACCACGTTTCCGTGATGGCAACCACATCATAGTTTCCCTGCTGCACGATGGCCTCCAGCTCCTCCTGTTTATTCCCCATGCTGCGTGCATTAGTGTAGATGCACTTCAGTTGGGTTAATTGTCCTGCCACTTTCTTGGGGGGACAGGCCCTGATTTGCACCTGATCATTCTCGGACACTACTGTAGTTACCAAATTATCACTACTCCTTGTGTCTATGCTGCCACACAATTCACTATCCCCCACCATCGCTGAGACAGGCTGCAAGACCTTGCTATCACTTTTACCCATGAGCACTGCTATGTTGCTCCCAGGCACCACTTTTGTGATCCTGGTTTCGTCCCCATCCCCCATCAAACCTAGTTTAAAGCCTTATGGATAAGCCCTGCTAATTCTTGTCCCAGTCTCTTTCTTCCCCTTCGGGTTAGGCTTCCCCCGCCTGATGCCAGCATGCCTGGTTTCCTGTAGATCAGCCCATGTTCAAAAAAGCCAAAGTCCTGCCGGACGCACCAGTCACGGAGCCAGGAGTTAATTTGCTGGCTCCTCCTATTTATCCCCTCGTCTACCCCTGCAAATGGTGGGATAGAGGAGAACACTATTTGTGCTCCCGATCCCTTAACCAGCCGTCCCAGGGCCCTAAAGTCATTCTTCATTGCCCTCAGACTTCTGGTACCTACTTCGTCACTGCCTACCTGAAATATCAGTAGCGGATAGTAATCTGATGACTGGACCAGGGAAGGGAGTTTCCTCCGTATGTCCTTAATTCTGGCCCCAGGGAGGCAGCTGACTTCCCTGTGGGATGGGTCCGGTCTACAGATAGGACCCTCTGTTCCTCTCAGAAGGGAGTCACCTACTACAATAACCCTTCTTTCTTTCTTTGTTGAGGACGTCCTGAGGCGTGGGGGTGAGTGACTAGCACTGGGCATTTCACTGGATGGATCAGCTTCTCCATCCTCAGTCGCCTGGTCCTCAATTTCCAGAGCCTCATACCTATTACGTAAGGGCAGTTGGGATGGTGAGGGGGGCCGTGAGAGGTTTCGCTTACCTCTCCGAGGAGGGATCTGACTCCACTCCCCCTTATCCCTTGAGTCCTCTCCTTCTGCCTGGTGACAGGAGGGAAGTGGGTCATCCACTTCTGATAGAGCCTCTTCCTGCTGCCTTTGCCTCAGGGTATGGCTCCACCAATCTATTTCGTTTTCACAGTTCCTAATACTTCTTAACCTTTCTACCTCTTCCTTCAGTTCAGCCACCTGCCTGAGCAGATCATTTACTTGATCGCACCGTATGCACACAGTGTCTCTGGATCCCTGTGGGAGCAGTGCCAGACTCAGGCATTCATTACAGCCCGAGACCTGCACAGCCACATGCTTGCAGAGGAGCTCAGTCTGAGTTCCCACGTTCTTCCTCGCAGCAGCTTTTGACTGTTTTGCAGCCATGTTCTTTTCTCGTGCCGGGAGATGGAGGATCTCTGCTGTTCGCTTCCTTCGCGCCCTGAGCCGGTGCCCTTGCACGCCGATGTTCCTCTGCTTGTGGTTGCCCAGCTTCTGCTTACCTTAGACTCAAGGCTTCCAGTGACCCACCGTACAAAATGCTGCTCCTTGTTCGTTCGCTCGCACTGCGGTGCCGCCCTGGGTGACCCACGCAGGCTACCCGCGTGCTGGGTGCGCAGCGGCCGGCCGCTGCACTCCGGGACCACCCGTTTAGAGCTGCCGCGTGTGACGCTGACTCCGCCCCTGCCGCGCCAGCAGCCCGCCCCCGAGCTGCCGGTTTCGGCACGAGCTAGCCTCCCGGCGGCTAAAGTATCCCATTAAGTTAGAGGCCCAGAAAGTATTAGAAATTATAATAAGCTCCTTTTTAGAGCATGGACTGTTACAGGAGTGTCAATCAGAATTTAATATTCCTATTTCACCTGTAAGGAAACCTCATTCTTCGGAATATAGATTGGTACAGGACTTACGAGAAATTAATGCAAGGATGGTAGACATCCATTCTGTGATTCCGAATACGTACACCCTCCTTGCTACAATCCCTAACAGTAATACTTATTTTACAGTATTGGATTTAAAGGATGCCTTCTTCTGCATACCTGTGGACGAACAGAGCCAGACCATCTTTGCCTTTGAGTGGGAAAATCCAACTACCGGACGAAAAACACAGCTCTGCTGGACTGGAGTTCTAAAACAAGGGGTAATTCCTGGGGAATACGGATACTAATACATCTACTGGTAATGGTAGATACCTTTTCTGGTTGGCCAGAGGCTTTCCCCTGTCATACCAACAAAGCAACGGAGGTAATTAGAATTTTATTGAAAGAAATCATCCCTAGATTTGGTGTTCCAGAAGGTATTTCCTCTGATAATGGATCCCATTTTATTGCAGAAACAGTGCGGGGAGTTTCCAAATTTCTAAATGGGATTTACATACTCCTTAGAGGCCACAGTCTAGCAGCGAAGTAGAAAGAATGAACCAAACCCTAAAAAGACAGATTCCCAAGGTACGTCAGGAAACCCAAATGAAATGGGTAGATGTTCTACCCATAGCATTAATGAGGGTACTAATTACACCCAGAGTGAATCCCCACATACCCCCTTAGGTCACTTGGTTCTTGGGGCAATTTCCCCCTACCTGGGCCAAGTAACAACCCAACATAAAACAGTAAAGAATGCGAAGGACAATGGACCAGAATGTTATGGCAACCCCTTAGCGCACCTGGTTCCCATGTCCCCTATCACTTGGAAACATTATCGATAATCGATCACCCCCTGACAGTACCTGAATCGTGGACCAAAGAGAGGGGTGATACCAGAACTTCAAGATCTAGCAAGTTCTGGGCTTACACAACTGGTGGAAAGTACCAGAATATCCCATTGTCAGAGTTGGGTGGGAGTAGAAAAGGACCTGATGAAAGTAATTTGTCTCGGACCCCCTAAAAAAGGACACTAGCATGACCCTTTGAGCTCTCCTGGATTGCAGCAGGCTGTGACCAGGATCTCCCCTGAGTTGGGACACCGCTCAGGTAAACAACTCGAGTTAAAGGGCCAGGGCGAGTCAACCTCCTTGAGTCTCAATTATCTGCCTGCTGAGGAATGCTGATGCATTGTGAGTATTTACTCTAAGCTGGAGAAGAGGGAAATTTTAACTATAGGCTAGCCTCTCTCTCATCCACCTCTCTATATATGTGTTTCTGATATACACGTTAGCTTTTATGACTGTGGGTGTTCATATATTTTACTGGATCCAAATATTTTCTGTCTCCTTGTCTGTGTGTTTATATATTTTTGTGTTCATACACATACATATTGATATACAAAAAGGGTCACCCATTGGCTCACTGGAGTCGCCCACTGCAAAGGGACCTTGGTCCTAGCAGTTAGACTCAGGTGGTATATATGTGATTGGCCAATCAGAATGACAGATGCCCCCCCCCCAAAGAGAGGAGAGGAAGAGAGAAAGGGATTTATGAGTTTAGAAAAAAACTAAACTAATGAAAATAATAAATAATAATAAAATAAAATTTAAAAAAAAGTGTAAAATATATACAAACCCGTATCCAGCTCCCAGGATGACGATCGCGTCACCAGCAGGCACAGGGAAAGTCCCAGACTGGAGTCATTGATGAGCAAGAGCTGGATTCCGGATCTGGAGTCAGGAATGCTCAGACTGGGATCAAAAGCAGACAAACAAACAGGGTCCTCCTCGGACGTCGGCCATTGAAGAAAGAGAGCTGACCCTTTGCTCCCTCAGCTTTTATACTGAGCATGGGGCAGATGGGATGGAATGCCCTGTTGGTCAGTTTTGGGTCACCTGTCCTGTCCGCTCCTCCCTGCAGGTGGGACCCCTCTGCGCTGCTCCGCTTCCGACCCTCTAACGGGGCAAACAGCGAAGTGAGCTGACCTTGGTTGTTATAGCAATAAGTCTAAGCAAGAGCCTCTGTGCCTACCATTCCTTGGCACAAACTGGCTTATCACTCTGAGAGTGAACAGTGTCTGAACAATATGCTGTTAATTTCAGACTTTAGTCGGTTAGAAGAGGCCCAGCTAAAAAGTAAAATTACAAACCAGAAAATTGGTTCTGTTTTACCTCAAACCAGGACAATCTTATGTGCATATAAATAAGATGCAACCCCTACTAAGGATATGGTTCTTTCTTCCTAATGTTTGGATATATCTTTTTTTGGATTGACATGGCAATTTCTCCCTTTATACCAGGCTACCATTTTCCCAAACAGGCCTTCTTTCTGTGCTCCTGGAGATGGCTTTTGAAACTGAAGGCTGCATCCAGCTTTTTAAATGTCCCTGTCTCCCCCCCCTCCAAAGATTCTGCTGGAAATACCAGGCAAAGGGGAAAGAAGAGCTGCCCACAAAAAACATCGTATGGGAATAGGTGGAAGAGCAGGGGTTCGGAGCAGATGGGATTCAGGATTACTATAGACCATATCCCATCCACACTGCTTAGTAGGTGACTGGCTTGGAAGCAAGGATGTACACAGTTCTCTCCCTTTCCTCAGAACAACCAAACTCACCACACAGAATCATTCTTTTTTTCTCTGTTTGCCACAAATTATGTCAGCTCCATTTTTGTGGCACACAGCAAATATTCTCCTAAATAAGTTTAAAAGATAAAGACATGAGGTTAAGGTTTGCTCTGTGACCATGCTGCAAAACCAAAAGACTGAAGTTATTCTGATAATGGCATTCCATATTTGACCTATATGTTGACTACTGTAACTCAGGAAAGGTTTTAAATAATACCTGAATGGAAATTTTGAATGCCAAATTTATTATTTTTATTTTAGAAGGTAAATACCTTCAGTCAGAGCAAATATAAAGATAAGACTTTCACACAGAATTTATTTTTTAAAAATGCTGTCAAATTTGAGATGCACCAAAATATACTGGAGAATTTCAAAGCAACCATCTACAAAAGAGGATTTGTCCACCACTGAGTGAATACCTACCTAATTGTGATTTCTTCTTATTTACTTACCAAGATTTTTCTAGTTCTGCATGTTTTATTATTATGTTTTGAGTCAGGACACTTTCAGGATGGTTGAGGTGTTTTCTGCAACCAATGTGAGGTGTATCTAGGACACTGAAGGACCTGCTAACATTTTACTTGGTTTTGTGGCCTTCTTCAATCCCACATTAACATAATGGAGAAATTCTTCACAACCATATAAAAGTAATGCCTGAAATGCACAAGCCCCTAAATGATACCAGAAGTGTAAGAAGCAAAAAGCCTTGCCATACTGCTGCAGCAAGAATCAAAGTTAATTGGGGAGGGGAATAGCACCATTTGAAAAACCTGAATGAAAGAAAGAAGTCCTTTTCTTCTGGTTTGGTGGACTTGAGTGTTACTTACCAGTAAGTGGACCTGTGTTTTTTTTCTTCCTGTCTCCATGGTGAACTTGGCTTTGATTATTCCTTGTGCATTCATAACCAATACTGTGCCAATAGTCCACCATTTTAGGTCAAGCAACAATAGTTAATGTACTACCTGAAATCTTAGTTTCCTACAGGTATGAAGTTTACTAAAATTTGGGATGTAAATATATAAAATTTAAACTACAGCAGCTGAAACATGATAAATGAATGTATTTATTTGTTCAATTCAGCATTAAAATTATGCAATGAGAGCTGCAAAGTCTTTGAAATTTATCCTGCTTCAGTTAAAGGAAATAAAAATTGTTGACTTGAAGTGGAAGTTGATGGGGCCCTGACTTTGAACCAGTAAATCAGTTTTGAAAAGATGCTATAAGGCTTTTGTTTGAATGGCTATATTTATGTTGAAATGGCTACTGTGTTCCAATGCAGCAGCAAAATTATGCAGAATGCAGATCATGTAAAAAAAGATTATCTTTTGTTAATGAGGCTGTTAGTGCAAATGTAGCTTATTTTTGTAGAAACTAGTTTATTTTAACTGAGTTTTCTTGTTTCAGAAACAGAGGAATGGACTGACCCTGTTCTGTAATGTGCATTTGATAAAGGCTGTTTATCTGACTTGCACAAAACAGAGTCTACTGGGAATGCAAAAATCCACGTTTTGTCTTTTCAGTCTTGCATAATTTTTATATGTGGCACAAGGAGACAGAAGCTGTACAGATGATGTTTTTTTTTCTTCTTGTGATGTTTTTCCACTAAAATATCATTAAGTTCTTACAAATGTATGGCTCATAATTCCAGTCCTATGACTTAACATCATATTTCCTGTCTCTCTAACTCAATTGACTTATTTATCCTTTCTAACTCCTGCTGATACCTGAGCAGAAATGTGATGATACTGAATATACCTGTCAGAGTAGAATCATCAGTCACTGCCTGGCATGACTGCAACATGAAAAGTCCCAGCAGAGAGAAGATAGACAGCTTCTAATTGTACTCCTCCACCAAGAGGAGTTGCCTATAATATATATGTTGCCTATAATACCAATTGCTGTCATGGTTTTGAAAAAGCTGAGAAAAAGAGAGGATTTTTCTTTTTCTTTTCTATTTTTTTATTTTTATCTGAATTCTCTTTTTCTTGTAAATAGTGGGTATAAATTTGTCTCTCTCGTTTAGTTGCATTACTGCTGAAGGAACCCCACCCATCATTTAATTCTGCAACAAAAATTTTGCAGCAACATGCTGGAGATTTGCACTGTTGAGTCTCTAGAGCATAAAACTGACAGACACAGTCTCACCCTCGCTACCAAGATAGAGACAAGGGGAACATCATGTGGGTAGGAAAATAGCTAAGGAAGGAAGTTTATAAGGACAGATGAGGAGTGAAGGATATGGTTAGAGAGAAGCTCTCTTTTTCCCAATGTGTCTATTTAAAATATGCAAGAAAATTATTTGCAATCTTCATCTTGGTGTAGATAAGAATTGCACCCATAGCATCACTAGATGCTAACCAGAAGGTTAAGTGAGCTCTATGGGATGGGCTACTGCACTTGTTCCCAAGAGAACATTAAGTTTAGAGAATGCTGTCATGCCCAAAGCTACCATGTACGGCTCTGCAGAATGGATATTTTACATTAGTGAATGACAGTAATTTTGAAAGCCAGACTATCACAGATTAGTGTCAGATGCTTATTGCCTGATATACAAGCAAAGCCCAGGCACAACAGCACTGCTCTCCAGACTCTGAGGGAACATCAGCTATTTAGCACTGGCATTCTGAACTCCTGCTGACATTGTCATTAATCTAGATTTGTCATCACGCTGTGTAATGAGAGGGGACCAAACAGGTGAGTGTTTAGCTGCTCCATGTAGAATGCAGTATTGTATTTGCATCTCATTTTATCCTCATTTGGGTTCCTAGGCATTCATGGTTTTGCTTGTTTTATTTACAAAACAGATCATGATTGGCAGTAACTGGCCACAGACAGCTTTGCCAAGTTCCCCAAAATTTGTCTCTTACATCTGGTTACTGTTCAAAGATGATTTTTTTCTCCTCTGATGTGCTTTCCTAAATGGAGTAATTGCTTCAGACTCTACATTTAGTCTGTGTGTTATCTGTGCTAATAAATAGAAGCTTTGGACATCTCACAAGGTATTTAAAGAGCACTGTAATACACTTTACAAAGACCATAAACAACTAGTCAATTCTTTTCTCTAAAATAAAAAGGCAGCTGGTTGCTAAATCTGGTTTTGCAAAAGATTTGCTAAAATGCTGGGTTTAGTATTACTTGTGACCTAAAAAAATTATATCTCAGCAGCCGTTTCAATCTTGGCGTGCTTCCACCACTTTGTTTATATATATTTTCAGTTATAGTACTGGATATCACCACTCAGGTAAAATTTCCAAGGAAGACCAATGGGATTTCACAGAAAATAAATTAACCTAGAATTAAAGGATATAATGCTCATAATCCTTCTTTTGGCATAGAGTTGAGCCAGGAATTTAAGGGTAAGCCTTTGACCAGATGTCTGCTGTTCTCCCACCAGACCCTTACAGTTAAGACTCCAGTTTAGACAGAGAAAATTATTGGGATGCTGCTATAACAGTCATCACTTTTTCATCAGTGTAGTGGATGAATACACAGTTTCTATGTCTTTGAAGATGCTAAAGAAGGTGGATGCTTTTATGAAGAGAAAGAGGAGGGGGTGTAACTTGGAATTACTGAATGAAATACACACAAAAAGTTACACTGAGAAAGGAATGGATGCTCTTTTGCCAGAACACATAGCAGAGTAGATGAACCAAATATGAAAAAAGGAAAACCCTTGCCTTCTGAAGGGCAAGGAGATATTTATTTTTTTAATCTTTATTTAACTTCAAAGGCTCCATTACTGATTCTTCTTTTCAGGACTTGGTAAACTGGCTGTAAAAATATGCATTTTTGGTTTGTACTGCAGGAATAAACTCCAACCACATGAATTCTCTTACTCCCACTGTATTATTTTTTTTAGTCCTGATTTCCAAGGCATCTTTGAGATGATTATCAATAAATAACAGCCAGTAACTGGCTACATAATGTTACCTATTTTTCCTTTCATCATTTGGTGAAAAATCTGCACAAACTACATAGAACAGTGCCAGCAGAAAAAAATGCCACTTGTTTCACTGAGACAGATGCATGCTGATAAATATAGATTTTATAGAATTGCTAGTTTATAAGTTTATAGGATTCATTTCCACTGGTTCTCAGGGGGTCTTTCTTATTCCCCATGCCACTGTCTTTCATTTGCACAAAATAGGCAGGAGAAGCTTTACGTTCATAATGCCTGTCAAAAGATTTTAGGTGGATCAACTTATGAAGAGTATAGGCAAGAACCAGCAGCAGAAACAGTGACATAACCAATCCCATAAGTATTGCTGGAGAGAAAAAGGATGCAGTCTTTTGCATAGGCAAAATGTCCTTCTTTAATGTAAAAACCTTGAATCTATAAAAAACCCAAAAGGGCTCATATTAAATAAAATAACTGTCTTGGTTACAAGCTACTTCATGAATTTGCTCCTGATGCCAGTAAGTATTTTTAACTTCATATCCACATATTGCAAAATTATATCTAGCAGCGCTAGCTGGAGTTAACATTCAGAGTTTATCCGTGTCAGTCTTACAGAAACTGCCATTTATTTTAATCCCTTTGGCTCTGGTGCCCAAAGAATTTTCAGTTTTATTTTACAGCACATTTCTATGATCACTTGTGATAGCCCAGTGACATTTAATTGTAAACTTGGTGCCTTTCTAGTTTACAGTGCATTTCCAGCATAATTTATTGACAATCTGCAGATTCTCTGTTTCGAACTGCATAAGCATCAATACAGCAATCAAGGAAATAATCTTATTTACCTACCCCAATATTTTAGATTTATATCACCAGATCCAAGAGTGGGGTATACGGTAGCAACTCAGCTAAAATACATGAAGCTGTATTCAACTATGGCCAATACCAGTAAATTTTACTTGTGGTTTCAAAGGAGGGAGAGTTGTTTCAGCTCTAACATTAAGTTTACCACATCAGCATGCAAGGAATTGACTGTTTGCTTCACTAAAATGCATCCATGATCATTTATTTCATGGTGAGAAAAGGGGAATCAACTTTCGCTATAGCCCCTTTTTTTAGGTATACGCTACTGCAAGTCCCACATCACAATGGTGCAATGGTCTTCCCTTCAGGATCACTACACTCACTAAAAATGTTCTTACTGAGTAAGTTTTGGCTTCTGGTTTTTTATTGTCCCTGAAAGGGATAAATAAATTTGAGGCAAATAAATGTTGCGAAAGGTTCTTCTGTTCTGCTGGAACAGTCAGCTCTGAGCTGTGAAACACTAACATTCCTTATGTATTGTATTGATTGTTAGCTAGAGCAGTACACAGACCAGTCAAGGCTATTGGGCAATTTGGGGTGGGATTCATTCCATATAACTTAGGTATCTAAAAGAGAGACATCCTAGTCCAGTCATCTTAGTCTCACTTATCATCAATGCAGAAAAATTGACACCTTCAGAAGATGATTAATCTCATCCTAAAATAAGAAATCAAGATGATTCAGAGGAATTATCCACTTGCTTTAGAGACAGACTGGAGTGATTATAAAGAGGGAGGATAAGAATAACAATTTAAATCTTTCAGTTGATAACATAATTAGGTTCATTTGATCTGTGTTCTTCTCAAGTCAATCAGGCCAATTTATAACAAAATCTCTTAGTGATGCGTCATCTATGTATATCATTAGAAAGTGCTATGTGTAAGCAGCAACATTATCCTCATCTGTGTAGATACCAGAGTGTAACAAATGCAGATGATATTTGAGTGCAAATTTTACACGTGTGCATCATTAGAGCAATATAAATACATTGGTAGCTCTACAAAGCTTATGTGCAGTTAAGATGGACATCTGGAATTTACTAAAGTGAAATGTCCTGGCAAGTTAATTGTAAACTAGCATGTTAAGCTCCATATGCATACTCTACCACTTTTCTGTCTCAGAAATTAATGCATTGTAGCACTGCATTATTGTGGCATACAAGTTTTTGGCTTAACAATACTATTTTGCCTCTTAGAATCTGAGTGATAGATTTTCACTGTTGCCATAACATTTTTAAGCTAAGTTAGATATCATAACACAGTGAACTACCATGCAACACTTACAAGACTTTATAACTTAAAGCTGAAGAGAATAAAAAGTACAGCTAGCCATATCATAGCATAAGAGATATAGATTTCTTCTTATACCTTGGCTAACACTGTTCCAATAAACCAGGACACTGGATCTTAGACCATCCCTTGTTTTATTACAAAGGGAAATCATAGATAGATGAGGATTAGACACAGGCAAATATCACATTTAACTCAGTTGCCTGATCCAGGACTTGGTGCTTAAAAAACCCCCCACCAAATTACAGGCTGCATTATTATATTATATTTATATAGCAAATGCATATGCATAAGGGACCAAATATTTATTCCTGTCTCCGGTTGCTTTGCATTGATCAGGCAGTATAAAACAGCTTAAAAGCCTACTTAAAGTCACAATAGAGGATTGTCTTAACAAAGAAGGTTGGAGAAAGAAAAGGTTTAAGGGACTTTTCTGGGGTGAGAAGAACAGGGCAATGTATCATGTGAGCACTCAGCTAGATAATCAACTGGCACAATTTAGATCAGTCCTTAAACCTGAAGTCATGGAGCAAAATGGAAGTTAAAGTCAATTTTTCTCCTTTTCTCTTCAGCTACATTCAAATGTAAATTGACCCAGATCATCCATTTTACAATCTGCAGAGCACAATTTCTACACACAGGGACTTGGATTAGTACTTAAGTGCTGACAGAGGCACACAGACTCACAGGTTTCTAATGAACTGATACTGGGATTCTAGCAGAGGTGTCACAGATTTGTTCATGGAATCTGTCAAATGTCCTGACAAATCCCTCCTAGTGAAAGCTCTGAATAAAACAGGCCTTCCTTGGTCAGGAGTCTAGAGCACATTCAAAGGACAGAGAGAAGTCAGTGAGAACAGTATTTTCTCAAGATATCCCATATAAGCAAAGCACAGAGTATGCAAGAAAACATAAACATTGGGAAGTGGTGTCATTTTCCTCTTTTTCTCACCACAGAATAGAGAGCAAAGTTGGTCCAACCACCCACCCGCATTAGAATCAGTGCCACCAGAAAAGTACATAGGGTGTTAGTAATTGGAGACTCCTTGCTGAGAGGCACTGAAGCGCCCATTTGTCATCCAGACAAAGTCTCTAGAGAAGTTTGCTGCCTGCCAGGAGCTCACATTCGTGATGCCATGGAGAGGCTGACAAGCCTGGTAAAGCCTGCAGACTATGACCCGTTCCTACTATTCCAAGTAGGGTCGAACGATGCTGCAACAAGGCGACTCAGAAATATCAAAAGAGACCTTAGAACAATGACCTTAGACCTTAGAATTCTCAGAACAATGTTAAAGGGATTGGGAGCACAGGTGGTGTTCTCTGTCCTCCCAGTCAGAGAAGGGAGTTCAATGAATTGAACAGGTGAATGACTGGCTGCATAGCTGGGCCATGCTCAAGGTCTCGGCTTCTATGATCTTGGGCATATCTTTGAGAAACCGGGCCTGTTGACAGCTGATGGGGCTCAGCTGACCAAGTGGGGCAAGAGTGTCCTAGGCAATAAGCTGGTTGGACTTATAAACAGAGCTTTAAACTAGATTTAGCGGGGGGAAGGGGATGGAGATCTAAGCACTTGACAAGAGCCTGGGGCTGCTGAGGCCTTAGGAAGCAATAGGGAAACACCTGTGAATTGCCTCAAGGGAATTAAGGCAAACTCCTTTAAAAAGGTCATGTGGCCGATGCCCAGATGAAGTGCCTCTATACCAATGCATGCAGCATGGGAAACAAATAGGAGGAGCTGGTAGCTGCTGGCCAGATTGAAAACTACAACATGACTGCTATCACAGAAACTTGGTGGGATAAATCACACGATTGGAGTACTCTGACTAATGGCTATAAACTATTAAGAAGGGACAGGCAAGGAAGGAGAGGTGGGGGAGTTGCCCTCTATGCCAAAAATGGGATTGATTGCACAGAGCTATCTTTGAAGAACATCAATGCGCAGGTTGAGAGCTTGTGAGTGAAAATTAGAGATGAAGCCAAAAAAGGAAACTTCGTGGTTGGAGGCTACTACAGGCCACCCAATCATGAAGAGAAAGTTGATGAAGAGTTCTTTCTTCAACTGCAGGAAGCATCATGGTGGTGGACGAAGCTTTCTATAAGCAGCTGGGGGAAATCTTGCGGTCACTTGCCGTTGTTCTTGTGGGGGACTTCAACCTCCCGGATATCTGCTGGGAATACAACACAGCAGAGAGGGAACAATCCAGGAGGTTCCTGGAATGTGTGGAAGATAACTTCCTCACACAGCTGGTAAGTGAGCCGACCAGGGAAGGTGCCCTCCTGGACCTGCCTCTTGTGACCAGGGAAGAACTTGTGGGGGAAGTAAAGGTTGGTGGCCGTCTAGGGCACAGTGATCGTGAGATGATAGAATTTCTGATTCTTGGGGAAACAAGGAGAGGGGTTAGTAAAACTGCCACCTTAGCCTTCTGGAGGGCAAACTTTGACCTGTTCAGAAGACTGCTTGACAAAGTCCCTTGGGAGGCTGCCCTGAAGGATATAGGAGCCCAGGAAGGCTGGACATACTTCAAGAGAGAAGTCTTAAAGGCACAGGAGGAGGCTGTCCCCGTGTGCCGAAAAACAAGTAGGCGGGGAAGGAGACCGGCCTGGCTAAATAGGGACCTTTGGCTGGACCTCCAGAACAAAAGGAGAGTCTATGACCTTTGGAAGAGGGGGCAGGTCTCTCATGAAGACTATAAGGATATAGCGAAGCTATGCAGGGAGAAAATTAGGAGAGCCAAAGCGCAGCTAGAGCTCAACCTGGCTACAGCTGTTAAGGATAACAAGAAACGTTTCTATAGAATCATAGAATTGCTGAGGTTGGAAGGGACCTTTAAGATCATCAGGTCCAACCTTTAACCTACCCTGACAAAAGCCACTTCTAAACCATGTCCCTAAGTGCCCCATCTACCCTTTTTTTAAACACCTCCAGGGATGGTGAATCCACCACCTCCCTGGGCAGCCTATTCCAATGTTTAATAACCCTTTCAGTGAAAAAATGTTTCCTAATATCCAATCTAAACCTCCCCTGACGTAACTTGAACCCGTTTCCTCTCGTCCTATCACTTGTCACCAGGGAGAAGAGGTCAGCCCCCATCTCTCTGCAACCTCCTTTCAGGTAGTTGTAGAGGGTGATAAGGTCTCCCCTCAGCCTCCTCTTCTCCAGGCTAAACACCCCCAGCTCCCTCAGTCATTCCTCATAAGGTTTGTCCTCCAGACCCCTCACCAGCTTTGTAGCCCTTCTCTGGACACGCTCCAACACCTCAACGTCCCTCTTGTAGCAAGGGGCCCAAAACTGAACGCAGTACTCGAGGTGGGGCCTCACCAGTGCCGAGTACAGGGGGATGATCACTTCCCTAGTCCCGCTCACCACACTATTCCTGATACAGGCTAGGATGCTGTTGGCCTTCTTGGCCACCTGGGCACACTGCTGGCTCATAGTCAGCCGGCTGTCAACCAACACCCCCAGGTCCTTTTCTGCTGGGCTGCTTTCGAGCCACTCTGCTCCAATCCTGCAGCACTGCATGGGGTTGTTGTGACCCAAGTGCAGGACCCATCACTTGGCCTTGTCGAACCTCATACCATTGGTCTCAGCCCATCGGTCCAGCCCGTCCAGATCCCTCTGCAGAGCCAACCTACCCTCAAGCAGATCAACACGCCCGCCCAGTTTAGTGTCATCTGCGAACTTACTGAGGGTGCATTCAATCCCTTCATCCAGATCATTGATAAAGATATTAAAGAGAACCGGCCCCAGTACCGAGCCCTGGGGGACACCACTTGTGACTGGACACCAACTGGATTGAACTCCATTCACCACCACTCTCTGGGCACAGCCATCCAGCCAGTTTTTTACCCAGCGAAGAGTACACCTGTCCAGGCCATGAGCAGCCAGTTTCTCCAGGAGAATGCTGTGGGAAACAGTGTCAAAAGCTTTGCAAAAATCCAAGTAGATAACATCCACAGCTTTTCCCTCATCCACTAAGTGGGTCACCTTATCATAGAAGGATATTAGGTTTGATAGGCATGACCTGCCCTTCACGAACCCATGCTGACTGGGCCTGATCACCCTGTTCTCCTGCATGTGCCGTGTAATGGCACTGAGGAGGATCTGTTCCATGACCTTCCCAGGCACCGAGGTCAGACTGACTGGCCTGTAGTTCCCCGGATCCTCCTTCCGGCCCTTCTTGTGGATGGGTGTCACATTTGCTAACCTCCAGTCAGCTGGGACCTCCCCGGTTGTCCAGGACTGCTCATAAATGATGCAAAATGGCCTGGCGAGCACCTCCGCCAGCTCTTTCAATACCCTTGGGTGGATCCCATCCGGCCCCATAGATTTGTGCACCTCCAGGTGCTGAAGCAGGTCCCTCACCATTTCCCTTTGGATTACAGGGGCTTCATTCTGCTCCCCATCTCTGTCTTCTAGCTCAGGGGTGGTCCTACTGCTGAAGACTGAGGCAAAGACGGCATTAAGTACCTCAGCCTTTTCCTCATCCTTGGTCACTATGTTGCCGGCCCCATCTACTAGAGGACAGAGATAATCCTTAGTCCTCTTCTTATTGCTAATATATTTATAAAAACTTTTTTTGTTGTCCTTGACAACAGAAGCCAGGTTTAGCTCTAGCTGGGCTTTGGCCCTCCTGATTTTTTCCCTACATAGCTTCACTACCTCTTTGTAGTCCTCTTGAGTGGCCTGCCCTTCCTTCCAAAGGCCATAGATCCTCTTTTTTTCCCTAAGTTGCAACACTAGGTCCC
This sequence comes from Larus michahellis, assembly GCF_964199755.1. Classification (NCBI taxonomy): domain Eukaryota; kingdom Metazoa; phylum Chordata; class Aves; order Charadriiformes; family Laridae; genus Larus; species Larus michahellis. Next base: position 3,686,582 of record NC_133929.1, on the reverse strand, counting down.
TGTTTAGCCAGGCCGGTCTTTTTCCCCGACGGCTTGTCTTCTGGCACATGGGGACAGCCTGCTCCTGCGCCTTTAAGACTTCCTTCTTGAAAAACATCCAGGCTTCCTGGGCTCCTTTGCCCTGGAGGACTGCCTCCCAGGGGACTTTGTCAACCAGGCTCCTGAAAAGCCCAAAGTCCGCCCTCCGGAAGTCCAAGGTAGCAGTTCTGCTGACCCCCCTCCTTGCTTCTCGCAGAATCGAAAACTCTGTCATTTCATGGTCACTGTTCCCAAGACAGCCTCCAACCTTCACATCCCCCACAAGACCTTCCCTGTTTACAAACAACAGATCCAGCAGGGCACCTTCCCTGGTCGGCTCTCTCACCAGCTGTGTCAGGAAGTTATCCCCAGTACATTCCAGGAACCTTTTAGACTGTTCCCTCCCTGCTGTATTGTATTCCCAGCAGATGTCCGGCAAATTGAAGTCCCCCATGAGGACAGGAGCTCGCGATCTTGAGACTTCTCCCAGCCGTTTATAGAATATTTCATCTGCCTCCTCATCCTGATTGGGCGGTCTATAACAGACTCCTACTACGATATCTGCCTTGTTAGCCCTGCCCCTGATTCTTACCCAGAAACACTCAGTCTCATTATCACCATCATTTAGTTCAAAGCATTCATAACATTCCTTAACATACAGGGCCACACCCCCACCTCTCCTTGCTTGCCTATCCTTCCTGAAGAGCCTATAGGCATCCATGGCAGCACTACAGCTACGTGAGTCACCCCACCACGTTTCTATGATGGCGACTACGTCATAATTATCCTGCTGCACAATGGCTTCAGGCTCCTCCTGTAAATTCATTAACAACAAAAGGAGGGTTAGGGAAAATCCCCCTCCCTTACTGGATGCAGAGGGAAACATAGTCACAAAGGATGAGGAAAAGGCTGAGGTGCTCAACGCCTACTTTGCCTCAGTCTCTAGCAGTGGAATGAGCTGTTCCCTGGGCACCCAGCTGCGTGAGCTAGGAGACGGGGAGGGGAAGCTGAACGAGGTCATCACAATGAAAGAGGAAGCGATCAGTGACCTGCTACACCGCTTGGATGCACACAAGTCTATGGGACCGGATGGGTTACATCCAAGAGTGCTGAAAGAGTTGGCAGACGTGCTCGCCAAGCCACTTTCCATGATCTACCTGAAGTCATGGCTAACTGGGGAGGTCCCAATGGGCTGGAGGGTAGCAAATGTGGCGCCCATCTACAAAAAAGGCAGAAAGGAGGATGCGGGAAACTATAGGCCTGTCAGTCTGACCTCGGGAGCAGGGAAGGTCATGGAGCAGATCATCTTGAGTGCCATTACGAGTCATACAATGGACAAGCAGGGGATCAGGCCTGGTCAGCATGGGTTTATGAAAGGCAGGTCCTGCCTGACGAACCTGATCTCCTTCTAGGACAAGATGACCCGATTATTGGATGAGGGAAAGGCTGTGGATGTTATCTACCTAGACTTTCGAAAAGCATTTGACACTGTCCCCCATAGAATTCTCATGGGAAAACTGGCGGCTCATGGCCTGGATGAGCATACGATCTGCTGGATCAAGCACTGGCTGGATGGGCGGTCCCAAAGAGTGGTGGCCAATGGAGTTAAATCCAGCTGGCGGCCGGTCACAAGGGGTGTCCCTCAGGGCTCGGTGTTGGGACCATTTCTGTTTAACATCTTTATTGATGACCTTGAGAAGGACATGGAGTGTATCATCAGCAAGTTTGCAGATGACACGAAGCTAAGCGGGAGTGTTGATCTGCATGAGGGTAGGGAGGCTCTACAGAGAGACTTGGATAGATTGGACCGATGGGCCAATGCTAACGGGATGAGCTTCCGCAAGGCCAAGTGCCGGGTCCTGCACTTGGGCCACAACAACCCCACGCATCGCTACAGGCTTGGGGAAGTGTGGCTGGAGAGCTGCCCGGCAGAAAAGGACCTGGGGGTTCTAATTGACAAGCGGCTGAGCATGAGCCAGCAGTGTGCCCAGGTGGCCAAGAGGGCCAAGATTTGAGATGGCAAGACACACTTGGTTATTTACTGCCTAGAGGCCAGGGTCAGACAAAACTGACGGGGAGACCCTCCCGTTGAGTCACGAGGTTCAGAAAGGACCCCCTGGCTTTCTAAACTCCTTCTCAGAGAGGAGTCTAGGTGCAGCTGCATCCAGTCCTAGTTCCAGATTTGGTCAATGGTTTATGTCTATGCGCATTAATATGCGCAATCAATCCTTTATCTCACTTAGCTAAGATTTCAAAGTTTAGCATGCTATTAGTCACTTACTGAGGATCTGTTGCAGCAAGGAATCTCTGAACCTCAAGAAGTAAACCTTGAGCATGCATCCATGCTCAAGGGGAGATCCTGGCATGCAGCCTGCTGCCATGGAGGAGACCTCAAAGGGCCCTGCACTGTCCACTATTTATAGAGTAATATGGTTGACCTATAGTCATATTTGCATAGCAGCACCCTATTCCAGACAGCGTTTGTCTATGTTGCCATCCATCCCCCAAAGTCCAGGTGCAACCCATCACAACTCCCACTGACAGTTATGGCGTGAGCAGGAGCCGGGGAGGGGGGAAGGGGGAGAGCACACTGCCACAGCTGAATTTCCTTTTTTTTATTGGACTGCAAAGGTAAGTTCTGCCACATGAACTCAGCACTTGTTGAATACTTTGATACCATGGACAGAAAACTTGGTTTCTTTTTCTACTATACCTTTGGTTTTCTTGTAATGTCACTAAAATTTCTCCCTATCTCAGGCTATCCTTTATAGATGTATAATCAGAACCAAGGTAACAATTTCTGTGGAAACTGCTTTAGATCTACAGATGAAACATGCTACACAGGAGCTAAATAAAACTGCTGGATTTGGTCATGTTATTTTTATCACTGTGTGTCATTACAGATTTAAATGCAATTTATGGGGTAGATCCAATGCTCATGTCCAGCATCTGCAAGTTAGGTATCTACCTCCTAAGTTTTAGACTCTTGGCTACCAGAGGCGAATCAACAACCTGGTATCAGGTACTGAGCCAGCCAATACAATACATGGAAGAAGAAAAGTGATTGGGTTCATTTTAAGGAAAATCAGAAAACCCACAGAATTGCAGTATCATTAGGTTGGAAGGGACCTCTTGAGACCATTTAGTCCAATACCCCTGCTCAAGCAGGGTCAGCTAGAGCAGGTTTCCCAGGATTATATCCAGTTGGGTTTAGAATGCTTCCAAGGATGGAAAATTCACAACCTTCCTCTGTCAACCTGTTCAAGTGTTTGACCACCCTCACAGTAAGAAAGTATTTTCTTGTGTTCAGATGGAATTTCATGTATTTCTACTTGTGCTCATTGCTTGTTGTCCTGTCAATGGGCACTACTAAGAAGAGTCTGGCTCCCTCTTCTCCATTCCCTCCCATCAGGTATTTATACACATGGATAAGTTCCCCCCTGAGCCTTCTCTTCTCTGGACTGAACAGTCTCAGCTCTCTCAGCCTTTCCTCATAGGAAAGATGCTCCAGTCCCTTAATAATCTTAGTTGCCCTGCACTGGGCCTCTTCCAGGAAGCCCATATCTTTCTTGTAATGGGGAGCCCAGATCTGGACACTACTCCAGGTGTGGCCTCAACAGTGCTGAGTAGAGGGGAAGGATCACCTCCCTCGACTTGCTGGCAACACTCCTAATGCAGCCCAAGATGCTGTTGGCTTGCTCTGCTGTGAGGGCGCATTGATGACTCATGGTCAGTTTGTTGTCCACCAGGACCTGCAAGTCCATCCCTGCAGAGCTGTTTTCCAGCCGATCATCCCCCTGCATGTACTGGTGCTTGGGATTATTCCTCCCCAGATGCAGGCCTTTGCATTTCCCTTTGTTGAACTTCATGGGATTCCAATTCTCCAGCCTGCCCAGGTGCCTCTGAATGGCAGCACAGACATCTGGTGTATCATCCACTCCTCCCAGTTTTGTATCATCTGTGAACTTGCTGAGGGCGCACTCTGTCCCATCATCCAAGTCATTAAGAGGTTAAACAGTATCGGCCCCGGTATTGACCCCTGGGGTACACCACTAGTGACTGGCCTCCAACTGGACTTTGTGACGGTGATTACAACCCTCTGGGCCTGGCCATTCAGCCAGTTTTCAGTCCACCTCACTGTTGACTTCTCTAATCCATACTTTGCCATCTTGTCTATGAGGGTGTTGTGGGAGACAGCCGTACTAAAGTTGAGGTAAACAGCATTCATTGTTCTCCCCTCATCCACCAAGCTAGACATCTCATTGTAGAAGGCTATCAGGTTGGTCACGCCCGATTTCCTCTTTGTAAATCCATGCTGACTACTCACAATCACCTTCCTGTCCTTTGTGCACGCCAGGATCTCCCCTTGAGTGGGGACGCTCACTTAAGGTTCTGCTCCTCGAGGCTGAGAGATTCCTTGCCGCAGCAGATTCTCGGTAAGTGACTGATAGCATGCTAAACTTTGAAATCTTAGCTGAGTGAGATAAGGATTGATTGCGCATATAGAATCCTTTAGACACAAACCGTTGACCAAGTCTGGGACTAGGAGTGGATCCAGCCGCCCCTAGGCTCCTCTCTGAGAAGGAGTTTAGAAAGCCAGGGGGTCCTTTCTGAACCTCGTGACTCAACGGGAGGGTCTCCCTGACAGCTTGTCTGACCCTGGCCTCTGTGCAGTAAATAATCAAGTGTACCTTGCCATCAAATCTCGTAAAACACTGTCGCATTCACTACTAACTTCGTTAAATCACTGTTTTATATTAATAAATATTTCACTACTTCTCTCTTGCGAGCGAAGTCAATCACTCCACCCACGACACCTAACCCTATCCCTGCAAGATCGGACAGCAACTCTGTCAGGGAGTTGTCATCGATTCATTCAAGAAATCTCCTAAATTGTTTGAGCCCTGCTGAATTGTCCTTCTAGCAGATATCAGGGTGGTTAAAGTTCCCCATGAGGACCAGGGCCTGTGAACATGAGACTTCTTCCAGTTGTTTGAAGAAAGCCTCATCTAATTATTCTTCCTCATCAGGCGGTCTATAGCAGATAACCACTACATCAGCACCCAAGTTGGTCTGCCCACTAATCTTGACCCTAACTCTTGACTGAGTCCTGACCCATGGCAGAGCTCCATGCATGCCAGCTGCTCACATAAAGGGCAACTCCCCCTCCTCAACTCCCCAGCCTGTCTTTCCAAAAAAGCCTGTATCCCTCCAATGCAGCACTCCAGTCATGTAAACTAGCCCACCACATCTCCATGATCCCAATTAAGTCATAGTCCTGTAACTGCACACAGGCCTCTAACTCCTTCTGGTTGTTCCCCATGCTGCATGCATTAGTGGAGAGGCATTTTGGAGGGCCACCCAAGCATGTGCTTGAAACTAACGAATTTGGGGGGTGGGGTCCAAAGCTGTGACACTTCTGTACTCACAAGCAAAAGGGTGGATGAGTGCACCTACCAGAGTAGTGAGGAACACCCCCAAACCCTCCAAAAAGGTTCCACCAAAAAGGTGAGACAGTCGACAGTCCAACTGAAGTGTCTCTATACCAGTGCACACAGCATGGGTAACAAACAGGAGCTGGAAGCCACTGTGCAGCTGGAAAGCTATGATTTCATTGCTATCATCAAAACTTGGTGGGATGAATCACATGATTGGAGTGCTGCAATAGATGGCTATAAACTGTTCAGGAGGGACAAGCAAGAAAGGAGAGATGGGGGGGTTGCCCTCTATGTAAAAAAATGGATTGATCGCACAAAGCTGTCTTTGAAAAACAGCACTGAACAGGTTGAGAGCTTAAAGGTGAAAATTAGAGGCCAAGCCAAGAAAGGAAACCTCGTGGTGGGTGTTTACTACAGGCCACCTGATCCTGTTGATGAGCCTGTTGATGAAGTGTTCTTACTTCAACTACAGGAAGCATCACACTCACAGGCCTTGATCCTGCTGGGGGACTTCAATCACCCAGACATCTGCTGGAAAAGTGGCACAGCAAGCTGCAAGCATTCTAGGAGACTCTTGGAGTGCATTGAGGATAACTTTCTAATCCAGGTGATAGACAGCCCAACCAGAGAATAAGAATTACTGGACCTGTTGCTCACAAATGCAGAGGAACTTATTGGAGAGGTCAAGATTGGTTGCAGCCTGGGCTGCAGTGATCATGCCCTGGTGGAATTCATGGTCTTGAGGGATATAGGCCAGGCAAAAAAATATAAACAAGACATTAAATCTTAGGAAAGTGAACTTAAAGTTGTTTAAGGGGCTAGTGGATGGGACTCCCTGGAAAACTGCCCTCAGGCATAAAGGAGCAGAACAGAGTTGGCGGGACATTTTTCTTAGAGCACAAGCTCTCAATTCCCATGTGTAAGAAATAAGGCAAGGAAGGCAGAAGACCAGCATGTCTGAGTAAGGACCTCCTGGTCAAACTGAAACAGAAGAGGGAAATGCATAGGCAGTGGAACCAGGGACATGCATCCTGGGAGGAATATAAGGACACTACTCGGATGTGTAGGGATGGGGTCAGGAAGGCCAAAGCACAGTTGGAGCTCAATTTGGCAAGGGATGCGAAGAATAATAAGGGCTTCTACAGGTATGTTAGTCTGAAAAGAAAGACAAAATAAATTGTACTCCCCCAATAAATGAGTCAGAGGACCTGGTGACGTCTGACATGGAGAAGGCTGAGATATTCAACCATATTGGGATGGCCTACACAGCACCAGGTTTGTTGGCATCGGATGGGGCCCATCTTTCTGCAAGGGGGAAGAGGGTGTTTGCTCATGAGCTAGCGGGGCTCATTGACCGAGCTTTAAGCTAGGCTTGTTGGGGGAGGGGGATATTACCCGGCTTGCTCGTGACAAGTCAAGAGACGATGCTCCAAGGTCTGAGGGGTGGGTCACTAGTGAAGGCCCTCAACCTGTTGCTCTGAGATGTGCTGGGTATGCTGCAGCACACTCGAAGTCTTATGGGGACGAGGCAGGGGCTCCTGAGGAGATAGGAATGGGGGAGTCACAGATAAAACACCCCAGAGGAAGACCACCTGAAGAGCAGCATGAAGGAAAAGAAAACGCTCCAGCCAGTGAGACAGCTTCATTGGGCGCCCAGCTGAGGTGCCTTTATGCAAATGCACATAGCATGGGAAACAAGCAAGTGGAGTTGGAGATGTGCACACGCCTCCAGGGCTATGATCTTATTGGCATCACAGAGACGTGGTGGGATGGCTCCTATGATTGGAGTGTTGGAATAGAGGGATACAGGCTCTTCAGGAAGGACAGGCTGGGAAGACAAGGAGGGGGTGTTCCCCTCTATGTCAATGACCAACTGGAGTGCATGGAGCTCCACCTGGGGATGGATGAAGACCCAATGGAGAGCTTATGGGTCAAGATTAAAGGGAACACAGGGGCAGGGGACATTACAGCAGGGGTCTGCTACAGGCCACCTGACCAGGATGACAGAGCGGATGAGGCCCTCCATAGACAGATAGGAGCAGCATCATGTTCACAGACCCTGGTCCTCATGGGGGACTTCAACCACCCTGATATCTGTTGGAGGGACAACACAGCGGGGCACAAGAAATCCAGGAAGTTCTTGGAATGTGTCGATGACAACTTTCTCCTTCAAATGGTAGAGGAGCCAACGAGGAGAGGAGCTATGCTGGACCTTGCCCTTACCAACAAGGAGGGGCTGGTGGCGAGTGTCAAGCTCAAGGGTAGCCTCAGCTGCAGTGATCACGAAATGGTTGAATTCAAGATCCTTAGGGCAGCAAGGAGAACATGCAGCAAGCTCACTACCCTGGACTTCAGGAGAGCAGACTTTGGCCTCTTGAGGGACCTGCTTGGCAGGGTACCATGGGAAAAAGCACTGGAGGGGAGAGGGGCCCAAGGAAGCTGGTTAGTATTCAAGGATCACCTCCTCCAAGCTCAGGAGCAATGCATCCCAAGAATGAAGAAGTCAGGCAAAAAAGCCAGGAGGCCTGCATGGATTAACAAAGAGCTCCTGGACAAGCTCAAAAGCAAAAAGGGGACCTACAGAGGGTGGAAGCAAGGACGGGTTGACTGGGTGGAATACAGAGCAACTGTCCGAGTGACCAGGAACCAGATTAGGCAAGCTAAAGCCCAGATAGAATTAAATCTGGCTAGGGGCATCAAGGGTAACAAGAAAAACTTATATAAGTACATGAGGGATAAAGGCAAGACTAGGGAAGATGTGGGCCCTCTCAGGAAGGAGACAGGAGACCTGGTCACCCAGGATATGGAGAAGGCTGAGGTACTCAATGACTTTTTTGCCTCAGTCTTCACCAGCAAGTGCTCCAACCTCTCCGCCCAAGTTGCAGGATGCAAAGGCAGGGTCTATGAGAATGAAGAACCACCCACTGTAGGAGAAGATCAGGTTTGAGACCATCTGAGGAACCTGAAGGTGCGTAAGTCCATGGGACTGGATGAAATCCATCCATGGGTCCTGAGGGAGCTTGCAGATGAAGTCGCCAAGCCACTTTCCATTATATTTGAAAAGTCGTGGCAGTCTGGTGAAGTTCCCGCTGACTGGAAAAGAGAAACATAACCCCCATTTTCAAAAAGGGAAAAAAGGATGACCCAGGGAGCTACAGGCCGGTCAGTGTCACCTCTGTGCATGGCAAGATCATGGAGCAGATCCTCCTGGAAACTCTGCTAAGGCACATGGAAAATAAGGAGGTGATTGGTGACAGCCATCATGACTTCACCAAAGGCAAATCGTGCCTGAAAAATCTAGTGGCCTTCTACAATGGTGCTACAGCATTGGTAGACAAGGGGAGAGCAACCGACATCATCTACCTGGACTTATGCAAAGCATTTGACACTGTCCCGCAATGACATCCTGGTCTCTAAATTGGGAAAGCATGGATTTGATGGATGGACCACTCGGTGGATAAGGAACTGGCTAGATGTCCGCACTCAAAGGGTTGCAGTCAATGGCTCAATGTCTACATGGAAACTGGTGACAAGTGGCATTCCTCAGGGGTCAGTACTGGGACCAATGCTGTTTAACATCTTTGTCAGCAACATGGATGTTGGGATTGAGTGCACCCTCAGCAAGTTTGCTGACGACACCAAGCTGTGTGGCACAGTCGACACGCTGGAGGGAAGGGATGCCATCCAGAGGGACCTGGACAGGCTTGAGAGGTGGGCCCATGCAAACCTCATGAAGTTCAACCAGGCCAAGTGCAAGGTTCTGCACCTGGGTCATGGCAATCCCAGGTTGGGCAGAGAATGGCTTGAGAGCAGCCCTGAGGAGAAGGACTTGGGGGTGCTGGTGCTGGTGGATGAGAAGCTCAACATGAGCTGGCAATGCACACTCGCAGTCCAAAAAGCCAACCGCATCCTGGGCTGCATCAAAAGCAGCGTGGCCAGCAGGTTGAGGGAGGTGATTCTACCCCTCTACTCTGCTCTGGTGAGACCCCACCTGGAGTACTGTGTCCAGCTCTGGAGTCCTCAGCACAGGAAGGACATGGACCTGTTGGAACAGGTCCAGTGGAGGGCCACAAAGATGATCAGAGGGCTGGAGCCCCTCTCCTATGAGGACAGGCTGAGAGAGTTAAGGGTTGTTCAGCCTGGAGAAGAGAAGGCTCCGGGGAGACCTTATAGCAGCCTTTCAGTACCTGAAGGGGGCCTACAGGAAGGATGGGGAGGGACTCTTTATCAGGGAGTGTAATGACAGGACACGGGGTAACGGCCTCAAACTGCAAGAGGGGAGATTTAGATTGGATATCAGGAAGAAATTCTTTACTGTGAGGGTGGTGAGACACTGGAACAGGTTGCCCAGGAAGTTGTGGATGCTCCATCCCTGGAGGTGTTCAAGGCCAGGCTGGATGGGGCTTTGAGCAGCCTGGTCTAGTGGGAGGTGTCCCTGCCCATGGCAGGGGGGTTGGAACTAGATGATCTTTCAGGTCCCTTCCAACCCAAACCATTCTGTGAATCTGTGATTTTGTGTGATTCAACAACTTTTTTGCCTCAGTCTTCACTGGCAACCTCTCTTCCCACACCTCTCGAGAGGATGGACCACAAGGCAGGGACTGGGGGAGAAAAGTCCCTCCCACTCTAAGAGAATACCAGGTTAGTGATCACCTGAGGAACCTGAATATACACAGGTCTATGGGACCTGAAGAGAAGCATCCCAGAGTCCTGAGGGCATTGGCTGATGTAGTTGCCAAGCCACTCTCCATGATATTTGAAAAGTCATGGCAGACAGGTGAAGTCCCCGGTGACTGGAAAAAGGGAGACATCACACCAATTTTAAATATGGTAAAAAGAAAAAGTAGTGTTCTCCTCTATCCTTCCAGTTTCAGGGAATGATGAGTGAAGAACAGGAAGACTCAGCAGATAAGTACCTGGCTCCAAGCCTGGTGTCACCAGCAGAATTTTGGGTTTTTTGATCATGGGTTAGTATACACAACACCAGGCCTGCTGGCAACATATGGGGTACACCTGTCTCAAAGGGGAAAAGGATCTTTGCGCAGAATTTGGCAGGGCTCATTGAAAGAGTTTTAAACTGGATTTGAAGGGGGGAAGAGCTAAAATCAGGCTCCCTAGAGATAAGCCTGGGGGTGGCAGGCCAGTGTTTGAGGGACAGTGTGCTAGCAAGGTCCTTTGGTCTGACATCTCAGGGGAGGTAGGGGATGGAGAACCACGCGGCAGCAAAGACACAATGGTCCTTGATGTGTTAGAAACCACAGAAACATCTGAGAACAGTCACATAGGAATTAGGGCTTCTCCCCCAAAATAGGTGGCAGGGTCAATAGCCCAACTGAAGTGCATCTACACCAATGCACGCAGCATGGGCAACAAAATAGGAGTGGATGGAAGCCATCTGCTTCCCATCTTCCCCCCCACTGAGGGGGGACCTTATCAACACTTATAAATACTTAAAGGGTGGGTGTCAGGAGGATGGGGCCAGGCTCTTTTCAGTGGTACCCGGGGACAGGACAAGAGGTAATGGGCACAAACTTGAGCATAGGAAGTTCCACCTAAACATGAGGAGGCACTTCTTTACTTTGAGGGTGGCAGAGCCCTGGCACAGGCTGCCCAGAGAGGTGGTGGAGTCTCCGTCTCTGGAGACGTTCAAAACCCACCTGGACGTGTTCCTGTGCAACCTGCTCTAGGTGACCCTGCTCTGGCAGGGGGGTTGGACTAGATGATCTCCAGAGGTCCCTTCCAACCCTGTGATTCTATGAAAGTTTTGTTTTCTAAAATAAAAAAATTCTGTGAAGGGGGAGGGGATAGTATCAGACATACCCATAACAAGCTGTGGGATGACACACCAAGGTTAGAGGGAAAGGGTGCTAGGGAGGGCCCTCAGCCTGTTGCTCTGAGGTACACTCCAGCACACTTGAAGTCTTACAGAGATGAACCAGGGGCTCCTGAGGTAGTAGGAGCCAACAGGGGAACACCAGTGAAATACCTCAAAGGAATTAAGGGGTGTTCCTCTAAAAAAGGTGACATGGCCGACAGCCCAGCTGAAGTGCCTCTACACCAATGCACACAGCATGGGCAACAAACAGGAGGAGCTGGAAGCCACCTTGCTGCTAGAAAGCTACGACCTAGATGCCATTACTGAAACTTGTGGGACGAATTCCATGACTGGAGTGCGGCTATTGATGGCTACAAGCTGTTCAGAAGGGACAGGCGAGGGAGGAGGGGCGGAGCCGTTGCCCTCTACATCAAGAAATGGCTAGAGTGTGAAGAGCTGTCTCTGAAGAATAGCCATGAGCAAGTTGAAAGCCTATGGGTAAGAATTAGAGACTGAGGGAACAAAGGGAACCTTGTGCTTAGTGTCTACTACAGGAAGCCCAATCAAGGGGAGCCTATTGATGAAGACTTCTTACTCCAGCTACAGGAGGCATCGCGTTCATAGGCTCTTGTCCTGCTGGGGGACTTCAACCACCCTGACATCTGCTGGAAAAGTAGCACAGTGAGCTGCAGGCAATCCAGGAGACTCCTGGAGTGCATTGAGGATACCTTCTTAAGCCAGGTAAGAGATGGTAAGATACCTTCTTAAGCCAGGTAAGATCCCCCCTACCAGAGGGGATGCGATATTGGACCTGTTGGTCACCAACGCAAGCGAGCTCGTTGGTGACGACAGGATCATGCACTGGTGGAGTTTGCAGTCCTGAGGGATATGGGGGTGTGAGCCGACACAGGCAGGATGCAGGAACAACCACAAAAAAATGGATGAAAGACAAAGAACAAATTTAATCTCAATACCTCGCAGACTGGGGAATCTCCAAAGCAGCACCCAGGCAGAGGCATGCAAGCGGGAGACACAGGCACCGTGAAGTGAGAGAGTCCTTGTTAGCGAGAGAGTGAGAGCTCAGACTTGCTGTTCTCATCTATATTTCAAGGGTTCAAGCAGACATAGTTTTCCACTGTGCTTTGATCTGCAACAGCAGGGCAGGAATCTCAAGCATGTTCGATAAGGTGCCCCTGAGTCCATCACAGCCCTACGTTATCTAAGTGCAGATGTTCTACTTGTCGAGAGCACATAAGACTAAACAACGATTAGTGTGATATACGTGTTTTCCAGCACCCTATGTGCAAGTCCCTTGAGCGTGTTTACAATCCTCCTCACCAAACTTCCATTATTTTCCCACAACGGGTCAGGCAAAGAGTAAAGTCAGGATCCTGAATTTTAGGAAAGCAAACTTCCAGCTCTTCAAGGAGTTAGTCAATGGGACCCCCTGGGAAACTGCCCTCAGGGACAAGGGAGCAGCACAGAGCTGGCAGATCTTTAAGGAAGCTTTCCACAGAGTGCAAGAGCTCTCAGTCCCCAAGAGTAAGAAAATCAGGAAAGGAAGGCAAGAGACCAGCATGGCTGAGTCGAGACCTGCTGGTCAAACTAAAGGGCAAGAAGGAAATGCACAGGCAGTGGAAGCAAGGACAGGTATCCTGGGAAGAGTATAGGGATGCTGCCCGGTTGTGTAGGGATGGGGTCAGGAAGGCCAAGGCACAGCTGGAGCTGAACTTGGCAAGGGATGCAAAGAATAATGAGAAGGGCTTCTACAGGGATGTCAGCCAGAAAAGGAAGGTCAAAGAAAGCATATCCCCCCTGATGAGCAAGACTGGCAAACTGGTAACAAGGGACGAGGAGAAGGCTGAGGTACTCAACAACTTTTTTGCCTCGGTCTTCACTGGCAACCTCTCTCTCCACACCTCTCGAGAGGATGGACTGCAAGGCAGGGAATGAGGGAGCAAAGTCCTTCCCATCATAAGAGAAGATCAGGTTCATGACCACTTGAGGAACCTGAACACACAGAAGTCTATGGGACCTGATGAGATGCACCCCAGAGTCCTGAGGGCATTGGCTGATGTAGTTGCCAAGCCAGTCTCCATGATATTTGAAAAGTCATGGCAGTCAGGTGAAGCCCCTGGTGACTGGAAAAAGGGAAACATTGCAGCCATTTTTAAAAAGGGTAGAAAGGAGGACCCTGGGAACTACCACCCTGTCAGCCTCACTCACCTCTGTGCCTGGGAAGATCATGGAACAGATCCTCCTAGAAGCTATGCTAAGGCATATGGAAGACAGGGAGGTGATTTGAGACAGCCAGCATCGCTTCACCAAGGGCAAGTCCTGCCTGGCCAACCTAGCGGCCTTCTATGATGGAGAGACTACATCAGTGGACAAGGGGAGAGCAACAGATGTCATCGATCTGGACTTCTGCAAGGCCTTTGACATGGTCCCCAACAGCATCCTTCTCTCTAACTTGGTGAGATATGAATTTCATGGGTGAACTGTTTGCTGGATGAGGAATTGGTTGGATGGTCACATCCAGAGGGTAGTGCTCAATGTCAAGATGGAGAGGGGTGACAAGTGGTGTCCCTCAGGGATCTGTATTGGGACCAGTACTGTTCGATATCTTCATCAATGACATAGACAGTGGGATTGAGTGCACCCTCAACAAGCTTGCGGATGACACCAAGCTGAGTGGTGCAGTTGACACGCCTGAGGGAAGGGATGCCATCCAGAGGGACCTGGACAAGCTCAAGAAGCGGGCCCATGTGAACCTCATGAGGTTCAACAAGGCCAAGCACAAGGTCCTGCACATGGGTCAGGGCAATCCCTGGTATCAATATAGGCTGGGGGATGAGGTGATAGGGAGTAGTCCTGCCGAGAAGGACTTGGAGGTACTAGTGGATGAAAAGCTGGACATGAGCCAGCAATGTGTACTCGCAGCCCAGAAGGCCAACCGTATCCTGGGCTGCATCAAAAGAAGTGTGGCCAGCAGGTTGAGGGAGGGGATTCTGCCCCTCTGCTCCACTCTCAGGAGACACCACCTGGAGTACTTCATCCAGCTCTGGAGTCCTCATCACAGGAAAGACATAAACCTGTTGGAGTGGCTCCAGAGGAGGGCCACGAAGATGATGAGAGGGCTGGAGCCCCTCTCCTATGAGGACAGGCTGAGAGAGTTGGGGTTGTTCAGCCTGGAGAAGAGAAGGCTCTGGGGAGACCTTATTGCGGCCTTTCAGTACTTATGGGGCTTATAAGAAAGATGGGGACAGGCTTTTTAGCAGGGCCTGTTGCGATAGGATAAGGGGCGATGGTTTTAAACTAAAAGAGGGTAGATTTAGACTAGATACAAGGAAGAAATTTTTCACGATGATGGTGGTAAGACACTGGAACAGGTTGCCCAGAGAGATGGTAGATGCCCCATCCCTGGAAACATTCAAAGTCAGGTTGGACGGGGCTCTGAGCAACCTGATCTAGTTGAAGATGTCCCTGCTCATTGCAGGGGGGTTGGACTAGATGACCTTTAAAGGTCCCTTCCAACCCAAACTATTCTATGATTCTGTGATTCTCCTGACCAGTCCTTAAACTGCTGACTGCCATAAGCTGGAGGGATATGTAAAGGAAAATCATTTTATTGTTACCCTACTTTTAATGTTTTTTCCTTTTGAATCTATTACTCATTATAATTCTCACACAATTAGTTAGTTAGGTCCAAGATCCAAAATAGGTAATTATAGTTGAAATAGCTAGAGGCATTGTTTAACTCGGGTCATTGATTTCTAGTAGATCCCCTCTTGGATAAAAAAGAGGAGTTCAGAAAACAATGAGGGGAAGATAGGATACTTAGATGGAAGACAAGCCACAGAGAGTGAAATGGTGGCTGGGGGTGTGAGTGGCTTCCTTCTCTCTTTTTTATTTGTTTCTGCAAGTGAAACTTTCTGTCTAACATCGTACCTTTTTGAGAAGACCTTCATTTGACAACATAGTGTAGGCAAAACAGACTGTAGTATCAGGGTGAAGATATCCTCAGACTGCATCACCAAACTTTTTTCTGGTCAAGAGTATGTTTCCTTTATGTCTCACAAACTAATAAAAATGCTATCATACAGATTTCTGAAGATCCAACAACATGCACACATTCAAAATGCTTCTGTAATCCAGAAACATTCTGGAAAGAAAAAAAAAAGGTAGGCAAGAGGGTTGTTTTTCAGCTAAGATTTCTACTATTAATTTTCCATGCAGGCACAATCACTGTAATGACAACACTTTTTCTCACGCCTAAATAACAAATCATTCACTTATGTGCTATATACATTTCAGGTAATGCATCCTATGTGACATGAACAGAAGGCGTATCAGTAGTTTCCTAGATCAACTAATGACTTTGTTCTCGGTTCAAACCTTCTCTTTGGTCAAAGAAAAAAAAGTTATTCTTTCACTAACCCTTTGACAAGTTTTGAATGCTCTGCAAGTCATTTTTCTCTCTCACATCAAAGAGAAAAAGTAGACATTGAAATGACCTCCCACACCTTAGACATAATAATGGAGAGAATTCAGCCTTGTGAAAACAGTGCCATTGGAAAATATTCCAAAGAGCAAGCCAAAATTTATAGAACATATCATGTCACATGCATACGATTTTATACTGAAAATATTTCAATAGATACACATTTCTTCCTTAAAGGTCCAATTCTGCCCTTCTTTTTGTATCAATAAATAAGAGTTTTCCTAATGGCTTAGCATTAGCATGATACCCCAGTGATACCTGTCACCGGCCTACGAACTCCTCGGAATACTTCTACGATTCAAAACACAGAAATACACAACCTTAATTATAATTATTGGTTAGTACCTTATCTTAACAATTTCTATTGGTTAGTACAGTCTCTCACTTTCATTTAAAGTTACAAGGTCCTTTAATTGATGTGCACATGCTCCAGTACCGGGGGGGTGTAGTTCTGTTCAGTCTCTAATTGAGTCAGTGGTTGCGATCTCCCACTGCCACCTTTACCTTTCCCCCAGTTACTGCAAATCTTTGTTGACTTTATGCTTTTTTCCAGCAGCTGTCTGGTTTTCAACCGGTTTCAGTGCCTCCTTTAGTAGTAGCGTCAGTTGTCCCCTGAGTACCCAGCCCCCTGAGCTAGTAGATAGGGGCGGGGAGCGGAAGCCCCCGTAATCCAGAGGGAGATGGTGAGGGACCTGCTCCAACACCTGGACACACCCAAGTCTATGGGGCCAGATGGGATCCACCCGAGGGTACTGAGGGAGCTGGCGGAAGTGCTCAATGAACAACTTTTCATCATTTATCAGCAGTCCTGGCAAACTGGGGAGGTCCCAGTTGACTGGCATCTAGCAAATATGACGCCCATCCACAAGAAGGGCCAGAAGGATGATCCAGGGAACTACAGGCCTGTCAGTCTGACTGTTACAGTTTGAGAAAACCCATAACAATTTATTGTCATTTAGACAATTATTCTATCACCCGATGACCCCTCCCCACCCAGAAAGGGGAATTGGGGAAAGCAAGGAAACACAAGGGTTGAAATATAAATATATTGAATAGGATAAGACCAAATAATTAACAATAATACTAAAGAACCAGTATTGATCCCGATACTAATATAAGATACACAAGAATTATACTCAGCCAATTATACCAGCAGGAAGCTGTGCACTCCCAGCAGTGGACAGCAAATGTCGGACACTGAGAGCGCAACGGCTTCGGGAGGAAGGGAAGGCCTCAGGGGTCCAGCATCAGGGCAAGGAGTTCTCTGGACCGCCGCCATCAAGGAAGAGAGAAACTATGCAGCAAACTTTCTAATTTATATTGAGTTTGACGTTCATGGTATGAAATAATCCTGTTGGCCAGCCTGGGTCAAATGCCCAGGTCTCGCTCCTCCTCATCCCTGCACCTGGCAAGGCTTGAAAACACTGAGACCTTGAATCCCACATAGCCTAGAAGAGAAATTAGTCCTGTGTCACTCAACCCAGGACACTGACCTCGGTGCCTGGGAAGGTCATGGAACAGATCATCCTGAGTGCCATTATGTGGCACATGAAGAACAACCAGGCGATCAGGCCCAGTCAGCATGGGTTCATGAAAGGCAGGTCCTGCTTGACAAAACCAATCTCCTTCTATGACAAAGTGACCCACTTGGTGGAAGAGAGAAAGGCTGTGGATGTTGTTTACCTGGACTTTAGTAAGGCCTTTGATACAGTTTCCCACAGCATCCTCCTGGAGAAATTGGCTGTCCATTGCTTGGACAGGAGCACTCTACACTGGGTTAAAAAGTAGCTGGATGACTGGGCCCAGAGAGTGGTGGTGAATGGAGTTCAATCCAGTTGGCAGCCGGTCTCGAGTGGTGTTCCCCAGGGCTCAGTATTTGGGCCAGTTCTCTTTAATATCTTCATCAATGATCTGGAGGAGTGGATTGAGTGCACCCTCAGTAAGTTTGCAGACGACACCAAGCTAGGTGGGAATGTCCACCTGCTTGAGGGTAGGAAGGCTCTGCAGAGGGATCTGGACAGGCTGGATCAATGGGCCGAGGCCAATGGTATGAGGTTCAACAAGGCCAAGTGATGGGTCCTGCACTTGGGCCACAACAACCCCATGCAGCCTTACAAGCTTGGGGCAGAGTGGCTGGAGAGCTGCCTGGCAGAAAAGGACCTGGGGGTGTTGGTTGACAGCCAGCTGAGTATCAGCCAGCAGTGTGCCCAGGTGGCCAAGAAGGCCAACAGCATCCTGGCCTGTATCAGGAATAGTGTGGTGAGTAGGACTGGGGAAGTGATTGTCCCCCTGTACTGGGCACTGGTGAGGCCCCACCTCGAGTACTGTGTCCAGTTTTGGGCCTCTCACCACAAAAAAAGACATTGAGGTGCTGGAGCGGGCCCAGAGATGGGCAACGAAGCTGGTGAGAGGTCTGGAGAACAAGTATTATGAGGAGCAGCTGAGGGAGCTGGGGTTGTTTAGCCTGGAGAAAAGGAGGCTGAGGGGAGACCTTATTGCTCTCTACAACTACCTGAAAGGAGGTTGTAGTAAGGTAGGGATTGGTGTCTTCTCCCAAGTAACAGGCGATAGGACAAAAGGAAACGGCCTCAAGTTGCACCAGGGGAGGTTTAGATTGGATATTAGGAAAAATTTTCACACTGAAAGGGTTATTAAGCGTCGGAACAAGCTACACAGGGAAGTGGTGCAATCGTCATCCCTGGAGGTATTTAAAAGACGGGTAGACATAGCACTTAAAGATATAGTTTAGTGATGCTTTTTGTCAGTTAGGTTGATGGTTGGACTAGATGATCTGAAAGGTCCCTTCCAAACTAGGCAATTCTATTATTCTATGATTCCTGTGGAGGGATGTTCCCTTGTTATCAGCCTTCTGTTCTTCTTCAAGGGTATATTCATTAGCAAGGCATTTATTGTTTTTACAAAGTGTACAGTTTCACAAGGACTTGTAACCTTTTTCACAGCTCTTTACTCTTGCTTAGTGAGAGATTCTACCTTCTAAAATACATTCTACCTTTCAAAAGAACATTCTACCTTTTTAAAGTACATCATTATGACATTGAGAAATTATTATGAAACCAGAAAGAAATCAAATTAATGAATGTGCACTCGTGTGTGGATGGTATGTATATATAATAGAAGAAAATTATAATCATAAAGGTTGTTGTGTGGGATGTGGACGAGGTATCAATCGTTCTGATAACCCCCCCCGAGGAGGAAATACATTTACTAGTGCTGCCGGCCCCTTCAGGAACAGCATTGGAAAGATCTTTGACAGGGTCTTCCCCTTTTAGGGATTCAGAAGGAGTGGCAGGTGGGATGGGGAGTGAAAATTTTAGTCCAATAGCTGGTAGAACCAGATCACAGAGTGCTGTAATTCAAGCACCTTTAAGGCAAGCAGTAGAAGGAGATGGAACAGTTCTTGTTCATGTCCCTTTCACTACTAGTGATTTACTGAATCCAGCGTTTCTAGTCTGCAGGACCCTTTCGAGAAAATCCTGAGAATGTGTACCAGTATTGGAAAGTATTGGGGAACCAAATTGGGGTGATATGCAAGCCCTGATGAATACTCTTTTCACTATAGAAGAAAGGAGAATGATATTGGAGGAGGCTAAAAAGGAATCGGAGCAGAGACATTTGCTGGGAAATCATGACATTAATTTGCCTACTAGGCAGCCTGATTGGGATCCAAATGAAGCAGAGAGAATGACTAGTTTACAGCAATATCAGGAATTGATATTACATGGGGTCAAACATGGGGTACCTAAAGTTATATGAAGACAAGGGAGTAGTGAAGACCCATCTGCCTTTTATGAGCGCCTTTGTGAGGTGGCTCGAAAGTGGATGGATCTTGAACCAGAAGAGGAGTCTAACCGGAGGATATTTAATATTTTGTTTATTGGTCAATCAGCCCCAGACATTAGAAGGAAATTGCAGAAAATTGAAAGAGCAGGGGGAATGAATGTTTCACAGTTAATGGAAATTGCATATAAAGTATATAATAATCGAGATGAAAAAGAGAAATGGGATAAGCAGAACAGGATCAAGTTACAAGTGTCATTGTTAGCTACAGCACTGAATGGAAATAGCATGAGAGGCAGGGGCAGAGGGAAAATAGAAATGAGAGGAGGTACCTCCAGAGGGGGAGGGAGCCCAAGGGGTGTTGTTGACAACAAATCCTCTTTGAGCCCCAACCAGCGTGCCTATTGCAAAAGAGAGGGACATTGGAAAAAGTCATGTCCTGAATTAAAGAAAAAAAACAAATGAGGAGCCCAATGTCATAATGGTGGAAGATTCGGACTGAGGAGGACCAGGGGAAAATATTACTGTTTCCCCAGCCAATCCTCTGGTTCCAGTTAAGCTGGGGAATGAAATTATAATTTTTTTAGTGAATAGTGGAGCTACCCATTCTGTATTAACTAGTCACATAAGTCCACTGAGTAAAAATACAATTCCTATTGTTGGGGCAACAGGAAAGCAAACTGTAAGGCCATTTTTGAAACCAACAGAATGTATAATTGAACATACTGAATTAATTAATGAGTTTCTCTGTATGCCAGAATGCCCTTTGCTGCTATTGGGACAGGATTTGTTATGTAAATTGAATGCTCAAGTAACATTTTCTAAAGATTCTGTGCAGTTACATGTTCCCAAGGACACAGCTTGGAAAACTCCAATTTGTTTAGTGATGGGGACTCCAAGTGTCAGAAACTCCTAAGAATATTATACCAGATGAAGTAATGAATGCAGTGATTCCTTCAGTGTGGGTAACGAAAAACCTGGACAAGCAAAAGGAGTAAGTCCTTTGAAAATTGAATTAAAACCTGAAACGTGACTGGTAAGAAAAAAACCAATATCCCATTAAATTGTAAGCGCAGAAAGAATTAGAATCATTAATTAATACTTTTCTGGAATATGGACTATTGTGGGAATGTCAGTCTGAATATAACACTCCCATTTTACCAGTAAGGAAACCAAAACTACAGGAATACCGATTGGTACAAGATTTAAGAGCAATAAACCAGATAACAGTAGATCTGCACCCAGTGGTGTCCAATCCGTATACTCTTCTCACAACAATACCTGAAACTAATATTTGTTTTACAGTATTAGATTTGAAAGATGCCTTCTTCTGTATCCCAATAGATGAACAAAGCCAGAAGCTGTTTGCCTTTGAGGGGGAAAATTCATCAACTGGGAAAAAGGTACAACTGTGTTGGACAGTGCTTCCACAGGGATTTAAGAACAGTCCCACACTGTTTGGTAACATACTAGCTAAAGAACTGGACTGATGGCAAGGGAAAAACCAAGGTATAACCCCTACAAATGGTGGGATAGAGGAGAACACTATTTGTGCTCCCAATCCCTTAACCAGCCGTCCCAGGGCCCTAAAGTCATTCTTCATTGCCCTCAGACTTCTGGTACCTACTTCGTCACTGCCTACCTGAAATATCAGTAGCGGATAGTAATCTGATGACTGGACCAGGGAAGGGAGTTTCCTCCGTATGTCCTTAATTCTGGCCCCAGGGAGGCAGCTGACTTCCCTGTGGGATGGGTCCGGTCTACAGATAGGGCCCTCTGTTCCCCTCAGAAGGGAGTTACCTTCCTTTCTTTCTTGGTTGAGGAAGTCCTAAGGCGTGGGGGTGAGTGACTAGCACTGGGCATTTCACTGGATGGATCAGCTTCTCCATCCTCAATCGCCTGGTCCTCAATTTCCAAAGCCCCATACCTATTACGTAAGGGCAGTTGGGATGGTGAGGGGTTGCGCTTGCCTCTCCGAGGAGGGATCTGACTCCACTCCCCCTTATCCCTTGAGTCCTCTCCTTCTGCCTGGTGACAGGAGGGAAGGGGATCATCCACTTCTGATAGAGCCTCTTCCTGCTGCCTTTGCCTCAGGGTATGGCTCCACCAATCTATTACATTTTCACAGTTCCTAATACTTCTTAACCTTTCTACCTCTTCCTTCAGTTCAGCCACCTGCCTGAGCAGATCATTTACTTGATCACACCGTATGCACACAGTGTCTCTGGCTCCCTGTGAGAGCAGTGCCAGGCTCAGGCATTCATTACAGCCCGAGACCTGCACAGCCACATGCTTGCAAAGGAGCTCAGTCTGAGTTCCCACGTTCTTCCTCGCAGCGGCTTTTGACTGTTTTGCGGCCGTGTTCTTTTCTTGTGCCGGGAGGTGATGAATCTCTGCTGTCAGCTTCCCGCACGCTGTGAGCCCGTGCCCCTGCACGCCGATGTTCCTCTGCTTCCGCTTGCCCAGCTTGTGCTCAGCTTAGACGCGAGGCTTTCAGTGACCCACCGTGCGAAATGCTGCGCCCTGTTTGCCGGCTCCCGCTGCGGTGCCGCAGTGACACCCTGGGTAACGCCCACCGGCTGTCTGCGTGCTGGCTCCGGGACCGCCCGTTTAGAGCTGCCGCGTGTGGCGTTATCTCCGCCCCTGCCGCGTCAACAGCCCACCCCCGAGCTGCCGGTTCCGGCACGAACTAGCCGCTTTTCCCGGCTACGAAAGCCCCCAAAAGAGCCCTTTGCCGGCCTTATCTGCCGCGATCCCCTTCCCCAGCAAGGCCTTACCTGCACTGGAGCTGGTCTCCACGGCGACTGACCGTTGGCGTGTTTACAGCCCGTTAAAATCCTTTCAATTATATGTACATGAGAGAAAACAAGTGGCGCTGGGAGTGCTAACCCAATTACTTGGGGAGTGGAAGCGGCCTGTAGCTTACTATTCAAAACAACTTGATGAAGTAAGCGAGGGGTGGCCAGCTTGCCTGAGAGCTGTTGCAGCCATGACATTGTTAATAGAAGAGGCCCGCAAGTTAACATTAGGACAACCAATCAGTTTTTGTTCCTCATGTGGTGACAAACAGTCTTGGAGCAAAAAGGACATCATTGGATCTCCCCAACTCAGTTAGCCAAATATCAGGTGGTGCTCCTAGAACAGGAGGACACTATTCTTAAGTCAACCTCATCTTTGAATCCTGCCACTTTGTTGCCAATCTCAGAACGTGAGTCTCTTCAGCATGACTGTTTAGCTACCATAGAATAAGTATATGCTAGTAGACCAGATTTAAAAGATGAACCACTAGAAAATGCAGATATGGAACTATTTACTGATGGGAGTGTTTTTATCCACAATGGCAAACGAAAAGTGGGATATGCCACAGTAACCTGTTGGGATGAAATAGAAACTGGACCACTGCCATGTAACACTTCAGCTCAGAAAGCAGAAATTATGGCTTTGACTCAAGCCCTTGAAATTGGAAAAGGACAAAGACTAAATATGCTTTTGGAGTGATTCATGCTCATGGAGCAATTTGGAAAGAAAGGGGACTGTTAAATTCACAAGGAACTCCTATTAAATATGGACAAGAAGTTTTAAAATTGTTACAGGTTGTCCTAGAACCAAAAGAAGTAGCAGTGATACACTGCAAAGCTCATCAGAAAGGCTAGAATGAAATTGCCCGAGGAAATCGGAAAGCCAACCTAACTGCAAAGGAAGCAGTTTTGCAAGGACAAGTCATCGGAGTGTTGATACCAAGTAATAAAATAATCATAGATTTGCCACAGTATCCTGATAAAGAAAATAAATTGTCCGAAACCTTAAAAAGTACTAAGCATGAAAAAAGGACAATGGATAACACCAACTGGCCAGCTCCCGGTTACAACCAAAGGCATCATAACCTTGTTTAAAAATCTACATGAAACAACCCATATGGGAGCTGATGCAATGGTGAATTATGTTAAAAAATATGCAATAGGGCCAAAGATGCAAACTACAGAGGATGTTATTGTGAAGAAATGTCATCTTTGTTGCACTAATAATCCTAAAATTCAACGAAAACCACTGGCAGGAAATGCTAAGATAGGAATAACCCCAGGAGAGCACTGGCAAATAGATTTCTCCGAATTACCTAAATGTAATAGATTTAAGTATTTACTGGTTTTGGTAGATACCTTTTCAGGGTGGCCTGAAGCTTTCCCTTGCCACTCCAATCGGGCCAGAGAGGTAATTCAAGTGTTGCTAAAGGAAATAATCCCTAGATTTGGAATTCCCAAAGGATTATCTTCAGACAATGGGTCTCGCTTTGTGGCAAAAGTGGTTCAAGGAGTGGCTAAATTCCTCCAAATCAAATGGGAATTACACACTCCATGGAGACCACAATCTAGCGGGAAAGTAGAGAGGATGAATCAAACGTTAAAAAGACAAATTGCTAAATTATGTCAAGAAACCCATATGAAATGGATAGAAGTATTACCTATTGCTTTAATGAGAATCAGAATTACTCCAAAGACAAAAGAGGGAGTTAGCCCATTTGAAATTTTGTATGGTAAACCGTATCCTACTAATTAAATTGTTACCCAGGGAGACCAAATGCTTATTAAAGGGGACGGTATGTTGTGAAATTATCTGTTATCTCTTTCCAGAATTCTGTCATCCCTACACAGATATCTCAGCCAACATACCCCCTTGCCCCTGGACACAGCTGTACATAATTTTCAACCAGAGATTCGGTTTATGTTCAAACATGGAAAGATGAACCTCTAGAAGAAAAGTGGAAAGGACCATACTTCTTCCTTCTGTCCACATTCACAGCTGTGAAAGTAGAGGGAATCAATTCCTGGATTCACCTGAGTAAAGAAAGCCCCAACATCAGAACAATGGACTTCTGAAAGGACAGGAGTCATCAAGTTGAGATTCTCTGAAGTCAGATGGATACACATAAAAGTTTTTGTAAGAAGAAAGAGAGCCCAAGACTCACAGGATAGTGTTGGTAATAATTGTAATGTGTGTTTACTTGTAATGGCAATTTGATTCTGCAACTCATCCAGTCATTTGGTAAGATTCACAATGTTAGTCAAATAACTGCATGTCTGACACTGACAAAGTTGGCTGCTTCACCAGTAGACTAGGGAATTTTAACTCTGGACTTGAACCGAACCTTTATCACTATGTTGATTAACAAAACTGGTATATTAAGATTCAACCTGAAAAAGGAAAAAGTATTTGGACTAGCTAAGTGGCAGATCTTAGGTAATGATAGTCAAAATTTGCGTTGGCATGTAAATGATACCCAAACACCAAGTCCCATGAAAGATGCAGAACCTTGTGATCATTTTCCTTGGGGAATGAAACTTCCTAAAGTCTGCAAAACTGCCGAAGAAGGTGAAGGGCATTATATGCAACCTGCACCTTGATGTATTGATTGGACAGGAAATGAACGAGGGAAAATCAAAGGAATGACCTTATTGTCAAACTTTACTGAGGCTAGAGTAGAGGTCCCCAAAGCTTATAATTGGAAATGCACTCAAGTTTTTAATTGTTCTACAAATTTTTCAGAGATCCAAAGGTTAGGACCAGTAGCCAGAGCTCTAAGATTGGGATGTTTATGTCGTAATTATTCAACGCTTATACAGGATATACGGACAGGGACGATGATGAAAGACAAACCTATAAATTGTGAATGAGAAGTCACACTCCCCATGTACGTGAGCCGATGGAGGCAGGATGCAGGAACAACCACAAAACCACAGATGAAAGGCAAAGAACAAATCTTGATACCTCATGGATCAGGGAATTTCCGAAGCAGCACCCAGGCAGACGCATGCAAGCAGGCACCGCAGAGTGAGAGAGTCCTTATTAGCAAGAGAGTCCTTGTTAGCA
This sequence comes from Larus michahellis, assembly GCF_964199755.1. Lineage (NCBI taxonomy): Eukaryota > Metazoa > Chordata > Aves > Charadriiformes > Laridae > Larus > Larus michahellis. Next base: position 3,661,147 of record NC_133929.1, on the reverse strand, counting down.
AGAGAGTGAGAGAGCGAGAGCGCACTCAGACTCCCTGTTCTTGCCAGTATTTCAAGGGTTCAAGCAGGCCTCGTTTTCCCACTGTGCTTTGATCTTCTTCCACAACAGGCCAGGATTCTCAAGCAGCTAGATAAGGTGTCCCTGAGTCCATCACAGACTTACGTTATCTAAGTGCAAATTTTCTACTTGCAAGCACATAAGACTAAACAACAATTAGTGTGATATATGTGTTTCCCAGCACCCCAGGTGAGAGTCCCTTGAGCGTGTTTACAGTCCTCCTTGCTGATCTTCCGTTACTTTCCCACACCATGGGACAGCTGTTTGGGTAAGTAGTGATGGAGCTTGGTCCACCCAATTAACTCTAAAAGGACCAAGAAAACAAATTACATTGGGAATGCTAACGTTATGTCCTTTATGGAGAAAAAGACCAATAGCAGAATCAAAGAATCAAAAGAAATAATATAGATCCTTGGCAACATCCTTTGACTGGGACAACAGTAGGATGGATATTAGAATCTATTTTTAGCCCCCAAATTACTTCATTTCAAAATCGTGTCTGGTTACACAGTCTAACGGGACAAATTGAAGCTTTGGCAAATGCAACTAGAGTAGGCCTCCACGATTTAAATGTCCAACTACAATCAACTTTGAGGATGACACTTCATAATCATTTGGCCTTAGATTTACTATTGTTACGTGAACACTGAGTATGTGGTTATTTGAAATTAGATGACAAGTGTTGTGTTCATATTCCAAACATTACTGAACATTTGGACAGACAACTAGAAAAAATAAACCAAGTTGCAAAGTCTTGCAATGACTTGAGAACGAGTATGGAAACAGGTTGGTTAAATAAAATACTGCATGGATTAGGATTTTCATTGACTGGATGGTTGCAGAGTCTATTGCAAAATTTAATAGCGTAAATAGTAATTGTTTGTATATTGTTTGGATATCTTAAGAGCCTAGTTACTAAACAAATAATGAATTCATATGTAATGACTGTGCATAATGCAAATGAGACTTACTGAAAGTTAAGGCTTCAATAAGTCTCAAAGGGTGAAAATTGATATCAAAAACCTCTATGATTGTAACTCTGTAAATCATTTGGGTAAATGATTCTTGACAAGACAATGGGATAGAAGGAACCAGACCTAAAACCAGGTACCAGAAATTTCAGTGGGCTGATTGCCCAAGAAACTTGGCTATACCACTGTGAATTGTGTCCTTAAGGTGAACGTGACTAATTATAATACGAAAGGCACTCCTCTAGAAGTTAGGATACCTACCTCTGCTCGAAGACCCTCACCCACTGAGCCTGTGCAGTAAAATTAAGAGACGCTGTACCTTTAATTGAAGACAAGGACATTTTACACCAATCAGCTTCAAGATAAGGAATTATGAGCACCAGTAAAAAGTTGATAAACAATGAATATGTTAATTATGCTAATTGACAATGTATAAATGAATGAATGTTTCACTGCTGGGTGTGCTAGCTTTGTGGAAGTACTCCCAGCACTCTGGTCTGTGCAGAACTGCTAATAAATAGCTAATACCTCAACTCTGTGTGTTATTGGCTTGCACACTGGGTAAACAATCCCATGAGTTTTGGGACAACGTGTATACCAAGCACATAAAATAGCAGTGTGTTGCCTCATATTTCTCATCTCAAGAGAAGGTTCTCTTTAAATTCGTTTCCAAATTGCTAGCAGCCCTATTTTTCTAACAGCAGTGTCTCAAAGGTGGACCTGAAATGAAAACATTAATATGTTCTCTCCACACTGGTCTCACTCTCACTATGAATCAAGGGCTCAGTGGTTTGATCTTCCCCTTTCCCTATTTATTCATTTTCTGTTCCCCAAAGAACAGAAATTTTACAATATGTCTAAGCTGATTGCTTATTGGGCGTTTCCTATACAACATTACCAAGCATTCTACTGGATGACATTTTATATGTACCTTCATTGTGTTGTCCCAAATCTGGGTTCTTCACCAGGTGTGCTATAAGCCAATCCACTCACAGAGTCGAGATATTTGTTTATTGCGTGTCTTCACAGAGATGGGTGCTAGGTGTTAACTCCATGAAGCTAGCACACCTTTTGAGAAATAAGCCAGATCTTATATACCAAGTAATAACAAAGAAGAAACCACAGTGAATGATGAGTCAGTCATTCGTGGCTCCTAACTTTACATATGAAAGCAGAAGTTTACCATTCTCTTATCTTGAGACTCCTATTGCCTTCCTTTGTGAGCAGTTTGCCCTATCAAGGTCTGACACAAGCTCCTGCACCTGGGGCCCATCTCCACCTGTCCCCCATTCATCAACTATACAAGCCCACCTGGTTGGGAAACCTAGAGTTTTTGTGACTGTTAACCCTTTTCTTTCAACAACAATTGTACTTGATATATGCAAATAAATAACTTAGAAAGCATACATACAGAGAAGCAACAAAGCGGTTGAATGATCTGTTTATCTCTAACAGGTTGACCAGCTTGGTTTTCCTAAAAACAGCCAAAGGACTAAAGGCTTTTTCTTTTTCATTGAACAACAGAGATTTGATATCATGGCATGTTTCCATTGAAATACATGTAAATTCTGACAGTGAGATTCAAACTCCCTGGAAATGAGATTTACTCACTAATTCAACATTGGAAGGAACAATAACAAAAAAGCAAACCAAAGAAAAACAGAGTAAAATCCTTATCATCTAGATATAAAGGAAGAAAGAGTAGAGGCTGCAGGGTACTGCCACTAACTCTGCATTTACTGCCTTATTTTCTTTGTGTTTCCTATCTCCTACAGGATGCCAACAAGTGGAGAAGGTAAAAAAACATTGCCAAACAAAGCACAAACAAGAACAGACTTCACAACATTATGAGTAATATATATACAGAAGTCCTCCGAATAATTTTTGAACAGACAGGGAGCAAACCCACATGGAGAACAGAAAGGAAAAGTTACGCTAGCTGTAAAAATCTTTTCTTCTAGTGATTGCCTGCAGAAAGATTTAGGTTGCTGACCAGCCTGATTTGTAATGTGATATTCAGGGTCAGAGCCTCAGCCCTGAGATGAGTTGCTGCATTCGAGCATCCATATCGCCCACTGTCAGTGCCTAATCATCTCTCCAGCAAAATAATGCCAATACATTAGCATATGCTGCTGGTGCACTCAGGACCCACTTGCGCCAAATGGGTCCAGTAATTTTGAGTGCATCTGGATCTAATAGTGTCTGCAGGTTGTCCCAATTGGTAAAAATCATCTCCTGCACAGCTATTTCCCTCAGATTCTTAACACCTCTCTCAATAGTTGTCCACTTGGATGAGCAATACACAATATCATCCCTATAGGGATACCTGCTCCTCACACTTAACAGGAGTCACCTCCAGAGGGTGAGGGATTGTGGTGGTCTTCCAAGAGCCCTGTCAATACCTGATTCTCTAGCCAATGGTCCCAGCCGCTTGGCTTCTCTACCATCCCAGTCCAAACTATCAGCTCCAGTATCCCAGCATCTGAGCAGCCAAGTAACCACTTGCTTGCCTTCCTGACAACTGCAATCCTTATGTATTTCTCGCAGCCCACTTAAGGATAATGATCGAGTAGTTTCCTCCGTTACTTCATCATGTGATGTCCCTGGCTGACCGTCGCTACCTGGTCCTATTGCACGTTTCCTCTTATGTACAGGGTTGACTGATACTGGTTCTGACTGAGTCTGTAGGTCAGCTGCATCATCCATCACCAAGGTCGGAGTAGATTTAGTACTCATTGCAACTGCGGGTCTGGATAAGATCAGTGTTTGTCATGGGGGCTGGCAGGGTCTCTACCAGATGTTTCCCTCTACCACAGATCCAGACAATGGAAAGGAACAAGCCCGCAAAACTTAACAACATAAGCACGATCATCAAAACCTTCCAAAGGTATTCCAAACTCTCAAAAACTGTTACTATTGACGCCACCAGAACATACAAATCTTCAAGAGACATCCCTCACCTTGCTAAATCGTCCGTAATATAACCCAAGGTGTAATTATGCCCAACAGAGGGCTCCCGCCGTCCCGAGGTGAGTCCGACCGCGACAAGTCTGACCGCGGTGATCCGCAAGATGCCATTACGTAAGTGACAAAAACCAGAAAGATTACAAAAGACCCGATAACACAGCAAAATACCGCCACACAAGATAACAAGGCGATGGTTTTAACTCCACATTTAGAAACAATAAGCTACCCTAAATCAATGAGAAATGGCAAAGAACTCTCCCACAGCTCCCAACATAAGCCTATAGAAAGATGAGAGGACTCTGACTATAGTCCTTTGAAATCACTCCAACAGATTCATGACTGTTCAATAAATCCAATCCAATCTGTTTAAAACTTCAGCCCTTCAAAAATCTCAAAGTAAAGCTTATGTTTCTCCCAGCACTATTTGAATTAAGTGCAAAATATCAAGTTCAGTGACAAATTCATTAAAATACCATGTTGGGCACCAAATTTGTTATGGTTTGAGAAACTCATAACAATTTACTGTCGTTTAGACAATTATTCTATCACCTGATGACCCCTCCCCACCCAGGAAGGGGAATCGGGGAAAACAAGGAAACATGAGGGCTGAAATATAAATAGATTTAATAGGATAAGAATAAATAATTAACAATAATAATACTAAAGAACCAGTATTGATCCTGATACCAATATAAAATATACAGGGATTATACTCAGGCAATTATACCAGCAGGAAGCTGTGCACTCCCAGCAGTGGACAGCAAATGTCGGACACTGAGAGCGCTACGTCTTCGTGGGGAAGGAAAGGCCTCAGGGATCCGGCACCAGGGCAAGAAGTTCTCTGGACCACTGCCATCAAGGGAGAGAGAAACTACGCAGCAAACTTTCTAATTTATGTTGAATGTGACGTTCATGGTATGAAATAATCCTGTTGTCCAGCCTGGGTCAAGTGCCCGGGCCTTGCTCCTCCTCATCCCTGCACTTGGCAAGGCTTGAAAACACTGAGACCTTGAATCCCACAGAGCCTAGCTGGCTATAAAGTAAATAATTTCATGAATTCAGACACTAGAGCCTTCTAAAAGTGCAGTTCTCCCAAGCATTAGAAGAGAAGTTAGTCCTGTGTCGCTCAACCCAGGACATTCCACCCCTTATTTCATACCATATATATGTCACACTCAAGTTACTATTATATTTGTCTTCTAATATATATATATACACACACATTAATATTATCCTCTAAAGCTATGAACTATTCCTCTAAAAGGTCCATTGAATTTCTTTGGTCCAAAACTGTGAATTCCATCTATCATAATAGTCTTTTAGGGTAGAAACAAGTGATGTGGCATTCACTCGGTTGTCACATCAGGACCAGGCCTCAATACAGAATGACAGACGGGTGGAGTTGGGTGCAGCAATATGATGTGTTATGGTCACGGCTGGCATGTTCCTTGTTGCTGGACACCATTCAACGAAGCTGTCTCTGGTTTCATTACCACCGTGTTATCCTGAAAAACAATTAACACCATACCATTTAATTCAAGGATTCTCACCCAAAATCAGATCTCCTAAAGGTTCACATCGGACCTCTCCATTCTCCTGCATCACCCACCAAGTATGCCCTGGTCCTTCAGCAAAAGCAACCCCACGAGTGGGTCTGCCTTTACCTGAGGCCGGGGTAACCCAGACCGTTTTCCCCAACATATTCTTTACATGCACCACAGGGACCTTATCCCCTTCTACAGTAGGTAAATGCTCTGACTGAGCGGGACCAGCTCGGCTGACAGTTCCCCTGGTGTTGACTAACCAGGTGGCTTTTGCTAAATGCTCATCCCACTTTTTAAATGTTCCAGCACTCATCACTTTCAGGGTAGTCTTCAGCAGTCCATTGCATTGTTCTACTTTCCCAGTGGCTGATGCGTGATAGGGGATGTGATATATCCACTTGATACTTGATCCTCTTTAGCCCAGGCGTCTATAAGATTATTTTGGAAATGAGTCCCATTGTCTGACTCATTTCTCTCTGGAGTACCACGTCGCCACAAAGCCTAAAACAGTGTTATGGGCAGTGGCATGAGACACAGCATATCTTTCCACCATTGTAAGCACATAGCGTTTTCCCTGGCGGGTTCGTGGAAGGAAGATATAGTCAATCTGCCAGGCCTCCCCATATTTATATTTCAGCCACAGTTCTCTATACCACAAAGGTTTTGACCATTTGGCTTGCTTAATTTCAGCATGTTTCACATTCATGGATGACCTGTGAAATAGTGTCCACAGTCAAATCCACCCCTCGGTCATGAGCCCATCTATACGTTGCATCTCTTCCCTGATGACCTGAAGTGTCATGGGCTCACCGAGCTAAAAACAATTCACTCTTACGTTGCCAGTCCAAGTCTACTTGGGACACTTAGCAGCCTGATCCACCACTGTTTTGATGTTCCTCAGCGGCCCAACTCTTGGATATATGGGCATCTACATGATGTACCTTCACAGACAGCTTTTCTAATTGGGCAGCAATATCTTGCCACAATTCAGCAGCCCAGATGGGTTTACCTCTGCGCTGCCAGTTGCTCTGCTTCCATTGCTTTAACCACCCCCACAAGGAAAGTACCGCCATCCATGAGTTGGTATAAAGATAAAGCACTGGCCATTTTTCTCTCTCAGCAATACCTAAAGCCAAGTGGATGGCTTTCACTTCTGCAAACTAACTCGACTCACCCACTCCCTCAGCCGCTTCCACAACTCGTTGAGTAGGACTCCACAAAGCAGCTTTCCACCTTCGCTGGTTTCCTACAATACAAGAAGATCCATCAGTGAACAACCCTACTGTTCACTGGGTGAGGTTTTGTGGTGAGGGGCCCAAAACTGGACACAGTACTCGAGGTGGGGCCTCACCAGTGCTGAGTACAGGGGGACAATAACTTCCCCAGTCCTACTCACCATGCTCTTCCTGATACAGGCCAGGATGCTGTTGGCCTTCTTGGCCACCTGGGCACACTGCTGGCTCATAGTCAGCTGGCTGTCAACCAACACCCCCAGGTCCTTTTCTGCCAGGCAGCTCTCCAGCCACTCTGCCCCAAGCCTGTAGCGTTGCTTGGGGTTGGTGTGACCCAAGTGCAGGACCTGGCACTTGGCCTTGTTGAACCTCATACCATTGGCCTCGGCCCATCGATCCAGCCTGTCCAGATCCCTCTGCAAAGCCTTTCTACCTTCAAGCAGGTCGACACTCCCACCCAACTTGGTGTCATCTGCAAACTTACTGAGGGTGCACTCAATCCACTCCTCCAGATCATTGATGAAGATATTAAAGAGAACCAGCCCCAATACCGAGCCCTGAGGAACACCACTCGAGACCGGCCGCCAACTGGATTGAACTCCATTCACCACCACTCTCTGGGCCCGGCCCTCCAGCCAGTTTTTAACCCAGCAAAGAGTACTCCCATCCAAGCCATGGGCAGCCAGTTTCTCCAGGAGGATGCTGTGGGAAACTGTATCAAAGGCCTTACTAAAGTCCAGGTATGTATATGTTATTACATATATACGTATGTATATTAACTTGCACTATTTTTTGATACATATTCAAACTTTCCATTAACTTATTTTTAGAAATTATTAGAACACTTTTTAGCTTTGATTCAGTCAGTCTATACTTGTATATACGTATTATTGCACAACATCCCTGCCATCTCTGGTGAGGTGTTTTTGGTTTGGTGGTGGCATGTTTTTTATAAATATATATATATGTAATCTAATCTTTGGCTAATGGATATTTAAAGCACTTCAAAACTTGATTTACCCTGAAAACCTTTTTGCCATTAGTTGTGCAGGTGTACCTAGGAATGCTTCTCATCTTTTAATTGTATGGTAACTTTTCCAGGTATGTTAAAAGATGTAGAAGATGACATGCAAAGAAGAGTGAAGGTGTTTGTCACTTTTTCACCTTTGCCTTGCCCATTGTATTTGAAGTATGCTTAACATTGGTGGGGTGGGGTGTGAAAAATGCAGGGTTTTTTTCTGTCAATAAATGGTGTTGGTGGTAGGGTGGTGTTGTGTGGGTGTTTTTTTGGGGGGGATATGGCTTGTGTTTCTTTTTGGGAGATGGGTTTTTTGTTTGAGGGTGGTGATTTTAGAGTGTTTGGTTTGTGGGTTTTAAGAATTGCCATAATGGTATGTGTAAGATGCTGGTAGTCTGCCTTCTAACTAATGATGTTGATCTCTTCCGACTTTTCAAAAGTGATTAATAGTTGTTTCATTAGTAATAGGTGGAATGATGATTGAGTAGATAACACAGGACTGGGACACAGAAAGTGTGTATTTAACTTCTGACTTCTGTGCAAATATATTGTGTGATGGTAAAGTCACTTAATCTTCCTTTGCCACAGTTTACAATGTAAAATGTTCATACAATTTACTTGCCTGTTCTCAGAGTGGACTGGAATAGATTTCATTATTGGAAAATTATAGGAAAATTCATTATAGGAAAATTTCAGATCATTCAAGTACCTAGATGATAAATTAAGAGGCTTTGAAGTGGAACTGATTTTTAGGAACTGATTCATAAACAGATGTTCTGGAGAAGGGGAAAAGATTTGGTTGTGGGTGTGTTTTGGGGTTTGGTGGTGGGTTTTTTTGTTTGTTTTTTACCAGTAGCTTCCTTTTTGTAATTTTATTAAGTTATTTCAAATTCCTTGATTTCTTTAGAGCACTCGATGAGGAGGAGAGAGATCCAGAAGTTGAATTTGAAGTAATGAAACTTTTGCATTTTTTTCCTTTATTTCATTAATTAGTACATCATTACTTTAATTGGTGGTTCCCAGCTGGTGAGAAATGTATGTCACAAATGTTGGCGCTGCTGTATCGGAGCTGTTCTAAACTTTAGTTCCCTGAGCAAAGCCTGGACTAGTAGGTTGGCTTTTATTCTCTGAAGGGGCGGAAGTTCTGTATTGATCCCAATGGCAGAACAGTGATGCTGCTGCAATGCTGCCATTTATCCACCTACCTCAAGGAAAAAGTCATTAACAAAGTTGAAGGTCTTGCCTATCCTGTCCCAGCTTTTACTGCTGCTGGCAACCTCCCAGCCCAGGGAGACAGTAGGAAGAGAAGGTGGAAGCAGTGTAGCAGCTTCTAGAAAGAGTGGTAATTGTTGACTTAGAAGGGCGTGGGTTTCCTTTCTCAATAACGTATTTTCTTCAAAAATCACTTTTAATATAGATCTTCAGCAAAAAAGAGAGAAAATCAGTTTGGTTTTAATAGTCTGTGGCAGTTCATTTCAGCTGAGATTCCAATGGCATTGGCATAGGACATACCTATCTTTGATAAGTCTAGAAAAGCCTTTTTTACTAAGTTTCAGTGTTTAATTTGTATTGTTTACTAATTTGCCATGTGGTGTTTTGTTTGTGTGATGTGGTTTTTCTGTTGTTGTTTGTTGTGTGTTGGTTTTGATTTTTTTTGGGGGGGGAGGTGTCTTGGTTTTTTTTTTGTTTTTTTGTTTGTGTTGCGTTTGTTTTGGGTTTTTTTTTGTTATTACAGCATCAACAGTGTTTAGCTATGTTCAGCAGAGTCAAGATTACTCAGGTACTACTGACTGTTTTTATAGCATTGACCAAAAAAGAGGTATATTCATTTGATGCTTTTGATCTCACATTGAAATTCTGTGAAATATTTATTTTTCATTTTCTAAGGCAAAATGATTATTCTGTAGACTTGATGTTGCTGCAGGTAAATGGTTGGGTAAGGCCTTATAATAGCTGTCATCCAGTTTTCTTTCAGTTTTTAAGAAAACATATGGAAGGACAGTAGATGACATCAGTATGGCGGGGGAGAGGATTATGGAACACTTAAAGAAAAAAAAATACTGAGTTTTGTATTGTTCTTTTCACATTGCAAGTAAAACTTTTATTTCTGAATTTCTGTCTCTTTTTTTTTTTTTTTGCTGAGTTACCCGCATGAAAAGAAAAGGTAAAGATTCCCTAGAGATGAGGAAAATACTGCCCAATATCAGGTATTGAATTTGTATCTAGACTTCATTCTTTGAAGAAGAGGAACATAACATCTCTAAATGCAGTTTACCAGCTCCTTTGAATCTGAAATCTGAGACTTCCATAAGTGTTTAGGCGGGGGGTGGGGGGGGTGGGGGGTGGGGGTGTTGACCGACTGGTTCTTTTTAGGGCAAAGAGGTAGAATCCCATGAGTAGGATAAGACAAAACTTGCTGTTTAAATGGATTTTTCTTTATACCAGGGAAAATAACTGTATCTTGTTTGTTTCTTTATGAAAAATTAAATAAAACAGAAAGCAAGTTGCTGCCTTAGACTTCCTCACTGCCATATTTTGCTGTTGGAACACCTAAGTACTGAACAGTTCAAAAGAGCTTGACTAAGGTGCAAGTCAGCTCCAAATATCATTGATAGGTCTCTGTGTTGAAGAAAAAGGGATTGAGTACTTGAAGAACTGTATTCTGAGTGTAACCATTTGTAACATAAAAATCAAAATGTGACATGGAAGTGAACTACATTGATCTATGACCAAATTCCCATTTGTGTTACCTGATTTTGCACAAATCAACTAATAGCAGTTATCTTAGTTTAGCTAGAGTCTGATAACTTGTAAATTACTTATTTTGCAGGCTACTTTGATTTGATTTAGATCTGCTTAGCAGCCTATTCTTGTAGTAGTCCTGTGAGACACATAAATTATGCAGAGCTTAAGTGCAGCAGGCTGATCTTGTTCAGCTTTTATTGGATCTTCAGGGGTTTTAAAACTTTTTTCTTCTCCTTAAAGACTTGTTTTGATTTTACTTTAGATGTTAAATATTTGAAGTTCTATCACGGGGTTAGTCCAGTATTTTTTTAAAAAAAAAAATTAATTTTTACATAAAGCAATTTTAAACATTACCCAGTTATGGTAACAGATTTCTGTTTATATGACATCAGAAAATTCAGCATGTCAGCAGATCATGAATCAAGATTTCTGTTTGACTTCTGGGATTTTCTATTGTTATGCAGTTATTTGGCTTCCCTTGATAAAGGTGTGTTCCTTCTATATTCTCAATTTTGCTTTTTCTAATGATGAGAGTTGGGTTTTTCTCTTTCTGTTCAGAGTACTTTGGCAGAAGAGTATTTTCTTTTTAATTTTTTTCCCAACTCTCCAAAATCAAATGCGGACAACTTGCAGATAGTATATTACTAGGTTTTCATTTATAATTGCTGTTAAGGCTTATCTAATTTCAAAAAATATAATAGTATATATGTATAGATATATAAAGTAAAAGAACACTATCACACAAAAATCTGTTTGTTAAAAACTGGTTGTGTACAAATACTAGAATCCTGATATAATACTTTTCTGATACTAAAATCAGTTCTGTAGTTAAAATATGTTTATAACATGAATAACAGTTCTAGCCATTTCAGATAAGTGCAATTGCAGAAGCTCAGAAACTAATGACTCAAGCAGCTGACCTGCTTTCTGCCATCCACAATTCATTACATCATGCTATTCAGGCACAGAATGATACCACTAAAGGAGGTATCAAACTTCATTTCTTAAATATACTTTCTTGATTAAACTTCATCTAAGTGTATTTAAAAAAAAATAAAAAATAAAATTGTATACTTTGAACCAGTAAGTAAAATGTTGTCATAGCATGTGCATGTTCCGACTTCCTGCTACACGTGGGATTTTTGCAATCCTATGGGTGCCTGGCAGCAGAACTTTTTTTCTAACTGCTGAAGAACCATGCAAGAAAGGGACACTGCACTTGTGGAGGAAAGTGGAACGAGCATCAAACATGGCCAGTGAAAGCAGCAATATCTATGGGGTTAAAAGGTCTGTGTTAATCTGGGGGTTTTATGGTTTGTTGGTTTTTCGTGTTTTTTTTTTTTTTAGATCTGCCTCCAAGGAAACTTCATAGTTATTTTCTTTTAATCTTCAGAAGCATATGTCTGATTAATCATCTTAGAAGTCCAAAAAAATAAAGTAATTTTATAATTTTGCATGTGCTCTTATGCAAGTAATAGAGCTGTATTCTGTGTTATGGGAATGCCACACAAATGACTGATCTCAGTATGCCCCTATTCCAGAGTCTGTACCTAGTAGAACCATATTAATTTTTAAAGTGATTTCATGTGTTTCTGAAGCAGTTATAGGTACTGTAAGAGTTTTCTGTTAGTAATTTATAAAGCATTAACCTAAAGCATATTTCTAAAAACACATTTTCACCTTCAGACAATTTTTCTAGTAGATAATAAGAAGGTGTTTGGTGCTCACCTAAAGCAAGACATGGTTAAAGATGCTTTAAGATCTTTTGTCAGTCCTCCAGTACTTTCTCCAAAGTAAGTAAAACTTGAGTTGGCTTGCATGTGTTTACATACCTAATGAAAAATATTTCCGTTTACAAAAGTGAGGACAGATATATAAAGAGCATATACATTTTTCTATTTATTAGTGCTTATGTATGAAGGAGTCAGTTGCTGTTGCTGCACTCGTGTCTCTTTTTTAATTTTGTGCTACATAGACTAGTGACACTTATACATATGCATGTGGATATTTTCCTTTTAGGTGTTGCCTTTATAATAATCACCAGGCTAAGGACTACATAGATTCCTTTGTGATACGTTGCATTTGGGTAAGTATTCATTCCAATTACAGCATATTTATGCATATATGAGCACTTTCAAGATTTGATAACCTTTGAAAATTAGACCAGTTATATTAGATACCAAACAAAAAGGCAAAATTATATAAATTGTCTGTCTTAAAATGATTATGCTTTTTAAAAAGCCAATAAACTAATGCTGTTTGTTCCCTGTGTTATGGTTCCAGATTTTTCACTAACAAATATCACTTTATTAGGAATCTGCAGACATTACCTCTGTTACAAGGTAGTTTGTTATTGCAAAACAAATGCATAACACTAATAAAAACATAATTATTTTTAACTTCTCTCCATTTACATTTTTTAAAATAATTTAAAAAGTTTAATTATTAAATGTCACACGCTGAAAATTTAATAAAACGGATGTAAGCATAAGAATTATCTCTTCCTCCAAGCATTCTGTCCTGCTCAGATTCTTCACTGGATAGTCACTCAATCTCATGTTGATTTCTGTACAGAGAAGTGGGCTCTCGCATCACTCCAGAGAGCTTGCCTGTTAGCATGCACTCCCTAAGGAACCTATCTCCTAATATGCTGTATAAATCAAATTTACAAATTTAAAGCCTAAATAAACATTGTAGTTCTCTTTCTGTAGTCTCAGTTGTGTTGAAAATCATAGAATCATAGAATGGTTTAGGTTGGAAGGGACTGTAAAGATCATCTAGTTCCAACCCCCTGCCATGGGCAGGGACACCTCCCACTAGACCAGGCTGCTCAAAGCCCCATCCAGCCTGGCCTTGAATGCTTCCAGGGATGGGGCATCCACAATTTCTCTGGGTAATTGGTTCCAGTGCCTCACCACCCTCACAGTAAAGAATTTCTTACCAATGTCTAGTCTAAATCTACTGTCCTCCAGTTTGAACCCATTACCCCTTGTACTATCACTACATGCCCTTATAAAAAGTCCCTCTCCAGCTTTCTGATACTGGAAGGCCGCTATAAGATCTCCCCGGAGCCTTCTCTTCCCCAGGCTGAACAATCCCAACTCTCTCAGCCTGTCTTCATAGCAGAGGTGCTCCAGCCCTTTGATCATCTTCACGGAACTGCTCCAACAGGTCCATGTCCTTCTTATGTTGGGGGCCCCAGAGCTGGACACAGTACTCCAGGTGGGGTCTCACCAGAGCAGAGTGGAGGGGCAGAATCACCTCCCTTGCCCTGCTGGCCATACTTCTTTTGATGCAGCCCAGGATGCTGTTGGCTTTCTGGGCTGCAAGCGCACGTTGCCGGCTCGTGTTGAGCTTCTCATCCACCAACACCCCCAAGTCCTTCTCCTCAGGGCTGCTCTCAAGCCATCCTCTGCACAGCCTGTATTTGTGCGTGGGGTTACCCTGACTTACATGCAGAACCTTGCACTTGGCCTGGTTGAACTTCATGAGGTTTGCACAGGCCCACCTCTCAAGCCTGTCCAGGTCCCTCTGGATGGCATCCCTTCCCTCCAGCGTGTCGACTGTGCCACACAGCTTGGTGTCGTCGGCAAACTTGCTGAGGGTGCACTCAATCCCACTGTCCATGTTGCCAACAAAGATGTTAAACAGCACCGGTCCTAGTACTGACCCCTGAGGAACACCACTTGTCACTGGTCTCCACTTGGACGTCAAGCCGTTGACTGCAGCTCTTTGTGTGCAACGGCCCAGACAGTTCCTTATTCACCAAGTGGTCCATCTGTGAAATCCATGTCTCTCCAATTTCGAGACAAGGATGTCATGTTGGACAGCGTCAAATGCTTTGTTCAAGTCCAGGTAGATGACATCTGTTGTTCTTCCCTTATCCACCGGCACCATAATGCCATTGTAGAAGGCCACCAAATTTGTCAGGCATGATTTGCCCTTAGTGAAGCCATGTTGGCTGTCACCAATCACTTCCTTATTTTCTATGTGCCTTAGCAGAGTTTTCAGGAGGATCTGCTCCATGATCCTGCCAGGCACAGAGGTGAGACTGACAAGCCTGTAGTTCCCTGGGTCATCCTTTTTCCCTCTTTTAAAAATGGGGGTTATGTTTCCCCTTTTCCAGTCAGTGGGAACTTCACCAGACTTCCACGACTTCTCAAATATGATGGAAAATGTCTTGGCAACTTCATCCACCAGTTCCCTCAGGACCCGTGGATGAATCCCATCAGGTCCCATGGGCTTGTGCACCTTCAGGCTCCTCAGATGGTCTCAAACCTGGTGGTCTCCTACAGTGGAATGCAAAACTACACTTTCAGACATTTTGTAGTCTGATTCAAATCCACAGACACAATAGAGCTGTTGGAGAGATAAACTGTGTCACATTCTCGAGGAATTTGCCACTCTCTAGGATGAGGTAATGTCTTAGACAGGAGGCCAGCAAACCCTTTATTCCATTATATGTTCTTACCATAGTGGAGCACGTAGTATTATATTCTAGATGAATGAAGCAACTCCTCTGTTTGTCCTCTCTAAAATTTTTAGGGCAAGGATTCCTAAAATGCAGACCAGGAAGTCTATGGGACACATCCAAGGACTTCTTGTTACATCTATTGAGCTACTGCGTTTTTAGATTAATTTTGTTGAGCAAGTAGACTGGGAATCCTGCTGTGGTGTCTGTAATACAATGCTAATTTCATCCCTTGTACTCTGTCCTTCTTGTAAATGTCAATCTGTATAATGTAAGCAGAGAGAGGTGAATGAGCCTTCTTTACAAAACACTTATATGTAGCTGTAAATCTGAGTTTTTACTTTTTTTTTAATTGCTATAACATTTAGCAATTTATATTGTAAAGCAAGTAACTTAAATATGCGTTTCAACTGGTTTTGAACATTGCTCTGGAATGGGTGTCGAAAGAACAGGGAGAAACATACATTTCCACTTGCTGGAAATGTATTTCTCTGGCAGTAAGGGTATGAAATAGGAAAATACTTTCCAAGTTGTGCATTGTAAGTAGAACATTAGAGGAACTTGGGTGTGTGGAGGATAGTGTTGGTTTTGTGTGCTCCAGGTTTGGTGGAGAGTTTGTTGCAGTGCTGCATCTGAGAGACACTGTGAGGGTTGGAGGGGAACACACATGGATGACCCATCCCCCCATAACAGGTTTTATGGATGATATATTCAGGACTATGACAATATTCCAACTGTGTGAGACTTCATATCTTCCATACAGTTACTTTTTAAGACTGAATAGGTCTTACCAATACTTTAGCTTCTCTGGTGGACCACAGTATGAGTTTTGTTTTACCAAGCTTATAAATATTATTTTTTTAATCTATGTGCAGTGGAAAAAAGGTTATACATTGCTGCTGTAGTAAAATGCAATTTTATGCATTGAGGGTAGCAAATGTGGCGCCCATCTACAAAAAAGGCAGAAAGGAGGATCCGGGAAACTATAGGCCTGTCAGTCTGACCTCGGGAGCAGGGAAGGTCATGGAGCAGATCATCTTGAGTGCCATTACGAGTCATACAATGGACAAGCAGGGGATCAGGCCTGGTCAGCATGGGTTCAGGAAAGGCAGGTCCTGCCTGACGAACCTGATCTCCTTCTATGACAAGATGACCCGATTATTGGATGAGGGAAAGGCTGTGGATGTTATCTACCTAGACTTTCGAAAAGCATTTGACACTGTCCCCCATAGAATTCTCATGGGAAAACTGGCGGCTCATGGCCTGGATGAGCATACGATCTGCTGGATCAAGCACTGGCTGGATGGGCGGTCCCAAAGAGTGGTGGCCAATGGAGTTAAATCCAGCTGGCGGCCGGTCACAAGGGGTGTCCCTCAGGGCTCAGTGTTGGGACCATTTCTGTTTAACATCTTTATTGATGACCTTGAGAAGGACATAGAGTGTATCATCAGCAAGTTTGCAGATGACACAAAGCTAAGTGGGAGTGTTGATCTGCATGAGGGTAGGGAGGCTCTACAGAGAGACTTGGATAGATTGGACCGATGGGCCAATGCTAACGGGATGAGCTTCAACAAGGCCAAGTGCCGGCTCCTGCACTTGGGCCACAACAACCCCACGCATCGCTACAGTCTTGGGGAAGTGTGGCTGGAGAGCTGCCCAGCAGAAAAGGACCTGGGGGTTCTAATTGACAAGCGGCTGAGCATGAGCCAGCAGTGTGCCCAGGTGGCCAAGAGGGCCAATGGCCTCCTGGCTTGTATTAGAAATAGTGTGACCAGCAGAAGGAGGGAGGTGATTGTCCCCCTGTACTCAGCACTGGTGAGGCCACACCTTGAGTATTGCGTCCAGTTCTGGGCACCTCAATACGAGAGAGATCTCGAGGTGCTGGAGCGAGGGCAGAGGAGGGCAACGAAGCTGGTGAAGGGCCTGCAGAATAAATCTTATGAGGAGCGATTGAAGGAGCTGGGACTGTTTAGTTTGAGGAAGAGGAGGCTGAGGGGAGACCTCATCACTCTTTACAACTACTTGAAAGGCCACTGTAGAGAGGTTGGTGCTGGTCTCTTCTCACAGGTAATTAGCGATAGAACAAGAGGGAATGGGTTCAAGCTGCAGCAGGGTAGGTTTAGGCTGGACATTAGGAAAAAATTCTTCCCAGAAAGAGTGGTCAGACACTGGAATAGGCTGCCCAGGGAGGTGGTGGAGTCACCATCCCTGGATGTGTTTGAGAGTCGTTTAGATGTGGTGTTGGGGGATATGGTGTAAGGGAGAACTTTGTAGAGTGGAGATGATGGTTGGACTCGATGATCCCAAGGGTCTTTTTCAACCTAAATGATTCTATGATTCTATGATTCTATCTTGTTAGGGCTTTTGAGGTTTCCAGTACTCACATGACTGCTATCGGACAATACTTTTTAAAATGAAAGATTTCAATAAAACTAATGCTATTGCTGGTCAATATAATTATCTTCCTGTATTACTGTATAAAATATTTGTTCAGATGAATTGATTTCTAGTCATAGGAATAACCCGTAGTAATTGATTCAGATTTGTGACAGTTGTAAGCTATAAAGGGTGACAATATCTGGAAAAAATAATTTTGTCTTTTTTAATCTGGAGCATGGGTTTACTTAATAGAAATAGAATACAAATTGGGTAGGATTTTGGTTTTGGTAGAACTTGAATGCTGTCTCAGCTATATGTTCTTTCCTGTCTATTACTGAATAGTTGATTTTGCTTTTTTTTTGGTAGGCGAAGAAAGTAGATGCAGCACTTCATAGTATGTTACTGAAGCAGAAACCACAAAAGCAACATTTAGCTTGCTTGGGCACCTGGGTCCTTTATCATAACCTTCATATTATGATACAGTATCTTCTGAGTGGCTTTGATTTGGAACTTTACAGTATGCATATATTGGTAAGAGGATGTTTTATTGAAAGATGTTGGGGAAGGGGTGTTTCCACAGAGCTCTAGTTGCAAATATTTAGAAGAGGGACTACAACTATTTATTTCTAATCTCAAACTTGCTCAACACATTATTTAGTCAACATACATTCTTTTTCACTTTAATTTATTCTTAATAATAGATGGCTTGGTCCAAAAGAGAAATAACTTTAGATGCTTCGCTTTGAATTCAGCATTTAAAAAATCAGTGTTGAACTTTTCTATGTTAAAGTGCTTCTGTACCTTGTTTTCTTTTTACAAAGCTACTAATAAACTATTAGGTAAGCTGTCATCAATTGTATTTGAAAGATTAGACCAGCTTAAAAGGCTTGAATTTTGGTGCATCTCTTCCTTATGTACCAAAAGCTTAATTTCACTGTGCTTCAAATGTTTCTACATTATTTCATCAGTGGATTAAATACTGAGTGGGAAAATTAATATTCCAGGTAATTGCCAGAAGATGGCAATATCTATAAATAATATACCATTTTTATATGTCCATATTTCCCCACAACATTTTATTAAAATCACTCTTAATCAGAACTGTCTTCTCAAGTGTTTTTGTTTCCTTCCTGTGAGTGAAGAACAAACAAAAAAAAGAGGGGAAATCTGCAAATTTCTAGAAAAATTTGATCCTATTATTTGCTTTGAAAAAGAAGCTTGCATACCTTGCTGTCTAGGGTTGAATGTGTGTAGTCTTGTTTAAAAAAAACAAACAAACTAAACCAAACACAAGCAAACAAAATTAATCAATGGAATTGGGAATACTTGGATAATTGGTTGATGGATGGGCTGGATGAAAAGACAGTGAGGTGGATTGAAAAGTTGCTGATTGGTGTTGATCAGTGGCATAAAGTCTAGTTGGAGGCTGGTAACTAGTGGTGGTAACACAGGGGTCAGTCAGTACTGGGTCCAGTCCTGTTCAACATCTCAATTAATGATCTGGATGATGGGGCAGAGTGTATGCCCAGACAGCTGATGACTCAAAACTGGGAGAAGCAGCTGATAAACCAGAGGGTTGTGCTGTGATTCAGAGGGACCTCAACAGGCTGGAGAAATGGCTGTGGTTCAACAAAGGGGAAGTGCAAAGTCCTGCACACCTAGGGAGAAACATCCCCATGCACCAATACATGCTGGGGGCCACAACAGAAAAGGACCGGGGGGGGGGGGGGGGGCGCTGGTGGACACCAGGTTGAACATGAGCCAGTAATGTGCCCCTATGGCAAAAAAGGTTAATCATGGGGGTTGCATTAGGCAAAGCATTGCCAGCAGGTCGAGGGAGGTGATCCTTCCCCTCTACTCAGTGAGGCCACACCAGGAGTACTACATCCACTTCTGGGCTCCTCAGTATGAGTGAAACCTGGACATACTGAAGACAGCCCAATGGAGGGCCACAAAGATGATGAAGGGACTGGAGCATCTCTCCTATGAGGAAAGGCTGAGAGAGCTGGGACTGTTTAGCCTGGAGAAGAGAAGACTCAGAGGGGAGATCTCATCAATATATATAAATATCTGAAGGGAGAGTGCAAAGACAACAGAGCCAGGCTCTTTTCAGTGGTGCCCAGTAACAGGACCAGAGGCAATGGGCACAAAGTGAAACACAGGAGGTTCCATCTGAACATAAGGAAAGACTTTTTTACTGTGAGGGTGACCAAGCATTGGAACAGGTTGCCCAGAGAGTTTTTGGAATCTCCCTCCTTGGAGATATTCAAAAGCCATCTGCACGTAGTCCTGGGCAACTGGCTCTATTTGTCCCTGCTTAAGCAGGAGGGTTGGACCAGGCAACATCCACAGGCCTCTTCCAACCTGAACCATTCTGTGATTTCAGCCATCCCTGTTCTTCAAAAAGAGAGATTCAAATGCCCTAAAAGTTGCCCCTTATCATTATCTCTTTGAGTAAAAGCTTGCATTGAGTGAGGATGTGTGTATTATGAATAAGTTTTGCTCTGTAACAGCTGTGTACTTTTTCTACCATAGGTATCTATCACAGTTTCTGGTTGATGTCAACACTGAGCTGTGCTGACAGCTCTCAAATGGCATAAGAAAGAATAATGGAGGAACAACAGAAAGGTCGTAGCAGTAAGAAAGCAAAGAAAAATAAAAAAGGTATCTGAGGTGTCAAGTGTAACTCAGACTTCTCTCCCATGCAGCTGTGCAGAATTAAGAACTAATTTTTCAAAGTAAATGGAGTCAACACTGGTGTGGGTAGGAAAAATGTCCTAAAGTTTACATAGACTGAAAGTAAAACATCTCAACTAAAGAAGTCTTAGTCTCTGCATAAGAATTTTCCCTGTGTGTGTGTGTTGGGGTTTTTGTTTTAAAATAGGTCTTTCAAAAAAAACCCAAACTCACTTATGTTCACAGTTCCACCAGTTGTACTGTTGGATGCTGTGAGATGTAATTAACACACCCAGAGCAATTGCCTCTGAAAAATACTGCTATTTAGAGTCTAGAATTCCTGTGGAAGCACGGTTTGTCTGACTGTAGTTAGATCCAAAGATTAAACTTTCAGCATATTTCTGTAATTTCTCTTTGGCTCCAGAAGGTGTTGAAGCATGTTTCTTAATCTTACAATGGTGAATTGCTCCCTTTCAATTCAGTGGTAGTACTATTGTGCAAAAGCATCCTTTTTTAGGTATCTCGCATCTTCGGTGTATATGTATAAGACAAAATGAGAATTTCCCTTCCTGCATCATAGCAGATCATCTCTGTCGTCAGAGCTGTAAAGCTGTGACCAAAAAGACTGCCAAAACCAATGTTTAAATTGCATTTGATACAAATTTCCCATGCTGAAGAGGCTGCTAAGACTGCCAATGGTACCTTAACATTAACATCGCAATTAAATGAACTGCATGCAGAAGATGTACTATGCTATTCCTTCTTTTTTGTGTGTGTGTTTATCTTTGTCATCTCTTCAAGGGGGACAAACAATTATATATGTTGTCATGTTAAAAGGGTATTAGTTTTGTTTCTGTTTCAGAGCTGAGGGCTCTAAGACACCTCAGTGTTTGCCTGTCTCAGATCCTGCCAAAGGCCTTCACTGGGACAGCATCGCAAAGCTGTAAAGATAAATGCTTTCCTGTTTCAGAGCCCTACTAAAGGCCTTTGCTGAAACAGTTCAATGTTTGCCCATTTCAGAGCCCCGCAAAGGACTTTAATTGAGACAGTTAGCAAAGTTGAAAAGATAAAATGATTTATTGAAGCAATAGGTATAACAGATTCAGAATTGCTGTTGATAAATGCACTAGCTGCAATAGTGCTAATATACTGTAATAATGCTAGCAGAGTAAATGCTGTCCTGGGAGTTCTTCCACCAAGAGGCGAAGGTGCAATGCTTACCAAGAAAGTGTCCCTGTCTTGATAGAGGAAGAGGAGCACAACCTGTCGACTGTTCCTTCTAGGTCTCAAGTATCTTCTCCCTCTGAGAGATCTCTCAATCGTGTGTGTGTACGTGTGTATATCCAGGTACCCTCTGTATTGCCTCTTATATCCTAACCTTATCTGATCCCCTCCCTGGGGTGATGTTTTAGCATGATTTGGGTGGAGAGTTGGGTACTATAGTCATATATGTTTATCATGTTCTTCTTTTTGCTAATTATCATACTTAGTTCCTGTGCTAAAGCCATTTATCTACTTATTCCTTTGCTCCTGCAACTTTGTGCCAAAACAGGGCCATCCTTCAGTCACAAGACTCCCTCCTTCAGCTGTTTTTCACACTGGCCTGTTGGCTCTCTCCCCACAGGGTTCACACAGGAGATAAAGGTCATCAGCATTATTAACATCTTATCTACCAAATGCCCACATTATTCACCCTGTGACTATAGTCACTCGAGTGGAGATCCAAATCATGCTCATATAAAATCAATCTTGGGAGTATCCCTTATGTTTGAATCCTCTCCCTCTTTGCGTTACACCATGCACACTCGGCAAATTAACACTCGGGTTAGCATGGATTTGACACAAGCTAATAATACACAAAACATAATAATCATGATGACTACTCCTAATACAGATTGCAATAGAGAAGCAAGCCATCTTGACAGTGAGAATCCTAATCTATGCAAACGTTTGTTTAACCATCCTACCTCCATGCTTCCTCCTAAGGTCCCTACTTGCTTTCGCCACACACTTCATGTGGTCAAATTGTTCATTAAGGTCTTGTGTTACATTTGGTATATGGATACAGCAAGCGTCATTGGCTAAATTCAAATTTCCATTTACACTCTATTTTCATGCAACAACAACAAATCTAATGTCAGTCTGTTCTGTAATGCCATTTTTGATGTCGCCTGTAGTTGCACATTCAGTTCTTTCAACCCAACACAAGTTGCATTAGCCAATGCTTCAATCTGTCCGGAGAGGTTATACAGCATCATTCAATTCTGGAATGCCATTAATTGAGACCTGAAAATCGATTCTAGGGTCCATCTGACCACAGTTCCTGTTTTTGGGTGTTGCCAGGGGTCTTCTGATGCCCTTTTGATCCATCCCCATAGAGTCAGTGCCAGAATTATTTTCTCCAGAGAGGGCAAAGTGTTAGCAGTCCCAACATATGTTGATGTCACCAGCCCCCCCACAGGTAAGTCTGGAGTGGTTGGAGTGGGTCCAGAGGAGGGCCACAAGGATGATCAGAGGGCTGGAGTGGCCTTCCAGTCCCTGAAGGGGGCCTACAGGAAAGCTGGGGAGGGGCTGTTTGCAAGGGCATGTCGGGATAGGACGAGGGGCAATGGGTTTAAACTAGAGCAGGGCAGGTTTAGATTAGACATTAGGGAGAAGTTCTTTACAATGAGGGTGGGGAGACACCAACCAGGTATGAGAGGTAGTGAAGGTATTACTAAAGGAGATTATTCCAAGGTTTGGAATCCCAATTGGAATGTCATCAGATAGGGGACCCCACTTTGTGGCGGAAGTGGTTCAGACTTTAGTGAGGGTTTTAGGGGTAAAATCAAGCTTCTCGGTGGTCGTTTGGGTAAGGAGACCCTTCCTCACATTACCCTTTTAAGGTATTGAGTCATCTCAGGACAGTAAAAGTTTGCTGTAAGTTTGCCAACTTCTTGAGGATGATAAGGGTGTTCCTTGAAGTAGCCACAGCTCTGTCCTAATTGGTATAGGAGGACATACTTGATGCATAAAAGAACCTTGAAGTGATTAACTACTTCTTGTCATCCCATCCTTGGTGATGAGCTACTTCTGGCTGTCTCCTCATTATCACTATCTGTAACATCAGCTCAGTGACCAACTATTTTCTCACACAGTAAGAAGGATAGTAGGAAACGAACAACATCTTAGCATGTAGTTATGTAATAAACAGCCAGATCCCTTAAACAGAAATGGCACTTATTTTATTATAGGGACAAAGTCAATAAAGCAAAAGCACAGCGCTGGGTGCGTGACTGAAGTCAGAGGCACACCAGCTAACACTTCACCCACGTCTTATATACATTCAATATTGCATACGTATTCACTATTTTAGGCAGAGTAATTGTTTTTGATGGTTGATTATCATTAGTCCCTTTTCTCTTCTACTTGTGCGTTTCCTTCTGACAATTGTTTCTGAGGATCGATGATCTTCAGTTCCCTTTTCCCATTTTTCCCATGCATCTGTTTCCTTCTGGTAGGATCAGCTCCCTTTTCCCATGCATGTGTTTCCTTCTGGTAGGATCAATTATCATCAGCTCCCTTCTCCTGTGCATCTGTTTCCTTCTGTTAATCACTTGTGGAGTCTTTTGGAGAAGTTCTCTTTTGTTTCTCTCGGATGTTTTTCTTCATGATGTTTTTCTTCATAGTTGCTGTTAGTTGTTATCTTTGAGGTTTCTCATGTTTCCTAATTTACTAAAGGTTAGTTATCCTTATAAGTCAAAGATTTATAGCCTTGTTATTATGGCGAAAGCCAACAATACCTTCACTATTTTTCACAGGTTATAAACAAAGCACAGGCCTGTCTTTGGTAACAGCAGCATGCTGCACAGATCCCATCTGTGGAGAAAGGTTCCTTCTTTTTGGTCATTCAAGCTATTATAAAAGTTTCTAACAAGAAAACAACTCTATCTGTAAAGGATGTTCACATGAGAACTTCTTGTTGCACTTTTGGATAAAGGCTAGGCCACGCAGGTGGTACCAAGGAGCTACTTGCAGGCTCCTCTGTTACAGCGAGCTGTCTGAGTTTAGCCTGCGGCCAAGGAATATGTGCGGCACAACGCAGGCCTGAAGGCCGAGCTTTACCTGCAGCACAGCGCAGCCCAGGCCTGGGCCTACTCAGGTTAACTGTTATGCAGATCACTAGCTCATACATATAATGGTCTCTGGGTCAGGATTGCTACATTCCACCCCTTGATCCACATAGATTTTACCTTTCCCTTCCTCTTAAAGAGAAAAAGATATTCCCTTAAAGATGTTTCACCATCTAGCCTTTGCAACGTTATTCAACTTTTTGGTCATTTGTATAATTTGTTTGTTTTGATGGAGCATGGTTTGGTAGTATATACTCTTTAGTTAGGAAAAAGATACTAGAAGAAACAATCTGATGACTTCATAAATGGAAAGGGTAAAGTAACTAGAGTTGAAAGCTGGGTTTTGCAAATAGCTAGAAATGAGTGGGGAAAAAAATGCCTTAAGTATTATCTGCACAAAGACCCCTCAACATTCAGATAATGGTTCCAGTGTTTTTTCCACTTTGTGTCTGTTCTTTTTTCCTCCTACAAATCCCCTATGTAAAATGGTGAAAGAAAGAACTGCTGAAGTTTGGGACCTTTTATCCTGGGAGAACCTGCATTGTTCAAGACAGCTACAAGCTTAATGAAACATTAGAGACAGGAAACACTAGTCATTTATCCTTTTAAAAACAAGTGAATGCTCTTGTTTGTCTAACTTGGTAATTTTTAATAAGCATCATTTTAAGTGCATCATTTGGAGATGAGTAAGGACACCTTGCAGAACAAATGTTTGATGTCAAGATGGACAATGCTAACCATTTGGAAAATTGATTTGGGAGAGGGCAAACTAAAGAGGTCGACTTAATTTCAATTCTTGCTTTGTGGCAGGTTTTCATTAAAGTTACTTGTACCAGATGAGGTTTGTTTCCTTTATGCTCTACTTCTGTTTCCAGCTTGGGAGTCATCCCAGAAGGAAATGGGGGAGTTTGACTGAAGCTCCTCTACAGCACAATTTCAGCCTCCTTCAACAAGACTGATAGTTCCAAGCAATCTTCACTCAAAGTTGTCGCATTAAAAGGACTGTAGTTTCGATATTTGTCTGTCAGAGTCCCAGGACTTTCACTGATTTACTATCAGAGTCCCACCAAAGGACTTTCACTGAATCAGATTCACAAATAATCGAAATTAGTTATTTTATTGAGAGCGACAGTCGCAGATTCGAGATTGCCGTTGATAAATTCACTGACTACAATAGCGCTAATTACTTAAGGTTAATATTGCTAGCAAAAATAATGATAGTATAACAACCTGGGGGTAACATTCCCCAGAGGGTGAAGGCGCAGCGCTTACCCAGAAAGGCGTCCCTGCCTGGGGTGGAGGAAGAGAACGCAGCCCATCGACTGGTCCATCAGGTATCGAGGTTCTTCTCTCCCAATTCCCCCTTCATTCCCCCTTCCTCCTCCTTTCCCCAAGCTTTTATTGCTGAGCATGACATCATAGGGTATGGAACGTCATTTTGGGTCAGCTGTCCTAGCTGTGTCCCCTCCCAACTTCTTGTGCACCTCCAGTCTAGTCGCTGGAGGGGCAGAGTGGGAAAAAGAGAAAGCCTTGACACTGTGCAAGCACTGTTCAGGAACAGCTAAAACATTGGTGTGGTATGGATACTGTTTTGGTCAGAAATCCAAAACACAGCACCATACTGGCTGCTATGAAAAAAGTTACCTCCATCCTAGCCAGACTCAGTACAACATGCAGGGGTGGCTTCTGTGAGAAGATGCCAGAAGCTGCCCCCATGTCGGACACAGCCAGTTCCAGCCAGCTCTAAGACAGACCTGTTGCTGGCCAAAGCTGAGCCAATCAGCAATGTTGGTAGAGCCTCTGTGATAAGATGTTTAAGATGGGGTAAAAAATGTTGCACAACAGCAGCTGGGAGAGAGAGGAGTGAGACTATGTGAGAAAAACAACCCGCAGACACCAAGAAGGAGGGGAAGGAGGTGCTCCAGGTACCAGAGCAGAGATTCCCCTGCAGGTTGTTTCCCTGTAGCCCATGGAGTTACACAGTGGAGCAGATATCCATAACAAAGCCTGTGGAGGACCCCACACCAGAGCAGGTGGGATCTGCCCTGAAGGAAGCTGCAGCCTGTGGAGAGGAGCCCACACAAGAGCAGGTTTTCTGGCAGAACCTGTGATCCCGTGGGGGACCCACACTGGAGCATTCCATTCCTGAAGGACTGCAGTCCACGGGAAGGACCCACATTGGAGAAGTTTGTGAAGGACTGTCTCCCATGGGTGGGACCCCACGGTGGAGCAGGGGAAGAGTGCGAGGAGGAAGGAGTGGCAGAGAGGAAGTGTTATGAACTGACTGCAACTTCCATTCCCCATCTCCCTGTGTTGCTCGGGGGGGAGGAGGTAGAGAATTCAGGAGTGCAGTTGAGCCCAAGAAGAAGGGAGAGATGGGGGGAAGGTAGTTTTAGATTTGTTCTTATTTCTCGTTATCCTACTCTGATTAATTGGCAATAAATTAATTTCCCCATGTCGAGTCTGTTTAGCCCATGACAGTAATTGGTAAGTGATCTCCCTGCCCTTATCTTGACCCAAGAGTTTTTTGTCAGGTTTTCTCCTCCTGTACTGTTGATAGAGGGGGAGTAAGAGTGGCTTCATGGGCACCTGGTGGCCAGTCAAGATCAACCTACCACAAGGGGTAGCCCTCCTGCACTGCATTGCCATATTCAAAAATAAACCCAGCCTCGGTTTATTTGCAAAACTGCCCATAAGACCACTTTGTTCTAAGCTACTGCTGAACACCAAATCAGTTTTATTATTAATAATGAAATGCAACTCATACAGAAAACTCTTTTTACTTTCCTCTTATGCTGTGATAGCAGATGTTTACATAGAACATAGCAATTCTTAAGTTAAATGGTTAGTTCACCTGCCCAATTTATTAACTGCACATATCAAAATTTTAAGTAGTGTGACTTTGTTGACAGTAAACAAAACCACAGTAGACTTTACAAGTCTTATCTTTTAGCTGTCCCCAGTGTGAAAAACATGGCTTGTCTTCTGTCTCTTTCTCTTTGGAATTGATGTAGTTGAAATATATTCATTCAGAGAAAAAAAAAGTATGAAATGAGAAGGATAAAGCAGTATTTATTTAAGGCTTTTAAATTGTGCTGCCACTGAAGGGCGTTATGTTTTGTACTTGGAGTGATTTTTATTGTTTACAGAAAGAATAAATGGCCCAGTTGCTAAAAACAGGAGCCTAAAGCAGAGGAGATGCTTTCTAGTGAACTGAAACACCCACAAGGATTCATTCAAGGTTGCTGCAGGTTGTAAAGAGATACCCCCTGAGCCAGAGAAGGAATTGAATCTGAATGAAGATGAAGCAAACATAGCTGGTTGAGGTGCGTTACAGCTGGCATCAGAGCAGGCTGCCAATGAGGAACTGGAGAGAGCGCAGCTCTTAAATTACTATGCTCAGCAGGATGACCTGCTCCCTGGAAAGGATGTTTGGTAACATGTTATAGTGACAGTAAAGAAATTGAAGTGTAGAATGGAGCAGGATTTCTGAAACAGTAATGCCACCTAGCCAGATTTAGTGTAAGGTTTCCTAAAGGTTAGTGAGAAATACAAAAGATTTGTCAATCCTTAGCACTCTTCTACAGTCAGCGGGTAAAGATGGAAGTTTCTGTTTGTGCAACTCAGAGCTCCCAGGTTGGGGTTATTAGAGGAAAATATATCATGCCAGATCTGACAGCCCAAGAGATGTGTGACTGCTGTAGCTCCATGCCCCCAGGTCCAACCAGTAGCAAGGCTGAAAATGTATTCCCAGCAGGTACATGCACACAGAGCACATGTATACACCACATATGTATGTATATACACAGCCAGCCACACAAATAACAGACACACAGAGCACTCACACAAACACCAACAGCACCAATGGCCTCATCTTGCTCCCCTCTCTGGCTGGGCAGGATGGTGGTCCACTAATGAAACTATGTATATACATATGTACAAGGTGGATCCCTCCAGCACTTTGAGCTCAGACACTCAAGTCTTCCCAGTAGCTGGTCCCTGGACATACGTGCTTCCAAGGCTCCAGCCCCCACTCCAGTTGCTGGTACAGTCTCACATGTGCACACATGGCCAGGACTCCCCTGCTCCCAATAGCTCTTACCTTTAGAGACAGAAAGGCACTCTCACACTCAAGAGCTGACCTTTAGAGGCCTGCACACCCCCTGGCTTCCAGGCCACTTCACCTACTAACAGGACAGTCCAGCTTGATCTTCGCTAGTGCTCAAATACTCCCTCACATAACTGCAATCACTCTGGTTGCTGGCACCACAGACCCCCATACACACACAAGCACACAGAGTAAAAAGTCCCTTACCAGAAAACAGTTGATGGCGGAGCTTAATGAAGAGACAGAGGAGCCTGTTGTGATCAGGCACAGGGCATGGCCTCTATTTCCCCACACTTGTTCCTTCCCAAATCACCTAAATCTCTCCCTTTTCCCACCTCTGGTTCCTCCCATAAACATCCCACAATCCTGTGCAATCCCAAAATGCTCTTCCCCTGCATCCCATAATCTGTCCCACACCCCTAGGTAGCAACTCCCCTTAGTCTAAAAGCTGCTCACAATGATTCATCTTGAGGGGTTTCATACCTGGACACTGTGACTGAGACTCTCTTGGGACAGCCCCGGTAGGGGCCCAGACAGGGTGCACCTTCCTCAATTTGGGCTCCCCTGTACCCCCCTGTTCCTCTGGGCTTGTACAGATGGGCCTTTGATGGGCTGATGGCTCCTGTGATGGGCCTAGGAATAGTTGAGGCAAGTTATTGAGTTACTCCTGCCATTGTTTCTCTGTGCCTTCTTTGTGCATGCAGATGAGCTTCTTACCACTTAACCTAACAGGGGTCTTGTTCTGCATCACCATAGCAGCCTTCCCATATCTCTCTACATTGACTGTACAAGGTGCTTGGGAAAATTAGCCCCTGAAACTTTTTGGTATTGAAGCTTTATAAGAATATGGTCTATACATTTTAAAAGGAATGTAATGATATGTTATCCATCCAGAACACTGATAGGTAAAGAAATACTACATATTAATGTTGCAGATGGTCTATAGTGTTGATGTGCAAATGTTAGCTTCCCTTGTTTCAAAATATACTAGCATAGAAGAAAAGGGCCAACTCAACATAAGACTTCAGGTGTCTAAAATTAGAGGTTGATAGGAGGTTGCCAGCAAAGGTGACGGTTTTTGGCCTGTAGCATATGTTCCCCCAAACCACCTGTCTCCACACTGCTGAGAAGCAGAGCATCGATGTCACTCCTAACCCTGACCAGAATCTAGACATCTCTCTGTCCATCTTGAGGAACTCAGCCACATGTGTGCTGCAAGAAGATTTTAATTCATGCACACAAGATGGTTCTTGTAAAACTGTAGTATTGGTTACTTTTTCACAGAACAGAGTTCTCTTATGCAGTTGGAGAAGTTGACAGCATTCATGGAGGCTCAGTTCCTTGTTTGTTTGGGTTTTTTTTCCTGAGCTGATTCAAGTCTCTGTCATGGTTTGGACCAGGTTGGCCAATGACAAGACAACAGATGCTCTCCCCCACCTCTCACTCCAAGGAGAAAAAGAGAGAAAGAGATTTGTGAGTTCAGAAAAAACTAAACTACTTTAATGAAATAATAATAATAAAGTTAAAAAAGGAAATAATGAAATAGATACAATATATACAAATATACACAAAATGAGATCAAGCTCCCAGGGAGATGTCGCTGGCAAAGTTCCAGGCTGGACTCAGTGACAAATGGGAACTGGAACACACTGACTAGGATCAAAAGGCAGATGAGCTGATGGGGTCCTCCTCAGACATCAGTCACTGAAGAAAGACAGCCACTGAAGAAAGACAGCCACTGAAGAAAGACAGCCACTGAAGAAAGACAGCCACTGAAGAAAGACAGCCACTGAAGAAGCAGTCCATTGAAGAAGAGCCCACTGCAGAAGATCCAAAGAAGAAAAGCCCTTGGGAAAGAGTCCTCAGAGAGGAACCAACCTGATCCCTCAGCTTTTATCCTGAGCATGGCAGATGGGAGGGAATGGAATACCCGATTGGTCAGCTTGGGTCAGCTGACCTGTCCACTCCTCCCCACAGGTGCGACCCCTCCATGGGGTAAACAACCAGGTCAGCTGACCCTGGTTGCCACAGCAACAAGTGTGAGCAAGAGCCTCTCTCCCTGAACAGAAAGTGGGCTCTGCTCCACCCCGAACCAGGACAGTCTTGTATCTTCTGATGGAGTAGCCTAAGTACCTCACTCTTCTGAATGGGGATACCCTTCACTCTTCCCAGTATAATGCCAAGTTGAGTCAATAGCTTGGACAGAGTAAGCAAGGGGAAGCCTTATGACAGTCAGAACAGGGACTGACACCCACAAGAAATGCTGTTTATGCTTTTTAATCCAGTGAATGCTTTCATGTAATCATGAATAATTATGTTAATACAGCTGATAACTTAGTAGGGCTAAATAATCTCATCTGTATTGCTAAAGTATTTTTCTGATCAAAAAGATGCTGGGCAGAGCAAACTGTTGTGAAAGGCAAGATGCTAACTGCAATACGACTTGCTTAGAAGAGCAAATGCTATCTGAGACTATGAGCTATTACCTCAGGGTCAATGTGACCTGAAGACCTGACCTAAACCAGCTGCCACTGGCTGAGAACACCCTATACTGATGATACAACAATAGAAGATTTGCCTTTCAGGAAAAAAAAAGGCATACAACCATGGCCAGAACAGCAATCAACCAGAATCCAGTATAAAAACACTCCACCTGCATGAGACATTGATTTAGAACAATTAAGATTAACACACCACTGACCATACATCTACACCACCTGCACGAGACAAGCATATACTGATTCCATGAGCAATAGTAACTGAGTAGCCCACCCCTTAACATGAATAATTTGATTGGTCTATGCAACTGCATTGTAACATATATAAATCTTGGCTTTTTTCTTATATATCGGGGTCCTCCATGAATTAGGCTGGGGCATTGATATGCACAGACTTTGAAATGCATTGTATAGGATAGAATTTGAAGCAAGAAGTATGTGTTCAATAAGCCCATGAGACAGTGTTTTAGAAATAACAGGACATCAGCTAATCTTTCAAATTTAAATTGACACTTCTGTATGTATTTGGAGAGAGTAAGTAAACTGTTCCAAACTAGAATATTGCAACATAATATTTTTGTCAGTTGCACAAAAATTCCTAGAAACAGACAGCTACTTTCAGCAGCAAGGTAGGAAAGGATTACTTATACATTCTCTGTGTATCCTCCCTCTTTCAATTAAAGCTTCTTTTAAAAGCTTGAGACCTTTAGGTCTACTACCATAAAAAAAAAATTGATGTGGTGGTCTGAACACGTACAATATAAAGATGAATGTTTTCAAGCCCATTTCTAAACCACTTGCTAATTAGAGGGTCTAGCTTTTCTTTCTCTTTGAGAACCAGAGACTCATGTCCCAACTGTGGTATACTTATACCTCTATGCCATTGTATTTTTTCTGGCCGGTTAATTATAAAATAAGGGGGGGGGGGAGTTCAGAAATAAAATTTTCTTTTATTTTTGAGCTCTCCATAAAGAAATCTTAAGGTAGTCAATAAAGGTTGTTTGAGATAAATCTGTATGGAGCAGGGTGAAGAAAATCTCTTTTATAGAAAAACACTTTTGTGTCAAGTTAGTGCATCCTAAAGTACTCTTTTTATGCTATCTTCACAGCTTTCTACTTAGTGGACAAACCAAAACAAGAAGTGGGGAATCTGAGAATCTGAGATACTTCCTAGTGGTGGTTCTAATACATTTAAAAGCAACACCTTGATCAAGTTTTCAATATCTGCTTCAGTTTTTACTCTTTCATAGGCTGTCATTTAATGTATTCTGTTCTTGTTTAATGCTTTTACTTTCTGTCCTTCTGAGCACTGACTTATTACGCTTTCCAAATCCCAGAAGATTCTCTGTTGTCCAGCTCTTTATACAAGATTTACAGCAAAAACTGTTCTGAAATTCAAAAGGAAAAATAATACAAAAGTCCAGCCTTTAAACAGCAGTTTATTCAACCGCAAAATAAATTCTGTGGTAGATTGTTACAGGAACTGTTTCTTGTGCAGATGGTGTTATAGTGTAGCATAAAATTAATCTAATGTTTTTCCAGACAAATGCAGACATGAAGCACTGAACCAGGACAAAGATGTTGACAACAATTTAGATGAGAATGAACTAAATTCCGAACCAGACAAGCAAGCAGCACTTGCAGGCATTGAAAATAACTTGCAAAGTAAAAAAAAAAAAAAAAGATATTTTAAATGGCATCCTGTAGCAGATGCAGCTAGCTATTTTATTTGCTTTGAGCTTTCCCCAATTTTGACAGTGTGACTTATTTTCTGCATAGCATTACTGAAGCTAGTTTTTAACATGTGTTAGGGAAAGGTAATATCTGCAGTTTCACTGTACAGCCCTTTCAACATTTCTCCTGCTGTGCTCTAGCTTGTTTTCTAGATGAACTCTCATTTGTAGCTCTTAAAGAGATTTGTGTATTTTTTTTTATTTTTTCCCTAAATAGTTCAAACCCCTGAAGATAATATGAAGAGCCACTTATTTGAACAAGTTGAAGACAAAGGTTGTGAACAAAGGAGGTTCACATGCGACTTGGTCTGGTTACCTTTTCATATAAATGCAACAATGATGAAGAGCTAAGTGATTTAAGAATGTTTTGTTATTTTCTCAAGGTTTTAACGAGGGACAAATGAAGTAGCATTTTGTTGTAAAGTTTTAGTACTGTTTCAGTAGTGAAAACATTATCTTAAATTGATGGAGAGTTGTTTTAAAGCACTCTGATCTCTGTAATGACTTTTCTCCCTCACGATTATAAAATTGAAATGAGTTAGCAATAAATGTAGTAACTCTGAAGTCAGCTAACTTGTACAGTCATACTATAATGACGATGTGTGTGAATGGGTAGTAGGTGGGAAAGAGTCCTCTGCTAAGGATCTCCCTCCTGAGCAATGCAGGACAGAGATCCCCAACCTAACTTTAAGAGCTTAGACTGACTTACCCTGACAAAACATGCAAAGGAGGAAATAAATTAAACTGGCCCATGCTGCAGTCTACTCTCATGCCAATTCCAGCACCTTTATACTGTAAGGTAGATAGATAGACTCAGAAAGCATGATCATAGCTTCATAGCTCTCAGATATTACGCAGTATGATATATTTTCTTCAGCCTCATAGACTAAACCTATTAACTTACATTATCTGTAGCAGGACTAAATCAGTGTCCTGGTTGTGTTCTTAGCTTTTAGGTAAACAAAGATCATGATAAAAGTATCTTCTCAGTAAGAGATTAACGTAATTGTACAGGAAAGTTTTCATGAAAAGTATGGTGTGGCTCGGTTATCACTAACTTGCACAACTTCACAGCATAAAAATTTTGTCAGACTGACTCCTGAACTTCTGATGAGACATGCCTTCCAAAATGGTGTGTTACATCTACCCTTTATTCCATTGAGCTGTTATCTTCTGCTAAAACGTAGAAAGCCAAATGCTTAGGAAACATAATTGTTTGAAGCAAGTAATCTCTACTGGACTTCTGAAGAAAGTAAACTAGACTATGCATTTACCAGACATTTTTGTCTCCTACAGGTGAAGCTGTAGCTGTTGTAAAATGCTATGTTATGCACAACAGATGTTGCTAATGTTCTGTAGTCTTTGTCTTTTCTGCAACTTGTTGAATATAAACTATCACAAGTAAACTTGTTTCTAAAGTTATCCTCTGCTACCACTAAGCCACTTAGGAATCCCAACTGCTTGCCTTGAGCCAGGCATCTGCTGCAAATAGGAGTTTTCAAATCACTATGGACTGTTCATAAGTTAAATCCTGATGAGAGACAGTTTCTATGGGATCAAGTTTATCCCTACCACTTACTCAGTTACTCTTTAGTATTTGTCAGTGCTCACCTGTAAATGCTCAGCAGAGATAATATGGAGCGTTGGTTCCTACTATTTGGTGCTGCTGACAGCAGTATGCATGCCACAGTGCAAAAACCAAACCAAGTTTTAATTCTATCATGTTACCAACTATTTTAAAGATCATATTTGTGTCCATTCTTAAGACAGACATCCATGTTTAGAACAATCTTTGCAAGTATGAACTACCTTCCATCAAGACAAGGTGGAAAAAGACTGTCACAGGAGGCATGATGCACTTTGCTCATAAGAGAGAAGCAGCAATATATTTATTGATATACTGTTGGTGTACCCTCAGTGAGGGGCGGTGCATCCAGAATGGGTGAAGGTTTTAAAAGGCTGTTGTAATGCTAAGGGGTCTGTGTTTATGGGCATCTGCAATTTGGAAACCTTAGCGTGTCCCTCAGTTAATTGCATATTTTCTGCTACTCCTGTTAGGTAGGCATACCATTTTCTGACAGAGGGTTTTTGTGCAACTCCTTCTGGGGATCAATCCCCTTTAGGATTGCTTCTAGTAAATTAAATGATCCTCTAGTTTGCACAGGTTGTCCCTGATGTATTTTCTCAACTTTTTTAACTGCTTGGACTAAAGATAAATGTCCCTTTTCCCATTCAGAGTATCATTGTTCTGTTTCTTTAGACTCATAGAATCACCTCTTCTAACTAACCAACTCTCTGAAATTAACAGCATATTTTTCTAGACAGTGTCGGCTTCTAGCAGATAAGGTCTGATGTTTATAGTTAATACCAAGGAATGGTACACAGAGAGGCTCCTGCTTATACATATTGCTATAACAACCAAGGTCAGCTCACTTCATTATGTACCAAGTTAGAGGGTTGGAAGCGGAAGAGCATAGAGGGGTCCCACCTGTGGGGAGGAGCAGACAGGACAG
This sequence comes from Larus michahellis, assembly GCF_964199755.1. Taxonomy (NCBI): domain Eukaryota; kingdom Metazoa; phylum Chordata; class Aves; order Charadriiformes; family Laridae; genus Larus; species Larus michahellis. The sequence continues at coordinate 3,626,123 of NC_133929.1, read as the reverse complement.
GTGACCCAAACCTGACCAACAGGGTATTCCATCCCATCTGCATCATGCTCAGAATAAAGCTGAGGGATCATGGTCATGGGGAACAGGAGAGGTGTCTGAGGACTGGAGGAAGGCTGACATCACTCCAATCTTCAAAAAAGGCAAGAAGGAGGACCCAGGGAACTACAGGCCGGTTAGTCTCACCTCTGTCCCTGGGAAGGTAATGGAGCGACTCATTCTGGATGTCGTCTCCAAACACGTTGAGGAACAGGAAGTCATTGGAAGTGGTCAACATGGATTTACCAAGGGTAAATCATGCTTGACCAATCTGAGAGCTTTCTATGATGTTATAACGGGTTGGCTGGATGAGGGGAGAGCCATAGATGTCATCTACCTTGACTTTAGCAAGGCTTTTGACACTGTCCCCCATAACATCCTCTTTAGGAAGCTGAGGAAGTATGGGCTAGATGAGGTGACGGTGAGGTGGATTGAGAGCTGGCTGTGTGACAGAACTCAGAGGGTTGTGATCAGCGGCATAGAGTCTAGTTGGAAGCCTGTAACCAGTGGTGTCCCCCAGGGGTCAATACTCGGTCCAATTTTGTTCAGTATATTCATTAATGACTTGGATGAGGGGACAGAGTGTATCCTCAGCAAGTTCGCTGATGATACCAAGCTGGGAGGGGTGGCCGACACTCCAGAGGGCCGTGCTGCCATCCAGCGTGACCTGGACAGGCTGGAGAGCTGGGCAGAGAAGAACCTACTGAGGTTCAACAAAAGCAAGTGCAAGGTCCTCCACCTGGGGAGGAAGAATGCCAAGCACCAGTATAGGTTAGGGGTGGACCTGCTGGGAAGTAGTTCTGAGGAGAAGGACCTGGGGGTCCTGGTAGACAGTAAATTATCCATGAGCCAGCAATGTGCCCTTGTCGCCAAGAAGGCCAATGGCATCCTGGGCTGCATAGGGAAGAGTGTGGCCAGTAGGTCGAGGGAGGTCATTCTCCCCCTCTACTCTGCACTGGTGAGGCCACAACTGGAGTACTGTGTCCAGTTTTGGGCTCCCCAGTTCAAGAGGGACAGGGAACTACTGGAGCAAGTCCAGCGGAGGGCAACAAAGATGATTATGGGACTGGAGCACCTCCCTTATGAGGAAAGGCTGAAAGAGCTGGGACTCTTTAGCCTGGAGAAGAGAAGGCTGAGGGGAGACCTGATTAACGTTTACAAGTACCTAAAGGGTGGGTTGAAGGAGGATGGTGCCAGACTCTTTTCATTGGTTCCCAGCGACAGGACAAGGGGCAATGGGCACAAGTTGGAACATAGGAAGTTCCGTTCAAATACACGGAAAAACTTCTTTACGGTGAGGGTGACAGAGCACTGGAACAGGCTGCCCAGGGAGGTTGTGGAGTCCCCTTCTCTGGAGATTTTCAAGACTCGCCTGGATGCAGCCCTGAGGGATGTGCTTTAGGCAGTCCTGCTCTAGCAGGGGAGTTGGACTAGATGATCTCTAGAGGTCCCTTCCAACTCTGAAGTTTCTGTGATTCTGTGATCTAAGGGATCTTTCTTCAATGGCTGGTGTCTGAGGAGGACTCCGTCTGTTCAACTGCCTTTGATCCCGATCCGTGTGTTCCTGGCTCCAGATCCAGAACCCAGTTCCCTGAGTCCAGTCTGGGACTTTTCCCAGTGCCTGCTGGTGATGTGATCATCATCCTAGGAGCTCGATATGGGTTGTATACATTGTATATATTTAATTATTTTCTTATTAATATTATTATCTTTTGTTTGTATTTTTTATTATTAATATTTCATTGAAGTAGTTTAGTTTCTTTTTCAACCCATAAGTTCTCTCTTCCTCTCATTCTCTCTGCCTTATCTAAGGGGAGAGAGGTCAAAGAGAGCATCTGTTGTTCATTCAGTGGCCAGTCCAGCCCAAACCATGACAGTAGCCCAGGATACAGTTGGCTTTTTGGGCTGGAAGTGCACATTACCAGCTCATGTCCAATTTTTCATTCACCACTACCCCCAAGTCCTTCTCAGCAGGGCTGTTCCCAATCCATTCATCCCCCAGTCTGTATTGATATTGGGGATTGCCCTGACCCAGGGACCTTTGCAGGACCTTGCACTTGGCCTTGTTGAACTTCATGAGGTTCACATGAGCCCATTCCTCAAGCCTGTCAAGGTCCCTCTGGATGGCATCCCCTCCCTCCAAAGAATCAACTGCACCACTCAGCTTGGTGCCATCCACAAACTTGCTGAGGGTGCACTCAATCCTACTGTCTATGTTGTTGATGAAGATATTAAATAGTATTGGTCCCAGTACTGACCCTTGAGGGACACCGCTTGTTACTGGTTTCCACTTGGAAATTGAGCCATTGTAACTCTTTGGACGCAGCCATCCAGCCAATTCCTTACCCATCTAACAGTCTATCCGTCAAACCCATATCTCTCCAATTATAGAGGTCAGAATGTTGTGGGGGACCGTATCAAAGGCCTTGCAGAAGTCCAGGTAGATGATAGCTGTAGCTCTTCCCTTGTCCATTGATGCAGTCCCTCCATCATAGAAGGCCACCAGATTAGTCAGGCACAATTTGCCCTTAGCAAAGCCATGTTGGCTGTCTCTAATCACCTCTCTGTCTCCCATGTTTCAACATGTCTCCCAGGAGCATCCATGATCTTACCGTGCACAGAGGTGAGGCTGACTGGTTGGTAGTTCCCAGAGTCCTCCTTTCTACCCTTTTTAAAAATGGGTGTGATGTTTCCCTGTTTCCATTCACTGAGAGCTTCACCTGACTGCCATGACTTTTCAAATATCATGGAGAGTGGCTTGGCAACTACATCAGCCAATGCCCTCAGGACTCTGGGGTGCATCTTGTCAGGTTCCATGGACTTGTGTATATTCTGGTTCCTCAGGTGGCCTTGAACCTGATCTTCTCCTATGATGGGAAAGATTTCATTCCCCCAGTTCCTGCCTTGAGGTTAAAGGGCTTGAGGGATGTGGGAAGAGAGATTACCATTGAAAACTGAGGAGAAAAAACAAAAACAAAAAAAACCCCTGTTGATTCTCCCACTCAAATTGCCTATCTGATTAAAAACCCCCACACCTTTTATGCAATTACTTCAACAGAAATCATTTTCAGCATCAAAATGGACCAAAATGACTTTTTGGCATACAGAAGTTTTGAAAATAAACATTGTCCTGGTTCCGGCGGGGATAGGGTTAATTTTTCCTGGTATTCCATGCCATGTGAGCCATGCCCACCCTGAGCTGCCGGGGGAGGGGGCAGGAAGTCCCCGATTGGAGCAGGCTGGGGCGTCCCGGGTCCGGTCGGGGAGCGGCGGGGGAGCGGTGGTTCCGTAATCGTGTTTGTATATTCCTCTGTCCGTGTTATTGTTGTTGTTTGCCTGTTCCCTCTGCTGTTCTGTTAAACTGCCTTTGTCTCAACCCACGAGTCTTGCCTTTTTCTTCTGATTCTTCCTGTATCGGGAAGGCCCGAGCGAGCGGCACGTGGCTCTTTGTTGCCGTCTGAGGCCAAACCACGACAGTCCTTTTTGGCGCCCAACGTGGGGCTCGAAGGGTTGAGATAACGACAGAATCCAACTAGAGCTTGGAAAAACGAATGTGTTGTATGCGTTTATTTTATTAGGTAAATAGTCGCTGGTCACCATGTTGCTTGGTTTGTTCTCATGGCTGGGTTATGTGAATTCCTATATGGCTTATGTACTCCTTCTGATGATTTTTGTTACTTCTGGGAGAGGGATGAGGATTATCATTTTGTTCTCTTGTGCAATATCGGCTTATGAGATGATAACATCACTTGTTAGACAGTTACTTTGGGGCTTTTATGTGGTGTTGCTGTCCTGTCCGTACCTTGGGCATCGTCTCTCAGAATTTATTAATAATTACACCCAGTCTATGGGGGAAACAGGGGGGGACACTTTCCCTAGCTCTTTTGCCTCCCTTTTCTCCTTCGGGTCAGGTATGGCAGCTTTTGAGAATTTTGAATATCCTTGGGATACTCAAACCAGCCTGGTCCTATTGTTATGTCTCCTGAATGTGTTCCAGGTCCTGTTTAAGGTTAAACAGCTATTTAAAACTACTACCCGGAGATCTGCTCCGAGGCTGGATAGTCAGGGGTGGCACGGCATGTGGGAGAACATGGGCAGGTACCTAGAGAACTTCTCACCTCCACTGGTCTGGGACTTCACCCCTGAACAATTACAGGACCCTGATAAAGCGGTAGAATATCTGAAGGGGAAATGCTGTGGCTATTCTAGAGAGGCACAACTCACCACACTGTGCTGGGCCCTGGCCAGTATCTACCAGGCGCTGCTCAGTGTTACGCAGCACCCTCAGGGGGAAGAGATGGAAACCAGACCAGCAGCCACTGTGGCTGCTGCAACCCCTGCGGCGGACACTGCGGCTACTGCAACCCCTGTGGCGGACACTGCGGCTACTGCAACCCCTGCGGCAGCCACTGCGGCTACTGCAACCCCTGTGGCAGCCACTGCCACTGAACCAGGGAACCAACCCGTGCCAGTATCAGTTGTCCCCATACAGAAGGAGAAGTACACGAAGAAATCAGTTCGCTTAGTAAGAGATGATGATGAACCAGGGCCATCACGAGAACAGGAGGAAGAGGCAGAACCAGAGATAATTACTCGATCCCTATCCCTGAGTGAGCTGCGGGATATGCGAAAAGATTTTAGCCGACTTTCAGGCGAGCACATTGTCACCTGGCTGCTCCGGTGCTGGGATAACGGGGCCAGTAGCCTGGAATTAGAGGGCAGGGAGGCCAGGCAGCTGGGATCCCTGTCTAGGGAAGGCGGCATTGACAAGGCAATTGGGAAGAAGACTCAAGCCCTCAGCCTCTGGGGGAGACTCCTGTCAGGCGTGAGGGAGAGGTACCCCTTCAGTGAGGATGTTGTATGTCAACCAAGCAGGTGGACCACCATGGAAAGAGGTATCCAGTACCTGAGAGAATTAGCTGTGCGGGAGATGATTTACTATGACTTTGACAATGCACAGTTACCCACAGACCCTGATGAGGTGCAGTGCACAAGGCCCATGTGGCAGAAGTTTGTACGGAGCACACCATCATCATATGCCAACTCACTGGCAGTAATGGAATGGAAAGGTGAAGAGGGACCAACGGTGGATGAGGTGGCTGGCCGGCTCCGGAGATATGAAGAAAGTCTCTCTTCCCCCCTTGTCTCAGCTGTGGAGAAACTGTCGCGGAAGGTCCAGCAACTTGAAGAGAATATGTCCTACTCCCCACCTGCACGGGCCAGCGTCTCAGCTATTAGAAGCAGGCATTTCCCCACTCGAGAGAGAGAGTACAGAGGGTACACACCACGAGGCACCCTGTGGTTCTACCTGCGTGACCACGGGGAGGACATGAGGAAGTGGGATGGACAACCTACTTCGACCCTGCGGACACGGGTACAGGAGTTGCAAGGAAGGACAACCACAAAAGGGGATCCCTCCAGGAAAAGTGCCGCCCTGGTTTCCAGCGGGCAGTTCCCCAGACAGAGCAGAAGGCCTGATCTCGCTTCTGATCCTCTTGAAGGGACTTCCAAGTCATTTCTGCAAGAAGTGAATAATGGATACTCTGACCAGGATTAGAGGGGCCCTGCCTCCGGCCAGGTGGAGGAAAGGGACAACCGAGTTTATTGGACGGTGTGGATTCGATGGCCTGGCACATCAGACCCACAGGAGTATGAGGCTCTAGTGGACACGGGTGCACAGTGCACCCTAATACCATCAAGCTATAGAGGGGCAGAACCCATCTGTATTGCTGGGGTGACAGGGGGATCCCAAGAGTTGACTGTACTGGAGGCGGAAGTGAGCCTAACTGGGAATGAGTGGCAAAAGCATCCCATTGTGACTGGCCCAGAGGCTCCATGCATCCTTGGCATAGATTACCTCAGGAGAGGGCATTTTAAGGACCCAAAAGGGTACCGGTGGGCCTTTGGCATAGCTGCCTTGGAGACGGAGGAAGTTAAACAGTTGTCTACCTTGCCTGGTCTCTCGGAGGACCCTTCTGTTGTGGGGTTGTTGAGGGTCGAAGAACAACAGGTGCCGATCGCTACCACAACGGTGCATCATCAGCAATATCGCACTAACCGAGACTCTCTGATTCCCATCCATGAGCTGATTCGTCAACTAGAGGTTCGAGGAGTGATCAGCAAGACTCGCTCACCCTTTAACAGTCCCATATGGCCGGTGCAAAAATCTAATGGAGAGTGGAGGCTAACTGTAGACTATCATGGCCTGAATGAAGTCACGCCACCACTGAGCGCTGCCGTGCCGGACATGCTAGAACTGCAGTACGAACTGGAGTCCAAGGCAGCCCAGTGGTATGCCACAGCTGATATAGCCAATGCATTCTTCTCAGTCCCTTTGGCAGCAGAGTGCAGGCCACAGTTTGCTTTCACTTGGAGGGGCGTCCATTACACCTGGCATCGACTGCCCCAGGGGTGGAAACACAGCCCCACCATTTGCCATGGACTGGTCCAGACTGCACTGGAACAGGGGGAAGCTCCAGAACATCTGCAATACATTGATGACATCATTGTATGGGGCAACACAGCAGAAGAAGTTTTTGAGAAAGGGAGTAAAATAGTCCGAATCCTTCTGAGAGCCAGTGTTGCCATAAAACGAAGTAAGGTCAAGGGACCTGCACAGGAGATGCAGTTTTTAGGAATAAAATGGCAAGATGGACGCCGTCAGATCCCAATGGATGTGATCAACAAAACAGCAGCTATGTCTCCACCAACTAGTAAAAAGGAAACACAAGCCTTCTTAGGTATTGTGGGTTTTTGGAGAATGCATATCCCAGATTACACTCTGATTGTGAGCCCTCTGTATCAAGTGACCCAGAAGAAGAACGACTTTAAATGGGGTCCTGAGCAATGACAAGCTTTTGAACAAATCAAACAGGAAACAGTCCATGCAGTGGCCCTGGGGCCAGTCCGGGCAGGACAAGATGTTAAAAATGTGCTCTACACCCCAGCCGGGGAGAACGGCCCTACCTGGAGCCTCTGGCAGAAAGCACCAGGGGAGACTCGAGGTCGACCCCTAGGGTTTGGGAGTCGGGGATACAGGGGATCCGAAGCCCGCTACACTCCAACAGAAAAAGAGATGTTGGCAGCATATGAAGGGGTTCGAGCTGCTTCGGAAGTGGTTGGCACAGAAGCACAGCTCCTCTTAGCACCTCGACTGCTGGTGCTGGGCTGGATGGTCAAAGAAAGGGTCCCCACCACACATCATGCAACTGATGCTACATGGAGTAAGTGGATTGCACTGATCACGCAGCGAACTCGAATGGGAAACCCCAGTCGCCCAGGAATTCTGGAAGTGATCATGGACTGGCCAGAAGGCAAGGATTTCGGAATGTCACCAGAGGAGGAGGTGACGCGTGCAGAAGAGGCCCCACCATATAATAAACTGCCAGAAAATGAGAAGAAATATGCCCTGTTCACTGATGGGTCCTGCCGGATTGTGGGAAAGCATCGAAAGTGGAAGGCTGCTGTGTGGAGTCCTACACGCCAAGTTGCAGAAGCCAGTGAAGGACAAGGTGAATCGAGCCAGTTTGCAGAGGTGACAGCCATCCAGCTGGCCTTGGACATTGCTGAGCGAGAAAAAGGGCCAGTACTTGATCTCTACACTCACTCATGGAGGGTGGCAAATGCTCTCTGGGGGTGGCTACAGCAGTGGAAGCAGGGCAACTGGCAGCGCAGAGGCAAACCCATCTGGGCTGCTGAACTATGGAAAGATATTGCTGCCCGGATAGAGAATCTGGTTGTGAAAGTACATCACGTAGATGCCCGTGTACCCAAGAATCGGGCCACGGAGGAACATCAGAACAACCAGCAGGTGGATCGGGCTGCTAGGATTGGAGTGGCTCAGGTGGATCTGGACTGGCAACATAAGGGTGAACTATTCATAGCTCGGTGGGCCCATGACTCCTCAGGCCATCAAGGGAGAGATGCGACATATAGATGGGCTCGTGACCGAGGGGTGGACTTGACCATGGACACTATTGCACAGGTCATCCATGAATGTGAGACATGCGCTGCAATCAAGCAAGCCAAGCGGTTGAAGCCTCTTTGGTATGGAGGGCGATGGCTGAAATATAAATGTGGGGAGGCCTGGCAGATTGATTATGTCACACGGCCACAGACCCGTCAAGGCAAGCGCTATGTGCTCACAATGGTGGAAGCAACCACTGGATGGCTGGAAACATACCCTGTGCCCCATGCCACTGCCCGGAACACTATCCTGGGCCTTGAAAAGCAAGTCCTGTGGCGACATGGTACCCCAGAGAGAATTGAGTCAGACAACGGGAGTCATTTCCGAAACAGCCTCATAGACACCTGGGCCAAAGAGCATGGTATCGAGTGGGTGTATCACATCCCCTGTCACGCACCAGCCTCTGGGAAGACGGAACGATACAATGGACTGTTAAAAACTACACTGAGAGCAATGGGTGGTGGGACTTTAAACACTGGGATGCACATTTAGCAAAGGCTGCCTGGCTAGTTAACACCAGGGGATCTACCAATCGGGCTGGCCCTGCCCAATCAAAACTTCCACGTACCGTAGAAGGGGATAAAGTCCCCGTAGTGCACATGAAGAATATGTCAGGGAAGACAGTCTGGATTAGTCCTGCCTCAGGCAAAGGCAAACCCATCCGTGGGATTGCTTTTGCCCAAGGACCTGGGTGCACTTGGTGGGTGATGCGGAAGGATGGGGAGGTCCAATGTGTACCTCATGGGGATCTGATTTTGGGTGAGAATAGCCAATGAATCAAATTGTGTGTTGTTAATTACTGAGTAACACTGTCACTGTATGTCCTCATTACTATAATTGCTATCAGTTGTACTACGAGTAAGGCACAGGGATGATGGGATAAGAACTGACCTCAGCAGCTGGCGCCCAGCAACTTCCTCAAGATCTACATCTTCAGCCCATGGACTGTGGGCATGAGCCACACCGGGTGCACCAGTCACAAGCTCCGAAAAATACAGCATGCAACAGACCAGCACCACCCAGCATCTCACCTGCCCTGAGAGACTGTTCTAACAGATGGAGCCCAAAGCCATGGATTAAATGAACTCACCGGACACTTTGGAGGGATGGCCCATAAACTAAGGGCATTATATCTGCATGAATATATATGTATATATATATATGACAGGGGAGAGTGGTGGCAATTCATTGGAACCTGTAAGATCTGGGCATGGCATAGATGGTATGGAATAAGGGGTGGATAATGTCCTGGTTCCGGCGGGGATAGGGTTAATTTTTCCTGGTATTCCATGCCATGTGAGCCATGCCCACCCTGAGCTGCCGGGGGGGGGGGGGGGGGGGGGGGGGGGAGGAGGGAGAGGGGGCAGGAAGTCGCCGCTTGGAGCGGGCGGGGGCATCCCGGGTCCGGTCGGTGAGCGGCGGGGAGCGGCGGTTCCGTAATCGTGTTTGTATATGCCTCTATCCGTGTTATTGTTGTTGTTTGCCTGTTCCCTTTGCTGTTCTGTTAAACTGCCTTTGTCTCAACCCACGAGTCTTGCCTTTTTTTCTTCTGATTCTTCCCGTATTGGGAAGGCCCGAGCGAGCGGCACGTGGTTCTTTGTTGCTGTCTGAGGCCAAACCACGACAACATCTGCCTATTTGAATTTTTACCCTGAGAAGAGCGTGTGGAAAAGGATAACAGAAGTCTATGTATTAACAGCCCACCATTCCACTATGTGTAAATGCCTTCCTATACTTGGTAGTTAATACTTTTTTTTTTTTTAAAAATATATTCTTATACTATTCCAATAGTGTTAATATTTGGAAGTATTAAATATTTCTCAGAAATATTAAAGTCGGTAACAGTAATGTATCTACTGGCCTAACGCTATGCCACAGTCCTTGGTTTTTTTTCTTGTAAACAATCATTTCAATAGAGGAATATTTCACATTTACCAACAGGAAACATTTATTATTAAAACTGAGAACTCTATGTCCAGTATTACACAAAGTTATAATGGACCAATCAACAAAACCATGTTCCTATATAACTGTTATTAACACTTTTACAAAAGTTTAATATATTGTGCATTAGGTGTTTCAGTAAATTGACAAATGAGGGCATTATTTCAAGGAGTGCAAGCTTGTATTGAAGGCATGAACACAAAACATGTGAAAGTATGCTAAATATGCCAAAAGCCTAAACACACCTCAAAAAGAAAAAATTAATGAAGTAACAGCATTCTTAACCACCAGTGCTACATGCCTAGCCTTATCTTCTAACAAGAAGCAAAGTGCAATCTGAAAGAACATCCTTTATCTTTGAGCTTTAGATGTACAACCTCAACTATATCACATTAACTGGATTTTTTTTTTCAGCAAGATCGAAGGACTTGCAGCATTATAAATTTACCTAGCCAGTATATTACTAGTTCTTCCTGAATTACTATATAAAATAAAGTAACTGTGTATAACAATTGACTATTAAAGGAACAAGTGCTTTTCTATCACAAAGTGATACAAGTATGTAATTAAAATTCAAGTATGCAATATTAAACTATACCTCTGGAAATCTTTACTTTCTACTCCTGCACACTAAATACATCAAGAATGATTTTATTTTCAGAATGATTTTATTTTACTTTCTCTCAAGTGGAAACATGAGAAGCCTGTATATATTCCGCTTTAATATTTCAGTGCCTGAATATATTTCATTCTTGAAAACCACTTAGTAACTACAGCAGAGACTGTGTCTTCAACAAGGCAAGGAACAAGACTGAAGTTGGGTTAGCATATTTTGAACTATTACTACTAGCAGTGTTATGGCAGCCTACTGTTAAATTTGCACATGAACTGCTTTCTGGACTTCCCTAGATTTATGGGAAAATAAATCACCAGACAAGTCCATACATAAAAACATCAGAAATCATAGTGAACTTTGAAGCTGAGGAGTGTGTGTCTGTGTATATAAATATTTAAACACACACAAACATAGAAGTGTTTTGGGTTGTTTTTTTTTTTTAACTCAAAGCAGAATAAATAGGCAATATAATCTTGTAAATGGCTTTTAGATGGGGAAGTGCAAGTGGAGTGGACAAAGAAAATGACAAAGGAACAGAACAGTGAGATTTTATTTCCATGGTACATGAAAAGACAGAAATGCTACAGCACTTGGTGTTCTTACCTTCTGGGTCCCAATTAAACACAGACTGCAGTGTAAAAACATCAGATTTAACACACAATTTAAATTTTCAAAAAGGAATTAACTTTATTTTCCTTAGTGGCATCCACATTTTGCACAGCCTAAGAACCTCAAGAAAATTCATTTGCTTTTGAAAGCCACATATTCAGGAAGTGTTTTGTCAAAGAAACAGTCCTGAAATTTCAAATGTTAAAGCTTTCTCCACAGCCACATGTTCCTTTGATGCTTGGATTATTGAAGACAAATTCACTGGACAGTTTGTCTTCCACATAGTCCATTTCAGTTCCTAGAAGTGTCAGCTGTGCTTTCTTAATAAATATTCTAATCCCTTAAAGACCACAAAGAGAAAAAATATTACACACAGTAAAACCATTCATCATTCACTTTGAAATGTTGTTCCAACCAGTGATAAAAGTGGAAGCTAAATACAAAAATCTGTCAATAAGTAATTTTTCCTAGCCTAAGATAGGGCTGCATTTTTTTTCTCTTCCCCCCCCCCCTTTTTTTTTTTTTTTTTTTTTTTTTATTTCCCCTACTCTCAACTCTAGCTACAAAATTCTTGCAACAGTCTAGTGCTGGTATTTGTGTACATGTGCACATTTATTTTCATTTGGATTTAAAATCATGATACCCAGAGTAATCAGTTGTAGAACTTGGAAGTATCAAAGCTAAGATTCATTGCCTTTCCCATGCATTATAGTCAGTAATCCATTTACTACTATTCTTAAAGCCTGTGCATCCAACAAGACATTAGAAAAAAAACAAAACCAAACCTAAAAAACCAACTGAAGAACCCTTCTGTCATAAGGGGTGTCCTTTGCTGTGCCAAAATTATTAGGTCTACATGAATTATTAGCAATATTGAGTCCTATACCAAGGTAGATGTGTGAACTTTTGAAGATATCATAACCTTTAAGGACTAAGAATTAGTTCATCTGCAGAACTAGAAAGATCTCCTTTTTCTAAAGTATGCAAAGTATCTACCAGCCTGTAAGGTTATTGAACTTTAAAACTGCAGTTACGGTATCAAGTGATTAGTATGAATAGACTGCTTTAGCTGTCCATAGACTAGGAAATAATAAAAATAAAAGTTTAAAAATAGCATCAGTAGCAGCAATAAGAACTCATTAAGTTATAGGAGAGTGCTGGAAAGCTGTTTCATCATAGTAGAAGTTGAGATGAAACAAATTAGTAAAACAACTCGAGTTTGTGGGCAACTAAGTTGAACCTTCACATTTTTCTTGGTCAACCTGGACAGGAATACACAGGGAAGGCTAAATCTAATGAAAGAGGACCTGAACCCTGAAGCAGAATCACAATTCTGTATCAAGCATCAGCACTTGCTAACTAAAAGCCAGGAGAACTGGGTTGGTACCCAAAGCCACCATGGTGCTCACTGAACAGGGTGCTATATAAAAGTCAGAGCCTTCAGTGGAAAGCTGTCTAGAAGCAATCAAAATAAAAATAGAAGGCACACAGCCACAACTGAAACATTGTCTGGCTTTAGAGATGAATGTGTTTTCAGCCCTGTAAAGCCAGAGCTTTATTTTATTATATATAAATATACTATAAGCCAGAGACTTATTTTAGGTATGTTAGTAAAGTATCCTTCTGTCCATGCCTTGTTCTGTATTCTCTCAGATATTTGCTATTGGTTATCTCTAAAGACATTTAGAGAGTTATTAGGTTATTCCCCCCCCAGTTTTGCTTTACTGCATCAGAAACTCACCATCTTGAACTACTTCTTCATCAGAGTCTCCTTTTGACTTTGTATATTCTAGCATGTAAGAAAGTCCATTGCATCCTCTTGTATGAACACCTACTTTCACACCTACCTAAAATAAAACATTTTTTTTAAACCTATTCTTGAATACCAAAATAAAAAGTATGCAGAACAACAAAAAGGTGATATTTATTCTCCCTTGCCTCAAGGCTAGTGCTAAAACAGAAGTGAACTAGTTTAATGGATTAAAAGGTAACATTTTTCTCTTATAAAATTGACTACCAAGGTAAAAGTAGACACGAGATGTTTGCTACTGTGGACCAAGCCCTAAAGCATGTTAAAAATAAATTAAAAAAAAAAAAAATCAAAGTAATGAACTGTTGACATTCCTTGGTACTTGATCTCATAAAAGTCAAACTTCAGACAGATGTTTTTGCAACTTCAAATGAAAGTTTATTCAAATGGTAATTCAAGCACTATTTTAACATTGTTGACAGTAACATAATTATGAAGTTGTGAGGCCAAGCTAAGGGCAGTTGCTAGATTTTTACATAACTCCTATAATGACCATCAAAAATCTACTACTTCGAAGTTCTGAAAACACTACTTTATTATCAGCATTACCATTCTTACTTAAAACTTAATCCTCTCCTTTTTGCAAGTTTATTTACTTATTGTGTTAATCAATGTTAAAGCCCAACCTAGTCAATATGTTTGTGGATAATGGATATGGATAACTTGCAATTATCCAACATGACCATGTAAGTCAAACAGAGCATCTATGCAAGTAAAGAGCTAAGAAAAGGTTTTAGAAGAGGTTGATACAGGTTGTTGAAAATGAACTAGAAAGTTATTTGCACACAAGGACCTTCCAAAAGTATCTGTATCACTTTCCACACACAAATGCCTCAGTACATAATTTGAAAAGTATAATAATCTATGATTAAAAACATATAAAAATGTATTGCTAGATGACAAGTGGAATCTCAGACAAACAGCACTTGTTCTTTTCAGACTAAATACCCTCCTCTACAAGGGCTAGCAATAATGGGTTGGAAAACACGAATGCCATTTATAAAGAGGGGCATGACTGATCAGCTAAGCTGTAGGCTTAGCTGCTTCCTTAGGATGGTTTAAAACATTAGAATGAAGAGACTAGGTAGTTGCAGATGTACAGGAAGCAAGAGAAACAATGTGTTTTATACAGAAGTTGAGGGAAATAATCTTCTTGAACTATTACTTGCTGTAAAAAATAAAACTTAATACTTGCTTTTATAACGGTTAGAAAGCAAGACTGTGTGCTCTTACCAAGAAGAAAGATGACATTCTCAATCAGCTATTTATTGAAATACTGATTATTTACAAAAAGACATTGTCTGGCAAATTTCATAAGAATTATACCTTTTCCAATGGGTATGAATCTAACATTATTATCTATTTTACAACCAGAATGCCTTCAAGAATTTAATAACATCTTAGTATCAACTAGCCTTACCAGAAGTGACCACTATGACATACTAGAATAGCTAATTAAAAATATTAACAGTTGATTAGAAATATTTTTCAAGCTTAAGGTGGCTTCCTCCCCCTTTCAGTTTTATCCATCTCAAAAGCAACCGTACAGTGAAAGGTCATTACAGTCAATTATTTTATGCATTTTACTTTATATGGAAGTGAAGCTTGATAGCTCAACAAACATATACAGTCCCATCTAAAAATGACACCAACATCTCTAAGTTTTTCAGTGTTTATTTCAAGCTGCTAGGTTAGCCAGAAATGCTTCATAATAATCAACAGAGCTAATACCTTAGTATAATCTGGAAGGTAGCCCTGTTTGCACTTACATGCTCAGGTTTATCTTTAAGAAGCTGTTTTATCTTCTGAACAGCTGATGGGGTCTGAAAGACAAATATATGCATATGCTTGTATGTATTTAAAAAAAATAATTCAAGTATGCTGAATGTATTGCAAAGCATGTAGCATACTTGAAGTCACACACTGCAAATAAAAAGTTATTTTTGTGCAATCAAATTTTGTCTTAGTTTACAGTTAAGTTTTGTCTCCTATCTGCAGAGCCCACCTACTGCACCAACCATCTGACACTGTCAACTAGCCTTCTACTTGAAACCAATGCCTCAAGATACATACTGCAAAATTACTACAACTCAATTAAATGGTTCTGTTCTAGTCAAAACATTGTCATATGTGCATTACAGAAAAATCATCCAGGCACAGAAATGTTTATCCCCTTCCCATTAACTTATTAGGGGAACTATGACTTTACAGAAGATAAACTCATATTTCATATATATCTATCTAGTTGTTACAGAAATGCAAGACTACATATGCAAAATATACATGAAAGAGTTCCCCTTACATGCTTACAAGTTTCCGAGATATTGAGTAAGGTGAAGTTTTTATTACTAGCAGATTCAAACACACAAAGCAAACTTCTACTAGATTTACATTAGAATGCCTTTTCTGATTAGCAGTATTAATGTTCAGTTGCTACAAGATCACTACAATACAAGAATTACCTGCCCAGACAAAAGACTGAACTAGACATACTTAGTCTGCCCTCATCAATGCAGAGGGCTGCACCTCCCTCTGGAGTAAGCCTTCCCAACTGTACAGCCTCCACAATATTGCCACAACTAGTAAGTGTGCTTTCTCAATTAACACAGGGATAGATTCTCCTCGGGAACAACCTACTCTTCAGTTTCTGTACTTAATTTCCATTCTTCAGAATAAATATACCTCTTAGAGTGACTGTGTAAAACCACCCCACATGAAAGTGACTACACCAGTCATTCCCCCTTTTCCCACTGCCTGCCAGCAGTTATCAGGCCAGAGATGACTCACCGCTAGCACACCACACCAGAGTTCAAATTTCTCCAAGCTCCAAGACAGTCCCACTTTCTCTAAGCATCGTCTCTACACGGACTCAAATGAGGAAACACCAGACTTCTCACTGGGAGTACAAACGCCCCCGGCAAGCTCACAAGCAGAAATAGGTCCTTTCCACCTCCTTGTGGACCATTCCTAGTGACCAAATCCCAAGGCCAGCGCGCAGCTGTCAGCCTTAGAGGGTTAAAAGCACTCGCCCTCAGGCCTACAGCCATGCGCAGCGGCAGCACTCAGATGCGCCAGGCGCAGGTTTGCCTGCTGCTGGGCTAGGCGTGCAGCACCACCAGCTACCTACGCATGCTCGACAGCACTGCCCACGCTGTCCCACTGTTATAGATTGTGGCCCAATAATTGACAGGAACCAGTCCAATTAATCAAATTAGTTTATTAAGCAAGCGGCAGCAAGCAAAACAGCGCTGGGCGGCCGGGGAGTCTTTGCTCTGCCAACGGCGCACACCCGCTTCCCGAAAGTAGCTGATTATATACTCTTCTGGTTCCCGTATATGTGTCAATCCTGGTATATTCTGTGTCTGAGCGACGTGTTGCTAGGGGGTCGGTCTTGTCCCGCCTCCTGGTGGTCGTGAGGCTGAAGGCTCCTCATCTTTATCAGTGTCCTTGGGGAGACTCTTTTCAGCTTATCGCACAACTTAGCTCTTCCCTTTGAAGTGTTAAAGCACACCGGATGCCTGTGATTTAGGCCTTGAGGTGTCAAAGTGCCCCAGACAGCACACTGGATGCCTGCGATTTAAGTATGTGAAGAGTCGAAACATTGTAATTTTTCACCAGCCTTTAAGAAAGCCTGATTTGATTAACAAACATGATTCTATTTATTACACCACTATCACTAGCAGTCTAGAGGCGTCGGCGTAGCATCTGCCTCAGGGCGGACGGGCAGCCAGGATGAGGAAGACCCTTCAACCCAGCCCTACCCGTGGCACAGTTCTAAAGCCCGCTCTCAGAACAAAGGCGCAGGTCAGAGGCCTATGACCGGCATCCTAAGGGGCAGGGTGGGGCTCACCATGCCTCCAGCACTGACCAAGGTGAGGGCAGCGCGGGTAGCCTGGATTTTCCTCTTACTCACGGTCCGCACCGTAGCACTCACGACATACGAAGCCATGACCATCTCAGTCCCTTCCTCTCACATCTGCCATAAGCACAGCCAACATGACGCAACGACGCATAGCACGCTCCCTGCACCCATTCCTATTGGGCAGCAGACCATGATTGGCAACTAGCAACGGTCCTGCCTCTTTCCTCGACACGCCTCTGGCCATTACCAAGGGGGGGAGGGGGCTGTGCTGTCAACTGTTATAACCCAGCTGCTAAGAGGCGTGTACGTGCCTTTTTATTTTAAACTTTTAGATGTTGTGCACCCAGGAAAGGAAGGGCTTTACACGCAGAAGGGCTGTTTGCAGAGATAAGCAGGCGGGTGGTGCTGAGACTTCGCGAGGGGAGCAGGAGTAGGAAGCCCTTTCCTTCAAGCCTCCACTGGCAGTCCTGAGGGGAAGGTGGGGAGAAGGGAAAAAATGAAATCTCCCCTTTGATTTTTTCAGGAACAGCAACAGATACTAGTTTCTAACCCTATTCCACCCCCCAGGCTCCCACTAAAATCGAATTAGTATATAGTCCACCTCTCCATGTCTACAAAAAACATAGTAAAAAACCATAAAGATTTATTGATGATAACATAGAGATACACAGCTTTGTACTCCTCTGCCTCGCTCGTCGACTCGGTTGCTTCGAGCCACGAGGGGTATCATCTTCTCGGCAGCAGGGGTAGTCTTCAGGAGAATAAATGCAATTTTTAGTCGCTTGCTTCTGTGCATTTCAGGTGAATCGCACTGAACCCCTTTAAGTGTCTTGCGACAACACACTTTAATAATGTCAATTACAAATGGAGCAGGCTCGCTAGGGTGATAGCAATCGTACTCGGGTTTAATACCCCGTGCAAATATCTCCCGCCATTCACTAGATTGCTCCTGGATTTCACCATTAAATATTTTTATGTCTAGAGCCAATTTGGTGAGCTCACGCTCTTTGTCCCCACAAGGTTGGCAAACCCCTCGAGGGGGTATCCCGTAACGGCAATGGGTCCCCCTCCGTTCTCGACACCCTTTACAAATAAAACAAATAAAAAGGATAACAATTACAGCTCAGAATGTCACACTTGATTCTTATGTCCCCTGTATCACCGTAACCGTACCCCACCGATATGCTGTAGTCGCTCACTTGTACCACAGTTATATGTGTGTCCATTTACAACCTCCTGAAGGCAATCTTCAGATCTCCAGGCGGGCTTGTCACTTCCCAAGAATAGTCTTTTAATGGTCCTTTTACGCGGCTCGCATGAGTCCAGCCTCTCTCTGCTGTCCGGATGGCTGTTTCTGTGGTGAGTAAAACGAGATAGGGCCCTTCCCAACGGGGGGTTAATGGGGACTCTTTCCATGATTTGATTAGCACTTTGTCTCCTGGCTTTATGTTATGCATGGCTACATCCAAGGGGGGTCTCTGTACTACTAAGCCCTTATTCCGCAGCTTTACTCTCCTGGCCATGAGTTGAATTATATAAGGTCTAATTTGTGAATTTTCAAGTTGGGGGTGGTCCTGCGGAATTTCTAAATCCTATGGCATCCCATATAACATTTCAAAGGGGGAAATTCCTACATCAGTTCGGGGCTGTGTTCTTATATTCAATAGTGCTAAGGGGAGGCACTTTACCCATGACATCTTAGTTTCTAACATCAATTTTGTGAGCTGTTTCTTTATTTCCCCATTTACTCTTTCTACCTTTCCCGAGCTTTGTGGATGCCAGGGAGTATGATATTCCCATTTTGTCCCCAAAGAGGAGAGAGCTTCCCTTGCTATTTTTGAAACAAAATGGGAGCCCCTATCAGAGTCTATTACCTCAATGGATCCATACCTAGGGATTATATTTTCCAGCAAAGTCTTCACTACGGTTTGAGCGGTGGCTCTAGCTGTCGGGAATGCTTCCACAAAATGGGTTAGGTGGTCTATGATTATTTATATTGTCCCACCTTTGGAAGTTCAGTGAAGTCTAGCTGGATTTTAGCAAATGGTCTGTGAGCCAGTTCTCTCCCCCCAGGGCTTCCCCCCCACCCCCACCCCACCCCCCCCACCCCCCCCGTAACTGATGTTTATTGACCCTTTTGCATGTCATACATTCGCTAACTATTCTCTTTGCTATATTGTATACACCAATGCACATATACTTTGTGGCAAACTGATCCACTAACGCCTGAGTTCCCCAATGGGTTTTCTCATGGAATTTTTGCATGATTTTCAAAGCCAGAGGTTTTGGGAGAACTTCCCGGCCATCCGGGAGTTTCCACTTTCCTTTTTCTGTCTCCCCGATTCCCATCTGAGTCAGCTTATCTTTTTCCTGCACTGTAAAACTCAGGATTGAGTGAATTTTTCTGTGTAGATGGCAATGGCTATACTTGGGGTTGTCACATCCATCATAAATTAGACATCTGCAAGGGACTGCATCGATTCCAAAATCCTTCCAACACTCATAACATGGGAATTCGTCTGATTCCTTTCCACAAGTTATACAGTCCTCCCGAGTTCTTTTAGTCTGGATCACCATTAATGCCGCTCTTTTTGCTTCTTGATCAGCAAGATTGTTTCCTCTGACTAATGGGCTTAATCCTTTTTGGTGTCCTTTTAAATGTACTACGGCTATTCCCGCTGGTCCTCGTAATGCTTGTAAGACCTGGATTATTAATTCCTGGTGTATTAATCCTTTTCCTTGAGAATTTATTAAACCCCTTTCTTCCCAAATTTTTCCAAAAGTATGCACTACGCCAAAGGCATATTTTGAATCCGTATATATGGTTCCAATTTTACCTTTTAAAAGTTGCAAGGCTCTTAATACAGCATATAGTTCACAAGCCTGTGCAGACCAACTAGGACTCAGAGGTCCTGATTCTATTACACTAAATGTTTTTCCATCAATGATTGCAAATCCTGATTTTCTCTTTCCTTCAACTACCCGGGATGATCCATCTACAAATAGCTTTTCTCCTTCTCCGAGTTCTTCCTCATCTAAATCTGGTCTGATTTTCGTTTGCTCCTCAATGTTGTAAAGACAATCATGATTTATTTTGTCACTCGGCTCCCCATACAAAAACTGTGCTGGATTCTGCACGCTTGTTACCTCGAGTTCCAGTTTGGGAGAGGAGATTAGGATGCCTTCATATTTTAGGAGCCAGGCGTCTGTTATCCATTTGTCAGCTTTTTGTTGCAAAATTCCCCTGATGTTGTGAGGTGATAATACCCTCAATTCTCCTCCAAAGGTAATTTTATGGGCTTCCTCTACCAAAAGGGCTGCGGCTACTACCGCTTGAAGGCAGGTAGGCCAACCCCTACTTACGGGGTCCAGGAGTTTAGATAAGTATCCCACAGGTTTCTTTCTTCCTGCCCATTCTTGTGCTAATACCCCAAATGCGGTCCCTTCATCAACATTGATAAATAGATAAAATGGTTTCTTTACATCTGGCAGGCTCAAAACTGGGGCATTTACTAAATCAGTTTTTAGTGTTTCTAATTGTTTATCATCATCCTCCGACCATTTCAATAATCCATCCTTAGTTAATTTGGTATAGAGGAACTTCACCTTTTTGCTATAGTTCTCAATCCATTGCCTGCAATAGCCAAAGAGACCTAATAATTGCCTAACCTGTCTTTTAGTTCTAGGAGCCGGTAATGACAATATGCCATTCACCCTTTCGGGGTCTAATTTCTTAGTTCCCTTGCTTAGTCTGTGTCCCAGATATTTTACTTCTTTCTCAACAAATTGTAGTTTTGATTTCGATACCTTCAATCCTTGTAAACTCAAAAAATTTAGTAACTTAATACTCTCCTGCCTCACTTTTTCTTCGCTATCACCAGCTAGGAGCAAATCATCCACATATTGGACCAGTGTGACTCCTTCACTTAACTCATACCCCTTCAGGATTTGTTCTAAGGCTTGTCCGAACAAGTTCGGAGATTTGGTAAACCCTTGGGGCAATACCGTCCGCCGTAATTGTTGTTTCCGATGGTTATCTGGGTCTTCCCATTCAAAAGCAAAGTAATCTCGGCAATCTTCTTTGAGAGGGCATGCCCAGAATGCATCCTTCAGATCTATTACACTATACCATTGATTATCGGGCCCTATTTGACTCAGGAGGGTGTGTGGATTCGCCACCACCGGGAATCTAGCTATTGTTCTCTGGTTAATTTCTCGTAAGTCATGTACTAACCTATATTTTCCATCCGGCTTTTTTTACAGGCAGGATGGGAGTATTAAAAGGAGACATACAGGGTTCTAGCAACCCCTTTTCAAGTAATCTTTGGATCTCAGGTTTCAAACCTAGCCTCCCTTCTCTAGGAAGGGGGTATTGTTTTATCCTGACTGGTATTTCTGGATTCTTTATTGTTACTGAAAAGGGTTCAATATCTAACTTACCTACTGTTTCCGGGGTGTATCAGACTTCAGGATTTATTTTCTCTTCATCTCTTACTCGTAAGGGACACAGTTTAATTTTTTTAGTGTTTCATTTTTTACTTCTAAGCCAATTCCTAATTCAATCATCAAATCTTGGCCCAATAAATTATAGTCTGCTTCAGGCATGAGTAGCAGGGACCCCACCCCTACCTTAGAATGGGTTTCAAAAAACACATCCTTTATTACGGGTATTCCAAAAGGTTCTCCTTTTGCTCCAATAACCTGTATAGTCGCCGAGGATATTTTACATCCTTGGGGCAATTTTTGAACGGTAGATCTTTCTGCTCCCGAGTCCACTAGGAACTCAATTTCTTGTTGCTGGGGACCCACTTCTAGTTTTATCAAGGGCTCTGTTGTTTTTTTGGTTTTTTGGTTTTTTTTTTTTTTTTGGTTTTTTTTTTTCCTCGGGTTCCCAGCAAATAGAGCCCCTGACACCCCTAGTCTTTGAACATTTTCTCATCCATCATTCTCTTTCTGCAGTCCTTTTTAACATGCCCTTTTCCTCCACAATAAAAACAAACCACAGTTCCCCATTCTCTCCCTCTTAAAGGTTTTCGGGTCTCCTGTCTTATCTGGCGAGCTTCAAACCCTTTTCCAGGGGTTGACGTCCTTTGCCCTTCTCTGACTGCAGCTACCAACATTCTGGCTTGTTTCTTACGTATTTCCTCCTCCCTGCGGACATACACTTTCTGGGCTTCCCTTAACAATTCATCCAAACCCCTATCCTGCCAATCCTCCACTTTCTTCAGCTTCTTTCTAATGTCCGTCCTGTCCCCAGGCTCCCACTAAAATCGAATTAGTATATAGTCCACCTCTCCTTGTCTACAAAAAACATAGTAAAAAACCATAAAGATTTATTGATGATAACATAGAGATACATTTTAAAGCAGCTTGGCATAAGGCTATTAAATTTTAAATGTTGGTATCTCAGGCAAAATCTATGTGTAGAATAGTTTAGCTTTGGACAAATTATTTGAGGTATTCAAAACCAGGAAATGGTCACCTGTAGGACAGGGTAAAGTTGATGTATCACAGCTGGATAATGAAAGCATATAGTATATGCATACAAGCAAATATTTTTTCCTCTGTATGTCCTCTTCCCCTAGAAACTTCCTTTTTTTTCCTCCCCTTTCCTTCTGGTTTTATGTCCAACAGTGTTCTGGTGACTGCGCTGTGGTTGCAGACTTCAGGCACTCTTCACCACTTACATGGGCCTAAGATGCATGCCTGGTTCACACTCATCATGTTATTTCTTCCAGTCCCAGAAGATGCTGACAGAACTGTATTCTGCCACTCTTCGCAGCCCTGTGGAGGTACATTGGGGTAACTTCTGATACTCAGGAGAAACCTGGAGAGCCTTGTCACAGGAAAGTAATCACATTGCTTTAATTTGAATGATGGCTATACCAGAAAGAAAAAAAATGCCTATTTTCCATTTTCTTTGATAGCATCCTTAAACATGCTAGACAATAATTTAAACCTATATTTGCCTTTAATTTACAAAGTTCAAACACAGGCAATACTTCTGCATCTCATTACTGGATCTAGTTTGGGTAACAGACTCATTGCATGCTTAGCTAGTTTGAAACAGCTTAAGAGTAAACATGCAGATTTTTTTTCATACATAATTATACCACTCCTCTTTAACACTGTGATTGAGGCATAGCACTTCTACCTCAAATATAAAAAGCAAGGTAGCAAATGTTTTAAAAAAGCTGCATTTTCTTTAGCTACACAAAATATATGCAACTTGTGCACGTGTTCTCATCTAAAGCACACCTACTTGTGAGGGTAGCTTAACCCTTCTGTCAGCCTGAAGTTGGTGTTAGTAATATGTATACTTATAAACTGGAAGCTTCTGTATGAATGCAACTAATACATCCTACACAGTTTACTATGCAGATATGAAGAGATTTACCTTCTTTTATTTCCTTAGTATGCTTCCAATCGTCACTCTCTAGTCACCTTTCTGTTGAATATGTCTTAGCATAAAAAGACTGAGTATGAGCTAGGAAAATAGCCTTTTTTAAAAAAAATGCTTTTCACCTTCATTACATTACCAAAAGAAAAAAGCAAAAATCAATATTGAAACCTAAATAGTTCAAGTGAATAATAAGAAAGATTATTGATAACTTCTTTACTATAGGAAAAAATATTTTCTTTGCTAGCAGGTACCCATTCTAAGTAACCATTTAACACTCAGAAGATTTACTAGTGAAAATTATTTTTGATGCAGCTTCTTGAGTTCTTATAAAAATTTTATCAGGTTTATAAAACAAATTCTTGTATATTAAAGACATTTAAATAAAATCTTAATAGATGACAAACCTGTTTTAAATATATCTATAAAACAAATCTCACCACAACAGTTAAATTGGGAGAGTTGAATTTGTAGTCCTAAAATATGAACATGGTAACTTTTTAAAAGGAAGATGAATTAAGATAATCTAGTAGTTATCTAGCTGTCTAACTAAGATTAAATAGCTAGATAAGGTAAATTAAGCTATATAGTCAACCTTGCTTGGTTTAATCTTAAATAGCAGTAGCTATTGCTGAAGCATAGCCAAATATACCTCAAAGCTTATTTTTTATAACATAATAGCAAATTAAAAGCAGAGGTAAATATTTTAACTGTTAAATCTTCACAATTATACAAAAACATTCTTTCCCGTTACAGCAAATGAGAATGCAGGTAGGTTCATCTCTTTGTCCTCCTTAGTCTCCAGATTAAAAACCAGGGTGCATAATCAAAGAGAAAGGGTAGGAGAAATAGCTGTTGCACTGAAAACTTCATATTCCAGAATCTCAAGACCTCTGTTTCTTCTTTTCCATCTCTGCTAGCGAAAGACTGTCAAGCTCAAAGCTAGAAAGAGTTAACTATGCTGCATATATGAAACAGAAGTTCTTTCTCCTTTTTTTAGCACTGATAACTACTGATAGCACAAGGCATATCAACTTTGGAAACCGGGACACCAATAGCGCTGTTTGTTTTTTTTAAGCAGCACAAGTGAATAGTACTATCAACTCACTGACTAGACTTCTGTAACATTAGAGGGACGGAGTATAGGGGTGGTACAGAAGAGCTTTCCAAAGGCTGAAGGGCTGCTAAGGAGAAGCACAATCATTCCAGAAAGACCCTTCCAAAGATTACTGCATCACAGTAAACTGAAGATGCAGAGGCTTCTACAGCTGAGCCATCTGACATCCCTAAACATATCACTTCCCAGGAGGTAACAAACAGGATGAAGTAGCGAGTTAGAAACTTCCAATTAAAAAAAATGAACATACTGATGATACAGAATTATGAGCATCTTAATTTTAATATGAATTCTCTCCCTTCCCTAAACATAAATGGCTAAAGACATGCTAGGTACATAATGGGTGCTAAATGTCTGCTCTATCCCCAGGAGTGTTTATTGCTGAAATTTGTCAGAAGGCAATGTTAGGAGCAATCTGACTTTATACATTCTGTTCAACAGAAGGCATTTTCTTTTTGATCTTCTAAATTATTGATTAGCATTTAATATATTTATTGGTATTACTTTAGTTGTAAACTATTAATTTAGTTAACTATTAGTTTTGATACTGTTCTTTTTCTAAACTTTTTTTAATGCAGTGGCTTTTTCAGATTTCTTTCTTTTTTTTTGGTAGAAGGTTATTCCCTTGATAATATACTTGCATGAAGTGAGCACGATCTTGGATATCATGAATGTTATTAAGAATTAGCTCACTTTAATATTCAATCCTTTCTTAAGACTTTACAACAAACTAAGTTTTAATAATCAATCCAGCAGATATGTACACTTCATCAACAGTGTTTATTCTGTGTCACAGATCATTCTGTTAGTTATCACTATGTTCTTTAACTACTGTTTAGGCAAACATGCATTTATTGTTTAGTTATTTAATACTTGCAATATATAACCCAAGTTTGGGGGGCTTATTTTAGGACTGAGATTAGTAAAAATATAGAATTTGTAGTTGGATAAGCAAGCAGAAGCTTCACAGTGAGAAGACTGGGGATCTGCAGAATGAGCTTCCATTCAGATGTGAGTTTAGTGATTTCGCAGTTGAAAACTTCACAGTTAAACTACAAAATACCACAAACAGAAGAGGACGAGTATGTGTAAAGTATTTTTTGTTTGGTTTTGTTTTTTGAAAAGAAATATCTTATATCTTTAAAGTCAGATGATGATGCTGTCCCTTGGAGGTTTATACATTTCATTAGCATTAGCAAAAACTGAAGATAATTCTGAACATAATTCTACCATGTCAGCCTCTGTATTTTGTTGGGAAATTAATAAAAGTACAATAAACTTATTTTTGAGAGGAAAAACTGACTTAGTTTTATATGAAAAATATTCTATAGAAAGCATATTTTTTAGCCATCATATGGCTAAGATTTTTCTTGAAAATATGGTGAGGAAAAAATATAAAAGAAATCTTTTGGAAAACTCACACATCTAGAAATTTATAGATGGATGGTTACAGATGGATGAAACCCCAAATAGGAGTTAGGAGCCCAGGTCTCTAAGGCCACTTTGGAAATTACAGGTTTCATCTTTATTAAAAATAGTTGAGGAAAGAAAAATAATTAAACATGACACATTTCAAAGAACAGAGATAATTCTAATAAGTTATCATTAATTCTAAATTTAAATCAATAATACTGAAAACTAAGTACAGTGTAAGAAGAAATACAGAAACTTAGGCCTGAATTCTGATTTATTTTAGTTTATTTTATTTCAAAGTCATAAATAACAGTGGTTTCAGTTTTGCCATGTAATTAATTCTTTCCTGAACAAGATAAGATCCTGATATCTGGCTCTGGAAGGACTTCAAGTAAAGCTCAGATTGATTATACTAATTAAATTTGTGGCTATTAGAAGGATCCTCTTCACATTTTATGAAAAAGGAAATTGGTTTTCCCCAACTGCCAAATATAATTTTTCTAATCCTTAACGAAGTTTTGTCTGTATCTTCAAGGCCATGAAAAAGATTTGTAGCAGCATCAAAACAGGACTGACCTGTTAGTCTTTTTCCTGTACATGAGCTCAGCAGCTAATGAACTCTCATAAAATCACAGAAGGGGAAAACCAAAATAAACTCCCTCAATGACACTGCTTGCCCACAGAGATTTTTTTACAGAAGTTTACTAATGTCCATGTTTTCAGTTCTCTACAGAAAAAAAGTTTGCAAATACAGCTGTAGCAGTCTTACACAAGAATTCCGAAACAGTCAACAAATCCATTTTTGAAGAAAATATATTTGGCTTACACACAATTATAGTGCATTTTAAAAGGGTCAGGTTGAGTGATAAAACCTTGAAAATGTTCCAATTTTTAGTACCTACCCTTATCTATATGTACTGCATTTACGTAGCAAGGTTTTGGTAGTAGGTGGGCTGCAGGGGTGGCTTCTGTGAGAAGACACCAGAAGCTGCCCCCATGTCAGACAGAACCAGTTCTATATGGCTCCAAGATGGACCCGCTGTTGCGTGAAAAGGGGCAAAGCGGTTTTAGCAGAAGATAAACCCCCTTGCGTTCTAACACTCCTCACCGAGGTGGGAGGCTAGGTGCGGCTAGGTTTAAATTCTGAGTGATGCCCAATCCAGCACTATCAGTCCAATCGCGTTTAATATGTATGAAACTGTTACGATTTGGATACACTAATAGTGGACTGCACCTTCAGTCTAGTCGTGCTCCTGAACTAGCACGGCCACTCTCCAGTCTTTGGTCGCGTTCAGTGAGAAACCGAAACGGCTAGCTACTTAAAAAAGTGCAGTTTATTTAAACAACAGATATATAGGTTCTTAGGATTGCCGGTGATAAATACACTGTCTGCAAAGCACGTGCAAATGAAAGTATTGTTACATATACAAAACACACAACAAAGTTATAAACGATACAGCCTGGCTTTAAATGTAGAAAAAGAGAGTCTCTAGAGAAATGTCTAAGTTTCCCGAGGAAGCACTCGGTATAGTCTAAGTCTTACCCAAAGGCGTCCCTATGAGGGGGAAGAGAGGCTCAGCCCGTCGACTGATCCCAGAAGTCAGTGATGGAATTCTTTATGATGGTGTCTTCCCTGGGTATCCCCCCTCTCTTGGGCTATTTTTATACTATTTGTTATCTTCAAGGTGGAGTTTGAGTGACTTTAGTCATACATACTTTTATCATGATTGGTGTAAATTTCTCTCGCTTCACAATTAAAGGTATAGTTTACGAGAAATTCAGGGCGCGGACTCAAGAAGGAGTGGTCGCACCTTGGAGGCGGGTAGCCTTTGGGATGGAGGTGTGTTTTGGTATTATAATGACATTATAATGAGCAAAGTTCGCACAAAGGACAGCATTTCATCAAAATTTGACAAAATGTTGGCTCTGAGCATCTAGCGGGCAGCTAATTGGCAGCTTATCTGTTTCATGGTATCATCCCATTCCTGTATCCACTATACATCATAAGGTAAAGCCACGGAATAATTGCATCCCGTCCCGTACCTCATGTAGCTTATCAGGGAACCACAGATGTTGTGTCCTTCATGCCAGCTGCGGCTATTTTCTACCTCAGAAGCCTCTTGATTTTATACTTTTCCTTAATGTGTGAACAATGCTGTACTTTTGTATTTTTTAGCCAATTTAGTATTTATTCCACACCCGCCACTGGTCAAAGATGAGCCAATCAGCGATATTTGTGATAACATATATAAAAAGGGGTAAAAACTGCTGTGCAACAGCAGCTGGGAGAGAGAAGTGAGAAAATGTGAGAAACAACTCTGCAGACACCAAGGTCAGTGAGGAAGGAGAGGGAGGAGGTGCTCTGGGTGCTGGAGCAGAGATTCCCCTGCAGCCCATGGTGAAGACCATGGTGAAGCCAGTTGTCCCCCTGCAGCCTGTGGAGGACTCCACACCAGAGGAAGTGGATGGGCCCTGAAGGGAACTGCAGCCTGTGGGAAGGACCCACGTTGGAGAAATTCATGAAGGACTGTCTCCCATGGGTGGGATCCCACACTGGAGCAGGGGAAGAGTGTGAGGAGGAAGGAGTGGCAGAGACAACATGTGATGAACTGACTGCAACTTCCATCCCCCATCCACTTGCCCCTCTCGGGGGGATGAGGTAGAAGAGTTGAGTGAAGTTGAGCCTGGGAAGAAGGGAGGGGTGGGGGGAAGGTGTTTTAAGATTTGTTTTTATTTTCTCATTACTCTACTCTGATTTGATTGGCAATAAGTTAAATTAATTACCCCAAGTTGAGTCTGTTTTGCCCGTGGCGGTAATTGCTGAGTGCTCTCTCTGTCCTTATCTTGACCCATGAGCTTTTAATTGTATTTTCTCCTCCCCCACTGTCAAGTCCAACTATAATGGAAGCAAACACCGTTCATTTTTATATTATCTGCTGTTCAAAACCAGGGAATATAAAAATTAAGACTAGATTTTTTTCAACCTAACACCTAATGACAAATCACTGTGTTTAAAATGCCCAAACTTAAGTCTTGAGAAAGCCTTGTAGTGAAAACAGAATATATCCTCCCCCCAAACCAAACTGAGAATCTAATTGGAGATACTTAATTGCAGTTTAGCTTTCAGAAATTTGTGAAAAGTCTTTTATTGAACTCCCCCTTCAGGTGCTGTATTGGGTGTATGTGATAAGGTTTTGTTGTTGGTGGGGTGCTGCATGGGTGGCCCCCTTAGGATAAGATCAGGGGTTGCCCTGTGCTGGACACAGGCAGTTCCAGATGGCTCTGCAACAGCCCCATCACAGGCCACAGCTGAGCCAATCAATCAGCTAAGTTTATGTAACCTCTGTGAAAACATTTAAGAAATTGCAGCAAATGCCAGACAGGCAGAGGAAGAGGGAACAAAAAGAGTGAGAAACAACAGAGGGAACACTAAGGTCAGAAGAGGACAGGGGGTGCTCCATAGCAGAGCATGTATTCCCTGCGGCATGTGGTTGACTCACATGGGAGCAGAGGAAAGGCATGAGAAGAAAGGAACAGCTGAAAGAAACCACTATATATTGACCGTAACCTCTGCCCCACCCACCCTTTTTGTGCTGCTTCTTGCCTTGCTGAAGGGACTGAGTGTAACCTGTGGTGATAATAAGGGGGGGGGGCAGAGAGGAGTCTGGAGTGAGAGAGTGAAGTTCAGCATGGGAAAAGGGAGAGTGTTTTAATGCTTGCCTTTTTGTTTCCCACTACCTGAATCAGTAATTAAATATTTATTTTAATTGGTAATAAATTAAGTTACTTTGCCCCAAGTCAAGTCTGTGACAGTAATTGTTAAGCAATCTCCTTGTCTTTACCTCAACCCATGAGATTTCTCATTCCTATTCTTCATATTTTCTTCCCCTGTTCCACTGTGGGGGGAAATGAGCAACTGGTTGGGTGCTAGCCAAGGCTAACCCACCACAGGTGCCCCCAGAAGAGATCTATACAGGCTCCAAGGTAGTGGGGTTATGGGTGGCAAGGCATGTGGGAGAATATGGGCAGGTACCTAGAAAGGTTGCCACCTCCGATGGTCTGGGACTTCACTCCCAAACAATTGCAGGATCCTGATGAACTGATAGAATGTTTGAAAAAAGGATGCCTTGGCTATTTCAAGGAGGCACAACTTAATCACACTGTGCTGGGGCCTGGCCTATGCCTACCGAGCACCTGTTCTGCAGCAGAGCAGTCACAAGAACAGGAGGGTGAAGAGACTGAAATCATAAATGAGTCAAAAGCCACCCAGTCCCTATCCCTGAGTGAGCTGCAAGATACACGGTGCCTTTGACACCATTTCCCACAGCATTCTCCTGGAGAAACTGGCTGCTCATGGCTTGGATGGGTAAAAAACTGGCTGGATGGCCAGGCCCAAAGAGTTGTGGTGAATGGAGTTAAATCCAGTTGATGGCCATTCACAAGTGGTGTTCCCCAGGGATCAGTATTGGGTCCAGTTCTGTTTAAAACGACATCAAGTTGCAGATGACACCAAGTTGGGTGGGAGTGTCGACCTGCTTGAGGGTAGGAAGGCTCTACAGAGGGACCTGGACAGGCTGGATCAATGGGCCGAGGCCAATGGTATGAGGTTCAACGTGGTCAAGTACCGGGTCCTGCACTTGGGTCACAACAACCCCATGCAGCACTACAGACTTGGGAAAGTGTGGCTGGAAAGCTGCCTGGAAGAAAAGGACCTGGGGATGTTGGTGGACAGCTGGCTGAATATGAGCCAGCAGTGTGCCCAGGTGGCTGAGGCTGCCGATTGCATCCTGGCCTGTATCAGAAATAGTGTGCCTAGCAGGACTAGAGAAGTGATTGTCCCCAGTGAGACCGCACCTTGAATACTGTGTTCAGTTTTGGGCCCCTCACTACAAGAAAGACAGGGAGGTGCTGGAGCACATCCAAAGAAGGGAAACAAAGCTGGTGAGGGGTCTGGAGAACAAGTGCTACAAGGAGCAGCTGAGGGAGCTGGGGTTGTTTAGCCTGGAGAAAAGGAGGCTGAGGTGAGACCTTATTGCTCTCTACAACTACCTGAAAGGAGGCTGTAGAGAGGTGGGGTCTGTCTCTTCTCCCAAGTAACAAGCGGTAGGATGAGAGGAAACTGCCTCAAGTTGCGCCAGGGAGGTTTAGATTGAATATTAGGAAAAATTTCTTCACTGAAAGAGTTGGCAAGCACTGGAATAGGCTGCCCAGGGAAATGGTTGAGGCACTATCCCTGGAGGTATTTAAAAGATGGGTAGATGTGGTGCTTAGGGACATGGTTTAGTGGTGGACTTGGTAGCGTTAGGTTAACGATTACACTTGATGATCTAACCAATCAAACCATTGATTTACAACCTAAATGATTCATAGAATCATAGAATTGCTAGGGTTGGAAGGGACCTTAAAGATCATCTAGTTCCAACCCCCCTGCCATGGGCAGGGACATCTCCCACTAGAGCAGGTTGCTCAGAGCCCCATCCAGCCTGGCCTTAAAAACTTCCAGGGATGGGGCTTCCACCACCTCTCTGGGCAACCTGTTCCAGTGTCTCACCACCCTCATGGTGAAGAACTGCTTCCTAACGTCCAGTCTGAATCGACCCATCTCTAGTTTTAATCCATTCCCTCTAGTCCTACCATTACCCGACATCCTAAAAAGTCCCTCCCCAGCTTTCTTGTAGGCCCCCTTAAGACACTGGTAGGCCACTATAAGGTCTCCTCGGAGCTTTCTGTTCTCCAGACTGAACAACCCCAACTCTCTGAGTCTGTCCTCATAGGAGAGGTGCTCCAGCCCTCTGATCATCCTCGTGGCCCTTCTCTGGACACGTTCCAGCATGTCCATATCTCTCTTGCAGTAGGGGCTCCAGAATTGGATGCAGTACTCCAGGTGGGGTCTCACGAGAGTGGAGTAGAGGGGGAGAATCACCTCCCTCGACCTGCTGGCCACGCTTCTCCCAATGCAGCCCAGGATACGATTGGCTTTCTGGGCCGCTGGTGCACACTGACGGCTCATGTTGAGCCTCTCGTCTACCAGCACCCCCAAGTCCTTTTCTTCAGGGCTGCTCTCAAGCCAGTCACTGCCCAGCCTATATCGGTGCTTGGGATTGCCCCAACCCAGATGGAGGACCTTGCACTTGGTCTTGTTGAACTTCATGAGGTTGGCATGGGCCCACCTCTCCAGCCTGTCGAGGTCCCTCTGGATGGCATCCCTTCCCTCCAGCGTGTCAGCCGCCCCACACAGCTTGGTGTCGTTGGCAAACTCGCCGAGGGTGCACTCTATGCCACTGTCCATGTCGCTGACGAAGATGTTAAACAAGACCGGTCCCAGTACTGATCCTTGAGGGACTCCACTTGTCACTGGCCTCCACTTGGACATGGACCCATTGACAGCCACTCTTTGGGTGCGGCCATCAGGCCAGTTCTTTATCCACTGAATTGTCCATCCATCAAACCCATATTTTATCAGCTTGGAGACCAGGATGTCATGCGGGACAGTGTCAAAGGCTTTGCTCAGGTCCAGGTAAATGATGTCATTTGCTCTCCCCTTGTCTATTGATGTTGTGACCTTCTCATAGAAGGCCACCAGGTTTGTCAGGCGCGGTTTGCCCTTGGTGAAGCCGTGTTGATTGTACCCAATCACCTCTTCGTTATTCTTCTGCCTCAGCAGTGCCTCCAGGAGGATCTGCTCCATAATCTTACCAGGCACGGAGGTGAGACTGACTGGCCTATAGTTCCCTGGTTCCTCCTCCTTTCCCTTTTTGAAAATGGGGATTATGCTTCCCCTTTTCCAGTCAGTGGGGACCTCACCAGACTGCCATGACTTTTGGAATATAATAGAGAGCGGTTTAGCAACCTCATCGGCCAGTTCCCTCAGTATCCATGGGTGTATCCCATTGGGTCCTATGGACTTGTACGCTTTCAGGTTCATCAGATGGTCACGAACCTGATCTTCACTTACGATGGGCAGTTCTTTCCAACCCCTGCCATTGTCTTCTGTGACTCCGGGAGTGTGGCTGGAGCCCTTGCCAGTGAAGACTGAGGAAAAGAAGTCGTTGAGAACCTCGGCCTTCTCCATATCCCTTGTCACCAGTTCTCCTGTTTCCTTTCTGAGGGGGCCCACACCTTCCCTAGTCTTCTTCTTACCATTAATGTACCTATAGAAATTTTTGCTGTTTCCCTTGATCTCCCTGGCTAGATTTAATTCCAACTGAGCTTTAGCTTTTCTCACCAGGTCTCTTGCTGCTCGAACAGCTTCCTTATATGCCCCCCATTCCAGCTGTCCTTTCTTCCACTCCTTGTAAAGATACTTTTTGTGTGACAGTGTGTCCAGGAGCTCCTTGTTCATCCAGATTCTATGATTCTATATTCGAAAAGGTTTGAGCCGTCATCCAGGCAAGCAAATTATCAGCTGTTTGCTCCAATGCTGGAGCCAATGTTTTGGCTACTGCTAAGCAGTCCTCATACAGGCTGTCTCTTCAACATTCCCCCCTCACCCCAAAAACCAGTAGTCTGGAGGTGGGCAAAAGCTTGGGAGGGGACATAGCTAGGACAGCTGACCCAAACTGACCAAAGAGAGATTCCATACCATATGATGTCGAGCTCAGCAATAAAAGCTGGGGAAGAAGGAGGAAGGGGGAACATTCGGAGTTATGGTGTTTGTCTTCCAGAGCAACCACTATGCATACTGAGGCCCTACTTCCCAGGAAGTTGCTGGACATCGCCTGCTGATGGAAAGTGGAGAATAAATCTTTTGTTTTCCTTTACTTCCATGCGCGGCCTTTGCTTTTCTTTATTAAACTGCATTTATCTTGACCCATGAGTTCTTTTGATCTTATTTTCTCCCCTCCCTGTCCTGCTGAGTGATAGGTTGGCTTGGTGGACACCTGGCAGCCAGCCAAAGTCAACCCACCACAGTCCTTTTTGGCACCCAACGTGTGCACAAGACAATGGCAGTTTTGTATTAAGCATGCTACAGTTATAGTAGTTATTAAATGGCAAGCTTCTGTGTGGGTCATGGAGTTTGCTGGCTGTACTGCTTATTTCTTTATTTTGCTGAGTTTGGGAACACGCTAGTACAAAAAAATGGCTATGTGCTTTTCCCTGGCATTGATGGCCTTACTGTGCTGGGAGAGCTATCTTATGGAGAGGATGAGGG
The DNA here is from genome assembly GCF_964199755.1 of Larus michahellis. NCBI lineage: Eukaryota > Metazoa > Chordata > Aves > Charadriiformes > Laridae > Larus > Larus michahellis. The sequence goes on along the minus strand of NC_133929.1, from coordinate 3,592,198 downwards.
AATACATCTCCCTCTTCCTAAATGGATTGATGTGAGTAGTTTTGTTATTCAGGCTCCTGAAGTCCTTCAACCTTACATGAGCTGTTCAATACAACTAATTAACACTGTTGGCATACTGTGAGGTTTGTGGAATCTGGTGTTACCCTGTTATGTGGTTTGAGCCGGGTTGGCCAATGACAAGACAACAGATGCTCTCCCCCACCTCTCACTCCAAGGAGAAGAAGAAGAGAGATCAAGAGATTTGTGAGACAGCCTAGACAGGCTGGAGCGCTGGGCAGAGAAGAACCTAATGAGGTTCAACAAGGACAAGTGTAGGGTCCTGCACCTGGGGAGGAAGACTGTCAGGCACCGGTATAGGTTAGGGGTGGACCTGCTGGAAAGCAGCTCTGAAGAAAAGGATATGGGGGTCTTGGTAGACAGTAAATTATCCATGAGCCAGCAGTGTGCCCTTGTTGCCAAGAAGGCCAATGGCATCCTGGGCTGCATAGGGAAGAGTGTGGCCAGCAGGTCAAGGGAGGTCATTCTCCCCCTCTACTCTGCACTGGTGAGGCCACAACTGGAATACTGTGTCCAGCTCTGGGCTCCCCAGTTCAAGAGGGACAGGGAACTACTGGAGCGAGTCCAGCGGAGGGCAACAAAGATGATTGAGGGACTGGAGCACCTCCCTTATGAGGAAAGGCTGAAAGAGCTGGGACTCTTTAGCCTGGAGAAGAGAAGGCTGAGGGGAGACCTTATTAATGTTTACAAGTACCTAAAGGGTGGGTTGAAGGAGGATGGTGCCAGACTCTTTTCAGTGGTTCCCAGTAACAGGACGAGGGGTAACAGGCACAAGCTAGAACATAGGAAGTTCCGATCAAATATGAGAAAAAACTTCTTTACGGTGAGGGTGACAGAGCACTGGAACAGGCTGCCCGGGGAGGCTGTGGAGTCCCCTTCTCTGGAAGGGCAAAAAGGTGGTGGATGAGCTTCAATGGTGATAAATGTAAGGTAATGTATCTAGTGAAAAAAAACCCTAAACTATGTCCATAAGATGTTGAACTGGGAGCTAGAAATTAAATCAAAGGAAAGAGAAGAGACCATGAGCTTCCCTGTGCCAGACAGAGCCAGTTCCAGACAGCTCCAAAACAGACTCACCACTGTCCAAAGCTGAGCCAATCAGCAATGTTAGTAGTGCCTCTCTGATAACATATTTAAGAAAGGGGTAAAATACACTGCACAGCAGCAGCTGAGAGAAAGAAATGAGGAAATGAGAGAGAAAACTCTGCAGACACCAAGGTCAGTGAAGGAGGGGGAGGAGGTGCTCCACGCACTGGAGCAGAGATTCCTCTCCAGCCTGTGGTGAAGATGAAGGTGATGCAGGTTGTCCCCCTGCAGCCCATGAAGGACCACGCTGGTGCATGTATCACCACTGCAGCCCATGGAGGACCTTATGCTGGAGCAGGTGGATGTGCCCTGAAGGAAGCTGCAGCCCATGGAGAGCCCAGGCAGGAGCAGGCTTCTGACAGGAACTGTGGCCCACGGGGAACCCCTGCTGGAGCAGTCTGTGCCTGAAGGACTGTACCCCTTGGAAAGGACCCATGCTGGACCAGTTTGTGAAAGACTGTATGCCATGGGTGAGACCCCACGCTGGAGCAAGGGAAAAGCGTGAGGAGAAAGGAGTGTGTTATGGTTTGAGGAACCCACAACAATGAAGTCTTTAAAGTGCTTTAGTGTCTTTACTTGGAAAAAAAAATCAATCAATCAGTTTTAAATTTAGACAGATTACCATACAAAGAGCAGAAAATCAATTTAGCATTCATTTGATACAGGAAGGTATTTACTGAATTTTGGACATCTGGTTACTGAGAATCAGGAAGCTTTCTCTTGGATGTAAACAGAACACTGTTCTTATCTGTGTGTGCTTGAAAAAAAGTCATGCTGTGATGCCCTTGTCTTGCTTTTTGACATGAATGGCATGATTCTGTGAACATGACAAAAATGTATTTTGCTGGGAGCACCAAGATTCTAGAAAAAGAAGCTATTAAATGAAAATATGCAAAATGCTTTCATGAGTGCTCTTCACAGCATACAGCCATTCAACTTTGCATTTAGATTCTCTTCAGCTACTGCTTTCCTATATAAATCACAGAATCAGCATTATTTCCTTAAGCTAAATGGAGAGGATACTGGGTGAAATGTGTTTTGTAGTCTTCTATGAAAGATTCTGTTAAAAAAAACACTAGAGCTGATGCTGGCAAAATTTTAGTGGTGACTCAACACAGACTAAAAATTTAAAAACACCCCCTGCCCCTCCACTGCCAAAACAGATATTGATACATTTTCTTTTTACCGGTAAAGAAATAATCTTTAGCATGTGCAATTTCTGCTTTAGCATTATTATCCTAATCCTCCTTTCAAACAAAGCTAAGGAAATGTTCCACATAGATCCCAAAACTATACTAACTTTCATCTCATGGGACAATCTTTCATGAAACATCCAATTTTACCACAAGTTCTGCAGCATCTATCATTCGATGCCAATTCTCCTTCTGTAGGTACCTCTGTATCAAAGAAGTACTCCTCAAAAAGAAATCATGCATTTAAAAAAGCAAATCAGCACACTTTGGAATCAAGACAGATAAAGAAGAAAAGAATAAATCTTATGTGTGTAGCTGAACTTCTGAAAGACTTGATGAGATAACTGGCCACTGCTACCTCTTCTTTAAGGGCAGCCTGCTAACCACAAGTTCTGCAAGCTATTTTTTTAAACTGCAGTTTTAAAAAAATGGTAAGCTATTTTGATAAGGACTAAAATATATGAAAAGCCTGTACAATGAAGCCCTGGCTTGATTAGTATTCTGCATGTCACATTTTACATGCAAACATGAAAACGGTACTCAGTAACTCTCATACTAAAGGTTTGTTAGAGTATGATTGAAACTTAAAAGAGAAGAGCATAAAGAGAGCGCAACCATATTCCCACAAGTGATACCTTGTACACCATAAGAACATGTGCATGTACATACTGCTCTTAGAACTCCCACATCCCTTAAAGCAACTTACCATTTTTGATGAATGTTCTTCAGGAAATATTTTTATAGGGGTAACAAATAGCCTTCTCCCATTGGTAAAAGCTTTCATTATAAAATTTGTCACTGGGGAAAAAAAGGGAAAATATCATCTGAACATCAAGCTATCAACATAACATCTAAGACAAGATCATCACCTTAGACCCAAATTTGTGAACAGAAAACTTACTTTTTCTTATCAATCCAGCTCTGAGATTGCGGTTCAAATCAAAGGGGTCTGTATAAAAAGCATTATAGATATTACTCAAGTCCAGGGCAAGATCATCAATGTATATATACATGAACAATTGAAGGCAGATATTCCTGATGCAGAATTAATATACTGAAATTAAATTATTTGCAAATTTATTGAAAATATTTCACTTCAAGGACAAAGGATAACAGCAGTTCATCTCTGAATTGACTGAAATATTATAAAAGAATAAGTTGTGTGTGAGGGCAGGAAAGTAAAAATCTTGGCTTAGGGAACATTTCTAAAAAGTGCCAGTGCATTTTCTTGATACACTATTAAGTAATACCATGGTCTGTGTCCTGGTTTGAGGTAGAACAAAACCAATTTTCTTTTCAGTAATTTTACTTTTCAGTTAAGTCTTTTCTAACTGACTGTACTCTCTGAAATTAATGATATGCTTTTGAGACAGTGTCTGCTTCTGGCAGTGATAATGTCTGATGTTTATAGTTATTGTGGTTTTGGCTGGATTGGCCAATCAGAACGACAGATGGCCCTCCCCCCCCTCCAAAGAGAAGAGAGGAAGAGATAAGGAGATTTACGAGTTTAGAAAAAAACTAAACTACTGTAATGAAAATAATAATAAATAAGGAAATAGTAAATAATAATAAAATAATAAAAATTAAAGGAAAAAAGTATACAATATATACAAACCCGTATCCAGCTCCCAGGATGACGATCGCGTCACCAGCAGGCACAGGGAAAGTCCCAGACTGGAGTCAGCGACAGACAGGAGCAGGATTCCGCATCTGGAGTCAGGAATGCTCGGATCGGGATCAAAGGCAGACAAACAAACAGGGTCCTCCTTGGACGTCAGCCATTGAAGAAAGAGAGCTGACCCTTTGCTCCCTCAGCTTTTATACTGAGCATGGGGCAGATGGGATGGAATGCCCTGTTGGTCAGTTTTGGGTCACCTGTCCTGTCCGCTCCTCCCTGCAGGTGGGACCCCTCTGCGCTGCTCCGCTTCCGACCCTCTAACGGGGCAAACAGCGAAGTGAGCTGACCTTGGATGTTATAGCAATAAGTCTAAGCAAGAGCCTCTGTGCGTACCATTCCTTGGCACAAACTGGCTTATCACTCTGAGAGTGAACAGTGTCTGAACAATATGCTGTTAATTTCAGACTTTAGTCGGTTCGAAGAGGCCCAGCTAAAAAGTAAAATTACAAAACAGAAAATTGGTTCTGTTTTACCTCAAACCAGGACATTCCACCCCTTATTCCATACCATTTGTGTCATGCTCAGATTACTGTCACTTCTTATCCATCAAATATATACATATATATAGATACATAGATCTCTCATTTATGATTTATCTATATACACCAAAGTTCATTTAGTTCATAATTACAGGTTTTCCTCTATCATAGCAGACTCTGAGGGCAGAAAAGATGATATGAAATTCATTGTGGTCCGTGTCCACAGGTAGCATGTCCATCCTGAAGAGTTGGCTGGACACCGCTTGATGAAGCTAGCTCAGGTTTCATCACCACTATGTCAGTTCGAAGAGGCCCAGCTAAAAAGTAAAATTACAAAACAGAGAATTGGTTCTGTTTTACCTCAAACCAGGACAGGGGGGGATAGGTATTAATAAGTACACAACTTTATAGGGGGGGTTGTGTATATATTGTAAAAAAATTACTTTTTATAAAAACTGTTCAGATCAGAGGAAAATGCAAACAGGTGCCTCAAAAGCAGATTATCAGGGGGTTTTTGCTGTTGGTCTAGGTATGCATTTTAGTATTTTTACTCAGTACTCAGTTTCCTGAATTCTACACTAACATTCTAGCATAAACTGTGCAAATAAATAAGATATGCTTGTAGCATAAACAACTAGAAATGGAAGATGGTGGAAAAGGACATAAATCATCTTTCACGCCTAACAAAGTTTAAAAAAGCCTATGTTAAGATACTGTCTAGTGTTGATTTTACAAGAAGTGCCATTTTGAAACAATTTCTGGTATTCACGTAATTCTGTATAATATGAAACTGAATCATATAGCTTTAAGCTTAACAGCAAGTTAAAAAAGGTATGTCTGAAATACTTTGTCTAGAACTTTTCTAACAATTTCGGTGCTGACTTTTTCTTCACGTCTTAGGGGCTAGATTGCATTAGAATCATCGAAGATTTAGCAAAGGTTCTCAAGAAACATTCAGGTAACTTTCTTGAAAATTAAAATAAGTGGTGCTGTTTATGCGACTGATGCAGTGAGGAAGTTCTGGGGCATTGTACATGGAAAATAATTAAGATAAAACAGTATTAACGACCATGATATTAAGAATGAGGGTGTATGTTGTGAACACTCAGATTTATTTTTGTTTTTATATGTAAGTCTTTGAGGCTATAATGTTTTAGGTCGAGATCTAAATTGGACAGTATATTCATAACCTATATGCATGAGAACAAACCTTAAGTTAAAGCTTGGAGCTTCAATTTAGTTATTATGTTGTATTTGTATGTTCAGCTCTCAATAAGTTAATAGTAAAAGGCAGGCTGACTGATGTTTGCACTAAGTATTCTGTATGAAAGTATGATTTTAGAGTGTTTGTTTTGGTGTATCACACATAAATTTAATATAATTGGAGTGAACTACCAATGATTTCTTCAGGTTTTTTCCTGTAAAGTTTAGATTATTGGGGGGTATATGTATATTTGTATATATTATATTTAGTAGATTCATAGCACCTAACAAATGCCTAAAATCAATATTAAAATATAACTGAAATAAGATCTTAGCTGATACTAAAATTATATTTTGTAACATTTTTACTGCAGTCTTGGATGGTTTGTAGCACACTTGATTGTGTTATGATTGCATTGCAGTCATTCAGTAACATTTCATTCTAGGTCTAAGAAATGTCTTGCCTATAACAACTGCTAAAGTCCCAATTGTCAAATTCTTCCATGTCAGAAGTGATCTTGAAGTAGACATCAGTTTATATAACACTCTGGTAAGGCTATCTCCTTTTTTATTTACAGGAAAATGTGGGGCAGCTTCATGAGGATAAAATGCTTGTTTTGTTGAGGTTTGATAATCAACCAATTACCTATTTCAATTTTAGATTTCTGAGTACAAGCTTTTTATTTTATTATCATAGAATCATAGAACGGTTTGGGTTGGAAGGGACCTGTAAAGATCATCTAGTTCAACCCCCCCTGCCATGGGCAGGCACATCCTTTCACTAGATCAGGTTGCTCAAAGCCCTGTCCAACCTGACCTTGAACACTTCCAATGATGGGGCATCCACGACTTCTCTGGGAAACCTGTTCCAGAGTCTCACCACCTTCATCGTAAAAAATTTCTTCTTTATGTCCAATCTAAAACTACCCTCTTTCAGTTTAAAACCATTGCCCCTTGTCCTGTCACTACAGGCCTCTCTCCATCTTTCTCATAAGCCCCCTTTAAGTATTGAAAGGCTGCAATAAGGTCTCCCCAGAGCCTTCCCTTCTCCAGGCTGAACAACCCCAACTTTCTCAGCCTTTCTTCATAGGCAAGGTGTTCCAGCCCTCTGATCATTTTTGTGGTCCTCCTCTGGACCTTCTCTAACAGGTCCATGTCTTTCTTGTATCAGGGACCCCAGAGCTGGAGGCAGTACTCCAGGTAGGGTGTCATGAAAGTGGAGTAGAGGGACATAATCACCTCCCTCAACCTGCTGGCCACACTTCTTTTGATGCAGCCCGGGATGTGGTTGGCTTTCTGGACTGCAAATACTCATTGCCGGCTCATATCCAAAATGAGTGGAGTCAGTTACACAATTGAGACTTTAGAGTTGTCACTTGTCTAAGAGAATATATTAGTTCTTCAGTAAGAGTAAGCATTAGTGTTTTAGGTGTCTTTCTGTATCTTAAAAAGACAAAATAACATAACATCAACCTTCCCACCCCAAGTCATGACTCTTGCTTAGACTTTGAGACCTGGGGTAGTGATTTTGAATCTAGCTTGCCTGAACTGGGACACATGTCACAGTCTACAAAAGAGAAAAAATCCTTTGCCAAATATTTTAAAAGCCAGTTCTTTGAAACATCAAAGGAAATTAAATTTTAGTGCCAAGCATTGCACTTTCTGAACTTTCTGTATCAGCCCAAGGGGAGTCTTGAGGAGGATACTTCAAAAACAGACTTTCAGAATCAGTGATTGAAGTTCTGCATCCATATGGGTCAGTTGATAGCTCTCACATCCCTGGGCCGAAATCTTATTTCAAGAACTTACATTCTACCAAATAATTTGAAAATGCAGTAATAGATTAATGCTTTTCTTTCTGAGATCCTATTCTGTGAATGCTGATTTGTACCACTTGTGAGCAGTTTAAAGATGTTTACCAGCTTTTAAACAGAGGAGGTGAGGAGGAAGCATTGTTCAATGCTTCCTTTCTCAATAATGTGCATTTTGTTATGCAAGGCTTCACATTTGCTTTTGTTGAGCATGCAACTCAACTGTTTCTGTCCACAAATTCATTATGACTTTTAAATAAATTAGAAGAAGTATGCATGTATCCATGTGAACTCTCCGGCTACAGTATTCTGAATCATTCCTTGACTTTCCTTATCTTGATTAAAGATGTTTTTCACATTTTCAGCTTATACCCTCTTTTCTGCAGGACTCCTGTATTTTGTATATGGCTTTTTTATTTTTATAGGCCTTGCATAACACAAGACTCCTGTCATCATATAGAATCATAGAATGGTTTGGGTTGGAAGGGACCTTAAAGATCATCTCGTTCCAACCCCACTGCCCTGGGCAGGGACACCTTCCACTAGACCAGGCTGCTCAAAGCCTCATAAGGACTGGTCTTGAACGCTTCCAGGGATGGGGTATCCACAGCTTCCCTGGGCAACCTGTTCCAGTGCCTCACCACCTGTAAGAGATGGACCGTAACTTCCCTGAGGAGGGGCAGAAGGCCCTCCAAGTCTTCAATGGAATGCCTCAAACACTCGCAAGGAAATAAATAATGCAGGCCTGGCCTTCAAAGAACTGATAAGGCTAACACTTCTGGCGCCTGAAAGCGTGGGAGAACTGTCTTGTGAAGACAGGATAGTTCTGCCACTCGTGTGGTGAGCTCGCTAGTTCTCAGTTCTCAAGGCCATTGTGTCCGATGAGTGACCTTTGCTTCATTATCTGCGAAATGCATATGAAAGCGCACACCCCTGCATATGCTAATGAAGATTATAGAGATCATGCTAAACATGTATGACTATGGCACTCGTCTCTCCACCCAAATCATGGCACGCATCACCTGGGGAGAAGGGAGAAACCTGAGATGAGGCTGTCCTCAGCAAGGGGGGTGGACCGTGCTAATTCAGCAAACATAAAAGGGGAAAATAAGTGCCCCTAGGGGGAACAAAGAAGAAACAAAAGAAGAAGATAGTGCCTGGGAAGATTCCCTGAAAAAGACGCTGGAACCAGGACCGGTGATCTCTCTCTCTCTGTCTTTTTCCTCTGTCTTTTCCTTTCTCTATCCCTCAGTTTCTCTTTTCTCTTAGAATTGTTAAGTAACAGTTAGAGTTGTTAAGTAACAGTTAGAGTTGTTAAGTAACGACTTTAAGTACGACCACTTGCCATAAGATGTCCTATACCTGTTGTTAACTAACAGTATGTATACCCCACCATTTGCCATAATTTGTTATATACCTAACCAATTATCGGGGACTTGTGAAGACCTATGCTAACCATTTTGGGGAGCTAATAACTGTTTCTATATGGACCTTGAGAGTTATCTCACCTTAGTCCACGCCATTGAGAATTTACGAATCTGAAGTCACTTACTCCCCCTCTTTCCTGAGAGTGGGACGTGACACCACCCTCACAGTGAAGAATTTCTTCCTAATATCCAGTATAAATCTCCCCTCTTTCGGTTTGAAACCATTACCCCGTGTTCTATCATTACACTCCCTGATAAAGAGTCCCTCCCCATCCTTCCTGTAGGCCCCCTTTAGGTACTGGAAGGCTGCTATAAGGTCTCCCTGGAGCCTTCTCTTCTCCAGGCTGAACAACCCCAACTCTCTCAGCCTGTCCTCATAGGAGGGGTGCTCCAGCCCTCTGATTTATATGACTGTTATACCATGCGTATGTATTACAGACCGTCGAGGTTTCGGCTGGGCCGGCCACTAAATGAATGACAGAGTGTGCTTTTCCCTTGCCAGAAGGAGAAGGGAGAGAGAGAAAATAAGGGAGACAGACTTATGGGTTGAAAAAAACCCTAAAACAGCTTTAATGAAATTTTAACAATAAAAATAAAATATAACAATATTAATAAGAAATATTAATGAGAAAAATAATGAAATATATACAAATATACATCCAAATCAATATTGAGCTCCCAGGATGGTGATCCAGGACTGGACTCAGCAGCAGAAGGGAACTGGATTCAGGAATGCTCGGATCAGGATCAAAGGCAGACAAACAGACATAGTCCTCCTCAGACACTGGCCATTGAAGAAAGAGAGTTCGACCCCTTTGATCCTTCAGCTTTATACTGAGCATGATGCACATGGGATGGAACCCTCTTGGTCAGTTCTGGATCACCTGTCCTGTCCGCTCCTCTCCATAGGTGTGACCTCACTACGCTCTTCCACTTCTGACCCTCCAACAGGACACATAACAAAGTTATCTGACCTTGGCTGTTATAGGAATAATATCAGACGTTATCATTACCAGCAGCAGAAATTGTCTCAAAAATATACCGTTAATTTCAGAGAGTACAGTCAATTAGAAGAGACTTAACTGAAAAGTAAAATTACTGAACAGAAAATTGGTTTTGTTCTACCTCAAACCAGGACACATATAAATGGGCTTGTGACCCCTTAGGAGGGGGGTTAGCAAAACCTCCACCTTGGACTTCCGGAGGGCGGACTTTGACTTGTTCAGGACACCGGTTGAGAGAGTCCCTTGGGAGACAGTCCTGAAGGGCAAAGGGGTCCAGGAAGGCTGGATGCCCTTCAAGAAGGAAACCTTAAAGGCCCAGGAGCAGGCTGTCCCCAAGTGTCGCAAGTCTAAAGGGCGGGGAAAATGGCCAGCCTGGATGAATAAGGAACTTCTGATGGGACTTAGGAATAAAAGGAGGGTTTACCACCTTTGGAAGAAGGGACAGGCAACTCAGGAGGAGTACAGAGATCTCGTTAGGTTATACAGAGAGAAAATTAGGAAGGCAAAAGCCCAGCTGGAGCTCAACTTGGCCACTAACATTAAGGACAACAAAAAAAGCTTTTATAAATACATCAACAGAAAGAGAGCCAGGGGGAATCTCCATCCCTTACTGGATGCGGGGGGGAAAGTTGCAACCAAGGACGAGGAGAAGGCTGAGATACTGAATGCCTTCTTTGCCTCCGTCTTCAATAGTCAGACCAGCTGTCCCCAGGGGGTTCAGCCTCCGGAGCTGGAAGATAAGGATGGAGAGCAGAACAACCCACCCATAATCCAGGAGGAAGTAGTCAATGATCTGCTTCTGCACCTAGATGCACATAAGTCGATGGGGCCGGATGGGATTCACCCAAGAGTACTCAGGGAGCTGGCGGGAGAGCTCACCAAGCCCCTCTCCATCATTTATCAACAGTCTTGGTCAACAGGGGAGGTACCAGATGACTGGAGGGTGGCTAATGTGATGCCCATCTACAAGAAGGGTCGGAAGGAGGATCCGGGGAACTACAGGCCTGTCAGCCTGACCTCGGTACCAGGGAAGATCATGGAGAGGATCATCTCGAGTGAGCTCTCATGGCAAGTGCAGGGCAGCCAAGGGATCAGGGCCAGCCAGCATGGGTTTAGGAAAGGGAGGTCCTCCTTAACCAACCTGATCTCCTTCTATGACCATGTGACCCGCCTTCTGGACGCGGGGAAGGCTGTGGACGTTGTCTATCTGGACTTTGGTAAGGCCTTTGACACCGTCCCCCACAGCATTCTCCTGGAGAAGCTGGCGAATCATGGCACAGACAAGCGTACTCTTCGCTGGATTAAAAACTGGCTGGATGGCCATGTCCAGAGAGTTGGGATTAATGGGGTGAAATCCTCTTGGCGGCCGGTCACCAGTGGTGTCCCTCAGGGCTCGGTTTTGGGGCTGGTTTTGTTTAATATCTTTATCAATGATCTGGATGAGGGGATTGAGTGCACCCTCAGTAAGTTTGCAGATGACACCAAGCTAGGCGGGAGTGTCGATCTGCTTGAGGGTAGGAAGGCTCTGCAGAGGGACCTGGACAGGCTGGATCGATGGGCCAAGGCCAGCTGTGTGAGGTTTAATAAGGCCAAGTGCCGGGTCCTGCATTTCGGTCACAACAACCCCAAGCAACACTACAGGCTTGGGGCAGAGTGGCTGGAAAGCTGCCCAGCAGAAAAGGACCTGGGGGTGCTGGTGGATGGCCAGCTTAACATGAGCCAGCAGTGTGCCCAGGGGGCCAAGAAGGCCAACAGCATTCTGGCAAGCCAGCAATCAGGAACAGCGTGGCCAGCAGGGGCAGGGGAGTGATGGTGCCTCTGTACTCGGCACTGGTGAGGCCTCACCTCGAGTGCTGTGTTCAGTTCTGGGCCCCTCTGTACAGGAGGGACATTGAAGTGCTGGAGCGTGTCCAGAGGAGAGGTATCAGGCTGGAGAGGGGTCTGGAGACCAGGGCATATGAGGAGAGGCCGAGGGAGCTGGGCATGTTTAGCTTGGAGAAGAGGAGGCTGAGGGGAGGCCTCATTGCCCTCCACAACTACCTGAAAGGAGGGTGGAGAGAGGTGGGTGGTGGCCTCTTCTCCCAGGCGAATAATGACGGGACCAGAGGAAATGGGCTGAAGCTGCGTCAGGGGAGGTTTAGGTTAGATATTAGGAAGAATTACTTTACTGAAAGAGTGGTCAGGCGCTGGAACAGCCTGCCCAGGGAGGGGGTTGAGTCACCAGCCCTAGAGGTGTTTAAGAAATGTCTAGATGTGGCACTCCAGGGCATGCTCTAGTGGCAGAGATTGTAGGTTGGTTGGTTGGACTCGATGATCTCGAAGGTCCTTTCCAACCATGAAGATTCTGTGGTTCTGTGATTCCTCAGCCTTTCCTCACACATTTAATAAAGGTCACCTGGTTAGTTAACACTAGAGGATCTGCCAATCAAGCTGGCCCTGCCCAATCAAAACTTCCACGTACTGTAGAAGGGGATAAAGTCCCCATAGTGCACATGAAGAATATGTCAGGGAAGACAGTCTCAGTTAGTCCTGCCTCAGGCAAAGGCAAACCCATCCGTGGGATTGCTTTTGCCCAAGGACCTGGGTGCGCTTGGTGGGTGATGCGGAAGGATGGGGAGGTCCAATGTGTACCTCATGGGGATTTGGTTTTGGGTGAGAATAGCCAATGAATTAAACTGTATGATGTTAATTGCTAAATTACCGCTATATGTCATCACTACTATGGTTACAGTAAGAATCACCCAAATTAATGGAGAATGAACTTCGATGAACTGAGCAGTGATAGAACCAGAACTGGCTTAAGCAACTGGCACCCAGCAATTTTCTTGAGATCAACATCCTCAACCTACAGACTGTGGGCATGGACCGTGTCAGTTACACCAGCTGTGAGCTCCAGATGCAGCATGCCACAATTCATCATCCCACACATCATCTCTCCTGCCCTGAAAGATTGTTATGACGGATGGAGCCCAAAGTCATGGACTAAATGAACTCAGTGGACATTTTAGAGGGATGGCCCATAAACTAAGGGAATGATATCTGTATGTATATATAAATATAAATATAAATATAAATATAAATATAAATATAAATATAAATATAAATATAAATATAAATATATATATATCAGAGACAGGAAAGTGGTGGTGACTATGAAAAGTATAAGGCCTGGGCATGACGTAAATGGTATAGAATAAGGGATGGATACTGTCCTGGTTTCAGCTGGGATAGAGTTAATTTTCTGTCTAGTGGTTGCTGTGTTTCAGATTTGGTATGAAAGGAATGTCAGTAATGCATATTGTTTCAGTTGTTGCTATGTGATATTTATAGTATTCAAGGACTTTTTTTCAGCTTCCCTTAAAAGCTGAGAAGGAGCATAGACAGAACAATGAAATGGCCAATGGAATATTCTGTACCATAGACGTCATGCTCAGTATATAAATGGGGGTTGGCTGGAGGGCAGGAATTCATGATCACTGCTTGGGATGGTGCCAATTTCACCAATTCACCAGATTCAAGTTATTTTACAACAGACAAATCATAATTCAATTGTTGAGCTTATTACTAACTAATCATGGAAAAATATTTACTTTTGAGTCTTATAATCAGAGGAATCATCCCCATCAGGTATTATACTGCAGCAAATAAAGGAGATGACCTACATAAATGACTCTTTGCAAGGCAGCCCAGCTGCAAGAGCAAAGGTGAGATAAACACACCTTGGGCAGACAAGCTGTACGCTACACCTGCACAATTGATATCATGGAGAGGAAACCATACCTAGAATTATTTAATATCTAAGCAAGGTGGTTCAGAAGTAATTGCCCTGTGGTATACCTACAGAATGTCTCTGTCGGAAGCAAGTAGAACAAACCCTCTTGACTCTTGCATGCCTGGGGCTAATTTCTAGTCTACATCAAGTGTTTGCTCAAACTGGAATAATAAATCTATTTTTCAATGTAACCATTTGCCTCCATAGTTTGCAGTTAGAATGGCAATCATTCTCTCCACAGATTCCAAGATAGCCTGATGAACGATAACTGGTCTTGTTTTGTCATTACCATCATGGTTGTGAATAAATGGTTGGGATTTTTTTTAATGTAAGGTTTTTTCTTGGTCTAAACTTATGCCTGTAAGTGACAGGAAAGTTAGATTATATAGCAATTAAAACCACCAGCCTCTGTGCTTACCTGACAAAGGTGAGGTTAAATCTGACTGGCAGCTGTAAGTCTAGCTAGTCTTTAGCACATTGGTGGCAGCAGCCAATGGCATCTTTAATCTGAATGTCAGTCTTAGAAACAAAAAGACACAAACTTTTACTACAGTTTGAGATATAAGCATGCCCCTTTGCAAGCAAACCACTGTTTTAAGACAGAAGCTTTCACTCAGTGCAGAGGAACTATATGTGGTTTTAGACAACGTACCTTTACTTCAGACTACATTAGGATTTGAATGATTTGCAGGTTCTGATGCAAAAAATATTAGACCTAAAAACAGGGTGAGCAAGTACAGTGAAATTACTTCCGGGAAGGGGGGGGGGGCTACATTTAATACCTCAGACTATTTTTTGTGAGTTTCAATCTGTGACTTTCATGGGCCTTTTCACTGAGTAAATTCAGCAGCACATAAATGTGTCAGTCTAAGATCAGAACTGAACACATCTCACCAATAAATGAGATTTCTTCAAATTTAAAGTGGCAAATTTATATACTCATTTATTATGCAGTATTTGCATACTTTGTAGTTTATGTTACAAATTGAGGGCATGGACACAGGATGAGAATACTACTGTTAAATAGTCCATTTACCAATAGGGATCATACTAATTAATGACACTTCTTCTGACTATGAATATCTAGTCAAGCCTATTTTTTCTTTTTCATCTCATACTTTAATCCCAAGTACACTTATGATACAAGTTAGAATCATAGAATCATAGAATCATTTAGGTTGGAAAAGACCCTTGGGATCATCGAGTCCAACCATCAACCCCACTCTACAAAGGTCTCCCTTACACCATATCCCTTAACACCACATCTAAACGACTCTCAAACACATCCAGGGATGGTGACTCCACCACCTCCCTGGGCAGCCTATTCCAGTGTCTGACCACTCTTTCTGGGAAGAACTTTTTCCTAATGTCCAGCCTAAACCTACCCTGCTGCAGCTTGAAGCCATTCCCTCTTGTTCTATCGCTAATTACCTGTGAGAAGAGACCAGCACCAGCCTCTCTACAGTGTCCTTTCAAGTAGTTGTAGAGAGTGATGAGGTCTCCCCTCAGCCTCCTCTTCCTCAAACTAAACAGTCCCAGCTCCTTCAATCGCTCCTCATAAGATTTATTCTGCAGGCCCTTCACCAGCTTCGTTGCCCTCCTCTGCCCTCGCTCCAGCACCTCGAGATCTCTCTCGTATTGAGGTGCCCAGAACTGGACACAATACTCAAGGTGTGGCCTCACCAGTGCTGAGTACAGGGGGACAATCACCTCCCTCCTTCTGCTGGTCACACTATTTCTAATACAAGCCAGGATGCCATTGGCCCTCTTGGCCACCTGGGCACACTGCTGGCTCATGCTCAGCCGCTTGTCAATTAGAACCCCCAGGTCCTTTTCTGCCGGGCAGCTCTCCAGCCACACTTCCCCAAGACTGTAGCGATGCGTGGGGTTGTTGTGGCCCAAGTGCAGGAGCCGGCACTTGGCCTTGCGGAAGCTCATCCCGTTAGCATTGGCCCATCGGTCCAATCTATCCAAGTCTCTCTGTAGAGCCTCCCTACCCTCATGCAGATCAACACTCCCGCTTAGCTTCGTGTCATCTGCAGACTTGCTGATGATACACTCTATGTCCTTCTCAAGGTCATCAATAAAGATGTTAAACAGAAATGGTCCCAACACCGAGCCCTGAGGGACACCGCTTGTGACCGGCCGCCAGCTGGATTTAACTCCATTGGCCACCACTCTTTGGGACCGCCCATCCAGCCAGTGCTTGATCCAGCAGATCGTATGCTCATCCAGGCCATGAGCCGCCAGTTTTCCCATGAGAATTCTATGGGGGACAGTGTCAAATGCTTTTCGAAAGTCTAGGTAGACAATGTCCACAGCCTTTCCCTCATCCAATAATCGGGTCATCTTGTCATAGAAGGAGATCAGGTTCGTCAGGCAGGACCTGCCTTTCCTGAACCCATGCTGACCAGGCCTGATCCCCTGCTTGTCCATTGTATGACTCGTAATGGCACTCAAGATGATCTGCTCCATGACCTTCCCTGCTCCCGAGGTCAGACTGACAGGCCTATAGTTTCCCGCATCCTCCTTTCTGCCTTTTTTGTAGATGGGTGCTACATTTGCTACCCTCCAGCCCATTGGGACCTCCCCAGTTAGCCATGACTTCAGGTAGATCATGGAAAGTGGCTTGGCGAGCACGTCTGCCAACTCTTTCAGCACTCTTGGATGTAACCCATCCGGTCCCATAGACTTGTGTGCATCCAAGCGGTGTAGCAGGTCACTGATCACTTCCTCTTTCATTGTGATGACCTCGTTCAGCTTCCCCTCCCCGTCTCCTAGCTCACGAGGCTGGGTGCCCAGGGAACAGCTCGTTCCACTGCTAAAGACTGAGGCAAAGTAGGCGTTGAGCACCTCAGCCTTTTCCTCATCCTTTGTGACTATGTTTCCCTCTGCATCCAGTAAGGGAGGGAGATTTTCCCTAAGCCTCCCTTTGTTGTTAATGAATTTATAGAAACATTTTTTGTTATCCTTAATGGCTGTGGCTAGGTTGAGCTCTAGCTGCGCTTTGGCTCTCCTAATTTTCTCCCTGCATAGCTTCGCTATATCCTTATAGTCTTCATGAGAGACCTGCCCCCTCTTCCAGAGGTCATAGACTCTCCTTTTGTTCTGGAGGTCCAGCCAAAGGTCCCTATTTGGCCAGGCCGGTCTCCTTCCCCGCCTACTTGTTTTTCGGCACACGGGGACAGCCTCCTCCTGTGCCTTTAAGACTTCTCTCTTGAAGTATGTCCAGCCTTCCTGGGCTCCTATATCCTTCAGGGCAGCCTCCCAAGGGACTTTGTCAAGCAGTCTTCTGAACAGGTCAAAGTTTGCCCTCCGGAAGTCTAAGGTGGCAGTTTTACTAACCCCTCTCCTTGTTTCCCCAAGAATCAGAAATTCTATCATCTCACGATCACTGTGCCCTAGACGGCCACCAACCTTTACTTCCCCCACAAGTTCTTCCCTGTTCACAAGAGGCAGGTCCAGGAGGGCACCTTCCCTGGTCGGCTCACTTAACTTCCTCACACAGCTGGTATCTTCCACACATTCCAGGAACCTCCTGGATTGTTCCCTCTCTGCTGTGTTGTATTCCCAGCAGAGAGCCGGGAGGTTGAAGTCCCCCACAAGAACAACAGCAAGTGACTGCGAGATTCCCCCCAGCTGCTTATAGAAAGCTTCATCCGCCTCACTGCTTTGGTCGGGAGGTCTATAGCAGACTCCCACAGCGATATCAGCTTTATCGGCCCTTAACCTAATCCAAACACTCTCCACCCCATCATCACTATACTTGATTTCTGAGCTCTCATAGCATTCTCTAACATACAGGGCCACTCCTCCGCCTCTCCTTTCCTGTCTGTCCCTCCTGAAGAGCTTGTAGCCATCGATTGTGGCACTCCAGTCGTGTGAGGCATCCCACCACGTTTCTGTGATAGCCACTATGTCATAGTTTCCCTGGTGCATCATGGCTTCAAGCTCCCCCTGTTTGTTGCGCATACTGCGTGCATTGGTAGAGATGCACTTCAGATGTGCCAGTGACTCCAGCACCTTTTTGTGAGTGTGGGCCCCATTTCCCACCAGACCCCTCCCAGGTGCTTCCATGATTTCTAAACATCTATCCCTTCTCTCAAATGGAATGGCAGAGTGAGAGTCCTCACTAGTCCACCATCCTTCAAGCCCTGGCATGCCTCCCTTGGGTTTAGTCCTGACAGGCCCAGTTATCTCCCCTTCCCCCCTCATATCTAGTTTAAAGCCTCATATCTAGTTTAAAGTTAGACAGAGAGACAGCTAGAAAATAGTAGATTTACAGTATCTGGACCTTACTTATTTAGCAAATTGCTCTTTTATTAATCCTTTTACCAGTATGGCTACATGTTGGGGCTGTGTGCCTTATTTTAATTTATGTATCAAACAAACAGATCAGTGTTTTATTAAGTGAAGTTCTAAATGTCTTTAAATTTTGCATTCAGAAGCCAGAGTTTATCATAGTTCAGCTACTCACCAGAGCTTCTATCAAAATAAATTATTTACAACCTTCTTTAATTTCAAATCACCAAGTTATAGAGAAAAAATATATATATATTCCAAGTAGTTTAAAGGTACCAAGATGTAGAGCTTAATTTAACAATGTAACTTTAACTAGTTTCCATTAAAACCAGTGCAAAAAGCTACATGTTTGCTCACCTTACCTTGGCTAAAGTGTATTAGGAGCAAGTATAAGGTTAATCGAGGCCAACAAAGGTTCCTGTAGATATTTGCCTTCTTTCAAATCAACTAAGGAAATTACTAAATCTTGTTTGCATTTCACATTATGAACTATTAGCTGCTATAACATGCCTACAACCCATAAAATGAAATTGATTCAATTAGCATACAAAGACAGAAATCAGAACCAGTTTACTAGATGACATAAATGTAGTGTTGGTATATTAGGGAAAGACTTACAAGTAATTTTGTAAGGCTCTCTGTCCTTATGCTCAAAGACAGCAGGAAATTTCTAGAGGCCTACTTAATCTGTGCAAACTGAGGAGACAGCTTTTAAAAAAAGAGAAACACAAAAGCAATGCAAGGGGCTTTTTTAAATACTAAAACCCACCAGCAACTCAATGCAGCTACAAAATTGTGCCAGTGAAAGCAACATTTCTCAAAAATTTACTTAATCAACAAGTTTATTTTTGTTTTTCTCATGACTTCTTTTTTATAGGAACACAAGGTTAGGATTTCTCACAGCTTTTTTTATACAGGAATATTGCATTAGGATTCACTTCTCGCCCAAAGGATTATTTCTAATGCATCAATTGCTCTGGTAATACAGATCTGACAGCGCCACCTTCTGTTCATGTCTCCCACTAAACCGATCAGCTCTGTTTAAGCAGCAAATAAATAGTTTATACACGTAAACCGGGTTTAATTAATGAAATTAATGTTAAAGTTATGTGAAAACCAGGATCACAGAGTATTATCTCTCTCTCAAGTATGCCAGAATTTATGTAGCTGGAAAAACCACAAAATTTCAACCAGACAGCACCTTAAAATGGTATTAGATAGCTATAAAAAAAAAATCCTCCTTCCTAATCCCAGCCTTTAACAATCTCAGTTTGTCAGTTTAAGAATCAGTTTTGTTCTCCGCCCAAAACTAAACAGCACCAATGCTTTAGAAATGTATACTGACACTGAAAAATTTAGTTATAACATTACATTGGAAGGGAATGTGCAGGATGATAAGTGGAAAATAAAAGTTGTCTTTACCAAAAAGATCATGAATAAAAACGAAGGGCATCACCATACTATTTTCTCCCCCTTGCTCATAGTATGAGCAAACATATGAAAAACATTTTTTTTATGTATTAACAGTATTTAGTGTCTATCTGTATTTGTTTAATTAACTTAGAGCAGAATGTTAACTAAATGAAGCCTTTGTCTTGGGGTCAGGTATCTATTTGGAATCATCTGGCAAACATTCTGCACAAATAGATGTCCAACACCTGTCTTTCTGGTATGCTATATTTAGCATAATTTTGTAAACACATTAAGACTTTGGGTTTTTTTCTGCTCATCTGCTATACTGTGAAGAGCACTATTTGCATGCTACCCCTACTGCCAAGATTATGGTAGTATCAATGGAAAGCGAGGAACTGTGTAGCTTTTGTCTGCCTCATCCAAACAGAATTAAAAGCCTAACCCAGCTAGAAATTAGCAACATACTAACCTTAGGTCTGTAGAAAGTTCCATCACCAGAGTTTAACTCCCAATTCTCACCAAAGTCACTGAGGTTGTTTTCGAGTTGCTAAAGGACACATACACTCTGATTCTCAATCATGTACTGCATTTCCATGTTACAGCATCAGGTCAGCCTGTTGCTACAGATATCTGACACTACTAAATTCTCAGTACTTCTCAGTTACTGCTGCAACTCATTTATTTTCTGAAAAAGGAAAGTTTTGGAAGACCCCCAGTGTGGAGCATGGATTCACGGACTCTGGCGGGGTACAGACCAAAGACCTTTATTGCAACAATCTGACAGGCTTTATAGCTATACACACTCTCCACGCGCAAGGTGTGTCCTGCTGATAGGTTGAAGGTCGACTGCCATGCGCTTCTCTACTTCTTCCGATTGGTTTCTGCTGTCTGTTCACGAGGAGCAACAACTTCATTCTCACGTCCTGTTTCTTGCTGATTCTTACTTGTTTTTCTGTTCTCTCAAGCCCTCTCTCAAGGACGCAGCTTTATCTCATCAAGGTCGAACAGACCTATGCTGCTCTCTATTCCCACACCCCAGCTAAAAAAAATAATTAATTTAGTTCAAATTTAAAACAAATAAAATTAATGCATACATTTTGGAAGAGGCCAAACAGTGTTAGCTAAGATGTAAGAACTTTTTATGCTAGATTCAAAGTTCATAGATAATACTGAGAGAGGATCCACCCTGGTACACCTAATGTTATTCCTGCTCTGTCTTCTCCCCAGCACTGCACCTGCAGGGGCTAACCCCATTCCTTTAATCATGAAAGCAACCTGACTTTTGGAAGATGGCTCTAAGTCATATTACAGAGGATGTCAGGATTGGTTCTCTTCTTCCTCATTTTTTTTTTTTTTAAATGATCAAAAAATACAGGGAGAGAGAGAAGAAGAGAGGTAATTTGATTCTGATGTGGAGATTGCTTCGGTATGGAGTATGCTCTCCATACATAGCATACAATGAAAGCCATTTACAAAAGCCAGACTCTATTGAAGACAGTTATTAAAGTTATATTGCTCATGTCCAGCTGTCACTGTACCTCCCAGAAGGCAAAATGTTCTTACAGGACTTCCAGCTGCAGCCTTGCTTTCATATAAAAGGTTAATAAAATTACTGTTTACCTTTTCAGCTTGATTCCACACTTCAGTATCTCCCAGGTACTTTTCAGGACAAGTGGAAAGATTCAGTTTAAAGGAAAATCCAAAGATATCATACACAGTACGCAAGAACTGCAGGCAACTCTTTATCTCCTCTTCAATCTTTATGAGAATAGAAATAAAGTCTCAAATATGAAAAAAACAGTTAATCTGTTTTTAATAACCATTTAACAGCAGCCCATACCTGCTCCATAGCACAGAATATGTGAGCATCATCCTGATGGAACCAGCATACTTGAGTGAGTCCTGTAAGAGCTCCCGACAGTTCATTGCAATACAGAACATCAAAATCAGTCAACTGTAATGGCAGCTCACGCCATGATCTCGGATCTTTCTCCAATTCAAAAGAAAACATATGACATTGTCACTGTAATGCTGCCAGTGCCCTGAAGTCATCCATAGTTTGCTGTTGAAAACATTTGGAGTGACAGCTTCCTGGAATCCACGTTTTCGATATTCACTCTAAAACAGACACAGTACATAAAATAACTAATAAAGCAAACAAAAGTAATGGCACTCAGCCTTCAATCTGCAGCCATAAAAGTGTACAAATGCTGCCCTACAAAAGCCCATGAATCCTTAAGAATTTTTACGGTCTTTACCTTTCCAGTGTGTCTGACATGAGGCCCTCTGCATAAATCTATCAAGGGACCACACCCAAGAACAGGAAAACATTAATTAGGTATATTTCAACCTAGAAAGTTATATCCAGTTATTATGCATGTGTAATTACCTGTATACTGTTGTAGTTGGAGTATTGACCTTCTCATTCAGGATGTGACACTTGAATGCATTATACTGAGAAAAACAGCGCACATTTCTTAACTCCTTGTTAAGCAAGAGAACTGACCAACAGTTTAAATTATTGGGGGGGAAAGGGGGGGTGCTCCAGTCAGGCAGTAGAGCAAGCTGCCCAGAGAGCAGGTTGTGCAGTCTCCATCCTTAGAGATTTTGAAGGCCCAAATGGACAAAGCCCTGAGAAACCTGACTTCAGTGTTGACCCTGCCTTACACATGAGATTGGACTGGAGACGTACTGAAGCCCCTTCCAACCTGAATGGCACTATGATTCTTACTGATGTTCTAACAGTGAAAACTGAGTAACTTCTATCTCAGGAATGTCAGAGAATTATTGCAGCTAGGTACTAAAGAGAAAGGGTCGGGTTTTAGTGTTGCTTGGACTTTCTCAGAAGTCCTCATTCTAATGCAGTTACAGTATCACACAGCATTTTACTAACAGTCAATATAATATAGGCATATAACATAACTGCACACAATATATTGCAAATTTATATCTGTGGGAAATGAATGAAGAATGTGGCTTCAAAGATTTTGCCAAGATCACCCAGCAGAAGAACTAGAATTCTTACAGTCGCAGAAAATCTAATGCACATTCCCGAGAACCTAAGAATTATACTTTTGCTCATTTTTAAAAAAAGTTAAATATAACAAGTGAACTTATAAGAACACAAGATCTTTAAAAGTTAATTTGATAGACCTTCCTCTACCACTAATAGAACATGCAGATAAAGTTACAAATACTTAAAGCATAACTGCGCGGTGCTAGAAACAACCTTCTAAAACAGCTGACCTTAAATATTTCAAGTACTGTTTCCTTCTTAGCTTCCAGTCTTTCAAAGTCTTGTTTTTCCTTCATTATCTTTTTGCATAACGTTTCCAAAGCAAAGAAGTCATTAGTGGATATACCCCTAAAATAAATACACACAAAAAGAAGTGAATCATTCTTGCTTTCACTTGCAATTTCTGATCTGGTTGCAATGCACTAGCTTGTGGACGGGATGCAGTGCAAAGAACAAAGTAATCTGCAGTAGTGCAGATGACTTTGTTCCAGGAACAAGCAGGTAACAGAAATTTTGCTGTGACTGCTGTCCCCCCACTCCTAAAAAAGAAAAATACAAAACCTACCCATTGTCATGGTTTAACTCCAGCCAGCAACTAGGACTACACAGCCATTCACTCACTCCCCTCCCCAAAGTAGGGTAGGGAGAGGAGGGAGAAAAAGAAAAAAAAAACTCATGGGTTGAGATAAAGAAAGTTTAATAGAACAGTAACAGAGGACAAAATAATAATAAAAATAATAATGGTAAAAGAACATACAAAATGAGTGATGCAATACAATTGCTCTCATTACCCAGTAATCTATTGCCCAGCCCGTCCCAAGCACTGATTGTGGATTCCTGCCCCCTGGCAGGGATGAGCATGACGTCTATGGTATAGAATATTCCTTTGGCCAGCTTGTCCTGTCTGTGCTCCCTCTCAGCTTCTATGGGAAACTGAAAAAGTCCTTTACTTAATATAAGCATTACTTGGCAACAACTAACACAATATGTGTTATCAACATTATCCTCATACGGAATCCAAAATGCAGCAGCTACTAGGAAGAAAATTAACTCTCTCCCAGTTGAAACCAGGACACCCATCCTCAAGGAACATGTCATAATACAATCCATTTTTTTATTGGGGGGCCACAGCACAAACATCCACCGTAGATTTGCTCCATAGCTTCACTCATTATTTGAGCACTTGAGTGACAGTATACCTAACGGAGGCCAAAAAGACAGGGGATCAGTCTGAATATGCACAGTGCATTTATGAGTATTTTATTTAAAAACTTTTCTGAAAACACTTGCTTTTAAGGATACTTGATGCAGATCCCACATTAGAGCAATCTGCAGAACAGAAGTGACCTGCCCAACAGCACTCCTATCCTAAGCACCAACATTTACAAAAAGTAACACTGTAAATCATTTACAGCCTGGTAACAAATAATTCTTATTTTCAACTATTGTTGAGATGATTCAATTATTGTTAATAAGTTGGGAAACTAATTCAGCAACTTCTTCAATCAGTTCTGCATTGTCACATCCCACTCTTAGGAAAGAGGGGGAGTAAGTGACTTCAGATTCGTAAATTCTCAACGGCGCAGACTAAGGTGAGATAACTCTCAAGGTCCATATAGAAACATTTATTAACTTCCCAAAATGGTTAGCATAGGTCTTCACAAGTCCACAATAATTGGTTAGGTATATAACAAATTATGGCAAGTGGTGAGGTGTGCATTGTGTTACTTAACAACAGGTATACTTCAGGTCGTACTTAAGGTCATTACTTAACAACTCTAACTGTTACTTAACAATTCTAAGAGAAAAGAGAAACTGAGGGATAGAGAAAGGAAAAGACAGAGGAAAAAGACAGAGAGAGAGAGATCACCGGTCCTGGTTCCAGCGTCTTTTTCAGGGAATCTTCCCAGGCATAAACTTCTTTCTTGGAAAAATCTTCCCAGGTATGGTCTTCTTTCTTGGGAAGAATCTTCCCAGGCACTATCTTCTTCTTTTGTTTCTTCTTTGTTCCCCCTCAGGGGCACTTATTTTCCCCTTTTATGTTTGCTGAATTAGCACGGTCCACCCCCCTTGCTGAGGACAGCCTCATCTCAGGTTTCTCCCTTCTCCCCAGGTGATGCGTGCCATGATTTGGGTGGAGAGACGAGTGCCATAGTCATACATGTTTAGCATGATCTCTATAATCTTCATTAGCATATGCAGGGGTGTGCGCTTTCATATGCATTTCGCAGATAATGAAGCAAAGGTCACTCATCGGACACAATGGCCTTGAGAACTGAGAACTAGCGAGCTCACCACACGAGTGGCAGAACTATCCTGTCTTCACAAGACAGTTCTCCCACGCTTTCAGGCGCCAGAAGTGTTAGCCTTATCAGTTCTTTGAAGGCCAGGCCTGCATTATTTATTTCCTTGCGAGTGTTTGAGGCATTCCATTGAAGGCTTGGAGGGCCTTCTGCCCCTCCTCAGGGAAGTTACAGTCCGTCCCATAAGGCTGTGGTCCTACAAAGATTTCATGCATGGGAAATCCTGCACTGAAGCATAACAGTTCATAAAGTTAAAAACTACATTCCATCTTGTAGTACACCTGAAGTTTTGACAAATTAAAACCAAATCTATAGGATTTCAGTCTGCTTTTATTTGCACAGACCAGAAAACATAAATCTCACAGGAGCCATCATTTAGTCAATATGAAAACAACAAGTTTGAATACAAGAGCTCTGCGATGAGTTTGACTGACAGCTTCTTGTACCAAATAATTTTTCTAAAGACAATATTTACAAAGTCACTGGATATCTACGATTATCTGAATGATTAGCCAAAATAAAGTATGTACTTCTGCATGTAGTGCCATGAGTACCATGGGGTGAAGTCCTAGAGAGAAGAGGGGCCCAAGAAAGCTAGTTAATATTTAAGGATCACCTCCTCCAAGCTCAGGAGAGATGCATCCCAACAAACAGGAAGCAAGGCAATAACACCAGGAGGCCTGCATGGATGAACAAGTTGCTCCTGCACAATCTCAAACTCAAACAGGAAGCCTACAGAGGGTAGAAGCAAGGACAGATAGCCTGGGAGGAACAGAGAGAAATTGTCCGAGCAGCCAGGGATCAGGTTAGGCAAGCTAAAGCCCAGATAGAGTTAAATCTGGCCAGGGGCATCAAAGGCAACAAGAAAGCCTTCTATAGGTATATCAGTGACAAAAGAAAGACTAGGGAAAATGTGGGCCTACTTGGGAAGGAAACAGAAGACCTGGTTACCTGGGATATGGAGAAGACTGAGGTACCTGAAGACTTTTTTTGCCTCATTCTTCAGCAGCAAGTGCTCTAACCACACAACCCAAGTCACAGAAGGCAAAGGCAGGGACTGGGAGAATGAGGAACCTCCCACTGTAGGAGAAGAACAGGTTCGAGACTGTGTGAGCCGATGCAGGCAGGACGCAGGAACAACCACACACCACGGATGAAAGGCAAAGAACAAGTTTAATCTCGATACCTCACAGACCAGGGAATCTCTGAAGCAACACCCGGGCAGAGGCACACAAGCAGGGACCGCGGGCACCACGGCGCGAGAGAGAGTTCTTGTTAGCAAGAGTCCTTGGCAGCGAGAGAGTCCTTGTGAGCAAGAGCGTGCGCAGACTCCCTGTTCTCTCTGGTATTTCAAGGGTTCAAACAGGCATAGTTTTCCCACTGTGCTTTGATCTTCTTCCACAACAGGCCAGGATTCTCAAGCGGCTAGATAAGGTGTCCCTGAGTCCATCACAGGCTTACGTTATCTAAGTGCAAGTGTTTTCCTTGCAAGCACCTGAGACTGAATAACAATTAGTGTGATATATGTGTTTCCCAGCACCCCAGGTGAGTCACTTGAGCGTATTTACAGTCCTCCTCACGATCTTCCATTGCTTTCCCACAGAGACCATCTGAGGAAAATGAAGGTGCACAAATCCACAGGCCTGATGAGATGCATCCATGGCTCCTGAGGGAACTAGCAGATGAAGTTGCTAAGCCACTATCCATCATATTTGAGAAGTCATGGCAGTCTGGTGAAGTTCCCACTGACTGGAATAAAAAGGGGAAACATAACCCCCAGTCCTGGGTTGAGCGACACAGGACTAACTTCTCTTCTAATGCTTAGAACTGCACTTTTAGAAGACTCTAGTGTCTGAATTTGTGAAAATATTTACTTTATAGCCAGCTAGGCTCTGTGGGATTCAAGGTCTCAGTGTTTTCAAGCCTTGCCAGGTGCAGGGATGAGGAGGAGCGAGGCCTGGG
The DNA here is from genome assembly GCF_964199755.1 of Larus michahellis. Lineage (NCBI taxonomy): Eukaryota > Metazoa > Chordata > Aves > Charadriiformes > Laridae > Larus > Larus michahellis. Next base: position 3,565,492 of record NC_133929.1, on the reverse strand, counting down.
CACTTGACCCAGGCTGGACAACAGGATTATTTCATACCATGAATGTCACATTCAATATAAATTAGAAAGTTTGCTGCATAGTCTCTCTCTCCCTTGATGGTGGCGGTCCAGAGAACTCCTTGCCCTGGTGCCGGATCCCTGAGGCCTTCCCTTCTTCCCAAAGCCGTTGCGCTCGCAGTGTCTGACATTTGCTGTCCACTGCTGGGAGTGCACAGCTTCCTGCTGGTATAACTGTCCGAGTATAATTCTTGTCTATCTTATATTAGTATTGGGATCAATACTGGTTCTTTAGTATTATTGTTAATTATTTAGTCTTATCCTATTAAATCTATTTATATTTCAACCCTTGTGTTTCCTTGCTTTCCCTGATTCCCCTTTTTGGGTGGGGAGGGGTCATTGGGTGATAGAATAATCATCTAAACAACAATAAATTGTTATGGGGTTTCTCAAACCGTAACACTCCCATTTTTAAAAAGGGAAAAAAGGATGACCCAGGGAACTACAGCCCGGTCAGTCTCATCTCTGTGCCCAGCAAGATCATGGAGCAGATACTCCTGTAAACTATGCTAAGAAACATGGAAAATAAGGAGGTGATCAGCAACAGCCAACATGTCTCCCCTAAGGGCAAATTGTGCCTGACAAATTTGGTGGCCTCCTACAATGACATTACAGCACTGGTGGATAAGGGAAGAGCAACTGATGTCATCTACCTAGACTTGTGCAAAGCGTTTGACACTGTCCCACACGACATCCATGTCTCTAAATTGGAGAGACATGGACTGGATGGGTGGACCACTTGGTGGATAAGGAATTGTCTGGATGGTCACACTCGAAGAGCTGCAGTCAATGGCTTGATGTCCAAGTGCAGACCAGTGACGAGCGGAGTTCCTCAGGGGTCAGTATTGGGACTGACCCTGTTTACCATCTTTCTGGGCAACATGGATGTTGGGATTAAGTGCACCCTCAACAAGTTTGCTGACGACACCAAGCTTTGTGGTGTGGTCAACACGTTGGAGGGAAGGAATGCCACCCAAAGGGAACTGGACAGGCTTGAGAGGTGGGCCCATGCGAACCTCATGAAGTTCAACAAGGCCAAGTGCAAAGTCCTACACATGGGTGTCCTGGTTTGGACAAGGAATACCAAGGAATGGTATGCAGAGAGGCTCTTGCTTACACTTATTGCTATAACAACCAAGGTCAGCTCACTTTGTTATTTGCCCCATTGGAGGGTTGGAAACGGAAAAGCGTACAGGGGATGCACCTGCGGGGAGGAGTGGACAGGACAGGTGACCCAAAACTGACTGTGAAAGACTGAAACTTTAAAATAATTATCTCAAAGCTTGCTTAAGCTTCTACAAATCGACAGCGGGCTTGCAGGCCAATAAGAAGCTTGCTTGTATCTATTTAGCACCTTCTGCAGACCATCCTCCTGCTTGCCAGTCACCACTCAAGATTGCCATCAGCTGAGGAGGGTGTGTTGCTCCCCCAGCTGGAAAGGGTGTAGGCCTCTGGCTATCAGAGTGGCCAGACCCTGCCTAGCCCAGGGCCCACCTGAGCCTGTGTTGTTAACTCCAAAATTGCTGAAGCCAAGCACTGCCCAAGCAGCAAGGGGGCAGGAAAAGCTTATACGGCAACTGTGTAAAATGACAATTAGCCACAAAGGCCACCATCACACTGATCGGTCGAGCTATGGACTGACCTGGGCTACCTGGACTATAACTGGCACGTTGACCCACCGCAATTTGGGAATCGGGACCGAGACCTCCCTCACCATCAACCACGGATCAACGGGATGCCGCTGAATTTCTGGAGGACCGCTGAGACATCGTCAGGCCTGTGGTGGTGACTATACTCTTGCTACGCTTCGTAATACTGCTTCTCTTTTCTGCCTTTCCTCTACTTCTGCCTTTACTCTATCGCTTGTCTCAGTGACTTTTGCTGGGGAATAACAATAAACCTGCAGTGAGCGGCATCTGACCTCGTTTGCGTCTTAATTTCACACTTGGAATCATTGCAAACCTCTCCCGGGCCCAATTTAGTTGGATCAGGACATAACACTGACCAACAGGGTATTCCATCCCATCTGCCTCATACTCAGTATAAAAGCCGAGGGATCAAAGGGTCAACTCTTTTTCTTCAATGGCCAGTGTGTGCTGATGCAGGCAGGACGCAGGAACAACCACACACCACGGATGAAAGGCAAAGAACAAGTTTAATCTTGATACCTCACAGACCAGGGAATCTCCGAAGCAACACCCGGGCAGAGGCACACAAGCAGGGACCGCGGGCACCACGGCGCGAGAGAGAGTTCTTGTTAGCAAGAGTCCTTGGCAGCGAGAGAGTCCTTGTGAGCAAGAGCTTGCGCAGACTCCCTGTGCTTTGATCTTCTTCCACAACAGGCCAGGATTCTCAAGCGGCTAGATAAGGTGTCCCTGAGTCCATCGCAGACTTCTGTTGTCTAAGTGCAAGTGTTTTTCTTGCAAGCACCCGAGACTGAATAACAATTAGTGTGATATATGGGTTTCCCAGCACCCCAGGTGAGAGTCACTTGAGCGTATTTACAGTCCTCCTCACGATCTTCCATTGCTTTCCCACAGCCAGCATCCGACAAGGACTCTGTCCATCTGCCTTTGATCCTGATCCGTGCATTCCTGAATCCAGATCTGGAGTCCAGTTCTCATCCATCGCTGAGTCCAGTCTGGTACTTCCCCAGTGCCTGCCAGTGACGTGATCGTCATCCTGGGAGCTTGGCACAGTTTTGTATATATTGTATCTATTTCATTATTTCCTTTTATTTTATTATTAATATTTCATTAAAGTAGTTTAGTTCCTTCTAAACTCATAAATCTCTTTATCTCTCCTTCCTCTCCTTGGAGAGAGAGGTGAGGGAGACCATCTGTCATCTCGTCATTGGCCAATCTGGCCCAAACCACAACAGGTTTATTGGTGCCCAACGTGGGGCTCCACCAGGGCTCTGATAGATTGCCTGAATAGTTTGAATTCCAGCTTGCTCAGGGAGAACAGACAGCTCACATAGTGTTGTTCTTGAGCCAAATGTCATTTTGTGCCTTTAGAGAGCTTTATTTGAATTTACTTGATGCAATGCTGCTTAAACTGCCAAATATGTTGCACAGTTAATTTGCTCTCTGTGTTTGTATGTGGTAGTTTAAACATGCTATTTTAGCGTGGATTTGCATTCAGATGTGTAATACGATTACTTGGATAACGGTTCTTCCTGCATACCTCAGGCATCACGTGATGGATTCTATTACTAATTACACTTTTGGTTTTATGTGGGGAAGGTTTACTTCGCGTTTTAATGCTTATGCCAAAGTGACACCATGAGAGATAGGGGATGGAAACCTTTTGGTTTGTTTAGAAAATGAATGTTACTTTCATAAAATCATGATTTTGTTGTTGGTTTTCCTGAATGTATTGCAAGGGTGTTTTTTTTTGTTCAACACCAGTGCAGGAGTGGGTATTGTGTGACATGTCATGGTTTGACCTCAGATGGCAACAAAGAACCATGCGGACGCTCTCTCAAACTCTTCCCCCCAGCCACGGGGAAGAATCGGAAGAAAAAGGCAAAACTCGTGTGTTGAGACAAAGGCAGTTTAACAGAACAGCAAAGGGAACAGGAAAACAACAACAATAACACGGACAGAGGAATGTACAAACACAATTACGGTACCACCACTCACCGATCAGACCCGGGACACCTTAGCCCACTCCCAAGCCGTGACTTCCTGCCCCACCCCCCAGCACCTCCCGGCTACTGACTGGGCACGACTCACACGGGATGGAATACCTGTGTCCCTGCCAGAGCCTGGGGAGAATTAACCCTATCCCCACCAGAACCAGGACACATATGCTGCTGCTCCTCAAATCCCACGGGCCAATCCCCAGTCCATACGGGCACAAGCCACTCCCCAAGCAACTCCCCCACTGGCACCAGCGGAAGCCACGTGCTCACTCCTACTGGCACCAGCCACGGCCCCAGCTGTACCAGCTACCCCCACACCAGCACTGGCCACCCCCCTACTGGTGCAGGCAAAGCCCCTGCCCATCCTGGCTCCAGTCACTCAGCAGCATACAGTAAAAGTTACTCTGCGGCCTGCACTGGCATCAGCCACGCCCTCTGAACCTCTATTGCAAGCCCGTATTGGCACCAGCTGCTCTAGCCTTGACAATGAGCACTGTCACTACTCCAACTCCTTCGACAACAACTACTGTTGCTATTCAAATTCCATCAGAACAGGTCCAAGTTGCCCCAGTGACCAGGAAGCAGAAAAGGAGGTCAGCTCATTCCCCTGCCCCTTACGAAAAAGACCAGCTCAAGCCAGGTAGCATGGGAGAGAGTTCTTCTGACAAAGATTTGAGAAAGGGTCCTTCTCAGGCAGTGTCAGCACAGGAGGAGGACTCAGATGCAGAAATAATTGTTAAATCCTTCTCTATGATGGATTTGCGAAATACGAGGAAGGACTTTAGTCATCATGAAGGGGAGACACTTATCACCTGGTTGCTCCAATGCTGGGACAATGGGGCCAATACCATAGACTTAAGATGGCAGAGAGGCTAAGCAGTTGGGAAACCTGGCCAGAGATGGAGGTACTGATAAAGCAATTGGGAGACAGGCAGACATCCTCAGTCTCTGGAGGCAACTGGTATCAGCCGTAAAGGGCAGATATCCCTTTAAGGATGATATCAAATGCTGTCCAAGCAAATGGACCAGCATGGAAAAAGGTATCAAGTACCTGAGGGAACTGGCTGTGCAAGAGGTGAATTATGGTGACTGCCAAGTGAATGTAGACCCTGATGAAATGCCATCGCAAATGATCTTTGCTGAGGAAGTTTGTGCAGAGTGCACCATCAGTGTATTCCCACACTTTGTCAACAATGGCCTGGGGAGGATCTGATGCCGATACACCAACTGTAAATGAAGTGGCTAACAGGGTACAACAGTATGAAGACAGTCTCTCTTGTCCCCTCACTGTGGCAGCCGTGGAAAAATGACTGAGAAAACCGAGAAAATGATTGAGAAAATGACCAAGACAACAGCCAAGAAAAATGAGGAAATGGTTAAGAAAAATGATAAATTGCTTGAAAAACTGTTTGATTTGCTGTGGCTTTCCCTCTGCAACTATGGAGAGGACACGAGGAAGTGGGATAAAAAACCTACCCCGGTCCTACAGGCACGGGTGCTTGAGTTGCAAGATAAAGCAGATGGAAGAAAGAATTCTTGCAGGAGAGTGGCTGCTCCAGTCTGTGGTAAGCGGTTCTCCAGTCTGGATAGGAACTCATCTGCTAATTGTAGATGTTGTACTCAACATTAGGGGGGCCCTGCCTCCAGCCAGGAGGAGGAGAGGGACAACAGGGTTTATTGGACTGTGTGGATTCCATGGCCTGGCACATTAGAGCCACAAAAACATACAGCCCTGGTGGACACTGGTGCACAGTGCACCCTACTGCCATTGAATCGTAAAGGGACAGAATCTGTCACTATTTCTGGAGTGACAGGTGGGTCTCAAGAACTGACTGTACTGGAGGCCAAAGTGAGCCTGAATGGGAATAAATGGGAGAAGCACCCCATTGTGACTGGCCCAGATGATACTCCATGCATCCTTGGCATGGACTACCTCAAGAGAGGGTATTTCAAAGACCCAAAAGGGTATGGGTGGGCTTTTGGTATAGCAGCTGTAGAGACTGAGGACATTACACAGCTGTCTGCCTTACCTGGCCTTTCAGATGACCCTTCTGTGGTGGGACTGCTGAGGGTTAAAGAACAGCAGGTGCCAATTGCTACTGCCACAGTGCATCAATGACAGTATCGCACTAAGTGAGACCCCCTGGTTCCCATCCATAAGCTGATTCGTCAGCTGGAGACCCAAGGAGTGATCAGCAAGATTCACTCACCCTTTAACAGCCTGATATGGCCAGTGCGAAAGCCTGATGGCTTCTGGCTGTGCCAGACATGCTAGAACTGCAGTATGAACTGGAGTCCAAGGCAGCCCAGTGGTATGCCACAGCTGACATTGCTAATGCCTTCTTCTCTGTTCCTTTAGCAGCAGAGTGCAGGCCACAGTTTGCTTTCACCTGGAGAGGCCTCCAGTACACCTGGAATCGACTGCCCCAGAAGCCCCACCATTTGCCATGGACTGGTCCAGACTGCACTGGAGAAGGGTGGAGCTCCAGAACACCTGCAATACATTGATGACCTCATGGTGTGGGGTAGTACAGCAGAAGAAGTTTTCAAGAAAGGTAAGAAGATAATCAACATTCTTCTGAAAGCAGGTTTTGCCATAAAAAGAGGTCAGGGGTTTGTGCAGGTCAAGGGACCTGCATGAGACATCCAGTTCTTGGGAATTAAGTGGCAAGATGGTTGTCGCCAGGTCCCAATGGATGTGATGAACAAAATAACAGCTATGTCCCCACCTACTGACAAAAAGGAAACACAAGCCTTCTTAGGGGTTGTGGGTTTCTGGAGAATGCATGTTCCAGGTTATAGTCAGATTGTGAAACCTCTCTATGAAGTGACTCGAAAGAAAAACGAGTTTACGTGGGGTCCTGAGCAGTGACAGGCCTTTGAGCAAATTAAACAAGAGATTGTGCACACAGTAGCCCTTGGACCAGTCTGAACAGGATGGGACATTAAATATGTGCTCTACATGGCAGCCGGGGACAATGGCCCTACCTGGAGCCTCTGGCAGAGAGCACCAGGGGAGACTCGAGGTCGAGCCCTAGGATTCTGGAGTCGAGGATACAAAGGCTCCGAGGCCAATTATACCCCAACTGAGAAAGAAATCCTGGCAGCATATGAAGGAGTCAGAGCTGCTTCAGAGGTAATTGGTACTGAAGCACAGCTCCTCCTGGCGCCCCGATTACCAGTGCTGGGCTGGATGTTCAAGGGTAAAGTTCCTTCTACTCATCATGGCACCGATGCTACCTGGAGTAAGTGGGTTGCCTTAATCACACAGCGAGCTCGAATAGGAAACCCCAATCATCCAGGAATTGTAGAAGAGATCACAAACTGGCCTGAAGGCACAGACTTCACAATGCCACCAGAGGAGGTGGTGACTCGTGCTGAGGAAGCCCCACCATATAACGAACTCTCAGATAATGAGAAACAGTATGCTCTGATGGGTCTTGTTGTATTGTAGGAAAGCATCGAAAGTGGAAAGCTGCTGTATGGAGTCCTACGTGAGAAGTCGCAGAAGCTACTGAAGGAGAAGGTGAACAGAGTCAATTTGCAGAGGTAAAAGCCATCCAGCTGGCCCTAGGCATTGCCGAAGGAGAGAAGTGGCCAATACTCGATCTCTGTACTGACTCATGGGTGGTGGCAAATGCTCTGTGGGGGTGGTTACAGCAGTGGAAGCAGAGCAACTGGCAGCGCAGAGGTAAACCCATCTGGGCTGCTGAATTATGGTGAGATATTTCTGACCGGCTAGGAAAACTAGTCGTGAAAGTATGCCATGTAGATGCCCACATACCCATGAGTCGGGCCACTGAGGAACTTCAAAACAATCATCAAGTGGACCAGGCTGCTAAGATTTTCCAGACAGATTTGGACTGGGAACATAAAGGTGAACTGTTTTTAGCTCGGTGGGCCCATGACACTTCAGGCCATCAAGGAAGGGATGAAACATACAAATGGGCCCGTGACCGAGGGGTGGATTTAACCATGGACGCTATTGCACAGGTTATCCACAACTGTGAAACATGCGCCGAAATCGAGCAAGCTAAAAGGTTAAAACCTTTGTGGTATGGGGGATGACGGCTGAAATATAAGTATGGGGAGGCCTGGCAAACTGACTACATCACGCTCCCTCAAACCCACCAGGGTAAGTGCTATCTGCTTGCTATGGTAGAAGGAAGCACCGGATGGTTGGAAACCTACGCCGTGCCCCATGCTGCTGCCCAGAATACCATCCTGGGCCTTGAAAGGCAAGTCTCGTGGCGACACGGTACTCCAGAAGGAACTGAGTCAGACAGTGGGACTCATTTCAAAAACAGTCTTATAAGTAATTGGGCAAAAGAACATGGCATTGAGTGGGTATAGCAGATCCCCTGTCATGCACCAGCTTCTGGGAAAATTGAACGGTACAATGGACTATTAAAAACCACCCTGAAAGCAATGGGGGGTGGATCCTTCAAAAATTGGGACAAGCCTTTAGCACAAGCTACCTGGTTAGTTAACACCAGGGGATCCATCAATCGAGCTGGTCCTGCTCAGTCAGACCTTTTACATGCAGTAGAAGGGGATAAAGTCCCTGTGGTGCATGAAAGGGATATGTTAGGGAAAACCGTTTGGGCTTTTCCTGCCTCAGGCAAAGGCAAACCCATTCGTGGGACTGTGTTTGCTCAAGGGCCTGGATGTACTTGGTGGGTGATGCTGGAGAATGGAGAAGCTCAATGTGTGCCTCAAGGAAATCTAACCCTGGGTGAGAATACTCAGTTCTGAGTCTGCTAGGATAGATGAGACTCTGCACTTATGAACTAAATGGACTTAATGAACTCTTGTGTATAGAGACAAATCATACATGACTGATCTCTATATATCTGTATATGTATATATTTGATGGATAAGAAGTATTAGTGATCTGAGCATGATGCCAATGGTATGGACTAAGGGGTGGAATGTCCTGGTTCGGGGTGGAGCAGAGCCCACTTTCTGTTCAGGGAGAGAGGCTCTTGCTCACACTTGTTGCTGTGGCAACCAGGGTCAGCTGACCTGGTTGTTTACCCCATGGAGGGGTCCCACCTGTGGGGAGGAGTGGACAGGTCAGGTGACCCAAGCTGACCAATCAGGTATTCCAGCCCATCTGCCATGCTCAGGATAAAAGCTGAGGGATGAAAAAGATTGGGTGCCTTCTTCAATGGTTCTCTTCGTTTAGTGCTGTTTAGAGTATTCTGGAATCTGTTTCCATTTTGTCACTGAGTCTATTGTGGAACTTTCCCAGTGCCTGCTGGTGCCATCTCCCTGGGAGCTTCATAGGGTTTTGTGTATGTTTGTATATATTATATCTCTTCGTTATTATCCTTTTTATTTTATTATTAATATTTCATTAAAGTAGTTCAGTGTTTTTCTGAACTCATAAATCTCTCTATCTCTCTTCTTCCTCTCCTGGGAGCAATAGGTGGGGGAGAGCGTCTGTTCTCTCGTCATTGGATAACGTGGCCCAAACCAAAACAGTATCATATTTCTGATATCGAAAGACTTATGGTAAAGTTAACATACAGTCTAGACTTCAAAGTTTTGCTGACATATTGAGCTGGCTGGAGAGTAACAAAATCGTACCATGGAGAAAGGAAAATATACCAGCAAAGTTCCAAGTAGAGATGTAGCTTACAGTGATATAAGCAAGTGTCGTGGTTTGACCTCAGATGGCAACAAAGAACCACGTGCCGCTCTCTCGAGCTTTTCCAATACAGGAAAGAACTATCAATCTGCCAGGCCTCCCCAGATTTATATTTCAGCCATCGTCCTCCATACCAGAGAGGCTTTAACCGCTTGGCTTGCTTGATTGCAGCGCACGTCTCACATTCATGGATGACCTGTGCAATAGTGTCCATGGTCAAGTCCACCCCTCGGTCACGAGCCCATCTATATGTCGCATCTCTCCCTTGATGGCCTGAGGAGTCATGGGCCCCCCGAGCTATGAATAGTTCGCCCCTATGTTGCCAGTCCAGATCCACCTGAGCCACTCCAATCCTAGCAGCCCGATCCACCTGCTGGTTGATCTGATGTTCCTCCGTGGCCCGATTCCTGGGCACATGGGCATCTACGTGGCGTACTTTCACAACCAGATTCTCTATCCGGGCAGCAATATCTTTCCATAGTTCAGCAGCCCAGATGGGTTTGCCTCTGCGCTGCCAGTTGCCCTGCTTCCACTGCTGTAGCCACCCCCAGAGAGCATTTGCCACCCTCCATGAGTGAGTGTAGAGATCAAGTACTGGCCCTTTTTCTCGCTCGGCAATGTCCAAAGCCAGCTGGATGGCTGTCACCTCTGCAAACTGGCTCGATTCACCTTGTCCTTCACTGGCTTCTGCAACTTGGCGTGTAGGACTCCACACAGCAGCCTTCCACTTTCGATGCTTTCCCACAATCCGGCAGGACCCATCAGTGAACAGGGCATATTTCTTCTCATTTCCTGGCAGTTTATTATATGGTGGGGCCTCTTCTGCACGCGTCACCTCCTCCTCTGGTGACATTCCGCAATCCTTGCCTTCTGGCCAGTCCATGATCACTTCCAGAATTCCTGGGCGACTGGGGTTTCCCATTCGAGTTCACTGTGTGATCAGTGCAATCCACTTACTCCATGTAGCATTAGTTGCATGATGTGTGATGGGGACCCTTTCTTTGACCATCCAGCCCAGCACCGGCAGTCGAGGTGCTAAGAGGAGCTGTGCTTCTGTACCAACCACTTCCGAAGCAGCTCGAACCCCTTCATATGCTGCCAATATCTCTTTTTCTGTTGGAGTGTAGCGGGCTTCGGATCCCCTGTATCCCCGACTCCCAAACCCTAGGGGTCGACCTCGGGTCTCCCCTGGTGCTTTCTGCCAGAGGCTCCAGGTAGGGCCGTTCTCCCCGGCTGGGGTGTAGAGCACATTTTTAACATCTTGTCCTGCCCGGACTGGCCCCAGGGCCACTGCATGGACTGTTTCCTGTTTGATTTGTTCAAAAGCTTGTCGTTGCTCAGGACCCCATTTAAAGTCGTTCTTCTTCCGGGTCACTTGATACAGAGGGCTCACAATCAGAGTGTAATCTGGGATATGCATTCTCCAAAAACCCACAATGCCTAAGAAGGCTTGTGTTTCCTTTTTACTAGTTGGTGGAGACATAGCTGCTATTTCGTTGATCACATCCATTGGGATCTGACGGCGTCCATCTTGCCATTTTATTCCTGAGAACTGGATCTCCTGCGCAGGTCCCTTGACCTTACTTCATTTTATGGCAACACTGGCTCTCAGAAGGATTCAGACTATTTTATTCCCTTTCTCAAAAACTTCTTCTGCTGTGTTGCCCCATACAATGATGTCATCAATGTACTGCAGATGTTCTGGAGCTCCATCCTGTTCCAGTGCAGTCTGGACCAGTCCATGGCAAATGGTGGGGCTGTGTTTCCACCCCTGGGGCAGTCGATGCCAGGTGTACTGGACACCCCTCCAGGTGAAAGCAAACTGTGGCCTGCACTCTGCTGCCAAAGGGACTGAGAAGAATGCATTGGCTATATCAGCTGTGGCATACCACTGGGCTGCCTTGGACTCCAGTTCGTACTGCAGTTCTAGCATGTCCGGCACGGCAGCGCTCAGCGGTGGCGTGACTTCATTCAGGCCATGATAGTCTACAGTTAGCCTCCACTCTCCATTTGATTTTTGCACCGGCCATATGGGACTGTTAAAGGGTGAGCGAGTCTTGCTGATCACTCCTTGAACCTCTAGTTGACGAATCAGCTCATGGATGGGAATCAGAGAGTCTCGATTAGTGCGATATTGCCTCCGATGCACCGTTGTGGTAGCGATCGGCACCTGTTGTTCTTCGACCCTCAACAACCCCACAACAGAAGGGTCCTCCGAGAGACCAGGCAAGGTAGACAACTGTTTAACTTCCTCCGTCTCCAAGGCAGCTATGCCAAAGGCCCACCGGTACCCTTTTGGGTCCTTAAAATGCCCTCTCCTGAGGTAATCTATGCCAAGGATGCATGGAGCCTCTGGGCCAGTCACAATGGGATGCTTTTGCCACTCATTCCCAGTTAGGCTCACTTCCGCCTCCAGTACAGTCAACTCTTGGGATCCCCCTGTCACCCCAGCAATACAGATGGGTTCTGCCCCTCTATAGCTTGATGGTATTAGGGTGCACTGTGCACCCGTGTCCACTAGAGCCTCATACTCCTGTGGGTCTGATGTGCCAGGCCATCGAATCCACACCGTCCAATAAACCTGGTTGCCCCTTTCCTCCACCTGGCCGGAGGCAGGGCCCCTCTAATCCTGGTCAGAGTATCCGTTACTCACTTCTTGCATAAATGACTTGGAAGTCCCTTCAAGAGGATCAGAAGCAAGATCAGGCCTTCTGCTCTGTCTGGGGAACTGCCCGCTGGAAACCAGGGCGGCACTTTTCCTGGAGGGATCCCCTTTTGTGCTTGTCCTTCCTTGCAACTCCTGTACTCGTGTGTAGCAATGTGCTCTCCCCTTCCCCCCAGCTCCTGCTCAAGCCATGGCCATCAGTGGGAGTCGTGATGAGTTGCACTTGAACTGTGGGAGATGCCTGGCAACACAGTCAAAACACTGTCTCGAGTGGGGGCCTAGACATCTTGTTCCCATGGGAATATGACTATAGGTCAATTATCTTACTCCATAAATAGCGGACAGCCCAAGAGCCCTTTGAGCTCTCCTGCATGGCAGCGGGCTGCACGCCAGGATCTCCCCTTGAGTGGGGACGCTCGCTTAAGGTTCTGCTCCTCGAGGCTGAGAGATTCCTTGCCGCAGCAGATTCTCGGTAAGTGACTGATAGCATGCTAAACTTTGAAATCTTAGCTGAGTGAGATAAGGATTGATTGCGCATATAGAATCCTTTAGACACAAACCGTTGACCAAGTCTGGGACTAGGAGTGGATCCAGCCGCCCCTAGGCTCCTCTCTGAGAAGGAGTTTAGAAAGCCAGGGGGTCCTTTCTGAACCTCGTGACTCAACGGGAGGGTCTCCCTGACAGCTTGTCTGACCCTGGCCTCTGTGCAGTAAATAATCAAGTGTGCCTCGCCATCGAATCTCGTAAAACACTGTCGCATTCACTACTGACTTTGTTAAATCACTGTTTTATATTAATAAATATTTCACTGTTTCTCTCTTACAAGTGAAGTTATTCACTCCGCCCGCAACACCGTGTCTGCAGGATCCAAGTAGGTTGTCCATCCCACTTCCTCATGTCCTCCCGGTGGTCATGTGGGTAGAACCACAGGGTGCCTCCTGGTGTGTACCCTCTGTACTCTCTCTCTCGAGTGGGGAAATGCCTGCTCCTAATAGCTGAGATGCTGGCCCATGCAGGTGGGGAGTAGGACATATTCCCTTCAAGCTGCTGGACCTTCCAGGACAGTTTCTCCACAGCTGAGACAAGGGGGGAAGAGAGACTTCCTTCATATCTCCGGAGCCGGCCAGCCACCTCATCCACTGTTGGTCCCTCTTCACCTTTCCATTCCATTACTGCCAGTGAGTTGGCATATGACGGTGGTGCGCTCCGTACAAACTTCCGCCACATGGGCCTTGTGCACTGCACCTCATCAGGGTCTGTGGGTAACTGTGCATTGTCAAAGTCATAGTAAATCATCTCCCGCACGGCTATTTCCCTCAGGTCCTGGGGATACCTCTTTCCATGGTGGTCCACTTGCTTGGGTGACATACAACATCCTCACTGAAGGGGTACCTCTCCCTCACGCCTGACAGGAGTCGTTTCCAGAGGCTGAGGGCTTGGGTCTTCTTCCCAATTGCCTTGTCAATGCCGCCTTCCCTAGACAGGGATCCCAGCTGCCTGGCCTCCCTATCCTCTAATTCCAGGCTACTGGCCCCATTATCCCAGCACCGGAGCAGCCAGGTGACAATGTGCTCGCCTGAAAGTTGGCTGAAATCTTTTTGCATATCCCGCAGCTCACTCAGGGATAGGGATCGAGTAATTATCTCTGGTTCTGCCTCTTCCTCCTGTTCTCGTGATGGCCCTGGTTCATCATCATCTCTTACTAAGCGAACTGATTTCTTCGTGTACTTCTTCTGTATAGGGGCAACTGATACTGGCACGGGTTGGTTCCCTGGTTCAGCGGCAGTGGCTGCCACCAGGGTTGCAGTAGCTGCAGTGGCTGTTGGTCTGGTTTCCATCTCTTTCCCCTGAGGGTGCTGCGTAACACTGAGCAGTGCCTGGTAGATACTGGCCAGGGCCCAGCACAGTGTGGTGAGTTGTGCCTCTCTGGAGCAGCCACAGCATTTCCCCTTCAGATATTCTACCGCTTTATCAGGGTCCTGTAATTGTTCAGGGGTGAAGTCCCAGACCACTGGAGGTGAGAAGTTCTCTAGGTACCTGCCCGTGTCCTCCCACATGCCCTGCCACCCCTGACTATCCAGCCTCGGGGCAGATCTCCGGGTGGCAGTCTTAAATAGCTGTTTAACCCTAAACAAGACCTGGAATGAATTCAGGAGACATAAGAATAGGACCAGGCTGGTTTGAGTATCCCAAGGATATTCAAAATTCTCAAAAGCTGCCATACCTGACCCGAAGGAGAAAAGGGAGGCAAAAGAGCTGGGGAAAGTGTCCCCCCCTGTTTCCCCCACAGACTGGGTGTAATTATTAATAAATTCTGAGAGACGGTGCCCAATGTACGGACAGGACAGCAACACCACATAAAAGCCCCAAAGTAACTGTCTAACAAGTGATGTTATCATCTCATAAGCCGATATTGCACAGGACAGCAGAATGATAATCCTCATCCCTCTCCCAGAAGTAACAAACATCATTGCAGGGAGTACATAAGCCATATAGGAATTCACATAACCCAGCCATGAGAACAAACCAAGCAACATGGTGACCAGCGACTATTTACCTAATACAATAAATGCACACACCAAAATTCGTTTTTCCAAGCTCTAGTTGGATTCTGTCGTTATCTCAACCCTTCGAGCCCCATGTTGGGCGCCAAAAAGGACTGTCGTGGTTTGGCCTCAGACGGCAACAAAGAACCACATGCCACTCTCTCAAGCTTTCCCAAAAAAAGGGAAAGGGAAAGAATCGGAAGAAAGAGGCAAAACTTGTGGGTTGAGACAAAGGCAGTTTAACAGAACAGCAAAGGGAACAAGAAAACAACAACAATAACACGGATAGAGGAACGTAAAAACACGATTACAGAACTGCCGCTCACTGCTGCTCACCCACCAGACCAGGATGCCCCAGCCCCCTCCAAGCGGCGACTTCCTGCCCCCTCCCCCAGCAGCTCAGAGTGGGCACAGGCTCACATGGGATGGAATACCTGTGTCCCTGCTGGAGCCTGCGGAAAATTAACCCTATCCCCGCTGGAACCAGGACAGCAAGCTTTAGTAGCTTCCAGTACAATGTTTCCCAAGCTCAGTAAAGCTGCTGTGACAGAGACCTGCCAGCATAGACTGTATCTCTGCTAGAGGACTTTCCCCAGATCTTGAGAAAATCTTATGGCTGAAGGCCTTAAGCTTAGACCCAGTAGGGGCATTCATAGAATGGTTTGGGTTGTAAGGAACCTTAAAGATCATCTAGTTCCAACTCCCCTGCTATGAGCAGGGACACCTCCCACTAGACCAGGTTGCTCAAAGCCCCATCCAGCCTGGTCTTGAACACTTCCAGGGATGGGGCATCCACAGCTTCCCTGGGCAACCTGGGCCAGTGCCTCACCACCCTCACAGTAAAGAATTTCTTCCCGATATCTCATCTAAATCTCCCCTCTTTCAGTTTAAAACCATTACCCCTCATCCTATCGCTCCACTCCCTCATAAAGCATCCCTCCCCATCTCTCCTGTAGGCCCCCTTCAGGGACTGGAAGGCCACTATAAGGTCTCCCCGGAGCCTTCTCTTCTCCAGGCTGAACAACCCCAACTCTCTCAGCCTGTCCTCATAGGAGAGGGGCTCCAGCCCTCGGATCATCTTTGTGGCCCTCCGCTGGACCCACTCCAACAGGTCCATGTCCTTCCTGTGCTGCGGACTCCAGAGCTGGACACAGTACTCCAGGTGGGGTCTCACCAGAGCAGAGTAGAGAGAATGAAGGAGAGAGAATTGCAGTGAACAACTCGCTAGCTGAATTTTATATTTTATTTTTTTATTTTACACATTGTTGTTAACAGGAATGTGTCCATTCAAAATCATGTCAAAATGGTGAAACTATTCTAATTTGAAAATTTTTTGAACCTGAGGGAATTTTTTTCAATGAGGGCAGTATAGGAAGTATTCAGTAATAATATTTGAGTGTTTAAATACCCATCTCCTATCTATCTATAAATAATTATCATAAAAGTATAAATGCACTTCAATCTGGTGTGTTTGCTTCTGTTTAAATGAACTTTACTTAGAAAATAACATTTAAGGTCCAATTCTTGATTTATCATGCATTAGGAATTAATTTTCCTTAAATATTTTTTAGTATTTGCTCTAAGTGTTCTTAGTTATTCCTGAAAATATGCTTCCTTGAGAGAAAAATCACAGAAGAAATAAAGAAATATAAACTTGATTGTTTGATTCAGTTCAAAACTTGGAGCAAATGTTCCTTTTTAAAAGAAAAAATATATAGTTTTACCTAATTCTAATTGTAAAGATGTCTTTGCTTTATAACTTTCCAGCTGTATGGCATTAGAGTTCTTGACAAGTTTTTCTTGGCTACCACTATGGATAATTATTTTTAAACTATGTGCTTTTTAACACTTTTAAACCACAATATTTACCTACATAACAACTACAGAGAAAATGCAAGTTTCCTCAAATCAGTGTAGCCCAGGCATTTTTGTGATTAAAGGCCATAATGATAAGAAACCAATATACGTGATTGATAGCTGTTTCACTCAAGTGCACAGATTTTCAGATATGTTGTAACCACAGAGTTGTTCTTTAATATAATTTGCACTGGTATTACCAAGCTCAGAACCCATCCCAGAATGTTTTTTTAATTCTTGACATTTTAACAAGCTGCCAATAAACATGGCAATTAATGCTATTGGCAGTCTAGTGTTTTACAGTGAAGTATGTTTTGTTCCTCTAGGAAAAAAAACAGACACTGATTAATTTTGCACAAATCACTGAACAGCTTTGTGCAGCACTCTTTTGCCAGTACAAGCTATCCCAGCAGCTTGAAGTTCAGAGCCTTTCCATCACTTAATCCTGAAGGCCGAACAAGAGGACTGCTTGTAACGACTGTATCTACTAGCTGGATCCAGTCTATGCATGATCTCCCCACCTTGGTATCTACACATAGAGAGGAGGAGGTGAATAGCCAGCTCTTTAGGGACAAGGTACTGGCTAGTTCCCAGCAGCTCTCAAGTACTTAAACTAAGTAGTCTCCCATAAGACTGCTTCAATAAGGCACAAGACTCTTATTTAATGTCTGCGTCAGTTGGTTTATTTGAAAACTACTGACCCATCTTTTCATAGTCTATGTCCCAGGAATGCATTCAAGTGAGATTTCACACACTGACCTTTTTTTTCTATTATTAGTCCTTACAGCTCTAAATAATGGAGGCCAAAAAACCCAAACCCACAACCATCAAACTTTCCAAAGTTTCTTCTCCTCTTGCTGCCACCTCATCTAGCTGTAGGGGTGAATATTGAAATGCACTGGCATTCAGTTACTAAACTGAAGACACTTCAGTGTAATGAGCTGTTTCAAGACCAATTAAATTCTCTTTACTTTTAAGGTGGATGTTAATCTCCCGCATCCACCCCAAAAGGTAAATTGAGTGGAAAAAGCTGTGATATGTGACAAGGACAGTCTGGAGTGATTCTTGATTGAGTCATGGCTAAAGGGCAAGTACTTGTGTTTGTATAATGCTTTTTGATATAAAAACCAACACTGACATTGATGGCTGGGATATTCCTTGATGTGGAAACTGGGGAAAGAAGCTGTAGTACAGAGGTATACACGTGTTCCATATTAGTTAGCGTTAGTTGAACTGTTGCTTGTGAACAAAAATTACAAAATATACCAGTCTGTGTGATCCATCACAAATAGATCCTAATTTACTTTGAATGTGCCTATTATTTTTCAAATGATTACTAAGGGCTTTGCTAAACAATTTTTAGAGTGCCTTTGTGAGCCATTTTCTTTAGCTCTTTTTTTTAGTTTTCTGGAAGGAAACTTAACCTGCAAAGAGGGGCAGTGCATAATTTCACTACTGTAGCCATACCTGAGGGAAAATCTTACAACTCTCTCCTTACCTCTGATAGGGGAATGATCTGTTCAGCATCTGAAAACCTCTCTACTTACTTAGACACACTCCAGTTGTCAGCATGCTTTGAATCCTGGGCAGCCTTGGTTCTGATCGGTGGCCCAATTACTGTCCACAGTAGATTATAGGACAATATTTTGCACAGGGTATTTTTCTTGTTCAGAAACTTAAAGATGAACCAGTGAAGAAGAGAGAACAGATTTCTGCTATCGTTAATTGTTTGTGCTAAAATCCACAACTCTTTTATGATTTATTAGCATTCTTAGGAAGAGTGGTAAGTTGTCCAAATAATCATGATTCAATAATGTAATTCCCTACCAGTCACTCTACAAACTGAATTTGGATTTTATATTTATATAGGGTTTCACATAACACATTTAGATCATTTCATTACCCAGTTAGCTCTCTCTTTATGAAGCATGTTGAACAAAACAAACAAAAATAGCCCAACTATTGTTGCTTTGTTTGCTTTTTGATGTTTTGGCAGCCTGAATCATTTTTACACCACACATAAACATTCCCTAGAGACAGATGTGAGAATGGTTGAGCCTAAAAAACTAGGGTAAAAGTTCAGGCTCTGATACTTGGTTGTTGGTGTTTCTATTTTACAACATTTGAGAAAGGCGAAAGCACAACAGAGAGGCAAAAATCTGTCTACTTGCTCAGTCCTCTTCTGTTGTATGCTTTGGATGCTCAGGCTGGCAGGTCCTTAGAGCTGTGTGAAAAGATGACCAGTTCCTGCAGCAACAAGGCCTAATGATTCCTTCATAATTTTGCAGGAAAGCAGAATAATTTCCCTGAACTGGAGTTCTTATAGCAGAAATTCACAGGGAGCAGGATTCTTTGGTTAGAAGCTGCCCATTTTTTTCATGTCCAATAATGATAGTTTGAAAAATAAATGGTTTTGCACACACATCAGCCTACTACAAAACTAATGGCCCAACTTCAGGTCTGTTGTTGTCCACCTGGTGGGGTCAGCTGTCCTGATCATGCTGCCCTGGAACTGAGGTGCCTAAATGGGTAAATACTATCAAATCTTCATGGTTGACATGGATAATGGTTACACAGCTACAAAGAGCTCTTCACATCCATGAGATAGCTGTGTCCAGCCCAATTAATATTATCATATTAATTAATTAGGTAAGGTAGTAATATCTCCTGTGCCAATGGTTTCTGCTTTGGTCTGTTGGTATTATAATGGTGCCATAAGGGACTGTGGTGGGTTGACCCTGGCTGGATGCCAGGTGCCCACCAAAGCTGCTCTATCACTCCCCCTCCTCAGCTGGACAGGGGAGAGAAAATATAACGAAAGGCTCATGGGTCGAGGTAAGGACAGGGAGATCACTCAGCAATTACCATCACAGGCAAAACAGACTCAACTTGGGGAAATTAATTTAATTTATTACCAATCAAATCAGAGTAGGGCAATGAGAAATAAAACCAAATCCTAAAACTCTCCCTTCTTCCCAGGCTCAACTTCGCTCACGATTTTCTCTACCTTCTTTCCCACCAGTGGCACAGGGAATGGGGGTTGCAGTCAGTTCATTACACATTGTCTCTGACGCTCCTCCCTCCTCAGGAAGAGGACTCCTCACAGTCTTCCCCTGCTCCAGCACAGGGTCCCTCCCACGGGAGACAGTCCTCCACGAACTTCTCCAACATGAGTCCTTCCCACAAGCTGCAGTTCTTCCCAAACTGCTCCAGCATGGGTCCCTTCTGTGGGGTGTAGGCCTTCAGGAACAGACTGCTCCAGCGTGGGTCCCCCACAGGGTCACAAGTCTTGCCAGAAAACCTGCTCCTGCGTGGGCTCCTCTCTCTCCACGGGGTCACAGGTCCTGCCAGGAGCCTGCTCCAGCACAGGCTTCCCGCGGGGTCACAGCCTCTTTTGGGCACATCCACCTGCTCCGGCGTGGGGTCCTCCACGGGCCGCAGGTGGATATATGCTCCACAGTTCACCTCTATGGGCTGCAGGAGGACAACCTGCCTCACCATTATCTTTACCACGGGCTGCAGGGGAATCTCTGCTCTGGTGCCTGCAGCACCTCCTCCCCCTCCTTGACTTTTTTCCCCTTCTTAAATATGTTATCACAGAGGCACTACCACTGTCGCTGATTGACTCAGCCTTGGCCAGCCATGTGTCTGTCTTAGAGCTGCCTGGCACTGGCTCTGTCAGTCATAGGGGAAAACTTCTAGCAGCTTCTCACAGAAGTCACCCCTACAGCCCCCCCCGCTACCAAAACCTTGCCACGCAAACCCAATACAGGGACTTAGCTAGAAGACATTCATTTGACTACTGTTCCAACCTCTGGAGACTAGGCTCACCAGGACATACTGGAGATAGGAGGGAACATTTCTGGCCCGTTCCTAGCTTTCACTCTAGCACTAGAGAAGTAGTCACTGTAGATGTGATCACATGAGATCTTCCTTCATGAGCAGCTCTGAGCAATCATGTTGTCCCTCCTGCTCTTCAATCTTTTGCTTCTGAGATGATGTCCTGAACAAAATCTTGCTTGTTGAGTTTGCTGGGCTAACCTAGAGATAAAATGTTTTGTGGGCAACTTTTGGGGTTGAGCCCACTAGCTGCATTTTTAACTAGCTGATTTTTAACACAGATTTTTCCAGAACACCACCATCCTAAAGGGCTGACAGCAAATCATTGTTCTTGGTGACAAACCCAGTCATCCCAAGCAAAACATCACAGGACCCATTCTCTAACCTTGATGACCCCAGGGGATTTATATTCCATTTCTCTTTACTGGGTTGCCCTTGGATTTCCTTTCAGCTCTGGACTCTTCATGGCCTTTGTCAATACGTGTTCATGGAGACATCTGGCAGTCTAGCTCTTCTTTTTTCGAGGCAGCCACTACTCTATCCCTTGCTGGCTGCTCTCCTCCTCAACAAGCATCTATATCTCCTCCTGCATGTACCAGCAGCGCTGAGATGTGGGAGGAGCCAGAAGGAGCAGGCCTGTACATCTGAGACCACGAGTAAGGCTGAAGCAATGAGCAACAAGCAGCCAAGAGAGGTGCTGCTGCACTCAGAGAACAACAGCCCTCCAAAGACAGCGGAGCTGAGACATTGGCAGGGACCTCTGTAACCAATACAAAGAAAACCCATCCCAGCCAAAGCTGGACTCTTGGCACATCTGTAACTGCCGAAAGAGTTATACAATTTGAAACAAAAAAAAGCATTTTTAAGGCCAGTGGGGAGGAGCAGGAAGAGGCTTCTACCTACATAAAACCTGTCATGCACTGTGTACACAGATATTTATATTTGAGGGGTGTTGGTAATATAACTTGTCTTTTTGAAAGTATATGCTGTAACAACAGTTACTGGGAATAGATAACCAGCTGGAAAAATGTAGTCAAGGTTAAACTTTTAAGGTCCATTCATGCCTGTGAATTAATTGAGCTTGCCATTTTATGATCTTAAGTTATGAAATGTTCATGCAAAGCATTAACAGCTAAACCAATCCAAGAGATGGTCTAGTACGCCAAACTAATCACTAGAGAGTAATTAGGATGTCAGTTACAAAACATAGCATTTGCAGTATTTAAAAATGAAGCAACAGCCAGTGCCATGTGTCAAAAACAGGGATTGGTTCAGACAGGTAAGAGTCTCTTTCTTTGACAGTTGCCAGCTTAATTTCTGAACAAATGAAGACCTTGTTCCATTGTGCCAGTGAACGCTGGTTTGAAAGAAGAGCTTATAGAGACATTTTCAGTGCAAGTCCACAGATAATAAAAGAAAAATTTGCTAAGAATATAGTAAAGATTTTTTCCCTTCAATTTCAACACAGTGGCAAATTCTTGTTCATCTCATTATAGAATCACAGAATGGTTTGGGTTAGAAGGGACCTTAAAGATCATCTAGTTCCAACCCTCTTGCCATGGGCAGGAACATCTCCCATTAGACCACATTGCTCAAAGCCCCATCCAGCCTGGCCTTGAACACTTCCAGGGAAGGCAATCCCAACCTCTATTTGTGCCTGGGATTGCCATGAACCAGGTGCAGGACCTTGCACTTGGCCTGGTTGAACTTCATGAAGTTCGCACAGACCCACCTCTCAAGCCTGTCCAGGTTCTTCTGGATGGCATCCCTTCCCTCCAATGTGTCGACCGCGCCACACAGCTTGGTGTCGTCGGCAAACTTGCTGAGGGTGCACTCAATCCCACTGTCCATGTCTGCAACAAAGATGTTAAACAGCACTGGTCCCAGAACTGACCCCTGAGGAATGCCATTCATCACTGGTTTCCACTTGGACATAGAGCTGTTGACCACAACACTTTGAGTGCGGCCATCTAGCCAAGTCCTTATCCAGAGAATGACAGAATCACAGAATGGCAGGGGCTGAAAGGGACCTCTGGAGATCATCTAGTCCACCCCCCCCCCGCCAAAGCAGGTTCACCTAGAGCAGGTTGCACAGGAATGCGTCCAGGTAGGTTTTGAAAAAAAACTTGGTGGTCCATCCATCAAATCCATGCCTTTCCAATTTAGAGACCAGGATGTCATAGAATCATAGAATCACCTAGGTTGGAAGGGACCTTTCAGATCATCTAGTCCAACCATCAACCTAACTCTGACAAAAACCATCACTAAAACATATCTCTAAGCACTATGTCTACCCATCTTGAGGCACCTCCAGGGATGGTGCCTCAATCACTTCCCTGGGCAGCCTGTTCCAATGCTTGACAACCCTTTCAGTGTAAAAACTTTTCCTAATATCCAGTCTAAACCTCCCCTGGCGCAACTTGAGGCCGTTTCCTCTTGTCCTATCACCTGTTACTTGGGAGAAGAGACCGACCCCCACCTCTCTACAGCCTCCTTTCAGGTAGTTGTAGAGAGCAATAAGGCCTCCCCTCAGCCTCCTTTTCTCCAGGCTAAACAATCTCAGCTCCCTCAGCCGCCCTTCACCAGCTTCGTTGCCCTTCTCTGGACCCGCTCCAGTACCTCAAGGTCTTTCTTGTAGTGAGGGCCCCAAAACTGGACATGTGGGACAGTGTCAAACACTTTGCATAAGTCCAGGTAGATGACGTCGGTTGCTCTCCCCTTATCCACCAATGCTGTGGCAACATCGCAGAAGGCCACCAGATTTGTCAGGCATGACTTGTCCTTGGTGAAGCCATATTGGCTGTCACCAATCACCTCCTTATTTTCCATGTGCCTTAGCAGAGATTCCAGGAGGATCTGCTCCATGATCTTGCCAGGCACAGAGGCGAGACTGACCGGCCTGTAGCTCCCTGGGTCTTCCTTTTTTCCCTTTCTGAAAATGGGGGTTATGTTTCCCCTTTTCCAGTCAGCGGGAACTTCACCAGACTGCCACGACTTCTCAAACGTAATGGAAAGCGGCTTAGCGACTTCATCCGCCAGCTCCCAAAGGACCTGTGGATGGATTTCATCAGGTCCCATGAACTTATGCACCTTCAGGTTCCTCAGATGGTCTCAAACCTGATCTTCTCCTACAGTGGGCGGTGCTTCATTCTCATAGACCCTGCCTTTGCATCCTGCAACTTGCGCAGAGAGGTTGGAGCACTTGCTGGTGAAGACCGAGGCGAAAAAGTCATTGAGTACCTCAGCCTTCTCCATATCCTGGGTGACCAGGTCTCCCGTTTCCTTCCTGAGAGGGCCCACATCTTCCCTAGTCTTGCCTTTATCCCTGACGTACTTATAGAAGTTTTTCTTGTTATCCTTGATGTCCCTGGCCAGATTTAATTCACTTGCCACCAGCCCCTCCTTGTTGGTAAGGACAAGGTCCAGCATAGTTCCTCTCCTCATTGGCTCCTCTACCATTTGAAGAAGAAAGTTGTCATCGACACATTCCAAGAACTTCCTGGACTTCTTATGCCCTGCTGTGTTGTCCTTCCAACAGATATCGGGGTGGTTGAAGTCCCCCATGAGGACCAGGGTCTGCAAATGTGATGCTGCTCCTATCTGTCTATGGAGGGCCTCATCTGCTCCGTCGTCCTGGTCAGGTGGCCTGTAGCAGACCCCTGCTGTAATGTCCCCTGCCCCTGTGTTCCCTTTAATCTTGACCCATAAGCTCTCCATTGGGTCTTCATCCATCCCCAGGTGGAGCTCCATGCACTCCAGTTGGTCATTGACATAGAGGGGAACACCCCCTCCTTGTCTTCCCAGCCTGTCCTTCCTGAAGAGCCTGTATCCCTCTATTCCAACACTCCAATCATAAGAGCCATCCCACCACGTCTCTGTGATGCCAATAAGATCATAGCCCTGGAGGCGTGTGCACATCTCTAACTCCTCTTGCTTGTTTCCCATGCTATGTGCATTTGCATAAAGGCACCTCAGCTGGGTGCCTGATGAAGCTGTCCTACTAGCTGGAGTGGCTGCATTTCCTTCGTGCTGCTCTTCAGCTGGTCTTCCTTGGGGGTGTTTTATCTGTGACTCCCCCATTCCTATTGCCTCAGGAGCCCATGGCTCATCCCCATAAGACTTCGAGTGTGCTGCAGCATACCCAGCACATCTCGGAGCAATAGGTTGAGGGCCTTCACTAGCGACCCACCCCTCAGACCTTGGAGCATCGTCTCTTGGCTTGTCACGAGCAAGCCGGGTAATATCCCCCTCCCCCAACAAGCCTAGCTTAAAGCTCGGTCAATGAGCCCCGCTAGCTCATGAGCAAACACCCTCTTCCCCCTTGCAGAAAGATGAGCCCCATCCGATGCCAACAAGCCTGGTGCTGTGTAGGTCATCCCAAAAAACCCAAAACTGTGGCGGTGACACCAGCCACAGAGCCATCTATTGACAGACTGCACACGTCTGTTTCTTTCGGAGTCCCTGCCTGTAACTGGGACAAGGGAAGAAAAGATAACCTGCACCCCAGACTCCCTTATTAACCTTCCCAAGGTCCTGAAGTCTCTTTTGATTGTTCTTGGGCTATGTGTTGCCACCTCATCACCACCCACATGAAAGAGCAACAGTGGGTAGTAGTCCAAGGGCTGAACCAGGCTGGGAAGTTTTCTAGCAATGTCCCTGACCCAGGCCCCAGGGAGGCAGCATATTTCCCTAAGAAGAGGGTCTGCCCGGCATATTGGACCTTCTGTTCCCCTCAGAAGGGAGTCACCTACTGCTATAACCCACCTCTTCTTCCTTGTGGAGGCGTTTTTTAAACACGGGGTAGGCCTTACTGGTCCTGGCAACTCTTCTGGTGTAGCCAAACCATCTTCCATGCCATCCATGGTTTGGCCTACCTCCTTGAGGGCCTCATACCTATTGTACAGAGGTACTTGGTTAGGGGATGTGGGCAAGGAGGGGGTTCGCTTGCCACCCCTAGTACAGACTAGCCTCCATTCACAGTTCTCCTTTTGGCCACTGTCTTCAGTCTGGCAGGGGGAGGGTACCAGATCTCCTTCAGCTTGGGGTGTTTTTGGTGGCTTTTCCAGTTTTTTTTCTCAGGGAGGTCAGAGCCTGATTCCACCAATCTATTTCTTTCTCACACTCCCTGATGTTCCGCAACCTTTCTACTTTTTAGCTCTGCTACCAGGCTGAGTAGATCATCCACCTTATCTGAGACCTCAAGGTGTTCCTTTAACACATACACAAGCAGAAGTTAAATATCATAACATCCTGAAGAGTTTCGTGAAGCCTGTTTTATGACTGTTGCAGTTTGGGATGGGTTGGCCAATGACAATGACAGCACTCTACTGCTAAAGGAACAGAGAAAAAGGCATGAGCGATGTCAATGGTAGCATACCACTGGGCTGCCTTGGACTCCAGTTCGTACTGCAGTTCTAGCATGTCTGGCACAGCAGCACTCAGTGGTGGTGTGACTTCATTCAGGCCACTAGAGTCTACTGTTAGCCGCCAGTCTCCATCAGGCTTTCGCACTGGCCATATTGGGCTGTTAAAGGGTGAGTGAATCTTGCTGATCACTCCTTGGGTCTCCAGCTGACGAATCAGCTTATGGATGGGAACCAGGGGGTCTCACTTAGTGCGATACTGTCATTGATGCACTGTGGCAGTAGCAATTGGCACCTGCTGTTCTTTAACCCTCAGCAGTCCCACCACAGAAGGGTCATCTGAAAGGCCAGGTAAGGCAGACAGCTGTGTAATGTCCTCAGTCTCTACAGCTGCTTTACCAAAAGCCCACTGAATGGGAGCACCTGGCTAAACTGGTTTCAGAACACAAGAGGTGAGATGCAGGGGGTTGTCATTCGACTCAGCTCCATCTCGCCTCGGCAGACGCTTATTGATCCCTGTCTATGCAGAGATAACTGGGGGGGGGAGCTGTGGAAATGGCTCAGCCCAGGGTGGTCTCAACACTGCATTACAATCAGAACTGAAACCCGAATGGTGCCTTTAACAAAGAAAATGCCCTGAGTCAAGTCCCACCACTATTCAGTGAGTGTGAGACCAGACATCACAAAATAAACATTGCTATCTGGGGGGCCATCAAACCACGGAGATAACCATCCCAGATAGTGTAATCCATTCAAGCACAGTCCCGGAAAAAAGGATATTTAAGTCCAAAGTTTTGGGGAGAAAAATGGGGAATCTTCCAAAGATACAGCTGGCCTGTAGGAGATTCTGCCCCCCCCCTCCCTTGTCCAGGATGCTGTGCAAGGTAACTTCCCGGGATTGAGTGGCCTTACCCGAGAGAGAGGGTAAGTGATTTAATAACATACGTATGATGTCTAGCATGCACTCGTTTAAGGTATTCATATCTAGCGCGCTGGTGGTTTGTGTTGTTACTTTTCGGGATCAGCTGTTAGGCGGTAATAGCGTATTCTGTGAATTGTTTTTGTTCTTTTCCCCTTAAATTGCAATGGTGCATTCTTCCATTGTATCCATGAGAACTTGCAATAGTGGTGTATCGGACCCGTGAGTGAAGTCCAAATAAATTGTTAATTTGAACCTCTCAGTGAAGTCATCTTCTCTCCGTCACACCCACCCATACCCTTTTGGGTCTTTGAAATACCCTCTCTTGAGGTAGTCTATGCCAAGGATGCATGGAG
This sequence comes from Larus michahellis, assembly GCF_964199755.1. NCBI lineage: Eukaryota > Metazoa > Chordata > Aves > Charadriiformes > Laridae > Larus > Larus michahellis. Next base: position 3,538,590 of record NC_133929.1, on the reverse strand, counting down.
CACCTGGGCCAGTCACAATGGGGTGCTTCTCCCATTTATTCCCATTCAGGCTCACTTCTGCCTCCAGTACAGTCAGTTCTTGAGACCCACCTGTCACACCATAAATAGTGACAGATTCTGTCCCTTTATGATTCGATGGCAATAGGGTACACCATGCACCAGTGTCCACCAGGGCTGTATGTTTTTGTGGCTCTAATGTGCCAGGCCATGGAATCCACACAGTCCAATAAACCCTGTTGTCCCTCTCCTCCTCCTGGCTGGAGGCAGGGCCCCCCAATGTTGAGAACAACATCGACAATTAGCAGATGAGCTCCTATCCAGACTGGAGAACCGCTTACCATGGACTGAAGCAGCCATCCTGCTGGAAGAATTCTTTCTTCCATCTGCTTTACCTTGCAACTCAAGCACTCGTGATTTTAGGAACAGGGTAGGTTTTTTATCCCACTGTGAGAAACAAGTTCCGGTCCAAATGAAATAGGCTCAGGCAGAATCCTCTGTGAAGCACATTTTTATTCACGTTCTCGCAAGAGCAGGTGACCTAGCAAGTAGGCACACTTCCAGGTCTTGAAACCCACCTTTTTATTCCCTAATCCCGGCCAAATTTTTCCCTCCCCTGTTTCCCATTGGTTGGGTACTCCAGGGTTCACAGTCTGTCCGAGGTGCCTAAAATTCTTCCCGCATGTCCTGCCTCTGTTTACTTCTCTTTATGCTACACCCAAAGGGATTATCTGACTAGTTTATTTCTTTCCTTTTTGGTAACAAAAAAATTGCTCAATGTCATTAGCCCTGGTTAAATGTTTGACTCCCCTTCTAGACACTAATCCAGTAGGAATCAGTTTGTCCTTTTGTCTGTGTGATAAGAGATGTTCTACAAGCCTTTGCTGGAGCCTCTTTGTCTTAGTCATTCCCTTATCGTGTCACCTCTGATGGAAACGGCTTTTCTCCTCTGCAAAAGCAATACCTACCTTTCTTACAACTTCCCCCTTTCTTTTTTCATAATCTTATTGTCTTTTGCATTTCTAGGGCATGGTTCCATATGAGGCCTCTAGAGCCGACAGCATGATGTTACATTCTTCTTCTTCTTGACAGTTTTTATTGTCTTCTAGATGAAGCATTTTCCCAGGGTATGGGGGAGGGTCTACTTCCATTCATTTCATTAGGGCAGTTTCAATTAATCGTTGAACTAATCCTCACACACAAGGAATGATACAGCATCCTACAGCCACTAACATTCCCGCTACCATTATAAGAGAAGTCAATATTGATACCACCATACCTTTCCATTTCCCAAACCAGGAATCCAGCCAACCTGTCCGTGAGGTGTCTATTCCAGAGTTCTCAGCTCACTCATCAGCTAGACTGGTGAGCCCTTGAAGGGCTTTAGTTATAGTACCATCTGGAGCTGGATTGTTTGAGATGAAGGTACAGCACCGATTCCCTAATGTTACACACACCCCTCCCTTCCCCGCTAAGACCATGTCCAGGGCGATCCTATTTTCCCATGCCATTCGGCTGGTTGCATCCAATTGTTCCGCTATTCCTTTTAATGCATCCCTGGTATAATTAATAAACCTCTGTTGGTTATAGTAAATAAGATTTATCCAATCTACATTTCTGTTTATAGTTACCCACCAGAAAAAGACAGATTCGAATCCCGCTCCTATCTGATTCCTTGCTTTGTGTTCATCTGGGACTCCTCTAGGGACTCCAATGGGATCTATATATATTCGTTCATCAAAGGATACCCCTAAACTTCTTCTTACTCTATTGCCTGAGCTCAGGGTTCCTGTTCCTTTTTCAAATGCTAGGGTGAATGGTATTGCCAGTTGTACCATGCCACATGTACCTTTCCAGTTAGCCGGCAACACAGATCGCAAGGTCTTCCCTCCACAACACCACCAGAGATCCACCTGAGGCACTCGTATCACTGAGTAGTTTCCTTTCACATCCTTGGTCACATTCAGAGTTTCAGTGCACAGGGTAAATCCCCCCCAGGTTTGGCAGCCTTCACACCCTGCCGTGAGAGGCACGCTGGATGGTTACCAATTGCTGTGGAAAATACTGGTGGCACTTTAACGTCTCTAGACTCCAAGGCAGGAAACAGTAAGGAAAGTGAATGACAAGTCTCATTTCCCCAGGTGGTCCTTTCTTGGTATAATGCTATCATACACCACATCCCTACGGAATCTTTCGTCCACCCTAAGGGAAAAGGGACGATCTGTGCTGGGGGCCTTCCTGAGGCACAAGCAGAGCAATTGCTTTGGTTCAAACTATTAACAGTATATTTTACCCGTTCTACCCAAGCATTTGTCTCACCGTACCCTGTCTCAATCCCAAATGTTTGTCTAAGATCTTTAATCTCAGTAACTGTTACCAAAGCTGGATCATTCAGTGGTTCCCACTGTTGTATTACTGGGAGTTTAGTAGTCATAGTTGTCCCTTCCATTTGACTGCTGTTTTCCAGTATGTCTATTCTAAATCTTCCCCTTGGATCTCTTCCAGACACATCTGCTCCTATTCCATACATTAGGTTAGCCGTATCATCCACCTGGGTTATAGTTATCAACAGAGGATTACATTCAAAAAGGCCACACTCTGGGGAAGGTGATCCTTTGTAAAAACGTATTTTCTTTTTGAGAGGGTAATAGTAAGAAGACTTAATCCACTTGTCATCAACGGTCCACCCTCCAATTTGGGTGGTCCACCACACTTCACTCCATCGGTCACAAGGTGCAGCCTCGTGATATCCCTCTGCGGCCCTCCAAATTTCTGGGCACAGGTACTTGTTTTCACCACTCAACCATCTTTGGGCCTCCAGATTCCCACACTTCAGTACTTGACAGGCATCAAAGCATACGGTCTGTGGGGTATTTCCTTTAGTGATATTTATGATAAGTCTAACCGGGTAATCTGGGTGTGCACTTCATATGTGATCTAGGCGTACACTCCAGCTTCCTAGTGGGAAGCACGACACCGCCCCTATGACCAGTATCATCGCCAAATGCTTCTTAAAATTCATGGCATACACAGATTTATGTCTCCCAACTGGATCATCCTGCCCCAACCCACAGCTCATTGTCTCTTTAGGGTTACTCGCAGCAGGCTGTCAGTAGAATGTACAGTCCACCGTTCTACCGGATCTGTTGGCGGGGGTTCAACTGGTCCTTTTAGCTGAGTGTAGTGAGTCCATCCTTTTTCTGCTGTCCTTACTGCCGTTTCAGTAGTGAGGAGTACTTGGAATGGTCCTTCCCACTCTGGTTGGAGCTTACTCTCCGTCCAGGATTTGACTAGTACCCAGTCCCCTGGTTTATACGGATGGACGACAAATTCCAATGGCGGAGTTTGAGCAAGAAGGCCTTTAGCTCTGAGGAAAGAGAGAGAAGATGACAGACCCAGTATATGTTTCTTAAGGAACATGTCCTTGGTTTCAAATGTGGGCACACCTTCCCTACCTCCAGTGTAAGGTAGTCCAAAAAGCATTTCATAAGGCGAGAGACCAGTATCCTTTCTAGGGGAGGTCCGGATTCTCAATAGTGCTATTGGTAAACACTTGATCCATGGCAGTTTTGTCTCAAGAACCAATTTAGATAGTTGCCTCTTAATGGTTTGATTCATTCTTTCAACCTTTCCAGATGATGGGGGGTGCCAAGGAGTGTGATAATCCCACATTATCCCTAAACTATCCATCACTCCCTGTAGCACCTTGGAGGTAAAATGGCTTCCTTGATCTGAATCCACATTTTCCACTGTTCCATACCTAGGAATTATTTGCTCTAGCATTATTCTTATCACTCCTGCAGCTGTTGCAGAGGCTAAAGGATAAGCTTCTACCCACCCAGTGAGGTGATCTACCAGGACTAGGAGGTACTTAAACCTGCCTATGGGTGGCAGTTCAGTAAAATCGACTTGTATACTTTGAAATGGCCTTAACCCCGGTTCTCGTCCCCCTGAAGGCTGTTTTCTAAGGGTCGTCTTATTTATTTTCTTACAAATAATACACCTGTCGCAGATTTGCTTCGCTACTGTGTAAATGCCAAAACATCCATACTTCCGCAAAACTATATCACACATTGCTCACGTTCCCCAATGGCTTCCCTGATGTAACACTGCCATTATTTCTCTCATAGCTTGTTTATTAACCATTTCCCTTCCATCAGGCAGAATCTATTTACCATCTTTCTCCACTGCCCCTGCTTCTGTCATTGCTTCTTTTTCTTTTTCCATGAATATCAATGGGGTTGTTATTTTCGGTACTTGAGGAACAAGATTATAAATCTTAATGGTCTCCTGCCCCAAGGCTGCCTCTTTTGCCACTTTGTCCGCTAATCTATTTCCCCTTGCGGTAATTGAATTGCTCCTCTGGTGGCCTTTAACATGTACAACTGCTAATCACTTGGTATTAGTATATTTGCCAACACCTGTTTTATAAGTGCTTCATGTACAAGTTCTTTCCCTTTGCTGTTTATTAGTCCTCGTTCTCCCCAGATTTTACCAAAGGTATGTACTACCCCAAAGGCATAACAAGAGTCTGTATATATTGTTCCTTCCCCTTCTCCAATTAACTTTAGTGCCTGGTTTAAGGCATACATCTCACACGTTTGAGCAGACCATGCACTAGGTAATTTCTCAGATGCTTTTACTTGTTGTCTCACTCCATGCACCACCGCATATCCATTACACCTCTTTCCTCCTGTCACCCTTGAAGAACCATCTACGAACAAATGAAGACCCCCAGATAGGGGTTCTTCCCTTAAGTCAGGTCGTATCTTAGTCTGGTACTCAATTACATCTATGCATTCGTGTGTAAGTTCTTCATCCTTCACCTCTACTTTTCCTTTCCACAAAAAGCTCGCTGGGTTAAGGCAAGGGCTGGCAGTTAAAATCAGATCATCCTTTTCAATTAAAATTGCCTCATACTTCAGTATTCTTGAATCAGTTAGCCATTTTCCCACGGTTTGGGCTAAAATGGTTTTGACTTGGTGGGGGGTGCTAACTTCTATCATTCCCCCAAAGGTAAGCTTCCTGCTTTCTTCTACTAATAAAGCAGTAGCGGCTACTGCCTGCACACATTCGGGCCATCCTCGAGAAACTGGGTCTAGAAGCTTTGACAAATATGCTACTGGTTGTCGTTTATCCCCCCACTCTTGAGTTAATATTCCCAGTGCAGCCCCTTTTTCTACAGTCACAAACAACTGAAATGGTTTCTCCAAGGATGGTAAAGCTAAAACTGGAGCAGTTATTAGGCTTTGCTTTAATTCGCATATCAAATTCTTCTCTTCCTCTGTCCATCATAATATATTTGGTTCATCTACTAATAATTTAGAATACAGTCCTTTAGTCCTTTGTGCATACCCTTCTATCCACAGCCTGCAGTACCCGGTTAATCCTAAAAACTTTCTCAATTCCTTTTTGGTCTCAGGCAAGGGTAATTCCACTATTCCCTTAATCCTTTCAGGATTTATCTTGCGGCTTCCTTCACTAATCAAATGTCCTAAATATTTCACTTCTGATTCTACATACTGTAATTTTGTTTTTGAGACTCTTAACCCCTGCTGACCTAAAAAATTTAATAACTCATTGGTGGCTTCTTTTACTTTGTTTTCTTCTTCTCCCGAGATTAACAAATCATCCACATACTGAAGCAGGGCTATTCCCGATGGATGTTTGAATTGTTCAAGCACTTGTTCTAACACTTGCCCAAACAAATTAGGAGATTCTGTAAATCCCTGTGGTAGCACTGTCCATCTATATTGTTGCTTTCTCCCTGTATCTGGATCTTCCCATTCAAATGCAAATAGATCTCTGCTCCCTTCATCTAGTGGACAAGCCCAAAAAGCATCTTTTAAATCCACTACACTAAACCATTTATGACAATGAGGAATTTTACTCATTAGGGTATAGGGATTCGGGACCACCGGATGTCGTGCCTGCACTATTTCATTAATCTTTCTCAAGTCTTGCACTAAGCGATATGAACCATCCGTTTTTCGTACTGGCAGGATCGGAGTGTTAAAAGGGGACATACAGGGTTCTATTAACCCATCTTTGGCTAGTGCTTGTATTACTGGTTGCAGCCCTCGCCTTCCCTCAAGGGGAACTGGGTACTGCTTTTGTCGAATCACATTTGAATGCAGAATGAGTTTTACCCTGAGGGGTTCTATTTTTAACCCTCCTTGGTTCCCTTCACTCACCCATACCTCGGGACTTATCTTTTGCTCATCCTGTTCTGTTAGCAACTTCATAGATACCATTATCTGTCCTCTTAAAGTTTCTATCTTTAATTCTAAACCAGTGATAAGATCCCTACCTAGGAGGTTACTCCCAGCTTCTGGTATGTACAACAGAGTTCCCATCACTTGCTCAGTTTCGCTTCCCACAATCATGGGTTCAAAAACAGGGACTGAGAGACCCTCACCCTTTATTCCTGACACAACTATTCGTTGATTAGACAATTTTGCCCCTTGGGGTATAAAATTCAAAGAAGTTCTAGAAGCTCCAGTATCGACTAAGACGACTGCTTCCTCTTCCTGAGGTCCCACCTTTAAATTTATCAAGGGTTCCCGGTGGGACCTCGAGCTGGGGAACCCCTGACTTCCCTATGCTACGTTATCAAAATCCATCAACGACAACACTCGTTCCTCCCTTCTCAAGTCAGGGCACTCCCGCCTAAAATGGCCTATTTTCCCACAATGATAACACCCTGCCGGTGAATCCTGAGCTGCTGGTAGGAGTGGTCGGGGTAGCCCTCTTCCCCGCCCTCTTCCCCTGTTATTCACCCCTCTTCCTCGCCCCCAAGTTTCTCTCCTTTGAGTTATTACAGGATCAATCCTTTGTCTTACCACTTGATCCACAGTAGATACCATCATTTTTGCTTTCTGCTTCTGTTTTTCCTCCTCCCTTTTGACATATACCTTCTGGGCCTCCCTCAACAAATCTTCTAGGGGTCTCTCACTCCACCCCTCCATTTTTTGTAGTTTCCCTTGTATATCTGGCCAGGCCTTCGTGACAAAGTGAACTTTTAATAACCCCTGTGCTACTGGGTCATCAGGGTTCATGCCTGAATATTTTCTCATTTGATCCCTCAGCCTTTGTAAGAAGGCAGAGGGTGTCTGATCTTTTCCTTGCTGTATTTCAAAAGCTTTAATAAGATTTTGCGACTTAGGAGCGGCTTCTCTAATGCCCAAAATTATCATTTCCCTCAGGTCTTTCATATTTGTTCTGTCTTCAGGATTATTATTATCCCACTGGGGATCCACATTTGGGAATTTCTGTTCAGCTGGCACTACACCCTGAGCAGGTGGGTTTCATTTTTCCCATTCCTGCATAGCAGCCCTTCTAATCATTCCTCTTTCTTCTCCCATGAACAAAATATTTAAAATGGACATCATTTCGGACCAAGAATAAAAACTTGGCCCTAAGAATTGATCTAACCGTTCGGCTACCCCTATGGGATCCTCAATTAGAGATTTCATCTCTCTCTTAAACGCCCTCACTTCGCTACTTGTGAGTGGAGCACTAACGTAACCCACTTCTGCTCCTAGGGGAACCTCCCTTAGGGGATATGCAGTTATCTTGCTCCCACTTCCTTCTGACTGTTCTTTTTCTGAAGGGAAAGGGAGATTTAGGATGTCTTTATGACATTGCTCTATTTCCTTGCTCAATCTGGAGCATGTTTTGGTGGGGGGCACGCTGGGGACTTACTTTCCCTTGGGAATCTTCCCAAGGTGGCTCTTCTCTCCTGGGAGGTTGGGGCTCCCCCACTCCTGCAGCTTCACTGGGACTTGGGAGCACTGGCACTGGTGGCACTTGGGGTGGATTAAAGGGGGTGGTAAACAATCTAAAGGGTCCCAGTTTGTAGATTCAACCTTTGTGCTATCTGATTTATCATTAGGAGTCTTAATTGGAAACATATAAAATGGATATGGACGACTCCGACTCCCATATCTACTTATTTTAACCCAACAAAATGCGTATTCGCGTTCTTCTAAGGAGACAGGTTCCTTACTATTTACATATACATTTAGAGTCTGGCACACCCAAACTTCATCAGACCCAAATTTGGGCCAAAACACACTAGGAGGTCTTATAGGCTCCTTTGTCCAGACAAAACAACAATATTTTATCATTTTCTTTTTGTCCTTATCCCTTGTACAAGATGGACTATTCCAATATCTCAACATCCTCCCTAATGGACTGTCTGGGGGAATGTTCCCGGGGTCCTTCTTAGTATCCCCTTTTTCATCCCTAGGCCTAGAATCCTTATTTCCCATTCTGAACAGAGACTTTTCTTACACCCCTTCCTTTCGCTTTGTCCTTCTCCGGCTGCGCCCCTCGCGGGACTACAGAACCGCGGATCCGGACTCCACACTCGCTTCGTACCGCAGTACGTCTCAGTCACTCACACACAAGTCTCTTAGAATGTCCCGACCACCAAGGCAATACTTTAACAGTCCGATTTTCCTTACCTTGGTCCATGCACGGAGTCGCCTGGTCATACTCTCTGTGCCTACTGCACCTATCCCTTTTCCCCCTGTGCTTCACAGAGTCTGCCGTACAACTGGGTCTCGAGATCTTAGTCGATTCCTCCCGGAATCCCTGCCGACGATCCACGAGACCGTTGAAATCAACGGGACGCGTCTTCCCATCCTTCAGCGACAGGGACTCCCAAGAAGATGACTTCTTATCCCGGACGAGCCCCCAGATTGTGAGAAATAAGTTCCAGTCCGAATGAAATAGGCTCAGGCAGAATCCTCTGTGAAGCACATTTTTATTCACGTTCTTGCAAGAGCAGGTGACCTAGCAAGTAGGCACCCTTCCAGTTCTTGAAACACACCTTTTTATTCCCTGATCCCGGCCAAATTTTTCCCTCCCCTGTTTCCCATTGGTTGGGTACTCCAGGGTTCACAGTCTGTCCGAGGCGCCTAAAATTCTTCCCGCATGTCCTGCCTCTGTTTACTTCTCCTTATGCTACACCTAAAGGGATTATCTGACTAGTTTATTTCCTTCCTTTTTGGTAACAAAAAAATTGCTCAATGTCATTAGCCCTGGTTAAATGTTTGACTCCCCTTCTAGACACTAATCCAGTAGGAATCAGTTTGTCCTTTTGTCTGTGTGATAAGAGATGTTCTACAAGCCTTTGCTGGAGCCTCTTTGTCTTAGTCATTCCCTTATCGTGTCACCTCTGATGGAAACGGTTTTTCTCCTCTGCAAAAGCAATACCGGCCTTTCTTACACCACTTCCTCATGTCCACAGTTGCAGAGGCAAAGCCACAGGCAAAGCCACTTTCTCCAAGCTCAGGATTGGTGCATCCTTAAGAGCAAGAAATCGGCCAAGGGACGCAGGAGACCTGCATGGTTGAGCAGGGAGCTTCTGAAAAAGCTCAAGCGAAGAAGGAAGTTTACAGTAAGTGGAAGAAGGGACTGACCACTTGGGAAGATTACAAGAATGCCACCAGGGCGTGCAGGGATGAAACGAGGAAAGCCAAGGCCTCCTTGGAATTAAACCTGGCCAGGGATGTCAAGCTCAACAGGAAGGGCTTCTACAAGTACATTGGAGGCAAAAGGAAGACCAGAGAAGTTGTGGGCCCACTGCTGAATGAGACAGTAGCCATGGTGACGGAGGATGCGGAGAAGGCGGAGTTACTGAATGCCTTCTTTGCTTCGGTCTTTACTGCTCGGCCCAGCCCTCAGGAGTCCCAGGCATGGGGGGAATTAATGGGGAAAGAAGATGACTTCCCCTGGGTTGAGGAGGATCAAGTGAGAGATCAATTAAGTCAACTGGATATCCACAAGTCCATGGGCCCCGATGGGATGCACCCGAGAGTGCTGAGGGAGCTGGCAGAAGTCATTGCTGGGCCGCTCTCCACCACCTTCTCCTGGAGAACAGGCGAGGTGCCTGAGGACTGGAGGAAAGCCAATGTCACTCCAGTCTTCAAAAAGGGCAAGAAGGAGGACCCAGGGAACTACAGGCCGGTCAGCCTCACCTCCATCCCTGGAAAGATGATGGAACGACTCATTCTGGGCGTCATCTCAAGGCATGTGGAGGAAAAGAAAGCTATCGGAAGTAGTCAACATGGATTCACCAAGGGGAAATCATGTCTGACCAATCTGATAGCCTTCTATGATGGCATGACTGGATGGAGAGATGAGGGGAGGGCAGTGGACGTTGTCTACCTTGACTTCAGCAAGGCTTTCAACATGGTCTCCCACAGCATCCTCATAGGGAAGCTTAGGAAGAGTGGGCTTGATGAATGGACAGTGGGGGGGATAGATAACGGGTTGAAAGACAGAGCTCAGAGGGTCGTGATTAGGGTCACAGAGTCTAGTTGGAGGTCAGTGATGAGTGGTGTTCCCCAGGGGTCAGTACTGGGCCCCGTCCTCTTCAATATACTCATCAATGACTTGGATGAGGGGATAGAGGGCACCCTCAGCAAGTTTGCTGATGACACAAAGCTGGGAGGGGTGGCTGACACAGCAGAAGGCTGTGCCGCCATACGGAGAGACCTGGACAGGCTGGAGAGTTGGGCAGAGAGGAACCTTCTGAAATTCAACAAGGGCAAGCGTAGGGTGCTGCACCTGGGGAGGAATAACCCCCTGCACCAGGACAGGTTGGGGGCTGACCTGCTGGAGAGCAGCTCGGTGGAAAGAGACCTGGGAGTCCTGGGGGACAACAGGATGACCATGAGCCAGCAATGTGCCCTCGTGGCCAAGAAGGCCAATGGCATCCTGGGGTGTATCAAGAAGAGTGTGGCCAGCAGGTGGAGGGAGGTCATCCTCCCCCTCACTCTGCCTTGGTGAGGCCGCATCTGGGGTACTGTGTCCAGGTCTGGGCTCCCCGGTTCAACAGGGATCTGCTGGAGAGGGTGCAGCAAAGGGCTACCAAGATGCTGAGGGGACTGGAACACCTCTCTTATGAAGAAAGGCTGAGGGACTTGGGTCTCTTCAGTCTGGAAAAAAGACAGCTGAGGGGGGACCTTATCAACGCTCATAAATACTGAAAGGGTGGGTGTCAGGAGGATGGGGCCAGGCTCTTCTCAGTGGTGCCCAGTGACAGGACAAGAGGTAATGGGCACAAACTTGAGCATAGGAAGTTCCACCTAAACATGAGGAGGAACTTCTTTACTTTGAGGGTGGCAGAGCCCTGGCACAGGCTGCCCAGGGAGGTTCTGGAGTCTCTGTCTCTGGAGACATTCCAAACCCGCCTGGATGTGTTCCTGTGCAACCTGCTCTGGGTGACCCTGCTCTGGCAGGGGGGTTGGACTAGATGATCTCCAGAGGTCCCTTCCAACCCTACCATTCTGTGATTCTGTGAAATCTCAGAGCGTGTCCTGTTTCTCTTGAATCGGTTTCGTAGAAGGGCATTTTTTCTTAATGACTGAGATGTGGGTCTGCTGAGGGGAAGAGTGGGATTCTTCCTCCATCCAGGACAGTTTTTCAAACAGTTTATCATTCGTCTTAGCTATTGCCTCATTTTGCTCAGCTATTTTCTTGGTCATTTTCTTGGTTTTCTCATTCATTTTTCCACGGCTGCTACAGTGAGGGGATGAGAGACTCTTCATACCCTGTTAGCCACTTCATTTACAGTTGGTGCATCAGCATCAGATCCTCCCCAGACCATTGTTGACAATGGTGCACTCTGCACAAACTTCCTCAGTAAAGATCATTTGCATGGCATTTCATCAGGGTCTACATTCACTTGCCAGTCACCATAAATCACCTCTCACACAGCCAGTTCCCTCAGGTACTTGATACCTTTTTCCATGCTCGTCCACTTACTGGGACGGCATTCGATATCATCCTTAAATGGATACCTGCCTTTTACAGATGATAGCAGTTGCCTCCAGAGACTGAGAGTGTTTGATTTTCTCCCAATCACTTTATCAATCCCTCCATCTTTGGACAGGTTTCCCAGCTGCTTAGCTTCTCTGCCATCTAAGTCTATGGTATCAGCTCCATTGTCCCAGCATCGGAGCAACCAGGAGATAAGTGTCTCACCTTCATGATGGGTAAAGTCCTTTGTCATATTTTGCAAATCCATCATAGAGAAGGATTTAACAATTATCTCTGCATCTGAGTCCTCCTCCTGTGTTGACACTGCCCGAGAAGGACCCTCTTCTGGATCTGCTTTAGCAGAACCCTCTCTTGGATCTTCATCAGAAGAACTCTCTCCCATGCTACCTGGTTTCTGCTGGTCTTTGTTGTAAGGGGCAGGGGAATGAGCTGATCTTGTTTTCTGCTTCCTGGTCACCGGGGCAACTTGTACCAGTTTTGTTGGTGTTTGTGTAGCAGCAGTTCCTGTTGTTGAAGCAGCTGGAGTAGTAACAGTAGCGACTGGTGCTGATGGGGGCGTAGCTTGGGTAGTGGTTTGTGTCTCTGTGCTGTCTGCAAACTGGCCCATGGGAATTGAGTAGCAGCAGCACATGCCATACTATACCCACTCCTCCACCAATTTTTAACACAAACCCACCCCTGCAACACATTCAGGAGAACCAGCAACAAAATCACAACCTTTTGAAAGTAACATTCATTTTCTAAGCAGCCCAGAAGGTTTCCATCCCCTAGCTCTTTGACATCAGCATTAAAGGGCAAGATAAACCTTTCCCAGGTGAAACCAAAAGTGGAATTAGTAATAGAATCCATCACATGATGCCCAAGATATGCAGGTATAGCCATCATCCAAGTAACCATATTATACAACTGAATGCCAAACCGTACAAAAATAGCACATTTAAACCACCACAGACAAATACAGAGAGTGAGCAAACCACGCAACATATTCAGCAAGTTCAGCATCGTTGTATCTATTAACTTCAAACAAAGCTCTCTAAAGGCACGATATAACATTTCGCTTCGGAATGACATTCCCTGAGCAAGCTGGAAGCTCGTGCCCCATGTTGGGCACCAATTAATCTGTCGTGGTTTGGGACAGGTTGGCCAATGAGAAGATAACAGATGCTCTCCCCCACCTCTCGCTCCAAGGAGAGGAAGAAGAGAGATAGAGAGATTTCTGAGTTTAGAAAAAACTAAACTACTTTAATGAAATATTAATAATAAAATAAAAAGGAAATAATGAAATAGATACAATATAGATAAATATACACAAAACCGTATCAAGCTCCCAGGGAGATGTCACTGGCAGGCACTGGGAAAGTTCCAGACTGGGCTCAGTGACAAATGGGAACTGGAACACACTGACGGGGATCAAAGCCAGATGAGCTGACAGGGCCCTCCTCAGATGTTAGTCATTGAAGAAACCAAGCCATTGAAGAAGAACCATTGGAGGAAAGCTGAAGAAGAGCCTCTCTCCCTGAACAGAAAGTAGGCTCTGCTTCATCCCAAATCAGGACAATGGCTATTGAAAGTGTGTGTTAAGTCCAGTATTTTTGAATAGTTGTCATGAAAGTCATGTGACAAGATTCATTTTCCGAGTTAAAAGATTAAATCAATGGTTCATTAGATTAGGGGCCCAAAAGACACTCATCTGTCGATGTGCCCTTTTACTCACATTTACTCACTGACAGCGCCCCAGAGCCTGCTAGCTGGGAGAGGCAGAAAATTAAGATGCACTTAAATCATTGCACTCATATAAATTGTTTTACTAGAATAAACATAGATAAATAAAACATTTAAGCTAAACTGTAGAAACAGTACCTGATGTCAATTTTGGATGACATAAGCAAAGACAGTGATATTTTACATTCAAATATGCCACTTGGGACTCACGCAGCAGCTTGTTTGTGGCTGAACTGTCCAGCCTGACAGCAGGAAAAATATCTCACAACCCTGCAATTAACCATTGCAGCAGGCATTTGAAATTTTGGATGCTGATGATGAAACCTTTGCAAACAATTTACAGAGTAAGAATTATTTACTGAAGACATGGATGCATAATTTTCAGCAGTGAAAAAGCTGGTTCCTATAATGGGCAAAAAAAGCATGGTCCTTCCTCAGTACAGAGAACTGCTGTCTTTTTCCTGAGATCATCCACGTGAGCCTGCAAGTTTCATTTCGGTCAGCAACAAAACTCACCTTGGGAAGGAGTAACATTTAGTACTAAAAAAGGAAAGACTTCTTAGAGATCAATATTATCTCTTTTCATGGTTTTATTATAAGTTTTTCAATATTTTTTTTCTTATGAGATCACTCTTGTAAGTATGCAGCTTCTATTTAAAGAAGTGAAGTAGACACCTAGACCTATTAGTAGACACTAGTAGACAACTAGAGCTCCTGCCTGCAGATGGGCTTGAATGTTTGACTAAAAATGGATCTCCCTCAAAATATCAGAAAATATTTTTTCTTGTAATGATTTTTGAATGCTGATAGCCAGTTCTCAGCCTCAAAACCATATACACAGATACACACATACAGTGCATATCTGCTCATAGATGTAGACATGAGTTTACCTGCTAAATAAATACCAGGGGCATTTTCCAGTTTGATATACTCAGAAGCCAGCATTAATGCTTTGGCAATTGCTACGAGGAACAACCAGCCCACCCACTGCAGCCATTTTAAAGGCTAACAGATACAGCTGTAAATACCAGCAAGCTATAAGACAATGTGAGTAATTTTACTGCCTTGCACAAGACCAGCACCAGTTGCTAGTGACTTTGTGTTTCTCAAAAATGTTTATTTGGAGAAACAGTTGCTCAGATGTTCAGATACTATATAAACATTGGGATTTTCTTTTCTTTTGTCAACATGCCTTTTATTTTATGTATCAACCTATCCAAAGTCATGCTAAATTTATGCAGGTATTTGGCAGGTACTTAGGAGTAGATTCTATGAAATCCCAGATAAATTGTGAAGGGTAAACACTGCAAAGGACAGAAAATACTATTCAAATATTTACTGAAGCTGAAAACATGGCAACAGAAAAGAGACTTTATCTATGGCATTTAAACAGCCCCAATATCAGCATATATTGGTCTTTTGCAGTGTTGAAATGCATTTATGCTCACAGCACCATTTAGTGACAGAAAGTTATATTGCCTCCTTTTCCATAGAGCAGGAAAGTAAGAACAGATCCCTCAAATGTTTTACTAGTATCTTAAGCCATCATTCTTCTATTATAACTAGAAACATACAATGTAAACAATTCTGGGGAATGAGTTACGGCCAAATAAGGCCAAAAGGAGAAACATGTAGAAAGAAAGAGAGGAAGGGAGAGATATGGAAAAATATTTTGAAAGAGACACAGATAAGACATTTGATGTGACTTTTCAGTGCAATATGATAGCAAGAAAAAAATTAATTACAAGCTGCGGTGTAGGAATGTATCTGAGAGAAAATGGCCATGTGAGCCAGCCTCCCTACTATGAGAGATTAGATTAAGAGCAAAACAGGTGGTAGAAGATGGAATTAGTACATGGGAAAAACGGGAACTGAGAAGGTAGAAAACATGTTGTGCTAATGACTAAGCAATTGACTATGCGAATTCTTGTAACCAATCTGATGTGTGAACGAACTGCATGGACAGCGCGTGAACAGTGTAACGAGCTAATCAGAAATAAGCGAGTCGCGTGTACGGCTACAACGCAGGGTATAAAAGATGATGATCTGTGCTTAATAAACGGCTTCTGTTGATTCACGTTGGATCGTCTGGAGTCCAGTTGTTTCTCCTCACTGCGGGGCACTAGGTCATGGGGAAGAAAGGTTATATAACCCTGTCCATATGGTTCTGCTGAGACCATACCTAAAAAATACATTTGGTTTTGAACAACTTACTATAAGAATGATTGTGCCAAACTGGAATGGATTTGGAGAACAGCAAAACAATTATTAAAGGGCTGAATTTATGAGGAAAGATAAAACAGCTAAGTATATACATAGCTTGGCTATGAGATATCTAAAAGGAGACATTAATTGTCTATAAGTACAGTATTCAAAGACTTAAATGCCAAAGAGGCTGAAAAATAATTTGAATTATTTAGTGAGCTATTAAGAAGATGCAGTTAAGGCTAATGAAATGGAAGTCTCGAATGATAGTGCTTGAGAAAGGGCTGGCCCTCAACCATGTAATATACAAATACAGTCTTTAGTTTAACTAACTGCCATGTTATCTGTCTGCAGGATTATCAAGAGTATATGTGTGTAGGCCAGAGAGCAGAAAGGAAGGCAGTAGAGGCAATTACACTCCAAAATTAATTTGTGTCTAATAATGTGCAATCTGGGTGAACAAATGACATGATTTATGCATGTAAAATCTTCAAATCCTTATGGAAAGCGTTTGGTATAAAGACTACAGCACTTAGCTATCAAAAATTAGAAGTTTCTGTGCTGCAATTCACATGCAGGCTACACGTTCATTACAAAATCTGATATTAGCCTGTCTGTTACTGATTTACATCTATCTGCAGAAAATACATATGCAGTACTACTGAATAAACTTAAAATGTTCAGTGGATTTAAAAGAATGTACTTTCCTGCCTACTGGATTTTCCAGCATGAGAAAGAAGTGTCCAGAGGTTTGTCTTTTGTTTACATGTGAGATGGATGAAACTAAACAAACACAGAGACCCCAACCTCATTTCATCTCCCCTCATTCCCTGGCAAAGAATGTATAAAAATTAGGAGATCTTCGGTTATGCTAAAAAAATAGACTTAATCCATTTCCACAGTGCTGTTACAGTTTTTATTTATGGTGTTTTGTGTGGAAGTTGCCAAACAACATCTGTGTTGCTCATGAAAAACAAATGAAAATGTTCTCAATTTGTTTAGACTGCACAAAAATATATTTTCACGTGAAACAGTTCTTGTTCTAGCAGCTATCTGATGAAGAATTGACACAAACATGAGTCAGAATTGCTCCTGGCATTTTGCTACCTTAGGTAAAAACCAGCCCAAATATCCATTCAGTTCTTTATCATGTTTGACAAGTTAACCTAAGAGTGCTTTCTGCTCAGTCAGAATTTTGTGAAATAATTTGTCTCTTTTTGTTTTGCTGTGCTTTCTGCTTTATCCTATTGTCTTCAATCAGCTTCATGCTTCAGCATGGATGAGCAAGGAGCTTCTGGAAAAACTGAGATGGAAGAAGGAAGTTTACAGAAGGTGGAAAAAGGGACTGGCCACGTGAGAGGAATATAGGAACGTTGTCAGAGTATGCAGGGATGCAACGAGAAAGGCTAAGGCCCGCTTGTAATTAAACCTGGCAAGGGATGTCAAGGACAACAAGAAGGGCTTCTTCAAGTACATCAGCAGTAAAAGGAAGACTAGGGAAAATGTGGGCCTGCTGCTGAATGAGGTGGGTGCCCTGGTGATGGAGGATGCGGAGAAGGCGGAGTTACTGAATGCCACCTTTGCTTGCTTCAGTCTTTACTGCTAAGGCCATCCCTCAGGAACCCCAGACCCTGGAGGTAAGAGAAAAAGTCTGGAGAAAGGAAGACTCTCAATTGGTTGAGGAGGATCGAGTTAGAGATCGTTTAAGGCAATCTTGACACCCACAAATCCATGGGCCCTGATGGGATGCACCCATGAGTGCTGAGGGAGCTGGCAGATGGTATCGCGAAGCCACTCTCCATCAGCTTTGAAAGGTCATGGAGAACAGGCGAGGTGCCTGAGGACTGGGAGAAGGCCAATGTCACACCGGTCTTCAAAAAGGGCAAGAAGGAGGACCCGGGAAACTACAGACCGGTTAGTCTCACCTCCATCCCTAGAAAGGTGAAGGAACAAGAACTTACCCCTTTTGTTTAAAGGTCAGGATCCTGTATCAAGTAATGAAAAGATAGCTAAATTAACAGCCGGTAACTTAATTGATACAGTCTTCAACTCAAGAAGTCCTTTACCACTAGCTTCTGAAAGCTCAGAGTAGGCTGGAGGGAAGATCAGTCTAATACAGGCCATTAATACACTCTCATCATAAGCATTCGCTGCTGCTTTCGGTCCCAAACATGTTAGCATGACAGTTTTAAAATAAATTCTTCCCAGTTTACAAGCTTGTAGACCAAAAACAAGCAATCTCTCAACTGTAACAGAAAACTGGTCATTTAGCTAAAGCTGTGAGTTACTGTTTCTTGAAAAATAACATGGAAAAATGATAAATAGATAAAGATAAGAGGATAAAAATATAATAAGAAAATTATAGCTAAAACTAAATTGAAAACACATCAGAGAGAGAACAGAGGTATTTGTATACTGAGTTTGCAAAACAAAAAGAGTTAAAACATTTTCTTTCAAATTTTGGTAACAGAATTCAGCTTTGAAAGTTAACATAACTGTTCCAAAAAACAGGAGAGGGGAAGAGTTTTCTGTAGTGTTCATATGCCACAATAATAACTATCCTTTTAAAAATGTTTCCTCAGAGACCTTAAATTCCTCTGAATACAGCAGGTAAAATACAAATATCAGTCTCTGGAATTGGCTGATGTAGTTGCCAAGCCAGTCTCCATGATATTTGAAAAGTCATGGCAGTCAGGTGAAGCCCCTGGTGACTGGAAAAAGGGAAACATTGCAGCCATTTTTAAAAAGGGTAGAAAGGAGGACCCTGGGAACTACCGCCCTGTCAGCCTCACTCACCTCTCTGCCTGGGAAGATCATGGAACAGATCCTCCTAGAAGCTATGCTAAGGCACATGGAGGACAGGGATGGGATTTGAGACAGCCAGCATGGCTTCACCAGGGGCAAGTCCTGCCTGGCCAACCTAGCGGCCTTCTATGATGGAGTGACTGCATCAGTGGACGAGGAGAGAGCTATGGATGTCATCTATCTGGACCTCTCTAAGGCCTTGGACACAGGCCCCCACAACATCCTTCTCTCTTAAGTTGGAGAGATATGGATTTGATGGGTGGACTGTTCGGTGGATGAGGAATTGGTTAGATGGTCGCATCCAGAGGGTAGTGGTCAACAGCTCGATATCCAGATGGTGATCAGTGACAAGTGGTGTCCCTCAGGGATCTGTATTGGGACCGGTGCTGTTCAACATCTTCGTCAATGACATAGACAGTGGGATCAAGTGCCCCCTCAGCAAGTTTGCCAACAACACTAAGATGAGTGGTGCAGTTGACATGCCTGAGGGAAGGGATGCCATCCAGAGGGACCTGGATGAGCTAGAGAGGTGGGCCCGAGCAAATCTCATGAAATTCAACAAGGCCAAGTGCAAGGTCCTGCACTTGGGTTGGGACAATCCTCATTATCAATACAGGCTGGGGGATGACGTGATAGAGAGCAGCCCTGCGGAAAAGGACTTGGGGGTACTGGTGGATGAAAAGCTGGACATGAGCCAACAGTGTGCACTCGCAGCCCAGAAGGCCAATCACATCCTGGGCTGCATCAAAAGAACCGTGGCCAGCAGGTCGAGGGAGGTGATTCTGCCCCTCTACTCTGCTCTGGTGAGACCCCACCTGGAGTACTGTGTCCAGCTCTGGAGCCCTCAGCACAAGAAGGACATGGACCTGTTGGAGCGGGTCCAGAGGAGGGCCACAAAGATGATCCAAGGGCTGGAGCCCCTCTCCTATGAGGACAGGCTGAGAGAGCTGGGGTTGTTCAGCCTGGGGAAGAGAAGGCTCCGGGGAGACCTTATAGCGGCCTTCCAGTCCCTGAAGGGGGCCTACAGGAGAGATGGGGAGGGGCTGGTTGCAAGGGCATGTCGGGATAGGACGAGGGGCAATGGGTTTAAACTAGAGCAGGGCAGGTTTAGATCAGACATTAGGAAGAAGTTCTTTACACTGAGGGTGGTGAGACACTGGCCCAGGTTGCCCGGAGAGGGGGTAGAGGCCCCATCCCTGGAGACATTCAAGGCCAGGCTGGATGAGGCTCTGAGCAATCTGCTCTAGTTGAAGATATCCCTGCTGACTGCAGGGGGGTTGGACTAGGTGACCTTTAAAGGTCCCTTCCAACCCAACACAGTCTATGATTCTATGAGATGTGTTTCAATAGCGTTTCAGGCTCTAGGTACTTCTGTGATTTTATAGTAAGAGTTCTCCCTTGTATAGGAAGTGGAAATGTCAACTGTAGGTGGTTGTGTGTTGACATAAAACTAAATTTGCTGTGGGGCTGAGGTGTTTGTGTGGGTGTTTGGGTATTCAGTACCTAAAGAGGGCCTATAGGAGAGAAGGGGAGGGACTCTATCAGGGAGCGTAACAATAGGACAAGGGGTAACGGTTTTAAACTGAAAGAGGGGAGATTTAGATGAGATATTAGGAAGAAACTCTTTACTGTGAGGGTGGTGAGACACTGGAACAGGTTGCCCAGGGAAGTTGTGGATGCCCTGTCCCTGGAAGTGTTCAAGACCAGGTCGGAAGGGAATTTTAAAGGTCATCTAGTCTAACCTCCCCTGCAATGAGCAGGGACATCTTCAACTAGATCAGGTTGCTCAGAGCCCCGTCCAACCTGACCTTGAATGTTTCTGGGGATGGGGCATCTACCATCTCTCTGGGCAACCTGGGCTAGTGCCTCACCACCATCATCATAAAAAATTTCTTTCTTATATCTAGTCTAAATCTACCCTCTTTCAGTTTAAAGCCATTACCCCTCATCCTATCACAACACGCCCTGCTAAAAAGTTTCTCCCCATCTTTCCTGTAGGCCCCCTTCAGGTACCGGAAGGCCGCTATAAGGTCTCCCCAGAGCCTTCTCTTCTCCAGGCTGAACAACCCCAACTCTCTCAGCCTGTCCTTATGGGAGAGGTGCTCCAGCCCTCTGATCATCTTCATGGCCCTCCTCTGGACCCACTCCAACAGGTCCATGTCCTTACATTGGGGGCGCCCGAGCTGGACACAGTACTGCAGGTGGGGTCTCACGAGAGCATAGGGGAGAATCACCTCCCTCGCCCTGCTGGCCATGCTGCTTTTGATGCGGCCCAGGATGCAATTGGCTTTCTGGGCTGTGAGCACACATTGTCAGCTCATGTCCAGGTTTTTGTCCACCAGTACCCCCAAGTCCTTCTTGGCAGGGCTACTCTCGATCCCTTCATCCCTCAGAATGCATTGATACAGGGGGTTGCCTTGACCCAGGTGCAGGGCCTTGCAATTGGCCTTGTTAAAACTCATGAGGTTAACATGGGCCCATTTCTCAAGCCTGTCCAGGTCCCTCTGGATGGCATCCCTTCCCTCAGGCATGTCAACCACACCACTCAGCTTGGTGTCATCTGCAAATTTGTTGAGGGTGCACTCGATCCCACTATGTCATCGATGAAGATAGTGAACAGTACTGGTCCCAATTAGGTGCCCCTGAGGGACACCACTTGTCACTGATCACCATCTGGATATCGAGCTGTTGACCACTACCCTCTGGATGCGACCATCTAACCAATTCCTCATCCACCGAACAACTACATCAGCCAATGCCCTCAGGAC
Source organism: Larus michahellis (assembly GCF_964199755.1). Lineage (NCBI taxonomy): Eukaryota > Metazoa > Chordata > Aves > Charadriiformes > Laridae > Larus > Larus michahellis. Next base: position 3,517,300 of record NC_133929.1, on the reverse strand, counting down.
TCTGGGGTGCATCTCATCAGGTCCCATAGACTTCTGCGTGTTCAGGTTCCTCAAGTGGTCATGAACCTGATCTTCTCTTATGATGGGAAGGACTTTGCTCCCCCAGACCCTTTCCTGCAGTCCATCCACTCGAGAGGTGTGGAGAGAGAGGTTGCCAGTGAAGACCGAGGCAAAAAAGTTGTTGAGTACCTCAGCCTTCTCCTCGTCCCTTGTTACCAGTTTGCCAGTCTTGCTCATCAGGGGGGATATGCTTTCTTTGACCTTCCTTTTCTGGCTGACATCCCTGTAGAAGCCCTTCTCATTATTCTTTGCATCCCTTGCCAAGTTCAGCTCCAGCTGTGCCTTGGCCTTCCTGACCCCATCCCTACACAACCGGGCAGCATCCCTATACTCTTCCCAGGATACCTGTCCTTGCTTCCACTGCCTGTGCATTTCCTTCTTGCCCTTTAGTTTGACCAGCAGGTCTCGACTCAGCCATGCTGGTCTCTTGCCTTCCTTTCCTGATTTTCTTACTCTTGGGGACTGAGAGCTCTTGCACTCTGTGGAAAGCTTCCTTAAAGATCTGCCAGCTCTGTGCTGCTCCCTTGTCCCTGAGGGCAGTTTCCCAGGGGGTCCCATTGACTAACTCCTTGAAGAGCTGGAAGTTTGCTTTCCTAAAATTCAGGGTCCTGGCTACTCTTCCCCTGACCCATATCCCTCAGGACTGCGAACTCCACCAGTGCATGATCACTGCAGGCCAGGCTGCCTCCAGTCTTGATGTCACCAATGAGCTCACTTGCGTTGGTGACCATCAGGTCCAGTATCACATCCCCTCTGGTGGGGCTGTCTATTACCTGGTTTAAGAAGTTCTCCTCGATGCACTCCGGGAGTCTCCTGGATTGCCTGCAGCTCACTGTGCTACTTTTCCAGCAGATGTCAGGGTGGTTGAAGTCCCCCAGCAGGACAAGAGCCTGCAAGCACGATGCCTCCTGTAGCTGGAGTAAGAAGTCTTCATCAATAGGCTCCCCTTGATCAGGCAGCCTGTAGTAGACACCAACCACAAGGTTCCCTTTGTTCCCTCGGTCTCTCATTCTTACCCATAGGCTTTCAACTTGCTCATGGCTATTCTTCAGAGACAGCTCTTCACACTCTACCCATTTCTTGACAAAGGAGGCAATGCTTCCTCCTCTCCTTCCTCACCTGTGACAGATGCACCTGCCCTAACAAAGATCAGCTAAGATCTGACAAAAGCCCACAAAAACCTATCAAAGACCCAACAAAAGACTTCCACCACAGCTCATTACGCCCACATGGTAGTGGTCATTTCAGTTGAAAGGTGAGGAAGTTGGGGTCTTCAGCCAATGGGAGGGTTACATGGCCATATATGACCACAGGTCAGATTCAAATTGGGTATAAATGGGGCCCTGTGAGAGCACCATTTTGAGTTGGTCTCCCTCAGAGCAGCAGTCTGCAGTCAGGAACTCTTCCCATAGGTTGGGACAGCTTTCCTATGGTTCACCTTCTGTATAGATTAAGAGACCTCATCTTTTATAGGTGAAGGATTATGCACGTTTTGGGTCATTAACAATAAACCTTAAGAATTTTTAAGTCAGCTGTGTAAGTATTAATTCCTGAGCAACATTCTGAACCTGTGGATTGTTAATGTTTGTTGGAGTCTCAAAGCGATTTCAGGTTAGAGTAAAATTTAGTTTGATTTTGTTACCATCTTGTAAAAATAAATCCCATTTTAGTTTGCTTGTTGGTTTGGCCTGGTTTTGTGAAGTTCCACAACAGCCTATCCCTTCTGAACAGCTTGTAGCCATCAAATAGCCCCACTCCAGTCATGGGATTTGTCCCACCAAGTTTCAGTAATGGCATCTAGGTCGTAGCTTTCTAGCAGCAAGGTGGCTTCCAGCTCCTCCTGTTTGTTGCCCATGCTGTGTGCATTGGTGTAGAGGCACTTCAGCTGGGCTGTCGGCCATGTCACCTTTTTTAGAGGAACACCCCTTAATTCCTTTGAGGTATTTCACCCATGTTTCCCTGTTGGCTCCTATTACCTCAGGGGCCCTGTCTCATCTCTGTAAGATGTGTTACCTAAAAACAAGTTTTTTACTGGACACACACTTCATACAGCTGTTCTTGCATATTTTTTCCCCCACCTAATAAGAAGAGCCCAAAGACAATGTTGCTGTACTTTGCAACAGTACCTTGACTCATTTCAGAACAGACTTTGGTGGAGGAAGGCTATTCTCCTTTTTCCAATTGCCAAGGAGTGCTGGAGGCAACAGGTACCAAAGCAGACAGCAAGATCTCATAGGTGCCATTGCTGCTGCTGCTACCAGTATCCCAGGAGATATGCCCATTGGCATTGAGAAGCTGACGGGGTGAGATACTTTAGGGAGAATTACAAAAGGTAGTACCATAGTAAGATTGCTGATAATTCAGAAAAATTTGTATGTAGTAGAGATGAAGTCACACTTCATGTCACAAAAAATACCTTATTTCAGTACCAGAACAACAGATATGAGCAGAGCCCACCTCAGAGGACAAGCCAAGCAGCCCACATGCAGTAATCCATCTTCACAAATTTTGCAAAGGATTCTTCAAATTTTCATGTTTTACAGAAGTAAATACTCAGTGCTATCTGAAATAGCAAAGTCACAAGGCAAAAGCAGCACTATGTGGCCAGTGTGATCTGCGCTGTTTTTCATCTTATTGCTCTGACAACTTTCCTACAGGCTGAAACAAAATTCTTAGCAACAAGTAAACACATATGTTATTCTAAATATCTTGAACAATTAACATTGTCTTGTTTGAACATATTGCTCAATGTAGTCACACAAGACAAAAAAAAAAAAAAAGTATCTGTGTGAAAACAAGAGAGATATGCACTTTCCCTACAGCAATCTCAGAGTAAATCAGGATGACTAGTTCTCCTACTACTGAAACAGGACTACACAACATATGCTGACAAATCTCTAAAAATAAAAATAAAATTAAAAATCATGGATTAAAAAGTAGGGTATATGTAGGGACAAGCATGCAGCAAATTAACATTGATCAAAGGTTTCTTTAAACAAACAGAAGGGCAGTCTTTACATCGTAAATGGCACTTTAGGAACTTCTTTCAGGCTACCCAAGCAACTGAGTTTTCTTTCCATTAACCAAACCACTGCAATTACAAATACCCTTGCTTATGGCAAGCAGATATCCAGGTGATAACTCTTAATTTTTACTCCAGGAACTGCCTCATTGTAACAAGTTCTGAGCTGTTAGTAATCGCTTCAGGAGAAAAAGCATTTGTCCAGTACTTTCACTGCAGACAATAATCCAAGATAGTATAAAAAAAAATAAATGTTTCCTTTGGGAAGTATGCATGTTGGCAAAAGTAATCCAACTGTTTTAAGTATACTTTATCACAATGTTAAAAAAAAAAAAAAAGACATATGACCATTAATTAGCAATAGCAGCTATATCTGCCAACTATCATTAGGATACAATTGTTAAGATATTCCTTGTCTTGTGATAATGTGAATGGAACCAGAGACACTTGTGTTCCAAGAGATTGAAAGATGCTTCCAGTCAGAATACAAGTAATAGAGGAAATGCAAAAGGACCTGTAGGTCTCAGGTAAGGGATGGCAAATGGATAGCAGAGGAAACAGCAGAGCTCTGTGAGGCCATTTCACATTGAGACAGCTAGCAAAACGCTTCAAAGATTACATAAAATCAACACCACAAGCAGACTGCAAAGTTTTATTGCTATATACAACCTAAGTTCCAATTTCAAGTAGTTAATTGTTAGGGTTGCCTCAATCTCAAGTTTTTTCTTAATATATGCAGCGCCATTCGTCTCTCCCTCAGATATATTGTGTCATGGTATTTTAGTGACTAGAACAACTTAGATATTTTCATTCCTAAGATGAAGTGGACTTTATTTTCAACAGCCTGAAAATTATTCTGACACATTAGCCTATTAGTGAAAGCAGAAAACATTTAAATTCTTAAGGTGTGAAGCAGTTCTTTAGATAGCTAATCTCTATGCAACACAAGTAACAGGGTTATGTAAAAGTCTCACCGTTTCTTTACTTCAGCAGGTTTTACCTCCTTAACTTCTGCCCAAGTGAACTGATACCTAACAGTCCACTAGACATGCTGGCCAAGGAGGCATAAAATATTTTTATTTAGCCTTATCAAACACACCTAGACATTTCCAAGAACATAGTCTGTGCACTGCACTAACTTTTGCAGATTTACAGCAAACTATTCACCTTTAGAATTATGGAGAGCCCACTTCCCTCCAAAGGACAATAATGTTTTTAAAAGCTTGACTCCTCAACACAACCTCAGTTCCTACCTCATTTGCCATCCCATCAATGACGAGCATATAGATGAATTCAAAACAAAAAGTACGTTGAAAAGTGAATTAAGCAGATCTTACAAAAAATTATAACGTTTTTGTTCAATGAAGCACCATACCAAATGAACAGCTGTGTCACCAAGTTCTCAGCCTTTAAGTTAACCCCATGAATAATGGCATGTCCCTCTGCTCACAAGACAGCACAATTTAAGCTTCCCTGATAAACCATCGCTGAGCCAAGGAACATTTATTTCAGTTCTTCAGCAGGTGTCTTCACATTTTTACAATAACAATATTGAGGGCAGGGGGACAATAAGCTTGATTCACAACAGAAAAAGCATTGCCTATCAGATTGCTCTTCCATATGTAATCACCAGAGCTACAGTCAAAGATGAATTCTACCAATAAGTAGATAGCAGTAAATAGGAAATAGGTAGGACACGATGACCCTCCATCAACCCCAAACTGCATTTCTTCCCTTTGAGCCAAGGTCATTTCTGATTCTGTGGCTATAAATTGCTAAACTAATCAAAATTACTCAAAGAAAAATCTGTTTGGTTCAAGGTTACAATCAGTTAATCCACTCCCTACAGATCAGTCACAACAAGCATGTGAAAAACAAATATCCTTCCTAAAGAAGGCTACACTAATCTAACTACGACCAATGATAAATAAATGGGTGATAAACTTTTTTCTATCTAATCTATGGATACATTTATTGGCAGATCAAAAAGAAACTCCACTCAAAAGATAATCAGCTGTTTTCTTAACAGTAGCAACTTATCAGGCGCTTTCCTTCTGTTTGGTGTTTGAAAGTGTGTTTATATCTGCTGCTTCCATATTCACATGACACTTGTCCTTCTATCATAATGAAAAACAACTATCCCTCTGGGCTAACACAAGCAACCACCCACCTGGAAACGTGGACCAAGTATAAGATGTTAGTTTTCAAATTTCCAAATTACAACAGTTGCAAGAAACAACCTGTTTAAGAAAAAATAAGTTTTAGTGCAGCTAAATTTCTATTAAAAATAACACTATGTCAACAGAAGTCTTCATTTATTCCCAAGTGTTCGAATTGTTATTACACATATGCCATTTAACTACTTTTTATTTGAACATTAAGATAATTACAGTTGTAGGGTGCATATTTTCAGTGGCACCTCTGCAGTAGATACCATCAGAATGAAACATGAAACATTCCACATGGTTAACAATATGACATTTGAGTTACTAGAATTATAATCATCATTTTTTTGCTAACATATCACATAAGTAGTGGATAACTGGGGCATTTCCTTTAACAGAAATATCAAACTTAGTACTGCATTTGTTTAACTTCAATATGAACATCTTTACATAAGAGCAACATTGTACATGATAATTTGATTTAGCACACATACGGTACTTTGGCAACTCTAACTGTGATGTATTTTTCCTCCTAAGCTCAACAGTAGGTCTAATTTATAAAACATATTGCTAACATGCCCAGCATAAATATCAAGAATCAAACGCATCTTTCTTTTGACACTTCAATGGGAAAGGAAGCAGTGTTTTTATCTCCTATTACAGAGTCTTTTCATACATGCACAATTTTCATCCATGGACACTTCTACATGTACCCTAACTACCATTTTGTCTGCAAGAAAATAATCTTTATTCAAGAAAATCTGAATTTCCTTCTCAAATTAGAAAGACTACAGCCATAGACAATTACATGACAAATCACTACCAACTATTTCAAAATAACATTGAATGTGTCAAATTTTTATCAAGTAACAAGCACATCAGTCATCTGAGGTACAATGGATTCCCTCACAATTAAACAGGTCCCATTTTGAATTCATTTGTGAAACTGACTAGTTTATTAGTTACCTTTTTTGTAGTACAGTTATGCAGACATTAAGATTGGCTCAGGTAAAATATATATTTTATCATTATTACAGGCAGAAATATAACTGGCAGATGAAAAAAATATTTTTAAACACACAAGCTAAGTAAAAATCAAACTGCCACAAGTTTTCTCAAAATGGGACAAACAGCTCCAGTAATTATCACTGCAAATTCAGCAAGGGTGTTATCTATAAGAGTAACTAACAGTTCTTGGTTAACAGGTACTAATTTCTTTGAACATCTCTACCATCAATTTCCACAAGAAAACTTATCACTATATTGAAACATTTTCACTTACTCCCCTAAAATGAATGAATTGAATTCTCCACCTTCCTGAACATAATTATATTTGTGCTCCAATACACAACTGCCATCCAATGACCTACTACCACAGTAGTCTAAGTGAGGACAATGTTCCCTCTATTACGATAATCATGGACTTCAGAGTAGCCACATTAAAGTTTTGAGGCAAAATGTGTGAAATCTGGTTGCAAAATTTCAGATTTAAAGAAAAAAAGATATACATACCACAAATAAAAAAAACCACCTAGAATCTGTTGATAGTGATCTGAAGCAATTTCATTCATTCATTCATCTGTGAAAATTTTAGCAGATATTTCATGTTTATTCTATTTGGTCCAAATACCCCTAACATGCCATTAAGAGTTACTCAAAAAAAGAATGATGTGCCCAAAAATTCAGCTGCTACCACAAAACATCTCTTCACCCTTTTATTCACCCTCAAGCAGTTCTTAAAAACTCAGATTTCCTGAGCTATACAAAAACAGATCTTAACTTTATTTGAAATATGTCAACAATGGATAAGTTAAAAAGCAGGTGGAGGTATCTGACATATTTAAATTAAATAACATATATTTAAGTTGATGAAGTCACCCTTCAATACCCATTTGTATTGAATTATAAACTGCAGCACAGGAAAAGACTGTGTATTGCACTTAACAGAACAGGACTTCCATGCATGTCTGCAATATAAACAGTTATATTAAGATATTCCAAAATTAAGCATATAGTAAGTCCTGTTTATGTATACAAAATTTAAAAAATATATTAGATTTAACATCAAAATGGAAAAGTTACAGCCAAACCAGTAAATTTTACATTCACTACATAGTCTTGAAACGTCAATTTTCATGAAATTGTTTTATCATCTTCCTTCGATTAACTGAATTAAGTCAGAAAATAAACTTTTCTCCAACATACATTTCTTCACTGTAGTTATTATGTGTCAGCTAACTTTGATCTTTCACTGTTAACTTCTGTACTGACACGCCCCTTATCTCTCCAAGTTCCACTCAAACATCATATTCTCCCTTCTTCATTCCATAGTTTGTGACACCTACCAAGAAGCCCTTCAACTGGGGCGGCATCTAGTCTAATAGAGCTTCCAGTGGATAGAAGCTTCTCTTACCAGAATAGTACACTGGTAGACAAGTGAAGTTCACTAGAGTCATGATCCACTATGTACCAGTGCTTCATTGTAAGCACTAAGTATCTTCTGTACAAAAGATAAAACAGTTGTGTGCATGTAAGCCACACAAGACAAGCCAAGTTAAATGGTTTGGGCAGGCAGCATGGACAGAGCAGAAGCATGATAGCCAGAGGTTTTTGCTGAAGCAATTTTAACCCTGTTTGACTGTTTAACCTGTGTTACAGCCCAGTTTATGCATTGTTGTTTACACAATACTCTCAAATGAACAAAAGCCCTACAAAGACAGGTTAACTGTTATTTTCTATAGACTTAACTAGTCAGTATATGTTCAAGAATGAATTTAATGCAAAGCTAACTAATAACCACATTTGGAGCTTTGAAATACTATCTTACTCTGAGGTATATGTCTATTACTGTAAAAGTTCATGCATTACATTCTAAAATCTAGGGTCCAAGAATAAAGGTTAAATGTATTTTCTAAGTCAAGCAAGCTATAGAAAAATGGGAAGAAATAGTGCATGGCTTGCGTTCAAGTGTTATTGTTTAGCATAACACTTCATGCAAGTAATGCAAAAAAGTCTACATACTCCAGACTGTTTACATCTGAACAAATTCAGTAAATTAGCAAATACAGTATTTAAAATTATCTACAAAAAGATAATTTCACCAGGCATTCGCTGTTTGTATCAAGTCTTAAAGCAGAAAGCTATCAGGGTAATACCAAAGAGCATGAAATAAAAGAAAAAAATTAAATGGAGACATTTTAAGAAATTTCCTCAGAAAAGAAATTCATATTAATGGTTAACTAAACTGAAATTAAAACAGAGACTAAAGCTATTAGGTGGCCTTATCAGCAAACACCTTCAATCAAAAGGCCATAAACACCTATGCTTTACATATTATTTGATTTATTTTATACTATGAGGTGAAAGCAACATATTTCCTTTTAGTAAAGTATACACAAATAGCCTCACTCAGAATACACTTTTAATGCACATTAAAAAAGTATTAATCTTACAAATGGTTTTGTAATCCAAGTATACAATAGCTTGGAAAATAATATTTTAGAAAATAAAGCCAATGTAAAAAGACCACTTAAAACAACTAAAATGATAAAGGTTTCTGTATGGCTCTGTATTTACAGTTTTCTTACTGCATCATCAATATCAGAAATTTGTTCCTTCAGCTGGTTCCACTGTTCTGGATTTAAAGAAATACCTGAAATGCATTAAAAATAAATACTTAGGACAAAAAGAAAATTGTAGTGCAGGATCTTGCATAATTACTGTCAAAACTGGTTTCGTACACAAAGTTTATGTCATGACTATTAATGCTTAAGCTACCTCAAGTGTAACAACCATCTCGGTTACAAAGTTAAACTACTCATTTGGAACATTCCAGTTTAAACTTTAGACCTTAGCTTATCTCTGGACAAGTTAAACTTACAAAGAGTGCAGTATAACAAATTAATTCACAAGTGTTAGGCTAAACACAGGAAGTGAAATACAGCTCTGGCCTCGATAGAAGGCAGCACAAAAGAAATGTAGGAAGTCAATCGTATTCCTGTTGGCTCCTAAAAGCCATATCTCTGTGGACTGAACTTCTATGCACTTTTAAAGTACCACAATTCTGGGTTGTTTTTTTTTTCCTCCTGTTTCTTAAAGCACTGTGAATAACATATAGTATAAGTAACATTTAAGAGAGACTATTCTACTCCCTAGCACTCACAAACCAACATGAAAGTTACTTTTTTAATTCAAGTTCACTATAGCTTTTAGTGAAATTCAATCAATAATTATTCAGTGCCCCACAACCCATCTCCTCAGTTCTAAATTTGTATTTCCTCAAGTTCAAGTCCAGGCACATGTTTCCTTTGTGCATTAGTCTCCTCATTCTTCCCCTAAAATCTCTATGCCGACTCTATGCAAGTACAGACTCACAGGCCTACCTCTCATACTCTCTCCAGCAAGGCTCTTCTACTATTTACCCCCACTCTCCCCCCTCAGTGATCAGGCTTCCTTCATTGCTTTCTCCCTGTAGGTAGAGCGGGACCTGAAAACAGGTGAAATTTTGAATTCCATTTTTGGGGCTCATTACCTTTTTGTTTTCTTCTACCATCAGTCTTATCAGAGCACCACTTATCAGAGCAGCAAGCAGTCTGCACAGAGCTATTCTAAGTAGTTTTCCATCAGTCTTTAGAGGGCAGGTTTCTTTTGAAAACAGTTAGGCCAGGTGTGCTAACAATTATTGGGGACCAAATGTCATTAAGATGCCCCTGAACAACATATCAGATAAACTGCATGCAGTTCAGACCTGCTGTTGGAAACAATCTGACACAACAATTCTAAATGGTTAGATTTTTTTTCCCCCTCTATTTTTTATTATACAATTTCAACTGTTCATTCTGTTTTTAGGATAGCTAGATAAGGGGCTCATAAGTGCATCAATGGAACATTAGATGCACATACTGTATCAGATTATTAATTTTATCCTAATAAATTTCAGATCCTTTTGCTACACTGATAAACATTTCTATCTACATCATGTAATTTTTGTCACTTGGTATACCCATTGAGTTTCATTGTAGTTTACTGCTCAAGCTGTATATACTTTTGATTTCCACCTCAAAACACAGCAGTTTAAAGTCCTTAGAAGTTGCAGTAATCTTTTTTTGTTAAGTAGCAGCAACACATCCAATCCAAGAAATTTTCCTTTACAATACCAGTACATCTGTTCATACAAACCTATTCTCAATGGTTATTTAAGAGTTGTTGAAAACGTTTCTCAAGCTTTACAAACATCTATTTGCTCCTGGACACACTAGGAGAATGTAACAAACCTTATGCTGATTCTACATTAAATGCCTTCAATCTCTAGGACAGGATGTTCTGTTACTTACCTCTTTTCCTTGGCACAATTATGAAAAATGATTAAAAGTAAGCTTTTCTAACAGAAGCAATGTTACGTTAAGGAAAGCACTACTACTGCAACTAACCTCACATCCTCATCTCACAGGTGGCAAAGTTCTGAAAATGGTTCAGTGAAGGCATACCATAAAAAGTAGGTATGGGAGTAGCAATTAGAGGTACAATGGCTTATGCAGTGTTGCAGATTAGAAGCACAGTACCAAAACTTGAACACTTGAGGTATTTTCACCTGAACTAAAATCTTCAAATATTTTTTACAAAATTAGTTACATTAAATATTTTAATTATTTTAAGCTAAAATTTGATAGAAAATAAAGATCATCATGGTTTTAAGAAATTAACATCTTATTACAAATGAATAACTTAAATCTTTTCAGTGACTTTTGAAATAAAAAAAATCCAATTGTAATAAAAGCAAGAAATTGAGTTGATTAAATTAATCAATGGGAAAACGAATGGTTATGTATATAACTCCCATACCAAATTTGCTTGTAGTTGTGTCCTGGTTTGTGGTGGAGCAGAGCCCACTTTCTGTTCAGGGAGAGAGGCTCTTGCTCACACTTGTTGCTGTGGCAACCAGGGTCAGCTGACCTGGCTGTTTACCCCATGGAGGGGTCCCACCTGTGGGGAGGAGTGGACAGGTCAGGTGACCCAAGCTGACCAATCGGGTATTCCAGCCCATCTGCCCTGCTCAGGATAAAAGCTGAGGGAGCAAAGGCATCAGGCTGGCTCTTCTTCAGTGGCTGATATCTGTCAGCTCATCTGCCTTCAATCCCCCATCAGTGTGTTCTGGAATCCAGTTCCCATTCATCGAGTCCAGTCTGGAACTTTCCTAGTGCCTGCCGGTGACATCTCCCTGTGAGTTTGATATGGTTTTGTATATATTGTATCTATTTCATTATTTCTTTTCTGTTTTATTGTTAATATTTCATTAAAGTAGTTTAGTTTTTCTAAACTCTTAAATCTCTTTATCTCTCTTCTTCCTCTCCTTGGAGTGAGGAGTGGGGGAGAGCATCTGTTATCTTGTCATTGGCCAACCCAGCTCAAACCATGACAGTTTGATGCCTTGTTTTCCATAAATCATGGGGGATCCATTTAGGAAAACAGACTCAGGCCAACAAAACCACTTTGCCTTTGTTTATAATCTACAGATAAAACTTATCATGTGTTATATATAAATTATTTTTAAAAGGCATTACTCTAAAAATACCATGTAGTAATTAAGCATAAAAATCTGATACATGAAGTTCTCCAGCAAACTGCAAACAATGTTTTAATACAAAATAACATGAAGCAGAACAATACCTTTTCTGCCAGGCTTCATTTCACCTTCTTGATCCATCCAATATTCTCTAATATCAATTAAGACTTTGCCTTTAAAGTCACGAACACTGACATACCTCATTTTGCCAATCTGTCAAAACACATATAAGGATATCTTTCAGATATTTTGCACATCGCAGCATTCACTTCCCCTAGCATTATCAGACTCGGAACATCTGACATTACACACTGCAGCTTATTTTAGACACCAGAGAAACAACTAGATCAAGAGCTTAATCCAGAGTAGTCACTAGGCAAATAAGTAATGACACTAAAAATAGGTGAACAACTTAAAACCAGTTGAGAATTCAACATTCAATGCAAAAGTGATTCTTCTATGATAAAAGATGTCCCTGCTCATTGCAGGAGGGGTGGACTAGATGACCTTTAAAGGCCCCTTCCAACCCAAACTATTCTATAATAAAAATATCTATATTCTTAACAAACTTGCCTCTTACAAAACACAATAATTTACTGTTTTCTGAAATAAAATTTTGCCTCTACTATAACCATTTTTGTTAGAAGCAGTTGTAAATAAACAGGGAAGAGGGAGGTCTATTCCCAAATCTAAATTTTAGTCCATTCCATATGTACAGAAATCAAATTAGATATTCACATAAGCACAATTTCCCCCCTCCCTTTTTTCTGTTTTTAAACACAGTAAATACAGATGGAAAGGAGAATAAGCCACCAACTGTCCCATGCCTGCTCCCAAGTCCTCATGGCACTTCATTGGAACTGTGGTTAAAAGACTACCACACTGTACCAGATGTTCAAAAGAAAACAAAAACAAAGACATCCAAATTCTTAAAATTTACCAGCATGCAGCACAGTATGAAATGACTTCAGAATTTCATAATTTCACACCACAGTGGCTAAATTTTTTTTTCTTAGGACAAGAACAAAAAATAAAGAGGGGAGAGGGAAGGGAAGAGACAACTGGCACACTGGCATCTACGCCTTACAGAATCACAGAATCTTCATGGTTGGAAAGGACCTTTGAGATCATCGAGTCCAACCAACCAACCTACAATCTCTGCCACTAGAGCATGCCCTGGAGTGCCACATCTAGACGTTTCTTAAATACCTCTAGGGCTGGTGACTCAACCCCCTCCCTAGGCAGGCTGTTCCAGTGCCTGACCACTCTTGCAGTAAAGTAATTCTTCCTGATATCTAACCTAAACCTCCCCTGCTGCAGCTTCAGACCATTTCCTCTGGTCCTGTCATTATTCACCTGGGAGAAGAGGCCACCACCCACCTCTCTCCACCCTCCTTTCAGGTAGTTGTGGAGGGCAATGAGGTCTCCCCTCAGCCTCCTCCAAGCTAAACATGCCCAGCTCCCTCAGCCTCTCCTCATATGCCCTGGTCTCCAGACCCCTCACCAGCCTGGTAGCTCTCCTCTGGACACGGTCCAGCACTTCAATGTCCCTCCTGTACAGAGGGGCCCAGAACTGAACACAGCACTCGAGGTGAGGCCTCACCAGTGCCGAGTACAGAGGCACCATCACTCCCCTGCTCCTGCTGGCCACGCTGTTCCTGATACAAGCCAGAATGCTGTTGGCCTTCTTGGCCCCCTGGGCACACTGCTGGCTCATGTTAAGCTGGCCATCCACCAGCACCCCCAGGTCCTTTTCTGCTGGGCAGCTTTCCAGCCACTCTGCCCCAAGCCTGTAGCATTGCTTGGGGTTGTTGTGACCGAAATGCAGGACCTGGCACTTGGCCTTATTAAACCTCACACAGCTGGCCTCGGCCCATCGATCCAGCCTGTCCAGGTCCCTCTGTAGAGCCTTCCTACCCTCAAGCAGATCAAGGGGTGAACATGCTGGGAAGCAGCTCTGAGGAGAAGGACCTGGGGGTCCTGGTAGACAGCAAATTATCCATGAGCCAGCAGTGTGCCCTTGTCGCCAAGAAGGCCAATGGCATCCTGGGCTGCATAGGGAAGACTGTGGCCAGTAGGTCGAGGGAGGTCATTCTCCCCCTCTACTCTGCACTGGTGAGGCCACAACTGGAGTACTGTGTCCAGTTTTGGGCTCCCCAGTTCAAGAGGGACAGGGAACTACTGGAGCGAGTCCAGTGTAGGGCAACCAAGATGATTATGGGACTGGAGCACCTCCCTTATGAGGAAAGGCTGAAAGAGCTGGGACTCTTTAGCCTGGAGAAGAGAAGGCTGAGGGGAGACCTGATTAATGTTTACAAGTATCTAAAGGGTGGGTTTAAGGAGGACGGAGCCAGGCTCTTTTCAATGGTTCCCAGTGACAGGACAAGGGGCAATGGGCACAAGCTAGAACATAGGAAGTTCCGTTCAAATACACGGAAAAACTTCTTTACGGTGAGGGTGACAGAGCACTGGAACAGGCTGCCCAGGGAGGGTGTGGAGTCCCCTTCTCTGGAGATTTTCAAGACCTGCCTGGATGCAGCCCTGAGGGATGTGCTTTAGGCAATCCTGCTCTAGCAGGGGAGTTGGACTAGATGATCTCTAGAGGTCCCTTCCAACTCTGAAGATTCCATGATTCCATGACACTCCCACCTAGCTTGGTGTCGTCTGCAAACTTACTGAGGGTGCACTCAATCCCCTCATCCAGATCATTGATAAAGATATTAGACAAAACCGGCCCCAAGGGACACCACTGGTGACCGGCCGCCAAGAGGATTTCACCCCATTAATCCCAACTCTCTGGACATGGCCATCCAGCCAGTTTTTAGCCCAGCAAAGAGTATGCTTGTCTGTGCCATGATTCGCCAGCTTCTCCAGGAGAATGCTGTGGGGGACGGTGTCAAAGGCCTTACCAAAGTCCAGATAGACAACGTCCACAGCCTTCCCCGCATCCAGAAGGCGGGTCACATGGTCATAGAAGGAGATCAGGTTGGTTAAGCAGGACCTCCCTTTCCTAAACCCATGCTGGCTGGCCCTGATCCCTTGGCTGCCCTGCACTTGCCGTGAGAGCTCACTCGAGATGATCCTCTCCATGATCTTCCCTGGTACCGAGATCAGGCTGACAGGCCTGTAGTTCCCCGGATCCTCCTTCCGACCCTTCTTGTAGATGGGCATCACATTAGCCACCCTCCAGTCATCTGGTACCTCCCCTGTTGACCAAGACTGTTGATAAATGATGGAGAGGGGCTTGGTGAGCTCTCCTGCCAGCTCCCTGAGTACTCTTGGGTGAATCCCATCCGGCCCCATCGACTTATGTGCGTCTAGGTGCAGAAGCAGATCATTGACTACTTCCTCCTGGATTATGGGTGGGTTGTTCTGCTCTCCATCCTTATGTTCCAGCTCCGGAGGCTGAACCCCCTGGGGACAGCTGGTCTGACTATTGAAGACGGAGGCAAAGAAGGCATTCAGTATCTCAGCCTTCTCCTCGTCCTTGGTTGCAACTTTCCCCCCCGGCATCCAGTAAGGGATGGAGATTCCCCCTGGCTCTCTTTCTGTTGATGTATTTATAAAAGCTTTTTTTGTTGTCCTTAATGTTAGTGGCCAAGTTGAGCTCCAGCTGGGCTTTTGCCTTCCTAATTTTCTCTCTGTATAACCTAACGAGATCTCTGTACTCCTCCTGAGTTGCCTGTCCCTTCTTCCAAAGGTGGTAAACCCTCCTTTTATTCCTAAGTCCCATCAGAAGTTCCTTATTCATCCAGGCTGGCCATTTTCCCCGCCCTTTAGACTTGCAACACTTGGGGACAGCCTGCTCCTGGGCCTTTAAGGTTTCCTTCTTGAAGAGCGTCCAGCCTTCCTGGACCCCTTTGCCCTTCAGGACTGTCTCCCAAGGGACTCTCTCAACCGGTGTCCTGAACAAGTCAAAGTCCGCCCTCCGGAAGTCCAAGGTGGAGGTTTTGCTAACCCCCCTCCTTACATCGCTGCCAATTGAAAACTTGACCATTTCATGATCACTACATATATTGGAAAAATTTGATAAAAAACCCCTATTCATTCACATAAATTCAAAGTATAATGTGAATTTTGAGAATGAAAAATTAGATAATAAAAACACAATCAAATACAATTCATGTAAGAAGTTTTTAGTATTCTGTATGCACCTCCTGGATACACTTTACGAAGTATGAAGAAAGAACACATTATGAAGTAAGCGATTTTAAAAATAGAACATTCCTTCCTGATAAAACATTAGTTTTAGGTTTCAACTTCCTTAGTTTATGCATCTTGCACTTTGACATAATTTAATGGAGGGACAAACACATCTTACTAGCATTAAGTCTGACCAGAAAGCATGAACAACTCCAATCAATTAAAATCATCCACAGGTGTTTAAGTCATAAAAGCTGTTATTTCAATATATATAGAATCATAGAATTGCCTAGGTTGGAAGGGACCTTTCAGATCATCGAGTCCAACCATCAACCTAACACTGACAAAAACCATCACTAAACCATATCTCTGAGCACTATGTCTACCCGTCTTTTAAATACCTCCAGGGATGGTGCCTCAACCACTTCCCTGGGCAGCCTGTTCCAATGCTTGATAACCCTTTCAGTGTAAAAAGTTTCCCTAATATCCAGTCTAAACCTCCCCTGGCACGACTTGAGGCCATTTCCTCTTGTCCTATGGCCTGTTACTTGGGAGAAGAGACCAACCCCCACCTCTCTACACCCTCCTCTCAGGTAGTTGTAGAGAGCAATGAGGTCTCCCCTCAGCCTCCTCTTCTCCAGGCTAAACAACCCCAGCTCCCTCAGCCGCTCCTCATAAGGCTTGTGCTCCAGACCCCTCACCACCTTTGTTGCCCTTCTCTGGACACGCTCCAGCACCTCAAGGTCTTTTTTGTGGTGAGGGGCCCAAAACTGGACACAGTACTCGAGGTAGGGCCTCACCAGTGCCGAGTACAGAGGCACCATCACTCCCCTGCTCCTGCTGGCCACGCTATTCCTGATACAAGCCAGGATGCTGTTGGCCTTCTTGGCCACCTGGGCACACTGCTGGCTCATAGTCAGCTGGCAGTCGACCAGCACCCCCAGGTCCTTTTCTGCCAGGCAGCTCTCCAGCCACTGTGCCCCAAGCTCGTGGCATTGCATGGGGTTGGTATGACCCAAATGCAGGACCTGGCACTTGGCCTTGTTGAACCTCATACCATTGGCCTCGGCCCATCGATCCAGCCTGTCCAGATCCCTCTGTAGAGCCTTCCTACCCTCAAGCAGATCAACACTCCCACCCAACTTGGTGTCATCTGCAAACTTACTGAGGGTGCACTCAATCCCCTCCTCCAGATCATTGATCAAGATATTAAAGAGAACCAGCCCCAATACCGAGCCCTGGGGAACACCGCTCGAGACCAGCCGCCAACTGGATTGGACTCCATTCACCACCACTCTCTGGGCCCAGCCCTCCAGCCAGTTTTTCACCCAGCAAAGAGTACTCCCATCCAAGCCATGGGCAGCCAGTTTCTCCAGGAGGATGCTGTGGGAAACCGTGTCAAAGGCCTTACTAAAGTCCAGGTAAACAACATCCACGGCCTTTCCCTCATCCACCAAGCGGGTCACCCTGTCATAGGAGGAGATCAGGTTTGTCAAGCAGGACCTGCCTTTCATGAACCCATGCTGACTGGGCCTGATCACCTGGTTGTCCTGCATGTGCCACATAATGGCACTCAGGATGATCTGTTCCATGACCTTCCCAGGCACCGAGGTCAGGCTGACAGGCCTGTAGTTCCCTGGATCCTCCTTGCGGCCCTTCTTGTGGATGGGCGTCACACTTGCTAGATGCCAGTCAACTGGGACCTCCCTGATTAGCCAGGACTGCTGGTAAATGATGAAAAGTGGCTCAGTGAGCACTTCCACCAGCTCCCTCAGTACCCTCAGGTGGATCCCATCCGGCCCCATAGACTTGTGCATGTCCAGGTGTTGGAGCAGGTCCCTCACCATCTCCCTCTGGATTGCGGGGGCTTCCGCTCCCCGCCCCTATCTACTAGCTCAGGGGGCTGGGTACTCAGGGAACAACCGACTCTACTACTAAAGACCGAGGCAAAGAAGGCATTAAGTACCTCAGCCTTGTCCTCATCCTTTGTCACCATGTTACCACCTTCATCTGATAAAGGATGGAGATTCTCCTCAGTCCTCCTTTTATTACTAATGTATTTATAGAAACTTTTCTTATTGTTCTTAACATCGAAAGCCAGGTTAATTCTAGTTGGGCTTTGGCCTTTCTAATTTTCTCCCTACATAGCCTCACAACATCTTTGTAGGCCTCATGAGTGGCCTGCCCCTTCTTCCAAAGGCCATAAACTCTCCTTTTTTCCCCCTGAGTTGTATCCATCTCTCTGTTCAGCCAGGCTGGTCTTTTTCCCCTAACAGCTCATTTTTCAGCACATGGGGACAGCCTGCTCCTGCACCTTTAAGACTTCCTTCTTGAAAAACTCAGGAAGTTTTCCCCAACACACTCCAGGATCCTCCTGGACTGTTCCCTCTCAGCTCTATTGTGTTCCCAGCTGATATCTGGTAGGTTGAAGTCTCCCACCAGGACAAGGGACAGCCACATAAACAAGTATGCTTTATGTTTGCTTAAAATAATTTTTCTTCTTATGCAGATCATGCTAAATTAACTCTAAAATTTATTTTAAAACAATTGGGAGATCTTAGATACCATAAGCCTGGAGCAGTTGTTTTCCTATTTCAAAGCATCCTTTAATGTGAACAAGTTTATAAGATAGTATTTTGTGACTGATTTATTAAATACTTTCACAGTACTACAAATTTAACATTCAAAAATAAGGTATCATGTCACAGTAGCCAAGTTCTTTCAGACCAAACTTGGTACCATGCCCAAGTCTGTCAGCACTGCTGGCAAAGGATATCCTAAATAGCCTACATGAACAACATTTCTTGGTTTTACCCTATAACTCTTCAGTGACTTTTAAGGTCACCTCCAAAACCAGCTTCAAGTAATAGTACTCCATAATATCTTTTTCCCCCGGGTCTATCAAAGAATATTAGTGCATTGCCAAGTAATTCCAGATTTTCTCTAAGAAATAAAATCTGATACAATATAGCAGATTATAGCTGCAAATACAGTAAAAGGGTTTAGGATTTGACTATTAAAGATAAGACTACATGTCTTAATTCAACTACAGTAAGGTGAGGGGAAATGAAATAAAACAAAGTACACATCATTTACTCAGTAAGTCTACTTTAAATATAAACAATTCCATATGAAAATGATGAAATTAAGTTACGTTTTACACCACTGTCTAGATTTCAGTTGAATGCTCACATTAAGTTTTGAATGTTTAGTTGAACTCTATGCAAAACAGTTGCCACTGCTAAAAGCTTTAAATATGCTTCTAAAGTACAGTTTAAAAACCTCAGTCAAAATCTAGATTTATTTAAGTAAATTGATGTTTCTTGAAATTCAGTTAGCTGCAGTTCTGGCATTGAGTCATTTCTGAACAATTCTTTGTTCATGCAGCAGTTGATAGTCTTAGAATAATTTCATTGATCTAAGACACCTTTGTAACCACATTAGCGTTCCAAGGGCTGTTCTGATTTATAGCAGGGTAGTTACTGCAGGTTCAACCTTCATAGATAAGTTCATATGCTTTTTATTGAACATCACAGCTCCTTAGCGGTACTATTCTACTGAATTAAATAAATCAGAAGACATTACAAACATTATTTCCAGGTTTCCATTTGTGGGAAAGCAATGGAAGATTGGCGAGGAGGACTGTAAATACGCTCAAGGGACTCACACCTGGGGTGCTGGGAAACACATATATCACACTAATCGTTGTTCAGTCTTATGTGCTTGCAAGTAGAACATCTGCCCTTAGATAACGTAAGTCTGTGATGGACTCAGGGACACCTTATCTAGCTGCTTGAGAATCCTGGCCTGTTGTGGAAGAAGATCAAAGCACAGTGGGAAAACGAGGCCTGCTTGAACCCTTGAAATACCAGCAAGAACAGGGAATCTGTGCACGCTCTTGCTAACAAGGACTCTCTCACTCCGCAGTGCCTGCATCCCCTGCTTGTGTGCCTCTACCCGGGTGTTGCTTCAGAGATTCCCCAGTCTGTGAGGTATCGAAACTAAACTTGTTCTTTGCCTTTCATCCGTGGTTTTGTGGTTGTTCCTGCATCCTGCCTGCATTGGCTCACACACCATTTAACTGTGTCTAGGTTTCTTTCACAGCTATGCAACTGACTTCCTATATGAGTTTCAGTAACCACCTTCTTCACCATTTTTCCTCCTATTTCCAGTTTGCCTTGATTAAACTGTATACA
This sequence comes from Larus michahellis, assembly GCF_964199755.1. Classification (NCBI taxonomy): domain Eukaryota; kingdom Metazoa; phylum Chordata; class Aves; order Charadriiformes; family Laridae; genus Larus; species Larus michahellis. The sequence goes on along the minus strand of NC_133929.1, from coordinate 3,497,152 downwards.
TGCTGTGGAAGTAGAAACAGCAAGAAAGAAGGATGCTTTTTTTTAGGTAATAACTATATGTATAGCATTAGAAGAAACACAATAAGCTAATATAAACTCCTAGAATAGAGTCCTGTAAACAGCTGAGATCTGCCACACAGCAAATTGGTTTAGCACATTAATTCTGAAACTTAGGTGGTCGCCGACACATTTCACTATCAATCACGGAATCTTCAGAGTTGGAAGGGACCTCTAGAGATCATCTAGTCCAACTCCCCTGCCAGAGCAGGACTGCCTAAAGCACATCCCTCAGGGCTGCGTCCAGGCGGGTCTTGAAAATCTCCAGAGAAGGGGACTCCACACCCTCCCTGGGCAGCCTGTTCCAGTGCTCTGTCACCCTAACTGTAAAGAGGTTTTCCCGTGTATTTGAACGGAACTTCCTATGTTCTAGCTTGTGCCCATTGCCCCTTGTCCTGTCACTGGGAACCATTGAAAAGAGCCTGGCTCCGTCCTCCTTAAACCCACCCTTTAGATACTTGTAAACATTAATCAGGTCTCCCCTCAGCCTTCTCTTCTCCAGGCTAAAGAGTCCCAGCTCTTTCAGCCTTTCCTCATAAGGGAGGTGCTCCAGTCCCATAATCATCTTGGTTGCCCTACACTGGACTCGCTCCAGTAGTTCCCTGTCCCTCTTGAACTGGGGAGCCCAAAACTGGACACAGTACTCCAGTTGTGGCCTCACCAGTGCAGAGTAGAGGGGGAGAATGACCTCCCTCGACCTACTGGCCACAGTCTTCCCTATGCAGCCCAGGATGCCATTGGCCTTCTTGGCAACAAGGGCACATTGCTGGCTCATGGATAATTTGCTGTCTACCAGGACCCCCAGGTCCTTCTCCTTAGAGCTGCTTCCCAGCATGTCCGCCCCTAACCTATACTGGTGCTTGGCATTCTTCCTTCCCAGGTGCAGGACCCTACACTTGCTTTTGTTGAACCTCATTAGGTTCTTCTCTGCCCAGCTCTCCAGCCTGTCCAGGTCACGCTGGATGGCAGCACGGCCCTCTGGAGTGTCGGCCACCCCTCCCAGCTTGGTATCATCAGCAAACTTGCTGAGGATACACTCTGTCCCCTCGTCTAGGTCATTAATGAATATATTGAACAAAATTGGTCCAAGTATTGACCCCTGAGGGACACCACTCGTTACAGGCCTCCAACTGGACTCTGTGCCGCTGATCACAACCCTCTGAGTTCTGTCACTCAGCCAGCTCTCGATCCACCTCACTGTCACCTCATCTAGCCCATACTTCCTCAGCTTCCTAATGAGGATGTTATGGGGGACAGTGTCAAAAGCCTTGCTAAGGTCAAGGTAGATGACATCTATGGCTCTCCCCTCATCCAGCCAACCCGTTATAACATCATAGAAAGCTATCAGATTGGTCAGGCATGATTTGCCCTTGGTAAATCCATGCTGACCACTTCCAATAACTTCCTGTTCCTCAACGTGTTTGGAGACGACATCCAGAATGAGTCGCTCCATTACCTTCCCAGGGACAGAGGTGAGACTAACCGGCCTGTAGTTCCCTGGGTCCTCCTTCTTGCCTTTTTTGAAGATTGGAGTGATGTCAGCCTTCCTCCAGTCCTCAGGCACCTCTCCTGTTCCCCATGACCTTGCAAAGACAATGGAGAGTGGTCTAGCGATAACATCTGCCAGCTCTCTCAGCACTCGCGGGTGCATCCCGTCAGGGCCCATGGATTTATGAATGTCCAGCTTGGCCAAGTGGTCTCTGACCCGGTCCTCCTCAACTGAGGGAAAAATCTTCCTCTCTCCAGACCTTCCCCCTTGCCTCCAGGGTATGGGATGCGTGAGGGACGGCTTTATCAGTGAAGACCGAAGAAAAGAAGGCATTCAGTAGCTCTGCCTTCTCTGTGTCTTCCACCACTAGGGCACCTGTCTCATTCATCAGTGGACCTATATTTTCCCTAGTCTTCCTTTTTCTGTTGATATACTGGAAAAATCTCTTCTTGTTGTCTTTAACTGCAGTGGCCAAGCTGAGTTCTGATTGAGCTTTGGCCCTTCTAATCTTCCCCCTGCATAGCTTTGTTATATCTTGATAATCCTCATAAGTTGCTAAGCCCCTTTTCCAGAGAATGTAAGCCTTCCTTTTTTTCCTGAGGTCCAGCCAAAGCTCTCTATTTAGCCAGGCTGGCCTTCTTCCCCGTCGGCTCGTCTTTCGGGACATGGGGATGGCCTTCTCCTGTGCTTCTAAGAGCACCTGCTTGAAGTATGACCAGCCTTCCTGGGCACCTTTGCTCTTCAAAACTGCCTCCCAAGGGACACTCTCAACCATGCTCCTAAACAGGCTAAAGTCTGCCCTTCGGAAATCCAAGGTGGCAGTTCTGCTGGCTCCCCGCCTCCCTTCACCAAGAATTGAAAACTCTATCATTTCATGGTCACTCTGCCCAAGACGACCTCCAACCTTTACATCCCCCACAAGACCTTCTCTGTTAACAAACAGTAGGTCCAGTAGGGCACCTCCCCTAGTAGGTTCCTTCACCAGCTGTGTTAGGAAGTTGTCTTCCACACACTCCAGGAACCTCCGGGACTGTTCCCTCTCTGCTGTGTAGTATTCCCAGCGGACATCCGGGAAGTTGAAATCCCCCACAAGAACAAGGGCAGATGATCGCGAGACCTCTGCCAGCCGCTTATAGAATACTTCATCGGTTTCTACATCCTGATTAGGGGGTCTATAACAAACTCCCATCACGATATCTGCCTTGTTGGCCTTCCCCTCGATTTTTATCCATACACACTCAACACTGTCATTCACACTGTTGAGTTCTAGACATTCAAAACCGCCCCTAACATAGAGGGCCACCCCACCACCTCTCTTCCCTTGCCTATCTCTTCTGAAAAGCTGGTAGCCATCAATTACAGCACACCACTTGTGTGTGTCTTCCCACCACGTTTCCGTGATGGCAACCACATCATAGTTTCCCTGCTGCACGATGGCCTCCAGCTCCTCCTGTTTATTCCCCATGCTGCGTGCATTAGTGTAGATGCACTTCAGTTGGGTTAATTGTCCTGCCACTTTCTTGGGGGGACAGGCCCTGATTTGCACCTGATCATTCTCGGACACTACTGTAGTTACCAAATTATCACTACTCCTTGTGTCTATGCTGCCACACAATTCACTATCCCCCACCATCGCTGAGACAGGCTGCAAGACCTTGCTATCACTTTTACCCATGAGCACTGGTATGCTGCTCCCAGGCACCACTTTTGTGATCCTGGTTTCGTCCCCATCCCCCATCAAACCTAGTTTAAAGCCTTATGGATAAGCCCTGCTAATTCTTGTCCCAGTCTCTTTCTTCCCCTTCGGGTTAGGCTTCCCCCGCCTGATGCCAGCATGCCTGGTTTCCTGTAGATCAGCCCATGTTCAAAAAAGCCAAAGTCCTGCCGGACGCACCAGTCACGGAGCCAGGAGTTAATTTGCTGGCTCCTCCTATTTATCCCCTCGTCTACCCCTGCAAATGGTGGGATAGAGGAGAACACTATTTGTGCTCCCGATCCCTTAACCAGCCGTCCCAGGGCCCTAAAGTCATTCTTCATTGCCCTCAGACTTCTGGTACCTACTTCGTCACTGCCTACCTGAAATATCAGTAGCGGATAGTAATCTGATGACTGGACCAGGGAAGGGAGTTTCCTCCGTATGTCCTTAATTCTGGCCCCAGGGAGGCAGCTGACTTCCCTGTGGGATGGGTCCGGTCTACAGATAGGACCCTCTGTTCCCCTCAGAAGGGAGTCACCTACTACAATAACCCTTCTTTCTTTCTTTGTTGAGGATGTCCTGAGGTGTGGGGGTGAGTGACTAGCACTGGGCATTTCACTGGATGGATCAGCTTCTCCATCCTCAATCGCCTGGTCCTCAATTTCCAGAGCCTCATACCTATTACGTAAGGGCAGTTGGGATGGTGAGGGGGGCCGTGAGAGGTTTCGCTTACCTCTCCGAGGAGGGATCTGACTCCACTCCCCCTTATCCCTTGAGTCCTCTCCTTCTGCCTGGTGACAGGAGGGAAGTGGGTCACCCACTTCTGATAGAGCCTCTTCCTGCTGCCTTTGCCTCAGGGTATGGCTCCACCAATCTATTTCGTTTTCACAGTTCCTAATACTTCTTAACCTTTCTACCTCTTCCTTCAGTTCAGCCACCTGCCTGAGCAGATCATTTACTTGATCACACCGTATGCACACAGTGTCTCTGGATCCCTGTGGGAGCAGTGCCAGACTCAGGCATTCATTACAGCCCGAGACCTGCACAGCCACATGCTTGCAGAGGAGCTCAGTCTGAGTTCCCACGTTCTTCCTCGCAGCAGCTTTTGACTGTTTTGCAGCCATGTTCTTCTCTTGTGCTGGGAGGTGATGAATCTCTGCTGTCCGCTTCCCTTGCGCCCTGAGCCGGTGCCCTTGCACACCGATGTTCCTCTGCTTGTGGTTGCCCAGCTTCTGCTTACCTTAGACTCAAGGCTTCCAGTGACCCACCGTACAAAATGCTGCTCCTTGTTCGTTCGCTCGCACTGCGGTGCCGCCCTGGGTGACCCACGCAGGCTACCCGCGTGCTGGGTGCGCAGCGGCCGGCCGCTGCGCTCCGGGACCACCCGTTTAGAGCTGCCGCGTGTGACGCTGACTCCGCCCCTGCCGTGCCAGCAGCCCGCCCCCGAGCTGCCGGTTTCGGCACGAGCTAGCCGCCTTTCCTGGCTACAAGAGCCCTCGAAAGAGCCCTTTGCCGGCCTCATCCACCGCGATCCCCTTCCCCAGTGAGGCCTTACCTGCACTGAAGCTGGTCTCCACGGGCGACTGATCACCTTCCAGAGCATCACAAACTAATATATTTATCTACTTTTAGAAGCCTATGATAGGTAAAGACATTACACTGGGAAACTGAAGAACTTATTTCTCACAAGTCAAAAAGCAAATTCAACTCAAACTTTTAAAAAAAAAAGGGAGGGAGCCAACAACAACAGGCAAACTACTTTTGAAGTAACAATTTCTGTGAAATGCCTGATCACGTCATGTGGTTTCACTCTGGATAGTCATTAATACTGTATCTTGACAGCACTAACAAACCTTATCCAAAGCAGGCATAGGTAGATGACAGGATTTGTCAAACTAACCAAAGCACACGATGTAGAACTCGCATTGTCTCAAAGCCACAGACAGAAATCTAATGTATCAACACTAAACCCTTCCACATTAACATGAATAATGCTTGTCCTTAAGGCCTCTAGTAATACATCATAAATGGGAGTAAGATAAATTTCCACACCCCAATTGCACCCAAAGCCTTTAACAAATAGTATACTAGGCTACCTATAAAACCTAAAAAGGCCAAGACATGTAAATAAAATACACTTGGTCTCTTATACTATTAAGAGAGATGGGGAGGGACTCTTTATGAGGGAGCGTAGCAATGGAACAGGGGTAACGGTTTTAACCTGAAAGAGGAGAGATTCAGATGAGATATTAGGAAGAAACTCTTTCCTGTGAGGGTGGTGAGGCACTGAAACAGGTTGCCCAGGGAAGCTGTGGCTGCCCCATCCCTGGAAGTGTTCAAGGCCAGGCTGGATGGGGCTTGGAGCAACCTGGTCTAGTGGGAGGTGTCCCTGCCCAGGGCAGGGGAGTTGGAACTAGATGATCTTTAAGGCCCCTTCCAACTCTAACCATTCTATGATTCTACTGAATTAATTCCCTTCTAGTTACAATTATTCTATTCTTCATAATTAGTTTCAAGAATACCGTTACACCAACATTAGTTTCAAACAAAAATAATAAAATGTAGTTCTTTATGAAAATGCTGAATCTTCTGAATACAGCAGTCACAATGAGCTCAATATTAAGGGAAGCTGTATACTTTAAGAACGCAGCCCAAAGGTGTAGAACAGCAAACCACTAAGTTTCACATCATTTGCTACCACTCCCACGCACAATATGGACGCCACAGAACTTCTGACTATCCTATGAATGCTTTACAGCCTGATTTCCATCAATTGAAGCCACACTTGTAAGTTATACTGCAAAGTCACTTGCACAGAGATCATTTTACTGTCATGGGGAAGCAGAAAGGAGAGTTTTAGTATTACTAATAGTCCTAGACCAAACAAAACAATACCTAAAGAAATTAACCCACAACTAAATCTTCTAGCATGCTCTCCTGGGTGGGAGAGAGGGGAAGTATCCTCAGACCTACGGTGCTATTTCTACACTGAAACAGTTGCATCTTAGTTAACACACATAAGCTGATATAGCCTGAAAAAAAAAAAAAAAAAAACACAAACACACAACGTTTCACATAACACAATAAGCAATCTAAGAAAGTTTTGTTGTTCAGTAACTAGAAGGCAGACAGAGACTAAGGAACAACACTGATGGTTTAGATCAAGGTGATACTGAAATATTTTTTCTGTATTATACTCAACACTGGAAGAATCCTGCTCTTAGACTAATATGAGTCCTCTACTGTCTATTTTTAGTAACTTTTTATTATCTTGGGTCAAAAAAGTTGAAATAAATCAGAGCACAAAAATACTTTGCTTTTATTTGAATGGGGGGTTAGGTTTTTTTGTTGGGTTGTTTGTTTTGGGGGTTTTTTTGCACATCAGGAGAGCATTACAAATTTTAACTGTTTTCCCCAAGGCTGGAATTTCTATTACAAACATAGCATAAAGCCTATATGTAGTTGTTTTGTTTTTGTTTTGTTTTTTAATTCTAACTGCAGTTCACCTCATTAGGTATAGAAGATACTATTTCATTTTTCTTACATAGATCAAAGCATTCCACAACAGAACTAAAAATATTATATTCTTCCTTCAACGGCGAAGTCCAGGCATTGATGTCCAGTGTCTTAAACTGAAGCTCCCCCTTCAACTACACATGAAGAGAAAAGTGAGAACTGATACGTTAAAAATAACTGTCCTGTATTACAGTATCAGTTAAGCAGGTCTTCTCTCTAGAAGTTGGGGGGTTTTTTTGACGTATTACTTTGCACAGCTACGGCACAAAACCATTTCTTTTGCCTTACTCAGTGTTGGGACCATCTTATTAGGCACCCCTACCATACCCTTTCACAATCTTAAGAATCAAAGTCTTTAAGAATTTAAGTTCCTTTCCTGTCCCCTGCCCCTTTCAAGCCAGCCAACCACATTCACAGACATTTATTAAGTCTTAATCCACACCCCTAAAACAGGTAATTCTGAGCTACATATATTCTTGCACAGCTTTCAGCACACATTGCTACTGCCTCGGCTAACCCTGGGAACTGCAATACCCTGAATTCACAAATGCTTCTTGCTACTGAAAAACGTACATTCATCCCATCCTAAAAATAAGGACAATGTCAAAAATTGCTAACTTTTTGTATGTTCAGCAAAAAAAACCTGCATCATAAAAGAACAAGCAAAACTTATTCTAACACACTGTCTTATAAAATGGAAGCCAAGATGCCTTTGACCTAGTTAAATAGGAACAAAGATTCCATACTTCGGTTTCCAAGAACCTTTCTTTCAAGAGCCCTGATTAAAAAACATTTCCATGTAGAGACTGTCCTGATCTAATATTTACAGTATACTTATGGCAAGTGCTATATTTACGGACAAAATGACTACCCAGAGAGTTACCATGGGCAAAGACAGAAGGGTTAGAATCAATTGCCACAACTCCAATTCTTTTACTCTGCTGAAACCTGACAACACTTTTTCTAAGCATGTCATCCGCATGCTAGCATCATAACCCCTTTGGCCAAGGCTTCAGGAGATTAAGCACTATTCTATCAAGATATTCAGATCGCCTCATAACATTTATACTGAATATAATGTAAATTGTTACCTTAACCAGGCTCTAAGAGAGTCAACAATTTTACCTGAAACATATTCTCATCTCTGTTACTGCTTTGCTTAGAAGAAGCTGAACCTTTTGAACTTTCACCAGTCTTTTGTTTCTTTACAGGCTTTTCCAGAGCTGCTTGCTTTTTTCGCTTTGCCTTGGAGCAAGAATAAAAAAAAAAAAAAAAAAAAAAAGAAATGTATGAACCACAACTCATTTTCCAAGTTACAAAAAAGTTTACGTTAGAGGTCACAAACTACTACTATGCAATACACATTATCACCTTCCTTCTGTGAAGGCAGGAATCCAATACTGTACACATTTAGAATGGAATTTTTAAAATAAATCAGTCAATCTTCAAATGAGCCTATTTCTGTTCCCAGTGAAGTTTACCATAATACTTTGGCTTTAAAAAGAACCAAATTAGATCAAAGTACATTTCAAAAAGCCTACTCTTTTTTGCACAGTAATACTGTCAGTCCAGTAGCTTCAATTAAAATTTTAAAGTCTGATGGAAGTTTCACCTTCCTTTCCACCGAGTGCAATGAAAAATGCAGAACAGCTAACAACTCTTCTAAAAAAGAAAAAATAATAGATGAGATAACGAAGAAGTGATCTGGAAATCAAATCCAGAGGAAGTTGGTTTGTTTGGGTTTGAGATTTTTTTTTTTGTTTTAAATCAGAGTCCAATCTCTGTCCATAGCATGATAAATTAAACATGTTTTTAAAACACTCAGACGATATCACCTGTAAATCAGATTACTTTGCTAGCAGATACTACAAAGTTACTATTTCTGCTAATGGTCATATAGTATGCCTGCCCTAAGGGAAGAGTAATACAAGGATACCAAAAATTAGTCTCACCTGCTAGAATCATATTGTAGATATCCGCTTTTAAAGACAAACAATTCCAACAAATATGGAAGGTTGCCATAGAAAAAAAACCTTACTGCCCACTGAAGCAGACTGTTACACTATGTCTTTTCAGGAATACATTTCCCTAACAACAACAAAAAAAAAAAATCACCTGACCATTTTCTCTTATATTAAGATTTGACAAAACACCTAATCTGCTAGAGTGCAACCAAGTCACATTTGAACCAATTCAGTAAAGATGACAGAGTCTCTTCACATACCACACTGGAAGACCTGATGTCCACATTACCACCTAGCATTTCTTAAAAAGGTAAATTCACTGTTGCATTCAGGTTTTGTTCATAACAACTGGTACATCTATACAAACTTATAAATTAACTAACTATTAAAAATAAAGGAGAACATTAAATTTATGCATTTTAAACAGTTAATGTTAAAATTATCAACTTAAAGACATTACGGTTGGCTCAGCTTTTAAGCGAGAAACTAGCAGATGGTATTACAGTAAATGTAAGAATATGAAACATAGAAAAAGAACATGCAGAACAAGATAAGCAAGTGGCACATGGATGACATGGCAAGTGGAAGTTTTTGTTTTGGACTTGCAAATAATTCAGATACCAAAATGAGGAGGAGGGTGTCCTCAAAATTAGTCCAAATTCTTGCCACCAGGAGCAGCTTATACAGAAACCTTCTATCACTCGCCACAAAGCAGCAAAGAATTCCAGGAAGCTTGCGGCTAGATATACCATACGAAAAATCACGAAGAAAAAAGTTTACTGCAAAGCAAAAAGCATCCACCCAAACCCTAATCTTGGGGGGTGGGTTTTGTTTTGTTATTTTGGGGTTGGGAGGGGTGTTTTGAGTTTGTTTGGCTTTTTTAAGCGTCTGATAAATCATATGGAATGACATGCATTTTGTGACATAACGCTCACCTAATTCCTTAACCTCAACCTGAAACATAAGAGTTAATACAGTAGCTATAAACTGCATATAACGTTCACCTTTTTGTCAACTTCACTGTCTGAATCACTGGCAGACGAGCTTGAAGACACAAGTTCCTTTGACTTAGGCATTCTAGGATGAGAAAGATAACATGAGAACACTATATAATGAACATGCACAATTATGGCTAGAAAGCCATCTTCAAACCTGTTTGTAAAGGCTCATCTCATTCAAAACCCTCCTAAAGACTCTCCTGCCTCTTCATATAAGCTTCAATACATGTTGTAGATGTGATCTCAAACATCCTTCCCTCTTATATCTCTTCCCCTTTTTGCTGCAATTGCCTTAAATGCAGCGTCTTAGATTTTGAACTGTTTACAAAGAGACAGTTTTTCACCAGCTTCATATACCCCCAAGTATGATAGAAATCATAATGTAAAAAATACAATACCGGCCTCCAGTTGAATTCTCAATAATACATCCATAAACGATTAAGGCCCTAGCATTATCTATATTCTTACATGGGCATTTCGCCTAGTTGAATTTGCAAGCAACAGCTACGTAATTGTCATACATGAAGCCAAAGTTCCCATCAACAATACAAAAGTCTGAAAAAACATCTTAGTTACAGTGAACTACAGTATTGCAATTAATATTTCCACTCCAGCTTTACCACGCGAGTCACTAGAGTCTATTCATTTGCCAGGCAAGTGAACATTCAACTTTCCTTGAATGCATGCTGCCAGGTGTGCTTCTACATCTCTCTAGTATGCAAGCATGTGGTTCAACTACTATATCTAACAGCTTGCCTGCTACTAGAAACTCTTTGAAACAAATAAATCGCTCATTTGTTCTTTCAGAATAAAAATAAGCATCATGGGGAGAAACTGTATGAAATAAACTACAGCTAGAAAAGGCCAATAAAAGATTAAAGAACATATTTAAGGAAAGGAAAAGGAATAGCAGCGTTTTCAAACTAGCAATGAAATAAACCATGTACAAAGGAAACAGACTGAATAATGATAATGGATCAACGTGGTTCTAAAGCAGGGCAAATTCGGACATAATAGTTTGGAGCACAACAATGGAAGCTGTAGCACAGAAAACGGTACAGGGTATGGGAAGCACACGTAAGCCATGCTGCAGGATGGTGTCAGAGGAAAGCTAAAACGGGACAGTGCAAAAATAAGCACAGCAATGACATGAAATCGAGAAGCCGAACAAGAAAAGTCCGGGGGGGGGGGGGGGGGGGGGCGCACCAGCAGAGGATAATCACAGAGTCCGCATCAGGATAAGGGAGCAACAATATGGAGGAAGGTGGGGGCGGAAACCGGAGGAAAAAGAAATAGGGAGTGGTGAGTGCCCCTCGAGAGAAGCTGGCAGAGTGTGAGGGTACACCGAAGAACCGGGGAGAGCGAGGGTGGAATGAGATGGGCCAAGCGAGGACGAGCTAAAAACACCAGGTAGGCGGATCCCAACCGCCATTTTCCTTCTCTCTTCCTCTTTTCTACGGCTTGTGTTGCTCCCCAGGGGAAAAGGAGCGAGGGCCTGATAGGGGGGCGCGGGCAAGGATGCCCAGGTCCTTCTGGGGCAGGGTGGCAGCAAGAGAAGTGCAGGCTACCAGCGGCGAAGGAAAGACAACACCAAAAAAAAAAAAAAAAAAGCCAGGAGTCGTCAGCGGGCAGGGTCAGATCGCGGCGTGGGGGGAACGGAGCCGGGCGGTTCCCCACCACCATTATTTCCCCTCACTCAAGTCCTCTTTGACCCCCTCCCACCAACATGGCAACGGCTCCTCCTCCCGACACAGGCCCGTTCCACGGCAGAGCGTTCCTCCCGCAGGGTACAGCGGGAACTCGAGGAAAAGGGGAAGCCTCACCACACGGTTACCCAGCACACTTCTGCGACAGGCCAGAAGGTGCCAAGCCCCCAACAGCTAGGGATGGGGGCGGAAAAAACAGCAACAGCCTCAACTGAACACGAAATGAAACCCCAATACTCACGTCCTACTTCGCACACGACTCCTCTACACCACGAGAGAAACAGAAGTGACGCATCGCAGAATCCGCGCCCACGTGGGAGGGGGTGAGGGGAGGTGTTTAAAGGGGACGCGTCCCTTTATTACTTGTTGTTACCTCCCTCACTCCGGCTAGGGCAGCAGCAAAAAAGTCTCATGTGGGGCTAGTCCCCGTATCCGCCGCTTCGCGCCAATCAAGGGAGGCTTGTGGGGCTGACGGCAAGGCCCTGTTCACAGCCCAACCTGGAGCCGGGCCTCATCGGGACTACAGCTCTGCTTAGGTGGGGCGCTGCTGAGTCCGGGCCTTCACCAGCTGCCTGCCCTCCGCTGAGAGGGGGCGGGGAGTAGAGCCCTTAATATCTAAAAGGAACCCTTAAAAAAAAAATATGTGTAAATCGTTGTTTTCTTTTGCACGCTGCAGCGGTTCCTCGACCTCGTTTAGAGCCGCCCCACCAGCAGCCGTGCCCGAGGGAAGAAGAGGAAACGCTGTGAGGTGGTGTAGCTACGTTGACTTTGCATACTGAAGCCGCAGCACCTAGGGCGCTGTTCAGGAAAGTACGGGTTCCCCTTTCTTTCACCGGGTGACTTGCGTTTTGTTTTCCTCCTGACGGGCTTTGCGTTTGGGCGGCGTGTGAGCTTTATGGCTCCCGTCTTGGCAGTCACCTTGGGTCAAGTGCAGGTCTGAAGCGCTGGGGATAGAAGGTTAAAAAAAAAACAATCTCAGCTTCTATTCTAAGCACTTTTTTAAATCCCTCAAAGAAAAAAAAAAAAAAACCTTGAAAATATAATCTGACAATCATCTTGCCTATTTCTGTAGCATGTTTACACCAGAACACTGCATCATAAGTGCCCTGATGATGCTGTTTCCTGCATCAGGATTTGAAGAAGGGCAGTAGGTTTAGTTCATCTAAACAAGTATGCAACAGTTTCTGAAATAAACCAAAATGACACCTCTTTGGAGGGTCCCCTGCCCCATCTTTGTGAAAGGAAAAGACTTTTAGCAGCCTTTACAGACTGCAATAGGCCAAGCATGCTGTTGGAGCATAAGTGGTTTCACATTCTGTCTTCCTGTATTAGATATTTGTGCCTGTACTTTCTTTCAGTTTATGATGAGATTTATTAACAATAAAATATTATCGTAGTCAATACAACTTCACACAAAACTAGTGCAGCCTGTCATTGTTTGCTTATCACTGGGTCACTAGGTCATGTAGTTGTGCTGTAAGCCTGGCAGGATGCAAATGCTTCAGATAGATACCCATTATCAGTTTAGTTTAGTCCTTTTCTCATTGTTATTACTTCTAGACCTGTGCTTTTGCTACCATGACAATGAAAGCTTTTTGTAAAAAGTGTAAACAAACTATCAGGAAGTGGACTCTAGTCCCAATCCTAGCTTCCGGATAAAGCTATTGTTGGTACAGATGGTAGTGGGGTGGTGGGTGATCAGCCTCTGCAGTTCCAAGATCAAACACCTCTTAATAAAGTGTTTAAAAATCAAAAGTCTTGGGTGTAGGAATGTATCTGAGAGAAAATGGCCATGTGAGCCAGCCTCCCTACTATGAGAGATTAGATTAAGAGCAAAACAGGTGGTAGAAGATGGAATTAGTACATGGGAAAAACGGGAACTGAGAAGGTAGAAAACATGTTGTGCTAATGACTAAGCAATTGACTATGCGAATTCTTGTAACCAATCTGATGTGTGAATGAACTGCATGGACAGCGCGTGGACAGTGTAACGAGCTAATCAGAAATAAGCGAGTCGCGTGTACGGCTACAACGCAGGGTATAAAAGATGATGATCTGTGCTTAATAAACGGCTTCTGTTGATTCACGTTGGATCGTCTGGAGTCCAGTTATTTCTCCTCACTTGGGCTTTCTAAATTCCATGGGCCAGGAAGATAAACATCATATTTGAGGTGGGGGATGATCGACAAAAGTCAGCATGAGAGGCTGCAAGTCCTAAACAGTTTCTGAAAAAATACTTATGGGAGGTGGGAGAAAAGGATTTTAGAAGGGTTCCATGAGGTCTGCACAGTCCTCACTATGAATTGAGGTAAACTGGATCTGAGTTTTCACTTTAGTAGCAGGAAAACAGGAATTTAATACCAGAAATTAAAACTGCCCTCTTTTAACTAATTCTTGGAAATTGGCTGTTTCATAATGTTCTTATCTTGCAAAACAAAAAGAAAAATAGAAAAATATACAGTTCTTACTACATGCATGGCTTTTGGAAAATAAAACTATGATTGTTTACACGGAATCAAAGCACAATAAATCTTATGTATGTAAATATAGTAATTTGTAATTATTATTATCACCAAAATTGGGAATTAACTTCTTAACACCAATGTAGTCTTAAGAAGCAGGCATTCTTTTATTCAGCACGGTTGGGGGGATTCAGCATGGGGGATCTCTCCACCTATCATGTCCACTGAATGCAAGATTCACAGATGAGGAGAAATAACTGGACTCCAGACGATCCAATGTGAATCAACAGAAGCCGTTTATTAAGCACAGATCATCATCTTTTATACCCTGCGTTGTAGCCGTACACGCCACTCGCTTATTTCTGATTAGCTCGTTACACTGTCCACGCGCTGTCCATGCAGTTCATTCACACATCAGATTGGTTACAAGAATTCGCATAGTCAATTGCTTAGTCATTAGCACAACATGTTTTCTACCTTCTCAGTTCCCGTTTTTCCCATGTACTAATTCCATCTTCTACCACCTGTTTTGCCCTTAATCTAATCTCTCATAGTAGGGAGGCTGGCTCACATGGCCATTTTCTCTCAGACACATTCCTACAATACCCCCTTTTTCTTCTTGAGCCAGCCAGACCTTATGCATGGCATTTTCTATCATGCCAGTCACTTTGCGGAGAACACACGAGGCTGCCATAACCAATAATAATATAACCAACAGTAGCATGAGCCCTTGTTTTAATAAGTCTGATAACCATCCCGTTATACCCCATGAGCTTAACCAATCATCAAAACCATTTTTGACCACTTTTAATTTGGACATGTTATCCTTCAGCTCCCGTAACTGCTTATGAATGGATGATGAGCGGTCGGAAAGGTTCATACAACACACACCTTCAAAATCTTCACATCCGTGACCCTGAGCTAACAGCAAAAATCAATAGCCGCTCGATTTTGCAACGTAGCATGCCGAATGCTATCAGCATCAGTAAGCAAACTAGATAGGATTTCAGTTGTAAGGTTTATCTGTTTACTTGCCCAACACCCTATCTTATTCAACATATTTAATGCCGTCGCTGTTCCTAGCGAAGGAAGAATACTTAGCCCTATTCTTTGTCCGAGATTCGGGAATGTTCTATGGTGGTCACAGGATGGAGTGAAGGTATGAACTGTTCTCTTGGCTCTGTGGTTACTGTGTGCTCTGCTCACTGTGTCCTTGGCCGTACGCAGGCCTCTGCTCGTAGATCTGCCCCATCTCCCCCTTTTTTGTTTAACACCGGACCATTTATTAACAAGGTCGCCATGACTTGTGCTTCTACTCGTCGTGACGCTCTTAGCAGGTTATATACTAAACACAATTAAAAACAGAATCAAAAAGAACCCTGCTAAGGCAATAAATACCCAGATTCCTAAATTTAGCCCAGAAAGCCAATTTCTTTGGATTTACCCACGAGAAATCCTTTTGTAATATTTCAAATACATTGCGGTTCATTAAGTCTTGAATCTTTAGTATTTGAGCTTTTAGCTGATCATGTAAAGGACGAATATTTTGTTGCAACAACATGTCAAAAGCACCTTGGAGATGGTGTTTAACCATTTCCCAGCCATGTAGTGACGTATTCCAGGGGAGAGATGTAACACAAAGTCTTCGAGAGTTGTACTCCCAATCCCAACACAGAAAGACGTGTTTTTAATGCATTTTGCCGATTCCCTGTCCATATTACTGCTCTTTTATACCTTACTCGCGTTAAATTTACACAATAAGATTGATTACATTCTTGTATACTTGCATTTTGAGCCGAAGCAAACATACGGATGAGAAGTACAAATCATTACAGAATTGTCTTGCTCACAACTTCTGCTTGTTGCAGTATTATCTGTGGTTAGCATGCACCCCGATTCAAGGTGCTTATAATACACCTTCGGTTGTTCAGGCCATTCAACAGTCCTTCTGAAATGTCGCTCTACTGCTGTGGATGACAAAGACGACATGTTTAGAAAATTTAAAACATGAGTTGCTTTATACAATCGCTCTTGAGGTGTCATACCTACGGGATTCCCCCTTTTTTGTTTAGCAAGCGTGGTTTTTAAAGTATGATGCATACGCTCCACAATTGCTTGCCCAGTCGGGGAATGGGGAATATCGGTGACATGTTTAATACCCCATGTCTGTAAAAAGGCCTGTACTTTAGCGGACACGTAAGCTGGTCCGTTATCAGTTTTTATAGTTTTCGGTACTCCCATGACTGCAATGCATTGCAACCAATGTCAAATAACATCACGAGCCTTCTCTTCTGTACGAGCAGTAGCTACAACAAAGTGAGAAAACAAATCAACTGAAACATGTCCAAATTCCATAATGTGCGTAACATCGGATTGCCAAAGTTCATCAGGTGTAAGCCCTCGCGGGTTAACCCCCGCAAATGATGGCAGAGGAGCCAGCTGCTGACAATCGGCACGAGTTCGCACAATATCATGTGCTTCTTGTTGTGTTAAAGAAAATTGCTTCCTCAATGCCTTCGCATTTTGATGAAAAAAATCATGCGACGTTTTAGCTTGCTGCATAATGTTCGGAGTTGTTACCGACAGAGTGTGATAATCTGCAACTGTGTTTCCCTCAGTTAAAGGACCAG
Source organism: Larus michahellis (assembly GCF_964199755.1). Lineage (NCBI taxonomy): Eukaryota > Metazoa > Chordata > Aves > Charadriiformes > Laridae > Larus > Larus michahellis. The sequence continues at coordinate 3,480,634 of NC_133929.1, read as the reverse complement.
GTAAACAGCTATGAGAGTGAATGGGAGCACCTGGCTAAACCGGTTTCAGAACACAAAAGGTGAGATGCAGGGAGTTGTCATTCGACTCAGCTCCATCTCACCTTGGCAGACGCTTATTGATTCCTTATTGATTCGGAGGTTACAGGAAAAATTAGATCTGTTGTCGTCAAATGCTCTGACCCCCTCTCCTGCCCAAGTCAAGAATTTAGTTATGTGTGCCAATCCTGATACTTGGGACGGGGATATCTGGGGTGACCCAGATGATGAGCCCGAGGGGGCAAGTAATATTGAAATTTGACCCCTCATTAAAACAGAGGTGCAGTCAAATGATAGAAATAATCAGAGAGATACTACAACACGTATCCCCCCGTGGTCTGGCCCTGAGCTTGCTCGAATGCAAGAGCAATTTTCACGCAAGCCAGGGGAAAGCGCAACTGAATATTTATGGAATGTTTCACTAAAAGGAGGAGATCGTATCTTGCTGAGTGAGGAGGAAGCTAGAGGTTATTGGGGTCCTGGTGTATTCCTGGATGGGGGGCCTGCGGGGGATCAACCCTTAACACTTAGAGTCGCCCACTGGGCAGGGGGGATGGATTCTAGAGAACGAGGTGAGCCACTGGCTATTAAAACTGATGGGTTGTCCGGGCTAGCTGAATCAGTACAAAAGGCTGCCTGTATACAAGCCATGTATGAGCGTGGTGAGCAGGGCATTCCCCTTGCTGCTCTGGTGGATCCAGTCCACCTTAAACCATTGATTAGAGGTCTCCCTGATGCTGTGAAAATGTATGCGCAAAATCTAAAGGAAAAGATTTCACAAACAATTGACCATAATACTCACAACCCCCACCAGCGATGGCAGCCCGTTTTAACTTGGGGGGAACTATTACAAGAAATAGTGATTTATGGTAGAGACATGGGTTGGTTAGAGGAAGGTTCAAATACACAGCGCCGGGTCCGTCAGGCACGGTTTGTCGGGCATAATAATCCCCGTCCTCCTCGACAAACCAGTTCTCGTTTTGACCCTCAGCGTTATGAATTGTGGAAAAGGCGTTAGCATTAGGAATACCCCGATCAATGTTACATGGACAGTCCACAGAGAATATTCGTATAATGGTAAACTTGGTGGAGCAGCCTATTAACAAAGCTACAGAATGTACTGATGCTGTTAAAACACAGAAAGATAACGTCTCTGCCCCTTGGAACCCTTTCTCAGACTTAAGGAAGGATTTGATTGATCTAAAAAACTAGAAAGCGTGGGGGGAGGGGGGGGGGGTGTTTTAGGCCGACCCACCCGCGTGATATCTAACCTAGAATGGCCTAACCATTTAAGTGATACACACATTATTTTAGCTACTGGCCCCAGACGAATACCTGTGAATTTTCTAATTGATACTGGAGCTCAAATAAGTGTTAGCACCGAAAAAACAGCAAAAAGGATAGGATTAGTTCCCACCCAGAAGAAGATAAATGTAATAGGAGTGACCGGAGTCCCTGAAATCAGACCAATTGGTGCATTGCGTGTCTGGCTTCCAGGAGAAAGCCGAATGACTAAGATAAAAGTAGTCATTGGTCCCTATCGTAATAACATTTTGGGATTTGATGTATTAGCAAACAAAGTCTGGAGATTGCCAGACGGCGCGGTATGGAGCTTTGGAGTCCCGCCGTGTGAGGTCCGGTGGCTGGAGATTGCCATTAGGCTGCCTCCTTCTCGGGTAACAAATGTTAATCAATATCCTTTAGCAGCCACAGCCAAAACGGGAATCAGGGAAGTAATTAAAGACCTGGAAGCCTGTGGTATTATAATCAGGACACACTCTATAATTCTCCGGTATGGCCAGTACGTAAACCGGACGGTAGATGGCGACTCACAATTGACTACAGGAGGCTTAATAGCAATGTAATGCCCCTTACGGCTGCTGTTCCTAATATTGCTGACCTGGTCACTCAGATTCAAGTTACCATCACACATGGATGTGCACTTTAGATCTTAAGGATATGTTTTTTATGATTCCTCTTCAGGAGGAAGATAAGCCTCAATTTGCATTCGCGTGGGAGGGAGTGCAATATACTTTTAATCGTCTCCCACAAGGATACAAACATTCTCCCACTATTGCCCATAATGCACTAGCGAAAATATTGAAGGAGGTAAAGGTACCAGATGGGATAAACATGTACCAACACATTGATGACATCCTAATAGGTGGAGATAATGACGAGGCAGTCAGAGAAGTGTCTAGTCAGGTTTGGGACTGTCCTGGTTCTGGCGGGGATAGGGTTAATTTTTCCTGGTATTCCATGCCATGTGAGCCATGCCCACCCTGAGCTGCCGGGGGAGGGGGCAGGAAGTCGCCGCTTGGAGCAGGCTGGGGCGTCCCGGGTCCGGTCGGTGAGCGGCGGGGAGCGGCGGTTCCGTAATCGTGTTTGTATATTCCCCTATCCGTGTTATTGTTGTTGTTTGCCTGTTCCCTCTGCTGTTCTGTTAAACTGCCTTTGTCTCAACCCACGAGTCTTGCCTTTTCTTCTGATTCTTCCTGTATCGGGAAGGCCCGAGCGAGCGGCACGTGGTTCTTTGTTGCCGTCTGAGGCTAAACCACGACAGTCCTTTTTGGCGCCCAACGTGGGGCTCGAAGGGTTGAGATAACGACAGAATCCAACTAGAGCTTGGAAAAACGAATTTGTTGTGTGCATTTATTGTATTAGGTAAATAGTCGCTGGTCACCATGTTGCTTGGTTTGTTCTCATGGCTGGGTTATGTGAATTCCTATATGGCTTATGTACTCCCTGCAATGATGTTTGTTACTTCTGGGAGAGGGATGAGGATTATCATTTTGTTCTCTTGTGCAATATCGGCTTATGAGATGATAACATCACTTGTTAGACAGTTACTTTGGGGCTTTTATGTGGTGTTGCTGTCCTGTCCGTACCTTGGGCACCGTCTCTCAGAATTTATTAATAATTACACCCAGTCTGTGGGGGAAACAGGGGGGGACACTTTCCCCAGCTCTTTTGCCTCCCTTTTCTCCTTTGGGTCAGGTATGGCAGCTTTTGAGAATTTTGAATATCCTTGGGATACTCAAACCAGCCTGGTCCTATTGTTATGTCTGCTGAATGTGTTCCAGGTCCTGTTTAAGGTTAAACAGCTATTTAAGACTGCCACCCGGAGATCTGCCCCGAGGCTGGATAGTCAGGGGTGGCAGGGCATGTGGGAGGACACGGGCAGGTACCTAGAGAACTTCTCACCTCCAGTGGTCTGGGACTTCACCCCTGAACAACTACAGGACCCTGATAAAGCGGTAGAATATCTGAAGGGGAAATGCTGTGGCTGCTCCAGAGAGGCACAACTCACCGCGCTGTGCTGGGCCCTGGCCAGTATCTACCAGGCACTGCTCAGTGTTACGCAGCACCCTCAGGGGAAAGAGATGGAAACCAGACCAGCAGCCACTGCGGCTACTGCAACCCCTGCAACAGACACCGCGGCTACTCCAACCCCTGTGGCAGCCACTGCCGCTGAACCAGGGAACCAACCCATGCCAGTATCAGTTGCCCCCATACAGAAGAAGAAGTACACGAAGAAATCAGTTCGCTTAGTAAGAGATGATGATGAACCAGGGTCATCACGAGAGCAGGAGGAAGAGGCAGAACCAGAGATAATTACTCGATCCCTATCCCTGAGTGAGCTGCGGGATATGCAAAAAGATTTTAGCCGACTTTCAGGCGAGCACATTGTCACCTGGCTGCTCCGGTGCTGGGATAATGGGGCCAGTAGCCTGGAATTAGAGGATAGGGAGGCCAGGCAGCTGGGATCCCTGTCTAGGGAAGGCGGCATTGACAAGGCAATTGGGAAGAAGACCCAAGCCCTCAGCCTCTGGAAACGACTCCTGTCAGGCGTGAGGGAGAGGTACCCCTTCAGTGAGGATGTTGTATGTCACCCAAGCAAGTGGACCACCATGGAGAGAGGTATCCAGTACCTGAGAGAATTAGCCGTGCGGGAGATGATTTACTATGACTTTGACAATGCACAGTTACCCACAGACCCTGATGAGGTGCGATGCACAAGGCCCATGTGGCAGAAGTTTGTACGGAGCGCACCATCGTCATATGCCAACTCACTGGCAGTAATGGAATGGAAAGGCGAAGAGGGACCAACGGTGGATGAGGTGGCTGGCCGGCTCCGGCGATATGAAGAAAGTCTCTCTTCCCACCTTGTCTCAGCTGTGGAGAAACTGTCCTGGAAGGTCCAGCAACTTGAAGAGAATATGTCCTACTCCCCACCTGCACGGGCCAGCGTCTCAGCTATTAGGAGCAGGCATTTCCCCACTCGAGAGAGAGAGTACAGAGGGTACACACCAGGAGGCACCCTGTGGTTCTACCTGCGTGACCACCGGGAGGACATGAGGAAGTGGGATGGACAACCTACTTCGACCCTGCGGACACGGGTACAGGAGTTGCAAGGAAGGACAACCACAAAAGGGGATCCCTCCAGGAAAAGTGCCGCCCTGGTTTCCAGCGGGCAGTTCCCCAGACAGAGCAGAAGGCCTGATCTTGCTTCTGATCCTCTTGAGGGAACTTCCAAGTCATTTATGCAAGAAGTGAGTAACGGATACTATGACCAGTATTAGAGGGGCCCTGCCTCCGGCCAGGTGGAGGAAAGGGACAACCGGGTTTATTGGACGGTGTGGATTCGATGGCCTGGCACATCAGACCCACAGGAGTATGAGGCTCTAGTGGACACGGGTGCACAGTGCACCCTAATACCATCAAACTATAGAGGGGCAGAACCCATCTGTATTGCTGGGGTCACAGGGGGATCCCAAGAGTTGACTGTACTGGAGGCGGAAGTGAGCCTAACTGGGAATGAGTGGCAAAAGCATCCCATTGTGACTGGCCCAGAGGCTCCATGCATCCTTGGCATAGATTACCTCAGGAGAGGGCATTTTAAGGACCCAAAAGGGTACCGGTGGGCCTTTGGCATAGCTGCCTTGGAGACGGAGGAAGTTAAACAGTTGTCTACCTTGCCTGGTCTCTCAGAGGACCCTTCTGTTGTGGGGTTGTTGAGGGTCGAAGAACAACAGGTGCCGATCGCTACCACAACGGTGCATCAGCAGCAATATCGCACTAACCGAGACTCTCTGATTCCCATCCATAAGCTGATTCGTCAACTAGAGGTTCGAGGAGTGATCAGCAAGACTCGCTCACCCTTTAACAGTCCCATATGGCCGGTGCAAAAATCTAATGGAGAGTGGAGGCTAACTGTAGACTATCGTGGCCTGAATGAAGTCACGCCACCGCTGAGCGCTGCTGTGCCGGACATGCTAGAACTGCAGTACGAACTGGAGTCCAAGGCAGCCCAGTGGTATGCCACAGCTGATATAGCCAATGCATTCTTCTCAGTCCCTTTGGCAGCAGAGTGCAGGCCACAGTTTGCTTTCACCTGGAGGGGCGTCCAGTACACCTGGCATCGACTGCCCCAGGGGTGGAAACACAGCCCCACCATTTGCCATGGACTGGTCCAGTGTCATGGGCGGAGTGAATAACTTCACTTGTAAGAGAGTAGTGAAATGTTTATTAACATAAAACAGTGATTTAACAAAGTCAGTAGTGAATGCGACAGTGTTTTACGAGATTCGATGCCAGGGCACACTTGGTTATTTACTGCACAGAGGCCAGGGTCAGACAAGCTGTCAGGGAGACCCTCCCGTTGAGTCACGAGGTTCAGAAAGGACCCCTCAGGAACTCAGGAACAGACCTAGCACTTAAACTCTCCCCAGTTGCTTTCTCAAAGTGTTAACTTCTAATACTAACACATTAGTGGAGCTGATTTCAATGACATTTAATTTGTACGAGTGTGGCTCTAAGATGATTTGTGTTCATTATTGGTTTTCTGAATGTGAATCAAGAACTTGCATGTGCTAAGAAGATGACGAATAAAGAACCCAAAATAATGGTAGTCCCAAAAATGCCATGTAGCATTTTCCCTGTCCAGTGACAAGGTATGCAATTGCAGCTTCATTATTAGCTAAGTACCAAACTATTTTTTCTGCAGCTGCCTTCTGACTGCAGTGAGAAATAGTTTCACCAGTCCACAGTTTCTCCATCCTTAGTTTTGTACTCCTGAAATTCAAGCTAGAAAGGAATTTGATGCCCTACTCTGTGGGGCAGTAGAAGATGATCTGTTCTAAGTAGTTCTCCTTATTGTTTGCATATGTGTGAAGACAGTTTCTTTTGGATAGCCTTGCTCTACATGTTTATAAATCAATGCTTTATCTGTAAAAAACCATATGACTCAAATACTGTTTTGGCTTATATCACAACAGATTACTTTGAAATGCACAGCTGCATGTGTGTGCCTAAAATATCTAAATGCTATATCAATGTTCTCCAAAATAAGAGCTGAGAAGATTTAGGGCCAAATCCTCCAAAATTTCAATGGGATGTTGTCTCCTAAATAGACCTATAAAAGCCCTGCACAGCTGTCACTGAGCTGGGAAGTGCCCAACAGTTTTGGACTTTCCTGATGCCCGAGAGCCTGTTTCTGTGCTCTTGTCCAGAGCACTTTGGTCTTGCTTGGGCCTGAGCAGCTCGTCTATGTCCTTGTCTCATGGGGACCCCCAATGCCATTTCCCACCCTGCTGTGCCTGTTTGGGCCAGCCAGGAGGAGGAACCACCTTCTCACATGTTCTGTCTGCTTCTACATAGATTTTACCAGACAGGACTTTGCATTTTACTTTGCATTTGAATATGAGGTTAGGTCATATTTTGTGGATCATAAGATAAACATTTTATGGACCTTTCTGGACTTCCAGTCTCATAGGAGGTTGTGCAGGATAACTCCTGTGATCTCTTTTCTGTTTATGACTGTATCTTAAGTACTTAGGGAGACAAAAGGAGGCATCCCAGGGTGTGATTTCTGCTCTAAAACTCTTGTATTATTATATTAATGAGGTCATGGGCACAACACAGTTTTTAGGGTAGGGACTCAGGACAACCTCTCCTCCCACATGAATGTCCTGAATGTTGGATTCCCTTTTGCACAGAGGGACACAATTAAAAGGTGACAGGGAGGGCTCAGGTTGGAGCCATCTGGAGGCTACTTATTTTCCTAGGAAAATAATGCTGATGTGCATTTCTCTCCTCTTGAGCAGAGGCTGCTGAACTTGCTGTCCACATCCTGGATGAACTCCCCAGCCCCTGTGCTTCTCAGCGGAGGGACACAGTCGTCACATCTTCCTCTCTCTCTGCTCAAAATCTGATCTCCCCTTTTTAAATAAAGGGGTTTATGAGGGTGTTTTTTCTCAGGAGATGTCAGGCCACGAATCACAGTTGGAAGGGAGGCATTTCCTGGTTAGCAGTGTTGAGCCCCAGAAAGAGGCACATCCCATTGGTGTGTTCAATTTTGGCACCCAATTAACTGCCTGTGCTCCCTGGGAGCTGAGGCACTGACACCAGGCTATGCATTTTGCTCCAAGGAACAAAGTTCAGAGTCTCTTCTGTCTCCCTCTAAACTCCTGGAAGGATGAAAATCACACTTAAAATCCTGAAAAACAGGAAGGATGGTTCTTTCTGTGTAGGGTAGTACTATATGTGAGAGCCAGGACTCCTGTGAGCAAAGCTAAGCCTAAAAGACTGCCTGAATACAGCGTGGGACTCAGTGGAAGAATTTCATCCTTGTCTGTCTTGATTACAGCCTGATCTGCTCATTACTTGGGCAAATATAATAATTTTTTTTTTTTTTTACAGTTTTAGTGGTGGGTTTGTGCCCAGTATATGCCCAGAACTTCTGTCATCAAAAGACGACTGTGACCACAGTTGTATAGTTTAGACTCTAGAAGTAAAACCCACAGTATTTGGTATAATCTGCCAGGAACCGACTGCCACACACCTGAAAAATGGCCGTGAGATGTTAAATAACACCCTGTGATAAAGACACTTGGCTTTGGAACATCGGGACATGCTCCAGGGAAGAAAACAACCTCTGGGAGTTGTGTGGAGGCAGCAGCGGGGTGCCCTGGATGCCCGACTGGAAACATTTTCAAAGGGGGGAAAGTATACAGGATGGCTTGCAACAGGAGCGTGGTTCGGACGGAGCAAGTGCGTAGAAGGGAAAAATACCGTGTCCGGAGCAGGTCCCGCTGTGACACGACCTGTTAAGGTCCCCCTAAGGCAGAGCAGGGCTGCCCTGGTCATTCCCCCGGCAGGGAAGGCTTGTGCATGGGAGCTCCGGGGAGGGGGCTGGCACCGGGACGGGGGACAGAGCCGAGGGGCTGGGGCTGTGTCCAAGCCGGGGCTGGCACTCGGCACCGGAAGGGCGTTCCGGCGATGTCCCCGACTGTGCGGGTCTGCGGTCTCTGCGCTCCTGTGCGCGCCTTCCGGGACCCTGTGAGACCCTGCGCGCCCCTGAGGGATCCGCCGTGCGCCCCGCTGCGTGGCCCGAGGTCAGTGTTCCCGCCTGCGGGGCGGCACGGCTGCCTGCAACCGCGCCCCGCACCTGGGAAGGTGCCTCCCCCCTAGCAACAGCCGCCACCGCCGGCGCGCAAACAACTCTGTGGCTAGATACCGGCAGGTGATTAAATGGATGAGCAGGCTGCAGGTGAGCGGCTGGTGGGGATTAGCTGCGGCCGCCAGCTGCTGCGAGGAGGCTGAGCCCGTCAGAGGGATTGGAAACGTGGAGAGGTGCGCGAGGCGCGGTGGCCGGAGCGGGGCGGGTGTGCAGTGGCCCCGGTGGGGACCGTGCTGCGGCTGCCGGGCGGCGGGGGGTCCGGTCGGGCTGTGAGTGCCGGGGTTGGCCCGCGGGACCCGTCGCGGCCCCACTGCCGCACCGCCGGTGTTGGGCAGTCGCTGGGTCCGGGGCTGTGCGGGGGCGAGGGGTGTGGGGCGTCCCTCACCCTGGGCTGGGGGCTCCTGGCTCGGGGCTGGGCAGAAACTTTAGTTGCGGTCTAGCATGAGGGTAGGCTTTCACGTGGGGCTAGGACTCTGTCCAAAACAGTTAGTTTTGAGAAAAAAACCTTTACAGCTAAAATCACAAAATGCTTTCCTGTAGGACACATGAATGCCAGATTTTTAAAATGAAAGCACTGCTGAAAGCCTTGCAGAGGAGCTTTGCTTGGCAAACTTGTGTGCTGAAAGCTTTTAATAAAAGTCTGTTAGGGCATAGGTGTACTTAATTCTTACTTCATATTTACTTTACGTTGATAAAGTGCTTCTGCTCAGCCCTGCATTTTGGCATAATTTAGTATTTCATTCCTCACATTGATCTGCATTGATCTCACCTGATATATCTCTGTGCACGATCTTCCAGTGGAAATGTGTTAATGATATATCCTTTATGTCATGATTTTTCTGCATGGTCAGGAAAGTGTGTTTCCTGAAAATTATTAATCCACTTGAAATAGAAAACCTGTGGCAGTATGGAAGGATCTTGCTGTGATTTAGAAGATGTATGACTATGCATGGACTTTGAGTGTGAGCAGAGGGAATCCTGTTCTGCAAGCACAGTGAGATGGTAGGATCCTTCCTTTGTGGAGGATCTCCTGTATGCCCTGTCATTAGTGGAGAACAATTTTCTCCAAGTGTGAAAAACAGGAGGAGAAGAGACGTGACCAGGCTGTAGAACCAGGGTACCTGTCCTCCCCGTGACAGCCGGACTTCTGCATCTACCCGCTGTACCCCAAAGTGAAAGGAGAAGGTGGAAGACTAGCTAAATTCTCTGGTTAATAATAAAGGGGGGGGGGCAGGGAAGAGGGGAGGGCACAATAAACCCCCAAACCAAGAAGATTAAATGGATCAGGCTACCTGATAACAACTGACTTGATGGTAACGAGAGTACAAGCAGGAGATATCTGCTAGGAAAGGAAAGAAGCAGGACAGAGAGTCCTGGTGCATTAGGAGCAATATTCTCAGATAACTGATAGGTCAAGTAATCAGTGGGGAAGTACCTCCAGAGAGGGATGTGTTGGGGGTAAGAAGGTGGAAGGAAACTTGTGTAAGAGTGCCTGTGAAATGATGAAATCTGCCATATGCAAGGGATTAGGAACAGCAAAATAGAAATTCCTGGCTTCAGTACAATAAGAAAACCCAAACTGATAGGCAAAAATTCATGGAGTAAAGCTTAAAGGAAAAAGAAATCAAGGTGAGCTTTAAAGCACAATCTTTTGTGCCTAAAAGGCACAAGCACAATAACATCTCAATGCATAAGAAGGATCAGAAGACTTGGTAGCATCATGAGCTTTTAATTTACCTCAAAGACAAGAAGAAAGAACACTAAAAGGTTATTGAGCAGGGGTTTAAAAATTGTATGAACACACAGGCAGAAATATTAGAAACATCAGGGCACAAAAAATAAAATGAAACTTGCAGATTTGTTACCCTTTGTAATAAACAGCCAGATCCCTTAAACAGAAATGGCACTTATTTTATTATAGGGACAAAGTCAATAAAGCAGAAGCACAGCGCTGGGTGCGTGACTGAAGTCAGAGGCACACCAGCTAACACTTCACCCACGTCTTATATACATTCAATATTGCATACGTATTCACTATTTTAGGCAGAGTAATTGTTTTTGATGATTGATTATCATTAGTCCCTTTTCTCTTCTACTTGTGCGTTTCCTTCTGACAATTGTTTCTGAGGATCGATGATCTTCAGTTCCCTTTTCCCATTTTTCCCATGCATCTGTTTCCTTCTGGTAGGATCAGCTCCCTTTTCCCATGCATGTGTTTCCTTCTGGTAGGATCGATTATCATCAGCTCCCTTCTCCTGTGCATCTGTTTCCTTCTGTTAATCATTTGTGGGGTCTTTTGGAGAAGTTCTCTTTTGTTTCTCTCGGATGTTTTTCTTCATGATGTTTTTCTTCATAGCTGCTGTTAGTTATCTTTGAGGTTTCTCATGTTTCCTAATTTACTAAAGGTTAGTTATCCTTATAAGTCAAAGATTTATAGCCTTGTTATTATGGCGAAAGCCAACAATACCTTCACTATTTTTCACACCCTTTATAAATACCAAGACGACAGTCTGGAAAAGCATTGCTCAAATAGAGGGGAAGTTATTGAAAAGTGACACCAAAAGAGGCAACGTTGGTTTGATTTTTTTTCTTTAGTCCTTGTGAAAATTGCCTACTATGCACAGGGGATTAGTACAGTTAATACTATGACATGTTATCACTGCAAAGGTATGCTATCCTCTTCTCTCCCCATTCCAGGGTGAGATCAGTACTCTGTCCAAGTTAGATATTTACAGACCAGCAGGGTGGGATAAACCACCTTTTAAATTCCCTACAGAACTGGCTGAAGCCATCTCAGATACCTCTGTTCTGGTCACCTGTGAGAGCTCAGACAAGTGGTGCCAGAATTCAGGAAAATGGCAAACACAGTGCCTATCTTCAAGGGTAGAAAGAGAAGCAGCAAAAGGATGCTACATCAGTCAGTCTAGCTTCAATCCTCTGAAAAACTCTAAAACAAAGAAAGAAACAGTTTGCATGTATGTGAAAGATAACAAAAATATAAGCAATCAGCAGACACAGAAGAGAGAAGAAAAAAATCATATCAAATTAATTTCTTTTCATAATAGAGAAGTTAGATGTCATTTATCTGGGCTTTATTATAGTTTTTGACACCATCTCAAACAACTTTCTCATAAATAAACTAGGGAAACATGATTAAATGAGACTACTATAAAGCCATACCCAAGGAGCAGTTATTAATGATATTCTGTGAAAACAGGACACTGTGAGCAGAGCTCTGCTGGACCTATATAGTTTAGTTCTGCTCACCAATTCATTAATGACCCAGATGATGAAGGAGAGTCCACTTATTAAATCTGCAGTTTACATGAAGCTGGGAGTGCCTGCAGACACATTGGAGAACAGGATTAGTATCTAAAATGATCTTGGCAAAAATCAAAAAAACATTGTCTAAAAATTAGGATAAAGTTGAGCAAGGACAAGTGCAAAGTACTACAAAAGGAAAATCACACGTAGATAGGGCTGGCTAGGTGGCAAATCTTTGGGAAGAGATGCAGGGTTTATAGTGAATCATTCCTGTCAATAAAGTCTGGCTGTTGGGGGAAAAAAATGGTCTTTGTCCCAGGATGTGTCAAGAGGGATGAAGTCTGCTAGGCATGTGAAGTATCTCTGTAGCTTCACGCAGGGCTGGGAAGGTCTCAGCAGCAAAACCGCCCAGTTGGAGCAGAGCACTGACGTGACTACCAGTCTAAAAAAAGTGACTTATTAGGAAATACTCAAGAAATTAGGGCCTGCTAGTCTAAAAAGGAGAAGTCATTGTAGGTGGGGTGTGAGAACACAAGCTAAAGGTCCTCAAGTACCTAAAAATGCCCCACAATTACCAGGAGGAAAAGAGCAGTCTATTCCCCTTGCCCACGGCAGAGTAATGTATATGAATTCCATCCAGGACAATCCAGGACACTGTCTTGGGTGACTGTAGTCTCACAGTCTCTTTAGTGGGTTAGACAAATACCTGCCAGGAGCAGTGATTAGAGGCAATCCTGTCTTAGGCTGTGGGACAAAGTGGATCTCTCCATTTCAGTCCCTCTTACTTTTTTCCTTTCAACATAATTTTCTGTCTTAGTGAGAGTTCATATAATGGGTAACATCCAGTGAGTTGTAACAATGACACCCTTATCATTGCTTCAATTACAAACATCAGTATGGCTCCTAGTTCAAAACCATTCAAGCTCTAGAGGTGATCAGACAGATCACCTTCTAAGGCCCTTTTTGGCCTAATAATTAAAGGAGTTTTACTCTTAGCTGGTTAATTTTGACATTGGGTGGACATGTTATGGGCTGCCCTTTGCAAACTATCACCAGAGCAAACACGCTGCCCCAGTCTCCAGCCTGAAGAACTTGGAGTTCCTTGAAAGCAGCTCATGATTTTAGCTCCAGAGTCTCCAAATCCTCTCTGTGTTGGCCAAAGTCACAACTCTATGTTGACTGCAGTTTCAGTCTGGCAATTAGCTGGGCAGGATGGGGCATTCAGAGTCATCTGCATCCCATGCAAAACTCATCCATCATTGCCAGGGGGTGGGGAGAGGGCTCTCCCCCATCGTGCACACACATTCCTCCAGAGATAGATGATGATGTCCTGCTCCACCCTGCTGGAGGCAGGCAGCCTTCAAAACCCCATTCCTCCTCCTCACAGGAAAAACTGCAGGCATCCATATGCTGCAGGTTGCCTGTCTACGCCCCTGAGCTCACTGCAGAGCGATGGCAGACGCTTAAGATAATCATGTAGATAACTATACAGTACTTTCAAGGGATTTTATTTTCTCAAACAAAACCTTCTGGCTTCAGAAAAAAAGACTCTGACAAGCATTGCCCTGGTTTGAGGTAAAACAGAACCAATGTTCTGTTCAGTAATTTTACTTTGCAGCTAAGCCTCTTCTACTGGGGTGGGAAATCCTAGTTAATTTGCTAGGTGCAATATGGAAACAATTTTAGCCCTGTTCAAATAGCAGGGTCATGACGGTGCAGACAGCATGACTGCTTGGTTTGAGGAGGACCCTCAAAGGGGACTACCCCTTTGTGGGCTCTCAGTTTAGAAAGACCCTCACCACACTGAGTATTGGTTTTAGGGCTCAGATTTACCCTCCTCTGCTGCAAGAGCCCACAGGCTGCTTCCACAGACAACTCACAACACAGGACAGGCCCCCTCCTTTGCAGGAAAATTAAGGTTTTGGGTCAGATACTCTCAGAGGATCAAAAAGATGAGGAAACAAACGCCCTGACAAAATGCAGTCCCTTCTCACCCAGCAACGCCAACAAGCCCAAGTTCCACTCCCCTTCATCCAACCACAGAAACAACTGGCCACTTTGTGCGGCTGGAGCCTGCTCAGGCCAGGTATGTGCCTCTTCCCAAAGATGTGCTACCACCACCACCCATCAAGCAGAGAAGCCTGGTCCCTCCCTGAACAGCCACCAGCCACAAGGAACATGCTGGACATCATCAAATCCAGTCCCCAGCTATCATAGCAACACTCTCTCTCTATTCAATAAAACTCATCAAATTTTAACTTAAAAGAGGTTTTATGCCTCTTATTTTGCTGGAAAGCTGTCACACCACACTGCATAGTTGGAACTGGTCTACATTCTAGTTTAAACATATTTGTAATCAGTTTATACCTACAGACCTGTAGCTTACACAGCTCTCTGCTCTTTTCACCTTCATCCCTAGAGTATTTACAGCCAGAAAAAATCAGCCTTTACCTCCCCTTCTTCCACCCGGCACTCTCACATAAGATGTGCTCTCAAAGGCTGAAATACCACCTGCATAAAAGAACTGGATATCTTCTTGTCCCTTTCCAAGTGAAAGTTTTTAGTTATAGCTCAGGAAGTAACACACTTTTTTTCTTCATCGCCAGCCTTTTAGTTCAAGATCGCTCGCCAAGGAGACCAGCTCCAGTGCAGGTAAGTCCACACTGGGGAAGAGAATCTCGGCAAAAAGGGCCGTCAAGGGGCTCCTTTGGGGACTTTTTGAAGCCGGGAAAAGCGGCCAGCCCAGGCCGGTATGTGGCAGCTCCGGGGGGCGGAGCCAGCACCCCTGGCGGCAGGTCTGAATGAGGCAGCATGTTCTGACAGAACTTTGCAGACTTTGTTCTGACACTGATCGTCAGTCCTTGAGATGCTGTTGGGGGAAGCAGAGCAGTAAGGTATAACTTTTTGAAGCTTGCAGGTATATGAAATCACAAAGATCCCTTTTATTTCTATATAGATGTCCTGTATATACCAGCAAACGCCAAATAGGCCTGCATATGTCACTGACACTTAATGCTTCATTATTGTGGCAGATCTATGAGCAGAGGCCTGCATACAGCCAAGGACACAGTGAGCAGAGCACACAGAAACAGGAACGCAGATGTCGATACGGATGGAACGAAGAGGAACTGGCTCAATATAAACATGGAACAGAAAACAGCTTTGCGTGCTTATCTTGGTGGGAACTGAATAAGGCGACTGGGTTAGTGATCTGAAATATGTGTTTACTTGCCTAGCAGGTGCATGGAAAGTTTTAGAGCTCGGGTATAAAAGCTGAGGCCTGAGAAGCAATAAACAATTTCGTGCTCATCACAGCCGGAGTCTGTGCCTTCATACACCACAAATGGCGCCCAAATCGGGTCTAAAAGAACAAGGATTAAAAGGAACAGAGATATGAAGTACTAATTATCCGGTGGTGTAACCCACGGCTGGATGGAGGAATTCATACCGAGAGCTCTCTAACAATTACTTTCATCACTGTTCGCTGGACGAAAATGGTGAGCAGCCGCGGTAGATATTAAAAATGGGACAAACAGCTACTCGAAAACAGAAATTGCAACTTGAAATTCTGCAGCACACTTTCACAGAACAGGGCTTTAAAGTGGCCCCTGTCAAACTAGTGACTGCTTGTATGGATACGTGATTATTGCTTATGGTTCCCTGAAGGGGGGTCCTATGATTTAGGACACTCTCGCGCTCACTGGCAAAAAGTGGGGGAGGAATTGCAAACACGGGAGATGCTGCAGTTGTCCTTGCCAGAAGGAATAATACTTACTTGGTGAACTGTATACACTGCCATATGAACACTGTATCCCGCAGAGCAAGCCCTGCAAGGGGTTGCTGGAGGGGCACCACAAGCTCCCCCCGAGGAACCTCAGTCTTTTGAAATGATGCCCCCAGTTGCAGACCCTGAGCCTGAATCTGCTAAAATTCCCAATCCTGAAGAACATTACCAAAAGCAGAATTCAGGAGGCGAAGAGCCAGAAGATCCCTTTGATCCTGATCCAATAAATCCAGAGACTGAACCTGATTTATATCCACCTTTAACCCCAATTAAAGCTATGCCTGCATCTGCTCCAACTGCGGAGATTTTACAGCAACAGTGACGAAAGTTGTTATCGCGCTTCTCCATTCTTAACCCTTCTCCATTTGCCCCAGGTACTGCATCTGTTCCTCCTTATCAACCACTTATACGCGTGCAGCCAGAATCGGGGTATTGCGGTGTATTGTCAGAATGTCGGCGGAGGAGAATGGAGCCGGAGCTGCTTCGCTCCCGCCGCCACCCACCTCGCACCCTCCCCTCCCCAGTCGTCTCCCTGAGATAGAAGTGCTGGTTTTGTATGTCTGCTGTGTAAGTGTGTGTGGGCGCCAGCTTATACCTGCTGATCAGCATGTGTGCTACCGTTTGCTTTTTGTTGTGTGCAGTGTCGTTAGGTGACTCCCCTTGAGCAGGTGTTCTGCCCGGTGTGGTACTGTTCTCGTATGCATCTAGGGCTGACACTCCGTCAAGTGAAGGAGTTTGTATATACACCATGTTTAGACATAAGGCGAGCGCGCCCCAGGTAGATACACCAGGATGGGCTGTAGAACCGATGGAAGTCCTGAAATATTGGGGGAGTTTTCACCAGCCGACACGTTTACACTCTCGGGAATGGCTCGCCCGTGCAGGGCGTATGGCTGGTTGTTTGTTGTTTGTCTATAAGATCATGGTTGATTGGGAAAAGGAGTTGAGCCAAAATCTATAGGATGCTCTGTAGGAAAATGAGAAACTTAAGGAAAAATGAGAAACTGAGCTCTTGTTGCAAAGGCAGACTTTTATGTATGTCAGTCATAAGTGATGGAAAAAAAAAAAAGAAAAAAAGAAGAAAAAAAGAAGAAAAAAACCCAAACAGGAACAATTAGATGGGAAATGTGCCACGTTAGCACAAAAGTGTGCCATACACGCTACGAGAAAGCATCAGAAAAAGAGAAATAGGACACCTGATTCAAAGCAGTACCAGAGAGATATGGTTTTGGTTTTTTCCTCTATGTGTCTATGTTATTGCATGCCTTAGTAGATTGCTCTGTGTTATACCCTGCGAGACTAAAATGAACCCCAGCAGAAGCGGTCTCTTGAGCAAGGGGGTGGAATATGGGAAAGCAACGGAAGATCGGCGAGGAGGACTGTAAATACACTCAAGGGACTCGCACCTGGGTGCTGGAAAACACACATATCACACCAATTGTTATTCAGCCTCGGGTGCTGGCAAGAAAAACATTTGGATGACATAAGCCTGTAATGGACTCACAGACACCTTGTCCAGCTGCTTGAGAACCTTGGCCTGTTGTTGAGGAAGATCAAAGCACAGTACCAGCAAGAACAGGGAGTCCGCATGTGCTCTAGCTAACAAGGACTCTTTTGCTGCCAAGGATTCGTGATAACAAGGACTCTCTTGCTGCCAAGGCTAAGTTTAACAATGCTACTAGTACAGCTATGTCTGAGTTATTGCTAGATGTAGATAGTATTCGATATGCGACGCTGCAAAACAGAACTGCTACTGATTTTTTGCTTTCAGCTCACAGACATGGTTGTCAAGATTTTAAAGGACTGTATTGTATGAATCTAAGTGACCACTCCAAATCCATCCATGCCCAGTTGCAGGAACTGCACCGACCGAACCAGCAACTTGTGGAGGCCACTGGGTGAAATCTCTTTGCTGGATGGACTTGGGGGTGGGGTTGGTTGAAGCAAATTATACTCATTGCCTGTGGGGAAGGAATTTGTCTGTTATGTTTAGTATGCTGTTTGCCGTGTTTAATAAGCATTATACGATCAGCTGTAGATGCCGCTTTGCATCGTACCCTTGTACGAGTTGTAGAATATTGTTGTGTCCCAACTACGGACCACGGGGTGGCACGTGTAAGGGATAATAGAGGATGGTCCAAGTGAGACACGATGGAAAATTACTAGTTGAAGCAAACCCAGTATACGTGCCGAGAAAAAGGACCTCAGTACTGTTGCTGCAAAAACTCTGTGCGTATCCATGAGAACCTGACCTTCACAGAAGAAGATGACAAGAAGGGAGTGCAACAATGTAGTCACGTATCAGACAGCCGCTATTAGCAAAGCCCGATCATGAGTCTGGTGATGCTCACTGCATGCGCTGGCCACGCGTGCAGCGACTCTGGCCTGTACTTTTCCACTCAATCCAGTGCAGGATATGAGGGGGCTGTCTCGGGGGGAGAGAGAGGGAGAGACACGAGCACAGTTTGAAGATACAGGGGATGCCTTGAAGCGCTGTGTCTGCCCCCCCCCCCCCCCCGTAGGTTTCAGAAGGCATTACAGCATGTTGCAGATAAGGTATAGTCTACTACTGCTGCAAGACGCATTGAACACCTTCCTATCAGACTGTTTGTGATATATCAAGAATTTCAACCTTATGCCCTGATAGGACAGTGGGATGATCAAAGCTAATATCCTTCTATGATAAGGTGACCCACTTAGTGGATGAGGGAAAAGCTGTGGATGTTATCTACTTGGATTTTTGCAAAGCTTTTGACACTGTTTCCCACAGCATTCTCCTGGAGAAACTGGCTGCTCATGGCCTGGACAGGTGTACTCTTCACTGGGTAAAAAACTGGCTGGATGGCCGTGCCCAGAGAGTGGTGGTGAATGGAGTTCAATCCAGTTGGTGTCCAGTCACAAGTGGTGTCCCCCAGGGCTCGGTACTGGGGCCGGTTCTCTTTAATATCTTTATCAATGATCTGGATGAAGGGATCGAATGCACCCTCAGTAAGTTCGCAGATGACACTAAACTGGGCGGGCGTGTTGATCTGCTTGAGGGTAGGTTGGCTCTGCAGAGGGATCTGGACGGGCTGGACCGATGGGCTGAGACCAATGGTATGAGGTTCGACAAGGCCAAGTGCCAGGTCCTGCACTTGGGTCACAACAACCCCATGCAGTGCTACAGGATTGGGGCAGAATGGCTTGAAAGCAGCTCGACAGAAAAGGACCTGGGGGTGTTGGTTGACAGCCGGCTGACTATGAGCCAGCAGTGTGCCCAGGTGGCCAAGAAGGCCAACAGCATCCTAGCCTGTATCAGGAATAGTGTGGTGAGCGGGACTAGGGAAGTGATCATCCCCCTGTACTCAGCACTGGTGAGGCCCCACCTCGAGTACTGCGTTCAGTTTTGGGCCCCTTGCTACAAGAGGGACGTTGAGGTGTTGGAGCGTGTCCAGAGAAGGGCTACAAAGCTGGTGAGGGGTCTGGAGGACAAACCTTATGAGGAATGACTGAGGGAGCTGGGGGTGTTTAGCCTGGAGAAGAGGAGGCTGAGGGGAGACCTTATCACCCTCTACAACTACCTGAAAGGAGGTTGCAGAGAGATGGGGGCTGACCTCTTCTCCCTGGTGACAAGTGATAGGACGAGAGGAAACGGGTTCAAGTTACGTCAGGGGAGGTTTAGATTGGATATTAGGAAACATTTTTTCACTGAAAGGGTTATTAAACATTGGAATAGGCTGCCCAGGGAGGTGGTGGATTCACCATCCCTGAAGGTGTTTAAAAAAAGGGTAGATGGGGCACTTAGGGACATGGTTTAGAAGTGGCTTTTGTCAGGGTAGGTTAAAGGTTGGACTTGATGATCTTAAAGGTCCCTTCCAACCTCAGCAATTCTATGATTCTATGATGCACTCGCAAAGAGCCTGACTGCATTAGAGTGGGTATTTTTGCCACATACCTTTTCAAAACCAGTAACTGTGATGATTGAAATGTTACCACGATTGATTTTGCAGGGTCGTTTGTGCTGTCAGCAGCTTTCTGGAATGGATCCAAGCCACATGCACATCCCTGTCAAAAAGAACGACCTTGACCTTTGGTTATGATCTCCTTTTATGACAAGATGACCCAATTATTGGATGAGGGAAAGGCTGTGGACATTGTCTACCTAGACTTTCGAAAAGCATTTGACAATGTCCCCCATAGAATTCTCATGGGAAAACTGGCGGCTCATGGCCTGGATGAGCATACGATCTGCTGGATCAAGCACTGGCTGGATGGGCGTTCCCAAAGAGTGGTGGCCAATGGA
The DNA here is from genome assembly GCF_964199755.1 of Larus michahellis. NCBI lineage: Eukaryota > Metazoa > Chordata > Aves > Charadriiformes > Laridae > Larus > Larus michahellis. The sequence goes on along the minus strand of NC_133929.1, from coordinate 3,460,807 downwards.
GTTAAATCCAGCTGGCGGCCGGTCACAAGGGGTGTCCCTCAGGGCTCGGTGTTGGGACCATTTCTGTTTAACATCTTTATTGATGACCTTGAGAAGGACATAGAGTGTATCATCAGCAAGTTTGCAGATGACACGAAGCTAAGCGGGAGTGTTGATCTGCATGAGGGTAGGGAGGCTCTACAGAGAGACTTGGATAGATTGGACCGATGGGCCAATGCTAACGGGATGAGCTTCCGCAAGGCCAAGTGCCGGCTCCTGCACTTGGGCCACAACAACCCCACGCATCGCTACAGGCTTGGGGAAGTGTGGCTGGAGAGCTGCCCGGCAGAAAAGGACCTGGGGGTTCTAATTGACAAGCGGCTGAACACGAGCCAGCAGTGTGCCCAGGTGGCCAAGAGGGCCAATGGCATCCTGGCTTGTATTAGAAATAGTGTGACCAGCAGAAGGAGGGAGGTGATTGTCCCCCTGTACTCAGCACTGGTGAGGCCACACCTTGAGTATTGTGTCCAGTTCTGGGCACCTCAATACGAGAGAGATCTCGAGGTGCTGGAGCGAGTGCAGAGGAGGGCAACGAAGCTGGTGAAGGGCCTGCAGAATAAATCTTATGAGGAGCGATGGAAGGAGCTGGGACTGTTTAGTTTGAGGAAGAGGAGGCTGAGGGGAGACCTCATCACTCTCTACAACTACTTGAAAGGACACTGTAGAGAGGCTGGTGCTGGTCTCTTCTCACAGGTAATTAGCAATAGAACAAGAGGGAATGGGTTCAAGCTGCAGCAGGGTAGGTTTAGGCTGGACATTAGGAAAAAATTCTTCCCAGAAAGAGTGGTCAGACACTGGAATAGGCTGCCCAGGGAGGTGGTGGAGTCACCATCCCTGGATGTGTTTGAGAGTCGTTTAGATGTGGTGTTGGGGGATATGGTGTAAGGGAGAACTTTGTAGAGTGGGGTTGATGGTTGGACTCGATGATCCCAAGGGTCTTTTTCAACCTAAATGATTCTATGATTCTATGAGTCTTATCACAAAGTCTTAACCTACAAATTGCCTTAGCAGATTATATTGGGCAAATAAATTATTCTTTGCCCTGGCACAGACTATTACAGTCACTTTCACAAATTCCTTTACAGCCACGCATCCTGCTAGCGCCAAAGCCTCTTGCTGGCACCCGTACGGTGTTTGTAGATGGCTCAGGGACACAGTAAAGGCTTTTGACTTATTTCAACAGGAACCGTTAAATGTAGTGGCAGACTCTCAATATGTTACTGGCATTGTTGAAAGACTTGAAGGAGCATTTATAAAACAACTAGAGAACCAATTGTTATTTAATCTTTTACTGCAATTAATGTTGCTTTTATGAAAAAGACAGTTTCCTTATTTTATTGTCCACATACCCTCTCTGTGACCAAGAGAAGATGACTTCACTGAGAGGTTCAAATTAACAATTTATTTGGACTTCACTCACGGGTCCGATACACCACTATTGCAAGTTCTCATGGATACAATGGAAGAATGCACCATTGCAATTTAAGGGGAAAAGAACAAAAACAATTCACAGAATACGCTATTACCGCCTAACAGCTGATCCCGAAAAGTAACAACACAAACCACCAGCGCGCTAGATATGAATACCTTAAACGAGTGCATGCTAGACATCATACGTATGTTATTAAATCACTTACCCTCTCTCTCGGGTAAGGCCACTCAATCCCGGGAAGTTACCTTGCACAGCATCCTGGACAAGGGAGAGGGGGGCAGAATCTCCTACAGGCCAGCTGTATCTTTGGAAGATTCCCCGTTTTTCTCCCCAAAACTTTGGACTTAAATATCCTTTTTTCCGGGACTGTGCTTGAATGGATTACACTATCTGGGATGGTTATCTCCGTGGTTTGATGGCCCCCCAGATAGCAATGTTTATTTTGTGATGTCTGGTCTCACACTCACTGAATAGTGGTGGGACTTGACTCAGGGCATTTTCTTTGTTAAAGGCACCATTCGGGTTTCAGTTCTGATTGTAATGCAGTGTTGAGACCACCCTGGGCTGAGCCATTTCCACAGCTCCCCCCCCCAGTTATCTCTGCATAGACAGGGATCAATAAGCGTCTGCCGAGGCGAGATGGAGCTGAGTCGAATGACAACTCCCTGCATCTCACCTCTTGTGTTCTGAAACCAGTTGGGCCAGGTGCTCCCATTCAAACCCTATTCCACTTTCCCTCTGAGCAGCAGATGCTTCTCAAAGGTCTGGACAAAGCAAAACTTCAGTCCTTAAATACTTTTAACTCATTTGTGTACTTTGTCCTCACCATGATGTGCAATTTTTTAATTGTCTAAACTAATCAAGACTCATAAAACACTTGTTACTGGATTAAATCAAAAGCGATCATTTTAGAAGTATTTGTTTTCCATAAGCCATATCTATTAAAAAACATCCCTGCTTGGGATCTCCCACAGTCCTCACAAAAGCATGGCTTTCCCTTATGTCACAGTTTGGGCCAGGTTGGCCAATGACAGGATAACAGATGCTCTTCCCCACCTATTGCTCCAAGGAGAGGAAGAAGAGAGATAAAGAGAGTTGTGAGTTTAGAAGAAACTAAACTACTTTAATGAAATATTAATAATAAAAATTTAAAAAAGGAAATAATGAAATAGATACAATATATACAAATATACACAAAACCAGATCAAGCTCCCAGGAAGATGTCACTGTCAGGCACTGGGAAAGTTCCAGACTGCACTCATCAACGAATGGGAACTGGAACACACTGACTAGGATTAAAAGGCAGATGAGCTGACAGGGTCCCCCTCAGCTGTCAGTCATTGAAGACAGACAGACACTGTGGAAGAAGTCCATTAAAGAAGAGCCCTTGAAGAAAAGCCAGCCTGATGCCTTTCCTCCCTCAGCTTTTATCCTGAGCAGGGCAGATGGGCTGGAATACCCGATTGGTCAGCTTGGGTCACCTGACCTGTCCACTCCTCCCCACAGGTGGGACCCCTCCATGGGGTAAACAGCCAGGTCAGCTGACCCTGGTTGCCACAGCAACAAGTGTGAGCAAGAGCCTCTCTCCCTGAACAGAAAGTGGGCTCTGCTCCACCCCGAACCAGGACATTCCACCCCTTAGTCCATACCATTGGCATCATGCTCAGATCACTAATACTTCTTATCCATCAAATATATACATATACAGATATATAGAGATCAGTCATGTATGATTTGTCTCTATACACAAGAGTTCATTAAGTCCATTTAGTTCATAAGTGCAGAGTCTCATCTATCCTAGCAGACTCAGAACTGAGTATTCTCACCCAGGGTTAGATTTCCTTGAGGCACACATTGAATTTCTCCATTCTCCAGCATCACCCACCAAGTACATCCAGGCCCTTGAGCAAACACAGTCCCACAAATGGGTTTGCCTTTGCCTGAGGCAGGAAAAGCCCAAACGGTTTTCCCTAACATATCCCTTTCATGCACCACAGGGACTTTATCCCCTTCTACTGCATGTAAAAGGTCTGACTGAGCAGGACCAGCTCGATTGATGGATCCCCTGGTGTTAACTAACCAGGTAGCTTGTGCTAAAGGCTTGTCCCAATTTTTGAAGGATCCACCCCCCATTGCTTTCAGGGTGGTTTTTAATAGTCCATTGTACCGTTCAATTTTCCCAGAAGCTGGTGCATGACAGGGGATCTGCTATACCCACTCAATGCCATGTTCTTTTGCCCAATTACTTATAAGACTGTTTTTGAAATGAGTCCCACTGTCTGACTCAGTTCCTTCTGGAGTACCGTGTCGCCACGAGACTTGCCTTTCAAGGCCCAGGATGGTATTCTGGGCAGCAGCATGGGGCACGGCGTAGGTTTCCAACCATCCGGTGCTTCCTTCTACCATAGCAAGCAGATAGCACTTACCCTGGTGGGTTTGAGGGAGCGTGATGTAGTCAGTTTGCCAGGCCTCCCCATACTTATATTTCAGCCGTCATCCCCCATACCACAAAGGTTTTAACCTTTTAGCTTGCTCGATTTCGGCGCATGTTTCACAGTTGTGGATAACCTGTGCAATAGCGTCCATGGTTAAATCCACCCCTCGGTCACGGGCCCATTTGTATGTTGCATCCCTTCCTTGATGGCCTGAAGTGTCATGGGCCCACCGAGCTAAAAACAGTTCACCTTTATGTTCCCAGTCCAAATCTGTCTGGAAAATCTTAGCAGCCTGGTCCACTTGATGATTGTTTTGAAGTTCCTCAGTGGCCCGACTCATGGGTATGTGGGCATCTACATGGCATACTTTCACGACTAGTTTTCCTAGCCGGTCAGAAATATCTCACCATAATTCAGCAGCCCAGATGGGTTTACCTCTGCGCTGCCAGTTGCTCTGCTTCCACTGCTGTAACCACCCCCACAGAGCATTTGCCACCACCCATGAGTCAGTACAGAGACAGAGTATTGGCCACTTCTCTCCTTCGGCAATGCCTAGGGCCAGCTGGATGGCTTTTACCTCTGCAAATTGACTCTGTTCACCTTCTCCTTCAGTAGCTTCTGCAACTTCTCATGTAGGACTCCGTACAGCAGCTTTCCACCTTTGATGTTTTCCTACAATACGACAAGACCCATCAGCCACTTAATTCCCAAGAACTGGATCTCTCATGCAGGTCCCTTGACCTTACCTCTTTTTACAGCAAAACCTGCTTTCAGAAGAATCTTGATTATTTTCTTACCTTTCTTGAAAACTACTTCTGCTGTACTACCCCACACCATGAGGTCATCAATGTATTGCAGGTGTTCTGGAGCTCCACCCTTCTCCAGTGCAGTCTGGACCAGTCCATGGCAAATGGTGGGGCTGTGTTTCCACCCCTGGGGCAGTCGATTCCAGGTGTACTGGACGCCCCTCCAGGTGAAAGCAAACTGTGGCCTGCACTCTGCTGCTAAAGGAACAGAGAAGAAGGCATTAGCAATGTCAGCTGTGGCATACCACTGGGCTGCCTTGGACTCCAGTTCATACTGCAGTTCTAGCATGTCTGGCACAGCCAGAAGCCATCAGGCTTTCGCACTGGCCATATCAGGCTGTTAAAGGGTGAGTGAATCTTGCTGATCACTCCTTGGGTCTCCAGCTGACGAATCAGCTTATGGATGGGAACCAGGGGGTCTCACTTAGTGCGATACTGTCATTGATGCACTGTGGCAGTAGCAATTGGCACCTGCTGTTCTTTAACCCTCAGCAGTCCCACCACAGAAGGGTCATCTGAAAGGCCAGGTAAGGCAGACAGCTGTGTAATGTCCTCAGTCTCTACAGCTGCTATACCAAAAGCCCACCCATACCCTTTTGGGTCTTTGAAATACCCTCTCTTGAGGTAGTCCATGCCAAGGATGCATGGAGTATCATCTGGGCCAGTCACAATGGGGTGCTTCTCCCATTTATTCCCATTCAGGCTCACTTCGTCCTCCAGTACAGTCAGTTCTTGAGACCCACCTGTCACTCCAGAAATAGTGACAGATTCTGTCCCTTTATGATTCGATGGCAATAGGGTACACCATGCACCAGTGTCCACCAGGGCTGTATGTTTTTGTGGCTCTAATGTGCCAGGCCATGGAATCCACACAGTCCAATAAACTCTGTTGTCCCTCTCCTCCTCCTGGCTGGAGGCAGGGCCCCCCTAATGTTGAGTACAACATCTACAATTAGCAGATGAGCTCCTACAAGGACCAGAGACCTGCTTACCACAGACTGAAGCAGCCATCCTGCTGGAAGAATTCTTTCTTCCATCTGCTTTACCTTACAACTCACTCACTCGTGCTTATAGGACAGGGATAGGTTTTTTATCCCACTTCTTCATATCTTCTCCATAGTTGCAGAGGCAAAGCCACAGGAAACCTCAGAGCGGGTCCTGTTTCTCTTTAATCACTTTCATAGGAGAGTGTTTTTTTCTTAATGACTGAGACACAGGTCTGTTGGGGAAAGAATCCCCCTCTTCCTCTCTTCTCAGACAGTTTTTCAAGTAGTTCATGAAAAAGTTTATCATTTTTCTCATTTTGATGGGCTATTGCCTTAGTCATTTTCTCCACTATCTCAGCCATTGTCTTGGTTTGCTCAGACACTTTTTCCATGGCTGCTACAGTGAGGGGACAAGAGAGACTGTCTTCATACTGTCGTACCCTGTTAGCCACTTCATTTACAGTTGGTGCATCAACATCGGATCCTCCCCAAACCATTGTTGACAATGTATGGGAATACATTAATGGTGCATGTCCTGGTTTGAGGTAGAACAGAATCAACTTTCTGTTCAGTAATTTTACTTCTTAGCTAGGCCTCTTCTAACTCTCTGAAATTAACAGCATGTTGTGTCTGAAACTGTTCGTTCAGAGTGATAAGACAGTTTGTGCCAAGGAATGGTACGCACAGAGGCTCTTGCTTAGACTTATTGCTATAACATCCAAGGTCAGCTCACTTCGCTGTTTGCCCCGTTAGAGGGTCGGAAGCGGAGCAGCGCAGAGGGGTCCCACCTGCAGGGAGGAGCGGACAGGACAGGTGACCCAAAACTGACCAACAGGGCATTCCATCCCATCTGCCCCATGCTCAGTATAAAAGCTGAGGGAGCAAAGGGTCAGCTCTTTCTTTCTTCAATGGCTGATGTCCGAGGAGGACCCTGTCTGTTCATCTGCCTTTGATCCCAATCCGTGTGTTCCTGACTCCATCTGTGTAATCCAGTTCCCACCCGTTGCTGAGTCCAGTCTGGGACTTCCCCAGTGCCTGCTGGTGATGTCAACCTGGGAGCTTAATACGGTTTTGTACATACTGTACTATGTCATTATTTTCCTTTTTATCTTATTATTATTTCATTAAAATAGTTTAGTTTCTTCTGAACTCATAAGTCTCTCTTTCTCTCTCCTCCTCTCCACATGTGAGAGGTGGTGGAGAGCATCTGTCACCAGCCATTGGCCAGTTTGGCCAAAACCATAACAATGCACAATATTCCTCAGCAAAGATCATTTGCATGGCATTTCATCAGGGTCTACATTTACTTGCCAGTCACCATAAATCACCTCTCACACAGCCAGTTCCCTCAGGTACTTGATACCTTTTTCCATGCTGGTCCACTTACTGGGATGGCATTCACTGTCATCCTTAAACAGATACTTGCCCTTTACAGCTGCTAGCAGTCACCTCCAGAGACTGAGAGTGTTTGATTTTCTCCCAGTCACTTTATCAATCCCTCCATCTCTGGCCAGGTTTCCCAACTGCCTAGCTTCTCTACCATCTAAGTCTATGGAATGAACTCCATTATCCCAGCATCGGAGCAACCAGGAGATAAGAGTCTCCCCTTCTTGACAACTAAAGTCCTTCCTCATGTTCCTCAAATCCTTCATAGAGAAGGATTTAACAGTTTTCTCTACATCTGAGTCCTCCTGTGTTGATGCTGCCTTAGCAGGACCCTTTCCTTTATCCAGTTTAGCAGGAGCCTCTCCTGGATCTTCTTCAGAAGAGGCAGGGGAACCAGCTGATTTCCTTTTTTGCTTCCTGGTCACCAGGGCAACTTGTACCAATTCTGTTGGAGTTTGAGTAGCAGCAGTACTCATATTGTTGAAGGAGATGGAGCAACTAGTGCCAGGATGGGCTGGAGCATGGCCTGCACTGATGGGGGTTGGGGGGGTGTATGTGTGGCTGTCATGGCCGATGCCGCGGCTTCCCCCAGTACAGGCAGAGGCATGGCCAGTGCCAGTGGGGGGGTAGCTTAGGGAGTGGTTTGTGTCTGTGCCAGCTGTGAATTGGCCCATGGGAGTTGAGTAGCAGCAGCACATGCCATACTATACCCACTCCTCCACCAATTTTTAACACAAACCCACCCCTGCAACACATTCAGGAGAACCAGCAACAAAATCACAACCTTTTGAAAGTAACATTCATTTTCTAAGCAGCCCAGAAGGTTTCCATCCCCTAGCTCTTTGACATCAGCATTAAAGGGCAAGATAAACCTTTCCCAGGTGAAACCAAAAGTGGAATTAGTAATAGAATCCATCACATGATGCCCAAGATATGCAGGTATAGCCATCATCCAAGTAACCATATTATACAACTGAATGCCAAACCGTACAAAAATAGCACATTTAAACCACCACAGACAAATACAGAGAGTGAGCAAACCACGCAACATATTCAGCAAGTTCAGCATCGTTGTATCTATTAACTTCAAACAAAGCTCTCTAAAGGCACGATATAACATTTCGCTTCAGAATGACATTCCCTGAGCAAGCTGGAAGCTCGTGCCCCATGTTGGGCACCAATTAATCTGTCGTGGTTTGGGCCAGGTTGGACGATGAGAAGATAACAGATGCTCTCCCCCACCTCTCACTCTAAGAGGAGAAAGAAGAGAGATAAAGAGATATATGAGCTTAGAAAAAAACTAAGCTACTTTAACACAATATTAAAAATTAAATTAAAAAAAATAATGAAATAGGTACAATATATACAAAGATACACAAAATCATATCAAGCTCCCAGGGAGATGTCACTGGCAGGCACTGGGAAAGTTCCAGACTGGGCTCAGTGACAAATGGGAACTGGAACACCCTGACCGGGATCAAAAGGCAGATGAGCTGACAGGGCCCTCCTCAGCTGTCAATCACTGAAGAAAGAGAGACATCAGAGAAGCAGTCCACTGAAGAAGAGCCAGCCTGATGCCTTTCCTCCCTCAGCTTTTATCCTGAGCAGGGCAGATGGGCTGGAATACCCGATTGGTCAGCTTGGGTCACCTGACCTGTCCACTCCTCCCCACAGGTGGGACCCCTCCATGGGGTAAACAGCCAGGTCAGCTGACCCTGGTTGCCACAGCAACAAGTGTGAGCAAGAGCCTCTCTCCCTGAACAGAAAGTGGGCTCTGCTCCACCCCGAACCAGGACACCTTATCCCATGGTACCAGCAATCATCTTAGGCAGTAAGACTTCAACAAAGATATTTTTGCTCATAAAACAAATGAGACTGGAAAGTCATTTATCATCTAAAGCTTACATTATTGCAGCTTGTATTGGGGGGGGGGGGGGCTGCAGGGGTGGCTTCTGTGAGAAGATGCCAGAAACTTCCCCCATGTCTAACAGAGCCATTGCCAGCCAGCTCCAAGATGGACCCACCACTGGCCAAGGCTGAGCCAATCAGCGACAGTGGTAGCGCCTCTGTGATAACATATTTCAGAAGGGGTAAAAACTGCTGTGCAACAGCAGCTGGGGGAGAGAGGAGTGAGAATATGTGAGAGAAATAACTCTGCAGACACCAAGGTCAGTGAAGAAGGAGGGGGAGGAGGTGCTCCAGGCGCCCGAGCAGAGATTCCCATGCGGTCTGTGGTGAAGATGGTGGTGAAGCAGGTTGTCCCCCTGCAGCCCATGGAGGCCCACGGTGGAGCAGATATCCACCTGCAGCCCATGGAGGACCCCATGCCAGAGCAGGGGAATGTGCCTGAAGGACCTGTGATCCCATGGAGAGCCCATGTTGGAGCAGTTCCTGAAGAACTGCAGCCTGTGGAAAGGACCCACATTGTAGCAGTTCGTGGAGGAATGTCTCCTGTAGGAGGGACTCCAAGCTGGAGCAGGGGAAGAGCATGAAGAGGAAGGAGCAGCAGAGACAATTAACTGACCGCGTCCCCCATTCCCCATCCCCCTGCACCACTTGGGGCGGGGGGGAGGGGGTAGAGAAATGAGGGGTGAAGTTGAGCCCAGGAAGAAGGGAAGGTTGGGGGAAGGCATTTTTAGATTTGTTCTTATTTCTCATTACCCAACTCTATTGTTATTTGGTAATAAATTAAATTAATTTCCCCGAGTCGAGTTCGTTTTGCCCGTGACGGTGATTGGTGAGTGATCTCCCTGTCCTTATCTCAACCCACAAGCCTTTTGTTATATTTTCTCTCCCCTGTCCAGCTGAGGAGGGGGAGTGAGAGAGCAGCTTGGTGGGCACCTGGTATCCAGCCAAGGTCAAACCCACCACACAGCTGCATACGAAGTATAGCAACTTAAGATGCCAAACATCCTTGACAATTCACTAAACATAATTTATTGGTCATTATTATTAGCTTTGCATAAGAACTAAATAGTACTGTACCTCTTGTTCCTTCTTATCCTGTCGTGGAAGGAGTAATGCACTTCACTTGTAAAAGAGAAGCAGCAATATATTTATTGATATAAAACAATGATTTAACAAAGTTTGACAGTAAATGCAACAGTGATTTAACAAGATTCGAGATGGCAAGGTACACTTGGTTATTTACTGCACAGAGGCCGGGGTCAGACAAGCTGTCAGGGAGACCCTCCCGTTGAGTCAAGGTTCAGAGAGGACCCCCTGGCTTTCTAAACTCCTTCTCAGAGAGGAGCCTAGGGGTGGCTGGATCCACTCCTAGTCCCAGACTTGGTCAACGGTTTATGTCACACAATCAATCCTTTATCTCACTTAGCTAAGATTTCAAAGTTTAGCATGCTATTAGTCACTTACCGAGAATCTGTTGCAGCAAGGAATCTTTGAATCTTGAGAAGTAACCTTGAGAGGCATCCCTACCCAAGAGTTGATCCTGGCATGCAGCTCACTGCCATTCGGGAGAGCTCAAAGGGCTCTTGGGCTGTTCACTATTTATGGGGGTAAGATGATTGACCTATAGTCATATTTGCATATTGACCAAAGTAACAGGATTGTGGTTAGGTTGGCGCATTGCTCAAGTTAGCCCTTGGCTACTGTAGTGTTGTCTGTCTCCCCGAAACCACATTGAGCCAGATGCAGCCATCATGACTGCATGCACCTATTATGATCACCACAGATGGTTATTGCTTGGGCAGCGTTATGGGAGATAAAGGTCAGGCTGGGGTGGGGGGAAATCACACCATCACACTCCACCCAGTGACTATAGTCAATTAATCTTTTTCTCACAGAGGGGTGGTACGGTCACCTCTTGCCTCTGTGACATAACCAGTATATTAATAATTTATGCGCTTACAGATCCACAGTAAGTAGATAGTGAAGTATTGCTATTGGCTATGTATTAGCTTGTATGTTTTGGGTGGTTACAGTTGGGTTATTTGTTTTATCATGTACCAAACCTTTATATATGTCATGGGTTTGTCCAATCAGAATGACAGATGTCCCTCCCCTGCCTCTCTCTTCAAAGAGAGGAGAGGAAGAGATAAGGAGATTTACGAGTTTAGAAAAAGAACTAAACTACTTTAATGAAAATAATAATAAATAAGGAAATAATAAATAATAATAGAATAATAAAAATAATAATTTATATACAGTATATACAAACCCATATCCAGCTCCCAGGATGACGATCGCGTCACCAGCAGGCACAGGGAAAGTCCCAGACTGGAGTCAGCGACAGACAGGAGCAGGATTCCGCATCTGGAGTCAGGAATGCTCGGATCGGGATCAAAGGCAGACAAACAAACAGGGTCCTCCTTGGACGTCAGCCATTGAAGAAAGAGAGCTGACCCTTTGCTCCCTCAGCTTTTATACTGAGCATGGGGCAGATGGGATGGAATGCCCTGTTGGTCAGTTTTGGGTCACCTGTCCTGTCCGCTCCTCCCTGCAGGTGGGACCCCTCTACGCTTTTCTGCTTCCGACCCTCCAACGGGGCAAATGAAGTGAGCTGACCTTGGATGTTATAGCAATAAGTCTAAGCAAGAGCCTCTGTGCGTACCATTCCTTGGCACAAACTGGCTTATCACTCTGAGAGTGAACCGTTCTCAGCACAACATGCTGTTAATTTCAGAGAGTTAGAAGAGGCCTAGCTAAGAAGTAGAATTACTGAATAGAAAGTTGGTTCTGTTTTACCTCAAACCAGGACAATAACATGTAACAGGAGCTGAATAATTGAAGTCACATCCCATAACTTTAGTAAAGTTACAAAACCAAATATTTGAGTGATTACTTGTATCTACAGTAATGTTATCTACAAATATAAAATCACAAAGGGCTCTCATACACACATATCCTTTTCCAATATATACAAGTAGTTTCAGGGATTTCATCGTGATGTATTTCAAAATGACAAACATTTTGTTCAGTGTCAAGACAAATGCTTTGGGCTTTGATGGTGTTACTCTCACAAATAAATCCTTGTTGTTCCTGTACAACACGTGCGTTAACATCAACAGTCTGACATTTGTTTCTGTTTCATTGGGCCCACACTCTATGTTCTAATGGATAGAGTATAGCTCCATTGTGATTTAATCCTAGCGCAATTATTTGGTATATGGTGTATACTGAAGCACCGTGTATTGTTAATACAAAAGCAGTGGCCTTATTGTTGATGGGGTCATAAGTACGACCGACTAAGTACCACTAGGATTGGAAGTCTTTCTCAAATTCAGTTACATTATCCCAAATTACCTATCAAGTTTCAGTGGATAGGGTGCCCTCTTCACCTTCTCTTATAATTGCTGCTACCATAGATTGCATCCACAGCTGAGCTTGGATACAACTAAGAGCTAGAGAAACATTATTTTGGGCTGCACTAAGTGCATCCACAATCAATTGGTGGTCCCTTTCATTAATTCTTTCCCACTGAGGCAATACATCAGATAAGAGCCGTTGGTTAGCTCCCAGTGCTAATAGAGAAGACCACAATAGATGTAAGCAGCACTATTAGGGCTTGAAACAGTAACATGAACACAGCATTTCCATTTGCCATCCTGAGAGGTTCTGTAAAAGAAAATAGAGACTTGTTTTGGTGGGGAGAGTCCAAACAGGTTACCCCATTAAAAAGAAGGAAAAATCCATCGTACACTAATTCTATTACTTGTTTGCTGGTGGTAATATCTAACGCAACAGCCTTATATTGCCATTTACCCCTTTTGCTGAAGCATCTCTAAACCAAATGTTCTCTGTTGGTGTACTCTCAGTGAGGGGCAGTCCATCCAGAATGGGTGAAGGTTTAAAAGGTTGTCGTAACTCTAAAGGGTCTGTGTTTATGGGCATCTGCAATTTGGAAACCTGTCCTGGTTTGGGGTGGAGCAGAGCCCACTTTCTGCTCAGGGAGAGAGGCTCTTGCTCACACTTGTTGCTGTGGCAACCAGGGTCAGCTGACCTGGCTGTTTACCCCATGGAGGGGTCCCACCTGTGGGGAGGAGTGGACAGGTCAGGTGACCCAAGCTGACCAATCGGGTATTCCAGCCCATCTGCCCTGCTCAGGATAAAAGCTGAGGGAGCAAAAGGTTAGGCCTCTTGAACGGTTCTCTTTCTTCAGTGACTGATATCTGAGGATTCTAGCTGTTTGTCTACCTTTAATCCTGCTCTGCGTGTTTGTGAATTAAGATCTGGAATCCAGTTTCTGTCTGTTGCTGAGTCCAGCCTGGAACTTTCCCAGTGCCTGCCAGTGACATCTCCCTGGGAGCTTGATCTGGTTTTGTGTATATTTGTATATATTGTATCTATTTCATTATTTCCTTTTTTAAATTTTTATTATTAATATTTCATTAAAGTAGTTTAGTTTCTTCTAAACTCATGACTCTCTTTATCTCTCTTCTTCCTCTCCTTGGAATGAGAGGTGGGGGAGAGCATCTGTTGTCTTGTCATTAGCCAACATAGCCCAAACTGTGACAAAACCTTAGTGCATCCTTCATTCAATTGTATCTTTTCTGCAACTCTTGTTAGGTAGGCATACCATTTTCTGATAATGGGTTTCTGTGTACCTCCTGCTGAGGGAGCAGCCCCCTTTAAGATTGCTTCTAGTAAATTAAGTGGTCCTCTAGTTTACGCAGATTGTCCCTGATGTAGTATTTTCTCAACTTGTTTAACTGCTCGGACTACGGACAAAAGTCCCTTTTCCCTTTCAGAGTATTGTTGTTCTGTTTCTTTAAATGTGGTTGAGCTAAACGATAAAGGTCTTTTTGGCCCATGGGGGATAGTTTGAAGCAGGTTCTACTAAGTAGAGCATTCAGCAAAACCCCATTTGGCTATAATAGGGTTGCAGGGGTGTACTGGTCCCAGTGACTGATATGCTCTTAATTCTTCAATTAGAGTTTTCACCACCTCCTTATGTTCTAATTTCCACTCCCAGGATTTCCCTTTCTGTAAGAGTGAGTATGATGGATGGGAAATGATAGAAAATCCAGGCACATGCTTCCTCCAATATCCTAAAGATCCCATTAATTGTTGTAACTCCTTCCTTGATTGGGGTGTTTGCAGATCTTCAATTTTTCTGAAGGTAACTGGAGGAATCACAGCACTGCCTGCTATCTAATACGTACCTAAAAGTTTTACTTCTTTATTTGGTCCTTGACATTTTCTGCATGTAATCTCAATTCCTGCTTTATTTTAGTGCTTGCCAAACTGCTGCTTCCCCCACCAACTCTGGGGAAATTCCTCCAATCAGAAAATCATTTATATATGAGCAACTGACATCATCTACCTGGACTTGTGCAAAGCATTTGACACTGTCCTACATGAAATCCTGGTCTCTAAATTGGAGAGACATGGATTTGATGGATGGACCACTCTGTAGAGAGGGAACTGGCTGGATTGCTGTGCTCAAAGAGTTGCAGTCAATGCCTTGTCAAGTGGAAACTAGTAATGAGTGGCGTCCCTCAGGGGTTGGTACTGGGACCAGTGCTGTTTAACATCTTTGTCGGAGATGTGGACAGTGGGATTGAGTGCACCCTCACTCAGCAAGTTTGCCGACGACACCAAGCTGTGTGGCACAGTCAACACGCTGGAGGGAAGGGATGACATTCAGAAGGACCTGGACAGGTTTGAGATGTGGGCCCATGCAAACCTCATGAAGTTCAACCAGGCCAAGTGCAAGGTCCTGCACCTGGGTCACAGCAATCCCAGGCACAAATACAGGCTGGGTGGAGAACAGATTGAGAGCAGCCCTGAGGAGAAGGACTTGGGGGTGCTGGTGGATGAGAAGCTCAACATGAGCAGGCAATGCGCACTTGTAGCCCAGAAAGCCAACAGCATCCTGGACTGCATCAAAAGAAGCCTGGCCAGCAGGTTGAGGGAGGTGATTCTCCCCCTCTACTCCACCCTGGTGAGACCCCACCACTTCTGTGGTGCACTTTCAGTCAAAGTGTTTTTCTGTGTAGAAAGCAGCTATTGGGTGAAGATATTTCACAGAATCTTTGTAGTTGGAAAGCTCCCTTAAGATCATCGAGTCCAACCAACCAACCTACAATCTCTGCCACTAGAGCATGCCCTGAAGCACCACATCTAGACGTTTCTTAAACACCTCTAGGGCTGGTGACTCAACCCCCTCCCTGGGCAGGCTGTTCCAGTGCCTGACCACTCTTTCAGTAAAGTAATTCTTCCTGATATCTAACCTAAACCTCCCCTGCTGCAGCTTCAGACCATTTCCTCTGGTCCTGTCATTATTCACCTGGGAGAAGAGGCCACCACCCACCTCTCTCCACCCTCCTTTCAGGTAGTTGTGGAGGGCAATGAGGCCTCCCCTCAGCCTCCTCTTCTCCAAGCTAAACATGCCCAGCTCCCTCAGCCTCTCCTCATATGCCCTGGTCTCCAGACCCCTCTCCAGCCTGGTAGCTCTGCTCTGGACACGCTCCAGCACCTCAATGTCCCTCTTGTACAGAGGGGCCCAGAACTGAACACAGCACTCGAGGTGAGGCCTCACCAGTGCCGAGTACAGAGGCACCATCACTCCCCTGCTCCTGCTGGCCACGCTGTTCCTGATACAAGCCAGAATGCTGTTGGCCTTCTTGGCCCCCTGGGCACACTGCTGGCTCATGTTAAGCTGGCCATCCACCAGCACCCCCAGGTCCTTTTCTGCTGGGCAGCTTTCCAGCCACTCTGCCCCAAGCCTGTAGTGTTGCTTGGGGTTGTTGTGACCGAAATGCAGGACCCGGCACTTGGCCTTATTAAACCTCACACAGCTGGCCTTGGCCCATCGATCCAGCCTGTCCAGGTCCCTCTGTAGAGCCTTCCTACCCTCAAGCAGATCGACACTCCCGCCTAGTTTGGTGTCATCTGCAAACTTACTGAGGGTGCACTCAATCCCCTCATCCAGATCATTGATAAAGATATTAAACAAAACCGGCCCCAAAACTGAGCCCTGAGGGACACCACTGGTGACCGGCCGCCAAGAGGATTTCACCCCATTAATCCCAACTCTCTGGGCACGGCCATCCAGCCAGTTTTTAGCCCAGCAAAGAGTACGCTTGTCTGTGCCATGATTCGCCAGCTTCTCCAGGAGAATGCTGTGGGGGACGGTGTCAAAGGCCTTACCAAAGTCCAGATAGACAACGTCCACAGCCTTCCCTGCGTCCAGAAGGCGGGTCACATGGTCATAGAAGGAGATCAGGTTGGTTAAGCAGGACCTCCCTTTCCTAAACCCATGCTGGCTGGCCCCGATCCCTTGGCTGCCCTGCACTTGCCGTGAGAGCTCACTCGAGATGATCCTCTCCATGATCTTCCCTGGTACCGAGGTCAGGCTGACAGGCCTGTAGTTCCCCGGATCCTCCTTCCGACCCTTCTTGTAGATGGGCATCACATTAGCCACCCTCCAGTCATCTGGTACCTCCCCTGTTGACCAAGACTGTTGATAAATGATGGAGAGGGGCTTGGTGAGCTCTCCTGCCAGCTCCCTGAGTACTCTTGGGTGAATCCCATCCGGCCCCATCGACTTATGTGCGTCTAGGTGCAGAAGCAGATCATTGACTACTTCCTCCTGGATTATGGGTGGGTTGTTCTGCTCTCCATCCTTATCTTCCAGCTCCGGAGGCTGAACCCCCTGGGGACAGCTGGTCTGACTATTGAAGATGGAGGCAAAGAAGGCATTCAGTATCTCAGCCTTCTCCTCGTCCTTGGTTGCAACTTTCCCCCCCGCATCCAGTAAGGGATGGAGATTCCCCCTGGCTCTCTTTCTGTTGATGTATTTATAAAAGCTTTTTTTGTTGTCCTTAATGTTAGTGGCCAAATTTAATTTAATTGCTATTGCTTAGAAAAACAAAAGCCCTAATCCTGAAGCTATATACAAGAGTACTTCAGGAGAGGGCTCTACACAAATCTTCTATAGAAGAATTTACAGGGCATGACCCCTGCTATGAGAGCCCCAGTGGACTCAGGATATATAAGTGAGAGATATCTATACTCTCCTCTCCTTGTTTTTATGAAAAATTTTTCACAATTGGACCACTGATCATAGTACTTGGACAAAAAGGGAATGGACTTTTTTCTTTCTTCCACTGTCTGTCAAGATTTTTCAGTTATAAACCTTCCAATATATTGTTAAATATAGATATTCAATACACATTTCATTAAAAATATAAGCATCTATATACACACACCTTTTAACACTGTACCACTAAAGTTATAATTTTGCAAGCGGGTAGACCTGCAATTGCCTATTCCTTCTGTATTGATGAGGTGAATTTGGAATATTTAGCCTCTTTTCAATCTTCGGCTCCAAAAAGCCGAAAAAAGAAAAAAGCTGCCTTTTTCACAATACAGATTTCTGTCTCAGGTTTCATAACTTCTTTCATCCAAGTAATTTCTAATCATTCTAATTCAAAAATTCCACCCTGTATCTTGTGATTTCAGCCCTGCATATATCTGCGCATAAGCTCCTGTTTGGCAGCCCGATTCAGCTGCAATTTCAGCAGAAGTTTCAGATTACTTTT
Organism: Larus michahellis; assembly: GCF_964199755.1. Taxonomy (NCBI): domain Eukaryota; kingdom Metazoa; phylum Chordata; class Aves; order Charadriiformes; family Laridae; genus Larus; species Larus michahellis. The sequence goes on along the minus strand of NC_133929.1, from coordinate 3,443,218 downwards.
CCAGTTGAATTTTGCACGTCAAATATTTTGTGTGTATATCGCTTTAAAAAGATTACAACATACTTTATGAGAAGTCACACTTACTAAGTGTGATAAAATAAAGTTTCCCATTTTCTTGGAAAAAAACCCAACCCGACAGTGGTATTATGCAAATCTTTCCCTCAGCAGTTTCCTAATAAAAACCTGATGCTTCCTGGTGACTTTGTGAACCATTACATAACATCTATTTATGTTACTACTAGCTCACAGTTACTTAAAAAATCCTCAGTGGGCTAGAAAACAAGATTGCATCTCTTTAAGATGCATATCAGATTTGCTTCAAAATGAAACCATAATAAATTCAAATTAGATCCTTTAGGGCATTTTGAATTTTACCTATTTCTTTACCCATAACTGGAAGGAAAATAAATGGAGTAATAAAGTGCAAATCACGTGGCAGAGAGAGAGAGAGAGAGAAAAGCTTTAGTGAAACGTTCAAAAGATTGTTTTTTTAATTAGGATCTCTGTTCCTATTAAGATTACAGAAGAATAGCCAAGAATTTCCAGAATGAAAACATATGCTAGAACACAAAACTTTATTTTGGGATTAAATAGTACAGCTACTCTATTTGTCCAGAGTTCAATGCATCTAAAAATTATCACAGACAAAAATGGCAAGCTAACATTCAGAAAAACAAATCTTTAACCTTCATTTCATCTGTGTGAAAGGAGATCTCCAAAATATGGTGAGAAGAAGAAAGCACCAAATAACATGCAGTATCATCAATCCTATTAGTTTAATGTCCAAGACATGTCTCAGCTGCTACCACAGGACTGCAAGACTGTAGTTAAAACATGAGGAAAACTCTAAATCTTTTGTACCTTCTCTGTAAACCACTAACACTGAGCAAACATAGACTTTTTTTTTTTGGTAGCAGATGTAGGTAAGATTTCTTAGAGGCAACCTTCCAGTTTATTTAAAAAACAGACTCTCAGCTGGCCTTTGTGTGACCACCAGAAGGCAGAGCTGATGGAGCAGAAGATTAAAGCTTTCCTACACAGTAAGTACAGAACATGTTAACAAAAGCTGCACTTTTATTTCCTGAAAAGGTAATTTAATACTTAGTGCTCTCTTTATAAAAGCCCTAGATAGAAGGACGTTTTCTTAAAATCAATATAAGGAGTCCAATGCTATTTTCTCACCTGGAAATTATTTTACATAGCTACACAGAGACAAGACATTCAACAGCTTATTAACCTCCTTATTTTAAAGTGAAAGTATGTTTTTTCAGCAGTGAAGACAGATGTTTTTACCAAGGTTTTAAGTGATTAAAGCAAAAAAGTGTTACCTTTTAACAACAGTGTTTAGATGTAATTCAAATACCTTTAAGGAAGGCTGTAGGGGGAGATGGAATGGTTCTGGTTCATATCCTCTTCACTACTAGTGATTTATTGAATTGGAAACAGTCTGCAGGACCTTATAGAGAAAGTCCTGAGAATGTGTACCAGCTATTGGGAACTATTATACTTACCCATTCCCCAAATTGGGGCGACATGTAAGCCCTGATGAACACTCTTTTCACTATAGAAGAAAGGAGAATGATATTGGAGGAGGCTAAAAAGGAAATAGAACAGAGACATTTGCTGGGAAATCATGACATTAATTTGCCTCAGAAAGTTGAAGGAGCAGGGGGAATTAATGTTTCCCAGTTAAAAAGCAGAACAGGATCAAGTTACAAGTGTCATTGTTAGCCACAGCACTGAATGGAAATAGTAGAGAGGCAAGGGAAGAGGGAAAATAGGAACGAGAGGAGACATCTCCACAGGGGGAAGAGAACCCAAGGGGGAATGTTGACGATAAACCACCTTTGAGCCCCAACCAGCGTGCCTATTGCAAATAAGAGGGACATAGGAAAAATGCATGTCCTGAGTTAAAGAAGAAAGAACCAAATGAGGAGCCCAATCCCATAATGGTGGAAGATTCGGACTGAGGAGGACCAGGGGAAAAATATTACTGTTTCCCCAGCCAATCCCCTGGTTCCAGTTAAGCTGGGGAATTGAATTAAAAATACAATTCCTATTGTTGGGGCAACAGGAAAGCAAACTGTAAGGCCATTTTTGAAACCAACAGAATGTATAATTGAACATACTGAATTAATTAATGAGTTTCTCTGTATGCCAGAATGCCCTTTGCTGCTATTGGGACAGGATTTGTTATGTAAATTGAATGCTCAAGTAACATTTTCTAAAGATTCTGTGCAGTTACATGTTCCCAAGGACACAGCTTGGAAAACTCCAATTTGTTTAGTGATGGGGACTCCAAGTGTCATAAACTCCTAAGAATATTATACCAGATGAAGTAATGAATGCAGTGATTCTGAAGACAGGCTGAGAGAGTTGGGGTTGTTCAGCCTGGAGAAGAGAAGGCTCCGGGGAGACCTTATAGCAGCCTTCCAGTACCTAAAGGGGGCCTACAGGAGGGATGGGGAGAGACTCTTTATCAGGGAGTGTAGCGATGGGACAAGGGGTAACAGTTTTAACCTGAAAGAGGGGAGATTTAGATGAGATATTAGGAAGAAACTCTTTACTGTGAGGGTGGTGAGGCACTGAAACAGGTTGCCCAGGGAAGTTGTGGATGCCCCATCCCTGGAAGTGTTCAAGGCCAGGCTGGATGGGGCTTTGAGCAGCCTGGTCTAGTGGGAGGTGTCCCTGCCCAGGGCAGGGGGCTTGGAACTAGATGATCTTTAAGGTCCCTTCCAACTCTAACCATTCTATGATTCTTTTAGTGTGGGCAACAAAAAAATCCCAGAAGAGCAAAAGGAGTAAGCCCTTTGAAAATTGAATTGAAACCTGGAACACAACTGGTAAGAAAAAACCCAATATCCCTTTAAATTGGAAGCACGGAAAGGATTAGAATCATTAATACTTTTCTGTAATACGGACTATTGTGGGAATGTCATTCTGAATATAACACTCCCATTTTTACAGTATTAGATTTGAAAGGTGCCGCCTTCTGTATCCCGATAGATGAACAAAGCCAGAAGCTGTTTGCCTTTGAGGGGGAAAATTCATCAACTGGGAAAAAGGTACAACTGTGTTGGACAGTGCTTCCACAGGGATTTAAGAACAGTCCCACACTGTTTGGTAACATACTAGCTAAAGAACTGGACTGATGGCAAGGGAAAAACCAAGGTATAACTTTGCTACAGTACGTTGATGATATTCTGATTGGAACTGATAATAGAGAGACTTAGATACAGGTAACAATCGATCCACTGAACTTTTTGGGCCTTGCAGGATATCGAGTGTCCATGTAACACTTCAGCTCAGAAAGCAGAAATTATGGCTTTGACTCAAGCCCTTGAAATTGGAAAAGGACAAAGACTAAATATGCTTTTGGAGTGATTCATGCTCATGGAGCAATTTGGAAAGAAAGGGGACTGTTAAATTCACAAGGAACTCCTATTAAATATGGACAAGAAGTTTTAAAATTGTTACAGGTTGTCCTAGAACCAAAAGAAGTAGCAGTGATACACTGCAAAGCTCATCAGAAAGGCTAGAATGAAATTGCCCGAGGAAATCGGAAAGCCAACCTAACTGCAAAGGAAGCAGTTTTGCAAGGACAAGTCATCGGAGTGTTGATACCAAGTAATAAAATAATCATAGATTTGCCACAGTATCCTGATAAAGAAAATAAATTGTCCGAAACCTTAAAAAGTACTAAGCATGAAAAAAGGACAATGGATAACACCAACTGGCCAGCTCCCGGTTACAACCAAAGGCATCATAACCTTGTTTAAAAATCTACATGAAACAACCCATATGGGAGCTGATGCAATGGTGAATTATGTTAAAAAATATGCAATAGGGCCAAAGATGCAAACTACAGAGGATGTTATTGTGAAGAAATGTCATCTTTGTTGCACTAATAATCCTAAAATTCAACGAAAACCACTGGCAGGAAATGCTAAGATAGGAATAACCCCAGGAGAGCACTGGCAAATAGATTTCTCCGAATTACCTAAATGTAATAGATTTAAGTATTTACTGGTTTTGGTAGATACCTTTTCAGGGTGGCCTGAAGCTTTCCCTTGCCACTCCAATCGGGCCAGAGAGGTAATTCAAGTGTTGCTAAAGGAAATAATCCCTAGATTTGGAATTCCCAAAGGATTATCTTCAGACAATGGGTCTCGCTTTGTGGCAAAAGTGGTTCAAGGAGTGGCTAAATTCCTCCAAATCAAATGGGAATTACACACTCCATGGAGACCACAATCTAGCGGGAAAGTAGAGAGGATGAATCAAACGTTAAAAAGACAAATTGCTAAATTATGTCAAGAAACCCATATGAAATGGATAGAAGTATTACCTATTGCTTTAATGAGAATCAGAATTACTCCAAAGACAAAAGAGGGAGTTAGCCCATTTGAAATTTTGTATGGTAAACCGTATCCTACTAATGAAATGGTTACCCAGGGAGAACAAATGCATATTAAAGGGGAGGGTACGTTGCAAAATTATCTGTTATCTCTTTCCAGAGTTCTGTCATCCCTACACAGATATCTCAACCAACGTACAACCTTGACATGGCTGTACATAATTTTCAACCAGGAGATCCAGTTTGTTCACCATACCTGAGTAAAGAAAGCCCCAACATCAGAACAACAGACTTCTGAAAGGACAGGAGCTGTCAAGTTGAGATTCTCTAAAGCCAGATGACACATAAAAGTTTTTATAGAAGAAAGAGTCCAAGATGACTCACAGGATAGTGTTGATATTAATAATCTTGCAACATAATGGCATTGCAATGGCCATTTGATTCTGCAACTCATCCAGTCATTTGGTAAGATTCCCAGTGTTAGCCAAATAACTGCATGTCTGCCACTGCCAAAGTTGGCTGCTTAAAAAGTATTTGGACTAGGTAAGTGGCAGATCTTAGGTAATGATATACCCAAACACCAAGTCAGAACCTTGTGATCATTTTCCTTGAGGAATGCAACTTCCTAAAGTCTGCAAAACTGCCGAAGGTAAATGGAATTATATGCAACCTACACCTTGGTGTATTGATTGGATAAGAAACGAACAACAAGGGAAAACCAAAGGAATGACCTTATTGGCAAACCTTACTGAGGCCAGAGTAGAGGTCCCCAAAGCTTACAATTGGAAACGTCTACAAATTTTTCAGAGATCCAAAGGTTAGGACCAGTTGCCAGAGCTCTAAGATTGGGATGTTTATACATGGATGGGGACGATGACGAAAGACAAACCTATAAACTGTGAATGAGAAGTCACACTCCCTATGGGACATACTGTTTGGGTAAGTAGTGATGGAGCTTGGTCCACCCAATTAACTCTAAAAGGACCAAGAAAACAAATTACATTGGGAATGCTAACGTTATGTCCTTTATGGAGAAAAAGAATCAAAAGAAATAATATAGATATATTAAAATTTATTTTTAGCCCCCAAATTACTTAATTTCAAAATCGTGTCTGGTTACACAATCTAACAGGACAAATTGAAGCTTTGGCAGACACAATTAGAGTAGGCCTCCACAATTTAAACATCCAACTACAAGCAACTTTGAGGATGACACTTCAAAATCATTTGGCCTTAGATTTACTATTGTTACGTGAACACCGAGTATGTGGTTATTTGAAATTAGATGACAAGTGTTGTGTTCATATTCCAAACATTACTGAACATTTGGACAGACAACTAGAAAAAATAAGACCAGTTGCAGAGCCTATTGCAAAACTTAATAGCGTTGATCCTGATCATAGTAATTGTTTGTATATTGTTTGGATATCTTAAGAGCCTAGTTACTAAACAAATAATGAATTCATATGTAATGATTGTGCATAATGCAAATGAGACTTACCAAAAATTAAGACTTTGACAAGTCTCAAAGGGTGAAAATTGATATCAAAAACCTCTATGATTGTAACTCTGTAAATCATTTGGGTAAATGATTCTTGACAAGACAATGGGATAGAAGGAACCAGACCTAAAACCAGGTACCAGAAATTTCAGTGGGCTGATTGCCCAAGAAACTTGGCTATACCACTGTGAATTGTGTCCTTAAGGTGAACGTGACTAATTATAATACGAAAGGCACTCCTCTAGAAGTTAGGATACCTGCCTCTGCTCGAAGACCCTCACCCACTGAGCCTGTGCAGTAAAATTAAGAGACGCTGTACCTTTAATTGAAGACAAGGACATTTTACACCAATCAGCTTCAAGATAAGGAATTATGAGCACCAGTAAAAAGTTGATAAACAATGAATATGTTAATTACGTTCTACTCTGTGTTATTGGCTTGCACACCAGGTAAATGATCCCACAAGTTTTGGGACAACATAGACATTGAGCAGTGACCACATCAACAGAAGTGTTAATAAAATAAAATAATTTATTAAATCATACATGGAAGTTATCAGTGTTTATAATACCAAATTGCAACAGAAAAAAACACACCCAAACAACAAACCCCCCAAACCCCAATGTCCCAACACTCAAGCATAATATGAAATTATGCAAATGCTAATGCAAACTCAAATTACACATCATACACACATGGTAAGTGAACCAGTTACAACACACAAACAAAAATATTGCCTAGCAATATCCCTTACACTTTCTTTCATGACACTTTAATAAAATTAGTGTCTGTATTATAGGCTAACCTCCCCTTGCTCAGCCAATTTGTTCACTTTTAAACTAGTAAGCACTGAATACTAAAACTTTATCTTAAAGAGCTATCCCTCATTCTGCCTGCCCCAAAGTATGTTTCCTACCAGCTCTACTATTTGTAACAAGAGGAATCAACAACTGCAGTTAACAATTGCTATGTGATCAGAAGCATGAACTTGTATTTTTCATCATTCCCATTCAAATCTGCATGCTAAAATTTCTCTTTGAAGAAAAAGCTAATATGTCAACATTTTTCTCAACCAAAAAGACGCGTGATATGAAATGAAGCAATCAGGCTGTAACTAGAAGAATTTAAGTCCTTTTAAGGTAGCTACAGAAGGAAAGTGTCTGATGAAGGAACAAATACATTACAAAAACCTATTTTAAGAGCTCAGAAAGTGAACCCTTGGGTGGATAGATGACTCACTCAGAAGGTAACAGAAAAAGTTTACCTTGGAAAATTAAGGCTCCTTCCCCACTTTTCTAAAGCCGGCATCTTTTCTTAGTATCTTCTTCCTTCTTTTTAAACAGAATAAAATATAGTAAGAGTAATTTACCAAAAAGCTCAAACAGACACTAAACTCAACTACCAGAATAGTTTGTAAAAGCCAGCCATTATTACAGAAAAACATAACATGAAATTCCTAGTCCTAGTGTTGGAGAAATACTAGCAGTAAAGGGTACAATTAACCACTATAAATAGTTAGCAAGATGTGGCCCTGAAGAAAGAACAGGAGGATACCATAAATTAGCCAAAATAAGGGAATACCAAGATAAGCTCAAGAACAGAACTGCTAACGAGGCCAAAGAAGAAGTCATGTGAACTATCCTAATTAACATAGTAAAAAACCTGCCCTCGGGTGGGGAGAGCCCCCTACTAACAAAAGCTCTCTCTTCACAGAGCATACATAGTAAAAAGAGAGGACGCTGTGACTTTAAGTAGAGAAGAGACACAGCAAGAACCAATGAGAACGAAGATGGCTAAGCGTAACTGTAGAAAGTACTGATAACTGTGCTTAACTGTTACTTAAAAGGTATAAATACTTAATTCTGAGCTTACCAGGTGTGCTAGCTTTGTGGATGAACCACCTAGCACCCATCTCTGTGCAGAAATTAAATAAACAAATATCTCAGCTCTGTGGGTGTCTTCTTGCACACCAGATCAAAAGAACCCAGATTTGGGACAACACTAGCAAACACTCCCTTCCCTCTCTGACCTGTTATTTGGGAATTCAGCTGTAAGAATAAACTTGGTGGTTGCTTTGGCGGAAACACTGCAGGTGGGAGAGGTTAACTCACTAAGATCTATCAAAAAATTTCTTTCTTTTAGTCATTTTGATTTATTTCAAGGCTGAGGACTTGATTAAAAATGTATAAAGAAGTGTTGATTTGAATGTGATGCTCCTGAAACCTTAGCATTTTTTGTGTGCCAGGTATTGACCTATAAGAAAACAAAGCAGATAGAGATTACAAAGACCTGAACTGCCATTACTATTCTAATATGAAAAGTTAGTAAAAGCTTTGAAAAGAATACCTATGTTTTTTTCAAATTAATATTCCATATGTGGATACTATCTTGTGTGGAATAGGTTGGTTTGTTATTGGGGTTTTTTTGGAGTTAAGCATTAAGACATCATCTGTTCATCTTCCACAATTATGTGGCTTGAAAGCTTGATATTTGCACAGTGGTAATGTTACAGCCAGGGACTGAGAGTCTGGTAAATAGGTAAATGTAACTCCTTGTGAAGAACAAACAGCAAAGAATACCACATCCTTGAAGAGGCTGGAGGGACCGATAACAAGCTTGCAAAATAAATGGAGGAGTTGCAAAAGCTTCTGCATTTATCTTCCCCAATCCACAGAAAGAGATTCCTCTATTATCAGCTCAAACCAGCCACCGTACACCACTAGGAATCACCCAAAACCTACCATGAAGCCCCTAACAGACTTAATGAGCATGCGCCAAGGTGATGTGAATATGGAAATGAGTTCTGGAAATGTAATTAATATGGCAATGAGTGCTGGGAAATGTAATGACCATGCATAGTCTGCATGGATATAAGTCTCTGTGTGTAGGAATGTGTCTGAGAGAAAATGGCCATGTGAGCCAGCCTCCCTACTATGAGAGATTAGATTAAGGGCAAAACAGGTGGTAGAAGATGGAATTAGTACATGGGAAAAACGGGAACTGAGAAGGTAGAAAACATGTTGTGCTAATGACTAAGCAATTGACTATGCGAATTCTTGTAACCAATCTGATGTGTGAACGAACTGCATGGACAGCGCGTGGACAGTGTAACGAGCTAATCAGAAATAAGCGAGTCACGTGTACGGCTACAACGCAGGGTATAAAAGATGATGATCTGTGCTTAATAAACGGCTTCTGTTGATTCACGTTGGATCGTCTGGAGTCCAGTTATTTCTCCTCAGATGGTGACCCCAACGCGATACCTGTTGGAGTGGGAGACGGACCCGGAGTAACGATGGAGTCTCAATATGAGTATGATCGTTCTCCCTTTATTCAAGTTTTCACAGAGTATATAGAGACAGGCAATAAGAGCGCGCGCTAGCGGCAGCTATATGATTGGCTTACAGTCTCTGTTCACGCGCTGTCCATGCAGTTCATTCACACATCAGATTGGTTACAAGAATTCACATAGTCAATTGCTTAGTCATTAGCACAACATGTTTTCTACCTTCTCAGTTCCCGTTTTTCCCATGTACTAATTCCATCTTCTACCACCTGTTTTGCTCTTAATCTAATCTCTCATAGTAGGGAGGCTGGCTCACATGGCCATTTTCTCTCAGACACATTCCTACAAAGTTGCTCTTAGCTTACAAAAAAACCCCAAACAACAAACCACCTCTGAGGCAACTCTGTCCTTAAGTTTTAAATCAGAAATTGCTACTCTGTATAAGTGACTGAAAAAATGTTATAGCAGTTCAATTCATGAGTCTCATGAGCTATGAGGGCCAAGTGGGGTCGCAATGGGGCTCAGGGTGCTGGGCTTACCTAGAAGGATAAAAAGTGCCAGGGACTGTCGTGAGCTTTCCTTAGTCCTCATGAAAGCTTGTGTCCCACAGCCAAGAGTTGTGGACCTGGGGCATCTCCTGATTTACATGTGGCAGCTGAGGTGAAGCTGCTGTCAAGGCTCAGGCGCTCCTCACCCACCTCCAAATCCTCTCCCAGGCAGAAGAGAGCACAGGGAGACCTTCCAAGATCCCTTTGTAAGAAGTTTAAAAGAAAAGCAAAAGAAGTACTTCTACCCCAAAACAAGTGTCCTTGTGGGGAGCTCTGTTGGTGCCTGGCATTTTATTTTACTGGTATAATTGTGCCAGGAGAATGTGTCTACTCTTCTGTACTGATATGCCCTTAAGGCATTTAAACGGTTTCAGTCTGTCTTTGAAAACATTGTGAGGTGACAATTACAATGTAAGTGCATCTTCAGAGGGAAAATATCACAATATAATGGCTGGGAATTACAGTTAGGATACCAGCTTTAGAAACGTAGGATGCTTGCACAGTATCAGCACCATATTAACCCTATCCAAATAAAGCTACTGAAGCATGAAAAAGAAGCATAAGGCTCCCAGTCTCTTGTTACCCTCACATCAAGGCAGGATGTCTTACCAGAAAATCTGATTTAGACAAAACCTGTGATGCACAGTGGGGAAACAGATACAGCTTTTAGTCAGAAGACTGGAGTAGATTTACTAGCAGTCTCTCTTCACCTTCAGTCACCTTTATTAACAGCCACTTCACAAGCTCCTGCAGCTTCAAGGAGAAACCTAGCCATCTCAGAACAAGGCAAGTGAAGATATAGATATGTAGAAATATCCCAATGACTCTCCACAACTTGGACTATTTGACTTGCCTGGTATACTATGCATTTCAGCTTGCTTTTTTTTTTTTTTTCTTTTTGTAAGAACTGTTCAGTATAACAGGTCATGAAGGAAAGCAAAGTCACTTATTTAGAGAAAGCACAGGTAAGCGACCAAGAACTGTCCCTTTGGACCTAGAAGTAAGAGGCATCAAAGTAAGTTGTATTTTATGTAAAACTTAAGAAATCCAGCACATGCATTAGAGAACTCAGCAACACTTAAATGTTAGGTCATTATTGAAACACACTCATGGTCTATCCTGTGATAAAAGCTAGTCAGTTATGAGACCACACATCCACATAAACAAAGGCAGTAAAAGAACAAACTGACTTTCAAAGGCAACAAGCACTCGCAGAGCCATTGATTTCCTTGGGTGCTGAGGGTTCAGCTCCCTTCCCTTCTGCTCCATCCTGTCCCTGGTGCATCACACCATGTACCTAGAGACCCTGACGGGGGGGAGCTCTTCCAGTTTCTAGTAGCAAGCTGTAAATTATTCTTTACATTAACATGGGACACCTGCTTTAAAACTTTCCTCCCCCCCAATATTTTAATGCTCTTCAGAAAGGTTGCTTTACATCCTCTGTGACTAAAGCAGACAGAGAGGAAGACTGAGTGTGGTGGGTAATTCCTAAAGAAATCTAAAATGCCTACGTGTTTTTAATTATGTAGCTATGTGTATACTTCATTAAATTAAAAAACGATTACCACAATTTAGGATATGAATCAACTCTTTAGCAAACTGGGATTGTAGCTGAGTTTGCTTTTTGACTCCTGTTTTTGTTGATTGTCTGTAAATGATCCTGGCTGATGTTTCTCCTTACAGTAGAACAACAAAAGGTAATTATTTGGTAGGTGCTCAGGCTGTTCATTTCTGGAATGGTATTAGCCTTTTTCTCTTCCTGAGGGAGATTGGATGGAGGTGGCAATTTGTTTATTTGCCTTAAATGATGTTGAATTGAAAAATAAGAGATGCCAAGAACCTATGCTGAAAACCATGGTGTAAATGAGAGTCTCTTACCATACATACTGGTACAGTAGGAGAGACCCCCACAGGGAAAACAAGTTCATTCTGTACCACTAAGTTCCTTGAGATTCATTCATAAATATAGATGGATATTGTGGGAAAGCAACGTAAGATCGTGAGGAGGACTGTAAATACGCTCAAGTGACTCTCACCCGGGGTGCTGGGAAACACATATATCACACTAATTGTTGTTCAGTCTCGGGTGCTTGCAAGGAAAACACTTGCACTTAGATAACGTAAGCCTGTGATGGACTCAGGGACACCTTATCTAGCAGCTTGAGAATCCTGGCCCGTTGTGGAAGAAGATCAAAGCACAGTGAGAAAGCTATGCCTGCTTGAACCCTTGAAATACCAACAAGAACAGGGAATCTGCACGCGCTCTTGCTCACAAGGACTCTCTCGCTGCCAAGGACTCTTGCTAACAAGAACTCTCTCTTGCGCCGTGGTGCCCGCGGTCCCTGCTTGTGTGCCTCTGCCCGGGTGTTGCTTCGGAGATTCCCTGGTCTGTGAGGTATCGAGATTAAACTTGTTCTTTGCCTTTCATCCGTGGTGTGTGGTTGTGGTTGTTCCTGCGTCCTGCCTGCATCGGCTCACACAGATATTAATTAGGAAAGGCAAATATTTTACTGGTGCAGATATGCAATCCTGTCTCTGAAGAAAGTGACAGGTGTATGTATTTGCTGAAAATATCCCAGAAATTAATGTTTTTGCAAAATAGTTTCTCACCTCTTTTTGTTTAACTGAAGTATCCACAATAAGGATCTTTTCTATGTGGGAGACAAATGCTTGAAGTAGTGAAACAACTTTATAAATAACACCTGTGGACTTGCATGACTTGGCAGAAGCTCAAAAAAACCTCTCAGACCAAGCTATTCTGACAGCAGTGGCCAGAGGTGCAGTGGCCAGAGGTGCAGTGCCCCTCTCCCTCCCCACGTCATGCTACAGGCAGGTCTGGTACCTTGCTTGGGGTTTGCTGCCTGGATGAGACCACCTTGGTGCATTATATGCCTGATATTGACATTGTCTTGCAAAAGAAATCTTGATGCTGGCAATATCTCCAGTCCATCATTCAAATTGGACATTAAAAATCTGCATCTAAATCCAGTTCCATGAAAGAACTCAATAATGTTTCTAGCATGTGTAAAATTCTAGGGCATTCAGAACAAAGCTGAATAATGTTGTGAGTACTGCTTTTTTCTGCTCAAATAAAACAAGAGCAGACTACCATAGTGCTCTATTTCCCAGTCTCTCCTCTCCCTCTGCTATTTTACCAGCCTGGTGAACAGGAAGCCTATTGGGAGTATCCAATTTAGCAGTCACAGTCAAAGCGATGAAGCTCATCACAGGATTACAGAAACGTTAGCTGAGAAGGCTCTTTGGAGGCCATACAGCTCAACCTACCACTTGGAACAGGGTTTTTGCCAACACTGGATCCAGTCAGCTGTGGCTTTGTCTAGACAAGTGTGTAAGACCTCTAAGGATGGAGACACCACAACGCCTCTGTTCCAGGGCTGTACCACCCTCCTAGTGAAGAACTTTTCCAATCTAAAACTCCAAAGGTGCAGTTTGATGCTATCACACACTGGTGTATTATCTGCTACTACTGAGATCCCTGTTATTTTTGTAACTCCCTCCAAGTAGTTGTGGACCCCTAGGCCTCCTCTTCCTCAGATTAAACAATTCCAGCTCCCCCTACCTCTTCTTGTAGACCATGTCCCCTAGGCCCATGACCATCCTGATAGCCCTTTGCTGGACCCCATTTTCTCAACATCCTTTTTGAACCAGGGGACCCAAAGCTGGACATGGTATTCCTGATGTGGATGAGATAGATCTCCAGTGCAGAGAAGAGGGGGCTAACAACTTCACTCAAACTGCCACCCACCTTATTCATATTGTGATGAGAGTGTCCGGGTAGCTCATATTCAATGTGGTCCATGTCCTTTCCAGCAGTGCTGCTCCCACTTGGCTCCCAGCCTGCACCAGTACATTGGGTTTTTTTCCTGCCCTGGGCACAGGACTCTGCAGTTGTCCTTGCTGAACTTCCTCAGATGTCTGTTGTCCCAGTATCAAGTTTCTCTGTGTCCCTCTGAATTTGGCATGTCAACTGCTCTCCCCTAACTTATTATCATCCACAATGAGGGTGTACTTTGTCTTCTCATGTAGGTGGCCGATGATGCTACTGAACAATATTAGCCCCAGTCTACTACTGGAGCCCAGTGGTCCAGCCAGTTTTCACCCCACCTAACAGTCCAGTCTTCCAGCCTGTATTTTCACAGCTTCCTTCCAAGACTGCTGTAGGGATGGTGTTGAAAGCTTTACTGAAGCCAAGCCATTTCTACTGTTCATGGCTCACAAATCCTTAACCCTTGTGCTGTCAGCCATGTGATCTTGGCAGCAGGTCCCATCCATTCTCTACAGAAGAAATAAATAAATAATATAAAAAAGAGAGGATACTTCAGTATGATCAAAATATGACTTTGCTTCCTCTTAAAGGAAAACAGAAGTAGTTTAAATGTCTGTAAATGCTGTGTACAAATTCCCCTGCATGTCAGTGCTGCTCATACAGAAGGGATTCTGTATGTCTTTGTCTGAGCATCTCAGATTTGGGTATATTAAAATGCATGTGAATCTTCAGCTGGATCTCAGAAGGAAGCTCTCAATAGCTAGGGCCTAACATCAGGCAACATATTTGCAGCAAGCTATTTATTAATGCAGTGAATTTAGTTTCATTTCCAGTTTGCAACATATCCAACAAACAGACCTCAGTTATTATTCCAAATGTGTTTATAATTGGATTTTATTTCAAGCCTGTTTTATTTGTACATATGCCAGTTTATGGAAGGTCGCACACACTCCCTTGTTTCAAGTACAACCGTTCACCTGCATGACATGGTGTAGGGCACAAGAAGACTTTATTACAGTAACATGGGATAGTTCACTTCTTCCCATCCAAGTATGTAGAGTCCCAAGCACATTTTATCTCGCTATCACAGTAACTCAGGATAGTTTGCCCCCCCCCATCTGCACCTACTTTTGCACAGGCACCAATGTGACAGCTAGCTGTGGATCTCGGAATTTAGACAACAGGACCTGCATTTCATCAGCAAGTTCACTAATGAGCAAAACAGGACATTGCATATGTATGATATATTAATCAGCACAACTTTTATTATCCACCCCTGCAGTTGCTTTCCCTTGAGCTTCACCCCTGAGCTGTGTTGGGTCCCCATTTTGACTAGCATCAGGTGTCCTGGGGCTCCCACCATGGAAACAGTATGTTTTTGATAAAGCCAAAGCTTTCACTTGCTGAGTGTTGTGTGCCTCATCCCCTGAGGGATCCACACGTGCTTTTCTTTTGTAACACATAGTGTTATCCTGGATGACTGAAACCTTTGTGAACAGCTAGCTGTTCCACTCCCACACAGGCACAAGCACAGCCCCAAACATATCTGCAGCGTATTGACTGGTAGGCATGACCAGACCCCTCAACGCACAGCTCTCCAGTCTCCTCTGCTGCACTCAGAGAAACTCTTCGACCCCAAAGGTCTCCTTGGCACACATGGGGTGGGACCACTGGGAGAGCAAGGGGAAGATGCTCAGGTCTATAATGGCTATTATAGTTCATAGCCTGCCTGGATAGAGAGCAGCACCCACATCATCCGAGAGGCAGCAAATCTTCCTAGCCTCTGGTCCATGGCCAACTCCACTTTCATCAGGGGGGGAAAAAAAGAGTAATGAAGCATGTATCCCTACAAGATCTTTTTGAAATGTCATTAAGAACATTCCATAAAATTAACCGTCTCAGGAATCTCAGACCTTTCCAGGAGATGAAGCTCCCTTGGACTGGTTTTTGTTCAGGCACCAGCATGACTTCTCCGTCAAGGGCTCTGCTTACTGTCACAGCTGAAGTGGGTTACTGCAAGATTGCTGCTTGGAGAAACAACTTGATTTTGCTAAATTTCTTCTGCAAGTCCTCTTGAATACAGGGCCTGAGATTTTTAATGGTGTGTAGGCATTGTTCTATTTAGCACTGCAAAACTTATACATAACTTCGCTACATCTTATTTTCAGAAGTCCTCAGGAGCTTAAGGAATCAGAGCAGGATTTTAAAAGCTGGTTGAAACATGGTTTTATTTGAACAGACAGGAAACAAAGAAGGACCTACAAAGACATCCTGGCAGTGGCAAAGAAAGCTCATAAACTGCCTGTCATTTCACTTTACAACGAACCACCAAAGACTTCTAACCCCTACTCAAGATCAATCCTAGGGCAAAGGAAAAAAACAAAAAAAACCCCAAGATTTGAAGAAATGTACAAAAGGAAGGGGCAACACATGATAAATGCTGAAGGACTAGTACATTATATGATGGCAAATCCTTCCTGAGTAGATCTCAGATGTACCAGATGGGAAGGAACTGAGTGATGTATTGGGAGTGAAGAAAGCAAAAATGGAAAAGTAAAATATTTTTGTCTACTTTGCCAGGAAAACGGGACTTATGTGATCACACTGTAAGTATATCTGTGCCTCTTTCTTCTCTCACTTGACACTCTTAATCAAATTAAATAGAAGCGAAGAAACCTTCCAAACAATTTAAGTGTTTACAACTTCCAGAAAGATAAATGGCCAAATAGAGAAGATGCTTTTTAGAGCTGCAACACAAACTCAGCTTTTTTTTTTTTTTTTTTAACAAGCAGAGCCCCCAAAAGGGAAAATTAGTCTTGTATATATGCTCTCACTGTAGGAAAAGCTTGAGTAAGAGATAGCAAGTCCTTAGAGCACTGACTCGGGAACAAGATCTACTTACATTAGAGAACTGGCAAAATCACAGTTCTCAGCTGTAAGTCCTCCCTGCTGCATGGACAACTGCTTGCTTTTGAAGCAGGCAAAGAGAAGTTTCAAGGTAAATTAACATCAGTTTTTGTTCACCTTAACAAACCACGTGTTATAAGCTGTAGCAGGTGGCCAGCTGCTTCAGTTCAGCCACTGAGGCAGCTAATATTGACAAACATATTTGTTAAAGAAGGGGAGGTTCCTTGAAGCATCAGCAGGGAATTGGAACAGAGAGGAAAGCAACTCTGAGGACACGGTAAAGGAGAGTTGAGCTTGAGTTGACTGTAAAAATGAAAGCAAAAAAAAGTTAGTAACAAAAAGGCAAGAGTTGGAAACATCTAAGGTTGGAAATCAGTACAGATCATTCATGAGCATGAAGAGGAATTCACCAAGGGAAATGAGAAGAAACAGAAGACCAGGGGCCAAAGTCAGGAGAGAAAAAAGCTGAAACAGCAAATTGTTTGGAAGTACAGAAAAGTGTGTGTGTAGGGGGAAGCCAAAGGCTACTACTCATCAGCATTTCCTTCCCTATTCTTTTCTGCTGTCTTAGGAACCAGCTTTTCTTCTCACTGTTTCTACAGAAGCTCTTTCTTCTCCTGAGTCAGAAGGCATTTCTTACCATCAGCTTTTCACAGGCTTTGCACTGCTGCTTTGTAGGCAGGAGAAAACAAGACCCAATGGGAAGAAACCCCAGATCTTATTCAGAGATTAACACGGGCAGTAGTTCTGACCATGCTTCTTCCTCATCCAAAGATCCTCCCCTCCTACCCAAGAAGGCCACCTCTTACACACATCTGAAATCACATTTTATATTTGACACTTACAAAGCCTTTGACAGGAAATGAGATGCTAAGTAATTAACCTGTTGTATACATTACCTTTTTCAAGAAATTTGTACTTCTCTGAATCTGGAAAACCCCTTCCATATAGAAAAATAGATGGACGCAATAGGGGAAACTAGGACGTAATAGGCTTTGACTACCCGAAGTGCCTGAAGCCCAGTTTAGGCAGAACTGAGGCTTTGATCTTAAAGTTCCGTTTCCCAAACTGGTAAAGACCAGAGCCTCAGGAAAAATTGGAAATTACTTAGAAAATGAAAAAAAAAAAAATCCTTTAAGTATTGCATGCATGTGATACACAGTAACCATTTGCAGCTCATAGTTTGAAAGGGTGCTTTATTTTGCTTCAGTACAGATTCAGTCCAGTTCACAGAGAACACATTAGTTAATACATATCTTCACTTTGTAGGAGAAATGGGCATGAACACATGAGCACTCAGTCACCAGCCTTTTATAGCCAATTTATGCAACTTTTGCCTCTAAAGCATCACGTATGGCACACAGGTTTCACTAACATCCCATATAGGAGCACTGTAACATCATCTCTAGAAACACAGGAGAGGAGAATGTAAATCCCAAGGACTGTAAAATTATATATATATATACTGCTTGTGGATTTATCTTTCAGAATCATGTTTTTGACATTAACTTGAAAGTTTGTTTTAAAAGAACGAGTCCCTGAATAATGAGTTCTTCCTTGAGGCACGGGTTCAAGTTCAGGCTATGATAGCAATCTTCACTTTAAGCAGCTATTGAGAGCTGAGGACTCAAAGCAGCCAAAACTGTCTTAAAACTAGGTCTCCAGGACTCTGTGAGCTGCAGTAGCAGCTAACAGGCAGAAGGGTACCTGAATCTCAGCAGAACAAACCAGTCTCCCATGTTTAATCATTTTATTAAACCTGAAATAGCAATGAAGGCAAAGATGTTTGCTAAATCAGTCCCTGTTAACCTACCAAACTTACCTTCATTGTTAGATATAAGGTCTGGTAGCACTCATGAGGTTTTGGGTTTTTTAAAGCACAACATAGGACTCAAGACTCCAAAAGCTCATCTATTTCCCCCACACATCCAGGCTTATACCAGGTGGTATAGCAAAAGATACCATCACTCTT
This sequence comes from Larus michahellis, assembly GCF_964199755.1. Taxonomy (NCBI): domain Eukaryota; kingdom Metazoa; phylum Chordata; class Aves; order Charadriiformes; family Laridae; genus Larus; species Larus michahellis. Next base: position 3,424,863 of record NC_133929.1, on the reverse strand, counting down.
CACAAACCCTTTGTTACTTACATCAAAGTTCTTTGATACACCCAATACAAACTCCCCCCATCACAGACAGCTTTTCTATCTTTAAGCAAAACAAAGCTGATAAATACTGTAGGCAGTTATCTTCTACATGAAAAAAAAAAAATTGCCAAAAAAGCAAACCTCAACCCAAACCAAAACAACAAACCCTCTCTCTGGAAGGGATTAAAGAAGGGTGAGGTTTTTTTAAACCATGTTGGCTGTAAGGGCAACAAAAACCCAATATCCTCCACAATGTAACATGAAACCAGCAAGAACATGAAAAATACTGACAGAATGAAGATGAGAGGACAGAAAAGGGACTATGAAAGATACTTTCAGTCTGAAGTATGTTTCAAGTAGCTTAGATTTTCAAAGTCATTTTAAAAGTTTTGTGCACTCAACTTGTTCCCAAACACTCCACTATTTTTTCTGACTTTTTCACCTAATTACTTTTCTCTCCTCTCAGAGCAACAGAAAATGAGAAAACAGATCACAGGAGAGAAAGACAATAATAGCAGTGAGTTAGCATATACTATCAAGTACAAAAAGTATTCTGTAAGTTGTCAAATATAAGAGCAACACAGCAACTTTAATTTTTCCCTCCACTTAAAGCAATCACATTTTGAAAATGTTTAAAAGAAAATGTCCAAAGTTCATGCCCAAGCTCCTCAAAGTTTTAAACACAGCATCTTACAACTGAGAGAACACTGTTTGTCTTTTTATTTGTAAACCAAAGTTTGAAATACTTTCAATATACTTTAAATTTAATTTTTCTAAAGAAACATCATTTAAGAACTTAAAGACCAGTGTGCCACTAAATGTTAAGGACCATATCTTAAAAAACTTCATTAAAAAAAGGTTATATAGGTATGATGAATTTAAGTTGTATTTTGAAGTCAACTGCTTAAGCATCTAAATGATTTACAATGAAGTGCAAAATTGGAAGTCCAGTCACAGATGAGGCTGTAGAGTTGTGCTCAAGATAGAAGAGGTCTACCCATGGCAGGCACAGCTGCATGCTCATAAACTAACTCAGTCTGTCTCAGCCATGAATCCTGTGGATCTGAGTGACACTGCTGATTAGGTTAGTTTGATCTTAATATAAACTCTCCCTTTCTAATAAGAAGGATATTAACTAAAGCTTTCAGTTAAGCAATAAAACCTTTCTAATTAGCAACAAAAAAATAAAAATTACATGCTTGCTCTTTTTCAGGCACTTTTAAGATCATAGTTTATTTACTGTAGGTAAAAAGCTAGTATACAGATTAAGGGATCCCTTAAATTTCAACTCTACAGTTATATACCATCTAGTATTCTTGCTCTGAATATTAGCAAAAAAAAGTTTCTAAACACCTGTAAGCCCCACTATAAATCTTCATTGTTATGAGGAAAAAAAAACCTATATAAATCATTGCTTAATTTGTTCAATGCATAATATTTACACTGTGAAACCAATGGGAGATAACAAGCAGTGGCAAAGAGGCAATAAATTTTAAAACCCCAAATTTTAATATTTTTTTTTACAATAGTGTGCTAATCAGCATAATTGTATATAAAAAAAATAAAATATAGCAGAGTGTCCCATTACAGAAATTTTAATCATCTGAACTGCAGTCATTATTTGCTAACCATTTACATGCAATACCAGCTAGGACTGACTTTTTGTTTTTAAAGTGTAAAATAGATTACGAGGTTTAAGAGATAAACATTAATTTGTGTACAAACAAAATTAAAAACTGCACTCAAGAACTGTACTGATCACAAGCCTCTTCTATACATGGGGGGAAAAAAAAAGAAAAAAGTATAAACAATGATAGAAAGTGGTCTCTTTCTATACACTAATTATCAAAGGCAATGCATAGACTGAGAATACCTGGATGGCAAATTCTGTAGACACAGCTTTCACATACATGCTCTTTATAGGAGGCCTTTCTTTCTATCAAATGGCAACGGCAGATAGCAAATAAGGGTTACTATGTGTACAACTAAGTAGATCTTGCAAAATACTAAGATGGAGCAGTTGTTAATATACAATTTGAACTATATATACACAATATAATGGAATGTATCCCATCCCCAAACTGTTTTATGAAACAATTGGACCTTTCTACACTAGCTTTACGACTCAACTATCGTTCTAATGAAAACATGAAAACAAAGCTGCTTAATGGCATTTCTGCTTTTAAAGTAATTTTGTTAGATATAATTGAAACGTCTGTGTATAAAATGTCCTGACAGACACTTCAACATGGAGCTCTGGTGATTTTAAAAGGCCCTTTTTTCAATCTGTTATGAATTGTACTGCAGAAGTACTGATGCATGCACACATCTGTGTCAGCTGAGACTAGTGATCCAACTGCATGCACATTTCCTCCTTGAGGTACTTTCCACGTTAAACCACTTCAATAACAGTAAAATATATTAAACAAAGTATTTCAGATAACCCAAACTGATAACAGAAACTAAAATGCCAATATGGCAGTAAAACCTTTTTCTGTTGTTTTTAAACAGGAAGGTCTCTTGTACCAGCAGAATCCTGTATACAGATACACAGAGAAGGAGGGAATACACCACTTATAATTCCCATTAAACAAGAGATGATTCATCACATGAGAAGGTACAAATTACAGATAAGATGAATAGTCAATAGAAGAGAAACAACTGGTTTACATGAAAGAAGAGAGAACACTTCAGTCTGAACGCAGTTATTTTGTAAAAGCTGCTACAACAGCCCACAGAACCTCATTCGCGTTGGCTTTCATACATTCAACCTCAGGGTCTAAATCTAGAAGCTGCCGCACTCTCTTTGTGGCTATATCATACTGCTCATCCAAAAGTGGGGCAAAAGCATTCTCCAGAACATCTGAAGCATGGGCTAAATAAACAAGTGCCAGCAAGCGCTTGTCCATGCGGTGAGGGTCATTCACCCATTTGTCAAGAACTGCTTCTTGAACCTTTTTGATGAGGCGCTGTTTGATATTGTTGTTGGTGAGAGGGTGCGTAGTCATGTCAAAAAGAAGGAAGTTCTGTTTCTCTGTTGTCAGTACACCTTTTTCCACTAGATTTTTAGCTAACCGTTCACGGACATTTCGCAATTGGTAGTGCAACTTCAATGGGTTCCATGTTTCACCTAAAAAAAAAACAAACAAAAAAGCCAAGAGTCAGGCAAAGTTTAAGCTGTACTATTACAGTGATTCTCGCCCCCCCACTGCAGAATGAGCTGTCAAATTCACATAGATATTACACTAAGATATTGTGTTCATGTCAGCATTTCTCTGATCTCTGACCTACCCAGATATATGCATAGAGACAGAGATCACGAGAGCCTCTTTTGAGGAGTTTCAGCATCCATTTAAAGTTTGGACAAAATCTTGATTAGGGATATGACAAATAAGCATTCCCGTACTGAAGAAAAAAAAAAAAAAGAACCCCCCCCCCAAAAAACACCCAAAACAAACCACCAAACAAAACACCACACACAGTCATGAAGAAAGAGTTAATAAAAACAAAATTAAGCATCTCCTCCAGTCTTGTCCATTTGTCTACTTCCAGCATTTTATCAATTCAGAAGCTGGAAGAAGTGTCATTGTCATTTTTTCTGCCACAGAGGCAAGCTAATGCACACCTACCCTCATTTCTCTATTTCTTCAGGTTTACATTCTTCTCTCCCTTCCTGCCCCCACCAGGTGAAACAGTGACATGCACTGTGTGAGTGTGGGTGTGTGCATTACACACGGGCACATGTTGGGCAGGGGCTTTGATGTTTCTATAAAAATTATTTCTAATGTTTTTTTGTTAAGGCAGGAGAACTGGGCACTTCAGAGTGTGTGAGTGTGTGCTTAGAGGAGGGAATATTAAAAGCACAAAAATCAGCATCAACAGCTACTGAGAAAGCTAAAGTTGCTAAGCACTGAGAAATCCATCTTTGCTTAAGACTTTACTTAACAAGCTAAAATTTTAGGCCCAGCCTACCTAAGTATTTATTCTAAGTATTAAAATCCCCTCCTGATATATAAGAGCCTATGCATTTCAAGAGGCGAGGGAAGAAAACAGCATAAAGTATTTCTTACATAGATGGGGTTTTTCCCATAAATGATGTGAGAATTTCTATATCAGAAAGCTTTTAAAAAATAATTGGTTTAAATAATAATAATAATACACAGGTTACTTTAAGGTTTCTCCAATTGTGATGGAAGGTGACATACACTGTATCCAAGTAAACAAATGAGGTAACACCAACTGCATAGTGAAAGGTAGAGAACCCACCCAGGCCTGAACTCCACAAGTCCCTATAGGAATCACATTCTCATTGAATGTGATTCCCCAGCTTGATCCAAACTTCTGTGTTCCCTATACTTGCTTCCCTTAGAGGCTATCTTATAAAAAAAGATCAGCCTGGCAAACATCACCTCAAATGTCCTTATAAATATTTCCATGATGGCTTTGAACGCTAACTTCAAGCAGCATTCTTCACATCACTGATAATTATGGATAGAGTAGCTATTTCCAGGATCAGGCCCTAAAGCAAAATTCTAAAAGAGTTTGTCAAAAACCCAAAACAAAACACAAAAATATTTTTCTTCAAAGGACAGTTCTCTAAACCATGGGAAACACAAAGAACCCTAATGACATCCAAGAACTAGTAATTAAATACCCACGTGTAAGTAAAAATTATTTATCTAAGTCTCAGACACAGCACTGATGATAACTGTCTTCCCAGAGCCAAAGCTTAGCAGGGTCAGGAAAACCTTAGTCTAGCTCAAGGAAAACCCACAACATTGTTCATTCATTAGTTGATCTTTTTTGAATCAATACTAACTCGATGTGCTCCGCACTGCGAAAGAAGATGAAACGTCAGCACAAATTATGTATTTGGGACAAGAAAAAAAATAATTGTTTTTGCAGTCTGTAAAAGTGAAGGAGAGCTGAGCAAGAACTAAACTGCAAGGCTACGCAGCAGCCATGCTCCCTAATGACAGGGACTGCTTTGTTCTCTCTCCCCCTCTGCCTGACAGTCAAGGAGCAAGAAGAGAGGGATGGCAAGGGCACAGAGTATCAACTGTATGCAAATATGCAAAGAAGGCTGCTTCAGGTGGTACAGGACAAATGGGAAGAACATAACGAAAACAAGGCAAAGAAAGCTGGAGAGATTTTGCTCATTTTTGAAACTCTTACTTATCTGTTGTTACAAGTAACAAATAGATTTAGATAGAAAATTTCAAGTCTCATTAACCCCTACACCTCCCAAAGTCATATTGTTGACAAAACAGTGCACAATTAAGTACAACTGTGATCTACTCCAGGGAAGCTGCATTTTGTGTGTTTTGTAAAAACAGACAAACCTTAGTGATGAATTTTGGCTACAGAAAAAACAACAAAAAACCCCCCCCTAAACCAAAAACCCAATAAAAGCACTACATGTTAAAAGATGGTCAGTTAATTTCAGTTTAATTTATGCAGCCTGAGATAACAAATGTTGGCGAGGTATATGAAAAGTGTTAACTGCAACTGTAAAGACAAAATCTAATTAACATTTTGTTTTTCAGCAACAAATTATTAGCTTTACAGGAAGAGCTGTGTGCAAAGTATTCATCTTGAAGACTTTGTTTTGAACAACTAGAAGTATCTAATATTTGAAAATATTTGTTACATTTCTTCAGTTAATGGAAAAATAGAAAGAAATCCTGACTATTGTTTCTTTATGATTAATGGTCAAATCACCCTCAATTTTCACATCTGAATAGCGAGCTCCTTATCTCCTTTCTTTATCAAAAGATCTGAATACTGAACCCATACAGCTATACTCCAAACTTCCACTAACCCTCATTTCCAATTACAGAGAAAGGCAGTTATATCTCCAGGGTGCAGTCCTGATTTACCTTGGAGTCAGTGGAAGACACTTCTTCCACAGAGTAGAGGTATCCTCTGACACTTCCATCTAGATCCTTTCTGTACCAAGTTAAGTCAAAAGCAACAGTTACTTATATTTGATTAAAGGCTAGAATCAACAAGAGACTACTCTAGAGAACAGACTAATTAACTTTTTTGCATACTACCTCCCCAAAAATCTTACAGTATAATCTCTAGTGATGCCAGATAATTAGCTTTATTGGGGGGGGAAAAAGCAAATACATTATGTTCAAGGCTTACCACTAAGTAGTTCAATCCAATTTTGTACTGTTTCAGGAGGTTGGGTCTCTTTTATATGTTTCAGAGCTTCATCAAGCAGAACGTCCCCTGTAGGAACATCTGACTTGCAAATCACCTAGGACAGAATAAAATGCAGTCAGTATTTTGACTTAATTCATATACCATAAATATCTAACAATAAAAACTGGAAAAATCTGCCTGTTATCAGAACCAAGGAAAATTTTAAGGGTGAGGAACCTTCTCTAAGAATATGCAAGTTTAAAAAATACCTAGTTGTTAAAAAAACTATTTAGGATTTTAATTACAAAGCTACATTAAGTCTTAAGTTACCTATAACCTAAATTAACCTTAATTGACTAAAACTATAGTATTAATAACATGCTTAATACATAATTTTTAAAGGAAGATAATCCACCAACCTGGCCAGGTCCTTCACTTCCTCCCTCAAAACAAAGTATACTACAGTGTTAAATTGCTCTCTGATGGCAGTCAATTTTACTGCTTCAAGTCAATTTATTCAGAATACTACAGTTAAACAATTAGACCACATGAAACTGAAAAATCAATTAGAAAGTGAAAAAACAGGAAAACGGGTTTTCTTCTTCTTGTGTATTGATGGATAAAAATAGCTTCAAGACAACATCTATAAGTTTTACAGCTCTGAAGAACATGTTGACCAGCAACACTACATTCCACTCACTAACAATTAAAATAGACATATTGGACAAAAAACGTATGTACCAATAACCCCCTTAATATGCAAAAATAAATGCAATATCACTTAAATTTATTAATCAATAACTTCTAAAATTATTTGAGTTGTTCTCCCAAGAAAACACAGGAGAGAGAAAAAAAAATCATTCACAGTAACATAACAAAATTTAAGAATGTAACTGCTTGTTTACCAGTATAAGTAGTTATATAAACTATGTATAAATACCATTTTTTCTGCTTAGAAAACAGAATAAAAACAGAATAACAAAATTCATCTTCCTTTAAGAAAAGAGCATAGAATAGATTCATAGACTGCGTTGGGTTGGAAGGGACCTTTAAAGGTCATCTAGTCCAACCCCCCTGCAGTCAGCAGGGACATCTTCAACTAGAGCAGGTTGCTCAGAGCCTCATCCAGCCTGGCCTTGAATGTCTCCAGGGATGGGGCCTCTACCCCCTCTCCGGGCAACCTGGGCCAGTGTCTCACCACCCTCAGTGTAAAGAACTTCTTCCTAATGTCTGATCTAAACCTGCCCTGCTCTAGTTTAAACCCATTGCCCCTCGTCCTATCCCGACATGCCCTTGCAACCAGCCCCTCCCCATCTCTCCTGTAGGTACTGGAAGGCCTCTATAAGGTCTCCCCAGAGCCTTCTCTTCCCCAGGCTGAACAACCCCAACTCTCTCAGCCTGTCCTCATAGGAGAGGGGCTCCAGCCCTTGGATCATCCTCATGGCCCTCCTCTGGACCCCCTCCAACAGGTCCATGTCCTTCCTGTGCTGAGGACTCCAGAGCTGGACACAGTACTGCAGGTGGGGTCTCACCAGAGCAGAGTAGAGGGGCAGAATCACCTCCCTCGATCTGCTGGCCACGCTGCTTTTGATGCAGCCCAGGATGCTGTTGGCTTTCTGGGCTGCGAGTGCGCATTATTGGCTCATGTCCAGCTTCTCATCCACCGGTACCCCCAAGTCCTTTTCCGCAAGGCTAATCTCTATCACATCATCCCCCAGCCTGTATTGATAACGAGGATTGTCCCAACCCAAGTGCAGGACCTTGTACTTGGCCTTGTTGAACTTCATAAGGTTTGCTCGGGCCCACCTCTCTAGCTCATCCAGGTCCCTCTGGATGACATCCCGTCCCTCAAGATAAATTACTACTGCTCTAAAGCTATTTATGAAAATAAAATTCAATCTAATGATTTAAAAAGTTTTACAAGTTAGCACTTTATAAGCATGAGGTTAAAAGATAACAGGCAATTGACAGAAAATCTCACACATCAAAACAATTCTACATATACAAGAAAAGCAGCAGGTGAAAAATCTTATTTTTAATAAAGCTTCATAGTAGTCAGAAATGTGTCCTGGAAAAGCTTTAAGTGTCTGTCCTGGTTCGGGGTGGAGCAGAGCCCACTTTCTGTTCAGGGAGAGAGGCTCTTGCTCACACTTGTTGCTGTGGCAACCAGGGTCAGCTGACCTGGCTGTTTACCCCATGGAGGGGTCCCACCTGTGGGGAGGAGTGGACAGGTCACAGAATCATAGAATTGCTAGGGTTGGAAGGGACCTTAAAGATCATCTAGTTCCAACCCCCCTGCCATGGGCAGGGACATCTCCCACTAGAGTAGGTTGCTCAGAGCCCCATCCAGCCTGGCCTTAAAAACTTCCAGGGATGGGGCTTCCATCACCTCTCTGGGCAACCTGTTCCAGTGTCTCACCACCCTCATGGTGAAGAACTTCTTCCTAACATCCAGTCTGAATCGTCCCATCTCTAGTTTTAATCCATTCCCTCTAGTCCTACCATTACCCGACATCCTAAAAAGTCCCTCCCCAGCTTTCTTGTAGGCCCCCTTAAGACACTGGTAGGCCACTATAAGGTCTCCTCGGAGCCTTCTTTTTCAGGTGACCCAAACTGACCAACAGGGGTATTCCATCCCATTTGCCATGCTCAGTATAAAAGCTGAGGGAGCAAAAGGTTAGGCCTCTTCTTCAATGGTTCTCTTTCTTCAGTGAATGTTTGAGGAGGACCCCGTCTGTTTGTCTACTTTTGATCCCAATCCATGCATTTCTGAATCCAGCTCTCATCCATTGCTGAGTCCAGTCTGGAACTTCCCCACTGCCTGCTAGTGACACCTCCCTGGGAGCTTGATAGGGTTTTTTATATATCTGTATATACTGTATCCATTTCGTTATTTCCTTTTTATTTTATTATTAATATTTCATTAAAATATTTTAGTTTTTTTCTGAACTCGTAAATCTCTTTATCTCTCTTCTTTCTCTCCTTGGAGTGAGAGGTGGGAGAGAGCATCTGTCATCTTGTCATTGGCCAACCTGTCCCAAACCATGACAGTGTCCCACTGAAATATATCCCAAGTTCAGTTATGTTCTGTAGTTCTAATAATCCTTACTACAAACAATAGAGGAGTACCCCATTTTCATAGGGTCTTTAGATGACACTGAAATGAGTTGCAATGGTAAGACAGCTTTGATACTGGCAAAGTGATCCCAAACTGGAGATGCGTACAAAGTCGATGAGATGATATTAAAAAGAAATGCAAAATAGTATAGTCAGGATGAGAAAACAGACTACGAATATAAAAGGTATAATTAATTCCTATATAATTCAGAATGGAAGAAAAACCAACCATCTAGTAATTCTAGCAGTAGACTATGAACCAAATGAATCAACAAAAACTAAGTCTTTTGACAAAGTAAGAATTTAATTCTCAGCTGTATTAACAGGAATTTGCTGGAGAGATCTTTGTGAGTACCTAACAGGTCATAGCTGGAATACTATGTCCAATTTAGATAGTGTCTATAAAGCACAGAAACTAAGATTTTAATAAAAATCAGCAAGAATGAACCAGCTCACAAGGCCAGGCTAAAAAGAACAACGCTTGTTTAGATCTAAAAAGAAGCATGTAAGATATTTTTACAAAGAGGGTATCAAACAGTAGTTTAGTGTCTAATTTGGGAAAAATAGAAGATACCAGCTTATTCTGGATATATGGAAGATGCAGGATGTACTGTCAAAAATTTCAACATGCAAATTAAACATCCAGGGAGGTTGTTGAATTGCATTCAGTGGAGAATTTTAAGACTAAATATCTGCCAGGGAGGGACCAGAAAAACATGATTTTCTGTTACTGCATCAAGATTAAATGGTCTCTTGAGATACTGCCTAGATCTCCACTTTTCAAAGCTGGAGATCACTCCAACCATAAATCTCAGATATTTGGTTTTAAGAACACAACTATGTTTTAATCCAGACAATCTCTATTTGAAACTAAACACACAACAATGCATATTTATCTTTCTGATTTACAAGCTTGCACCATAGTGTTACTCAAAACCTTTATTAATCACATATAGTGATATTACATATCTTCCAGTTTTATATCAAGACTCTGAATTTTTGGAAATTTCTCTAATTATACAGAAGCATACTTTAAGGTGTGTTTTTAAGCTACTAGGTTGTGGCTATTAATAATTAACCTAAAAACACCCCCAAGTTATTTATTTTTACTTCTTTTTAAAAATGATGTTGCAGCAGTAATTTTAGTTTCTTTGATATGTCCCATATGATTTGTTTCATAGTAACCTTAGTTACACTGGATCACTCCAGCCTGCTGCAGTTGGTAACCTACTATTCACCATCTCACTTTAACAGGTAAGATGTGAAGGCATCTTTTTGATCTGTTTTATTAAAAAAACCAAACAAAAACCTCACCGAAGAGATACATCCCAGATGTAAAAGCATTTTTTAAAGTAAGATTTTTTTAAAGTTTAGAAAACAGCTTTTCTTGCTTACTTGGGGTTAAGATACTTTTTTCTGTCACTGCAAAGAAGTTTAAGAAGCTAGTCTGAATATAATCCACAATGACAATATGAGACTAAACATACATGCATTTAGAGGAAAGAGCTGTAAGGAGCATAGACTCTCCCATTCAACTCAGGGCTCCATAAGCTCTTGGGAAGCCACAATACACAGCGATTTTGTTTCTAAATTTACCATTCTCTGAAGCCAGGCATACAGCATTGTTTCTTCTCAATTCTCTGCCACACAGCATATTCACTGCACAGATTTTTCTGAGTACCCATCCCCTCAAACAAAAGTATTTTGGTTCACACTTCCATGGTATTTCTCCTCCCCAGCACATGCAGACAGGCAACAGGGGAAATCCAGCCACCTCTCTCCTATGCTCATGGATCTGCTCTTTCCTGAAGGAGGATTTATTGACAAATGCTCCTTGGTTAACTCTCTCCAGAGTCATAACAGGACAAGAACTGTTAGCAGAACTGCTACCATGGACTTCTGGAGAGCAGACTTTGGCCTGTTTAAGGGCCTGTTTGACAGAGTCTCTTGGGAGGCAGTCCTGAAGGGCAAAGGAGTCCAGGAAGGCTGAACATTCTTCAAGAAGGAAGTCTTCAGGGCACAGGAGTAGGCCCTCCCCATGTGCTGAAAGACAAGCTGGTGAGGAAGACGACCAGCCTGGCTGAACAGAGAGCTTTGGCTAGAACTCAGGAAGAAAAGAGAGATTATGACCTTTGAAAAAAAGGGGCAGACAACTCAGGAGGACTACAAGGATGTTGGGAGGCTACACAGGGAAAAAATTAGAAGGGCCAAAGCCCAACTAGAACATAATCTGGCTACTGCTGTAAAAGACAATTAAAAATGTTTCTATAAATACATTAACAACAAAAGGAGGGCTAAGGAGAATCTCCAGCATGTATTGGATACGGGGGAAAACATAGTGACAAAGGATGAGGAAAAGCTTGAGGTACTTAATGCTCTCTCTGCCTCAGTCTTTAATAGTAAGACCAGTTGTTTTTGGGGTACCCAGCCCCCTGAGCTGGAAGACAGGGATGGGGAACAGAATGAAGCCCCCATAATCCAAGGGGAAATGGTTAGCAACCCGATACACCTCTTAGACACACACACAAGCCTATGGGGCCAGATGGGATCCACCCGAGGGTACTGAGGGAGCTGGCGGAAGTGCTCACTGAGCCACTTTCCATCATTTACCAGCAGTCCTGGCTAACCCGGGAGGTCCCAGTTGACTGGAGGCTAGCAAATGTGACGCCCATCCACAAGAAGGGCCAGAAGGAGAATCCAGGGAACTACAGGCCTGTCAGTCTGACCTTGGTGCCTGGGAAGGTTATTGAGCAGATCATCCTGAGTGCCATCACACGGCACATGCAGGACAACCAGGCGATCAGGCCCAGTCAGCATGGGTTCATGAAAGGCAGGTCCTCCTTGACGAACCTGATCTCCTTCTATGACAAAGTGACTCAATTAGTGGATGAGGGAAAGGCTGTGGATGTTGTTTACCTGGACTTTAGTAAAGCCTTTGACACCATTCTCCAGGAGAACGCTGTGGGAAAACTGGCTGCCCATGGCTTGGATGGGCATACTCTTCACTGGGTAAAAAACTGTCTGGATGGCCAGGCCCAGAGAGTGGTGGTGAATGGAGTTCAATCCAGTTGGCAGCTGGTCTCGAGTGGTGTTCCCCAGGGCTCAGTATCGAGGCAGGTTCTGTTTAATATCTTGATCAATGATCTGGAGGAGGGGATCGAGTGCACCCTCAGTAAGTTTGCAGATGACACCAAGTTGGGTGGGAGTGTCGACCTGCTTGAGGGTAGGAAGGCTCTACAGAGGGACCTGGACAGGCTGGATCGATGGGCCGAGGCCAATGGTATGAGGTTCAACACGGCCAAGTGACAGGTCCTGCACTTGGGTCACACCAACCCCATGCAGTGCTACAGGCTTGGGGCAGAGTGGCTGGAGAGCTGCCCAGAGGAAAAGGACGGTGTATGTGTGTGTGTGTGTCTGGATAATGCAGGCCTTCTGCTCAAAGAACTGATAAGGCTAACACCTGCTTTTGTGTGACTCACTCAGGAGGCCTAAGAGCACAGGATGCACCCTGAGGCATCTGGAAGTCCTACAGGGACAGGACAGCCCTGCTTTTTTGATAACAGGAATCTGCATAATTCTTTGTTTCTTCAAAAGGCTACTGTACCCGCTGAATGACCTTTGCCTCATTATCCACAAAACGCATATTAAAGCTGACACCCCTGTATATGCTAATGAAGATTATGGAGATCATGCTAAACATATGACTATAGCTTTTGTCTCCCCACCTAAATCATGCTACATGTCACCTTGGGGGGGAGGGGATAAACCTGAGGTGAAACTGCCCCATAGCAGTGGGGGTAGCAATGGGGTGGGTCATACTGATATAGCAAACATAAAAGGGGAAAATAAATGCCACTGGGGGGGAATACACAGAAGAGCGCTTGATGAGCTTAAGGGTCTTTTACAAACTAAATGATTCTAAGAAGAGTGGGAAATTGAGTGGGTTAGGGATCTTGAATTAAATCATCACAGAAGATTAACCATTCGCAAGGGGGTATTTTTTCCTCTCTCTTTACTAGATGAGCTAAGGTAGAAAAAGAAGCTAAGAACCTGGTTCTTCAGAGATGATGGTCCTTAGGCCTTATTGCAAAGAATATTTCAGTATTCCAATTTTTCAGTGATTTATCATGTAATAGATTTATTGTATCCAACTGCTGAGGACATTTCAATTACACAAAGTATTTAATTTTAATTTTCCACAATACAGCTTTGCAATTAAGCAATGCTAAAGATGAAGCACCTCTTGTGCCAATTTTTAAGTAAACTTCATTATTTAGTTTTAATACAAAAATTTACTCATGCATTAATCACTCAGAATTGTCAGCTATAAAATAACAAAGTTAATCTGCCAAGGATTTATTAGGATTTCTTTTAATAACTGTAATTATTTGGGTTGCTTTCTGAGACTGTAAGGCAACATAGAATACCAATTTTATATCTTCAATAACCACTAGTCTTAGAAATTACATTATTTATACATAAACCTCAACATTAATTTATTTGTTTCTAAAAGTGATACCAGTAGACAGAACTCCAAAATTACGCAACGATTGCATACTCTGAAGCCAAATTTACAAGGACGTCACAACATAAAATACATCATATTGACTTTCAGAAGTTTCACTAATGTTCATCAAGTCCTTGTCTGACAGTTTCTCAGTCTCATTTGTCTCTCTATGGCATTCAAACATGGATTTAATGTATCTTGATCACTTCTGAAGTTGTGTCTTAGAAACTGCAAAAAATAACGAGCAAAGATCTACTTGATTTAACACTTGAAGTGGAAATCATTGTAGCTAGCAATCTTTTAAGTCAGCTGTGTGACCAAGGCCACTGTTAGCTAGTTATAAATCTGTACTACTGCCCAAAGAACTAGTTCTACCCTGTTCTTGTTCTCACTGTATCGCTTGCGCGCCATCTGATGACAAGATCAAGAAAGTAATAAACAATAAAATAAAAACTAAACTGATCAAAGTGAATTAGCTTTCAGCCAGTGGTTACCTGACAATGCTGCACAAACACTAGTAACAACCCAAGAAAGACTCCAATAACAAGCCTCTGCAAAGACAGAACTACCCTTCTCAGCTGCAGCACAGGCTAGTGACTGAAGCCTAAACTCCTCCCTTCACACCATATCTTGAAGATACAGGGTTTTGAGTCACAAATCAAAGCTTTAGTTTTAATGAGATTTTACCTTTCCACAAAGTTCTAGAATGGAGCAGGGGCAGAAGCTGTATAAAAAAGGTATTGCCACTGAAACTCCACCTCACTGAATCACAACCTTGGATGCAACTAGACAGCTCATTCCATTCACTAAGCACAGTGAAAGCTGAGGGCAAGGGAAGCAAAGCCTGCAAAAGGGGGAGGAGAGGGACACTTGGTAGAGTCGAGACAATTAAATCTAGCAAACACAGAAATGAGACTGAATTTTAGTGTTAATGCAAGACTTCAAATAAGGTATAAAACACCACAAATAATTAGTGAGAAGGATTTCTAAATTGAGAGAGGTGGAGCAAGGGAAGAAGAAACATCATATATATCAGTAGTTAGGGATTTTATTTGCAAGAAATTCCTTAAACAGAATCATAGATTCACAGAATAGTTGGGGTTGGAAGGGACCTTTAAAGTTCATCAAGTCCAACCCCCCTTACAATGAGTAGGGACATCAACTAGATCAGGTTGCTCAGAGCCCCATCCATCCTGACCTTGAATGTTTCTGGGGATTGCGCATCTACCATCTCTGTGGGCAACCTGTTCCAGTGTTTCAGCACCCTTACTGTAAAAAATTTCTTCCTTATTTCTAGTCTAAATCTGCCCTCTTTTAGTTTAAAGCCATTACCCCTTGTCCTATCACAACAGACCCTGGTAAAAAGTTTATAAGTTTGTCCCCAGCTTTCCTGTAGGCCCCCTTTAAGTACTGAAAGGCCTCAATAAGGTCTCCCCGGAGCCTCCTCTTCTCCAGGCTGAACAACCCTCAACTCTCTCAGCCTGTCCTCATAGCAGAGGTGCTCCAGACCCCTTATTTCTGTGGCCCTCCTCCGGACTCTCTCCAACAGGTCCATATCTTTCCTGTGCTGAGGACTCCAGAGCTGGACGCAGTACTCCAGGTGGGGTCTCACCAGAGCAGAGGGACTGAATCACCTCCCTCGCCCTGCTGGCCACGCTGCTTTTGATGCGGCCCAGGATGCTGTTGGCTTTCTGAGCTGTGAGCGCACACTGTCAGCTCATGTTGAGCTTTTCATCCACCAGTACCCCCAAGTCCTTCTCCTCAGGGCTGCTCTCAATCCCTTCATCCCTCAGCCTGTATTGATAATGGGGATTACCCCAACCCGGGTACAGGACCCTGCAATTGGCCTTGTTGAACCTCATGAGGTTCACACAGGCCCATTTCTCAAGCCTGTCCAGGTCCCTCTGGATGGCATCCTGTCCCTCCGGCATGTCAACCACACCACTCAGCTTGCTGTCATCCACAAATTTGATGAGGGTGCACTCAATCCCACTGTCATTGATGAAGATAGTGAACAGTACTGGTCCCAATACAGACCCCTGAGGGACACCACTTGTCACCGATGTCCATCTGGACATTGAGCTGTTAACCACTACCCTCTGGATGCGACCATCCAACCAATTCCTCATCCATCAGACAGTCCACCCATCAAATCCATTTCTCTCCAACTTAGAGAGAAGGATGTTTTGGGGGACCGTGTCAAAGGCCTTGCAGAAGTCCAAATAGATGACATCAATTGCTCTTCCCTTGTCCACTGATGCAGTCACACAGAAGGCTGCTAGGTTGGCCAGGCAGGACTTGCCCCCGGTGAAGCCATGCTGGCTGTCTCAAATCCCATCCCTGTCCTCCATGTGCCTTAGCATAGCTTCTAGGAGGATCTGTTCCATGATCTTCCCAGGCAGAGAGGTGAGTGAGGCTGACAAGGCGGTAGTTCCCAGGGTCCTCCTTTCTACCCTTTTTAAAAATGGCTGCAATGTTTCCCTTTTTCCAGTCACCAGGGGCTTCACCTGACTGCCATGACTTTTCAAATATCATGGAGACTGGCTTGGCAACTACATCAGCCAATGCCCTCAGTTGGTGAGATTAAGCCTTTTTCATAGAACCCTCCTGCCTGCAAAAAGAAATCTCTTGATCGCCTTACAACAGCAGAAAGAATAAAGCATTTAATATTGGGTAGCTTTTAGCTCTCCTTAAACAAAGTGGGGAAAAAAAATAAATTGAAACAAACACTCCAAACCACCCCCCAAAAAAATAAAAAAAAAAAATCACATGATAAAATTAAAAGGAAAACAATTTTTTTCTTGTATTCTTTATTGAAGATATGCACAGGTTATTTTTCCATTTTTCTAAAAAGACAGTTAAAATTTCAGTTAGAGCTGACAAGGCTCGTGTAGAATGAAAATAACTGCTAAAGAACATTCCTGAATGCCTAAGGAGCCAAAAGCTTTGGAGGAAAAAAAAAATATTGTGCAAACTAATCAATGCTGAACATGCTTAAATGAAGCTAGAACTAGGAGTTGTTTGTCAGAACAGAGGTTCGATTCTTCAGAAGAGAAAGCTGGGAGAAGTTTGGGGAATTTGTAAGCTTTCCTTTAAAAAATTTAGCAAAGGATAATATTGACAGGGAAGTGTGCCATATAAGAGAATTTAGTTGTGATGGATAGACAACATTTGACCATGTTTTCAATAAACTTATTTTACAAGTATCTTCTAATGCTGATGAAGTAAAAATTCTTCAAACAGTGTGACTTTGCTCATTTTATACTAAGAAAAAAAAACCAAACAGTGGCAAAAGTAATAAATTAAGGCGCCTCAAATCTTTAGTCTAATTCAACAAAGAACCTTAAAAATTTGTCCATCTTAAAGGTGAGTATAACAAATTTAACACACCAGTCACATGCTTAAAGTAGATACAGTTTTATGTTCTCAGGGGCCCAAGGTACAAGAATTGTTTCCTTGCCATGCGTTGCAAGCACAAACACTGTGTACACCAGAATTAAACTGGTGACTTGCAGGATACATCTGGCAGGCCGTCAGTTAACCATTCCTCTCAGCCCCAGTCCACATCTCACCAACATTGCAAAATCCAGTTCCTTCAGCAGATTACAACTGGTGCTACTGGCTCTCAGCAGCAAACACTGCCACTGCACCCTGGCCAGAGCCACTTCCAACTGTTTGTGCAAGGTTCCCAACAGCAGCAGGAACACATCAAGAGATCAAACAGGAGCAGAGAACAAGCACAGAAGGTTTTACAAGGCACTTCAGCTCACCATTTAAACTCTTTAGGTAATAACTCTCCGCATCTAACTTGGGTCACTACTCAGAATTCCTATCCCCATATAAAGAATAATAATAATAATAAAATAATGTCTTTTTCTTACAACCAGTTGTAATTTATAGCTACTGTATTGCCTGGAGCATGACACAAAAGTAAATGTGACCATTTTCCTCCACTTACCTTTCTTGTTAATAGACTTTTGCGCCTCATTCCATAAGCCTCTAACTGAAGACGCCCACGCAATGCCAATTCAATTAACATACAGCCACGCAATCCTGAGGAGATGCAATCATTCCAGAATGATGTGTAACCCTGTGAAGAATGAAAGACAGTAAGATATTTTCATCTCCACCTGAAAGCAAATGGAAAAAGAGGCTTACTGCATTCTGTAAGCAGTTCTCCAGCCCTCATATACTTTTGAAGTAGCATCACTAGTCAGCTACCATTCCTGTATTGAAAACATGAGAGAGAAAACAGATGCATCCCCTATTAGTTTCAACACTTAGTCTCTGCTCTTTGAAGAGCAGGGAAACTTCAGGAAAGTGATAGAAAACAAAACAGCAAGATATCAAGAACTGTGAGATATAAAGTGTAGTTTATATGTAGTCAAAATAAACTTATTACATTTTTAAGACATCAAGCATTTGGCATTACCAACATCACACAGGCTTATTAGAGTTTCCCAAGAAATATTAACATGATTTTACATCCATAAACGATATGGCACCAATGAAGTAATAACCTGAAAAATCGACATTACATAAAATATGGAGTATATTGGAAATTAAAAGTCCAAACACAAACATGGCAATTAGCACAAACCACAGAACAGATTTTTCAGCTTGAATATAGTAAACCAAAAGACAAAAGGGCTGGAGCCCCTCTCCTATGAGGACAGGCTGAGAGAGTTGGGGTTGTTCAGCCTGGAGAAGAGAAGGCTCCGGGGAGACCTTATAGCAGCCTTCCAGTCCCTGAAGGGGGCCTACAGGAGAGATGGGGAGGGGCTGGTTGCAAGGGCATGTCGGGATAGGATGAGGGGCAATGGGTTTAAACTAGAGCAGGGCAGGTTTAGATTAGCCATTAGGGAGAAGTTCTTTACACTGAGGGTGGTGAGGCACTGGAACAGGTTGCCCAGAGAGGTGGTGGAGGCCCCATCCCTGGAGACATTCAAGGCCAGGCTGGATGAGGCTCTGAGCAACCTGATCTAGTTGAAGATCTCCCTGCTCACTGCAGGGGGGTTGGACTAGATGACCTTTAAAGGTCCCTTCCAACCTAACACATTCTATGATTCTAAGTTTTCAAACAAATATTTGGAACAGCTACTATTTTGTCATTTAAATCCTTTGAAAACATATATTTCTAAAACCTGATGCATGTTGTTGTGGTGGGTTGACCCTGGCTGGATACCAGGTGCCCACCAAAGCTGCTCTATCACTCCCCCTCCTCAGCTGGACAGGGGAGAGAAAATATAACAAAAGGCTTGTGGGTTGAGATAAGGACAGGGAGATCACTCACCAATCACCGTCACGGGCAAAACAGACTCAACTTGGGGAAGCTAACTTAATTTATTACCAATCAAATCAGAGTAGGATAATGGGAAATAAAAACTAGATCTTAAAAACACCTTCCTCCCATACCCTCCCTTCTTCCTGGGCTTAACTTTACTCCTGATTTCTCTACCCCCCCAGCGGTGCAGGGGGATGGGGAACAGGGGTTGTGGTCAGTTCTTCACCCATTGTCTCTGCCACTCCTTCCTCCTTCAGGGGAAAAACTCCTCACAGTCTTCCCCTGCTCCAGCATGGGGTCCCTCCCATAGGAGGCAGTCCTCCACAAACTTCTCCGACATGGGACATTCTCACCAGCTGCAGTTCTTCACAAACTGTCCCAGCATGGGTCTTTATCACAGGGTGCAGTCCTTCAGGAACAGACTGCTTCAGCGTGGGTCCCCCACAGGGTCACAAGTCCTGCCAGCAAACCTGCTCCTGCGTGGGCTCCTCTCTCTCTACAGGTCCTGTCAGGAGCCTGCTCCAGCGTGGGCTTCCCAGAGGGGCACAGCCTCCTTTGGGGCACAGCCTCTTGCTCTGGCATGGGATTCTCCATGGGCTGCAGGTGGATATCTGCTCCACTGTGGACCTCCGTGGGCTGCAGGGGAATCTCTGCTCTGGCACCTGGAGCACCTCCTCCCCCTCCTTCTGCACTGACCTTGGTGCCTGCAGGGTTATTTCACTCACATATTCTCACCCCTCTCTCTGGCTGCAGTTTCTCTTGCACAGTATTTTTTTTCCCCCTTCTTAAATATGTTATCACAGAAGCACTACCACTGTCACTGATGGGCTCAGCCTTGGACAGCAACAGGTCCATCTTGGAGCTGGCTGGCATTGGCTCTATCGGCCCCCCAGCTAACAAAACCTTACTATGCAAACCCAGTTGTTCTTATACAGACTGCAAAACTGCAAGCCACATTGTCATGGTTTTGGCCAAATTGGCCAATGGCCAGCGACAGATGCTCCCCCCCAGCCTCTTGTGCATGGAGAGGAGGAGGAGAGATAAAGAGAGATTTATGAGTTTAGAAGAAACTAAACTACTTTAATGAAATATTAATAATAAAATAAAAAGGAAAATAATGACATAGTACAGTATGTACAAAACCGTATCAAGCTCCCAGGTTGACATCACCAGCAGGCACTGGGGAAGTCCCAGACTGGACTCAGCAATGGGTGGGAACCAGGTTCCAGATCTGGAGTCAGGAACACACGGATCGGGATCAAAGGCAGACAAACAGACAGGGTCCTCCTTGGACGTCAGCCATTGAAGAAAGAGAGCTGACCCTTTGCTCCCTCAGCTTTTATACTGAGCATGGGGCAGATGGGATGGAATGCCCTGTTGGTCAGTTTTGGGTCACCTGTCCTGTCCGCTCCTCCCTGCAGGTGGGACCCCTCTACGCTTTTCTGCTTCCGACCCTCCAACGGGGCAAATGAAGTGAGCTGACCTTGGATGTTATAGCAATAAGTCTAAGCAAGAGCCTCTGTGCGTACCATTCCTTGGCACAAACTGGCTTATCACTCTGAGAGTGAACCGTTCTCAGCACAACATGCTGTTAATTTCAGAGAGTTAGAAGAGGCCTAGCTAAGAAGTAGAATTACTGAATAGAAAGTTGGTTCTGTTTTACCTCAAACCAGGACACACATTTATTCTATGAACCACACCACATCTACCACACTTTTTCCATCTATATTTCCACATTGACAGCTGTCTGCTTAAATGGCAGAACATAATATTTGACCCAATACATTTACTCAATATCTAGAAATACATGTATTTACGGGTACTGTAATACAGGTACTGTACTGCTCAACAATTATGACCCCCCCAAATATTATAAGAAGGATTCTATTTTAATTACAGAGTAGCCAACCATTAAATATTAAAAAAAATATGCAAGAACAGTATCTAAGACAAAACAAAATAATTCTGAGAAATTATTTGTCTTTTGAGAAATTACTGTGGAAACACTTGGTGTGATCTAGAAAGACCTTCCAAAACTCCTCTAGTGATGCATCTCTGAAAACATCCATTTTGGGATCCTTTAGAGAAAAGTACAGGAAACAAGAGAACATTTCCTTTCATAAAATTTATGCTAACCAGTAACAAAGACTAGCTTAAATCAAGAGCGATACTTTTTTTTTTTCCATTTGCAAATAAAAGCTGCCAATGTATAAAGATATCAGATGCATACATCTGAAGTTGCTAAACACAAACCAGTCACTAATGCATGCCATTAAATATAGCTTTCTAGGAACATGATAATATTTGTTTCCGTTTAGCACTTAGCTATTTTCAAGAGCTGTATTATATAGATGATCAATACTTCCAAAAATTCTACAAAATCTCTGAATCTCTAAAAAGTAAATACTGAAATATGTCACAGATATTTATTTTAAAGGTCATAAATACAAGGTTGGAAAGGCATTTGAGAAGTTATCTAATCAGCCTTCTACTCAGAGATGATACTTTGGGAGTATCAACTACTCTCATAAGATAGCCATTCTGTAAATTAAGATTTTGGTTAGCAACAGACATTTCTGTGCCAAAAACATGCAAGATAGTGTGCAGTATTTGCTTGATAGAAAAAAGCAGCCAAAAAACCCCACCCCCAAAAAACCACACCAAACAAGAGGACAACTCCTACATTCTACTATTTTCAATCAAATAGCCTCTTTACATAAAAATAGTTTTTGAAATCAGACAACACGTGCAAACTAAAAAAAAAAAAATCTATTGGACAAACTTACAGCTGTGACATGAAAGATATACATGTCTTTCTATTCACAAAAAGTGTTACATTATTATGCAAACAATTGAAGAACTAGAAATTTTCCCCCCTTGTTTAGTAATGAAAACTGAATTTATTTTTAGAGTATTTTTCAATGAAGTGACATTAAATACACCACTCCTGGCAGCAATTACCAGATGTAAACTCCTCTGCTCCAGCAGTTATTCAACATATATGGCCTAAGGCCATGGGTTGCAGAGATATACAGGATCATAAGATAATTCATGTTGGAAAAGACAACAGGAGATCATCTAGTCCAACTTCCTGCTCAAAGCAGGTTCAGTTATGAAGTCAGATCAAGTTGCTCAGGGTTCTATCCAGGCAAGTCCTGAAAACCTCCAAGGACAGAGACAACACAACCATCTAACAGTTTTTAATCAAGTGATCCTGAAAATCAGCTCAAAGAGATTATGGTCTTCATAAATGGAACCGATTGTTCTAGTGGGCTAGATGACATTAGAGTCATAGAATGTATACTACCTCACCTTCTGTTTTGGGGTTGTTTGTTCCCCCCCCCCGGCTCAGAGTTTGCAGGTGATCCACAAGAGAAGGAACATCATATTTCAATATACAGAGATTGTACTGCTATTAAACAGTGAGGAAAAAATATATTTTATAACAGTCAATGTCATCCTAAACATTTTTCAATCCATTAAAATGATCTTTCCAGATAGTTCAGGCAGATAGACTGATCATTTTTGACACTTACTGCAAAGACCTCAGACAACCAAAGGAACCTTCACAGAAGGTCAGTTTAGCACACAACAGTCTAAATCATCCTTTAGATTAATTCAAACTTTGTGGTGTATCTGAAACAGAGTAGAATCAGACATTTATCTTCAACATTGCAAACAGTTCCTTGACACCTACTT
Source organism: Larus michahellis (assembly GCF_964199755.1). Classification (NCBI taxonomy): domain Eukaryota; kingdom Metazoa; phylum Chordata; class Aves; order Charadriiformes; family Laridae; genus Larus; species Larus michahellis. The sequence goes on along the minus strand of NC_133929.1, from coordinate 3,402,088 downwards.
TAAACGGCATATAGTATAACTAGAAAAAGATGCACAAAAGAGAAACAATAATGCTCAGCATTATAGAGCTACTGCCTATTAAAGAGGCTATAGATGGACAGTGAAGAAAAGGGGTAGAGAGAATAATAATGTACATAGAGGGAGGATAGCAATATAGAGTAATGTACTATTTTCACAGGAAAATTATTTTTTTCTTTTTCCACAGACAAGAACTAGAAGGTGGTAAACGAAGCTAGCTCACGGGTTGGAAAAGTCAAAGGCCAACTTCTTTTCTATGTTTCTATTCAACTGTTTTTATAGGAAGGCAAAAGTTTTAAAAAACCCAAACAACCAAGCACCTTTAAGAAATGAGTTAAATTCATAGGTTGATAATGAAGTTTGACAGACAGCAATGGATCTGCAAGCCATGCACGGCCTGGGAAGCCCCCAGGCAGTTGAAGTCATTGTACACTGGAGGAATAGTCATTCCACGTTCCCTTAACATGGCCTGACCATTGCCCGTTACAGGTTATGGAACTAGGATTTGGTTTGAACTTTTAACACTGTTCTCATATTATATTCCAAATACCTAACAGTCTCAAAACACTTAGATTGAAGATCAAAGATCACTATTTACAGATGCAAGTCATTCCACTATTTAATACTCTTAAATAGCACTAGTATTCTCACAAATACACCACCAAATATTTTTGCTTTATTTGTCTTCCTACAAGTCTTATAATTTTATAAACATCCTAACTCAATGAAATACTTATTAAAGTTGCTAAGCAGGGAATTATTTTTATCTGACAGCAATCACACTAAATAGCACTTTAAGCTATGAATAGCTTGCAAGACAAAATTTTAAATCTACATTGATTCAAAGATCAAAAGAATGTTTACAACTCATGTTTATTTACACAAAGACAGCACAAAAGCATTTTTTTTTGTCAGAGCTGATCTAGAAATTTTCAAGTAAAAACTAGTTTTGCTAGACAAGCATAGAGGGAAATTAAAATAAAGTTTTAACAGAAACTTGTTACCATATTAACTTTGAAAGCTCAGACTTTCTACTCAGGTATGGCAAAGCACAGAGCTAAGACTAAGATCCTCTTTCTGCTTAAAGAATAAATTATCCAAAATCCATGTTCATTAGACCATTTCTCTCCCATGACCTCTTGTAGCATTTATTCACTTTTTTGTCTTCTCGTGCCCCTTACCCAATTCCCAAGCTCACACATGTCTTCCTATTCAGTCATCCATTAATGACTTGAAACTCTCACTAATTAAATATTGTCCATCTCCTAACCATGGCCCCTGTGCCTCAGTGTTACATAACCTACCTTATCTTTCACTCCCCACTTTTACCTTGCCTCTTCAGCTGCACTTCCCCACCACCAAACTGTGACACTCCCTCTCCTACTGTAGCCCCCTTCCCCACCTCATTTTACTGTGACTTGTAATACATTAACTTTTCACTTCCAAATTTATAAAGATCTGAATTTCTGTGACCCTCATGGATTTCCTTAGACCTGTTCACACAAATGGTGCGGACAAGAGAGCAAAGTACGTACACTATATATGGTGAGAAGCCATCATATTCTTGTCTCTGCTCCAAGGGGGGGGGGGGGGAAAGCCACATGATTACATTAGCACATGTACAAGTGTCACAGTTTGGGCCAGATTGGCCAACGATGAGACAACAGATGCTCTCCCCCACCTCTCACTCCAAGGAGAGGAAGGAGAAAGATAAAGAGATTTACAAGTTTTAGAAAGAACTAAACTACTTTAATGAAATATTAACAATATTTCATTATTATGTTGAGTCCAAACTGGACCCAACAACAGATGGGAACTGGAATCAAGAACATACAAATAAGAATCCAAGGCAGACAAACAGACAGGATCCTCCTCAGACATCAGCCACTGAAGAAGAGCCAGCCTGATGCCTTTGCTCCCTCAGCTTTTATCCTGAGCAGGGCAGATGGGCTGGAATACCCGATTGGTCAGCTTGGGTCACCTGACCTGTCCACTCCTCCCCACAGGTGGGACCCCTCCATGGGGTAAACAACCAGGTCAGCTGACCCTGGTTGCCACAGCAACAAGTGTGAGCAAGAGCCTCTCTCCCTGAACAGAAAGTGGGCTCTGCTCCACCACAAACCAGGACAACAAGCAAGTAAGCCTTATTAATCTGCTGTGTCTAGTTTTACTGAGCAAATCGCAAGCTCTTGCAGCTGCTTCCTACTTACTGTAGGAATACCCCGGCTCAGATCTGTATACAAAACAGTGTAAATGTATACTAGGACCCAGCTTCCTATAGATGTTGTCATGCAGAGTGCAACAGGAGGCAGGGTTCATGCACATAGCCCATAAGAAAGAGACCCTGAATGGAAATGCCCTACCAATGTCCCTTAAAACTTTAACTTATATTATTCCCTAACAACATCCTTTCCCAGTTTGTCTCTAAGATCCCCAACTCTCAAACTTCACAAAGCTATACTTAAAATAGAGTCGAGTCCCAGGACCTGCAAAAAAAAGCATTTATAAGGATTGCTAGAAATTATGAGAACTCCTGCATAGACCAAAAACTAATGTTGTTCAACAGCTCAAACATTATTACCCCATCTGTGAAAAACCTAGTGGGATCATCTGTTTGTTTTATAATAAAGCAAGATGGGCAAACTATATATAGAGAAAACATGTACACATTAGCTCTTTAGCTCTGAAAACACCATAGCATTCTGAATTTGGTGGCTGTTCAAATATTTTGTTGAAGCACTCAGTACTAAGCATTACAGAATAAGAGCTATTGCAGAAGTATTAAAGTACACTCCTACAGAACACATTGATTTCCAGTTTTTCAAGACACTCAAAAATTTAAATTTCTAGATATTTAAAATCCATAAGTTACTCAAGAGATTTCATAAATCAAAGATTATTTGTAAAAATGTTTTTTAAAAGACAGATAAGACAATACTTTATACATCTCTGATCCCAAAAGGCACTGCAGTAATGGCCACTATAATTTACTAAGTATGTAAACAATCAGAATGAGAAGGTTCTAACATGATGAGACTGCCTGAAGGTATTTGCCAAAGATCAGTGCCAAGTGTGTTAGCAATTTTTACACATTGATGCTGCTTTAAGAACTTACACAAAACTTCAAAACCATTTCACTCAAGCACAAAGCAGCCAACCTTCATGGAGCAGTAATTCAGTTTCCTCTTACATTGTTCTACTCAGGAAAAAAGAAAAAAGTTCAGTATTTTCTCCATTCCAAGTGCAAATTAAAACGACCCAGCAGTAGCAGTGCAAAAACTACAATTAAATTGCAGATGCCATTCACATTTATAGACATCACGTACCTCAAAATACTGAGAAAGTCTCTTTAATGGATTACAGAGTGAAGGTTTTAAAAAAATAATAAATACTTCATAAAAATGAGGACAAAATACTTATATGAGACCATGTAATGTTTTACTTCAGAATACTTTCTTTGTTTTACCCATAAGAGTGACTAAAAATCTCTTCCCACTACAGAAAATATACATTCTCTAATTTTCAGGAAACTCCTAATAGGAGAACAGCAGTTCTACTATACCTAGCACAGACCAGGAAAGGGTGGGGAAGAGTGAAAAATCTGTGAAAAATCTCTGATTCAAAAGAAAGGAAAAGAAGCACTCACAGAGTTCCAACCCTGAGGCTTCAAGATACACACATGGTAATTAAAAAAAAAAAAAAAAAGAAAATGTGTTTAACTCACTTGGTTAAGGCCACCTGTTTACAGAATCTTCTGCAGCACTATGTAGACTGTAGCTGCCAACACATTCCCTGATCTAACACAGTGAATCTCAAGCTATTATAGATTACTTTCCAGACCACAGAGCCAAGGCAAATAGAAATCAGCTTTATAAGTCTTTCAAAAAAGCATCATAAAGCCACATAATAGTCTGTGAAGATAACTGAGGATTGCAATAGCCTGCTCACCATAAAATAAATTATTTATTTTAGCAACAACAGGCCCCTCAGGCCCATCCCTAGATACACATAGAATCATATTCAGTATTAGAGGTCAGTGTTATGTCAAAGTCAAGGCTCTGACTCAGACTCAATTTACATTTATGAAGAACCACAACAGCAGAGCTTCTCTAGGATAATGCATGTAACTGGGAAAGTAACAGAAGATCAGTGAGGAGGACTGTAAACAAGCTCAAGTGACTTGCACATAGGGTGCTGGAAAACACATATATCACACTAATCGTTTACTCTTATGTGCTTGCAAGTAGAACATCCGCACTTAGATAACGTAAGTCTGTGATGGACTCAGGGGCACCTTTATCAAACATGCTTGAAATTCCTGCCCTGCTGTTGGAGAAGATCAAAGCACAGTGGGAAAACTATGTCCACTTGAACCCTTGAAATACAGGTGAGAACAGCAAGTCTGAGATCTCACACTCTCATTAACAAGGACACTCTCACTCCATGGTGCCTGCATCCCCTGCTTGCATGCCTCTGCCCAGGTGCTACTTCAGAGATTCCCTGATCCGCGAGGTATCAAGATTAAATTTGTTCTGTCTTTCATCCGTGGTTTTGTGGTTGTTCCTGCATCCTGCCTGCATCAGCTCACACAGTAACACTGCCCAGTCTAAACTTCTCTTTCTAAATGCATTTTCATTTTATATTCAGACTTAATAGTGCTCCTTAAACCTCTCACCTAGAACCCTCTACTTAAAAACAAAAAAGATCTGTTGTAACCAAACTGAAATAAACCAAACAAAGGGGAAACTTCTGAAGGAGAAACATCACCAGAGTTACCTGAAACCCTGAATTCCTGTTCTCAGGAAATTACAAATTCTTCTTTTGTGAAAGACACAAACAAAAAGACTTCAAAATTTAGTAAAGAATGCAATTTCTGAAACTTCATTTAGAGACAGCAGAAATAAAATGTTTTAACCCTTTTTAGCCATGGTAACCCCATCAGAAGGGAAGCTGGCCAACCTGGAAAGTAACAGAAAGCCAAGACAGACAACAATTACAGCTCCTGAGGAATCTGAAAGTTTAGCTCTGAGGCAATATATCTGACAGTCTATCAAGATGACATGAAACCCCTAACTTCAGGGTTTCTCAGCTAGGAGGCACAATCTAGGTTAGAGAAAGCTTTCACTTTAGCAAACAGTAAATTCTGAGTTTACTGGTAGCCTTTTTTCCTCCCATTAGAATAATATTTCAGAGGAAAAAATTCGGCCATCTCTATTTGGATGCTGAAAGATAGAAAAACTAGACTTCCTGAACTCTGCTGGATTTTGCTATTACTTTTATTACTTCTGCATGCAAATACTGTGTCAATGGTAGCAATACAAAAGTTCTGAGACATAAAACTATTGTTTTGTTTATACATAAACAACTATCTAGCTTTCCCAAACAATGGTTTCTTCCCTGCCACCTATTCTTTCTGATGTGTGGCAGATTATTTTTATGGTATGTTCTCAGAAATCACAGATGACAAACATACTGGAAAATATTCTGTGCTTACCGGCATCATGGAAAGTTACTGAGGGCAATTATCTCCAGGTCTCATTAATCACCCTCACAAAATTTACATGCCAGCATAATAAAAACACAACTTGGAGACCTGTAAAACAGACAAGGTTCAGTTCTACTTTTAAGATGAGCATGAAAAGAAATAGTTGTCAACAGATGTATAGCCTGAGATGGACTAACTAAAGCAAAAATGGAAGTTGGAAGAACTTTGAAAGTCAGTTTAGGTCATTTGTAGGATTAGGCAAAGTAAATTGAGTAGTCGTGAGACTGATTTTCATGTTGCATAGCACAATTGGCAAAGAACCTGGTTACTTTAACATTTACACAGCATGTATCATGAAGCAAGAATACCTGAATGCTTGCTTTGAGTAGTTATCTCAACACTGAGAAGACGACTCATGTTTTGTATGTACATAAATTCATCTATCTTTTCTTAGAGGTAAAGTGGCAGAGAGAAACACTGGGGGGAAGCAGGAAACTGAGGACAAAATGACATCCCAGTGTTTAATTACTTTCCCAGCATAAGCATCTCTTTTGAACCACTAGTTTCTGCACACCACTTCAACTATTCTTCCTTTGAGAGACTCATTTCAGTTTTACTGAGCTTTCAAATTAATGTCACAGCATTTCATTTTAACCTTGCACAAAACCATGTAACTTGAGAAGGTACACCCTCCCCCATGTCTTCATTTTTAGCCATTTGAGGGCTAAACCCGAGAACGCAGTCCAACAAAGCATGAACTGCTGCTGAAGACAAAGTATTTATTTTTTCATCCCATTGCAGCACATTGCTACTATCTCTCTTGATGCCACAGTAGCATTTGTGTAGTCAACTAGACGAGAACATGGCCTGTCTGAAAGCTAATGGTCAGTCTCTTCACCTGATTCACTGAGATGATGAACAAATTGCAGAAGCAGCATGGAAATGAGAAGGAACATAGTTGGGACAGATAGCAAGAGGCAAGAGCATCCCCCTTCAGTGATAACCCACACTTCAATGGACAAACTTATTTCAAAACCTGAATAGTTTTCACAACCTGAATAGTTATGGCTAGAACTATTCAGTTAGTCTTTGGGACTATACCGAAGCCATTCATGAGCACAATCTGCTCAGAAAACACAAAGGACATCATGCTTAAGGTATCATGTGCTATATTCATCACTACCTTGAGCTCTCCATTTTGGACCTCAGCAATGATTACCCTAATCATCATAAATTTGAAGTTATATTATTTAAATTTGACAGGACAGCAATAGCATCCCTTTCTGATTCTCTGAAGCAATAGCAAGTTCATTCAGAGGTGTCTACTACCCTATTGTTAGGCAGTACAAAGCACAGACAGAACATAATAAACCAAAATCATCATCTGTCACCTATTTGCAACCTACTGCAAAAGACAGGCAGAGACAATTTATCTCAAAACATGGGCTGTGATGAGTTGCATTTCATAATTGCGACAGAACTCTCACTTTTTCAGTCAAGGAGTTCCTGTCTGAAGTAGTAATTTTTGGATCTACAGAAAGACAGCTGAGGAGGGCAGAGGGGAAAAGAATAACAGCATACACTGTCCAGGTGCACTGCAACAGGTTAAGAGTTAATAGGAATTTTGATCTGCCACAGTTTTCACGTCAAAGATGGCCGTTTCCTTCTCCTTGCATACTGTCTCCAACATAAGAATCTGTTGCAAGCAACTTTACAACTTTAATCTGCTTCACAGCTATGATTGTTGATGACAAACACTGTTTTTAAGTATTTTGATTTGAATGAAGAGTACTAGCAGATTGAGGAGCATAGGGCTATCATATTCCAAAAAAAAGACGAGAACCATCTTAACATACTGTTTCCTTTACATAGTCTCTCTACGATTACTAATATTATTTGGATTTTTTGAAAGCAGCTGGAATCACCTGAAGAACTTCTACAACACATCTCCTTAAAACTGTTCCCAAGTCCAAAGAGATAACATACAATATACAAGCAGTATGTATATATAAAGGATAATGAAAGTACCTGGTTCATTATAAATTATGTTTTAGCACAGAATTTCAATCCTTTCTGTTGACCCAAAAGCTTCATTTTATGAATTCCAAATTCATCTATCATCAGTATTCTACAACAGAAACACTACGTCCTCTTGGATATTCATGTCAAGTCATACATTTAAATGGAGATGCTAGCAGACAGGGGTAGGAGAGGACAAAAAAAAAAAAGCGAACACCAGCTTCTGACACCTTTACATGATTCTGTGGTTCCTATCCTTTTAACTGAAAGTAAAATTGTAATAAGTAACTAAAGGTGATTTGCTGATCGAACAAGTTAAGCAAGAGGAACGAACCCATTGTGGCAGTCTTGAGAACTCCCTGTTTTACCAGAAGAGACATGTCCACAACGTTATCTTGCTACACCAACATGGGAACTCCTGTTTGACAAAAAGCTTAACCACAATGTTATCAGAATGTATTGTTTTGAGCTGATTCTGTGACCAACATTTTATCTAAACTACCTCAAGCAAGAAGCTACAGAGGGGCGGGGCGTACCAAAGATGTCGAAACCCGACCTCCGTGAAGATAAAAAGAGCTGCTCAGCTTGCTTGAATTTGCGAGCCTTTGGTGGAGCTGCGACTCCCCGGCCGCCCAGCGCTGCTTTTGCCTTCCTACCTCAATAAATATTTATTGAATCTATTTCGGACTCGATTTATTTTAAATTCAACTATAACAAATTTGGTGCCGTGACTCGGATCCAGACAGCCGACTCGGAATTCAACTCTGGGAGGGCGCCCCATCTTCGGATGGTCCCGGAGGAGATTCCGACTTAGCTCACCTGGATTTTCCGAACTGAGATAGGAAAGCAAAAAGAAAAGAGAAAGGAGATACTGCAGTTCCCCGTAATTTTTGTGCACGAAGAGCCGGACGAAGACTCAGGAGTGAGTAAGTATATTGCGGTTCCGTTCGGTCGGGGATTGGGTACCCGGGTGCGAGTGACTGAGACGTCCACTGGACTTAGTAGCCCACCGGACGAAGTGAGTGTGGACCTCCTAATAGTGCGGTTCCCATTGTCCGCGAGGGCGTGGGCCACGAACGGAGGGAAGTGAGTGAATTTTGAGTGAAAGAAGGCACTTTCGGAAGATGGGACAGAAGAAAAGTAGGACTTCTGGTTCCATGCAGGAGATACGGGGTGGGGGTGGGCTCCCCGATATACCCCAAGATAGCCCGTTAGGCCTAATGATTAGATATTGGGATAGTTCCCCTTCTCGAAAAGGGAAGTCCAAGGAGAAATTGGTCTATTATTGTATGGAGGTATGGGGAAGAAAACAGGTAAGAAAAGATTTATATTGGCCAATTCATGGATCCTTAGAGGATTGGATATGCCAACAATTAAACATATATGGTAACAACAAACGACCATTTAATAAGGAGGAGAGTGAATACGCCTTTTTATGGATCCTGGGCACGGCTCAGGCCGCTAATTTGTTTCCATTAAAAGAAAAGAAAAATGATAAAAAGAAAAGGTGGGATGTAGACGAACCTCCAGCGTCTCCCCCACCCTATGTCCCCCCTCCGCAAGGTCCTGAGCAAGATCTCCCTCCAACAGCCCCCACAGAACCTGGGGAAGAGGCTCCTCCTTCTAATCGAAGAATAACTAGAAGTCAAACTAGAGAAAGGAGGGAGGAAAACTTGTTGTATCCCTTAAGGGAGACTGCTATGGGGGGACCACAACCCGGAGTTGGATTTGTATCTGTACCCCTCAGCTCCGGGGATGTGAGGGAATTTAAGAAAGAAATGGGACACTTGTTAGAGGACCCATTAGGGGTAGCAGAACGTTTTGATCAATTCCTCGGGCCTAACATTTATACTTGGGACGAGATGGAGTCTATTTTAAAGATCTTGTTCACAAACGAAGAACGAGGAATGATCAGAACGGCAGGCATGAGGCATTGGGATCAGAGGCATCAGCATGGTCCCGCCGGAGATGTAAAATGGCCCTTACAGCGGCCCAATTGGGACAATCAAGACCCCGCACATAGAAATAACATGATTGATCTCCGGGATATAATAATTCAGGGGATTAGAGATTCTGTACCCAGAGGGCAAAATATTAATAAGGCCTTTAATGAACAACAAAAGAAAGATGAAACCCCCACCGAATGGCTGGAAAGATTGAGAAAAAGTTTACAGCTATATTCCGGGTTAGACCCCGATAGCCAGGTGGGTCAAGCCCTGCTGAAAACTCAATTTGTAGCTAAATCTTGGACAGATATAAGGAAAAAGTTAGAGAAAGTAGAAGACTGGCAGGGAAGGGGGTTAGATGAATTATTACGAGAAGCTCAGAAGGTGAATGTGAGAAGGGAGGAAGAAAATCAGAAGAAACAAGCCAGAATCCTGATGGCAGCTGTAAGGGAAGGACAAAATCAGGGCAGGAGAGGAGAAAGTCCCCGGAAGGGCCCAGTAGAACCGAGAAGAAGAAGATTTAGTTCGCAGGACATAGAATGTTTTTATTGTCGCAAGAAGGGACATCTACAGAGAAATTGTCGGAAAAGAAGGCAGGATGAGGAGATTTTTAAGGAAGATTAGGGGGGTCAGGGGCTCTATTTGCTGGGGACCCCTAAGGTTACCGAGCCCTTGATAAAATTGAAATTGGGTCCTCAGCACGAAGTGTTCGAGTTCCTTGTGGACTCGGGTGCCGAAAGATCAACAGTCCAAAAGTTACCATCTGGATGTGTTGAATCAAAGGATAAACTCCAAGTAGTTGGTGCAAAGGGGGAACCTTTTAAGGTGCCCCTGATAAGGAATGTAACAATAGAAGCCCCAAATAAATATGGAGTGGGAACATTTTTATTGGTCCCAGAAGCTGAGTATAACCTCTTGGGACGAGACCTGATGGTGGAATTAGGAATCAATTTGGAAGTAGAGCAAGAGAAATTAAAAGTAAGATTATGCTTATTAACTGCAGAAGATGAAGCCAAGATTAATCCAGAAACTTGGTATAGCCCAGGGTCGGTGGGAAAATTAAATATCAAACCGATCACGGTCTCCATAAAAGACCCAGACCAGCCAATTAGGATAAAACAGTATCCCATCTCTAGGGAGGGGAGAGAAGGGTTGCAGCCAGTAATTGAGAGACTTTTGGCCCAAGGGCTTTTGGAACCCTGTATGTCTCCCCACAATACTCCCATATTGCCCGTAAAGAAGCCGGATGGGTCCTATCGTTTAGTACAAGATCTGAGAGCCGTAAATGAACGAACCATTACCCGGTTCCCTGTGGTGGCTGACCCGCACACTATACTTAATCAGTTAAGTCCAGATTATAAATGGTATAGTGTTATAGATTTAAAAGATGCTTTTTGGGCTTGTCCCTTAGAAGGAAAATGTAGGGACTATTTTGCTTTCGAGTGGGAGAACCCCAAGACCCATAGAAAACAACAATTACGGTGGACCGTTTTGCCCCAGGGATTTACAGAGTCTCCGAACTTGTTTGGACAAGCTCTGGAACAGTTACTGGAATCTTATGAATTAAGTCAGGGACTAATTCTAATACAATACGTGGAGGATTTATTGATCGCTGGAAGAACTCAAGAAGAAGTCAGAAATGAGAGCATCAAATTATTGAACTTCTTAGGCCTCAAGGGATTAAAGGTTTCTAAATCCAAATTACAGTTTACTGAAGAAGAGGTAAAATATTTGGGGCATTGGCTCATAAAGGGACACAAGAAATTAGATCCCGAAAGAGTAAAAGGAATTTTGTCTCTAACAGCGCCCACTAATAAAAGACAGATAAGACAGTTATTGGGATTATTAGGGTATTGTCGACAGTGGATAGAAAATTACAGCAGTAAAGTAAAATTCTTGTACGAAAAATTAACTAAAAACGGGTTGGTAAAATGGTCCCCTGAAGATGAGAATCGTTGGGAAAATATAAAAAGAGATCTGGTAGAAGCACCTGTCCTCAGTTTACCCGATATCCGTAAACCCTTTCAACTCTTTATCAACGTAGATAACGGGACAGCTTATGGGGTTCTGACCCAAGGATGGGCAGGGCAGAGAAAGCCTGTAGGATATTATTCTAAAATACTGGATCCTGTAAGCCGCGGGTGGCCCACCTGCTTGCAAGCAATAGTGGCCACTGCATTAGTAGTGGAAGAAGTTGGAAAAGTCACCTTGGGAGGTGAACTAAAAGTATACACCCCCCATAACATTTGAGGAGTATTGCAACAATGGGCTGATAAGTGGCTTACAGATAGTCGACTGCTAAAATATGAGGGAATTTTAATTAACTCCCCTCGACTAGAAATGGAAACCACTTCTATTCAGAATCCTGCCCAATTTTTATACGGAGAACCTAAAGAAGATTTGGCACATGACTGCCTCCAACTAATAAATTTGCAGACTAAAATAAGGGAGGACTTAGAAGACAATGAATTAGACGAAGGAGAAAAATTATTTGTGGACGGCTCCTCACGAGTGGTTGAAGGACAACGGAAATCAGGTTATGCTATTGTGGATGGGTATACTTTTAAGATAAGAGAATCAGGACCATTAAGTAAAGCCTGGTCCGCACAAGCGTGTGAGTTATATGCTATGCTAAGGGCATTAAAGCTCTTAGAAAATAAAGTTGGAACTATTTATACAGATTCAAAGTATACCTTTGGGGTGGTACATACTTTTGGAAACATTTGGGAAGAGAGAGGCTTAATTAACACCCAGGGAAAAGGATTAGTCCATGAAAAGCTAATCTTAGAAGTTTTAAAGGCATTAAGAGGTCCACTAAAGATAGCCATAGTCCATGTAAAAGGACACCAGAAGGGACTAACCCATACTGTAAGAGGAAACAATCTAGCCGACGCGGAGGCAAAACGGGCTGCATTATTAATGGTTCAGACCTTGAGAGAGGAACCTGAAAGGCTAAAATTAGATAAAACTTTCACTCTCCAAGAATTGGATAAGCTAAAACAAATTGGAGCAAAAAGAGATGGCGATAAATGGCTGCTACCAGACGGCAGGGAAATTCTTCCAAAAGGATTAGCTCGGGGAATACTGAATAAATTACACCATAAAACTCATTGGGGAATTCAAGCTTTAGTGGATCAGTTTGAGACAAACTATGCCTGTGTCGGAATATACGGTCTAGCTAAAAGGATTTTAGAGGGATGTTTAACCTGTCACAAAGTGAATAAACGACAACTTAGGGAAAAGGTTCAAGGAGGTCGTGAATTGGCTAAAAGACCCTTTGAGAAAATACAGGTGGATTTTACCGAATTGCCAAAGGTGGGGAGATATCAGTATTTATTGGTCTTCGTTGATCACCTTACGCACTTTGTAGAAGCCTTTCCGGTGGTAAGAGCTACTGCAAAGACAGTTATTAAGATTCTCTTGGAAGAAATTATTCCAAGATATGGGACTGTTGTGGTAATTGACTCAGACCGAGGTTCACATTTCACATCCAAAGTAATTAAAGAGACAACTGAATTGTTTGGTACAAAATGGGAATACCATACTCCCTGGCACCCACAGAGTTCTGGGAAAGTAGAAAGAATGAATGGGGAGATAAAGAAACACCTAACCAAACTTATGGTGGAAACAAAAATGAATTGGGTTAAATGTTTCCCATTGGCTTTGCTTTACATTAGAACTCAGCCAAGAACAGATACTGGTATATCCCCCTTTGAAATGTTGTATGGAATGCCTTATGACTTTGGGTTATTCGTGGAACACCCAAAAGTCGAGGATAAACTTTTAACAGAATATATTTCAGAACTTACAAAAAGAAGACAGGAACTAAGAAAGAAGGGCTTGGTAGTACAAAGACCTCCCTTGGACATTTCCATACACCGAATCCAGCCCGGAGACCAGGTACTAATCAAAACCTGGAAAGAAACCTCCCTAACACCCCGTTGGGAAGGACCCTTTGTTGCTTTACTTACCACAGATACGGCTGTACAGACAGCAGAAAAAGGATGGACTCACGCTAGTAGGATTAAGGGACCTATCTTCCCAGAGAAGTGGACTGTGGCGTCGGAACCAGGAGATCTTCGAATAAAGATAAGGAAAAGCGAGACCGGTAAATGAACCACTCCAGAAGGGACGCAAGAGATAGTTTATATCGATGGTTCCAAATACCACCAGGAAATACTCTACGAAAAGTATATTTTGCACCTTGGAGTGAAGAAAGGATACCGGACCAAACAGGGGGGGGTGGATTATACAAACTAACAGGAACTCCCCAGGTTTTTCCATTTTGTTGCGAAACAGAGACGGAGATACCCGAATCACCCAGAATAGGAGATCTCTGGGGAATACCCTGCTTAGAACACCCTACTTCCGGACATTTATGTTGGGTTGTTTGCCGATGTCTAAATTGTAATAGAGATTGGTCCTGTGTTTCATTTAAGAGACAACCCTACTGTATGAAATGTCGCAATGATTTGATACGTGCCAGGGGACCAGAGGATCCAGTGGAAATCCGTAAATTATTTTGTGGATGGGAACTGTCAGTACCTGAACTTTGGGAAGTACATGAAACAGACTGGTATAGAGTTTTAAGACAGTGTGCTATAAGATTCGCCTGGAAACGGGCACAACAACCACATAGGTGGAAATATATTTGAGATAACTAACTCTTTAGACGTTGGAAATTATTGACAGGATAACAGCATAATTCCCCTGAAGACTATCTGCTGCTGCCGAGAAGATCTTGATATCCCGTTGCTCTCTGCAAAGGAGTAGACGAGGAAGGCAGAGAGGTACTAAACAGTGGGGAAATGAAAGCTGGTATCCTATTAATGGTATTGATTACCATGACTTTAGAAAATGAATCTTGGTTTAATCAGTCACCATGGCTGAGTACCTTAATTTCTACTTTGGCGGGATCCCTCATGATGTCGCTATTGGCTCTGACTCTTGGACCCTGTGTCATTAATAAATTTGTAACCTTTGTTGAAAGCAGGTTAGAAAAAGTGCAGCTAACGGTGATGAAGCTATCAGAACTGGAAATGAAAATTATACCGAACGAAAATCCTGAATTAGAAGCAGCTTGTGAGGTATTGTCTAGGTTTGATCAGCAAATCACTTATAAATAAAAGAAGGGGGGATTGTAATAAGTAACTAAAGGTGATTTGCTGATCAAACAAGTTAAGCAAGAGGAACGAACCCATTGTGGCAGTCTTGAGAACTCCCTGTTTAACCAGAAGAGACATGTCCACAATGTTATCTTGCTACACCCACATGGGAACTCCTGTTTGACAAAAAGCTTAACCACAATGTTATCAGAATGTATTGCTTTGAGCTGATTCTGTGACCAACATTTTATCTAAACTACCTCAAGCAAGAAGCTACAGAGGGGCTTACCGAAGATGTCGAAACCGACCTCCGTGAAGATACAAAGAGCTGCTCAGCTTGCTGGAATTTGCGAGCCTTTGGTGGAGCTGGGACTCCCCGGCCGCCCAGCACTGCTTTTGCCTTCCTACCTCAATAAATATTTATTGAATCTGATTTGGACTCGATTTATTTTAAATTCAACTATAACAAATACAAAAGCTAGTCAATACTAGAAGAACTAACTGCATATTTATTCTAATAATTTAAAGCCGTTAGATCCTGTTGTACGGCCAACCAGCATTTGTTCCTCCTTAACTAGGTCCTTATACAGATTCCTATAAGCTCCGATTCAGCTATTCGAGTAACCTTAAAGAGACTGTAAATATATAAAGCACCTTAAACTCTAGTGAGAACCAATTACAAATGTTTTTACCAGCATAACTAAACATACTCATAAGAAGTTAGGGAAAAATGCAAACAACAGAAAATAATGATGGAAGAGGTGTCCTGGTTCGGGGTGGAGCAGAGCCCACTTTCTGTTCAGGGAGAGAGGCTCTTGCTCACACTTGTTGCTGTGGCAACCAGGGTCAGCTGACCTGGCTGTTTACCCCATGGAGGGGTCCCACCTGTGGGGAGGAGTGGACAGGTCAGGTGACCCAAGCTGACCAATCGGGTATTCCAGCCCATCTGCCCTGCTCAGGATAAAAGCTGAGGGAGGAAAGGCATCAGGCTGGCTCTTCTTCAGTGGACTGCTTCTCTGATGTCTCTCTTTCTTCAGTGATTGACAGCTGAGGAGGGCCCTGTCAGCTCATCTGCCTTTTGATCCCGGTCAGGGTGTTCCAGTTCCCATTTGTCACTGAGCCCAGTCTGGAACTTTCCCAGTGCCTGCCAGTGACATCTCCCTGGGAGCTTGATACAATATATACAAATATAGACAAAAGTGTATATATTTCATTATTTCCTTTTCTATTTTATTACTAATATTTCATTGAAGTAGTTTATTTTTTTTCTAAACTCACAAGTATCTTTATCTCTCCTCTTCTCCTGAGAGGTGGGGGAGAGCATCTGTTATCTTCTCATTGGCCAACCTTGCCCAAACCACGAAGAAATTTTTTTTACAATGAGGGTGGTGAAACACTGGAATAGATTGCCCAGAGAGGTGCTAGATGTGCCATCCTCAGAATCTTTTAAGGTCATGTTGGATGGGGCTCTGAGCAACTTGATCTAATTGAAAATGTCCCAGGGAGGTTGGACTAGATGATCTTTGGAGGTCCCTTCCCACTGAAACTATTCTATGATTCCTCCAGTAATGCAACACAAGTGAATAGGTGCTATAGTAATTATTTGCTCTGTGAGTAGGAACATCATTCTTGAACATACTGTCTGTAACACTTAGCCCGGTCAATGTAGCATTGCAAAGAAGTCCTGTTACTTGTAGCTTCACTAACTGGGATAAATGCTGCAGTACTGTAACTACTTTAGTATCAAAGAACACCTGAAATGATGTCACTTTTTTAAAAAATGTTAGTTTTCAGTTCCATGATTACTTCCTGTAGGAATGTGTCTGAGAGAAAATGGCCATGTGAGCCAGCCTCCCTACTATGAGAGATTAGATTAAGGGCAAAACAGGTGGTAGAAGATGGAATTAGTACATGGGAAAAACGGGAACTGAGAAGGTAGAAAACATGTTGTGCTAATGACTAAGCAATTGACTATGCGAATTCTTGTAACCAATCTGATGTGTGAACGAACTGCATGGACAGCGCGTGGACAGTGTAACGAGCTAATCAGAAATAAGCGAGTCGCGTGTACGGCTACAACGCAGGGTATAAAAGATGATGATCTGTGCTTAATAAACGGCTTCTGTTGATTCACATTGGATCGTCTGGAGTCCAGTTATTTCTCCTCAACTTCCCTTCTAGCAATTAACAGCAATGCTTTCTCAGATACACTTCATGCAAAATTTTTAATAAAAACAGCTTGCTCCAGGAGAGGAAAAAGTTACAGCCTGGTTTTTTTTTTTTTTTAAGAGCGCTTTGAAAAACTGAGGAGTATCACTAGCAAGGCTTTAACAATGCCTTTGTCCTACACTAGGCAGCTTGACATGAGAGAAAGGACTATACTACACTCAAAGTTATCCATGAATAAATAATACAGATTACAGATTAGCCATGCTGTAAGAGCAGGAATAACCACACTGGCTGCATGCAGAACCATGAAATATAAACACTATTTCAATACAAAGTCAACTTGTATCCAGAGTGCTGCTTCCAAATCAGCATCTTGTCCTCCAAAGAGCCCAAAAAGCAGGATTTACTCAGCAGCACACTAGAGAGGCACTTAACCGCATCTTGTAGCGCACAGAATTTGGGTATTCCTCCTCCCACACCTCCTATCTTCTACTAGCCTGTAATTATGCACGGACATGAAATAAAAAACCAAAAAGGACCAAAAAGGTAGGCAACTATGAAAAAAAGAATTTTTTCATCACAGACATTACGTACCCTGTTGTTATTAGGCCCTGAACATTTTTCCCAGCTAAGTGGTTAAGTCACCATACTTAGAGGTATTTAAAAGACACGTAGACATGGCACTTAGGGACGTGGTTTAGTGGTAGACTTGGCAGTGTTAGGTTTATGGTTGGAAAAATACCCTTAAGGTCAAGTCCAACCTAAATGTTTCTATGATTTGAGAAAAAGCATGCCTTTGTCAAGGTTTCAACATGTTCATATATCGTTCTTCAACTAAAATGCAAATTCCCAGTAGATGCCTCTTCATATTTCACCCTTTTGTTTCAGAAATTTTCCAGCAAAACATGGGAGCTTTTGAGTTGACATTTACACTGTTGCTAAAACTTTTACTTTTTTTTTTTTTTGGAGGGTGGGGGGGAGAAATGAAGATGGCTTTAGAAGACTCAATTATTTGTTACACAGGCAAAAAAATCCCCGACTTCTGCATCATAATATGAATTTCATAAAGCCAAATCTTAAGATCAGGGAAAATGCCACCCATATTTTAAATGTCTTCAAAATTCCTGTTACACCTTTCAGAAAAATCTCTTTAGGATTAAAATATAAAATTCAGTAACAAATCCAGCTACTCAGACTTGTAAGAAGAATAAAGAAACTACATTTTAGGACTAATCTGATCAACACAAAACAGCACATCTGAAGCAGGCAAACTAGCTCCTTAATAACCTATTTCAATACGACAAAAAGTATCATAAGTTGGAGACCTTCATGTGAACTATTTGGACAAAAAGCTATGCTGTAACACTAAATCTTCAGCAATAAATTAAGTTTCTGGAAGCCAAATATGAGTAGCAAACATCCAAGAGAATTTCTGTACCTAACAAAGTGATTTAACATTACTTCACTCTCACAAATGGCATTTTAGTCTTCACCAATGAAAGCGTAAATAAAACCAGAAATATGTACTGTTGCAGCAGACCAAAGTATATCACGGAATCACGGAATCTTCAGAGTTGGAAGGGACCTCTAGAGATCATCTAGTCCAACTCCCCTGCCAGAGCAGGACTGCCTAAAGCACATCCCTCAGGGCTGCGTCCAGGCGGGTCTTGAAAATCTCCAGAGAAGGGGACTCCACAACCTCCCTGGGCAGCCTGTTCCAGTGCTCTGTCACCCTCACCGTAAAGAAGTTTTTCCGTGTATTTGAACGGAACTTCCTATGTTCTAGCTTGTGCCCATTGCCCCTTGTCCTGTCGCTGGGAACCATTGAAAAGAGCCTGGCTCCGTCCTCCTTAAACCCACCCTTTAGATACTTGTAAACATTAATCAGGTCCCCCCTCAACCTTCTCTTCTCCAGGCTAAAGAGTCCCAGCTCTTTCAGCCTTTCCTCATAAGGGAGGTGCTCCAGTCCCATAATCATCTTGGTTGCCCTACACTGGACTCGCTCCAGTAGTTCCCTGTCCCTCTTGAACTGGGGAGCCCAAAACTGGACACAGTACTCCAGTTGTGGCCCCACCAGTGCAGAGTAGAGGGGGAGAATGACCTCCCTCGACCTACTGGCCACAGTCTTCCCTATGCAGCCCAGGATGCCATTGGCCTTCTTGGCGACAAGGGCACACTGCTGGCTCATGGATAATTTGCTGTCTACCAGGACCCCCAGGTCCTTCTCCTCAGAGCTGCTTCCCAGCATGTCCGCCCCTAACCTACATTGGTGCTTGGCATTCTTCCTTCCCAGGTGCAGGACCTTGCACTTGCTTTTGTTGAACCTCAGTAGGTTCTTCTCTGCCCAGATCTCCAGCCTGTCCAGGTCACGCTGGATGGCAGCACGGCCCTCTGGAGTGTCGGCCACCCCTCCCAGCATGGTATCATCAGCAAACTTGCTGAGGATACACTCTGTCCCCTCATCTAGGTCATTAATGAATATATATAATTATTATTTTGTCATACTTTATGTGAGTTTTCTTTCAGCAAATAAGGAATTAGTTACAGATCAAATAAGTGTTTTATCTTACTAAATATAATTATCTGAACTACATAAGTAGGTTCTGTCTCTCTATAGCTGCTTCAATTTGTTTAGTTATGGCACACTGCATAGAGGACAGGAGCAGCTGTGTGCAGTGCTGTATTTTAATAGATTCCCAGCTTGTACTGAGAAAACTCCAAAAAGGAAAAAACACAACCAAACCAAATATAAAACCCCCTACATATAGAAAAAACTTATAACAGTTTAGAGCACAGCTACTGAGCAACCTCTCAGTTTTCTATGGGACTGAGTTACAAAGTGTCTGGAAGAGCTGTAATGGACAAACTGGCCTGTACTCATCTCTTAGCTCCTGTTTTTAAATAAGCTAATTTAATATTTATCACTCCCTTCTTCTGGGAGTGATGACCTCAAATGCTTCAGCAGTTCTACAGAATAACCTCCCTTTTGATGAGGCTTTGACCTATCCTACTGGAATACTATTTCTAACCTAATACAGCAAAGTATTTTATTTCAGTAAGTATTTTTTATTCCTATAGCAACAGGCTATTGCTCTATTCTAAACAGATGAACATGATTCCCTTTCCTAGTCATGTTTCTGAAGGATAAGTTGTAGGTGTTCTTGTGATGCTCCTTTTGTTCCAGTATATTACCTGCTCCTCTAAGAACACCACATCTGCCATGTTATGCAAGCATGCACATATTTAGTACATACCCCTTAAAACCTTGACCTTGAAATACAGAGATAGTTATGTATGCACAGAAGATACAAACGGAAGAGGAACCATTGGTGGAAAAAAGAGCAACCAGCCCACATACATAAACTACATTTTAATTAGGCCAAACAAGAAAAAAAAAACCCGAACAACCAAAACACAACATGTCCAGGAAGCATGTGCAAATGCAGTTAATTGTGTTCAAGCATTAAGAATGGGATTGAGGTGTGCTGTGTTTGTTTTAGGGCAGCTGGACATTCCTATCACTGAACCCATACTGCAGCATCAAGCAGGTAATAACTCAAGAGTTTTGCTATGGTTGTTACAATCATTGTGCTACCCTGAAAGCAGGATTCACATAAATATCTAACAACCTCCTAGAAACACTCATCAGTCCATCACTGTCTGAATCTTCCTGCAAAACTCTCTCCTATAAGTACAGGTTCTGCCATCTACACTTAAAAATTATAAATGGTAGCTCCTTACACATGAGGCTTTTTTTAAAAATATATACACAATTTACATAGTGTTAAGCCATATTCACCAGTGTTTAATATTAGAAATAAAATTACCCCCCAAAACCCTCAAAGCTAAGTTATCAATGCAGTTATCGGTGACTTTTCTGAGAAAGAAGTTATTTTTAGGGAAACATGTTCTTAGGCCAATTCAGACTCTTATTTTATTTATTTATTTTAAACTCAGCACTAAATCATTTTATCCTGTTGTAATAAAAAGGAAGGATGTTATCAGCTTTAAATTTACTGGCTTTCAATTGAGCTTATAGCTCACATACCTGCCTTTGCCTTTCCCTTACACTTTGTGTAGTTTCGCAATTATACTTTACAGATCCTATACTGCTTTTCTCTGCTTGCTGTCATGACAAAATCTCACACAAATGTCACAGGAAATCAATTCTATTGGAAGTAAAAACTTTATAAAAAGCATTTCCAGATGCATAAAGTACCTAAGTTTTGCTTACTTATCATTAGAACAATAGAGAACAACAACCAAAAAAAAAAATCATCTTTGAAAACAAATCTATAGTTTTAGTTTCAGTTTTAAAAGGGGAAAAACCCTGGAAACAAAGTGGTTTACATAGTGACACAGTGTAAGGGAGAAGGGGTACAAGCAGACACAAAACCAAAATACAAACCCTAGTGATTCATATCTAACAAAGTTCAGAAACTGTGTACGCTGCAGTTTGTGCACATAAGCCCCCTACCCTAGAGATGACATCATTCTTTTTGTCTGATATCTCAACTGCAAAATCTCAAGGAAGTCATGAATATCTGTGCCACTGTAATCACTTAGTTCCTTTTTCCGTACAAAGAAATATTAGATTAGCTACAGTGTTTGCCACTGCTGCACTTAGCAAAGTTAAATGATTTACAATTTTGATGCACATTGGTGCAAAGCTGGATTTTTAGGCCCAATGTTAATTATTAACTTTTGATATACTAGGAATACTTGCACCATATATTCTTTATAGGCAGACAGAACATTCCCTGCCTTGGAACCTTTACAGCCTAAAGCCCATAAATTCAGAAGATTTAGCACACAATCACAGGAAAAAAAAAAAAAAAAGGGGCTGAAAGATCACCCGGTCTAAGGCAAGACCTCCTAGGCAATCCTGCCACATATCTGTCTTGTCATGCCTAACTTACTTTCCTGCAACTATTCAGGTATGTAGAGAAATGCGCATATGTGCAAGTCTTCAGATTCAACAGGTGGAAGAACATAACACTGTGAATATCTACTGACTTTATTAGGATGCCATGGCAAATTCCATCTGAAAAAATGGGATTACAAGAATATGGCCCAAATTACACAATCTGAGAGAGAAATAAAATGTTATTGTGGCAGGTATATATACAGATATATCCACATGCATTAAAAAACAAATGTTAACTAGGAAAACTACTCTTTAACCTATTCGTTATCAACCAGCAAATTCATTTTAGATGCAACATACAGTCAAAGAACATATAACTCAGCAGCTTTCCTACCCCATTATTCTGTGCTCGTGAACGTGCACAGTAAAAAGACTTCCACCCAAATCAATGAACTGGCTTCATTAGTTTAATAATCACTAAAAAAAAAAAGGCAGATTGCTTAATTAAATTCATATTATAACTCATATGTAAAATAAACTCATATAACTCATATCTAAAAGACATATTATGCTTCACCATACACCACATGAAACTAAACTGACAGGACTGACACTCTGCAGTGTGTGTGCTATTTAAATTTATTACCTCTTTGAAATGAAACAAAAACTCCAGCACCCTGGTAGAAGTATACCTTACTCAATGACTGCTATTCGCAGTATCGCGACACCCAATTAAGCTATAAATTCAGTAAAAACAGAGAATTACATAATAATGCCATTTCCTCATTTTGATGCACTTCTCATTATTCAAGGCCCATTTTTGTCAAACATATCTACCCGAAGTTTAAGACATTTTTAACATGCACTAGTCTGGAAAATTGCATTAAAAAGAGCTGCTAAGCATCCTAAAGCACCGAAGAACCGCATAAGTACTATATAGTTGTGCCTGACAAAATACACAGGAGTAGACAAGGCTCCCACATTAGAGCTACAGGTAAGTATAGGAGTATAAATATCACAGGTCTAACTAGGGCCTCTAAGTCAACCACCAATGCTGTAGAGGCTCCAGGTCTTCCCCAAAGCCCTATGCTGCCTTCCTTGAGATGCTACAAATATCACGAGCCCCTCTGCGAACCATGCATCTGAAGGGCAATCCAAAACCTCTGCCAGGTTCCCTTCCACCCAACATCCAAGCACCTTCCCCACCTCCTCGAAAATCCCAAACCTGTTCCAGCATGCACCCCTACCTCTAGCAACATCACAGTCCCCAACCCCAGCAACAACTCTACCCCAAACACACAGCAACGCTCACCCAACAGCGTCCTTGTCCCCATCCCACCCGCACCCTAGCGCCATTTAGGCTCCCCTTCCCCATCAACGACCTCCATAAGCCCCCGAATAACCGATGTTCCCTCAGGCACCACCTCCCCAGGCCCCCCCAGCACCACGGATACTCCTCAGCCAGCGCCCCTCACTTCGGCCCGCCCCGGCCGCACCTCACGGTCCTTGAGGCCCAGGAGCAGCACCTCTTCCATGAGGGTGAGCCGCGTTTCCTTGGAGTCGCCCTTCTCGTCGTCGCCGGGCTCATCCCGACGGCCTTCATCCTCCGGGCCACCCCCCGCCCCCCGCTCCTTGTCGGCGGCGGCGCTGCGGGAAGCCTCAGTCCGGCGCTGCACCAGGCCGGAGTTGCGCTGGGTCAGGGAAGTCATGACTAGAGGCGGTGGGAGGGCAAAGGCCCGCCACGGGGAGAGGGGCTTGGCGAAAGCTCGGAAGGGAGGGAGGAGGAGAATGGATGAGAGCCGCTCTTGCCTCCGCCCTATCCGCACCAGAGCAGTAGCCGGCCGGGGGGAGTCATGGGAAGCAGGGCTCGGCCGTAGCAGGGGAGGCGGAGGCAGTAGCGGTGGGGCCTGGTATCCGAGCTAGCGAAGGTGGCTTCTCCAATATGGCGGCGCAGGCTGCTGTCAGCGGAAGATGGGGGGGGGAACGACCGGAAAGGGCTGCGGGCGGGAGGAACCCCCCGCGGAGTAGGAGGTGGGGACGGGGCGTCCTAGGGACGCGGGCCCCTCGGCTTTAGGGAGTGCGGGCGGTGCTGGCTGTTACTAACCGTTACCCGGGGCTGTGGAGGACGGTTAATCCAACGCTCCCGGCGGAGGGGCCGGCCGGTGCCCGCCGTAGCATAACCCAGGGGCTGGGTAGTACACTCTCTTAAATTAATATTTTTTTTCTTAAAAAGTGCCTTATTTACAACCTTAAGCCTGCTTGATTTCATTTTTAGCTACAAGACCGTGTCTGATTGCTAGTGCAGCCCCCCAGGAATATATCTTCATATATATAATCATTTACTAAGCTCAGGTGAGCATATGAGCTCTTAACAGTCTTGACTTTAAACTGAGTAAATGGAATCCCTCGGCTCTGCTGTCGATCTTTTCAAACCTTCACTCTGTCCCGGTTCCGGCGAGGATAGGGTTAATTTTCACAAGGAACTGGGATGGGACACATCCCTGTCGGCTGACCCAAACGGGTATTCGATACCACGTGACTCCAGTATTACTGTTGTTTTCCTGTTCCCTTTGCTGTTCCATTAAACTGCCTTTATTCTCAACCCACGAGTTATGCCTTTTTCTTCCGATTCTCCCCTATCCCGCTGCTGGGGAGGTGGGTGGGTGCGCACGAAAGACCGCATGGTTCTTTGTTGTCGGCTGGGGCTAAAGCACAAGCCCTTTTGAGCGTGGCATGCCAAAAAACTCAAAACTAATTATCAAGGCTAAATCCCAGGGGATCTGAATCACTCACACAAGTGTTTGCCAATTGTACCTCTTCTGTTTTGAGGCTTGCCAATTTATTCAGTCCACTGTGTGACATTCTGGGGTTTTTTGTCTTTCTATTTTTTTTTAATTAAAATGTTTTGCTGTACCAGCTTAAAAGTAACAGTGATGTTATATCCTTATCAAAGAAGCATTTGCATGAAGAAGAAATACCACAATAGCATTACAAGATCTGTTTTCTGGAAATGTATTTTCTGAGTAGCAATTATACTCAAATCTTTATTAATTTAGTCTTATACTCAGATGTTTTGCTGAGAATTATGATCAAGATGACAGGCATGTAATTAACCTGATGTCATAGTTTAACCCCAGCCAGCAACTAAGCACCACGCAGCTGCTCACTCACTCCCCCCTGGTGGGATGGGGGAAAGGATCAGAAGAGTAAAAGTGAGAAAACACAGGGGTTGAGATAAAGAAAATTCAATAAGTGAAGTGAAAGCCACATACGCAAGCAAAACAAGGAATTTATTCACTACTTCCCATCAACAGGCAGGTGTTCAGCCATCTCCAGGAAAGCAGGGCTCCATCGCACCTATAAGTTACTTGGGAAAACAACTGCCATAACTCCAGATATCTCCCCCTTCCTGCCTTCTTCCTCCAGCTTTATATGCTGAGCATGACATCATACCGTATGGAATATCCCTTTGGTCAGTTGGGGTCAGCTGTCTCAGCTGTGTCCCCTCCCAACTTCTTGTGCACCCCCAGCCTACTCGCTGGTGAGGCAGTGTGAGAAGCAGAAAAGGCTTTGATGCTGTGTAAGCACTGCTCAGCTGTAACTAAAACATCCCTGTTATAGTTAAATTTAAAATAAATCGAGTCCAAATTAGATTCAATAAATATTTATTGAGGTAGGAAGGCAAAAGCAGCGCTGGGCGGCCGGGGAGTCGCAGCTCCACCAAAGGCTCGCAAATTCCAGCAAGCTGAGCAGCTCTTTTTATCTTCACGGAGGTCGGTTTCGACATCTTCGGTAAGCCCCTCTGTAGCTTCTTGCTTGAGGTAGTTTAGATAAAATGTTGGTCACAGAATCAGCTCAAAGCAATACATTCTGATAACATTGTGGTTAAGCTTTTTGTCAAACAGGAGTTCCCATGTGGGTGTAGCAAGATAACATTGTGGACGTGTCTCTTCTGGTAAAACAGGGAGTTCTCAAGACTGCCACAATGGGTTCGTTCCTCTTGCTTAACTTGTTCGATCAGCAAATCACCTTTAGTTACTTATTACAATCCCTATGTTACGAACACTGTTTTCAGCACAAACCCAAAACATAGCCCTGTGCTAGATACTGTGAGAAACGCTCCTTATCCAATAACCACGGCTCAGGCAGCGATTGATACGAAGCACGTTTTATTTAAACATTCTTGCAAGAAGGGGTGACCTAGCAGGTAGGCACACCTGAGGTCCCGAAGTAACTTCTTTTTATTTCCTATCCCCGCCGAAGTTTCCCTCCCCTGTTTCCCCACTGGCTAGGTACTCCAGGGTTTACAGCCTATCCGATTCGCCTAAAACTACTCCCGTTCACTCCGCCTCTGTTTACTTCTCCCCATCACCCCTCCTAAACCCCTTACTTCACCTGTTTCTTTCTTCCCTGTTTTGGCATAGACTGGTTTCTCCTTTGTCTAAGGGATGAGCATTCTTGCATGTCTCCTGATAAGCCTTTGTGTTGTTAATCATTCTCTAGCTACATCATTGCAGACTGGCCAAGTTGTTCCTCTGCAAAAACAATACTTAGAGTTTTCTTACAATACTATGAAGAAGTTTAACTCTATCCCAGACAAAACCAGCACAGACTGCTCACTCAGCAACAGAGTACTCCTCCAGGCACTACTATTTTTGTTATGACCTGTATTCAGGTGCCTCCCTTGACTGCAAAGCAGAAAGCTTGAGAATATTGTCCTGTGAATATTTTCCCCTAGAGTTAAAACAAGCCAAATGTGGATTGATTTTCTTTGGGTTAATTCTGCACTGGATTATATCTGTGCAACACCATTTATGTTCAGTATTATAAAATTATATTATCACTAGATCATTTCTATGAGGTCTAAGAGACCTCACTGGCTATCACTTTACCATCCGTGCAAACATTTATTAATACATTTGATGCTAAAGAGCTGCTATTCAAACAGAAAGCTCTTCACAGGGGATTTGAAGGAAATCTACACTGCAGACCACATTCTTAGTTCAAATTAAAGTAATAATTTGAATTGTTGGAACAAAGGACGCTTAGGACATGTTACCTGCATAGCACAGATTGACAAGCATTTGAGCATCAAACACAACAGTCTCTGAGGCTAGCCAGTTATTTAAAAACATGTTGCTGTCCAGTTGAATAAGTATGTTTTCATAAGTACTGATTGCATTGTTAGGAGTTCATTAATGATCTATAAATATGTAAGAACTCCTTTTTAGCACCAAGCACAAGACTACCTGCACATGACTAAGTAAAGATGCACAATATCTAACTATGAGACACAAGGGTGTGTGACTATAGAGTGTCTCCAGTTTTTTAATACTAGTATTTGTAGTAACCACACAGTGGATTCAAACAGAGCAGAAACCTGACTAATAAAGAACTATCTGAAAACTCACAGCAAAGCAATAAATTTACAGTGAGCCTTGTACATCTACAGCACGCTCATGTTTTTGCCTTTTAGTGGCTTTATTTTTTCCTCCTTGAAAACTAAATTGAGGAAGAAGAAAGGTGATTTGGGGCTTCATTCATGAAGACAAAAAGAGCTAAAAAACAGCACCAGAAATACAGAGTATAGCTGGAAATGTTATATGTCTTTTTTCCTAGGAATCCTAGAATGGGGACAGGGGACTCACTAGACGAAAGCCTCACTGACTCCAGAGTCAACTGGCAGCTGAATACATTTTGCTGCATGCCCACACATAGACTCATAGAATATCTTGAGTTGGGAAGGACCCATAAGAATCATCCAGTCCAACTCCCTGCTCCTCGCAGGACTATGATGGATGATGCTATCCAGACACTCCTTGAACTCTGACAGGCTTGGTGCTGTGACCACTTCCCTGGGGAGCCTGTTCCAGTGACTGACCACCCTCTCAGTGAAGAACCTTTTCCTAATGTCCAATCTGAACTTCCCCTGACACAGCTTCATTCCATTTCCTCGTGTCCTGTTGCTGGTCACCAGAGAGGAGATGAGCACCTCCCCCTCTGCTGCCCCCATTGAGGAAGTTGTAGACTGCCATGAGGTCACCCCTCAGCCTTCTCTTCTCCAAGCTGAAGCAGCCAAGTGACTTCAGTCACTCCTCTTAAGTCTTGCCCTCGAGACCTTTCACCATCTTGGTCACCCTCCCCTGGGCACACTCTAATAGTTTGATGTCCTTCTTATATTGAGGCACCCAAAACCGCACACAGTACTCGAGGTGGGGCCACACCAGTGCAGTGTAGAGTGGGACAATCACCTCCCTCAACCAGCTAGCTATGCTGTGCTTGTTGCACCCCAGGACACGGTTGGCCCTTTTTGGCTGCCAGGGCACACTGCTAACTCATATTCAGCTTGCCATCAACCCAGACCCCCAGATCTCTTTCCATGGGGCTGCTCTCCAGCCTCTTGTCCCCCAGTTTGTACGTATAACCAGGATTACCCCGTCCCAGGTGGAGAATCCAGCACTCGCTCTTGTTAAATTTCATACGGTTGGTGATTGCCCAGCTCTCCAGTCTATCCAGATCTCTCTGTAAGGCCTCTCTACCCTCGAGGGAGGCCACAGCTCCTCCTAATTTAGTATCATCAGCAAACTTACTTAATGTACATTTGATTCCTGCATCCAGATCATTTATAAAAACATTAAAGAGCACTGGCCCTAAAATTGAGCCCTGGGGAACCCCACTGGTGACTGGCTGCCAGCCTGATGTAACCCCATTTACTATAACTCGGAGCCCTACCCATCAGCCAATTGCTCACCCATCATATTATGGACTTGTCGAGCTGTGTGCTTGTTGTAGTAAAATTGATATTAACTATAAAAATGAAATGTAACGTGTAATCGAAGCAACCAAGGGAACCTGCTGCTGCTGCTAAAAGTCCTCTATATGGCCTCATCCCTATTTGATCATTTATAGAGAAATAGTTACTAGACATGATTTATCTAAGATTAGATTAAGGAACTAACTACTAGACAATGTAGCTTTGTTAATAAGCAGGATATTTCTATCAAGAGAGTGATGAACTGTAGGCCTGGTCAGCAAACCGAAAAAACCACCTGGAACTGCCCAGATTAGAGGAGAAGTAGGTAAAAGGTAATTTCGGCAGGGGGAGATCGCGACCACGGACTCATTGACCACCTACCCAAATGATACCACCTACTCAAAAGAGAACAATGGAAGAAGAAAACAGAGTCTGCGCGCTAATTTACATAGGAAGCAAAGAAATCTCGACCAATCATTGAAGAGAATAACAATGAATATGTATTAATTGTTAGAATATGTAATAATCAGTGTATAAAAAGGGAAATTTTTGAAACACACTGTTGACTCATGTTCAACTTGCCATCAACCCAAACCCCCAGATCTCTTTCTGTGGGGCTGCTCTCCAGCCTCTCATACCCCAGTTTGTACGTATAACCATGATTACCCCAGCAGCACTAGGAAAAAGCCAGTGAGTGACAAAAATAGTGCCCAAAAACCTGGCATGAGAAAAGCTCCCCAAAATACTTTTTTATACCTGAGAGGAAAAGGAAAGAAAGCGTAAAAGAGTGCTTGCTTTGCTTGTTCAATTATATAAACTGCTGTCTTGCTGGTGGCCACTTACTTTTGCATAATTATCTTTCTTTTTAAAGGTACTAAATTTTTGCAAAAGTTAGCTTTGAACAGAGCAGAAGCATCTTTCCTTTTCTCTTGAATCCATCTACCATTAGTTAAATTATAATTTTAAGCCAGGACATTGATACCTGTCTGCCTCAAAGCCTCATGCTAGTATAGTAACAGCAATGCATGGCAAATGACCATCAGATTGCTTTCCCGTGCTGATGCAGGTAATTGCAGGACTATCTACAAAACACAGCCTCCCTTTTGGGCCTCCCAAAAATCTGCCTCCAGCAGCTGATGGAGGTAGTTTGATGCTCACAATGATAAGCTGTGTCACTGAAGCCAGGATTAAAACTTCAGGACTCCAATAACTTCCCCAGGGAGGAGAGAGAAAAAGGGATTAGCAGCTAAAGTATTGCCAGTCTCAAATTAAAATGGAAGTTAGAAACAAAAACTTAGTGGAGAAACCCAGCTGATAACTGTTAGTAGAAATAAATCCGGCAGCATAAGAGGGTGGCCCTGACATAGTCCAGGAATCTCTAATCAACACTGATGCATCTGCAAGGGAGGCCCTTGGCTACAGTGAGGAATGAGAGAAGTTGCATACCATATCAATATTCTCATGCATAGACAGTAAGTCAAGATCTGGTGTCCCTCAGGGGTCAATACTTGGACCAATTTTGTTCAATATATTCATTAATGACCTAGATGAGGGGACAGAGTGTATCCTCAGCAAGTTTGCTGATGATACCAAGCTGGGAGGGGTGGCCGACACTCCAGAGGGCCGTGCTGCCATCCAGCGTGACCTGGACAGGCTGGAGATCTGGGCAGAGAAGAACCTACTGAGGTTCAACAAAAGCAAGTGCAAGGTCCTGCACCTGGGAAGGAAGAATGCCAAGCACCAGTATAGGTTAGGGGTGGACATGCTGGGAAGCAGCTCTGAGGAGAAGGACCTGGGGGTCCTGGTAGACAGCAAATTATCCATGAGCCAGCAATGTGCCCTTGTCGCCAAGAAGGCCAATGGCATCCTGGGCTGCATAGGGAAGACTGTGGCCAGTAGGTCGAGGGAGGTCATTCTCCCCCTCTACTCTGCACTGATGGGGCCACAACTGGAGTACTGTGTCCAGTTTTGGGCTCCCCAGTTCAAGAGGGACAGGGAACTACTGGAGCGAGTCCAGTGTAGGGCAACCAAGATGATTATGGGACTGGAGCACCTCCCTTATGAGGAAAGGCTGAAAGAGCTGGGACTCTTTAGCCTGGAGAAGAGAAGGTTGAGTGGGGACCTGATTAATGTTTACAAGTATCTAAAGGGTGGGTTTAAGGAGGACGGAGCCAGGCTCTTTTCAATGGTTCCCAGCGACAGGACAAGGGGCAATGGGCACAAGCTAGAACATAGGAAGTTCCGATCAAATACACGGAAAAACTTCTTTACGGTGAGGGTGACAGAGCACTGGAACAGGCTGCCCAGGGAGGTTGTGGAGTCCCCTTCTCTGGAGATTTTCAAGACCCGCCTGGACGCAGCCCTGAGGGATGTGCTTTAGGCAGTCCTGCTCTGGCAGGGGAGTTGGACTAGATGATCTCTAGAGGTCCCTTCCAACTCTGAAGATTCCGTGATTCCGTGATCTGTCTGGTTTATAAGTCATCTTTGGAAGATAAAACTCTTTCTGCTCTTGCTGAAATACAACAAATGACATCTAAGCTTTCCATATTTACACAGAATGTCATACTGATGAGTTGGCTATCTGTGTCAAGGTGCCCTACTTTGGTATGCATGGTCTTTTCTCACTAAATGTTTTCCCTAATGTTTACTTAGGTATCAGCTTAATTCTCTTTGCCAAAGGATAAAACAATGATTTTACTTAACAGCTACTATTTACAGTAGTAAATATTTACAGTAAATCCTTCACAGAGAAATTAAAGAAATTAAAAAATCCTTAAAAAAATCCCCCAAAACTTAAACTAGTCTCATTGTTCATATCCTACATTATGGAGCAGCAAATGCAACTCTTGTGCTTCTGCAGAACAAACATATGAGCAAAAGACACTTAAGCTTTTACTGGCCTTAAGCATCAAAACACACCTGTAGTTGAAATCCAGGGAGGTAATCTCTCACTGCTTACAGTAGGAGAGCAGGACCAGGCACTACGCCAAAGCAAAGAAAGCACTCCCTATCCTGGAAACATGGTCCCACTCTGAAACACAGCTCTGTAAAAAAAAAAAAAAAAAAATAGGACTTTCCCCCTTCTTAAAATCAAATGGGCTCTGTTTCCCTAGCTGCAAACTCAGCCTGGAACTGGAGAACCAACTTGGCACTTCACCATCAGTCATAAACATCCTGCAGCCAAACCCAAAGCATTACTTACATCTGCACAACCCCCAGACTGTAAATTGGCCTCAACTATAAACATTATGTTTGAATACATGTTCACTAATCATTGTTAATATAAGGTTAATACAAGGTGCTAAAGTGTTTTTAACATCCTGTTTTCTGACAGAAGTTATTTCTGATGCTTCAAAAGGCCACATTGCTCTCAGCTATACTACTGCAACTGAACTAAAAACTTCAGCAAATAATTTTTGTGAAGGTGTACTCACAGCTGACAGTAGCAGGGACTTAATTTTGCCATTAATATCAGGAAATATGGCATGGAATATACAGGAGGACCAAAGCTGTATAGAAAGAAGATACCATTTTTACCACCTTCCATTAGTGAGACCATATTTGAAAAATTCTGTAGCACAGAAATAATTCTCAAATTTGAAAATACATAGATAGATAAAACTACTTCAAAGTAGACTTTTTTACTATGTCTCTTCATCACAGCTGATGAAAATAAAAAAACAATTAAAATTCCTAATTCTGCTCCATCTGCTGGTTTCCCTTCCACAGGGAGAGATCATTCTTGATTTGGGCAGTTGGCCAGCTCAGTCCAATACGTTACTCCAGTAAGGAATAAAGCATCTTTGATGCAGTTTGGTTTATTTACAAAATTATACAGCCCTGTTTCTTTGAGCACAGTATAAATGAAACAGCTGGAGACAGTTTCTTTAAACACAGCCCTTTCAGCCAGCACCCACAAGCCCTTTTGCAAGGCTTCTCCTACCATTTCTCCATAGAGCAATACATTTCATGCTCCTCACTGCCATTGAGTACATCTCAAAATCTAATTGACAAGCCAAATTTACTGATGAGTGGTTACACAACTATTGCCTGCCCCAATGCAGGACAGACTGCTTAGACTGCTGTAGCTCAGCAGTGAGGATTTGGTGATAGTCAAGCTAAGATTACTTGCTTATTAATACAACGTACTTTCTCACAGCAGGAGAAATATGAATCAGTGGGTGATTTTAACTGAATAAGAACTTCCTGCAAGTATAGCTGTACACCTAGTGGCAAACCAATAGTTAAATGAATTGAACAAATGCTAGTATAGATGCATGAAATACATATTCTACATCTTTATAACTCAGTGTCCTGGTTCCGGTGGGGATAGGGTTAACTTTTCCTGGTATTCCATGCCATGTGAGCCACGCCCACCCTGAGCTGCCGGGGGAGGGGGCAGGAAGTTGCTGCTTAAAAGTGGGCTGGGGCGTCCCGGGTGCGGTCCGGCGGTTCCGTAATCGCGTTTGTATATGCCGCCTGCCTGCCTGCCTGCCTGCCTGCCTGCCTGTTCCCTTTACTGTCCTGTTAAACTGCCTTTGTCTCAACCCAAAAGTCTTGCCTTTTCTTACGATTCTTCCTGTATTAGGAAGGCGCGAGCGAGCGAGCGGCACGTGGTTCTTTGTTGCCGTCTGAGGCTAAACCACGACACTCAGCCATATATAAAAGGATTTTCACTAAGGACTGAAAATCCCACCATAAAAGCCTTCCATAAACTCACACAGCTCAACAGATGCTGTTAAAGGATACAACTATTTAAGTGTTTCTTTTCCCCCATATGTTCATGGAAAGAAGAGCTAATCCTCCTTTCTTCACTTAAAAGAGTTCAGGCATATTAAAAGAATTCCTTTTCAGTCCTGTGATTAAATTTACTTTATAGCCAGCTAGGCTCTGTGGGATTCAAGGTCTCAGTGTTTTCAAGCCTTGCCAGGTGCAGGGATGAGGAGGAGCAAGGCCTGGGCATTTGACCCAGGCTGGCCAACCGGATTATTTCATACCATGAACGTCAAACTCAATATAAATTAGGAAGTTTGCTGTGTAGTTCTCTCTCCCTTGATGGTGGCGGTCCAGAGAACTTCTTGCCCCGGTGCCAGACCCCTGAGGCCTTGCCTTCCCTTCCTCCCGAAGCTGTAGCACTCAGTGTCCGACATTTGCTGTCCACTGCTGGGAGTGCACAGCTTCCTGCTGGTATAATTGGCTGAGTATAATTCTTGTATATCTTATATTAGTATTGGGATCAATACTGGTTCTTTAGTATTATTGTTAATTATTTGGTCTTATCCTATTAAATCTATTTATATTTCAACCCTCGTGTTTCCTTGCTTTCCCCGATTCCCCTTCCCAGGTGGGGAGGGGTCATCGGGTGATAGAATAATTGTCTAAATGACAATAAATTGTTATGGGGTTTCTCAAATCATAACAGCCATATACAATGCTCTTCTGACAAATGCAAAACATAAGTCAACTTTTCCCTCTGAGTGCACATTTCAGCTGGAGAGGAATTTGCCTTGTGAGGGTAGAGCTGGTAGACAGCAGGTTGTGTATTAACAACTGAGAGAGAAAACATTCAGAAGGGAGAAGAATGTCTACCAGCCTAGACAGAATATTAATGTCAGCAGCCAGCCACTAGTAGGGCTATTATTACTTTAATACAATCCAAAGATTATGAAGAGACATTTATGTTTGGTCATTTCCTGCTGCCTAAGTGAGCCTAAGTCCATGGTAATTGTATTTCAGCTGTTTTCAGCATCCATTATTACCTGCAGAACTCCAGAGACTTTGCATATCCATGTAGTCACTACTTAATACCAAGACATTAAGTAATGGTTTTACTATTACCGTATTTCATTTCAGTAACTAGCCCTTTTTATCATCCTCTCTTCCAGATAGCTATTCAGCTGCAATTTGAATCATAAAAAGGGCCACTGCCTTTGGAACAGCACTAGGTAAATAAATATCCCTGGAAAATTAGGGTCTCTCAATCAGAATGGAGAGAGCTCCATCCTACACCTGAGACAGATAATGGGCTGCATATGGTCAAAGTACATCACCTTCATTAAAACTAAACAAAAATGAGTATTAAATAAGTAGAATGTGTTAAAAAGGGGGGGGGAGTAACCAATCAGTTTAGCAATGTGTGGCTGAAGCTTAGAAGAGAAAAGCAGGAATGCATCAGGAATCCAAAAATCATTTTCTGAGCAACAGTTGTTTTCAGATTACAAGTCAGAACATGATTTTTGTTTTTCAACAGCTGCACTCAATCAACTGCTTAATCACAGCCCAGGCAGCATGATGGTATTTAAAAACTCTGCCAGTCCAAACCAAAGCACAGCTTAAGGAACAGCAGGCTTAAAGAGCATCAAAGTGTATTTGATGCTCATAGATTGGATGAGCTGTTTTTGTTTACTGTACCTTCTTACTATAGCAAACAGGTCAGTTCCAACGCAACTATTCTTTAATCACCCTGTAAGGCTTCTATAGGCAACCTCAAACTAAAGCTGTTTTTTCTTTGGTTTGTTTTTTTTTTCTTTTTTTCCCCACTCAAAAGCATTAAATAGCTGGAGTTAGCTGTGCATGTTATTTACAACATTTCAGTTAGCTGCACATTAGATGTGGTTCCTAGGATTTATCTCTTTTTCAGCAACACGGCAGAGAGCTAGAGTTACTGCAGTTTCCACCTTTCACCTCATCTGCTGTAACTGAGGGTTGCCTATTGAAAAAGGCATCCTCAAATAATCTGCTCCTGTTGTTTCCCTTGCACCCCCATGGGGTGATTTGGATCAACAAGCTGATCTGATTAAAAACTAATCAACAAAAGCAAAATTGTGTATTTCTATAAAATCAGCTGACAGCTACATATGACTAATGGCAAAGATGGTGGGAGCATACTGCTGGGCAGTGCACAGCAGGACCCCCTTTGGTAGCCATTTGCAGTTGCCCCACATAGGATGTAACCCAAACCCTGCTGGCAGAACAGACCATCATTCTTTAGTTGCTCGTGACTCTTCAGTGCAGGCATCAGTACAGCAAAGTACTGAAAGATACAGGAGAGACCTTGCATTAGAAAACACAGTTTGGGATTATCACCCTGCTTTTTTTTTGATGCAGGTATCATTCATGAAAAATGCTGCACAATAGGCTTTTATTTATTCTATTATTACATGACAACTACCAGAGCTGCAATGCTCCATATTGACAGGGAAGTGAGGGACCTTGTACTTTGAAAAGCCCCATCCAACCTGGCCTTGAACACTTCCAGGGAAGGGGCATCCACAACTTCCCTGGGCAACCTGGGCCAGTGCCTCACCACTCTCATTGTAAAGAATGTCTTCCTAATATCTTGTCTAAATCTCCCCTCTTTCAGTTTAAAACCATTACCCCTCGTCCTATCATTACACTCCCTGATAAAGAGTCCCTTCCCATCTCTCCTGTAGGCCCCCTTCAGGTACTGGAAGGCCGCTATAAGGTCTCCCCGGAGCCTTCTCTTCTCCAGGCTGAACAATCCCAACTCTCTCAGCCTGTCCTCATAGGAGAGGGGCTCCAGCCCTCTCATCATCTTCGTGGCCCTCCGCTGGACCCGTTCCAACAGGTCCATGTCCTTCTTGTGCTGAGGACTCCAGAGCTGGACGCAGTACTCCAGGTGGGGTCTCACCAGAGCAGAGTAGAGGGGCAGAATCACCTCTCTGGATCTGCTGGCCATGCTTCTTTTGATGCAGCCCAGGATGCTGTTGGCTTTCTGGGCTGCGAGCACACATTGCCTGCTCATGTTGAGTTTCTCATCCACCAGCACCCCAGGTCCTTCTCCTCAGGGCTGCTCTCAAGCCATTCTCTGCCCAACTTGTATTTGTGCTTGGGATTGCCGTGACCCAGGTGCAGGACCTTGCACTTGGCCTGGTTGAACTTCATGAGGTTTGCACAGATCCACCTCTCAAGCCTGTCCAGGTCCCTCTGGATGGCATCCCATCCCTCGGGCATGTTGACTGCACCACACAGCTTGGTGTTATCGGCAAACTGACGGTGCACTCAATCTTACTGTCCATGTCGCTGACAAAGATGTTGAACAGCACTGGTCCCAATACCGACTCTTGAGGAACACCATGATACCCTTGTACTGTTAGATAACTAGTCCTGTTTCCATGCCTTGTAAGTAGTTCGCATCACAATTCAAGGATGTCATTTAATAAATCATGAATTTCCAGTATCAGCCCACACTATTTATGTTTAAGGCCCACAGAAGCAACAATGGTAAGTACTTAGCCACAGTTTGGATCTCTCAATACAGAGTTCTAGAATAAATAGTTAAGATTTAGCTCTTTGAAAACTGGTGTTTGTTTCCCAGGCTACCTGTCTTTGCTTCCACCCTCTATAGGCCTTTTTGCTTTTGAGCTTGTCCAGGAGCTCCTTGATCATCCATGCAGGCCTCCTGGCATTTTTACCTGATGACTTCTTTCTTGGGATGCACTGCTCCTGGGCTTGGAGGAGGTGATCCTTGAATACTAACCAGCTCTCTTGGGCCTCTCTTCCCTCCAGTACTTTTTCCCACGGTACTCTGTGAAGCAGATCCCTCAAGAAGTCAGTTTGCTCTCCTGAAGTCCAGGGTAGTGAGCTTCATGATCACTGCAGCCAAGGCTACCCTTGAGATTGACATTCCCCACCAGCCCCTCCTTGTTGGTAAGGACAAGGTCCAGCATAGTTCCTCTCCTCGTTGGCTCCTCTACCATTTGAAGAAGAAAGTTGTCATCGACACATTCCAAGAACTTCCTGGATTTCTTATGCCCTGCTGTGTTGTCCTTCCAACAGATATCGGGGTGGTTGAAGTCCCCCATGAGGACCAGGGTCTGCAAATGTGATGCTGCTCCTATCTGTCTGTGGAGGGCCTCATCTGCTCCGTCGTCCTGGTCAGGTGGCCTGTAGCAGACCCCTGCTGTAATGTCCCCTGCCCCTGTGTTCCCTTTAATCTTGACCCATAAGCTCTCCATTGGGTCTTCATCCATCCCCAGGTGGAGCTCCATGCACTCCAGTTGGTCATTGACATAGAGGGGAACACCCCCTCCTTGTCTTCCCAGCCTGTCCTTCCTGAAGAGCCTGTATCCCTCTATTCCAACACTCCAATCATAAGAGCCATCCCACCACGTCTCTGTGATGCCAATAAGATCATAGCCCTGGAGGCGTGTGCACATCTCTAACTCCTCTTGCTTGTTTCCCATGCTATGTGCATTTGCATAAAGGCACCTCAGCTGGGCGCCTGATGAAGCTGTCCTACTAGCTGGAGTGGCTGCATTTCCTTCGTGCTGCTCTTCAGCTGGTCTTCCTTGGGGGTGTTTTATCTGTGACTCCCCCATTCCTATTGCCTCAGGAGCCCATGGCTCATCCCCATAAGACTTCGAGTGTGCTGCAGCATACCCAGCACATCTCGGAGCAATAGGTTGAGGGCCTTCACTAGCGACCCACCCCTCAGACCTTGGAGCATCGTCTCTTGGCTTGTCACGAGCAAGCCGGGTAATATCCCCCTCCCCCAACAAGCCTAGCTTAAAGCTCGGTCAATGAGCCCCGCTAGCTCATGAGCAAACACCCTCTTCCCCCTTGCAGAAAGATGAGCCCCATCCGATGCCAACAAGCCTGGTGCTGTGTAGGTCATCCCAAAAAACCCAAAACTGTGGCGGTGACACCAGCCACAGAGCCATCTATTGACAGACTGCACACGTCTGTTTCTTTCGGAGTCCCTGCCTGTAACTGGGACAAGGGAAGAAAAGATAACCTGTGCCCCAGATTTCAAAAGTTATTAGATATTAACAGGCAGTCTGGAGACTATATGGCCTGGTGTCACGGGCGGAGTGATTAACTTCACTTGTAATAGAGCAGCAGTGAAGTATTTATTAATATAAAACAGCGATTTAACAAAGTCAGTAGTGAATGCGACAGTGTTTTACGAGATTCGATGCCAGGGCACACTTGGTTATTTACTGCACAGAGGCCAGGGTCAGACAAGCTG
The DNA here is from genome assembly GCF_964199755.1 of Larus michahellis. Lineage (NCBI taxonomy): Eukaryota > Metazoa > Chordata > Aves > Charadriiformes > Laridae > Larus > Larus michahellis. The sequence goes on along the minus strand of NC_133929.1, from coordinate 3,363,734 downwards.
TCAGGGAGACCTTCCCGTTGAGTCACGAGGTTCAGAAAGGACCCCCTGGCTTTCTAAACTCCTTCTCAGAGAGGAGCCTAGGGGCGGCTGGATCCACTCCTAGTCCCAGACTTGGTCAACGGTTTGTGTCTAAAGGATTCTATATGCGCAATCAATCCTTATCTCACTCAGCTAAGATTTCAAAGTTTAGCATGCTATCAGTCACTTACCGAGAATCTGCTGCGGCAAGGAATCTCTCAGCCTCGAGGAGCAGAACCTTAAGCGAGCGTCCCCACTCAAGGGGAGATCCTGGCGTGCAGCCCGCTGCCGTGCAGGAGAGCTCAAAGGGCTCTTGGGCTGTCCGCTATTTATGGAGTAAGATAATTGACCTATAGTCATATTCCCATGGGAACAAGATGTCTAGGCCCCCACTCCAGACAGTGTTTTGGCTGTGTTGCCAGGCATCTGTTGCGTGAAAGGGGCCAAGCGGTTTTGGCAGAAGATAAACCCCCTTGCGTTCTAACACTCCTCACCAAGGTGGGAGGCCAGGTGCGGCTAGGTTTAAATTCTGAGCGATGCCCAATCCAGCACTATCAGTCCAGTCGCATTTAATATGTATGAAACTGTTACGATTTGGATACACTAATAGTGGACTGCACCTTCAGTCTAGTCGTGCTCCTGAACTAGCACGGCCACTCTCCAGTCTTTGGTCGCATTCAGTGAGAAACCGAAACGGCTAGCTACTGAAACAGTGCAGTTTATTTGAACAACAGATATACAGGTTCTTAGGATTGCCGGTGATAAATACACTGTCTGCAAAGCATGTGCAAATAAAGCTATTGTTAAGTACACAAAACGCGTGACAAAATTATAAACGGTACAGCCTGGCTATAAATGTAGGATAGAGAGTCTCTAGAGACATTTCTAAGTTTCCTGGGGAAGCACTCGGTGTAATCGAAGTCTTACCCAAAGGCATCCCTATGCGGGGGAAAGAAAGGCTCAGCCCGTCAACTGATCCCGGAAATCGGCGATGGAATTCTTCGCAATGGTGTCTTCCCTGGCATCCCCTCTCTCTCGGGCTGTTTTTATACTTTTTTTTTATCTTCAAGGTGGAGTTTGAGTGACTTTAGTCATACGCACTTTTATTATGATTAATGTACTCAAGGAGGAGTGGTCGCACCTCGGGGGCGGGTAGCCTCCGGGACGGAGGTGTGTTTTGGTACATTGTGGTGAGCAAAGTTTGCACAAAGGACAGCATTTCATCAACATTTGACGAAATGTTGGCTCGGGTAGCGTGTAGGCCGCTTATCAGTTCCGTAGTACCATCTCGTCCCCATATCTGCTATTCGTCACAAGGGAAGGCCATGGAACAAGCGCGTTCCGTTCCATCCCTCGTGTAGTTTCGCAAACAGCCTTGTACAGGGAATCGCAGATGTGGCATTCTTTGCGTGTCAGCTGCGGCTGTATTCTACCTCAGAAGCCTCTTGATTTTATGACTTTCCTTAATGTGTGAACAATGCTGTACTTTTGTATTCTTGGCCAATTTAGTAATTATTCCACACCATCCCCCAAAGTCCAGGTGCAACTCATCACACCTCCCACTGATGGCCACGGCTTGAGCAGGAGCTGGGGGGGGGGAGAGGAAGGGGGAAAAGGGGAGAGCACACTGCCACACCTGGCCAAGCCATATCCATTTACTTGGTCTCCCAGGAACCAAGATACTAAATTTGGCTTGTCCAGCAATTTAGTACCAATGACAAATCTATTAACTGCTGATACAGCACATGACTTAAGAGTAGAGAGAAGATGGAGGGAGAGAAGACCAAAGATGCTATGGTATGAGCAAGGGTAGGAAATGCTAGAAGAAAGGATGAAGTTGAGGGAACTGTGGTATGGCCAGACAAGACATCATGGGAAATCAGTCTTCATAGTTCTGCTGTTCACAAAATAAATTAACAAATGCACTTCCTAGGTAAATGTTATCTGCCTACTCTAAGCATCCAGGCAAAACATTAAGGGAAATACCTAGTTCATTTTACTGGATTACCAAAATGAAAAAAACCTGAGAAACCAAATGCCTGCTGGAAGCAGAGTAACAGGCTACAATCAAGCAACAGCATTTTACTGTTGAACAGAGTTTTCACGTGAGGACAAGGCTTCACAGTAGTCCAAAGCACAGCAGCATCAAGCATCCCTTACCCATACAAACACTTGCCAAGATGTTAGCAGTCCTCTATTAAACTTGTTATGGAGGCTGGGAAGAGGTTAAAACTGACACTCTTTAAAGTCAAACCTACCTCCCAAGCAAGCCTCTCTGGGACTCAGAACTGTTTGCAGTCTCTACCACATTCTTCTAACACAGCCTGAACAGCTTAATTTCTACTCCCTTTGTATTCAACGTGGAGGTGCCCCTCTCCAAAAAATTGTTTCTCCAGATCAACTTTTCAAGTATGTACCAGGCAGTAAATAATGCATATGAAGTTTCCAGCTAAAGACTAGAATGAAGGTAATCTCTGGTGTGACAAAAGTAACCCATCATAAGACATCCACTACAGGAAGTATGCTACTACCTGCTGAAGAATTTATGCTTCCATACTTTGAGCATGAATAGAAAAAGCTTTAGCTGGAGCAAGAGATCAGGAGGCCAAGTTGGCTGGAAGTACCTTTATAAAGTACACATTTGCATTCCAATATGGTATACATCAATGGCTGAACATTTTCACTACAGTGAGTACAGTCTTAAATCAAAGCCAAGCAGTCAAAGTACACTCACTGATCTTTAGAAGAAGTGGGTGAGGCAGAGGCACACCTTGTGTTATAACATGACCTGGCCCTTCACAGCTTCTGCATAAGCTATTACTGTATGAGACTTCAAAAACAAGTATGTCACAGTCTTGTAACATTGTCTTTAGGAAATATCCAAAGTAGCATGATTTTTGAAGGTATGATTTGTGCTACTGCTGTTTTCATGCAGATGTCAGTAACTTGTAATCTTTGGGAAAAAAAAATTAGATGTTTTTCATTTGTACAGTATGGTTTACTGTGACAATCTCCCAATCCATGCTCAATACACATTTGGTTTGAGAAATACTCTGCTGTAGCAATTTCAAGAAGTTGTTTAGTTTAATACTGTAAGAACAATGTTCTTACAATGAAGGGCAACAAAGGTGGTGAAGGGCCTGGAGAATAAATCTTATGAGGAGCGATGGAAGGAGCTGGGACTGTTTAGTTTGAGGAAGAGGAGGCTGAGGGGAGACCTCATCACTCTCTACAACTACTTGAAAGGCCACTGTAGAGAGGCTGGTGCTGGTCTCTTCTCACAGGTAATTAGCAATAGAACAAGAGGGAATGGGTTCAAGCTGCAGCAGGGTAGGTTTAGGCTGGACATTAGGAAAAAATTCTTCCCAGAAAGAGTGGTCAGACACTGGAATAGGCTGCCCAGGGAGGTGGTGGAGTCACCATCCCTGGATGTGTTTGAGAGTCGTTTAGATGTGGTGTTGGGGGATATGGTGTAAGGGAGAACTTTGTAGAGTGGGGTTGATGGTTGGACTCGATGATCCCAAGGGTCTTTTTCAACCTAAATGATTCTATGATTCTATGAGTCTTATCACAAAGTCTTAACCTACAAATTGCCTTAGCAGATTATATTGGGCAAATAAATTATTCTTTGCCCTGGCACAGACTATTACAGTCACTTTCACAAATTCCTTTACAGCCACGCATCCTGCTAGCACCAAAGCCTCTTGCTGGCACCCGTACGGTGTTTGTAGATGGCTCAGGGACACGGTAAAGGCTTTTGACTTATTTCAACAGGAACCGTTAAATGTAGTGGCAGACTCTCAATATGTTACTGGCATTGTTGAAAGACTTGAAGGAGCATTTATAAAACAACTAGAGAACCAATTGTTATTTAGTCTCTTACTGCAATTAATGTTGCTTTTATGAAAAAGACAGTTTCCTTATTTTATTGTCCACGTACACTCTCATAGCTGTTTACCTGGTCCTTTAACTGAGGGAAACACAGTTGCAGATTATCACACTCTGTCGGTAACAACTCCGAACATTATGCAGCAAGCTAAAACATCGCATGATTTTTTTCATCAAAATGCGAAGGCATTGAGGAAGCAATTTTCTTTAACACAACAAGAAGCACATGATATTGTGCGAACTCGTGCCGATTGTCAGCAGCTGGCTCCTCTGCCATCATTTGCGGGGGTTAACCCGCGAGGGCTTACACCTGATGAACTTTGGCAATCCGATGTTACGTGCATTATGGAATTTGGACATGTTTCAGTTGATTTGTTTTCTCACTTTGTTGTAGCTACTGCTCGTACAGGAGAGAAGGCTCGTGATGTTATTTGACATTGGTTGCAATGCATTGCAGTCATGGGAGTACCGAAAACTATAAAAACTGATAACGGACCAGCTTACGTGTCCGCTAAAGTACAGGCCTTTTTACAGACATGGGGTATTAAACATGTCACCGATATTCCCCATTCCCCGACTGGGCAAGCAATTGTGGAGCGTATGCATCATACTTTAAAAACCACGCTTGCTAAACAAAAAAGGGGGAATCCCGTAGGTATGACACCTCAAGAGCGATTGTATAAAGCAACTCATGTTTTAAATTTTCTAAACATGTCGTCTTTGTCATCCACAGCAGTAGAGCGACATTTCAGAAGGACTGTTGAATGGCCTGAACAACCGAAGGTGTATTATAAGCACCTTGAATCGGGGTGCATGCTAACCACAGATAATACTGCAACAAGCAGAAGTTGTGAGCAAGACAATTCTGTAATGATTTGTACTTCTCATCCGTATGTTTGCTTCGGCTCAAAATGCAAGTATACAAGAATGTAATCAATCTTATTGTGTAAATTTAACGCGAGTAAGGTATAAAACAGCAGTAATATGGACAGGGAATCGGCAAAATGCATTAAAAACGTCTTTCTCTGTATTGTGATTGGGAGTACAACTCTCGAAGACTTTGTGTTACATCTCTCCCCTGGAATACGTCACTACATGGCTGGGAAATGGTTAAACACCATCTCCAAGGTGCTTTTGACATGTCGTTGCAACAAAATATTCGTCCTTTACGTGATCAGCTAAAAGCTCAAATACTAAAGATTCAAGACTTAATGAACCGCAATGTATTTGAAATATTACAAAAGGATTTCTCGTGGGTAAATCCAAAGAAATTGGCTTTCTGGGCTAAATTTAGGAATCTGGGTATTTATTGCCTTAGCAGGGTTCTTTTTGATTCTGTTTTTAATTGTGTTTAGTATATAACCTGCTAAGAGCGTCACGACGAGTAGAAGCACAAGTCATGGCGACCTTGTTAATAAATGGTCTGGTGTTAAACAAAAAAGGGGGAGATGGGGCAGATCTACGAGCAGAGGCCTGCGTACGGCCAAGGACACAGTGAGCAGAGCACACAGTAACCACAGAGCCAAGAGAACAGTTCATACCTTCACTCCATCCTGTGACCACCATAGAACATTCCCGAATCTCGGACAAAGAATAGGGCTAAGTATTCTTCCTTCGCTAGGAACAGCGACGGCATTAAATATGTTGAATAAGATAGGGTGTTGGGCAAGTAAACAGATAAACCTTACAACTGAAATCCTATCTAGCTTGCTTACTGATGCTGATAGCATTCGGCATGCTACGTTGCAAAATCGAGCGGCTATTGATTTTTGCTGTTAGCTCAGGGTCACGGATGTGAAGATTTTGAAGGTATGTGTTGTATGAACCTTTCCGACCGCTCATCATCCATTCATAAGCAGTTACGGGAGCTGAAGGATAACATGTCCAAATTAAAAGTGGTCAAAAATGGTTTTGATGATTGGTTAAGCCCATGGGGTATAACGGGATGGTTATCAGACTTATTAAAACAAGGGCTCATGCTACTGTTGGTTATATTATTATTGGTTATGGCAGCCTCGTGTGTTCTCCGCAAAGTGACTGGCATGATAGAAAATGCCATGCATAAGGTCTGGCTGGCTCAAGAAGAAAAAGGGGGTATTGTAGGAATGTGTCTGAGAGAAAATGGCCATGTGAGCCAGCCTCCCTACTATGAGAGATTAGATTAAGAGCAAAACAGGTGGTAGAAGATGGAATTAGTACATGGGAAAAACGGGAACTGAGAAGGTAGAAAACATGTTGTGCTAATGACTAAGCAATTGACTATGCGAATTCTTGTAACCAATCTGATCTGTGAACGAACTGCATGGACAGCGCGTGGACAGTGTAACGAGCTAATCAGAAATAAGCGAGTCGCGTGTACGGCTACAACGCAGGGTATAAAAGATGATGATCTGTGCTTAATAAACGGCTTCTGTTGATTCACATTGGATCGTCTGGAGTCCAGTTATTTCTCCTCATGCAGAAACACAATAACAATGGTATTTACTCTACATTAGAAGTGTTCCCATGTTCAATTCCATACATATGTTTCTCCTCTATATAAACTTTTGATAAGTTATGTACAAATAAGACTTCCAACATTTGTTCTTCAATTTAAATATGTAATCTTCATGACTGAAACATTACAATAGTTTGATCAAAAGTATAGAAAAAATCAATTTAATATTTTAATATTTTTTCTAATGGAAGTGTTTAAAAAACCCTTGAACCCAAATGACCTTAGAATGACAGACATTTCTTCCCCATAAAAATTCAGTGCTCATTCAACATGCAGAGTATTTTTGCATACATGAGTCACTTGAATTACAATAATAAAGTCTGAAGGACATGTGCTGGACAGCCCATTCTAGCAAGTGCTAGCTGTAAAATCATATGTATCACAGAAGAAAGTGTAAGTACTGGTACATTTTTAAACTCAAGTATTGTCCTTGCACTGCTAAGACTTAAGGCAATCAAGAGCCAAGAAGCTTCAGTTTGGTATAGAGTTACATTAAGCTCTCCCCTTTGAATCATAGAATCATAGGGTTGGAAGGGACCTCTGGAGATCATCTAGTCCAACCCCCCTGCCAGAGCAGGGTCACCCAGAGCAGGTTGCACAGGAACGTGTCTAGGCGGGTTTTGAATGTCTCCAGAGACTCCACCACCTCTCTGGGCAGCCTGTGCCAGGGCTCTGCCACCCTCAAAGTAAAGAAGTTCCTCCTCATGTTTAGGTGGAACTTCCTATGCTCAAGTTTGTGCCCGTTACCCCTTGTCCTGTCACTGGGCACCACTGAGAAGAGCCTGGCCCCATCCTCCTGACACCCACCCTTTCAGTATTTATGAGCGTTGATAAGGTCCCCCCTCAGCTGTCTTTTTTCCAGACTGAAGAGACCCAAGTCCCTCAGCCTTTCTTCATAAGAGAGGTGTTCCAGTCCCCTCAGCATCTTGGTAGCCCTTTGCCATCCCCTCTCCAGCAGTTCCCTGTCCCTCTTGAACCGGGGAGCCCAGAACTGGACACAGTACCCCAGATGCGGCCTCACCAAGGCAGAGTAGAGGGGGAGGATGACCTCCCTCCACCTGCTGGCCACACTCTTCTTGATATACCCCAGGATGCCATTGGCCTTCTTGGCCACGAGGGCACATTGCTGGCTCATGGTCATCCTGTTGTCCCCCAGGACTCCCAGGTCTCTTTCCACCGAGCTGCTCTCCAGCAGGTCAGCCCCCAACCTGTACTGGTGCAGGGGGTTATTCCTCCCCAGGTGCAGCACCCTACGCTTGCCCTTGTTGAATTTCAGAAGGTTCCTCTCTGCCCAACTCTCCAGCCTGTCCAGGTCTCTCCGTATGATGGCACAGCCTTCTGGTGTGTCAGCCACCCCCCCCAGCTTTGTGTCATCAGCAAACTTGCTGAGGGTGCCCTCTATCCCCTCATCCAGGCCATTGATGAGTATATTGAAGAGGACGGGGCCCAGTACTGACCCCTGGGGGACACCACTTGTCACTGACCTCCAACTAGACTCTGTGCCCCTAATCACGACCCTCTGAGCTCTGTCTTTCATCCAGTTCTCAATCCCCCCCACTGTCCATTCATCTAGCCCACTCTTCCTAAGCTTCCCTATGAGGATGCTGTGGGAGATGGTGTCAAAAGCCTTGCTGAAGTCAAGGTAGACAACGTCCACTGCCCTCCCCTCATCTCTCCATCCAGTCATGGATGCCCCATTAATAATTTATTTTAACATATTAATTTGAGGTCTGCTGATAAATTTTTGCTGTACATATTAACTACGATTCAGTGTGAAGTGACCCATTTTAATATACCTGACTACACTGAGCAAGTTAAGTTTAAGCAAGTTTCTCTACCACCTGAATTTTCCATCATGGACTTCTAAATTGGTATGAGAGCAGAGAAAATATTCAATGTCTACCCTCTCACTGTAACCAATCTTATGACTTGCCTCCATTCTTGGGGCATTCTAGAATTTAAGGGTTCAAATTAGATTTGCCAGTCAAATAATATTCAACTTTACAAAGGACAATTATTTGCAGTAAAAATACTCTGTGTATGTTTATATATACAGTAGATCAAAGTCAACAGGCATTTCTTTATGGCTTTTTTCACTGAGGTACTGTTATAACATCCAGCATTAGGATGCAAGTGTTCATATGGTATGAACACCACATTCATAAGCTGTACCAACTCATGACAAGTGGCAAAAGACTGCAAATCCAACTTCACTGTAGGATTACAGGAAAGAGAAAAAAGAAAAAAAGTCTTCCCTTCTATGTGGAGGGTTTCAGTGCAAGCCACAGAAAGCTTCAAAGGCAATTGGCATAAATGGGGAAGTCAGAATGAAAATCTCACTCTAAAAGGAGAAAAAAAATACTCAATGCAAATTAGAGTCTCACAGTTGGGCTATTTCTTGCAATTAACAGAAACATTTGTGACTTAATATTCCAAGGGAGCAAGGGCATATAGCACAGCAGCCACACAATAAGACTTGAAATGTGTAGTTAAGCTCTTGCATCTGATCCTTAAGCTAAGCACATGCACATGCTTAGAGCAGCCAAGCTGCTATTATAATAACACACAAGGTGAAGTTCTGCAAGCTGAAAGATGAATGCTGTCAGAAAAGATGAGGTTGACAAGCACATGACTTCAGTTGATGCTGCAGTAGACAGAAAAACCCTGGTGACCACAAGTTTATTCCTCAGCTGTAAAAAGCTTATTTTTAAATGCACATTTAGTTGCGACCTTCCCCTATTTATTTTACATGGGGGGAAAGCAGATGCATTAACAGTTCCTAGTCACAGTACTTTCAATCCTAGCATTCTTAACGTAAGGGGAAGAGGGTTTATGTTAAAATAATGATTGTTGCTATATGTATTTACTATACCACTTTTACATCAGAAGAGAATGTTGGGTGTTTTTTTTCAACAAAGTTTCCATATGGCTATTCCAGCCTAGACTTTTGTTTTTATTACACCTATGCTAAAAATGTGTTTCTGCAATAAATACTGTAGAGAGTGAAATGGAAGTTCAGAATATGCTCAGTTAATCATGGCAAATAGTTCTTTACAACCAAATTATTTTTTAACCTCACAAACCCATTTAACAGGCTGCAGATGCTTGAGCAAGTTCCTTATATTAGGATACAGCACAACATTTAAAACTCAGCTTAGCCACATACAATTCATACTTTATGATATAAACTTTATGACATATCACCACTTAAATCAATAAATTTGTCATCCCTCTTGAACAAGTCATCTTCATCTTCCAAGTCTTTCCAGGTGCTAGTGGGTAAAGCTGGTTTGACAGACTGTCTCTTAAGTAAAGTAAATGCAAAGAAGGATGACAAACAGGCAGAATTTCTCAGCACTGGAACAGCATGTACATCTCTGGAAATAGCTTGACTATCTTCTTCATCCATTTTCACTCCATCAAGTCCAAAATCTTGGCAGCTGTGGCTACTGTACCAACCACCATCAAGCTGGGCCTCAGGAATCCATCATAAATACTATTGTGCCCAGACTTTGATTTCAGGGCCATCAATGCGAGGCAACAGAAGACTGTGATAGTCAACAGGTTTACTATGCCAGCTATCATAAGATTCCCTGAAGCTATTAGGAGGTTCATCTGAATAATTTATGAACTTGCTAATTCTTTTACCCAGAATGTTTTTAATTAAATGATCTGTTTCCTCCCTGAAAAATCCTCTCTTCAGGGAAGATTTTGTTTGCATCGATGGCAGAGAAAGTTGCCATTGATGCTTTAAGAGGAAGGAAGAGAAAAATATACTGAGAAAAATTTGATAGGACTTTAGAAAACATCTTAAAAGAAAAACATAACTTGTATTCAGAAAATACTTACAAGCAACAAAGTCACTTTAAACACAGTCACTGCTTTGTTATATAGTCTAAAAACTGTTACTCTTCAATGGCTAATACACCAAATACTTTACACAGCATAATTAGCATTCCAAGATACCTTCCCGGCACTGTAACTATAGCAACAAAGTAACAATGAATAAAGCATTTTTCTTTGAAAAAGGAGAATTCTTTGCATGCATTCAAGTATTACAGACTTCCATGTTTAGTTTAAGCTAGCCACACAAATCAAGAAGCACTTGATTTACAAGTTTTTATCCAATAGTTCCTCCTTGCTTTCTACCATATAGGAGTTCCCTGATTAATGCTGTAGATCATACGGACAGTGTCTCACTTGAGAATGCTTTGTACAGAACAGAATTTGACCAACAAAACAGGGATATTACAATCAAAAAAAGGCTACCCCAAACAAAACTCTTCTTACTGAATTTCTGCTACTTTCCAGGAATGAGGGGGCCTACAGGAGAGATGGGGAGGGACTCTTTATCAGGGAGTGTAGTGATAGGATGAGGGGTAACGGTTTTAAACTGAAAGAGGGGAGATTTAGACTAGATACAAGGAAGAAATTTTTTCTGCAATGAGGGTGGTGAGACACTGGAACAGGTTGCCCAGAGAGGTGGTGGAGGCCCCATCCCTGGAGACATTCAAGGCCAGGCTCGATGAGGCTCTGAGCAACCTGCTCTAGTTGAAGATGTCCCTGCTGACTGCAGGGGGGTTGGACTAGATGGCCTTTAAAGGTCCCTTCCAACCCAACACATTCTATGATTCTAAAAGGTATGCACACACCCCAATTACACTCAAGACAAAATTAGGGAGGCAATTATAACCCTGTTATGTATTTCAGTTAGGTACTCCATAGAACAACAAAATAAATTTGCTTCAAACATGTCAGTGCAAGTCATCTGGATGGTAAGTCCCATGAAGAAGTTATCACTACACTTACACAAAAGCACAAAATAAAAACAAACAAAAAAATTAAGTTCATAGCTATGCACAGCAACTGTAAAACAGTGATTTATAACCGAGGTGGGTGCAAATTGTATTCTTAAGACCCTGGTGAGTCTGAGGTGTACATATATTTTGTCAATTAAAACTTTGCACCAATGCTTCCACTGTAAGTACATTTGAAGTATGACTGAGTTGTGCAAAATATATTTATAATTTCAAAAATACAAATTAAGCAGCACATATCTTACTTTGAGTTGTGCAGTTTTCCATTGACTTTTATCTGGTTTTGGCTTCTCTGCATAAAGAGGGTTGTTCAGGAAATACTGGGCCTTGGGGTCAAACTGCACAGACCAGTCCCACGCAGTAAGAAATCTGAAAGGACTGCTTTGTGTCTTGAAGCTTTCACCAGTCTGCCAAAACAAACAGGTCACAGTTAAGACTGCTAGAAAGGAATTCTGACCAAGTCAAGGTAAAATTAAGAAATTGGCTTTTCACAGAAGAGGCCACAGAGTTGCAGCAACACTCGTGATTTCTATTGAATAGCTGAACAACATTATTAGATGCAAACGAGTACAGACATGAAGGCCATCTATATAGTATTCTCTGTAACTTCAGACAGTATTTCATTTCAGCAGTGCAATTAGACAGCACCAAGAATGCCTTTCACAGTTGAAAATGCAACTAAATAATCTGAGGAAAAAAAACAGAGTTTTGAAAACTGGGCAGTAGATACACACTTGAATTCTTCAAAGCACAGGGGGCAGGACTGGAATAAACCTCTCCAAACTTCAAAAGTTAACTGCAGTTATGCAGTGCTACCAGTTAAAATTTTATGATCAGCACTAGTGAAGATCACAGCCTTACTTTTTTTATTTATTTATTTTTAATTTATTTTTTTTTAGACTCTGTGCAACCTTGCAGCCCTCCGCTGGACTCTCTCCAGTAGTTCCCTGTCCCTCTTGAACTGGGGAGCCCAAAACTGGACACAGTACTCCAGTTGTGGCCTCACCAGTGCAGAGTAGAGGGGGAGAATGACCTCCCTCGACCTACTGGCCACAGTCTTCCCTATGCAGCCCAGGATGCCATTGGCCTTCTTGGCAACAAGGGCACACTGCTGGCTCATGGATAATTTGCTGTCTACCAGGACCCCCAGGTCCTTCTCCTCAGAGCTGCTTCCCAGCAGGTCCACCCCTAACCTATACTGGTGCTTGGCATTCTTCCTCCCCAGGTGCAGGACCCTACACTTGCTTTTGTTGAACCTCATTAGGTTCTTCTCTGCCCAGCTCTCCAGCCTGTCCAGGTCACGCTGGATGGCAGCACGGCCCTCTGGAGTGTCGGCCACCCCTCCCAGCTTGGTATCATCAGCAAACTTGCTGAGGATACACTGTCCCATCATCCAAGTCATTAATGAATATACTGAACAAAATTGGACCGAGTATTGACCCCTGAGGGACACCACTCGTTACAGGCCTCCAACTGGACTCTGTGCCGCTGATCACAACCCTCTGAGTTCTGTCACTCAGCCAGCTCTCGATCCACCTCACTGTCACCTCGTCTAGCCCATACTTCCTCAGCTTCCTAATGAGGATGTTATGGGGGACAGTGTCAAAAGCCTTGCTAAGGTCAAGGTAGATGACATCTATGGCTCTCCCCTCATCCAGCCAACCCGTTATAACATCATAGAAAGCTATCAGATTGGTCAGGCATGATTTGCCCTTGGTAAATCCATGCTGACCACTTCCAATGACTTCCTGTTCCTCAACGTGTTTGGAGACGACATCCAGAATGAGTCGCTCCATTACCTTCCCAGGGACAGAGGTGAGACTAACCGGCCTGTAGTTCCCTGGGTCCTCCTTCTTCCCTTTTTTGAAGATTGGAGTGATGTCAGCCTTCCTCCAGTCCTCAGGCACCTCTCCTGTTCCCCATGACCTTTCAAAGACGATGGAGAGTGGTCTAGCAATAGACCACTTTATACCGAGCATGATGCATATGGGATGGAATGCTATCAGCCCCATTATCCCAGCATCGGAGCAACCAGGAGACAAGTGTCTCACCATCATTACAGCTAAAATCCTTTCTCATATTTTGCAGATCCTTCATAGAGAAGTATTTAATGATTACCTCTGTATCTGATTCCTCCTCCTGGGCTGTCACAGGAGCCTCTCCCTTATCATCTTTTGAAGAACTCTTTCCTTGATCTTCATCAGAAGAGTCAGAACCAATGTATTCCCATACTTTGTCAGTACTGATTTGGGGAGGAGCTGATGATGATTCACTAACTGTAAATGAAGTCCCATCCCATGAGTGATGAGTCCTCATCACTCTCTACAACTACTTGAAAGGCCACTGTAGAGAGGCTGGTGCTGGTCTCTTCTCACAGGTAATTAGCGATAGAACAAGAGGGAATGGCTTCAAGCTGCAGCAGGGTAGGTTTAGACTGGACATTAGGAAAAAATTCTTCCCAGAAAGAGTGGTCAGACACTGGAATAGGCTGCCCAGGGAGGTGGTGGAGTCACCATCCCTGGATGTGTTTGAGAGTCGTTTAGATGTGGTGTTGGGGGATATGGTGTAAGGGAGAACTTTGTAGAGTGGGGTTGATGGTTGGACTCGATGATCCCAAGGGTCTTTTCCAACCTAAATGATTCTATGATTCTATGATTCTATGATCTCCTTATCTCTTCCTCTCCTCTCTTTGGAGAGAGGGAGGGGAGGGCCATCTGTCATTCTGATTGGCCATTCCAGCCAAACCACGACAATAGCCCATTAAAATGGGCAGGAAAAACAGAAACAAACTGCAAATTCACTCTTCACCACACAGCGCAAAAACCATGGTCACAGCTTCATATTTAATGTGGAATCACTTTAAGTATACAGTAGTTCAAAAGATCCAGAAACTGGTTAAGAGTTAAAAGCCAGTAGAACAAAAATACAGGACATCCAAAATATATCTTTGACCTTTTTAATCCTAAATTTTAGGGTCACGTGTCTGAATAGACAAGTTTGCTTTATGAGGAAAGAAACTTTGGTATGGATTTGAACTAGCCACATAAATAGCACCTGTAGCTTTCAAAATAAATAGTATATGGCTAACTAGACACCATGGCAGCAAGATATCCTCTTAAAAAAAAAAGACTAAGAATCATAGACTGAATCATAGAATGTGTTGGGTTGGAAGGGACCTTTAAAGGTCATCTAGTCCAACCCCCCTGCAGTCAGCAGGGACAACCCATGCCTCCAAGGGAGAACAAGCACATGATTGGAGCTAGGCATCAGGGCTGGACAACAGAATTACAATTACAATTGAATTACAATTACAACAGAATTACAATTACAAAAATGTAATCTTTCTTTTAAAGTAATTTTAAAGCACATGTTAATTATTGTATTTCTGATGCTGAAATTGATAAGAAATGTTTCCTACAATGAGAAAGCATTCCTTCTATTTGCTAACCACTAATAACCACTCCTTTTAAAATTGCACTGATACTTGAAGAACACTTAAAATTTTTCTTTGACTCCCTCTATTTTTCTAAAATATTGTATTTTTATTCCACAGGTCCATGCTGTTAGCAGTAGGTGTTACAAACAAAAACATCCCCCTACTCCAAGAGCTATTTGTTAAAAAGGTCAAAGATAAATTCAGCCTCAAAATGTAACAAAAGGGGTTTTTTAATAAATTGTACCAGAAATAACAAATGATCTTTTTAATATGTGATACTCTCCTACAGCCATTGATAAAGTAGTTACCAGAATGTTAGTCTATGTTAATCTGTGCGGTTTATGGGTTTTCAACAAAACATAACACACATTGAACAGAATGAGTGAAACTTCAGTTTCCAGTGTATATTGAATTTTAGTCATTTAATACATTTTAGTTTTTATTTGTGTATTCCACTGTAGTGCTGTGACAACAAATCACACCTATGTACCAGAGCATACACCAACAATATGATGTAACTGTACTACACCACTGCTATATTTAGCTTTTTGAAAGAGACATAAGCATACACTATGGCCACATCAAATAATTTTCTGTTGTGGTTGCCCCCCCTTCTTCAATAACCTTCACTTTTTCAGTAATACTTCACTTTTTAAAATTTGAATTATTGAAAAAAATCACAGAAAGTTTATACAGGAATAGCTATAAGGAATAACCTCACAGGCACTGATATGACAAATGTTTATTTTAAGGGCTGAGAGACGTTAATCTCATATCGACAAAGTTGACTGAAAAGAATGACTAACTGTCTAAATGGGAAATGCCAGCTTCTGCTTGTAATATTGAGAAAAGTAATTCAGAAAGTTATTTTTTGGCCTTACTATGTCACAAAGTCAATCATACAAAGACCTAGGCATTTAACCGAAAATGATAGTTTTAAAAACATCATGCAAAGCTTTGATCAATTATGCAGCTGCTTTAAAACTGTTGCAAGCCAGTATATATTAGCTTTTATACTGCTAATGCACAATTAACAGCAAACTTGATTAGATTAACACAAAATTGTCTTAATTACACTGTTATATCACACTAAGGAGACAAATGCCACAAGACTGGCAAAAACATTTAATTCTGAGTACTCAAATGGCAGGATAATTGTGTTGTAACCCCTTCACATTTAGGGAAAAAAACCCACCATAACCCTGCAGTCTCGCTTTACAAAATAAAGTTCTGTAAAATATTAATTGGGAGGGGAACAGTTTATACTATCTAACACAAAGTAACTTATACAACTAGTATCAAAGGCAAACAAAAAAACTTCCAAATAAAAAGTCAAAATACACATAGTAACAGAAGTACAAATGCTGCATTAAATACAATCAAGATAAGAAAATGCACTTGATAAAAAAAGACAAAAAAAGAAATTAAAGTTAGCAATGCATTTAAAGAAAATGCAATGAGGAAAAAACATCAAACTGTTTTTTCCAATGACAACAGAGTTTCCATTTGCAGTCTTTCCATCCATAATTTGTCTGATACAGTACATCCATTAAAATATTCAGAATCTCACAGAAGAGCTAGGTTGTTCTCTTCCAAATCTAATTACCGAGTTGGTTTTGGATATTTTAAACAGACATTATTATGTCCGTTTAAAAGCAAGGCAACAAATGGACTTTTTATCACCTTCGATCTTAGCACTAATGACAAACATTTTTAAAAGTTATCATAATCTTTTTTGTCTTTTTTTCCCTCTGCCTCAAATCCATCTATCCCATCACTGTCCCTTCTCCTTTTACGATTATTATGGATGTTGAGGCGTTGATTCATCTGTGGTAACGGATCCATTCCTAAAACTTTGTGTATTTGACGGAATGCAAGGAGTCTCAGTGCAAACTAGAAAAAGGGTAGAAAGAAGATATTTCTGTTAGAAACAAATGTCAGCTTTGAGTACTTTGTCAAACAATTAATGAAGAACATTAGTGGTGTATATTATCCTTAGCTCTTATTATTCCCTCTTCCTTCCCCCAACAAAGTCAACACAATAAAATGTGTATGTCACATTTGCTGCTTCTGTACAAAGTACATCATCTTAGCTTAAAAATAAGATACATGTGTTTTAGCTGCTGGACTTGCACTGAAGCAGCCAAGGCTTGTCACAGGTCCCATTACGCATTAGTAATCTTTAGCAAAAGGATCAAATGAAGAAGTAGGGGCAGTAACCTCTTAAGCTGCAAGCATGAATAGTCAATACTGTAAGTGGATAGAGTAAATATTAAAAATTAAACTTACACAGATTTATTTATAAAATATTAAATGCCAATGTAATTTAAATCTATTAACATACTGCTGTAGAGTGAGCATCTTTACAGATATATATAGATGGGAGTGCATCAAACTTTTCAGGAAAATATGTTAATTTTAGTGCCAAACTGAACACTATTATACATCCTCTGTTGTGACATTTTCATTGCCTAGCTTAAGATTGATCATCTGAAAGATCAGACTATATTCTAAGAAAGGAAAATTCATGTCCACCATATAGCTCTATTTAAAAAAACAAAACAAACCAAACCTACCACACCCCACCCAGAAAAACAGCCATCAAATTTAGTTACTTCACACATACTTTTCCTTACCTGCGCACTTGAAGTAATATCCTCTCGTTGCTGATCTGTCATTACAGCAAGTGTATCAAAAGGATCTTTCTCACAAGGGTCCAGAAGGCCAGGACCACCTACAACGGTTAGGCTAATTACTATTTCAAACAAGATTACAGATTTTACATTAGTTAAGCATAAGTACACAGACACTGATCAAATGCAACTTACCTTTAAGGATAATTCCTGAAGATATACACTCAAAAACTCTTCTCAGTGCATCCCCAGGACTCTGTGGTCCAGTAGCGCTGCTAATTGCTTTTTCCACAAGCAACTCCATAGCCTAGACCAACAATAAGAAAATCCAGCCAATTTAGAAGATTGATTAAAACAAAACCAAAAAAGCTACTACTGTTGTTCAATACAGAACTTTTGATACTGGAATTTTTAAGAACTTTACACATCACAGAATGTTTTCAGTTAAAATGGAAAAAATCAGATATTTTATAACAATGAATAAAAAGAAAGCTGCTGCAAGATTAACATTGAGTACTGATACTGATATGCTGCTTCTCATCACAAGTTATCCAAAGGTTTTGTAGAAATTTATACAGTAGTAGCCAACATATGCATGTAGGCAACTTGTCCAGACATTTTTTGAGAGAGCATGAACCATGGTGGGTCACCATGTTTCACAACAACCCCATGCATCGCTACAGGCTTGGGGAAGTGTGGCTGGAGAGCTGCCTGGCTCTGGGCAATCCTGCTTTAGCAGGGGAGTTGGACTAGATGATCTCTGGAGGTCCCTTCCAACTCTGAAGTTTCTGTGAATCTGTGAAAAGCTGAGGGATCAAAAGGTCAGCTCTCTTTCTTCAATGGCTGGCGTCCGAGGAAGACCCTGTCTGTTCATCTGCCTTTGATCCCGATCCGAGCATTCCTGACTCCAGATCAGCCCCATTATCCCAGCATCAAGCAAGCTAAAAGGTTAAAACCTTTGTGGTATGGGGGATGACGGCTGAAATATAAGTATGGGGAGGCCTGGCAAACTGACTACATCACACTCCCTCAAACCCACCAGGGTAAGTGCTATCTGCTTGCTATGGTAGAAGGAAGCACCGGATGGTTGGAAACCTACGCCGTGCCCCATGCTGCTGCCCAGAATACCATCCTGGGCCTTGAAAGGCAAGTCTCGTGGCGACACGGTACTCCAGAAGGAACTGAGTCAGACAGTGGGACTCATTTCAAAAACAGTCTTATAAGTAATTGGGCAAAAGAACATGGCATTGAGTGGGTATAGCAGATCCCCTGTCATGCACCAGCTTCTGGGAAAATTGAACGGTACAATGGACTATTAAAAACCACCCTGAAAGCAATGGGGGGTGGATCCTTCAAAAATTGGGACAAGCCTTTAGCACAAGCTACCTGGTTAGTTAACACCAGGGGATCCATCAATCGAGCTGGTCCTGCTCAGTCAGACCTTTTACATGCAGTAGAAGGGGATAAAGTCCCTGTGGTGCATGAAAGGGATATGTTAGGGAAAACCGTTTGGGCTTTTCCTGCCTCAGGCAAAGGCAAACCCATTTGTGGGACTGTGTTTGCTCAAGGGCCTGGATGTACTTGGTGGGTGATGCTGGAGAACGGAGAAATTCAATGTGTGCCTCAAGGAAATCTAACCCTTGGTGAGAATACTCAGTTCTGAGCTATATGATGTCAATTGTCATATAATACTAAGTGTTCTATAAGTGTTTTTCAGGATAACATAGTGGTGATGAAACCTGAGCTAGCTTCATCAAGCGGTGTCCAGCCAACTCTTCAGGATGGACATGCTACCTGTGGACACGGACCACAATGAATTTCATATCATCTTTTCTGCCCTCAGAGTCTGCTATGATAGAGGAAAACCTGTAATTATGAACTAAATGAACTTTGGTGTATATAGATAAATCATAAATGAGAGATCTATGTATCTATATATATGTATATATTTGATGGATAAGAAGTGACAGTAATCTGAGCATGACACAAATGGTATGGAATAAGGGGTGGAATGTCCTGGTTTGAGGTAAAACAGAACCAATTTTCTGTTTTGTAATTTTACTTTTTAGCTGGGCCTCTTCGAACCGACTAAAGTCTGAAATTAACAGCATATTGTTCAGACACTGTTCACTCTCAGAGTGATAAGCCAGTTTGTGCCAAGGAATGGTAGGCACAGAGGCTCTTGCTTAGACTTATTGCTATAACATCCAAGGTCAGCTCACTTCGCTGTTTGCCCCGTTAGAGGGTCGGAAGCGGAGCAGCGCAGAGGGGTCCCACCTGCAGGGAGGAGCGGACAGGACAGGTGACCCAAAACTGACCAACAGGGCATTCCATCCCATCTGCCCCATGCTCAGTATAAAAGCTGAGGGAGCAAAGGGTCAGCTCTCTTTCTTCAATGGCTGACGTCCAAGGAGGACCCTGTCTGTTTGTCTGCCTTTGATCCCGATCCGAGCATTCCTGACTCCAGATGCGGAATCCTGCTCCTGTCTGTCGCTGACTCCAGTCTGGGACTTTCCCTGTGCCTGCTGGTGACGCAATCATCATCCTGGGAGCTGGATACAGGTTTGTATATATTGTATACTTTTTTCCTTTAATTTTTATTATTTTATTATTATTTACTATTTCCTTATTTATTATTATTTTCGTTACAGTAGTTTAGTTCTTTTTCTAAACTTGTAAATCTCGTCGAGTCACAAGGTCTCGCTTGTGTCTAGAGATCCAGCCGTGGTTGCTACCCGGTCAAAGGCGTCTGTTAAAAAAACTGTGGGCACCCAGACAGAGGCCCCGCGCAAACATATGGGCATCCAGGCCTCTGGCTGCAGAGAATGCCAGAGCCTGGCACTTGCAATAGAGGGCAGCAGAGACAACACTTGTGTAAGATGTGAACAGGTAAATGATCTGCTCATTCTGGTGGCTGAGCTGAAGGAAGAAGTGGAAAGGTTGAGGAGTATGAGAGAATGCGAGAGGGAGAGTGACTGGTGGACCCGCTCCCTGAGAGAGAGGGAACAGGGTGAGGCCCCACACAAGTCAGAGGACCCCCTCCCCTCTCATCACCAGGCAATAGGAGGGGATCGCAGAGACGAGGGGGAATGGAAACAGGTCCCTGCTTGGGGAAGCAGGGGAATCCCCTCCCGGCCCCTCCCACCTTCCCAGTTACCCTTGCAGAACAGGCATGGAGTCCTGCAGGAGGAACTGGCTGTTGGAGAGGAGGACGATACACCCAGGCCAGAAATTTTAGAAAAACAAAGTCGCCATGGACCCAGCATCACAACTGGCTCCAAAAGGAAAAGCAGATGGGCCATTGTGGTGGGTGACTCTCTACTGAGGGGGGCGGAGGGGCCAATATGCTGTCCAGACCCACTTCACAGGGAAGTCTGTGGCCTCCCTGGGGCATGGGTCAGGGATGTGTTGGACAAACTTCCTGCCCTAGTAAACTCCTCTGACTATTACCCCCTCTTAGTATTTCAGGTGGGTAGTGATGAAGTGGGTAGAAGGAGCCCAAAATCAGTCAAAAGAGATTTTAGAGCCTTGGGGTGGCAGCTTAAGGGATCAGGAATGCAAGTTGTGTTCTCCTCTACCCCTTCAGTGGCAATCATGAATGAGGAAATTAACAGGAAGAGGCATCAGGTCAACTCGTGGCTCCAGGACTGGTGTTATCAGCAGGGCTTTGGGTTTTTTGATCATAGGCTGCTATAGGAGTCACCTGGCCTGCTGGTGGCAGGTGGGATGCACCTGTCCCAGAAGGGGAAAAGAATTTTGGGGCAGGAGTTAGCAAGGCTCATTGACAGGGCTTTAAACTAGATATGAGGGGGGAAGGGGAGACAACTGGGCTTGTCAGGACTAAACCCAAGAGAGGCATGCCAGGGCTTGAACGATGGTGGACTAGTGAGGACTCTCACTCTGCCATTCCATTTGAGAGAAGGGATAGATGTTTAGAAATCATGGAAGCACCTGGGAGGGGTCTGGTGGGAAATGGGGCCCACACTCACAAAAAGGTGCTGGAGTCACTGGCACATCTGAAGTGCATCTCTACCAATGCACGCAGTATGCGCAACAAACAGGGGGAGCTTGAAGCCATGATGCACCAGGGAAACTATGACATAGTGGCTATCACAGAAACGTGGTGGGATGCCTCACACGACTGGAGTGCCACAATCGATGGCTACAAGCTCTTCAGGAGGGACAGACAGGAAAGGAGAGGCGGAGGAGTGGCCCTGTATGTTAGAGAATGCTATGAGAGCTCAGAAATCAAGTATAGTGATGATGGGGTGGAGAGTGTTTGGATTAGGTTAAGGGCCGATAAAGCTGATATCGCTGTGGGAGTCTGCTATAGACCTCCCGACCAAAGCAGTGAGGCGGATGAAGCTTTCTATAAGCAGCTGGGGGGAATCTCGCAGTCACTTGCTGTTGTTCTTGTGGGGGACTTCAACCTCCCGGCTCTCTGCTGGGAATACAACACAGCAGAGAGGGAACAATCCAGGAGGTTCCTGGAATGTGTGGAAGATACCAGCTGTGTGAGGAAGTTAAGTGAGCCGACCAGGGAAGGTGCCCTCCTGGACCTGCCTCTTGTGAACAGGGAAGAACTTGTGGGGGAAGTAAAGGTTGGTGGCCGTCTAGGGCACAGTGATCGTGAGATGATAGAATTTCTGATTCTTGGGGAAACAAGGAGAGGGGTTAGTAAAACTGCCACCTTAGACTTCCGGAGGGCAAACTTTGACCTGTTCAGAAGACTGCTTGACAAAGTCCCTTGGGAGGCTGCCCTGAAGGATATAGGAGCCCAGGAAGGCTGGACATACTTCAAGAGAGAAGTCTTAAAGGCACAGAAGGAGGCTGTCCCTGTGTGCTGAAAAACAAGTAGGCGGGGAAGGAGACCGGCCTGGCCAAATAGGGACCTTTGGCTGGACCTCCAGAACAAAAGGAGAGTCTATGACCTCTGGAAGAGGGGGCAGGTCTCTCATGAAGACTATAAGGATATAGCGAAGCTATGCAGGGAGAAAATTAGGAGAGCCAAAGCGCAGCTAGAGCTCAACCTAGCTACAGCCATTAAGGATAACAAAAAATGTTTCTATAAATTCATTAACAACAAAGGGAGGCTTAGGGAAAATCTCCCTCCCTTACTGGATGCAGAGGGAAACATAGTCACAAAGGATGAGGAAAAGGCTGAGGTGCTCAACGCCTACTTTACCTCAGTCTTTAGCAGTGGAATGAGCTGTTCCCTGGGCACCCAGCCTCGTGAGCTAGGAGACAGGGAGGGGAAGCTGAACGAGGTCATCACAATGAAAGAGGAAGTGATCAGTGACCTGCTACACCGCTTGGATGCCCACAAGTCTATGGGACCGGATGGGTTACATCCAAGAGTGCTGAAAGAGTTGGCAGACGTGCTCACCAAGCCACTTTCCATGATCTACCTGAAGTCATGGCTAACTGGGGAGGTCCCAATGGGCTGGAGGGTAGCAAATGTAGCACCCATCTACAAAAAAGGCAGAAAGGAGGATGCGGGAAACTATAGGCCTGTCAGTCTGACCTCGGGAGCAGGGAAGGTCATGGAGCAGATCATCTTGAGTGCCATTACGAGTCATACAATGGACAAGCAGGGGATCAGGCCTGGTCAGCATGGGTTCAGGAAAGGCAGGTCCTGCCTGACGAACCTGATCTCCTTCTACGACAAGATGACCAGATTATTGGACGAGGGAAAGGCTGTGGATGTTATCTACCTAGACTTTCGAAAAGCATTTGACACTGTCCCCCATAGAATTCTCATGGGAAAACTGGCGGCTCATGGCCTGGATGAGCATACGATCTGCTGGATCAAGCACTGGCTGGATGGGCGGTCCCAAAGAGTGGTGGCCAATGGAGTTAAATCCAGCTGGCGGCCGGTCACAAGCGGTGTCCCTCAGGGCTCAGTGTTGGGACCATTTCTGTTCAACATCTTTATTGATGACCTTGAGAAGGACATAGAGTGTATCATCAGCAAGTTTGCAGATGACACGAAGCTAAGCGGGAGTGTTGATCTGCATGAGGGTAGGGAGGCTCTACAGAGAGACTTGGATAGATTGGACCGATGGGCCAACGCTAATGGAATGAGCTTCCACAAGGCCAAGTGCCGGGTCCTGCACTTGGGCCACAACAACCCCACGCATCGCTACAGGCTTGGGGAAGTGTGGCTGGAGAGCTGCCTGGCAGAAAAGGACCTGGGGGTTCTAATTGACAAGCGGCTGAGCATGAGCCAGCAGTGTGCCCAGGTGGCCAAGAGGGCCAACGGCATCCTGGCTTGTATTAGAAATAGTGTGACCAGCAGAAGGAGGGAGGTGATTGTCCCCCTGTACTCAGCACTGGTGAGGCCACACCTTGAGTATTGCGTCCAGTTCTGGGCACCTCAATACGAGAGAGATCTCGAGGTGCTGGAGCGAGTGCAGAGGAGGGCAACGAAGGTGGTGAAGGGCCTGCAGAATAAATCTTATGAGGAGCGATTGAAGGAGCTGGGACTGTTTAGTTTGAGGAAGAGGAGGCTGAGGGGAGACCTCATCACTCTCTACAACTACTTGAAAGGACATTGTAGAGAGGTTGGTGCTGGTCTCTTCTCACAGGTAATTAGCGATAGAACAAGAGGGAATGGCTTCAAGCTGCAGCAGGGTAGGTTTAGGCTGGACATTAGGAAAAAATTCTTCCCAGAAAGAGTGGTCAGACACTGGAATAGGCTGCCCAGGGAGGTGGTGGAGTCACCATCCCTGGATGTGTTTGAGAGTCGTTTAGATGTGGTGTTGGGGGATATGGTGTAAGGGAGAACTTTGTAGAGTGGGGTTGATGGTTGGACTCGATGATCCCAAGGATCTTTTCCAACCTAAATGATCTTATGATTCTATGACCAGAATCTGTCAGCCACACAGTATGAAATAATGAATTTGATACATCTAATGAAATTAACAGAACCATAGAATCATAGAATCTTCATGGTTGGAAAGGACCTTCGAGATCATTGAGTCCAACCATACGCACACAAAAAAAACCCCCTACAATCTCTGCCACTAGAGCATGCCCTGAAGCACCACATCTACATGTTTCTTAAACACCTCTAGGGATGGGGACTCAACCCCCTCCCTGGGCAGGCTGTTCCAGCGCCTGACCACTCTTTCAGTAAAGTAATTCTTCCTAATATCTAACCTAAACCTCCCCTGCCGCAGCTTCAGACCATTTCCTCTGGTCCTGTCATTATTCGCCTGGGAGAAGAGGCCACCACCCACCTCTCTCCACCCTCCTTTCAGGTAGTTGTGGAGGGCAATGAGGTCTCCCCTCAGCCTCCTCTTCTCCAAGCTAAACATGCCCAGCTCCCTCGGCCTCTCCTCATATGACCTGGTCTCCAGACCCCTCACCAGCCTGGTAGCTCTCCTCTGGACACGCTCCAGCACCTCAATGTCCCTCTTGTACAGAGGGGCCCAGAACTGAACACAGCACTCGAGGTGGGGCCTCACCAGTGCCGAGTACAGAGGCACCATCACTCCCCTGCTCCTGCTGGCCACGCTGTTCCTGATACAAGCCAGAATGCTGTTGGCCTTCTTGGCCCCCTGGGCACACTGCTGGCTCATGTTAAGCTGGCCGTCCACCAGCACCCCCAGGTCCTTTTCTGCTGGGCAGCTTTCCAGCCACTCTGCCCCAAGCCTGTAGTGTTGCTTGGGGTTGTTGTGACCGAAATGCAGGACCTGGCACTTGGCCTTATTAAACCTCACACAGCTGGCCTTGGCCCATCGATCCAGCCTGTCCAGGTCCCTCTGTAGAGCCTTCCTACCCTCAAGCAGATCGACACTCCCGCCTAGCTTGGTGTCATCTGCAAACTTACTGAGGGTGCACTCAGTCCCCTCATCCAGATCATTGATAAAGATATTAGACAAAACCGGCCCCAAAACCGAGCCCTGAGGGACACCACTGGTGACCGGCCGCCAAGAGGATTTCACCCCATTGATCCCAACTCTCTGGGCACGGCCATCCAGCCAGTTTTTAACCCAGCGAAGAGTATGCTTGTCTGTGCCATGATTCGCCAGCTTCTCCAGGAGAATGCTGTGGGGGACGGTGTCAAAGGCCTTACCAAAGTCCAGATAGACAACGTCCACAGCCTTCCCCGCGTCCAGAAGGTGGGTCACATGGTCATAGAAGGAGATCAGGTTGGTTAAGCAGGACCTCCCTTTCCTAAACCCGCGCTGGCTGGCCCTGATCCCTTGGCTGCCCTGCACTTGCCGTGAGAGCTCACTCGAGATGATCCTCTCCATGATCTTCCCTGGTACCGAGGTCAGGCTGACAGGCCTGTAGTTCCCCGGATCCTCCTTCCGACCCTTCTTGTAGATGGGCGTCACATTAGCCACCCTCCAGTCATCTGGTACCTCCCCTGTTGACCAAGACTGTTGATAAATGATGGAGAGGGGCTTGGTGAGCTCTCCCGCCAGCTCCCTGAGTACTCTTGGGTGAATCCCATCCGGCCCCATCGACTTATGTGCGTCTAGGTGCAGAAGCAGATCATTGACTACTTCCTCCTGGATTATGGGTGGGTTGTTCTGCTCTCCATCCCTATCTTCCAGCTCCGGAGGCTGAACCCCCTGGGGACAGCTGGTCTGACTATTGAAGATGGAGGCAAAGAAGGCATTCAGTATCTCAGCCTTCTCCTCGTCCTTGGTTGCAACTTTCCCCCCCGCATCCAGTAAGGGATGGAGATTCCCCCTGGCTCTCTTTCTGTTGATGTATTTATAAAAGCTTTTTTTGTTGTCCTTAATGTTAGTGGCCAAGTTGAGCTCCAGCTGGGCTTTTGCCTTCCTAATTTTCTCTCTGAATAACCTAACGAGATCTCTGTACTCCTCCTGAGTTGCCTGTCCCTTCTCCCAAAGGTGGTAAACCCTCCTTTTATTCCTAAGTCCCATCAGAAGTTCCTTATTCATCCAGGCTGGCCATTTTCCCCGCCCTTTAGACTTGCGACACTTGGGGACAGCCTGCTCCTGGGCCTTTAAGGTTTCCTTCTTGAAGGGCGTCCAGCCTTCCTGGACCCCTTTGCCCTTCAGGACTGTCTCCCAAGGGACTCTCTCAACCAGTGTCCTGAAACAGGATGCTACAGAGAAATTATTTTTTATACAAGAATACAGAAACTTAAAGCATCAAAAATTTAATGACCTTTTAACGTTTAAGTGGTTACTAGGTTCTTCAGTTTAGCAAAACTGAAGTTCACAGCAAGTTTTTTCCTCGATATAGGCTAACAGCAACTCAGATGCTAAACAAGTGTAAAAAAACCTTGATGATAAACAGGTTTTCTAAAATTTACACAGTATTTGTTATTAGTTAAAATGGTTTAAATGATTATCTGTATTTTAAATATTGGGTTTTTCTGTGAATATTTCCATTGTTTACTTTTATTAGACTCTATTTTTTCCAGAAAAGCCTATAAAAGATATTTGCAAAAGTGAAGAATAACTTTTCCTTAGCTTTTTCAGAATTAAATGGATGTTTCAATACCTCCTGCAATACCAAAGGCAAAAGGGAATTATGATGCCTTGGTGTTTATGTGCATGAAAGGCTGTATTTCAAGTTTGGGGAGAAAAAAAAGAAATCAACTTTGAATATTAGTTTCTTCTAACTTGTAGGAACTTGACAAAATCCTTCTAATTTAGTTTTTATTTTTAGGTATATAAAGAGACTGATACTAATGTCTGTGTTTAGACTTCCTAATATTTTCTATTATTACAACTATTTAGGCTCTTTTTGAAAAGCTCTGGCATCTCTTTGGCTTGTAACAGGCTTCTAGCATACGGGTCAGGAGAAGTTCTGTATCCAGAAAAATACATTTCTTTCATCTAAAAAATTTCATCTGTGACTGTCAGAGATTACATATATTTAAAATTACTGTTTTCATTCTGTCATTGTTTTTGTCAGTAAGACTTTGCCAACAGGCCAAAAGAACAACTGACTACACAAGAGTTCAGTGTTGATTCATGTCACTGGCAATGCATCAGGTACCACGAGCAAGTCAGGAAGCCCTTTTGGAGAGAACTGAGACACAGCTAGGCCTGATAAATTGCTTCATACCTCTCTTCCCTTCTGGCTGTGCCTTAGAACAGATATTATGAGAAATAAGAAACAACATTCCTTGTTCTTCATCTGTGTGCCTGCTGTGTGTTGCAATAGTTCTAAGGATGATTTTCTAAAAGCATGCCAGGGTTTATTCTTTGGAAACTCAGTATCATAGTGATATTGAGGGCACTTACACACTACTTAGCTTCTTTTAAGCTATATTTGTACAGTGCATCTTTCATGAAGTGTAGCACAGAAACTGGAACTATATTTATTTTTTTTTTACTTTAAATATTTAAAAAACAGAAATAATTGCTCCATATTTTTCCAGAAACAACAAATATTATCAGAAGTAATTTAATAACATTTTCTGCAAGCTTAGTACAGTTGTAAAACATTTCTAATTGAAATAATCCCAACTACTGTAACTGTCTTGACAATGTTAGCGCTCTTCCTGCAAAAACTGAAAAGTCTACATTAGGAAGCAGCATGGTGCAACGGGATTTGGTCTGTGAAACAAAACAGAGCTGAGTTTACCTCCACATATATATGTTTCAGAGATTTTGTTTCAGACTAACTTTGTCCAGTCCACAGATTATCAGTTAATATTTGGAGCACAGGTTGCACTCCTGGAGAGCATCATTTAAGATAGTCAATGTAAAAGGAATGCTCCAAGAACACTTGGCTGCAAGAATTGGGAGAGGTAACTGGGTACAACCTAGATATCTGTTTCTAAGTGACACTGATTAAAATGCTAATGGCGACACCTCCACAGACTTGTACTGTGGTATTTCATCTTGCAGGAATTACTGTGATTTATTCTTTCAAGTAGCCTTTCTGTTATCACAGAGCTATCTGGGCACAGCTGACATTGTTTTCAATCAGTTTCAGTAAAGTCCAAGCAATTCAGAGTAGGTGGTTAGAAAAAAAAAAGATTATTTTATACAGAGTAAAGGAAAAAATGCTAAAATATAGAATAAGAACACTACCCACAAAGAATTAAAAAGAACAAGAAAATTCAGTTGGGGAAAAAAAAACAACCTCCAAATGACAAAACCTCAGAAAATTAGTTTTAGATGGAATCTGGGTCATTTTGGGGAGGGGTGACCCCAAAAGCTCCAAAAAAATCCCCTACATTACTCCTTGAAAAAGTCTACATTTTAAAACTGTAGTAACGCTTTCCTGTGCTTTACTTGCAGTACCATGTGCATTAAAAAGACTCATTCAAAAGAACATTACTCACCCAGCTTGGAAAATCAGACCAAGTTGGAACCCGTTGACAGAGGTCACGAAGAATACGTATGATAACCACACAGGACTGCAGACCATTAGCTCTAGCCTTGAGAGCAATACAAAATCAAATTAATTAATCTCAGCACCTACAGCAAATAGGACTTGTTGAAAGACTAAAACACCACTGTTCAATGGCAGCTCAGATACAAGACTGAAACAAATCATTCTACAACTTTATTTCATGAGCTGCCATTTACAGCAGTATTTTATACAGGGTTAGTAATTTACGGTGGTAGAAGTCAAAGTGCACAAGTTATACAAGAATAATATTTCTTGATCCCCTATACACTTTGACCTATGTTCACTTGTAACAATAAATACAGAATCTTTCTATATTAGAAATAAAAAGAATAAAGTAAAGGTCTAAGAAATAGGTATAGAGACTGAAAGGTCAAGAGAATCTGTTTGGTTTCTTTACTGTGCCTTTGCCAGAATGCAAAGTCACTAAACCAAACAGTTGCTTCTCGCCTTTCATTCCCTACACTTAATACACTTAAAGAAATAGGAAAAAAAGTCTTAAATCTAAACACAAAGCTTTAAACACATATTCCATTATTTAAAGCAAAGTTAATCTGCAGCCTTATGGAATATATAACAAATATACAACATATGATCACCCCAAGTGAGTCAAGCTTTCAACATTGCCTTCTCAATGACCAGAAAAAAAAAAATCATGTCAAATGAGCAGTAACTTGCATGAAGCAGTTCTTCCATACTCAACCTTCTACGTTTAAATTTGGGGACCAGAAAAATATTAAGTATTATTAGCATGAACAATGCTGAGTGTTTTCACACAGTTAAACATTTATATTGCAACTGAATTAATCTCTCATAAGGCTACAAGAAGAAAGTAAAATGATGTTCCGAACCTGGAACCACTTAGCGTGGCGTAGAGCAGCCAGAGCGTCAAGGCATTTTTGCCTGTCCAAGACGTCCGGTGGGTCTTTCACCATACCCGAGGTTACATCTAAAATGGATTGAATTGGCAAAATGCAGTGAGGAATGGGTGTTTGACCAGGTGAGCAAGACACTTCCTTAAAGTAGCTTCAATGTCACACATGCCATCTAAAGTTTAAACACTTGAACAACAAATGTAAATGTTCAATAAAAGCCATTCGATTAGGATTAGTGCATCAACCCAGTATGAAGATCAAGGACATATTATACTTTATCTCTCAGGTTATTTTCAAATGCATTGCAGACTATGCAATGCATAGTACTTCTTTATTTAAGCTAACACTGGAAAAACACATATCCCCAAAATTAAATACTGAAGGAAGGATGGTTGGACACAGTGCACCAGCACAGAGAACACAAGACAGAAGGAACACAAAAATCCACTTTAACCAAGTAGAAACATTCAAACTTAGTTTCTTGTAAATTTTAACAGCCATGTGTTATTTGGGTCCTACTCTTTAAAAGAAAAACTAAGTATAAAAAAAAAGTCTTAAAAGCATTAGATGTTTAGCAATGGTGTTATTTTTATCATACCTTAAACTTAAAATGAAAATGATTTTGCTTTAAAAAAACTGACTATAGGAATGTGAAACGCTCTTCAGTATTAGAGTTCCATTACTTTCTAGTACCCTCTCTCTTACTCATATAAATAAATTCCTCAGCCCATGATATATGATATACCATGATATATGATATATACCATGATATATGATATATCATGAATGATATAAATATCATTTAGGATGCAAGGAAGGATCTGAAAAGGGACTGCTTTACTTAAGATTCAGCGAGAAAAAGAAAAGCAAGGAATAGTTTAAAAAAAAAAGCAGAATGTCTGAAAGACAAAGAAAATATAGTAGATCTTGTATATTTAAATGTTCAGAAAAGGATTAAGTAAATTACTAAGCTGATTGCTTTGTTACCAAAAAGGAAAAGACCACAAGGCTCTTTTGGAAGTGCTTTAATCAATGAAACTGGAACCACTGAACAATATGAAATGGTATCTTTGGGTTACTTAAAAATTGTAGGGATATAATGCAATGATCAGCTTTAAAAGGTCTTTGTTTTACTAATTATGAAAATGGCTATTGTGACTAGTGGCAAAGTATATTGGTAGCATAACTGGTGATACACCAGATAAGAGGAAAGAAAAAGCCCTCACTCAATGGCACTCATTTCGCAGGAGCTGGCTGTATGGAACAATATAGTTTACTCCAGCAAGATATAAGTAAGGTAAGGTAAGGTAAGTCTGAGAATAAAATTTTATATATATATATATAAAAAATTTTTTGAGTCTCATGAAACACGCCAGCAAGGAGAACAGCAAGGAGAAGCTTCCAGGGATGCTGCAGAGAGACAGCTCTGAAACCATCTATTTATACACAAATGTAAAATAAATAGTAGGATACTTTACTATACAGAGAACTAAAAAGCCATGAATTAACATGGTGTTACAACTTTGCAATATAATAAATTTAATCTGAAGTACTACATCCAGATTTGGGCATTTTTTTATAGGACAATCCCATTGCTCTGCACAGGGCTAAAAGGGAGAGGATTTCAAAATAAGAACAAAGCTGAGAAGGATGTAGGTATCTTCTCACACAGATATTCAAACTTATGGACTATATGTTAAAGTGGAAAGAAGAAAAGCTGCACTAACAAGGGATTTACAGAGCAAATGAAGACATTTAAAATAGTATTTTATTTAACACAAAAAAAACCCCCAAAAATATACAAGAGAGGTGCCAGGTAAGATAACTGATGAAACAAGTACAACTTGGATATAAAAGACAAGGAGTACATTTAGAGAAAATCCACAGCAGGAAAAAAGAGGCAAAGTAAGGTCGAGAAATTAAAAATAAAAATATGGGTCTGTTTGGTCTAGTAGCCTAATCAGTCAATTTTTTACATTCTTCTAAAAAAATATGCAATTAGATGACACTGTGCAAACTTTTATCACAATAATTCACTACATAATTTGAAACCCCAATTACTTCTAGCTCTGAAAAACTTCCATTTGGAAAATAATTTTACCAAAAAGAATTACAGTTTAAGTGCACAGAAGAGAATCTTACTCAGTGCTGGAAATGTCAATATAAAATGTGCTACTAAGATATTATATGAATACCCTTGAAACTTAAAAAGACTAAATCAGAAGTTGCAAGGCACCTATTGCACTGAGAATACATTGACTGAAAAAATGTATCAAGGAAACTCTTGTAATACTTAATCTGTGGATTTTTGCATCTGTTTCACATTTCAGGATTAACCCCTTTAAAACTATTTAACTAAATTCAGATGCCTAACCTACCACTCTGTTAAGCTAAGACAAAACCCCGAAATTAATTTACAAAACACAAGCACCAATTCTTATCCTATATAATTTAATTTATTACTAGCCTAAATATAAGGGGTTAATCTTCAGTTAGACATGCTGTGTCCACACTACCTCTTCATTAAAAGTTAACAGGTATATCAATTTTGGTAAGTTTTATTATGTGAAATACATTTTACCCAGTCAAGTATTTCAAGACTAGTGTGAACACTGCTTAATTCTAGAAGAGACACAAAGACAAAAAGAAAAAACCCACACAAAGTAACAGTAGATGCTAGGACTATGCATCCAAACCCCCTCCTTTGTCAAGCATGGCAGGTGTGACACTGAGCTTTAGAAAACCTTGGTCAAAAATCCTTCCGATGTCTTGGCAGCAACCCCTGACAGGAATCAAGTCCCTCTGCTAGAGGCTTTGGACCAGGGCTGTTAGCTAAGGATAAAAAAAGACACATGCACACACATATATGCTTTTATAAGTATGTCCACTTTGCTGAAGGAAAGATTCCAGAGCAAGGGCACTTTGAATATATCAGATTCGGTAAACTGTCAAATGCACAATACTGTAAGGAACAGTAGTTATGCAGTTAACAATTTTATTTCACACTGTATTTTTTTTTAGCCTTTTATCATGTAATGGGATTATTACACATCAAACATTATTCTACTCCATGTGCAAGTCTCAGTCTCGTTTTTACTCAAACTGGTTCTTCTGGTAAAGCCTTCCTTATCACCTGAACTAGCTCCCCAAGCAGGCTAAAAAAAAAAAAAATAATGAAAACTTTAAGCCATCATAAGACACAGAGCATGAGAAGCTGCAGTAAGAAAAAACACACACACATACTAATACTCTGCAGCAAATAAACAGCAGTCTTCATAATAAGGCCTTCTTTGCTGCAATTCAGTCTTCCATTTGCTCTAGTTTCAAAAGTGAACTTTTCTGCACATCCATTTTATACTGCTCAGTGTCTTGAAGAGAAATCTAACTTGATTTTGCTTGCCTAGAGGCAGTACTGCATTCAGCAGTGAATAAACTCACAATGATCATTTTAACTCAAGCGTGGGTCAGACAAAAATACAGATTTGTTTCCTTTAGGTGGCATAAATTAAGGGATTGATAGTAATTTTAAATTTATTTTCTTTTTAGTCTACATCATAGAATTTTAGGTCAGAAAATTGAAATTGAGTATTGTGGCAGTAATCAATATTGCACTTTTGCACAGCACATTAAGAAATAAACATGGTGCTTAAGGTTAACTTCATTTAATGTAATTTAATAATCAAATCTTTTAAGTTAAAGTATTATTTATGAACTTAAATAATATATGAAGTCTGATTCAGCACAGACAAACCAAAAGTCGTGTTACACTTAGATTGTCATAAAACAAGTAGAATTGGTTGGGTGTGACAGTACACGTAGAAAGCTTTTATAGCTAGGAATAATATGCACAGCTTAAAAATCATGTACAAAGCACTCTCAAAGACTCTTCAGAAGTCATCCAAACTAGAGAACATATCTTGAATTTTTTCTTTCTGATTATGTAGGATGACTTTGTTAACACAGCTTGCTTACAATGCACTTGCCATAGCTACAGAACATTTACTAATGCAATATAAAAACCTCAAGTATTTTAGAGGACATATAATGATGAGATGAAATAAAAAAGCCTCTGTGGCTTATATAAATATGTATATACACAAGTACATGTATACATACACACATACAATTTTTTTAAACCTGCATGAGAAGTGTTAAGATAGCCTCAGATTTCCTATCTTTAAGTTCACTGTCAAACACCAGAACCCTGCTTGCCATGAATTCTTTCAACTATGAAAATACAGGATTAAAAGGAAACAAAAGTTAATTTTATCTGACCCGTAAACTGAAAGAACCAATGTCATGCAGACACTAATCATGCTTGTTGGCTTAAAAGCTTTTGGAGCTTTGAAAGTGTTACAGAACAGACCCTAAAGCAACACTGCTGGCACCAGAGAAACTGTGAACTTCAGAAATGTAATTTGATTTACAAGCTCCACCTTCTGCTTCAGCTCAATGACAAAGTCATTTCTTATCGTACTAGTCTGGGTTTTCCAGGTGGATAGAAGACTGATTGTAACACCAGGAGCCTAAATATACTCAAAAAGCACTCCAGACCAAAAAGCAACCTCAGAGAGCTGGAAAAAAATCGCATTGTCTTTTAAAGTTAGAAGCACTGTTACCATCAAAAATATTATAAAAGTGCATTTTAAGTGGTGCTGCTATTTGGAATGTGTAAGTGATGGTAATACTAATACAGTTTAAACCCAAAAATCTGTGATTTTTCTAAAACCATACAATCTTTCTCTTAAGGCAAGACTGCTCTAGAAAGCCAGTTTATAGCCGCTTACTATAAAATACTTAGTTTTCCACATAATTTTATAAGAGGGAAAGAAAGAGTCAAGTTTGTACCTTTTCCAGAAAGCTGAGGTTGGACATAAAGTTCAAATTTTTAAAAATTAAATAAACGCATCATATAAGCATTTATTTTAACCAACTGCTCTCTACTGAGACTGGTTGTTGAAAAACAAGGTTTCGATTAAATACATTAGTTGTGCCAGCATGTTGCCTTCTAGGACCTTAATGCCATCTTAAGCAGAATAAACAAACATATAAAAACAGGGGAGAAAGAAGCAACATCTTTAACAACTTCCCAACCTCCATCCCTCATGTTCTCCTTCCGAATGACTGGAGATGTCAGTGTGATAGTAACTTGCATTTTGGGTTCCACACATGAATTTAAAATTATTGCTGCTTCTGGGACTGCACACTTGATATCGTATTTCTCAGGACTTATTACCTAAATATCAAGAAAGAGAAATTTCTATTAGCATGTGGCCAAGAAAAGTATGGGGAAGAAAATGGATTTCAACATAGTCTTTTTAATAGAAAGACATAAATGCAATATAATTATATGAAGCAGATACCTCTGTATTCAAAGAAACAGCAGTATACACAATTAAGATATATATCTATATATATGAACTTGCATACTGTTTCCAAATCATTAATGAAAATATACAGCAGTCACCAAGCACACAAAAGAAAAAAACTACCCATAAAGGAAATTTATATACAATGTAAATTACGTAACAAGAATCTTGACAGTGTTTGAGATAAAGAAAAGCCTTGGTGCCACTTAAAATGCCAGTTGGATATGTTTCTCATTGGAACATAGGAGCCTTTAAAAAGCACAAAGATGCAGTGGTTCTTCTTCGAGCTCGCAATTACAGGATGGGTACTGCTAGGCACATTCTATACTTGGCTGTCACAACATCCTCTGATGAGAGAGCAAAGGGCAAGTTAAACATCAGGGAAAAAATGTAAGAGTAACAAAGTTGCTTCTTGCAACTAGATTTAATAATTCTAAGTACCCCCAAAAGGAAGCTGTAGGTACCTCTATCACCTTCTTCCACAAACTAGAGGGAGAAGCAACTTCTCCACAAAGCCAGACCAAGATGTGCAGTTTTTAATTTTTTTCCTGTTCTGTTATTTCAAACAAGAGCAAACCCAAGAGTATTTTCTAATTAATCTGATCCTGCTAATGCTTCTACCATGCCACTGATTCTGCTGAGCATTTTACCAGACTGCATTGAAATACTAACGCTATGACAAGCATTCTATAATGATGGTGGACAGGCTTTGTTCAGTAGAGAGCACTGGAGCTAAAGACTTTATTCTGTACTTTCATTTCTTGTAGAAATACAGCAAATGGTTTATATGAATTCTGCTGAATGGTCTAAGACTGCATGTACTTTATTTTTTTTTAAGTGCCAAATTAAAAAAAAAACAACCAAAACCAAACATAAGACTTCGTTAACTAATTGTGGGACTACAAAGCACTGACACACACAAATTGGAAACAAGACATAAGTACAAACAGACTGGCATTAATGGAGAACTTTGACCTTCAGGCAGTGCAAGCTTCCTGTAACACTGCACAAATTACCTCTGTCGCTGCTGGTAACTGGATAACAGTCTTTCTTCTGCTCATTTCTATTTCCCAGTTAAATGAAATCTATTAAATGATGATTGGTAGTACACTGCTAGCATAAACACCTAGATACTTGTATGGACACAATATACAGAAAGCAAAACATGCAGCATAGTCCCTGCATTCAGACAGAAACACTCAAAAAATTAAAAGAAACTGAACCTGAACTATGAAATGCAGCACAGTCAGCCCTGCAGACATTTGACTTGAGGACAGATTTTTACAGTATCTTTACAATAATTCAAATCCAAAAATCTAAATTCTACTTACTGCAAGTTGTTTGGGAAGACTTTCAGCAATACGACTGAGTAACATCTTTGAAGGCTTCTCAGCACATAATAAAACAAGATTGACATTTCGGTCTCCACGGAGTAGCAAACCTTTAGCCAAAACTCCTACCCGTAAAACTCCTTTCAAAGCTCTGTGAATTATAGTTAAAAGTTGCATTTAAAATAATATAAAACCCATAAAACTAATCCTGAAGATATAAAAGTGAAATAAAATAGGAGTATTCCATATACTCTTGAGGCCACAGAGACATATGCTGTATCAAAACCCAAAGAAAACAGAAACCCTGGAAGCACTGATAACAGTGCAAGTGAAAACCATAAAATGACTTCTGAAACAAGTGATGAAATTCTTAAAAAACAATAAGAAAAAAAATACCTGTCTTTACTGCCATCTTTTTTGTCATCTCCCTCTTTGCTCTTGCTTTTTTCATGGTCAGTCATATTGTCAGAAACAAGTTTCAAAGCACGCTCAGTAATAGAAACAATTTTTTGGACTGCTTGAAGTTCCTCCTCTGTTGGATATATAGCTGCATGTTTGGTCATCACATAGCGATCATCAGAAGAGTCAGGGCGGCGCAGAGGCTAAACAGACGAAAAAACACATTTCTGAAATTTGAGTATGCTTCCAAGTTCACAGATAACATGTGACCAAAAACCAAACATGTGGTTAAATAAGAGAATATTCAAATCTCAAATCATTGAAATGTAACAAAACATGAACTGAAGTGTCCTTAACAACTTACACTGGTCACAATCAATCATGTCTGAAAAAATATGAAATGCATCAAAAATAAACAAATTATGAAATCCCAGGATCAAAAGTACCCCCACAACATAAACATCTATTGTCTTTCTGTTAACTGGAAAATACTTGCATACTGCTGCAAAATAAAGTATCCATGATTGCTTTTCATAGAATCACAGAAGAATTCAAATAGGAAGGGACCTCAGGAGGTCCTCTAGTCCAACCTCCTGTGCAAACCATGGTCAGCTATAAGACCATATCATGTTGCTCAGGGCTTTATCCAGTTGGTTCTTGAAAATTGACAAAGATAGAAGCTGCACAATGTCTGTGTGAAAAAAAATTAAAATATTCCTGTATTCAGTCTGAACCTCTTTTATCTCAGCCTAGGTTGTCTTTATAATGCACAGGTATTAGAAGGCTATTACATCCCACTGAAGCTCTCTCTTCTCCAGGGTGAACAAACCCAGATCCCTCAAGTCTCTCCTCACAGGGCACGCACTCCAGACCCCCGACCATCCCAGTAGCCCCATACTGAACCCTTTCTTGTACTGGAAAGCCCAAAACTGAATGCAGTATTGCAGTTTGGGTCTAATGAAAGCTGATCACTTTCCTTTATCTACTGATTATGCTCCTGTTAATATCACTCAGGATGCTGTTGGCCTCCCTTGCTGCCAGGGCACACAGTTGGCTCATGTTCAACTTGCTATCTGCCAAGAACTCCAGGTCCCTTTCAGCAGGGCCGCTACACAGCCTGTCACTCCCCAGCCCCTTGGTGCAAGGGGTTATACCTTCCCAAGTGCAGCATTAAGCATTTGTCCTTGCAGAATTCTATAATGTTCCTGTTGGTCCATTCCTCCAGTCTGCCTAGGTTGCTCTGGATGGCAGCCCTGCCCTCAAAGGTATCAACTGTTCTCCCCACCCCAAACCAACTCATTTTCGTGTCAGCTGCAAACCTGATGAGTGTGTACTCACTCCATCATCTTTCAGATCATTGATAAGGTGTTAATGAGACAAATCCCAGGATAAACTCATGTGGTACTGCAGTTGTTACTGACCTCCAGGTAGAGTATGACCCACCACTAACCACCTGGATCTGATGATCCAACCACTTTTTATCCATACATTTGTCCACAATTAGATAAATAAAGTATAATGCAATTAAATAAAATAAAAAGTAGTACACAAATTCAGAGTGACTTGTATTTCAGAAGAATCAATATTTGTCTTCAAGGCACCCTTTCATCATATAAGTGGATTTATTTTGGAAGACAGGTCCATTTATTTTGGAAGACAGGTCCATCTACACAGTTTCATTAGCATATGATTTTCTCTTCACTTTTCCAAATCCTTTATTAAGAAACACTGGAGACAACTCAAGTAGCACTGAATAATTTAGCTTTTAACTGTGCCTCCTGGCAAGTATGATTTCTTTTCCCCGCCTTCCCCCTCAAGTTAAGAAACTCACAGCTGGTCCTTGGGGCTGAGGAGGCATTCCTGGTCTAACTCCCAGCAGGCCTAGAGGTCCCGGAGGACCATGAGGATATCCTCCATCTGGTATTCTGCGACGGTCATCCCAGTGATGCTGCTCTTCCTCCATTCTCCTCCAGTACATGTCCTCTTCATATCGCCTGAAGTGCATCAATCAAAGTGTTCTCTTTATATAGCAGTAAATACTTCCAACCATTATAAATAAATTCTTGGATGTCCTCACTCACTAACCCATTTCTAGTAGTCATGAGCAAACACCAGTGAACTCCAGAGGGTAACTAAAATGAATGGTTATTTTGAAAGTGGGCCTGAATTTATAGCAAATAATTCTAGTAAGTCTACATTCTTCTGAGGGACTGAACACTAACAAACAAAAACAAATAAAAACCCCAGAGGGATAATGACAACTTAATTTAAAACAAGACAGAACAGAGTTCCCAAAGCAAGTATTCAAAATAAGTAACTACAGAAACAGTTAGTTTTAGGTAATCTGATTGCAGCTTTGTCTCATTCATTGATAAAACAGAATGCATTACCTCATTTCCATCCTCCACCGTTCTTCCTCTTCTCGTCTTCTCCAGTATTCTTCTTTCTGCATCTGTTTCCTCATCTTTTCTTCTTGAATTTTTCTTGCTCGAATACTGGGCTTTACTTCTACTTGTAAGTCTGGGTTTACTTTTTTCTAGTTCAGAAAAATAATGAATGAAATGTTGGTTTGCCTCTTGTCATCTCAAAGTTACAGAGTTCTTCTGACATGTTTAACACACACTACTAGTCTATGATAAAATGCAGTTTTAGAACTGTACTGAATGAATAGTTGAAGAAGAAAAATCTGTGGCGAGTATTTTAAAGGAAAGAAATAGCAACTTATTACAAATAGCATGAATTCCTTCTTCAACTATATGAGAACAAAGCAATTTAAGATTAAAATGTTACATGAAATACTAAGTAATTTGCTGCTCATTCTGTAGCAGGATGACTACTCTGTAGCCTGAAAAAAACATTTCATCTTAACTACAGTGTGCTTCCTGATACCCTGTTCCTCAAAGGTCCCTCATACAGGAGCATAATCATGAGTTACTGAATACATTTTTCTGGCAATTTTTTCTCTTCTTTCATCCCTTTCATGATTATGTAGACCCACTGTATCTCTTGTGACCACAGTAGATTCTTCCTATATAATCTTATAATAATCAAAACGCACACCATATGTTAGTATAGGTGTGTCTCCATTCATGACTAAAAAGTCTGCAACACTCGTTTCTCAAACATCTCCACAAAGGGTTTATGTGGTTTATCCTGCCAAAAAACATTGAGCACTACTATTTTACACTATTTGGAATTCATGGTAAACAACATAAAGCACCTACTGTTGCTTCCATATGTTGTACAATATTTTAATGTTGCAAAGGTTGCCTGAAAGCATTGTTCAAAATGTTTAAAAAAACAAAACCCAAACCAAAATGCAGTTTCACAGTCTGCATTACAACTTTAAAGACTATACTCCCTAAGAAATATATTTCTCTAGCTTTTTTTATATGCTGTTTACTCACAGTACCTACTTTTGACTATTCTTTAAATGTAAGAACATGTAATCAGTCAGCTGACATCTGGTGGATTTTCAGAGAGAAGCATTAGCATTTCTACTAACCTTATACTGAAGTCTGTGCCGCCTCCCTTTTAAGTGCATCTCCTTGGCATTAGGATCATTAAAACTGCATTCACAAAGTTTACAGTGAAAGCGGATCACCTTTCCTTCATCATTTCTTACCTGGAAAATAAAGTTTAACACATTTGTCTTTTTTTTTTTTTTTTTTTAAACAAAGCTGATGTAAAAATCAATCTAATTCAGTGACACTGGATAATTTCTACCCATCTCAAAACATGCTAAAAAGTTCACACAGTAACTGAAAGAAAGCAAAATAGAACTTTTAATTCCGACAGACACACCATTGTGTTTGGTAATGAACAAAGAACAGCTTGGCAGA
Organism: Larus michahellis; assembly: GCF_964199755.1. Taxonomy (NCBI): domain Eukaryota; kingdom Metazoa; phylum Chordata; class Aves; order Charadriiformes; family Laridae; genus Larus; species Larus michahellis. The sequence continues at coordinate 3,323,274 of NC_133929.1, read as the reverse complement.
AAAGGACCTGGGGGGTCCTGGTGAACACCAAGTTGAACTTGAGCCATCAATGTGCCCTTGCAGCAAAGGCGGCAAATGGCATCCTGGGCTGCATTAGACAAAGTATTGCCAGCAGGCTGAGGGAGCTGATCCTTCCTCTCTAACCCAGCACTGGTGAGGCCACACCTGGAGTCCTGTGTCCAGTTCTGGGCTCCCTAGTGCAAGAGAGACATGGACGTACTGGAGAGAGCCCGATGAAAGGCCACAAAGATGATGAAGAGACTGGAGCCTCTCTCCTATGAGGAAAGGCTGAGAGAGCTGGAACTGTTTAGCCTGGAGAAGAGAAGGCTCAGGGGGATCTTATTAAAGTATACAAATACCCAGAGGGAGGGTGCAAAGAGGACAGAGACAGGCTCTTTTCAGTTTTCAGTGGTGCCCAGTGACAGGATCAGAGGCAACGGGCACAAACTGAAACACAGGAGGTTCCTTCTAAACATCAGGAAACTCTTTTTTTTTTCTTTTTTTTTTACTGTGAGGGTGACTGAGCACTGGCACAGGTTGCCCAGGGAACTTGTGGAGTCTCCCTCCTTGGAGATATTCAAAAGCTGTCTGGACATGATCCTGGGCAACTGGCTCTAGGTGGCCCTGCTTGAGCAGGGGGGTTGGACCAGATGACTTCCAGAGGTCCCTTCCAACTTCAGCCATTCTGTGATTGTTTCACGTTGAATAATTTTTTCACTAAAATAGTTTAAAAAATAATCAAAATTTTCATATCAATACCTCTTCCACATAGTCATGGCCCACTGGCTGGACATCACTTTGCAAGACAGCAAGAGTCGTAGGAGTCACTGGTTCAGCTGCTGTGTCTGGTTTTACATCCTGTGTTTGTACTGTAGAAGCAGTTGTTGTTTTAACACTTTCAGCTGATTTCATTTCTTCCGGTTTACTTCCTGTTGTCTGAAGCTTATTACCACCTAGAAATCAAAAAAATTAAATCGTTAACTTTCATAAAATGAGAATATGATTACACATGATATGCAAACTGAAGACTTTATTTGCAAGTATCAATGTTCTGGCCAAAGCATTATCAGTCTCTTAAAATTAGTTAAACCTTAAACATATTTTAAATACAATTAAAGGTTGGTTGTTTTTTTGAAGTTTAACAAAAAGTTATTTAAACACTTATTTTTTTAGTTTAGTTTAGCTTAGTTTAGTTAGTAGTTAGTTTTAGTTTAGCAAGAAAACCTTTTGCTTTATATAGTTGCAATTTTCATCGTTCATTTTCATGCTTTTTCAAAAGAGAGAGGACTAAATGGGAACAACTCAGCGAATATATTTCAATCATCTTTTTTTTGGTCAGATTTTTTTTTTTTGTAAATGGATCCAAAAAAGTACTTCAAAACCTTATAACGTTTTTACTAACAAAGGTAGTATACTCTCAGTGTTGCAACTGCATAGGTCTTTCCTTCAAGAGCAGGATAGCTTACTGTCGAACAACTGCTTCCTATCTCTAAATGTCTGTCATGCTTATTTCAAAAGTTTCCACTGTTATATTTCCAGTGTCACAAGGATGTTTCAGTTGCTCAGTTGTCAACTACCAACCTACTGCAGGTTGCCTTAACAGCCGAGGCTGTAAACTGAAATTAGGACCAACTGGACTATAAACTGCAATACTTCAACAGCTACTACATAAGAAACCAAAGGTGGGAGGCTTCTTATGAAGGTGGGAGAAGCCTCCAAGGGAGGTCAGGTAGAGACAACAGGGCAGAAAACACCGGAAATTGTGAAGCAAAACTTTTATATACGTGCTTATTTTCACCTATCAGTAATTCTCTTGAACACAACAGAGTTACTCATGCATAAAGTTAACTAAATACATTCATATTTGTTGCACTAAGATCTTTAAAAAAATATAGAATAGGTTAGGTTTCAAAATAAAGACTGACTTCTGTACTTGCCAACAAAGTTTATTTTCGGTGTAGATATTTTCTTTACAGCTATATTAGCAGCAGTTGAAGATGTTTTGTTGTTGGGTGCTGTGTTAAGTGGTGCGTTTGCTGTGGGAGTAAGAATTTTCACCGCAGAGGATGCAACAGAGGAGTTCACAGTGCTGCTGCTGCTAGTTGCTATATTTGAAGCAGAGGCAGTTGGTTTGGAAGCAGATGTGGATGTTGAGGAAGTAGCTTGGGTAACCACATTAGGTTCAGTTGAAGGAATGGGTTTGCCAAGTTTTGTGTGCAACTTTACTACCTATAAGAATAAAGAGAAATTCATAATATGATCTCACTGGGATAGCTATAAAAAATGAACTTGTTATAGGTTATGGAAGCTTTATCAGAAACATCAATATCACTAAAAAAACCCTCTAAAAAGTTATTGCTTCTTCACAAAAAGTGATCTCGGGGGGAGGGGAAGGACATGTAAAAGTTCTTGTCATCTGTAACAAGGAAGTAGTTAATAGCTATCTCAGATTGCTTATTTCCATTAGAAATTCAGACATTTACTCCAAAAGCTGTGTAGACTGGAACAGAAAGCCAATAAACTCACAAGCCAGTAGAACTCAAGGAAACATTTTACTCAAACTGTTTCAATGTGACTGTTTTGTTGCCTAGTTGCCTTTTATTCTCCCTCCAAAAATTGTAGTACATTGAACTATTTTGGTTCCAAAAAATATTTGTAAATAGAGGTTATTTAATTCAGATTCAACAACGCTGTCTCTTTTGATCACTACATTTTAAGAGTATTTATATTGAAAGACTTTCCAGGTTATCTAGCAAAATTGAAGATATTCCTTAGGCAAAGGGGGTTTTGTTTTGGTTTGGTTTGGTTTTTGTTTGGGTTTTTTTTTTAAGCACGTCTGCAGAGACAGTTAAGGAGGATGCAAGAGGCATATTTCAGAACTCTTTAGTATCTCATAGAAAGTCAAGAGGTACGTGCTTATTCTTAGAAGTAATAAGCAGAGGCCTTTTCGCAACATGCTTGAGAGAGAATAATACTTCTTTTTGGTACAGCTGACCATCACCTGAAAAAGCAATGCATGTAGTCCATAAGAACAAAACATGCAAAATGAAAACTAAAGACTGGATTTGAAAGTAGCAGTAGAAGAACCCCCCCAAAACATCAAAACAAATCTGCTAGACATGCCTTTAATGCAAACACATGTACATAATCATGATATGCACACAACTGTATACATACACTTTAGGGTTTTGTTCTTATTTTTTAAGCATGTTCCCCATCAGAATACAAACATATTGATGTCACATAATACTATAAATTTAAGTTCAAGTAACTCTTCAAAATTACTTTTTTCCAGTAGAATGCACAAGATTCTTCAGTGTACCAAAGAAATAGAGTCCTTTTAGGTTGTCATCAGTGTAAAAATGAAATATCAATTAGCGTTAGTTCATGACTATCTACGAGGAAGAGAAAGCAACATCCAAATATAAAAGATAATATATACCATACTCCATATACCTATGGAGTTACTGGGCACAACTCAAAAATGTAATGGCTCAACTTAATAATGAAAGAAAGAATACCAGGCAAGTCTATCTAAATTATAATTTTTGTTCTTGTACTAACAAAAAAAAATATTGGGAAATGGTTTTAAATTTGCTATGAGATTTATTTATTTTAATAGGAATGATGTTACTGATGCCACTTGTACAGTGTTCTGAGATACAAAGAGCTATAAAAGCTGAATATTAATAATGTATCTGTTGCTGACATTAACCTTGCCAGAGTTATGAGGAAAAGGTTATGGGCAGAGTTATGGGCACAGGTTGCCCAGGGAACTTGTGGACTCTCCCTCCTTGGAGATAGTCAAAAGCTGTCTGGACATGATCCTGGGCAACTGGCTCTAGGTGGCCCTGCTTGAGTGGGATTGGACCCCCAAATGACCCTCCCTTCCAACCTCAGCCATTCTTTGATTCTGTGATTTTGACAGGGAAAATGTTAGTAGCTGGTACTTTTTCAGGCAGACGTAACATCTCAAGCTCAGTTCTTTTTGTCTTGCATTATCATTGTGAACGTGACTGTTAACTAGACTTGAATAAAATCAATGTTTTGATAATGAAGGAAGCAGTATCAGCATTGAACTGTCCATTGTGTGCAACTGAGTAAAGAGAGGTAGATACGGAGCATATATTTGCATCACTGTTACAGACACTTGCAGTTATGTTGTGATGTACAGTAAGGAAAACATTGCAGAATGTGATTGGATTTCAATCAGGTAGTGAGACTAAATGTGAAGATGAACAAAGCAGTAAGGGTGTATTGAAAACAAAACATGAGGATATTCATCTTTGAGTTATTGATAGTATATGGTTTAGCTATCCATTAGCAATTGGTATTTTTTGTTTTTAATGGAATGACGTGAGGATGCTTTTAGAAACAAGAAGAATGGAAACTCAAAAATTACTACAGAGAACTCTTTTTTTTTTTTTAAGTCCATGTGTAGTTGAGCCACAGAATATGTTACCAGGAAGAGAGGATTGCACATGTGCGTGCCTTCAGGTCTAGTGAATTGCATTACAAATGTTCTGTTCACAAAGTTATAATAATAGGAAATAATTTTCATTAAAGTTCTAAAAAGATAAATTCAGTCTTCAAAATTTTATGCCTATAGTGAGTAACAGGCTCTAGAAAAACAGAAGTCTCTTCTAAAATACAACTTACTGTAGTGCGATATTTCATCTCACCATTTTATGCTGTTTATTGTCAAGTGTGTTTAGGAGAAAAAAGCTAATTTGATTATTTATTTATTTAATAATTATTTTTGTTTTGTTTTTACTTTACTCTGCCCAGGTTCCATTAAAACATCTGAAACTTCATCTGAGCAGTTACTCAGTAGTGCCTCTTCCTAGGTTAGAAACTGAAGCAGCAGCAGATCATAGTGCTTCTTTCAGTTTTTGGAGAGTTAGGTCATACTTGTTTCAGCCTTCATATCCCTGAAAGAAAAACTGCAAAATTGTATTTTTTGCTATTCTGATACTAATAGAGTATTCTATGAAACTTTGAGAAATCTAGCAGTTAGGTCTCAACAAGTATGGTTTCCTTAATGCTAAAATGTTCAAGTATTTCTAACAGTTAGAATTTGAGAAATAAGGGCTTAATTGGGGGGGGGGGGGCGGTTTTGGTTTGTTTTGTGTTTTTTTTTAGTTCAAGTCATTTGTATTTTAAAAATTATTTTTAAGAGTAGCTTAAGTGTTGTGCTAAGCTAGCCTGGAAATGACTTCTGCATTTGCATGCAAAAAAAACCTGCAAGGAATATGTTTTAGAAGCTGTCATTTCTGAGGAAGCTGGTAGTTTGGGTAGAGACAAAATTGGTTTTAGTCCTGATCATAACTCTATATCAAAATAGCACTCTTCAGAAAAATAAAAAAAAAATTAAATGTCCTTTGCCTCTAGGGAAGAGAGTTTTCAGTGTTCATTGCCCTAAACGGAGCTGGAATAGCAGCAGTGTTAATGTGTGTGTTGGTTGTTAGTACAGAGATGCACTGGAGATAAGCATTTTTATATTCCTTCGGCTTATGTGCACATGATTTACAATTCATTTTTGTTTTTAAATTAAATCAGTCAGTGTGATGAAAAGTGAGGCTTATAGGGAATCTTTTCTGTGCTTTCCTCTCTATATACCTTTTATGTGCTATATATCTTATATGGAAATAGGCTGCGTTTTTCTGAAAGTGTATTCCTCTGACAATAATTGCTACAGATACCTTATTAAGTTTCTTAATGCATGACTTATTCCACAAATATCCTAATGTGGAAAATAAAATATCTTACAATCTTAAGTCACCTGAAGTTATTACCTGGCAAAATAGATAACATTATATCAAAGAAGTGTTGCATTTTCTTGATATTGTTAATGTGCAATAAATAAATAAAGCTTTCTACCTTCAATTTTTTTACTAGAAAAGGCTGATAGCTGGAAATGAAAAAGGACAAGAACAAAGTGTTCTCCAGAAGATAATTTAGTATTTGTTTCTTAAATTTAAATGCTCTTAATTCTCTGTCATTCTTGGGCTGATAAATCACAGGAAATCCAGACCTTCTATCAGTTTCACTATATAAAAGTAACCAACAAGTGAGGATTCTGCTACTTTATATTTAATTATAATACAAGTTCTCATCTACTTTTTTTTTTTTGTGGAAGAGTGTTGCTCATTTGCAAATCTATATTAAATAGCTATTTATATTAGACAAACCTGTATGGTTTTGGAACTCTGGAAAACAATGTTTTGCTAAGTGGACACCAATACTTCATTAATTGCTATTGATCAGCGCTTTCTTCCTCCTAGCCAGCTTCTGACTTTAAATCATTTTAGGTGTGCTGCCATCTTTTTTCACTTTGGAAGGCCATAAAAACCACTGCTACAGTTACCTTGTTGAAGATCTTTGTGCAGTTCAGAAAAGATTTTTTAATTGCTCCTTGAATATTCGGGGTTTTGAAAAGGGGAATAAAAATTATTAACAGAAATGTGAAATAATTAATCTAGTTATTTTAATAACTAATGTGGAGTAGTGATGGCTGACACCTTCTTTTTGAAAGCTTGTTCTCAGGGTGTGGACTTTTTGTTGCTGGAGTTTTACTAAAACTTAGCCAAATGTAAGTGTTCAGGCTGGACTTTTCCAGGCTAAATATCTACCTAGAATTATACTTTTTTTTAAAGCTATACTATAGTTGAATTTATTTTTAAGCAAAACCATGTGGTGTAGAATTGGGCAGGGAGATCTTAATAACTCTTTGATGCCTTAGTGTTTTGGAATGGGGACTTAGAGCTTGCAAACGGGAAAAAGATTTTTACATGTTATATAGTTTCAGAATCACAGTTCTGTGCGTATACAGCAATATTAAACATTGATACCATGAAAGTAGCAGCAGTGTTAGTCTTATGTCCAGCTTGCAAAATATCAAATCAAAACATGCACCTGTCTTGGGAAAAATTCATTTCACTTGATGAAAGGAGTTTTGTACACCAGACAACAATGTGGACAAGGCTAATTTTTGCTGTGGCCTTTGCTCTGGGATGAATTCTGCAAGACTGTGAGCTAGTGTGGCCCTTCACTCCCCAGGAAATCAGATTGACATGGAATTGGAGATTAGTGTCAAGAAAGATACACGGTCACAGCTCACTGCAGTCAACCTTATCTAGGAGGTTTAATATCATAGTGGTATTTCATAATATGTGGCACTTTTTCTGATACTAATGCATCAGAAAGATTAGTATTATCCATCATTAATGTCAGTAGAAATTAGTATAGTTGTTATTCAAAGATTTGAGTCAAACATGTTTTACAAAAAATACTTTTCTCATGCACTGTGGTACAATAATTGTGTGTAAAGAATTAATTCTCTTGATCTTGAGGTTCCTTAGGTAAGATGTGGAGGATGAGAGCAAGCTAGGTATACGCTGGGGTGTAAAACTTTTGGATAGAAGCAAGTTTATTTGGGAGGAAGGAAGCAAAGAGCATGAGGAAATAGAGATATGCATGTAGCAGTTTAGGGCAGGTAGAGAGAGACAAAAAACATTAGGTAAGGTGCTGGAAACGGCCTTCTGTAGTTGACTGAAACACCTACAGAACCTGGAACAGAACAATTGAGTGCAACATGTAGACTGTAAACTGGCTGTGGCTGGGGTAGTGAAAACACAGTGCAATAGAAATCTGAGCCGTGAGATGGGTATTGAAGAACGTGTGTTGTTCCTAGAAAATAGAAATTAAGGTGAGTTTGGTGGGGAAGCACTGTTACTATTATGATCAGCTAAAGAAATAGGTGTGGTATGAATAAAATACATTATTTTTGAATGAAAATCTCTGGCAGAAGAGGTATTATTAGAGCAGTACAGCAGAGTAAGATTTGAAGCTGCCATGTCCTTTGCCTGTAACTTCTTAAATCAAAGAATGGTGTTTATTTTGATAGTAAGTTAAAACACTGTAAGAATTGCAATATGAAGTTACCTTGAATTGAATGTTCACCAACTGTTCACAAGGTTAGAACAGATGACCTCCAAATCTTTGTTTCAGTCTAAATTATTCTGTGATTTTTAAGCTTCGCCTAGTTAGTAAAGCCACTTGAACTGCATATCGTTTCATATGAAGAGTGCTAGAATTCCTTGAACTCAAAGATGCTAATAAGGATATTAGAATTTATTTTGGGGAAGATAAGAATTACCCTACAAAGAAAACTTGCTAAGTTACCACGCTAAATATCTACCTCTTTTTTTTGTGGAAGAATGTTGCTCATTTGCAAATCTATAATATCTGTAAAATCTGTAATATCTAAACACACACTCTACACTGCCATTTCACTTACTATTATATGGCCAAATTTAAAACATAGGTCACAGGGGTTCACAGTGCAGCCTGCAGTCTTTATTCCACAATGTCCACCTAACTGCACCCAGACAGTAGGGAAAGCATGCTTACCAAAACTCTTCCAAACATACTCATTATAAAGTCTACTACAGGCCATTGTTGCTTGTTCCTATATGCCAATTTTTTTGCAAGAAATACCAAAAAGTGATGCATAATAGTCCTGTCCCCTGGCACTGACTCAGCTTACAGTGTTTCAAAGTGCACCAAGAGGTTCACAACACCAGACAAATAAGAAGAATTTCAAGAAAAGTCTTGAAAAGAGTTAGAGGGCACAAGCATGCTACTGTATGTCCCCATTGACGCTTTTCCCCATCTTACTCTAGACCTTCTTCCTATGATTTACATACTTTCCCCAATACATCCTCTTCTCATTGATGCTGTGGCAATATTTTTTGTCCCTTTCTCACAACGATGCCCTTCTAATAGTGAGCTTAAGGATAAGTTTGAAACAAAAAGCAGAATTGAACGTCTTTAAACAAAATAATTAAAGTTATATTGTTTCTGCATATTTTCTCCTCTCTAAGATGAGAAAAAATGATGGGAAGAAATACACAACTGACTTGTATAATAAAGAGAAGAGAAAGTTCTTACTTTCTGATGCTTGGCTCCACGGATATGGGCAGCATAAGCATCTGCTCCTGTACAAGACACATCACAAAGCTCACAGCGCAACTGATTCTGAGTTCCACGAGCAGAAGTGCTGCTGTTATTTGTGTTCTGAGAAGCTTTTAATGCTGCTTCTTTCTTTTTGTGTTTCTGGCCTTCTAAGTGTTCTTTATAAGTCTGTTTAAATAAACAATACACACACAATAATCCGTCTTTGTACTGCTCGTTCGTCATTCATGTGAATACATGTAATATAGAACATAGCATAAAACACATAACTTTGTATGAGAAATACTTCCTACACTGAACATTTCTTCCATATGACATACTCTAAGGCATAAGCAGGCCACTTCTAAGACCAAGAAATTTTCTTCACCACCAGGATTCCACTTTTAGGTAATACAATATGGTCTTTTCTCCTCTACCTTCTCACTTCCTCAATCAAATACTGGTCAACAGACATTACCATGGAAAGTTTGATAAGATCAGAAAACCGCATCTCAGTTGCAGTTTCCTGCATTGCATTGAGTTATTCTTTATTTTGAATTTTCCCCAAACTGCAAGACCACAGTTATTAAATGTATTCAGAGAACTAAAAAAATAAATTCAAAAGAAGGTAGCACATAAATAAAGCTGTGCTGAAAATGAAATGCAGAAGTTGCTATTTGTTCCTATACCAACACTGGCAATCTATAGAGCAGACATGGTGGGAAATAGTGACAAATTTACCTAAAGAGTAAGAACTGTTTTGCCAAACACACACACAAACACTCTGCATGAATTGATATCTACTTTTTATGCACTTGTACCCACTGTGAAACTAAACTGGTATGCTGGAATACAATGAAGAATCAATTTTCAGGCTTACCATTCACAAAGTTTTGAAAAAAGTATTTTCTAAGAAGTTTGCCATGTTAAAAAAGCAAATCAAGTTCAAAGTTTAGAATACTTCTGGAGTCCAAAGCACAGCTGAAGCTTCTCTGTACAAGCTAAGGGGATGCATCTTTTTGTCTTCTCATAGGACCTCTTTCTATAATAGCACACATTTTCATTTAATTATTCCTTTAGTAAAAGTATAGAATCAGGTCTTTAAAGATTAACAAATATTCTTAAAGGGGTCATTTTTTTAGCTGAAAAAATTATGACTAAAGTGTATGGCAGAATATTACATAATACAGGTACCTGTGGTCCAGCACAGCTGATCTTACAAACATCACAGTAGTGGATCTGGGGTGGTTTGGGAGGTTGCTTTGGTTTCAGTTGCTTATTTTGGAATGGTGCCTTTTTAGTAAAGGTGGTCCCTGTCCAAGCAGCTGTTGCAGCAGCAGCAGCTGCTGCCGCTGCCTGTTTCTGTTGCTGCTGCTGCTGCTGGTAATAGGATGATGCAGCTGAATACACTGCAGCTTCATAGCCGGAATAAGAGGCACCTCAAAGACCAAAATAAAATAAATGTTACATCACTGTACATCATGTATCGGTTGAATAATACACTAATTCCAAGCATGTTGCACAACAGAGTTGGGGGGGTGTGTGAAGGGCAGGATTATAAACAATTTACTAAGATCCTGTTAGGCGGTCTGAATATTTCTTGATGTTTGACAGTACACAAATACATAGCATACCACTTGTATCAGAAAGATATTTGATTTTAGACAAATCTTTACAGACACACAGTTATGTTAGATATATCAAAGCATCCCTAAAGAATATGTGAAATTTCCCGGTACATCTGGTAAGACCAAATATGATGTAACAAGAATTTTAATAAAAGATTTATCAAAGGGCACTTGAAGTAAGCAGTCTTCCAGAACCAGATTTATTGTTCAAGTTCCAAAATGAAAAGGAGGACAGACATTATGTAGAGGAAGGGGGAAAAAAAACTAAGATAAAAGACAGAATGGCTAGTGCTATTACATTCTATTTCACTGATTTAAATTGGTTTAGTGCAGAGAAGCTGCTTGCCTGCTAAAACCTCTGCAGCACACCCTGTCTACACGCTCCTTGATTTCTAGTATCAAAGTTGAATAAATCAAGGAAACTGGGCTTTCATACCTTTGAGCCAGTTTTCCCATAAACTTTCTACATCTACCGGTTCAACTATTTACTGGTTTCAACTATTTTTCTGATCAGGCTCTGTTTCAAAGAAGTCTTAAAATCCCTTTTTAAACAGAAAACAAAACAAAAAGTTCAAGGTAGCTATAATATGACAGTTGATTACCATCTGGCCATAAAATTAATGTCTTTTCATGTTTAACTACTTTTTGGATTTCTAATGTTTGAAGGAAAGTCTTTTTTTTTAGCACCCATTCTCCTCCCATTTTAGGTCAAGACAACCCAAACTTACAAGATTTATATTGGACTGCCTCTCCCTGTCTCTGTAACTGCTGTTTGATGGCAGCATGCTCCCAATTTCCCTGGGTTATATTTGTGTAGATGAGTTTTCTTATTTTTTCTATCCCTCATCTTTTCTCTCCAAACCTTACATTAAGTCACAAAACACCGTGCATGTAACAATGCCAATGCTTTGTATATTCTCACATGTAACAAAATAGGCATATACAAACATCAAATCTCTTTTAAAGATACATCAAAATATTTTGCCCTTATTATGATTTAACTGGTTGATACTTCTCAGTAGACTATGGTGTAACTGAACACAAACTGCTAAAATTCTGAGTATTTAAATCCTCTCCTGTAACAACTGCAAAGATCCCAGCAACATAATATGCAAAATTCTTACCAGAGTAAGTAACTGCTGTTGTACTGTACGTTGCACTTTGAGTATAGGATGGAACAACAGTAGCTGCAGCTGCTATTGGCTGCACAGTAGAGGATACCGGATATATAGAAAATGTAGTCGTTGCTGGACTTGGGGTTGCAGGTTTTATAGCTGTCACTTGTCGTGTTTGCTGGGCTTGGGTATACTGAGTTGCCCCTTGGCTATATCCCGCTTTTGGAGCTAATTAGGATAGAAAATAGAAGTGTACAAACATTGATATGTTTTAGTTGAATGAAATGCAAACCATATTAAGTGATACTTAATGATATACTGGGGAATAAAAACATAACAAGTTTTTTGTTTTAGTTTGGTTGGTTTTTTGCTTTTTTGTTTTGCTTTGTTTTTACTGTAATGGTTATGCATCACCTAACATATATCACACAACTGTTTAATCGTGTCACAGCTCATACTAGTAAGCCTCAGATTTAGTTTTGTATTTTTAACTGTGCTGCCATGCTTTTAAACAACTTTCCAGTTCAATGGTTTTTTACTAGAGTATATTAAAACAAAGTGCATCTAAACTTTCCTATTATTCCTAATTATAGTAAAAAAAGTAAATAGGATTTATGCTTTGCAGCATTCATGATACCAATAATTAAAGAACTACATACATTAACTAAAGAATTAAAAAAAAGTCTAACCAAGTTATCATCTGAACCCGCCCTTGATTTTTTGAGCCTACTTCAGCAAAAAAGTTTTCCTAGAAGTATGTTTTGAGTATATTTAATAACAATCCAAATCTTAAAGATAGTTACTTATGGCAATATCACAATAATGTTCAAGTTCTAGGTGCAGCAAGTTTTTCTACACATTGACAGTCAAAACTAGAAAAAAAATTAAAAATCTAGATAATGTGAAATATTCAAAGACAGACTTTTAAGGTATTAAAGTAGTACACAGATTGTGTATAATGACAGGAGTTTAAATCATGCCACCCACCTGTCTGGTAGTACGATTCAGCTACTGAAGGTTGAGGCTGGGCAGCAGCAGCCACAGCAGTTGCTGTTGGTTGTTGATAGTATTGTTTGCTGTCATAAGCTACAGCTGGGGCAGTAGATCGAACATAAGAATAGGAATCCTAAAAATTCAAAAAAGAAAAACCAGCAAATTTCTCCTTAAGTATATATCTGGAGTAATAAAAATCATTAACAGAGTCAAAGAATTTTCTTCAATTCTACTAAAGTAGAATTAAAAAAAATTTTACAGATACACTATATACTAATATATGCATTAAAGAAATTTAAGTTTACAGACGCTTCAGGCCTGAAGACAACCCTGATGGTCTTTTTCAGACTTAATATAGGAATTATCTCATGCTATTAAATCACTTTCCATTACAAATTATTTTTGTTACCGAAAAGGAACTATTCTCACTATTTTTTCATAATGATTTTATCAGATTACATTCCTGTAACATATGAAGGAAAAAAACACCACAGATCTCCACAAACCACAATAAATTCACAAATTTACAAGCATGACCCTTTATTGTCTTTAAAAATCCCATCATCAACAATACTTTTCAAGCCTTCTTTACTTTTTGGTGTATCAATTATTCCATTGGAGAACCATATCTAGTTTATTAAGGCAAGGCAAGTAGCCCATTTGAAGCCTCCAGAACTCAGGAGATGGTTAGTAAGCTTAGAAGGGGAGGGCTTGGAAGACACTATATGCATGTACATATATTCTCCCATCCTCATCATATTTATGGTAAAGTGTAAAGAATTGATCAACTGAGGGGTAGCAAGGCACAAACTACATTAGCTGAAATGAACTAATGTATACAATTTATTTTTATTTCAAAGAAATAGAACAATAAAATCTCTTTTCCATCCAACCTGTGTACAGTAGAATTATTTTTCTTTAATTTATGAGACCCTTTTCTGTCTGAATGCATCTAATAACTGACTAGTTTAATTACCTTGCAATTATGAGTAAATATGCTACTGGAAAGACTCCTACGTTTCGATTCATTACCATATGTAACAAATTACAAAAGCCATGCAAAGGAATTTATAACATACAACAACAATAGAGTCCTTTTCAACAAACAAAAATACTAATTAAAATCTAGATAATGCCTTGATAACTTTAGGACTAAAAAGTTAAATAATTGTTACAAGGGGCATACTATTTCAGTGTCCGCTGTCTCATAGTAAATGCACATTTTAACTATGAGACACGTCATAAGAGTTTGATAATTCTTGTGCATAAACACACCAGCCTAGAAATATCCACTGAAGACTGAATAACAAATGCTAATGTATCAAAAAAGCTGATAAAAATACAAATAAAGCTCGCATTTCCAATGGGAAACTACCTGGCCACATAAAACCCTTCATCTTTCTGCATCTAAGCTGTCTGATTGAAACCAATGGGCTAGGGTTACTGATGTGCATATATGCTTGCATTGTGTGAATCTAGACAGACAGGAAAAACTGCAACTTCTCACTCTTTCTTAAAAACTGAATAGGAATAAACACTTATGTTAGATAAGTCCCAAGATAACCTCTACAGACTGAAATCTTCCAACTGTAAAACTGATGCAGCACTCTGATTTGTACTGCTAAATTTCTTTATTCCTGAACTGAAGAGGAATACAAGTCACTGACAGGATGTTGTTTCATATGACATTTAAGCCAGTGTAAGAATGGGAAGTTGTCTAAAGTACCATCACATCTCTCCTCACAGCCCTACATGATCCCACCTCCAACCTCCATCTCTTGCATTGGCATCATGACTGTGCAGAACCAAAGAAATTCTGCAGAAGCCTGTCAAACCTGTGGAAAGCTGCTACTCCTTTTTCGGTTGGATAGTTTTCTGTGGAATCCTTATCCTGAACTGACCCACCCAAATGCTGACAACTGCTAGATTCAATGCAAGGAAGTGTCAGCAAAGGTCAGGGCAAGATGAAAACAGACAACAGCTCCCTTTTGCAGAAGCCTGTAGCCACACAAGCTTAGGCAGTGGTCTCACAAAGGGTACCCCAAACCTACCCAAAGGGTAGTTCCTCTCCTAAGGTAATCTTCTATCCTCTTACGTTTGGTACTAGAGCTCCTGTGGCACCCAGGAATCCAACAAGGGAACTATTTCTATCGCCTGCTGAAAATTTTTATTGGAACATTTTTTTCATCTAAATCAGTTCCATGACCCAGTTTACCGCGTGCCACTTGAACATTTAGGCTATCTGAGACAAGTATTTCAGCAGTAGTTCCCAAAATCATTTGGAGATAAATGTCAATTCAATGCTTATTGTGTGAACGTCTAAATCTTAGCTCCTGCTGATAATCTTCTATATGCACCATATGAGACTACAGCCACTTCACATTCTATCAGTTTTAGCTACTAAGTAATTTGAGTTGCATTCAAACTGTGATTCATGGAAAAGAAATAAATACAAATATCATCCCATTCTCTTACACAAACAGGCCTCTTCCTTTTAACATATCATTTAAAAATCACACAAGTGATTTTTTTTTAAACGCACCTGGTAATTCTGTGTAGTGACAGGTGGTGGTGGTGGTGGTGCTTCTTGTTGCCTCTGTGTATAACCATAATCTGTAGCTGTGTGCGCTGTAGGATAGCCTCCATAAGCAGCAGCTGTTGCAGCAGCTGCAACAGCTACTGGAGCAGGCCTGGCTACTGCAACTGTAGCTGCTGCTGGAGCATAGGCTGCAGTAACGGTGTGCGCAGCAACCGGTGCCTGGTGGACAGTGTAGCTAGCAACTGTAGTTGGATGGGAATAGGCTACACCTGAAGCAGGCTGCTGGCTATATTGGAAAAAGACAGTAATTCAATAATTAGATTAATTCAACATAGTAAGCTAATGCCTAAACATTTCAAAATCCCATATTTGATTAATACTTGTCTGTTCTACAAAAAGACCTGGAGCAGCTATCATACACTTTAATGGCTTTTATTACCTCTCTTCCACCCCCATTAAAAAGGCTGTGGATGTAGACATATCATGCAGGTGATGACTTTCTTCTTAGTGGGGGGGTTGTGTTCCACTGCTTGAAAAGAACCCAAGTCTTTCATTCAAAATAATATAGAAGTCTTACACTGTTAGCTTTTCATGACTGGTAAGTTTTTAAGTGTTTTAGTAGTTCTTCAATAAAACTGACATACCTGTCAAATTAAGAAAAATACTACTTTTCTGTGAGATCTCATTACTGACCTGCACTTGCATGATGTTTTCCAGTAAATCATATTAAAGTAATGAGATTTTAAAGACTTCTGTGAAAATTAGCTCAGAACTCCTAAATTTAAGGCAGACGCTTTAAATACACATCTCTGATAAGGGACTTTTCCCATAAAAATTTAGAATTATAAAAGCTAGCCCCACTCACTCATACAGAAGTCCACTGCCTCACAACATAAAGCATCAAAAGAACAGTCAGATCGAGCAAGACAACTGCTACCAGAGCTCTGGCAATCTTCCAGGCACATGCTGAGACTAACCTGCTTCTCTTAAATTTGCAGGTAGGATATTAATATGTGGCTATTTACTAAGAATGAGTAAATATTAACAGCGGAAATAAAAAATTATAGCTTCAAAGGCTTAATTATTTGAACTGAAACTAATATTATTGTCCAATATTGAACTATAACTGCGCATTATGATTAAAAGCCTATGGCAGTTATTTTTATATTTAAACAAATAAAGTGAAATAGGCAAAATATCACTATCTGGAACAATGATATGAAATGGGGATTGAGTGATTATTCTGAAATTTTTAGTACACTTCCTGCACTGCTTTTCAATAATATTTAAGAATCTCTGCAGGGTTTCACATCTCCATAGCACTATTAAAAGATAATTCAAAACCAATTCCATACCTATCAAGGAGGTAGCATCTCCTATTTTTTAGAAGAAAACAGAAAAATGATATCTCACTTGAAGCAAACATACTCAGTGGCAAAGTGGAACTGCAGCATGGTTATGCTCAAAACCAAAAGGAACAAGAAGTTACAGTATTTTTTTCCTAAAGATTGCAAAATTCTCTCTGACATAACTACCAGAAACAAAGCACCTTTTAAATATAGATACTATTATTTTTGCAAAAGACATTTCCATAACTCCCTTGTGTGTTTTTTTTTAACATAAACTGATTTTGTCTTTTTAATTACAGCAAAACCCATTAACTTCAATATATTAAAAAACCCCAACACATTCTTATAGCACAATCACACAGAGAAAATGTTATTATCATTGGACTTATATGCTTGGACTCCACCTTCTTCCCATCTTAGGCTCCTGATTGCTTAAAAGACCACTTGCATTCCATTCAAATTTAATTCAGTTGTGAGTTGTACTCACAATTATGTTTCATTTTATTTTCAGCTTCTTAGCATAACAGTGGAAGGAAAAGACCTGAACCACTCTGGTTGAAACAATTCCTCCTACTTGATGTATATAGGCAGTTTCTCCGTTCTGTAAGTTTAAGGTGAGAAATCAGACTCCATCAGAAAATTCAAGATGACAATTTTATGATGGTAAAAGTGAATGACAATCTATAAAATTAGGCTGCATTATCTACATATCTAACAGTACAGAAGTGTAAAATATTCAAAAGTTCTGAGGTAATTCACATTATCAAATGTATCTACTAAAAATACATTAAATTGAGAAAACAGGCAGCAGACTATTTAACTCAGACTGCACTTGAACTCATCAACAGTCTAATACTGCCAACAAGGAAAAGTCTTGCTCCATCCTATCCCCTCTCTTATTCTTCCCTCCTTCCATATACCAAACCTGGCTATGCCATCCTATTCCATCCCTAGTGCTAGTTCTGCTACTTGTCAAGCTATTCAATGTACTGATTGAACTCATTAATCTAGCAGAAAACTATGAGAATTTTTTTTTTGCTGAGATCATTTTCTAACATGGCAGAAATATTAGAAACATCGGTGCTCACAAAACAGTCTGCTGAGTGCCAGAACCCACATAAGTATTACGTATGGAAGCAGGGGTAAAAAAATGGGAGGGAGAGAAAGAACAGGGACCTGTCCAGGAAGCATTAATTTGGCTTTTCAAGTTTCATGAAACCGTGCCTAAGTTACTATTACAAAATACAATACAGTGTTCACAACACACTATGAGGTAACAGTCAGTTTATCAAAGAAAATGCTTTTGTTCTCAGAATATGTATGATTAGAGTTTCCTGACAGTTTTCAGTATTTATTACCGTGAAAAGATTGTGATCATTATGAGCAGGACTATTAACAAGATTCTGCTACAGACAGTTTCATTTCTGCTGTGCTATTTTTTTATCAAACTTCCTTATCATGGTATAGAATGAACAGCCCCAATCATTTGCTTTCTAAGGCTAATATAGTTCTATGACCACGTTTACTTTAGCAAACCTGTTTCCCTTGCTTCTGCAACATCATGCAGAGCTAGTGATCAAGTATGTAAGACTACAAGAAAAATATTCTAGAATTGACTGTTTCTTCCTTTTTAAAAGTTATGTTACGCTATGTTACAGAAATTCACAACATCATCTTTTCTAAATTTATGATGTTTCTTTTTCGTCCCATGGTCTTACTGAGAACCTTTAAACATTAAGATGACCAGACACTTTCATGTAATTAATTTACATCAAAAGATTTTTGTGCCGATTTAATTTAACTTACAAGAGTTTTTAATCCTTGTTTGGTGATTAGTGTCTCATCACATTTGCTGAGATGAAATTAACTCCTCCCAGACTATTTTGCCAGACTCCCTATTCCACTGATCTTTCTTGCAGTTGTTCTTTGCACCTATCCTAGTATTATCTACTCTTCTTTCTTGACTACAGATGGCAAGAACTGTATGCATCATTTCAGATGAAGTTTCAGCTGTGCTACCCACTCTGCTCCAGACTTTCTTTCCAGTCTAGCTTCCTCAGAGCAGCTTCTTGTAAACTTACCTGTGTATTGACACTATTTCCCTCACATCAAATATCACAACACACCATACTAATATAAACACAAAGTAAGACTCAAGACCAATCCCTAGGGTATTCCACTGCAATTATTCCTATTTGATAATCACTCTTCTAATTCTACTAACCACCTCTACAAGCTCCTTCTCTACAATTCTTTTACTAGTATCTACCCTAAGTCATAATTTTCTATACTGCACCCCATCAAGTATTTCAACTTAATCCCAAAAAATAAGACTCCAAAAGACTTAAAAAATCTTAAGCTTAAAAAATCTTAAGCTCAAAAATCACAGAATAATTTAGACTGAAACAAAGATTTAGAGGTCATCTGTTCTAACCTTGTGCTCAAAGCACAGCTAATTTCAAAGTTACATTAGGTTTCTCAGGGTTTTGTGTCCAGTCAGGTTCCAATCATCTCCAAGAATGGAGATTGCAAGACTGCTCTAGACAACCTGTTCCAGTGTCTGAGCACCCTCACTGTCAAGAATTTTTTCCTTAGTTTATAAATGATTCAGTTTCAAAAGCAAACGAGTTCTAGACCAAAATTTACTTAAGGCAAACCCAGTTTGTGAACATTCAATTCAAGGTAACTTCATATTGCAATTCTTACAGTGTTTTAACTTACTATCAAAATAAACACCATTCTTTGATTTAAGAAGTTACAGGCAAAGGACATGGCAGCTTCAAATCTTACTCTGCTGTACTGCTCTAATAATACCTCTTCTGCCAGAGATTTTCATTCAAAAATAATGTATTTTATTCATACCACACCTATTTCTTTAGCTGATCATAATAGTAACAGTGCTTCCCCACCAAACTCACCTTAATTTCTATTTTCTAGGAACAACACACGTTCTTCAATACCCATCTCACGGCTCAGATTTCTATTGCACTGTGTTTTCACTACCCCAGCCACAGCCAGTTTACAGTCTACATGTTGCACTCAATTGTTCTGTTCCAGGTTCTGTAGGTGTTTCAGTCAACTACAGAAGGCCGTTTCCAGCACCTTACCTAATGTTTTTTGTCTCTCTCTACCTGCCCTAAACTGCTACATGCATATCTCTATTTCCTCATGCTCTTTGCTTCCTTCCTCCCAAATAAACTTGCTTCTATCCAAAAGTTTTACACCCCAGCGTATACCTAGCTTGCTCTCATCCTCCACATCTTACCTAAGGAACCTCAAGATCAAGAGAATTAATTCTTTACACACAATTATTGTACCACAGTGCATGAGAAAAGTATTTTTTGTAAAACATGTTTGACTCAAATCTTTGAATAACAACTATACTAATTTCTACTGACATTAATGATGGATAATACTAATCTTTCTGATGCATTAGTATCAGAAAAAGTGCCACATATTATGAAATACCACTATGATATTAAACCTCCTAGATAAGGTTGACTGCAGTGAGCTGTGACCGTGTATCTTTCTTGACACTAATCTCCAATTCCATGTCAATCTGATTTCCTGGGGAGTGAAGGGCCACACTAGCTCACAGTCTTGCAGAATTCATCCCAGAGCAAAGGCCACAGCAAAAATTAGCCTTGTCCACATTGTTGTCTGGTGTACAAAACTCCTTTCATCAAGTGAAATGAATTTTTCCCAAGACAGGTGCATGTTTTGATTTGATATTTTGCAAGCTGGACATAAGACTAACACTGCTGCTACTTTCATGGTATCAATGTTTAATATTGCTGTATATGCACAGAACTGTGATTCTGAAACTATATAACATGTAAAAATCTTTTTCCCGTTTGCAAGCTCTAAGTCCCCATTCCAAAACACTAAGGCATCAAAGAGTTATTAAGATCTCCCTGCCCAATTCTACACCACATGGTTTTGCTTAAAAATAAATTCAACTATAGTATAGCTTTAAAAAAAAGTATAATTCTAGGTAGATATTTAGCCTGGAAAAGTCCAGCCTGAACACTTACATTTGGCTAAGTTTTAGTAAAACTCCAGCAACAAAAAGTCCACACCCTGAGAACAAGCTTTCAAAAAGAAGGTGTCAGCCATCACTACTCCACATTAGTTATTAAAATAACTAGATTAATTATTTCACATTTCTGTTAATAATTTTTATTCCCCTTTTCAAAACCCCGAATATTCAAGGAGCAATTAAAAAATCTTTTCTGAACTGCACAAAGATCTTCAACAAGGTAACTGTAGCAGTGGTTTTTATGGCCTTCCAAAGTGAAAAAAGATGGCAGCACACCTAAAATGATTTAAAGTCAGAAGCTGGCTAGGAGGAAGAAAGCGCTGATCAATAGCAATTAATGAAGTATTGGTGTCCACTTAGCAAAACATTGTTTTCCAGAGTTCCAAAACCATACAGGTTTGTCTAATATAAATAGCTATTTAATATAGATTTGCAAATGAGCAACACTCTTCCACAAAAAAAAAAAAGTAGATGAGAACTTGTATTATAATTAAATATAAAGTAGCAGAATCCTCACTTGTTGGTTACTTTTATATAGTGAAACTGATAGAAGGTCTGGATTTCCTGTGATTTATCAGCCCAAGAATGACAGAGAATTAAGAGCATTTAAATTTAAGAAACAAATACTAAATTATCTTCTGGAGAACACTTTGTTCTTGTCCTTTTTCATTTCCAGCTATCAGCCTTTTCTAGTAAAAAAATTGAAGGTAGAAAGCTTTATTTATTTATTGCACATTAACAATATCAAGAAAATGCAACACTTCTTTGATATAATGTTATCTATTTTGCCAGGTAATAACTTCAGGTGACTTAAGATTGTAAGATATTTTATTTTCCACATTAGGATATTTGTGGAATAAGTCATGCATTAAGAAACTTAATAAGGTATCTGTAGCAATTATTGTCAGAGGAATACACTTTCAGAAAAACGCAGCCTATTTCCATATAAGATATATAGCACATAAAAGGTATATAGAGAGGAAAGCACAGAAAAGATTCCCTATAAGCCTCACTTTTCATCACACTGACTGATTTAATTTAAAAACAAAAATGAATTGTAAATCATGTGCACATAAGCCGAAGGAATATAAAAATGCTTATCTCCAGTGCATCTCTGTACTAACAACCAACACACACATTAACACTGCTGCTATTCCAGCTCCGTTTAGGGCAATGAACACTGAAAACTCTCTTCCCTAGAGGCAAAGGACATTTAATTTTTTTTTTATTTTTCTGAAGAGTGCTATTTTGATATAGAGTTATGATCAGGACTAAAACCAATTTTGTCTCTACCCAAACTACCAGCTTCCTCAGAAATGACAGCTTCTAAAACATATTCCTTGCAGGTTTTTTTTGCATGCAAATGCAGAAGTCATTTCCAGGCTAGCTTAGCACAACACTTAAGCTACTCTTAAAAATAATTTTTAAAATACAAATGACTTGAACTAAAAAAAAACACAAAACAAACCAAAACCGCCCCCCCCCCCCCAATTAAGCCCTTATTTCTCAAATTCTAACTGTTAGAAATACTTGAACATTTTAGCATTAAGGAAACCATACTTGTTGAGACCTAACTGCTAGATTTCTCAAAGTTTCATAGAATACTCTATTAGTATCAGAATAGCAAAAAATACAATTTTGCAGTTTTTCTTTCAGGGATATGAAGGCTGAAACAAGTATGACCTAACTCTCCAAAAACTGAAAGAAGCACTATGATCTGCTGCTGCTTCAGTTTCTAACCTAGGAAGAGGCACTACTGAGTAACTGCTCAGATGAAGTTTCAGATGTTTTAATGGAACCTGGGCAGAGTAAAGTAAAAACAAAACAAAAATAATTATTAAATAAATAAATAATCAAATTAGCTTTTTTCTCCTAAACACACTTGACAATAAACAGCATAAAATGGTGAGATGAAATATCGCACTACAGTAAGTTGTATTTTAGAAGAGACTTCTGTTTTTCTAGAGCCTGTTACTCACTATAGGCATAAAATTTTGAAGACTGAATTTATCTTTTTAGAACTTTAATGAAAATTATTTCCTATTATTATAACTTTGTGAACAGAACATTTGTAATGCAATTCACTAGACCTGAAGGCACGCACATGTGCAATCCTCTCTTCCTGGTAACATATTCTGTGGCTCAACTACACATGGACTTAAAAAAAAAAAAAGAGTTCTCTGTAGTAATTTTTGAGTTTCCATTCTTCTTGTTTCTAAAAGCATCCTCACGTCATTCCATTAAAAACAAAAAATACCAATTGCTAATGGATAGCTAAACCATATACTATCAATAACTCAAAGATGAATATCCTCATGTTTTGTTTTCAATACACCCTTACTGCTTTGTTCATCTTCACATTTAGTCTCACTACCTGATTGAAATCCAATCACATTCTGCAATGTTTTCCTTACTGTACATCACAACATAACTGCAAGTGTCTGTAACAGTGATGCAAATATATGCTCCGTATCTACCTCTCTTTACTCAGTTGCACACAATGGACAGTTCAATGCTGATACTGCTTCCTTCATTATCAAAACATTGATTTTATTCAAGTCTAGTTAACAGTCACGTTCACAATGATAATGCAAGACAAAAAGAACTGAGCTTGAGATGTTACGTCTGCCTGAAAAAGTACCAGCTACTAACATTTTCCCTGTCAAAATCACAGAATCAAAGAATGGCTGAGGTTGGAAGGGAGGGTCATTTGGGGGTCCAATCCCACTCAAGCAGGGCCACCTAGAGCCAGTTGCCCAGGATCATGTCCAGACAGCTTTTGACTATCTCCAAGGAGGGAGAGTCCACAAGTTCCCTGGGCAACCTGTGCCCATAACTCTGCCCATAACCTTTTCCTCATAACTCTGGCAAGGTTAATGTCAGCAACAGATACATTATTAATATTCAGCTTTTATAGCTCTTTGTATCTCAGAACACTGTACAAGTGGCATCAGTAACATCATTCCTATTAAAATAAATAAATCTCATAGCAAATTTAAAACCATTTCCCAATATTTTTTTTTGTTAGTACAAGAACAAAAATTATAATTTAGATAGACTTGCCTGGTATTCTTTCTTTCATTATTAAGTTGAGCCATTACATTTTTGAGTTGTGCCCAGTAACTCCATAGGTATATGGAGTATGGTATATATTATCTTTTATATTTGGATGTTGCTTTCTCTTCCTCGTAGATAGTCATGAACTAACGCTAATTGATATTTCATTTTTACACTGATGACAACCTAAAAGGACTCTATTTCTTTGGTACACTGAAGAATCTTGTGCATTCTACTGGAAAAAAGTAATTTTGAAGAGTTACTTGAACTTAAATTTATAGTATTATGTGACATCAATATGTTTGTATTCTGATGGGGAACATGCTTAAAAAATAAGAACAAAACCCTAAAGTGTATGTATACAGTTGTGTGCATATCATGATTATGTACATGTGTTTGCATTAAAGGCATGTCTAGCAGATTTGTTTTGATGTTTTGGGGGGGTTCTTCTACTGCTACTTTCAAATCCAGTCTTTAGTTTTCATTTTGCATGTTTTGTTCTTATGGACTACATGCATTGCTTTTTCAGGTGATGGTCAGCTGTACCAAAAAGAAGTATTATTCTCTCTCAAGCATGTTGCGAAAAGGCCTCTGCTTATTACTTCTAAGAATAAGCACGTACCTCTTGACTTTCTATGAGATACTAAAGAGTTCTGAAATATGCCTCTTGCATCCTCCTTAACTGTCTCTGCAGACGTGCTTAAAAAAAAAACCCAAACAAAAACCAAACCAAACCAAAACAAAACCCCCTTTGCCTAAGGAATATCTTCAATTTTGCTAGATAACCTGGAAAGTCTTTCAATATAAATACTCTTAAAATGTAGTGATCAAAAGAGACAGCGTTGTTGAATCTGAATTAAATAACCTCTATTTACAAATATTTTTTGGAACCAAAATAGTTCAATGTACTACAATTTTTGGAGGGAGAATAAAAGGCAACTAGGCAACAAAACAGTCACATTGAAACAGTTTGAGTAAAATGTTTCCTTGAGTTCTACTGGCTTGTGAGTTTATTGGCTTTCTGTTCCAGTCTACACAGCTTTTGGAGTAAATGTCTGAATTTCTAATGGAAATAAGCAATCTGAGATAGCTATTAACTACTTCCTTGTTACAGATGACAAGAACTTTTACATGTCCTTCCCCTCCCCCCGAGATCACTTTTTGTGAAGAAGCAATAACTTTTTAGAGGGTTTTTTTAGTGATATTGATGTTTCTGATAAAGCTTCCATAACCTATAACAAGTTCATTTTTTATAGCTATCCCAGTGAGATCATATTATGAATTTCTCTTTATTCTTATAGGTAGTAAAGTTGCACACAAAACTTGGCAAACCCATTCCTTCAACTGAACCTAATGTGGTTACCCAAGCTACTTCCTCAACATCCACATCTGCTTCCAAACCAACTGCCTCTGCTTCAAATATAGCAACTAGCAGCAGCAGCACTGTGAACTCCTCTGTTGCATCCTCTGCGGTGAAAATTCTTACTCCCACAGCAAACGCACCACTTAACACAGCACCCAACAACAAAACATCTTCAACTGCTGCTAATATAGCTGTAAAGAAAATATCTACACCGAAAATAAACTTTGTTGGCAAGTACAGAAGTCAGTCTTTATTTTGAAACCTAACCTATTCTATATTTTTTTAAAGATCTTAGTGCAACAAATATGAATGTATTTAGTTAACTTTATGCATGAGTAACTCTGTTGTGTTCAAGAGAATTACTGATAGGTGAAAATAAGCACGTATATAAAAGTTTTGCTTCACAATTTCCGGTGTTTTCTGCCCTGTTGTCTCTACCTGACCTCCCTTGGAGGCTTCTCCCACCTTCATAAGAAGCCTCCCACCTTTGGTTTCTTATGTAGTAGCTGTTGAAGTATTGCAGTTTATAGTCCAGTTGGTCCTAATTTCAGTTTACAGCCTCGGCTGTTAAGGCAACCTGCAGTAGGTTGGTAGTTGACAACTGAGCAACTGAAACATCCTTGTGACACTGGAAATATAACAGTGGAAACTTTTGAAATAAGCATGACAGACATTTAGAGATAGGAAGCAGTTGTTCGACAGTAAGCTATCCTGCTCTTGAAGGAAAGACCTATGCAGTTGCAACACTGAGAGTATACTACCTTTGTTAGTAAAAACGTTATAAGGTTTTGAAGTACTTTTTTGGATCCATTTACAAAAAAAAAAAATCTGACCAAAAAAAAGATGATTGAAATATATTCGCTGAGTTGTTCCCATTTAGTCCTCTCTCTTTTGAAAAAGCATGAAAATGAACGATGAAAATTGCAACTATATAAAGCAAAAGGTTTTCTTGCTAAACTAAAACTAACTACTAACTAAACTAAGCTAAACTAAACTAAAAAAATAAGTGTTTAAATAACTTTTTGTTAAACTTCAAAAAAACAACCAACCTTTAATTGTATTTAAAATATGTTTAAGGTTTAACTAATTTTAAGAGACTGATAATGCTTTGGCCAGAACATTGATACTTGCAAATAAAGTCTTCAGTTTGCATATCATGTGTAATCATATTCTCATTTTATGAAAGTTAACGATTTAATTTTTTTGATTTCTAGGTGGTAATAAGCTTCAGACAACAGGAAGTAAACCGGAAGAAATGAAATCAGCTGAAAGTGTTAAAACAACAACTGCTTCTACAGTACAAACACAGGATGTAAAACCAGACACAGCAGCTGAACCAGTGACTCCTACGACTCTTGCTGTCTTGCAAAGTGATGTCCAGCCAGTGGGCCATGACTATGTGGAAGAGGTATTGATATGAAAATTTTGATTATTTTTTAAACTATTTTAGTGAAAAAATTATTCAACGTGAAACAATCACAGAATGGCTGAAGTTGGAAGGGACCTCTGGAAGTCATCTGGTCCAACCCCCCTGCTCAAGCAGGGCCACCTAGAGCCAGTTGCCCAGGATCATGTCCAGACAGCTTTTGAATATCTCCAAGGAGGGAGACTCCACAAGTTCCCTGGGCAACCTGTGCCAGTGCTCAGTCACCCTCACAGTAAAAAAAAAAGAAAAAAAAAAGAGTTTCCTGATGTTTAGAAGGAACCTCCTGTGTTTCAGTTTGTGCCCGTTGCCTCTGATCCTGTCACTGGGCACCACTGAAAACTGAAAAGAGCCTGTCTCTGTCCTCTTTGCACCCTCCCTCTGGGTATTTGTATACTTTAATAAGATCCCCCTGAGCCTTCTCTTCTCCAGGCTAAACAGTTCCAGCTCTCTCAGCCTTTCCTCATAGGAGAGAGGCTCCAGTCTCTTCATCATCTTTGTGGCCTTTCATCGGGCTCTCTCCAGTACGTCCATGTCTCTCTTGCACTAGGGAGCCCAGAACTGGACACAGGACTCCAGGTGTGGCCTCACCAGTGCTGGGTTAGAGAGGAAGGATCAGCTCCCTCAGCCTGCTGGCAATACTTTGTCTAATGCAGCCCAGGATGCCATTTGCCGCCTTTGCTGCAAGGGCACATTGATGGCTCAAGTTCAACTTGGTGTTCACCAGGACCCCCCAGGTCCTTTTCTGCCAAGCTGCTTTCCAGATGGGTGTCCCCCAGCATATATTGGTACATGGAGTTGTTCCTCCCCAGGTGCAGGACTTTGCACTTCCCCCTGTTGAACTTCATGAGGTTCCTGTCAGCCCATTTCTCCAGCCTGTTGAGATTTCTCTCTGGATGGCAGCACAACCCTCTGGCACATCAGCCACTGCTCCCAGTTTTGTGTCATCAGCAAACTTGCTGAGGGTACACTCTGCTCCATCATCCAGATCATTAATGAAGATCTTAAACAGAAAATATGCTAAAATTGGCAAGTACTCTATAAAAGGAAATAAACTTCACTAGTATGGAAAACCATATCCAGTTCTTAAAACATTCTGTATTTCCTGCCTTAAGCTACTACTTTGCTTTTCTAGGTACCAATAATGTAACTACACTTTAACCTACCATTGTTACATTTAAGTAGCAGACAAAATTTTACACATAATTTAACACCCTAGAGTTAAACCTACACCCATTGTGGGAAAGCAACGTAAGATCGCGAGGAGGACTGTAAACACGCTCAAGTGACTCTCACCTGGGGTGCTGGGAAACACATATATCACACTAATTGTTGTTCAGTCTCGGGTGCTTGCAAGGAAAACACTTGCACTTAGATAACGTAAGCCTGTGATGGACTCAGGGACACCTTATCTAGCCGCTTGAGAATCCTGGCCCGTTGTGGAAGAAGATCAAAGCACAGTGGGAAAACTAGGCCTGTTCGAACCCTTGAAATACCAGAGAGAACAGGGAGTCTGCGCACGCTCTTGCTCACAAGGACTCTCTCGCTGCCAAGGACTCTTGCTAACAAGAACTCTCTCTCGTGCCGTGGTGCCCGCGGTCCCTGCTTGTGTGCCTCTGCCCGGGTGTTGCTTCGGAGATTCCCTGGTCTGTGAGGTATCGAGATTAAACTTGTTCTTTGCCTTTCATCCGTGGTGTGTGGTTGTTCCTGCGTCCTGCCTGCATCGGCTCGCACACCCATCAATCCATTTTGAGGTTACAACTACAAAGGGGGTAACTATACCATTAACAGAAAAGTTTCCCCAAGTGCTTGGTTCCTAAAGACATGAGCCTATTGCAAATTTAAACTAGTTGGCAGACTTCCCTCCTAAAAATGACAAATGCTCCTCTGCTTAGCAAGGCACCTTTTCTCTCCAATTATCACCACCTCCTCTGTCTCCCCATCATTAGTCAACTGCAATACTGGCATACAGCCCACATTAAAAACCCAGAGCCCCTTATTGCCTTTCAAATGTTGTCATATCTCCTCTGAGAGTGAGACCTCACTAATTTGAAAATAAGCCAATCAAAATCTTTTTTATAAACAGTAGTAACTTACTGGAGGCTTCTTGTGTACATTAAATAAGCTAGAACAGCATGTTTAAGATAGCACTTAAGACTAGCATAGATTGAACAAAGGAGAAACAGCACCATGCAGCTCAATCATATTCAGTGAAGCCCCTTTTGCTAAAAATGCATATCCTTTAAGATGTGATGCAACTCAAGATAGCATGGGCACAAAATTAAAGGAAAGAAAGCATTTGGAGTTTTTACGCTATGATATATGTACATCTATCCTATAAAACAACTATGATTACTTCCATTCCCCGTGCATTTTAGAATGGGTTGCGTATAACACAATACTGTAAGATGATACTCACCAAGGGACAGCTCCGGTGCAGGTATGTCTGCAAGGGAGTGGGAGTTCACAGCAAAAAAAAGGGGCTTTTCCTGAGCTTTCCGGAGACAGGGAAAGGCCGGGAAAGCGCAGGCAACCCGCGAGAGCCGGCAGCCCACAGGAGGGTTGCTGACGAGGCGGAGGCGGGGCTAGCAGTAACGGCGCCCACCCCACTCCCACAAAAGGCGGCCTCAGAGAGCACAGCGACTAGAGTAGGCAAACGTAGCGTGGTGCGGCAGTTTGTGTGGAAGGGCGCTGAAGGGCTGTGCCAGCTTGCCCGGGGAGCTATGGTATCTACCCGGCAGAAAGCCTTGACCTCCCCAAACTGCACCCAGCAGGATTCCCAGATGGAGCTCTCATGGGAGCACACTGCCACCCAGGTGTCAGGCTGCAGGGTGTGCCCTACCCTTATGCCAGTATCAGATGGCAGCAGTGAGCATGTCTATAGGAGATGTGCCCAGGTAGAGGAACTCCTTCATCTAGTGACAGAGCTCCAGGAGGAGGTAAGTAGATTGAGAACCATCAGGGAGCGCGAGAGGGAGATAGACTGCTGGAGTCACAGCCTACCTCCCCTGAACCAGGCCCAACAGGCAGAAGGGCCACATGATGCAGAGGATTCCCTGTCCTCTCTCTGCCTGGCTGAACATGGTAACTTAGAGGATAGGGGGCTATGGGAACAAGTACCCTTAAAAAATAGGTATGAGGCTCTGCAAGGGGAACCCAATCATGCCAAGGAAGATGATTCAATGTCCACAGAGGTGTTGCCAAGGTTAAGTCAAACTACACCTTGCATCAAAACATCTTCAGTTAAGAAAAAAAGATGGGTCATTGTTGTAGGTGACCCCATCCTGAAGGGAGCAGAAGGCCTGATGTGCAGACCAGACCCACTTCTCAGGGAAGTCTGCTGCCTCCGTGGGGCCTGGGTTAAAGATGTGGCAAGAAAACTTCCCTCCCTGGTAAGCCCTTCAGACTATTACCCACTACTAATTTTCCAGACAGGCAAAGGTGATCTGTTAACAAGAAACCTGAGGGCGATCAAGACAGACTTCCAGGCCTTGGGACAACTGGTTAAGGGGTCAGGAGTGCAAGTAGTGTCCTCTGTCATTCCAGTCACAGGGAAGGATGAGGGAAGCAACAAGAAGAGCCAGCAGATCAATACCTGGCTCCAAGCCTGGTGTCAGTGGCAGAACCTTGTTTTTTTTGATCATGGGTTGGTTTACACAACATCAGGCCTGCTGGAGATTGATGGGGTACACCTGTCTCAAAGGGAGAAAAGGATCCTTGCACAGGAGTTGGCAGGGCTCATCAAACAGTCTTTAAACTAGATTTGAAGGAGGAAGGGGATGAAACCAGGCTCTTTAGAAGTAAGCCTGGGGGTGGTATGACAATGTCTGTGGGACAGGATACTAGCGAGGTCCCTTGGTCTGCTGACTCAGTGAAGGCAGGGGATGGAGATTCATGCAGCAGCAGAGACGTGAGGGTCATTGATGGGTTAGAAACTACGGCTGCACCTGGGAATGGACAGGTAGAAGTTAAGGCTTCTCCCAACAAAAAGGTGGCAGGACCAGGACCAGTAGCCCAGCTGAAGTGCTTCTACACTAATGTACACAGCATGGGCAACAAACAGGAGGAGCTGGAAGCCATTGTGCAGCAGGAAAGCTATGATGTAGTTGCCATCATGGAAACATGGTGGGATGACTCGCACAACTGGAGTGCTGCGTTAGATGGCTACAAACTCTTCAGGAGGGACAGGCAAGGAAGGAGAGGAGGTGGGGTGGCCCTGTATGTTAGGGAGTGTTATGAATGTCAAGAGCTTAATGATGGTGACAATAGGGTTGAGTGTTTATGGGTAAGAATCAGGGGGAGGGCTAACAAGGCAGATATCATGGTGGGACTCTGTTATAGACCCCCCAACCAGGATGTAGGAGTAGATGAAATATTCTACAAGCCGCTGGGAGAAGTCTCAAGATCACTGGCCCTTGTCCTGGTGGGAGACTTCAACCTACCAGATATCAGCTGGGAACACAATACAGCTGAGAGGGAACAGTCTAGGAGGTTCCTGGAGTGTGTTGGGGATAACTTCCTGACACAGCTGGTGAGGGAACCAACTAGGGAAGCAGCCCTGCTGGACCTGCTGTTTGTGAACAGAGAAGGACTTGTGGGGGATGTGACAGTTGGAGGCCGTCTTGGGCATAGTGACCATGAAATGATAGAGTTTTCAATTCTCAGAGAAGCAAGGGGGGGTGTGTCAGTAGAACTGCCACCATGGACTTCTGGAGGGCAGACTTTGGTCTTTTCAGGAGCCTGCTTGACAGAGTCCCTTGGGAGGCAGTCCTGAAGGGCAAAGGAGTCCAGGAAGGCTGGAAGTTTTTCAAGAAGGAAGTCTTAAAGGCGCAGGAGCAGGCTGTCCCCATGTGCTGAAAAATGAGCTGTCAGGGGAAAAAGACCAGCCTGGCTGAACAGAGAGAGATGGATACAACTCAGGGGGGAAAAAAGGAGAGTTTATGGCCTTTGGAAGAAGGGGCAGGCCACTCATGAGGCCTACAAAGATGTTGTGAGGCTATGTAGGGAGAAAATTAGAAAGGCCAAAGCCCAACTAGAATTAACCTGGCTTTCGATGTTAAGAACAATAAGAAAAGTTTCTATAAATACATTAGTAATAAAAGGAGGACTGAGGAGAATCTCCATCCTTTATCAGATGAAGGCAGTAACATGGTGACAAAGGATGAGGACAAGGCTGAGGTACTTAATGCCTTCTTTGCCTCGGTCTTTAGTAGTAGAGTCGGTTGTTCCCTGAGTACCCAGCCCCCTGAGCTAGTAGATAGGGGCGGGGAGCGGAAGCCCCCGCAATCCAGAGGGAGATGGTGAGGGACCTGCTCCAACACCTGGACATGCACAAGTCTATGGGGCCGGATGGGATCCACCTGAGGGTACTGAGGGAGCTGGTGGAAGTGCTCACTGAGCCACTTTTCATCATTTACCAGCAGTCCTGGCTAATCAGGGAGGTCCCAGTTGACTGGAGGCTAGCAAGTGTGACGCCCATCCACAAGAAGGGCCGCAAGGAGGATCCAGGGAACTACAGGCCTGTCAGCCTGACCTCGGTGCCTGGGAAGGTCATGGAACAGATCATCCTGAGTGCCATTATGTGGCACATGCAGGACAACCAGGTGATCAGGCCCAGTCAGCATGGGTTCATGAAAGGCAGGTCCTGCTTGACAAACCTGATCTCCTCCTATGACAGGGTGACCCGCTTGGTGGATGAGGGAAAGGCCGTGGATGTTGTTTACCTGGACTTTAGTAAGGCCTTTGACACGGTTTCCCACAGCATCCTCCTGGAGAAACTGGCTGCCCATGGCTTGGATGGGAGTACTCTTTGCTGGGTTAAAAACTGGCTGGAGGGCTGGGCCCAGAGAGTGGTGGTGAATGGAGTCCAATCCACTTGGCGGCCGGTCTCGAGCGGTGTTCCCCAGGGCTCGGTATTGGGGCTGGTTCTGTTTAATATCTTGATCAATGATCTGGAGGAGGGGATCGAGTGCACCCTCAGTAAGTTTGCAGATGACACCAAGTTGGGTGGGAGTGTTGATCTGCTTGAGGGTAGGAAGGCTCTACAGAGGGATCTGGACAGGCTGGATCGATGGGCCGAGGCCAATGGTATGAGGTTCAACATGGCCAAGTGCCGGGTCCTGCACTTGGGTCACACTCAACCCCATGCAGCGCTACAGGCTTGGGGCACAGTGGCTGGAGAGCTGCCCGGCAGAAAAGGACCTGGGGGTGTTGGTCGACTGCCAGCTGACTATGAGCCAGCAGTGTGCCCAGGTGGCCAACAGCATCCTGGCCTGTATCAGGAATAGTGTGGCCAGCAGGGAAGTGATTGTCCCCCTGTATTCGGCACTGGTGAGGCCCCACCTCGAGTACTGTGTCCAGTTTTGGGCCCCTCACTGCAAAAAAGACCTTGAGGTGCTGGAGCGTGTCCAGAGAAGGGCAACAGAGCTGGTGGGGGGTCTGGAAAATAGGTCTTATGAGGAGTGGCTGAGGGAGCTGGGGTTGTTTAGCCTGGAGAAGAGGAGGCTGAGGGGAGACCTTATTGCTCTCTACAACTACCTGAGAGGAGGGTGTAGAGAGGTGGGGGTTGGTCTCTTCTCCCAAGTAACAGGCCATAGGACAAGAGGAAACAGACTCAAGTTGCACTGGGGAGGTTTAGACTGGATATTAGAAAAAACTTTTACACTGAAAGGGTTATCAAGTGTTGGAACAGGCTGCTCAGGGAAGTGGCTGAGTCACCTTCCAACCTTGGCAATTCTATGAATAAATGTTTTTCTTAACAGAAGTTAAGTCTAGTGGCACACTTTCACTTTAGAATAAGCCTTAAGTCCTACTCAGTACTGTCCCTATCTTCCTCTTGCCCACCACAGAATCATAGAATTGCCTAGGTTGGAAGGGACCTTTCAGATCATCGAGTCCAACCATCAACCTAACACTGACAAAAACCAGCACTAAACCATATCTCTGAGCACTATGTCTACCTGTCTTTTAAATAACTCCTCTTGTCCTATTGCCTGTTACCTGGGAGGAGAGACCGACCCCCACCTCTCTACAGCCTCCTTTCAGGTAGTTGTAGAGAGCAATAAGGTCTCCCCTCAGCCTCCTCTTCTCCAGGCTAAACACCCCCAGCTCCCTCAGCCGCTCCTCATAAGACCTATTCTCCAGACCCCCCACCAGCTTCCTTGCCCTTCTCTGGACCTGTGCCAGCACCTCAAGGTCTTTTTTGTGGTGAGGGGCCCAAAACTGGACACAGTATCTGCAAACTTACTGAGGGTGCACTCAGTCCCCTCGTCCAGATCATTGATAAAGATATTAAAGAGCACTTGCCCCAATACTGAGCCCTGCGGAACACCACTTGTGACTGGCCCTACAGCCAGTTTTTTTACCTAGCGAAGAGTACTCGTGTCCAAGCCATGGGCAGACAGTTTCTCCAGGAGAAGTACAAGTCTGTATTACGTTTAGTGATACTTTAGGCTTGAGCTAGTAGGCCTGTGTGGATTACAGCCCTAACATCTCAGAAAGACTGAATACTTTTGAAATAACTACCTAAACGGAGGGGGGTGGGGGTGGGGAAGGAGCAGGAAGTCGCTGCTTGGAGGGGGCTGGGGCGTCCCGGGTCCGGTCGGGGAGCAGGGGTTCTGTAATCGTGTTTGTATATTCCTCTGTCCGTGTTATTGTTGTTGTTTGCCTGTTCCCTCTGCTGTTCTGTTAAACTGCCTTTGTCTCAACCCAAGAGTTTTGCTTTTTTCTTCTGATTCTTCCTGTATTAGGAAGGCCCGAGCGAGCGGCACGTGGTTCTTTGTTGCTATCTGAGGCTAAACCACGACAATCCTTTTTGGCGCCCAACGTGGGGCTCGAAGGGTTGAGATAACGACAGAATCCAACTAGAGCTTGGAAAAACGAATTTTGGTGTGTGCATTTATTGTATTAGGTAAATAGTCGCTGGTCACCATGTTGCTTGGTTTGTTCTCATGGCTGGGTTATGTGAATTCCTATATGGCTTATGTACTCCCTGCAATGATGTTTGTTACTTCTGGGAGAGGGATGAGGATTATCATTCTGCTGTCCTGTGCAATATCGGCTTATGAGATGATAACATCACTTGTTAGACAGTTACTTTGGGGCTTTTATGTGGTGTTGCTGTCCTGTCCGTACCTTGGGCACCGTCTCTCAGAATTTATTAATAATTACACCCAGTCTGTGGGGGAAACAGGGGGGGACACTTTCCCCAGCTCTTTTGCCTCCCTTTTCTCCTTTGGGTCAGGTATGGCAGCTTTTGAGAATTTTGAATATCCTTGGGATGCTCAAACCAGCCTGGTCCTAGTGTTATGTCTCCTGAATGTGTTCCAGGTCTTGTTTAGGGTTAAACAGCTATTTAAGACTGCCACCCGGAGATCTGCCCCGAGGCTGGATAGTCAGGGGTGGCAGGGCATGTGGGAGAACATGGGCAGGTACCTAGAGAACTTCTCACCTCCAGTGGTCTGGGACTTCACCCCTGAACAATTACAGGACCCTGATAAAGCGGTAGAATATCTGAAGGGGAAATGCTGTGGCTGCTCCAGAGAGGCACAACTCACCGCGCTGTGCTGGGCCCTGGCCAGTATCTACCAGGCGCTGCTCAGTGTTACGCAGCACCCTCAGGGGAAAGAGATGGAGACCAGACCGGTGGCCACTCCAACTCCTGCAGCAGCCACTGACGCTGAACCAGGGAACCAACCCATGCCAGTATCAGTTGCCCCCATACAGAAGAAGAAGTACACAAAGAAATCAGTTCGCTTAGTAAGAGATGATGATGAACCAGGGCCATCACGAGAACAGGAGGAAGAGGCAGAACCAGAGATAATTACCCGATCCCTATCCCTGAGTGAGTTGCGGGATATGCGAAAAGATTTTATCCGACTTTCAGGCGAGCACATTGTCACCTGGCTGCTCCGGTGCTGGGATAATGGGGCCAGTAGCCTGGAATTAGAGGGCAGGGAGGCCAGGCAGCTGGGATCCCTGTCTAGGGAAGGCGGCATTGACAAGGCAATTGGGAAGAAGACCCAAGCCCTCAGCCTCTGGAAACGACTCCTGTCAGGCGTGAGGGAGAGGTACCCCTTCAGTGAGGATGCTGTATGTCAACCAAGCAAGTGGACTACCATGGAGAGAGGTATCCAGGACCTGAGAGAATTAGCCGTGCGGGAGATGATTTATTATGACCTGGACAATGCACAGTTACCCACAGACCCTGATGAGGTGCAGTGCACAAGGCCCATGTGGCGGAAGTTTGTACGGAGCGCACCACCATCATATGCCAACTCACTGGCAGTAATGGAATGGAAAGGTGAAGAGGGACCAATGGTGGATGAGGTGCAAAGTCCTACACTTCGGTTAGGACAATCCTTATTATCTTTCATGAGACCCTACCTGGAGTACTGTGTCCAGTTCTGGAGCCCTCAGCACAAGAAGGACATAAACCTGTTGGAGCAGGTCCAGCGGAGGGCCACAAAGATGATCCGAGGGCTGGAGCGCCTCTCCTACAAAGACAGGCTGAAAGAGCTGGGGTATAAGGCTCTAGTGGACAGGGGTGCACAGTGCACCCTAATACCATCAAGCTATAGAGGGGCAGAACCCATCTGTATTGCTGGGGTGACAGGGGGATCCCAAGAGTTGACTGTACTGGAGGCGGAAGTGAGCCTAACTGGGAATGAGTGGCAAAAGCACCCCATTGTGACTGGCCCAGAGGCTCCATGCATCCTTGGCATAGGTTACCTCAGGAGAAGGCATTTTAAGGACCCAAAAGGGTACTGGTGGGCCTTTGGCATAGCTGCCTTGGAGACGGAGGAAGTTAAACAGTTGTCTACCTTGCCTGGTCTCTCAGAGGACTCTGCTGTTGTGGGGTTGTTGAGGGTCGAAGAACAACAGGTGCCGATTGCTACCACAACGGTGCATCAGCAGCAATATCGCACTAACCAAGACTCTCTGATTCCCATCCATGAGCTGATTCGTCAACTAGAGGTTCGAGGAGTGATCAGCAAGACTCGCTCACCCTTTAACAGTCCCATATGGCCGGTGCAAAAATCAAATGCAGAGTGGAGGCTAACTGTAGACTATCATGGCCTGAATGAAGTCACGCCACCACTGAGTGCTGCCGTGCCGGACATGCTAGAACTCCAGTACGAACTGGAGTCCAAGGCAGCCCAGTGGTATGCCACAGCTGATATAGCCAATGCATTCTTCTCAGTCCCTTTGGCAGCAGAGTGCAGGCCACAGTTTGCTTTCACCTGGAGGGGCGTCCAGTACACCTGGCATCGACTGCCCCAGGGGTGGAAACACAGCCCCACCATTTGCCATGGACTGGTCCAGACTGCACTGGAACAGGATGGAGCTCCAGAACATCTGCAGTACATTGATGACATCATTGTATGGGGCAACACAGCAGAAGAAGTTTTTGAGAAAGGGAGTAAAATAGTCTGAATCCTTCTGAAAGCTGGTTTTGCCATAAAACGAAGTAAGGTCAAGGGACCTGCACAGGAGATCCAGTTCTCAGGAATAAAATGGCAAGATGGACGCTGTCAGATCCCAATGGATGTGATCAACAAAATAGCAGCTATGTCTCCACCAACTAGTAAAAAGGAAACACAAGCCTTCTTAGGCATTGTGGGCTTTTGGAGGGTGCATATCCCAGATTACACTCTGATTGTGAGCCCTCTGTATCAAGTAACTCAGAAGAAGAACGACTTTAAATGGGGTCCTGAGCAATGACAAGCTTTTGAACAAATCAAACAGGAAATAGTCCATGCAGTGGCCCTGGGGCCAGTCCGGGCAGGACCAGATGTTAAAAATGTGCTCTACACCCCAGCCGGGGAGAACGGCCCTTCCTGGAGACTCTGGCAGAAAGCACCAGGGGAGACCCGAGGTCGACTCCTAGGGTTTGGGAGTCGGGGATGCAGAGGATCCGAAGCCCGCTACACTCCAACAGAAAAAGAGATGTTGGCAGCATATGAAGGGGTTCGAGCTGCTTCGGAAGTGGTTGGCACAGAAGCACAGCTCCTCTTAGCACCTCAACTGCCGGTGCTGGGCTGGATGGTCAAAGAAAGGGTCCCCATCACACATCATGCAACTGATGCTACATGGAGTAAGTGGACTGCGCTGATCACACAGCGAACTCGAATGGGAAACCCCAGTTGCCCAGGAATTCTGGAAGTGATCATGGACTGGCCAGAAGGCAAGGATTTCGGAATGTCACCAGAGGAGGAGGTGACACGTGCAGAAGAGGCCCCACCATATAATAAACTGCCAGAAAATGAGAAGAAATATGCCCTGTTCACTGATGGGTCCTGCCGCATTGTGGGAAAGCATGGAAAGTGGAAGGCTGCTGTGTGGAGTCCTACACAACAAGTTGCAGAAGCCAGTGAAGGACAAGGTGAATCGAGCCAGTTTGCAGAGGTGACAGCCATCCAGCTGGCTTTGGACATTGCCGAGCGAGAAAAAGGGCCAGTACTTGATCTCTACACTAACTCATGGAGGGTGGCAAATGCTCTGTGGGGGTGGCTACAGCAGTGGAAGCAGGGCAACTGGCAGCGCAGAGGCAAACCCATCTGGGCTGCCGAACTGTGGCAAGATATTGCTGCCCGGATAGAGAATCTGGTTGTGAAAGTACGCCACGTAGATGCCCGTGTACCAAAGAATCGGGCCACGGAGGAACATCAGAACAACCAGCAGGTGGATCGGGCTGCTAGGATTGGAGTGGCTCAGGTGGATCTGGACTGGCAACATAGGGGCGAACTATTCATAGCTCGGGGTGCCCATGACTCCTCAGGCCATCAAGGGAGAGATGCGACATATAGATGGGCTCGTGACCGAGGGGTGGACCTGACCATGGACACTATTGCACAGGTCATCCATGAATGTGAGACGTGCGCTGCAATCAAGCAAGCCAAACGGTTAAAGCCTCTCTGGTATGGAGGGCGATGGCTGAAATACAAATCTGGGGAGGCCTGGCAGATTGATTATATCACACGGCCACAAACCCGTCAGGGCAAGCGCCCTGTGCTCACAATGGTGGAAGCAACCGCCGGATGGCTGGAAACATACCCTGTGCCCCATGCCACTGCCCGGAACACTATCCTGGGCCTTGAAAAGCAAGTCCTGTGGCGACATGGTACCCCAGAGAGAATTGAGTCGGACAACGGGACTCATTTCCAAAACAGCCTCATAGACACCTGGGCCAAAGAGCATGGCATTGAGTGGGTGTATCACATCCCCTATCACGCACCAGCCTCTGGGAAGACAGAACGATACAATGGGGTGTTAAAAACTACACTGAGAGCAATGGGTGGTGGGACTTTAAAACACTGGGATGCACATTTAGCAAAGGCTGCCTGGCTAGTTAACACCAGGGGATCTAACAATCGGGCTGGCCCTGCCCAATCAAAACTTCCACGTACTGTAGAAGGGGATAAAGTCCCCGTAGTGCACATGAAGAATATGTCAGGGAAGACAGTCTGGGTCAGTCCTGCCTCAGGCAAAGGCAAACCCATCTGTGGGATTGCTTTTGCCCAAGGACCTGGGTGCACTTGGTGGGTGATGCGGAAGGAGGGGGATCTGATTTTGGGTTTGAATAGCCAATGAATCAATTTGTGTGTTGTTGATTGCTAAGTAACCCTGCCACTGTATGTCCTTGTTACTCTAATTGCTATCAGCTGTACTACAGTAAGACTCACCCAAATTAAGGACAGATGGACTTTGATGAAAAAATTGAGCAAAGCACAGTGGTGATGGGATCAGAACTGACCTCAGCAGCTGGTGCCCAGCAACTTCCTCAAGATCTACATCTTCAGCCCATGGACTGTGGGCATGAGCCACACCGGGTGCACCAGTCACAAGCTCCAAAAATACAGCATGCAACAAGGCCAGCACCACCCAGCATCTCACCTGCCCTGAGAGACTGTCCTGACAGATGGAGCCCAAAGCCATGGATTAAATGAACTCAACAGACACTTTGGAGGGATGGCCCATAGACTATGAGCATTGTATAGATGTGTGTGTCTGTATATATATATGTGTATGTATATATACACACATGACAGGGGAAAGTGATGGCAATTCATTGGAACCTGTAAGATCTGGGCATGACATTGATGGTATGGAATAAGGGGTGGATAATGTCCTGGTTCCAGCAGGGACAGAGGTATTCTATCCCATGTGAGCCATGCCCCCTCTGAGCTGGGGTGGGGGGAGGGAGTCATCTGGGGTCTGGTCTGTGAGCCCCAAGTCATCTGGGGTCTGGTCTGTGAGCAGCAATTCTATAATTGTGTGTGTGCATTCCTCTATCCATGTTGTTGTTTTCTTGTTCCCTTTGCTGTTCTGTTAAACTACCTTTGTCTCAACCCACGAATTTTGCCTTTTTTTCTTCCCGTATTGGGGAAGCCTGAGAGAGCAGCAAGTGGTTCTTTGTTGCTGTCTGAGGCCAAACCATGACAGACATGCACTGAAGACAAAAGTAAAGTTAATTAGAAGTACTAGCAAATGTGAAAAAACACTCTACCCCTAAACAATTCTCACTAGCCCACTTATCTATCCACAGGATTTCACCTTCCTTTCCTGTTTTGTACCACTCTCAAATATCCTGTAACATCACAGACCACACTTGAATGCCAAACTAGCTATAATTGCAGTAGTTCAGATCCATAACCTAAACTCACAGATGCTGTGATTGGCTCTGGACCCTAACTGCTACACTTGCCTTTATCTGTGAAGGCCCAAACCACAACAGTAATATTCCTGCTACTTGATAGCAATTGAAAGTTAACAAATCATTCCTAATTACCCAAGAATCTCCTATCTGTGACCTATCTCATTAGAGAAGGGACACAGTATGAACATTACTAAGATGAAACTCAGACACTCAAAGATTGTTTATCTTAACAGAAACCAAAATCTTAACACAAGACCACCACATTTGCACACTTCTCTGTCCAAGCATTTCTTAACATCCCTATCTCTCCTTCACCATCCCCACATTTCAGTCAGCCAACTTTAAAATAAAAGTATAACTATGTCTCTTCTCCAGTACTAAATCAAGAATGCCAGTTGTTTTTTTGAAAGACAAGACAATATTCAGTTGTTCATTTCAGACTGAATATACACACAGTGATTCAGATGGCCTACAGAACACACATGCATGCACACACACACAGAGTAGAGAGGACAAATATCACCAAATTCCAAATTTATTTCAGGCTCCTTAATAGATGGATTAATACAATTACTTAAATAAGTAACAGATGAGTTTTGCATTGCATGCAGGTTTATAAGCTTAGGCCCCAATACCGCCACTAGCAGAAAGTAGAAAGGTATTGCGATATTCAGAGACATTTCCATGATTTAATGCTTCTCTCATTAAGTTATGATGTTATTACTGGGTAGTACACACAAAGAATTTTGAGCAGGGCAGTGGGAAATTTTATGCAGTGACAACACTGAAAGGAACAAGAATGCTTCTAACTCATTATTTACAGGTTTAAAGGGCACTTAGCTCTTTTGCTGCCTTTGATTAAATATGAAACAAGTTAAGATTTCAAGTGTGCTTTATGAAAACTAGTATTTATGAGCTAATAAAACCAGACATCTATTCCCTTTCTTATCTAGTCAATTCAGGGAACTATACTGCTTACACTGTTACAACAGTAAATACATTGTCAACTCCTGCACACACTACTAATGAATTTCCCAAATCCAAGATCTAACATTTGAGCAGCTACCAATCTGGCCTTTATAACTGCTTCAAATATTAGTATTTAATGTTAAGACTATATTCCTTGGACAAATTTTAATTTATCCTTCATATGAAGGATGAGGGAGTATTTAAATGATCCAACATGGCTACATACAAACTGGAATCACAAGACAGCACGGTGATTTCTATGCCAATAGCTTCATTTTCTTTTAAACTGTTGATTTTAAGCAGCTATTTCCTTGAACCCAATAGTTCCAATACATTTTCCCTTCACTACTATTAATGCAAATTAGAATATTGTCATTTTGAGAAACTGGAATTCCAACAGGGTTTATACTGGTCTACAAGAAGTCTGGAATTAAATATGGAAAACCTTTACTACAAGCACCTTTCAAATATTTAGTATAGCAGATTTTTCTGCTTTGAAATTATTTATCAGAAACTATTTACTCTCCTCTTTCTGATGCAAAGTTGTTTTTGCTTTTTTCTTCTGCACATCTCCAGATGAAGATTTACATTTCATACTTTGAGATATTCCAAGAAAGGCTTGTATCCTAAAAAGAAGTGCACAGATTTTTTGCACTTAGCTGAAGTGCTGAAATCAACAGGATTCTACATATTATCATTAGGGAGCACTGACTGAGATTCCTTTAAAGTTGAAGCCTAAAGTTCTCCCAGTGCACCAGAATTTCTGACAGCCATTTTGTCAAGAGATAACAAAAAAAAAAAAAATGTATCTAATAATGTGATTATTATGAAAGTTTCTGTTACTTGCTATAAAAACTACAGCACCGGGACTTCTAAAACACATACCAAAAAATTAAGGTCTTCAGTTTCAAGTGTCTGATTTGCTCTCCTAAAACAACTTGCTATTTTGACCAACTTTTTTTAAAGTCTGTGGATTAGTTCTGTGGTCAGAATTCAATTTTTTTTTGTAGATTTAGGATACTCACCTATGTATTAACTGCGCAGATAAACATCCATTCGTATTCTCTATTATCCTAGTTTCTAATGACACAGGAATTTTGTTATTCTATAAACTGTTACTTTGAATACTGGTAACAGTCTTAGAGGACTTGTTGCAATATTAAATCTTTTATTATCTTCCCCTGCCACCACCATCTCTTTCTCAAATATACTGGGGTGGAATATACATTTTGTAGAACTCCATAAACAAGCTACTAAGGACCTGACAAACCTGCTTCATGAAGGTAAGCTCCCTTTTAGACATTTAAGCGACTCCTATGTTCTGCTCAAAATATTAAATTCATTCTTATTAAAGGACTGCTTAAACACTGATTGCTGTGTCTCTTCACTTTCAGATGTGGTAAATATACAAACCATTTATAGGATGCAGAGTCTTTTACTGATACATAAATGAAATAATATCTTGTGCTTGTGATAGCAAAAGAAAAAGCTTCTTTCAATCAGTTTTTCCATTTTCTCAAGAATACATTTAGGATTAACTGTAAAAACAGTTTTGAACTTGAACTTTATTCCAATTATATGTTTTTATATTCAAAAGGAAATTTCAAACGAGTTGTTCAGGTTCTTAAGTCTATAGACACCCTCAGCTCCACAATAAAAGGAGTAATTTAAAAAAATTAATCTCCACTTCAAAATTACAGATATATGGATCTCAGTTTATTATTCACTTAAAGATTGTTTATTTACTTACAAAAAAAAAATTCCTCTATGCTATTTAGGAACTCCTTCATACCCCATTGTTATGGTTTGAGAAACCCCATAACAATTTATTGTCGTTTAGACAATTATTCTATCACCCGATGACCCCTCCCCACCTGGGAAGGGGAATCGGGGAAAACAAGGAAACACGAGGGTTGAAATATAAATAGATTTAATAGGATAAGACCAAATAATTAACAATAATACTAAAGAACCAGTATTGATCCCAATACTAATAAGATATACAACAAGAATTATACTCAGCCAATTATACCAGCAGGAAGCTGTGCACTCCCAGCAGTGGACAGCAAATGTCGGACACTGTGAGTGCTACAGCTTCGGGAGGAAGGGAAGGCCTCAGGGGTCTGGCACCGGGGCAAAAAGTTCTCTGGACCGCCACCATCAAGGGAGAGAGAGACTATGCAGCAAACTTTCTAATTTATATCGAATGTGACATTCATGGTATGAAGTAATCCTGTTGGCCAGCCTGGGTCAAGTGCCCAGGCCTCGCTCCTCCTCATCCCTGCACCTGGCAAGGCTTGAAAACACCAAGACCTTGAATCCCACATAGCTTAGCTGGCTATAAAGTAAATATTTTCATGA
Source organism: Larus michahellis (assembly GCF_964199755.1). NCBI lineage: Eukaryota > Metazoa > Chordata > Aves > Charadriiformes > Laridae > Larus > Larus michahellis. The sequence goes on along the minus strand of NC_133929.1, from coordinate 3,279,826 downwards.
ATTCAGACACTAGAGCCTTCTAAAAGTGCAGTTTTCCCAAGCATTAGAAGAGAAGTTAGTCCTGTGTTGCTCAACCCAGTACACCCATGATGACCCAGTTTCAAATTTCACTCTAACTGTCAAGTAAAACATAAACATACTGTGAGCACCTAATCTTAAAAGAACAAGACGACAAACTAAGTTTAATCCACCCCTTTAACTATTATACATTGGAGTAAATGAAAATTAATGTAACATGTCCATTTCCAGGAAAGAATAGATAGGGAGTCATTCCAAGACCCCCCATAAAACTATATTCCTGAAACTGTCAGGTATGCAATTTTGATTAGCTAGTTAACAGTAGTATACATCTGCATTCATTTGTTAATAACCCCTAATATATTTACTTTATTCTTCTGCTTTTCCCATTAACCAAGACTTAGGAGTCAAGGAAGTTCTTTATTACAGATTTATGAAACAAATAATGTAGATTTAAATGTGGACTCCAATAAAAGCAAAAAAATGTGAAGATCTTCCTGATTGTATCTGTTTTTTGCCAAATCAAGTAATCTGATTTCAGAACAAGTGAGATAATAGGTGCTACCAATTACTAACACTCTGATACACAATTTGGATGCACAAAAAGTACAAAGATACAAAGCAGTATGTCTATACAAGGTGTACAGTTACAGACCCCTGAACTCCACTGTAAGACCTGCTCCTAGTCTTAGACATCTAAGTAGGAAGCCTTTTTAAAAGATGCCTGACCCCAAAAGTACCTTCTCTACTTTCTGAGTGACATTAATTATAACATTGCTTCAGTGGAATGAGACAGTCTTCTGCATTTTCTGGTGCTTCAGCTCTTCCCTTACTATCCAGTCTCCCATAGGTTGGGTTGATGTAATTTTAACCTATGTTAAAAAGGATTCCGTCCTCCCACACTGACATAGGGGGAGGCAAAAACTTGGGAAGCAAACCCCATCTTCCCTGAAGCTGAAGAAGGACCCGGGGCAGCGGACCATAACTCGCTGGTGTTGTTGAATGCAAGTGGCCATTTTAATTTAAGGGCCTCGGGACTTGATGCTGATGCTGATTCTCCTCCTCCGTGGTGCCCAGCTCCACCTCCCCACCCTCACACAACTGGGAATACGGGGAGGCCTTTACCAGGAAGATAAGAAAACACACCCACGGGCGGGACAGACAAACAGAAGGGTCCCAAGCACAACCATCCCGGAGGAGCGGGGTGCAGAAGAGGCCCCCACACGGTGCGGGGGATGGGAGGAGTCCCAAGAACTCACCCCCAAGGGGGCGGAGAGATCCCAGTCAGGGACACGGGACCGGAGGCGAAGAGGGGAAGGGTGGCTCCGGGCCCGGACAGCGGGAGGGGCAGGGTAGGGTAGGATAGGGTAGGGAGAGGTCGCGGCGGTTACCTATACTGGGCAGCAGCCCCGCTATGGGTGAAACCAAAGTAGTTGCCGGTGGCCATTTTGGCATCTTCTCCCAGCCGGCTGGGCACTGTGGCGACGATAACCAAGAGGCGGCGGCAGTCAGGGCCATGACAGGAGGCCCGGCAGGAGGAGGGAGGAGGAGGAGGCGGAGTGGGGGGGAGGGGAAGAGAAGGGGAGAGACAGAAAAAGCGCACGAGCGCCAGGTCAGACACGGCACCTCAGGATCCCCCTCCCCGTTCCCCCACCCTGCGCGCGGGCCGCATCCCCTCCCCCTCACCGCCGCCCCCCCCCCCCACGTGCAGGGACACACATAAACACCGAGCGCCGTTACTTACCATAGGTGAACGAAACTACCGGGCATATAGGAATCATGAGTCCAAACGGGCGGCAGCAGCAACAACAGCGGCGACTAAACTCTCACCCCCTCCTCCCCCCTCCTCACCGCCGCGCTCGCTCCCTTCCCCCACACACACCTACGGCAACAACGGCGGAGTGCAGCCGGGACGGAGCCGTGCGCACATACGAGCCGTGCGAGGGGCCGATGGGAGTTGTAGTCCGACCCATGATTACGTTCCCACCCCCCGGACGCAGAAGAATGCGCTTGGTGCTGCGGGAGCCGCCGCCACGCTTGAGGCGCGAATCCTCATGTGCGCATGCGCGGGATGTTCAAAGACTCCTGGGAGCTGTAGTCCATCTCCACAAGGCCCAGGCGCAAGGGAGAGCTGTTCTCAGAGTGCGCTACACGTACCGCCCGGCTGTCCCCTTCCTCCGTCCATTACGCCATGTTTTGCATCTACCGCACCTGTACCCGTGGTCTCATATTGCAAAGATAGGGTCGGTTTCTCATTCTTGCCTGCAAAGACACAACACACCACAGTAAGTAGTTCGAGTAACAGAAATCTAGGTGAAACAGGTCACCACCACACTTGCCACATACTGGTGTTTGTCCCCACACATGTACTGCACATGTCAGTATTTACCAGCTTTCCCACACAAGCACGTTGTCAGCTGTGTGAGAAATGCTCCTTATCCAATAACAACGGCTCAGGCAGTGAACGATACGAAGCACATTTTATTTGAACATTCTTGCAAGAGCAGGTGACCTAGCAAGTAGGCACACTTCCAGTTCTTGAAACACACCTTTTTATTCCCTAATCCCGGCCGAATTTTTCCCTCCCCTGTTTCCCATTGGTTGGGTACTCCAGGGTTCACAGTCTGTCCGAGGCGCCTAAAATTCTTCCCGCATGTCCTGCCTCTGTTTACTTCTCCTTATGCTACACCTAAAGGGATTATCTGACTAGTTTCTTTCTTTCCTTTTTGGTAAAAATTTGCTCAATGTCATTAGCCCTGGTTAAATGTTTGACTCCCCTTCTAGACACTAATCTGGTAGGAATCAGTTTGTCCTTCTGTCTGTGTGATAAGAGATGTTCTACAAGCCTTTGCTGGAGCCTCTTTGTCTTAGTCATTCCCTTATCGTGTCACCTCTGATGGAAACGGCTTTTCTCCTCTGCAAAAGCAATACCGGCCTTTCTTACAGCTGACAACTGACATATGCAACAGGTACCTAGTCAGCACTCTTGGAAGGCCACAGAGCTAGAAGGCAGACCTGCAGCTAGCACACATGTGCAGAGTTCACAGCAAGACCTAGGACTTGCCTAACCTTGCAACAAGTTTTAGATTCACCTGGGCCCTGGGTGGGGTGCACCACCACATATGAGAAGAGCAACATAGCTGTCATCCAGCTAAAGCCACATGCACATTGTCTGACTTGCCCCCAAGGCATCACAGCTATTGCACATCCACAAATAAATTGTGCAATAGTTCCCATGTGCTTATTGTACATGTGAGGTAAAGCCTCATCCATACAGGGCCCATTAATCTGAAGTTTCTAAAAACCAGCAGTCCATCAGACTGCTCCTAAGAACTGTTGGGCAGTATATTACAGTCAGTGTAGTAAGCACTCCCATTCAAAGTGACTGAATTTGCATATGTTTCCCATAACCCTGTGATGGAGAGAAGACGACTTCACTGAGAGGTTCAAATTAACAATTTATTTGGACTTCACTCACGGGTCCGATACGCCACTATTGCAAGTTCTCATGGATACAATGGAAGAATGCACCATTGCAATTTAAGGGGAAAAGAACAAAAACAATTCACAGAATACGCTATTACCGCCTAACAGCTGATCCCGAAAAGTAACAACACAAACCACCAGCGCGCTAGATATGAATACCTTAAACGAGTGCATGCTAGACATCATACGTATGTTATTAAATCACTTACCCTCTCTCTCGGGTAAGGCCACTCAATCCCGGGAAGTTACCTTGCACAGCATCCTGGACAAGGGAGAGGGGGGCAGAATCTCCTACAGGCCAGCTGTATCTTTGGAAGATTCCCCGTTTTTCTCCCCAAAACTTTGGACTTAAATATCCTTTTTTCCGGGACTGTGCTTGAATGGATTACACTATCTGGGATGGTTATCTCCGTGGTTTGATGGCCCCCCAGATAGCAATGTTTATTTTGTGATGTCTGGTCTCACACTCACTGAATAGTGGTGGGACTTGACTCAGGGCATTTTCTTTGTTAAAGGCACCATTCGGGTTTCAGTTCTGATTATAATGCAGTGTTGAGACCACCCCGGGCTGAGCCATTTCCACAGCTCCCCCCCTCCAGTTATCTCTGCATAGACAGGGATCAATAAGCTGAGCCATTTCCACAGCTCCCCCCCCCAGTTATCTCTGCATAGACAGGGATCAATAAGCGTCTGCCGAGGCGAGATGGAGCTGAGTCGAATGACAACCCCCTGCATCTCACCTCTTGTGTTCTGAAACGGGTTTAGCCAGGTGCTCCCATTCATTCCACCCGGTGACCTGAGTCACAGTTCCACCACAGACATCTCCTCTTCGGCCAATGTGTCTGTATAATTTTCATCTGAGTACTTAAGTAGATCCAGGTATTCCCCAGTTTCCAGGTGAACCCTTACCTGAGAGACAGATTTTACAATAATTCTCTTAACACAACTAATGGCAATGCATACTATAATAATGCAAATTATCATAACAATCAATGTTTGCAACAAGTTAGTTATCCATCCAGTAAATACCCATCCTATTTTACCAAAAATGTTTCCCAACCAAGTGTCCTTTATTTGCTCCTGTAGCTCATGTGTCGCTTCAGCTATCTTCATCTTCTGGAGGTTTTCCCAAAGAGGTAGTGACACATTAGGAATTGTAACACAGCATTCTTCTTGTTCATGGTTTGCTTTTAAGTATCCACACACTCCTTGTTCTTTGAGCAGTATCATATCTAGCACGAGTCGGTTTTGCAGTGCAACTTTTGAGATCGTTTGCACTTGGGTATTGAGGAATTCAAAATCATTATTACAAAAAGGCCTTACAATCACAGCCAGATACAATACCTATTAAAACTTAGATTTACAACAACAACAAAAAATTATCCTTATCAAAACAAACATACAAAGATCAGAAGAAAGGAAAAAGAGAAAAAAACCCAACCCAAACCAAAACAAAACAAAAACTTCTGGTCCACATTCAAGTTCTACACAGCTTGTCCATTCCATGCAAGTGCAGTTCATACTTCAGGTTGTAATAAGTAACTAAAGGTGATTTGCTGATCGAACAAGTTAAGCAAGAGGAACGAACCCATTGTGGCAGTCTTGAGAACTCCCTGTTTTACCAGAAGAGACATGTCCACAACGTTATCTTGCTACACCAACATGGGAACTCCTGTTTGACAAAAAGCTTAACCACAATGTTATCAGAATGTATTGTTTTGAGCTGATTCTGTGACCAACATTTTATCTAAACTACCTCAAGCAAGAAGCTACAGAGGGGCGTACCGAAGATGTCGAAACCCGACCTCCGTGAAGATAAAAAGAGCTGCTCAGCTTGCTTGAATTTGCGAGCCTTTGGTGGAGCTGCGACTCCCCGGCCGCCCAGCGCTGCTTTTGCCTTCCTACCTCAATAAATATTTATTGAATCTATTTCGGACTTGATTTATTTTAAATTCAACTATAACAAATTTGGTGCCGTGACTCGGATCCAGACAGCCGACTCGGAATTCAACTCTGGGAGGGCGCCCCATCTTCGGATGGTCCCGGAGGAGATTCCGACTTAGCTCAGCTGGATTTTCCGAACTGAGATAGGAAAGCAAAAAGAAAAGAGAAAGGAGATACTGCAGTTCCCCGTAATTTTTGTGCACAAAGATCCGGACGAAGACTCGGGAGTGAGTAAGTATATTGCGGTTCCGTTCGGTCGGGGATTGGGTACCCGGGTGCGAGTGACTGAGACGTCCACTGGGCTTAGTAGCCCACCAGACGAAGTGAGTGTGGACCTCCTAACAGTGCGGTTCCCATTGTCCGCGAGGGCGTGGGCCACGAACGGAGGGAAGTGAGTGAATTTTGAGTGAAAGAAGGCACTTTCGGAAGATGGGACAGAAGAAAAGTAGGACTTCTGGTTCCATGCAGGAGATACGGGGTGGGGGTGGGCTCCCCGATATACCCCAAGGTAGCCCGTTAGGCCTAATGATTAGATATTGGGATAGTTCCCCTTCTCGAAAAGGGAAATCCAAGGAGAAATTGGTCTATTATTGTATGGAGGTATGGGGAAGAAAACAGATAAGAAAAGATTTATATTGGCCAATTCATGGATCCTTAGAGGATTGGATATGCCAACAATTAAACATATATGTTAACAACAAACGACCATTTAATAAGGAGGAGAGTGAATACGCCTTTTTATGGATCCTGGGCACGGCTCAGGCCGCTAATTTGTTTCCATTAAAAGAAAAGAAAAATGATAAAAAGAAAAGGTGGGATGTAGACGAACCTCCAGCGTCTCCCCCACCCTATGTCCCCCCTCCGCAAGGTCCTGAGCAAGATCTCCCTCCAACAGCCCCCACAGAACCTGGGGAAGAGGCTCCTCCTTCTAATCGAAGAATAACTAGAAGTCAAACTAGAGAAAGGAGGGAGGAAAACTTGTTGTATCCCTTAAGGGAGACTGCTATGGGGGGACCACAACCCGGAGTTGGATTTGTATCTGTACCCCTCAGCTCCGGGGATGTGAGGGAATTTAAGAAAGAAATGGGACACTTGTTAGAGGACCCATTAGGGGTAGCAGAACGTTTTGATCAATTCCTCGGGCCTAACATTTATACTTGGGACGAGATGGAATCTATTTTAACGATCTTGTTCACAAACGAAGAACGAGGAATGATCAGAATGGCAGGCATGAGGCATTGGGATCAGAGGCATCAGCATGGTCCCGCCGGAGATGTAAAATGGCCCTTACAGCGGCCCAATTGGGACAATCAAGACCCCGCACATAGAAATAACATGATTGATCTCCGGGATATAATAATTCAGGGGATTAGAGATTCTGTACCCAGAGGGCAAAATATTAATAAGGCCTTTAATGAACAACAAAAGAAAGATGAAACCCCCACCGAATGGCTGGAAAGATTGAGAAAAAGTTTACAGCTATATTCCGGGTTAGACCCCGATAGCCAAGTGGGTCAAGCCCTGCTGAAAACTCAATTTGTAGCTAAATCTTGGACAGATATAAGGAAAAAGTTAGAGAAAGTAGAAGACTGGCAGGGAAGGGGGTTAGATGAATTATTACGAGAAGCTCAGAAGGTGAATGTGAGAAGGGAGGAAGAAAATCAGAAGAAACAAGCCAGAATCCTGATGGCAGCTGTAAGGGAAGGACAAAATCAGGGCAGGAGAGGAGAAAGTCCCCGGAAGGGCCCAGTAGAACCGAGAAGAAGATTTAGTTCGCAGGACATAGAATGTTTTTATTGTCGCAAGAAGGGACATCTACAGAGAAATTGTCGGAAAAGAAGGCAGGATGAGGAGATTTTTAAGGAAGATTAGGGGGGTCAGGGGCTCTATTTGCTGGGGACCCCTAAGGTTACCGAGCCCTTGATAAAATTGAAATTGGGTCCTCAGCACGAAGTGTTCGAGTTCCTTGTGGACTCGGGTGCCGAAAGATCAACAGTCCAAAAGTTACCATCTGGATGTGTTGAATCAAAGGATAAACTCCAAGTAGTTGGTGCAAAGGGGGAACCTTTTAAGGTGCCCCTGATAAGGAATGTAACAATAGAAGCCCCAAATAAATATGGAGTGGGAACATTTTTATTGGTCCCAGAAGCTGAGTATAACCTCTTGGGACGAGACCTGATGGTGGAATTAGGAATCAATTTGGAAGTAGAGCAAGAGAAATTAAAAGTAAGATTATGCTTATTAACTGCAGAAGATGAAGCCAAGATTAATCCAGAAACTTGGTATAGCCCAGGGTCGGTGGGAAAATTAAATATCAAACCGATCACGGTCTCCATAAAAGACCCAGACCAGCCAATTAGGATAAAACAGTATCCCATCTCTAGGGAGGGGAGAGAAGGGTTGCAGCCAGTAATTGAGAGACTTTTGGCCCAAGGGCTTTTGGAACCCTGTATGTCTCCCCACAATACTCCCATATTGCCCGTAAAGAAGCCGGATGGGTCCTATCGTTTAGTACAAGATCTGAGAGCCGTAAATGAACGAACCATTACCCGGTTCCCTGTGGTGGCTGACCCGCACACTATACTTAATCAGTTAAGTCCAGATTATAAATGGTATAGTGTTATAGATTTAAAAGATGCTTTTTGGGCTTGTCCCTTAGAAGGAAAATGTAGGGACTATTTTGCTTTCGAGTGGGAGAACCCCAAGACCCATAGAAAACAACAATTACGGTGGACCGTTTTGCCCCAGGGATTTACAGAGTCTCCAAACTTGTTTGGACAAGCTCTGGAACAGTTACTGGAATCTTATGAATTAAGTCAGGGACTAATTCTAATACAATACGTGGAGGATTTATTGATCGCTGGAAGAACTCAAGAAGAAGTCAGAAATGAGAGCATCAAATTATTGAACTTCTTAGGCCTCAAGGGATTAAAGGTTTCTAAGTCCAAATTACAGTTTACTGAAGAAGAGGTAAAATATTTGGGGCATTGGCTCATAAAGGGACACAAGAAATTAGATCCCGAAAGAGTAAAAGGAATTTTGTCTCTAACAGCGCCCACTAATAAAAGACAGATAAGACAGTTATTGGGATTATTAGGGTATTGTCGACAGTGGATAGAAAATTACAGCAGTAAAGTAAAATTCTTGTACGAAAAATTAACTAAAAACGGGTTGGTAAAATGGTCCCCTGAAGATGAGAATCGTTGGGAAAATATAAAAAGAGATCTGGTAGAAGCACCTGTCCTCAGTTTACCCGATATCCGTAAACCCTTTCAACTCTTTATCAATGTAGATAACGGGACAGCTTATGGGGTTCTGGCCCAAGGATGGGCAGGGCAGAGAAAGCCTGTAGGATATTATTCTAAAATACTGGGTCCTGTAAGCCGCGGGTGGCCCACCTGCTTGCAAGCAATAGTGGCCACTGCATTAGTAGTGGAAGAAGTTGGAAAAGTCACCTTGGGAGGTGAACTAAAAGTATACACCCCCCATAACATTCGAGGAGTATTGCAACAATGGGCTGATAAGTGGCTTACAGATAGTCGACTGCTAAAATATGAGGGAATTTTAATTAACTCCCCTCGACTAGAAATGGAAACCACTTCTATTCAGAATCCTGCCCAATTTTTATACGGAGAACCTAAAGAAGATTTGGCACATGACTGCCTCCAACTAATAAATTTGCAGACTAAAATAAGGGAGGACTTAGAAGACAATGAATTAGATGAAGGAGAAAAATTATTTGTGGACGGCTCCTCACGAGTGGTTGAAGGACAACGGAAATCAGGTTATGCTATTGTGGATGGGTATACTTTTAAGATAAGAGAATCAGGACCATTAAGTAAAGCCTGGTCCGCACAAGCGTGTGAGTTATATGCTATGCTAAGGGCATTAAAGCTCTTAGAAAATAAAGTTGGAACTATTTATACAGATTCAAAGTATACCTTTGGGGTGGTACATACTTTTGGAAACATTTGGGAAGAGAGAGGCTTAATTAACACCCAGGGAAAAGGATTAGTCCATGAAAAGCTAATCTTAGAAGTTTTAAAGGCATTAAGAGGTCCACTAAAGATAGCCATAGTCCATGTAAAAGGACACCAGAAGGGACTAACCCATACTGTAAGAGGAAACAATCTAGCCGACGCGGAGGCAAAACGGGCTGCATTATTAATGGTTCAGACCTTGAGAGAGGAACCTGAAAGGCTAAAATTAGATAAAACTTTCACTCTCCAAGAATTGGATAAGCTACAACAAATTGGAGCAAAAAGAGATGGCGATAAATGGCTGCTACCAGACGGCAGGGAAATTCTTCCAAAAGGATTAGCTCGGGGAATACTGAATAAATTACACCATAAAACTCATTGGGGAATTCAAGCTTTAGTGGATCAGTTTGAGACAAACTATGCCTGTGTCGGAATATACGGTCTAGCTAAAAGGATTTTAGAGGGATGTTTAACCTGTCACAAAGTGAATAAACGACAACTTAGGGAAAAGGTTCAAGGAGGTCGTGAATTGGCTAAAAGACCCTTTGAGAAAATACAGGTGGATTTTACCGAATTGCCAAAGGTGGGGAGATATCAGTATTTATTGGTCTTGGTTGATCACCTTACGCACTTTGTAGAAGCCTTTCCGGTGGTAAGAGCTACTGCAAAGACAGTTATTAAGATTCTTTTGGAAGAAATTATTCCAAGATATGGGACTGTTGTGGTAATTGACTCAGACCGAGGTCCACATTTCACATCCAAAGTAATTAAAGAGACAACTGAATTGTTTGGTACAAAATGGGAATACCATACTCCCTGGCACCCACAGAGTTCTGGGAAAGTAGAAAGAATGAATGGGGAGATAAAGAAACACCTAACCAAACTTATGGTGGAAACAAAAATGAATTGGGTTAAATGTTTACCATTGGCTTTGCTTTACATTAGAACTCAGCCAAGAACAGATACTGGTATATCCCCCTTTGAAATGTTGTATGGAATGCCTTATGACTTTGGGTTATTCGTGGAACACCCAAAAGTCGAGGATAAACTTTGAACAGAATATATTTTAGAACTTACAAAAAGAAGACAGGAACTAAGAAAGAAGGGCTTGGTAGTACAAAGACCTCCCTTGGACATTTCCATACACCGAATCCAGCCCGGAGACCAGGTACTAATCAAAACCTGGAAAGAAACCTCCCTAACACCCCGTTGGGAAGGACCCTTTGTTGTTTTACTTACCACAGATACGGCTGTACGGACAGCAGAAAAAGGATGGACTCACGCTAGTAGGATTAAGGGACCTATCTTCCCAGAGAAGTGGACTGTGACGTCGGAACCAGGAGATCTTCGAGTAAAGATAAGGAAAAGCGAGACCGGTAAATGAACCACTCCAGAAGGGACGCAAGAGATAGTTTATATCGATGGTTCCAAATACCACCAGGAAATACTCTACGAAAAGTATATTTTGCACCTTGGAGTGAAGAAAGGATACCGGACCAAACAGGGGGGGGTGGATTATACAAACTAACAGGAACTCCCCAGGTTTTTCCATTTTGTTGCGAAACAGAGACGGAGATACCCGAATCACCCAGAATAGGAGATCTCTGGGGAATACCCTGCTTAAAACACCCTACTTCCGGACATTTATGTTGGGTTGTTTGCCGATGTCTAAATTGTAATAGAGATTGGTCCTGTGTTTCATTTAAGAGACAACCCTACTGTATGAAATGTCGCAATGATTTGATACGTGCCAGGGGACCAGAGGATCCAGTGGAAATTCGTAAATTATTTTGTGGATGGGAACTGTCAGTACCTGAACTTTGGGAAGTATATGAAACAGACTGGTATAGAGTTTTAAGACAGTGTGCTATAAGATTCGCCTGGAAACGGGCACAACAACCACATAGGTGGAAATAGATTTGAGAGATAACTAACTCTTTAGACCTTGGAAATTATTGACAGGATAACAGCAAAATTCCCCTGAAGACTATCTGCTGCTGCCGCCGAGAAGATCTTGATATCCCGTTGCTCTCTGCAAAGGAGTAGACGAGGAAGGCAGAGAGGTACTAAACAGTGGGGAAATGAAAGCTGGTATCCTATTAATGGTATTGATTACCATGACTTTAGAAAATGAACATCAACCCTTCAATTGGACCTTGGGTCGATGGGAAGATTCAATGGAAGTTCGGTATAATGTGACAGCCGGACCCCCAGAATTCCAAGTTAAATTGGAAGATTTAGTCTTTTATGAACTAGACCCACCTGGCCGACGAGAAAGAGCAATAAAACCTTTTTATCTCTGCCCCAGTTCGAATCCAGGGAAAAGCTATTGCAATTTCCCTAATCACTATTACTGTGCATATTGGGGATGTGAAACCATAGCTTCAAACTGGGACGTAGCCATTAAAGATAGATTTTTAACTATAACATGGGGACCCAGAGGATGCAACCCGCCAGCTCCTAGCTGGGATGGACACATAGAGGGCTCCCACCTTGGCAACTGTAAGCATGTTATACTAGAAATCCTGCAGCCTAATGACCACGGATGGTTATTGGGACGAACCTGGGGAATGCGATATTGGGAATCTGGAACTGATAGAGGAGGACTAATATTCATTCAAAAACGGGAAGTTAAAATGCCACAAGCAGTAGGGCCCAATCGAGTCATCACAAAGCAAAAAGGGAAAAAGAAGAAGCCAAAGGTAGGAAACTCCACAGTCTCAGTCACCCCAGGGACATACCTAACCTCTACAAATAAAGTGGAGAAAATACCCAAAGACAATGAACCCTTACGGGCTGTAATGCAGGCAGCCTATCAAGCTTTAAATACAACAAATCCAAATTTTACCATTTCCTGTTGGTTATGTTATGACATAAAGCCCCCTTTTTATGAGGGGATAGCTGTGTCATCTCCTTTTAATACCTCTACCGAGGACAATCCCTCCAGATGTAATTGGAAGGAACGGAAGGCGGGGATTACTCTCCAACAGGTCAGAGGGAGTGGTTGGTGTATAGGGAAGGTAACGAACGAGAGAAGAACTCTATGTACCAACCAGACTCAAAACTTTACATCTAATACTAAATGGGTTCTGCCCAGTCCTGGGGCATGGTGGGTCTGCTCCATAACCGGATTAACACCGTGTTTGTCCACTGCTGTTCTCAAGAAAAGTATCTCAGAATTTTGTGTACAGGTTACTGTGGTACCTAGAATCCTCTTACATGGGGAAGAAACTATGTATTTACACTGGAGCAATTTAGGACATAAAATCAACAAACGAGAGCCAATATCTACAATTACTATAGCTACTCTACTTGGTTTAGGGGTCGCTGGGACCGCCACTGGCATAACCTCCTTGGTGCAACAACAGCAGAGTCTAACATCTCTAAGAGCTGCAGTAGACGAAGATTTGGCCCGAATAGAAAAATCTATTTCCTATTTAGAGAAATCATTGACCTCATTGTCGGAAGTAGTTTTACAGAATCGAAGAGGATTGGACCTTTTGTTCTTGCAAAACGGAGGATTATGTGCTGCCCTAGGTGAAGAATGTTGCTTTTATGCTGACCATACAGGGGTAGTAAGAGATTCGTTAGCTAAACTGAGAGAGGGATTAGAGAAAAGAAAACGAGAGCGAGAGGCTCAGTCCTCCTGGTATGAATCTTGGTTTAATCAGTCACCATGGCTGAGTACCTTAATTTCTACTTTGGCGGGACCCCTCATGATGTTGCTATTGGCTCTGACTCTTGGACCCTGTGTCATTAACAAATTTGTAACCTTTGTTGAAAGCAGGTTAGAAAAAGTGCAGCTAATGGTGATGAAGCAATCAGGACTGGAAATGAAACTTATACCGAACGAAAATCCTGAATTAGAAGCAGCTTGTGAGGTATTGTCTAGGTTTGATCAGCAAATCACTTATAAATAAAAGAAGGGGGGGATTGTAATAAGTAACTAAAGGTGATTTGCTGATCGAACAAGTTAAGCAAGAGGAATGAACCCATTGTGGCAGTCTTGAGAACTCCCTGTTTTACCAGAAGAGACATGTCCACAACGTTATCTTGCTACACCAACATGGGAACTCCTGTTTGACAAAAAGCTTAACCACAATGTTATCAGAATGTATTGTTTTGAGCTGATTCTGTGACCAACATTTTATCTAAACTACCTCAAGCAAGAAGCTACGGAGGGGCGTACCGAAGATGTCGAAACCCGACCTCCGTGAAGATAAAAAGAGCTGCTCAGCTTGCTTGAATTTGCGAGCCTTTGGTGGAGCTGCGACTCCCCGGCCGCCCAGCGCTGCTTTTGCCTTCCTACCTCAATAAATATTTATTGAATCTATTTCGGACTTGATTTATTTTAAATTCAACTATAACAAGGTCAATACATCTTAGGTCTCCACCCCGTCGTACTCCTTATTCCTCCTTTTGTTGGGGCACACCTGCAAGCAAAATGGAAAAGTGCTGCTCAACTGTATATATGATCGGCAATGAGTCAGTTAGAAAGTTGGTATAATCCACCTACTACTTATTCGATGTATGCGGTCAGAGTTATCTTTTGCTTCCCATGCATATGGTCCCCTTGGATTAGTCAATGTCAGGGGCACAACTCCAATATGAGGTAATTTGACCATTACTGGTTGGCCAGAATGCAATTGTATGGGGGACTTGCCAAATCTATGTGGTTTCTTGGATATCATTTCTCCAGTAGGACAAAATGCTTTTATCTTTGCATTTCCATTTTCACCCCATCTGTTATTAACAGTATATACTGCTTCAGATAATCTCAAGTTCCAATTTGATGCATGGACCTTTGCGAATCTTTTAATTAATCCATTGATCCGTTCTACCATTCCATTTGCCTGGGAGTAATAAGGGATATGGAAGACCCAGTCAATACCTTCCCCTTTTGCCCATTCCTGGATGATGGTTGCTGTGAAGTGTGAACCATTATCACTTTGGATGGCAGAAGGCATAGGTAAAATACTAAGCCATTCCTTTAGCACTCGAACCATCCATTCTCCAGAAGCTGTTGTGGTAGCAGTGGCTTGGGTCAATCCTGACACCACCTCTACACCTACAAGGATATATCTATATTGATTGGACGCTTTAAGTGGCCCAATATAATCAATTTGCCAAGTTTGCCAGAGTGTTTTCCCTGCCCTGATATGTAAAGGCAGGACTTGATTTGGATGATTCATTTTTAATCGCAGGCGACACTGTGGACAGTGTGTTATTGTCCTTTCACAGCTGGCCAGTGTAGCTGGCCACCCTCTGGCTTGGCATTCCTTATACAGATCAGCCTTCCCAGTGTGGCCACGCCTTTCATGTAGCCATTCCCTTAACCTTACCCACTCCTGTGCATCCAGACTCTCATCCACTTCTAATGTATGTATGTGGGTGAGGCAGTCAACTTTATTATTCCAGTGGGCAACCTCAGTTATAGCCTTATCATGCGCCTTTACCCAGCCTATTCGTAGTGTCTTTTCCTTTCCCACTTCCAATAACTGCTTCCCGTCCTCTGTTCTCCACACTGGCACCCGATTGACTTGCCAATCATTAGTTTCCCAATGTCCTATCCATTCTGTTGCCCCTTTGAACACTGCATAGGAGTTGGTATATATAGTTTGAGCTCCATGTTTCGCAGCTAACAATACAGCCTGTAGCTCCCCTACTTGGGCACTACCTTCTCCTTTCTCAAACTCAGTTCTTCCTGTTTTTATCTCTAGAGCTACTGCTGTATATTGCCAGATCCGGGCTTTGCGAGCTGCAAAAGCATCTGTAAACCATACGCCTGTTTGGTCTGATTCGGCTGTAAAAGGGGGTGCTTCTAAAATAGGTGATGGTCTGTTAGGTTTGACTAACATAGAAAGGTCTGCATTAACATCCTTTTGTAATTTAGATGTTTTTACTGGTCCTTTGACGGAGAGACATGCAGCTGTCCAGGCGACGAGCTGCATAGAATGTCTGTCACTCTGGCAGGAGGACAGCAAAGACAGTGCCTGTGTGTGCTGCGACCAGGTAAATGATCTGCTCAGCCTGGTGGCTGAGCTTAAGGAGGAAGTGGAAAGACTGAGGAGCATTTGGGAGTGTGAAAGGGAGATTGATTGGTGGAGCCACACCCTACCATCCTTAGGGAAAAAGCAGCAGGAGGAGGCTCCACGAGAGGTAGAGGATCCCCTGCCCTCTTGTCACCAGGCAGAAGGAGGGGAACTGGGAGAGGATGGGTGGAAATGGAAGCAGGTACCTGCTCGGGGCAGCAGGAGAGCCCCCTCCAGACCCCCCCATGCCTCCCCAGGTGCCCGTACAGAACAGATATGGGCCTCTGGAGATAGATGAGGAGGGAACTAAGGATGCTGATAAAGCCCCATCCAGGGAGTCGCCAAAGCAGCCAGCTCCACGCATTAAGACTGCTTCTGTGAAGAGCAGGAGGAGGGCAATAGTCATAGGGGGGCCCATTCTGAGGGGAACTGAGGGTCCCATATGCAGGCCGGACCCTTCCCACAGGGAGGTCTGCTGCCTCCCTGGGGCCCGTGTTAGGGATATAGCCAGGAAGCTTCCTGGCCTGATATGGCCCTCAGATTACTACCCTCTTTTGATCTTACAGGCAGACAGTGAGGAGCTGGAGAGCAGAAGTCTGAGGGCAATGAAAGAAAGACTTCAGGGCCTTGGGACGGCTTGTCAAGGGTTCGGGAGCACAAATTGTGTTCTCCTCTGCCCTTCCAGCTTTGGGGACTGACGAATGGGTGAACAAGAAAATCGTACGGATCAACACCTGGCTCCGAAACTGGTGCTACGAGCAGGGCTTTGGGTTCTGTGATCATAGTTTGATGCGCAGGACAGTGGGCCTGCTCGCTAAGAATGGGAAAACCCTGTCCCAAAAGGGGAAAAGGTACTAGGCCAAGAGTTAGCAAGGCTCATGGACAGGGCTTTAAACTAGTATCGAAGGGGGAAGGGGGTAAAACCAGGCCCACTAGTAACGAGCCTAGGGATAAAGGGCCAAGGATGGGGGTGAAACTGGTGGCCCAGCTCAAGTGCATCTACACGAATGCACGTAGCATGGGCAACAAACGGGATGAGCTGGAAGCCATTGTGCAGCAGGACAGCTATGATGTAGTGGCCATCATGGAAACGTGGTGGGATGACTGTCACGACTGGAATGCTGCGATGAATGGCTATAAGCTCTTCAGAAGGGACAGGCAAGGAAGGAGAGGCGGGGGTGTGGCTCTGTACATTAGGGAATGTTTTGATTGTATGGAGTGATTCCAGTGATGATAAAGTCGAGTGTTTGTGGGTAAGGATGAAGGGGAAGGCAAATAAGGGAGATCTTGTGCTGGGAGTATGCTAGAGACCACCCGGCCAGGATGAGGACACAGATGAAGTATTCTATAAGCGGCTGGCTGAAGTCTCGCAGTTGCCAGCTCTTGTTCTGCTTGGGGACTTCAACCTGCCGGGTATCTGCTGGAAATACAACACAGCAGAGAGCAGGCAGGCTACGAGGTTCCTCGAGTGCATGGAAGAGAACTTCCTGACACAACTGGTAGGGGAGCCTACCAGGGGAGGTGCCTCGCTAGACCTACTGGTCACAAACAGAGAAGGACTAGTGGGAGATGTGGTGGTCGGAGGTCGTCTTGGGTTTAGTGATCATGAAATGGTCAAGTTTTCAATTGGCAGCGATGTAAGGAGGGGGGTTAGCAAAACCTCCACCTTGGTCTTCCGGAGGGCGGACTTTGGCTTGTTCAGGACACTGGTTGAGAGAGTCCCTTGGGAGACAGTCCTGAAGGGCAAAGGGGTCCAGGAAGGCTGGACGCCCTTCAAGAAGGAAACCTTAAAGGCCCAGGAGCAGGCTGTCCCCAAGTGTCGCAAGTCTAAAGGGCGGGGAAAATGGCCAGCCTGGATGAATAAGGAACTTCTGATGGGACTTAGGAATAAAAGGAGGGTTTACCACCTTTGGAAGAAGGGACAGGCAACTCAGGGGGAGTACAGAGATCTCGTTAGGTTATTCAGAGAGAAAATTAGGAAGGCAAAAGCCCAGCTGGAGCTCAACTTGGCCACTAACATTAAGGACAACAAAAAAAGCTTTTATAAATACATCAACAGAAAGAGAGCCAGGGGGAATCTCCATCCCTTACTGGATGCGGGGGGGAAAGTTGCAACCAAGGACGAGGAGAAGGCTGAGATACTGAATGCCTTCTTTGCCTCCATCTTCAATAGTCAGACCAGCTGTCCCCAGGGGGTTCAGCCTCCGGAGCTGGAAGATAGGGATGGAGAGCAGAACAACCCACCCATAATCCAGGAGGAAGAAGTCAATGATCTGCTTCTGCACCTAGACACACATAAGTCGATGGGGCCGGATGGGATTCACCCAAGAGTACTCAGGGAGCTGGCGGGAGAGCTCACCAAGCCCCTCTCCATCATTTATCAACAGTCTTGGTCAACAGGGGAGGTACCAGATGACTGGAGGGTGGCTAATGTGATGCCCATCTACAAGAAGGGTCGGAAGGAGGATCCGGGGAACTAGAGGCCTGTCAGCCTGACCTCGGTACCAGGGAAGATCATGGAGAGGATCATCTCGAGTGAGCTCTCACGGCAAGTGCAGGGCAGCCAAGGGATCAGGGCCAGCCAGCGCGGGTTTAGGAAAGGGAGGTCCTGCTTAACCAACCTGATCTCTTCCTATGACCATGTGACCCGCCTTCTGGACGCAGGGAAGGCTGTGGACGTTGTCTATCTGGACTTTGGTAAGGCCTTTGACACCGTCCCCCACAGCATTCTCCTGGAGAAGCTGGCGAATCATGGCACAGACAAGCGTACTCTTCGCTGGGCTAAAAACTGGCTGGATGGCCATGTCCAGAGAGTTGGGATTAATGGGGTGAAATCCTCTTGGCGGCTGGTCACCAGTGGTGTCCCTCAGGGCTCGGTTTTGGGGCCGGTTTTGTTTAATATCTTTATCAATGATCTGGATGAGGGGACTGAGTGCACCCTCAGTAAGTTTGCAGATGACACCAAACTAGGCGGGAGTGTCGATCTGCTTGAGGGTAGGAAGGCTCTACAGAGGGACCTGGACAGGCTGGATCGATGGGCCAAGGCCAGCTGTGTGAGGTTTAATAAGGCCAAGTGCCAGGTCCTGCATTTCGGTCACAACAACCCCAAGCAACGCTACGGGCTTGGGGCAGAGTGGCTGGAAAGCTGCCCGGCAGAAAAGGACCTGGGGGTGCTGGTGGACGGCCAGCTTAACATGAGCCAGCAGTGTGCCCAGGGGGCCAAGAAGGCCAACAGCATTCTGGCTTGTATCAGGAACAGCGTGGCCAGCAGGAGCAGGGGAGTGATGGTGCCTCTGTACTCGGCACTGGTGAGGCCTCACCTCGAGTGCTGTGTTCAGTTCTGGGCCCCTCTGTACAAGAGGGACATTGAAGTGCTGGAGCGTGTCCAGAGGAGAGCTACCAGGCTGGTGAGGGGTCTGGAGACCAGGGCATATGAGGAGAGGCCGAGGGAGCTGGGCATGTTTAGCTTGGAGAAGAGGAGGCTGAGGGGAGACCTCATTGCCCTCCACAACTACCTGAAAGGAGGGTGGAGAGAGGTGGGTGGTGGCCTCTTCTCCCAGGTGAATAATGACAGGACCAGAGGAAATGGTCTGAAGCTGCGGCAGGGGAGGTTTAGGTTAGATATCAGGAAGAATGACTTTACTGAAAGAGTGGTCAGGCACTGGAACAGCCTGCCCAGGGAGGGGGTTGAGTCACCAGCCCTAGAGGTGTTTAAGAAACGTCTAGATGTGGTGCTTCAGGGCATGCTCTAGTGGCAGAGATTGTAGGTTGGTTGTTTGTGGGGGTTTTTGTTTGGTTTTTTTATTTCTTTTGGGGTTTTTGTTTGTTTGTTTTTTATTGTTTTTTGTGTGTGTATGGTTGGACTCGATGATCTCAAAGGTCCCTTCCAACCATGAAGGCTCTATGATTCTGTGATTCAATAATAGTAAGTAACTGACCAATACCTTCTAAGTAGGAGTACCATTTCTGGACAGTGGGTTTTTGGGCAATTCCCTCAGGGGGAGGAGTCCCTTTCTTAATTGATTCCAGGAGGAGGAAAGGACCCCCGACAACCATATCTTGGCTTGTGCGAATCTACTCAGCCTTTTTTACTGCCCGCAGAAGTGATAACATACCTTTTTCCCAATTGGTATATCTCTGCTCAGTATCATTAAATGAATGAGAGGAGAATTCCAAGGGTCTATCAGGGCCTTCTGGTCCCCGTTGATATAAATTAGAACATGAGAACCATGTTCACTAAATCCCCACTCAATCTGTATAGGATCTGTCTGGTGTATGGGGCCTAAAGATTGATATATGCGAAGTTCATGGATCAGCAAGTTCAAGGCTTCCTCATGCTGAGGGGTCCACTGCCAACCAATGTTCTTCTTAATCAAATTATACAGGGGTCTAGCAATTATGGAAAATCCAGGGATATGTTTGCACCAATAACCTAAAGTCCCAAGTATCTGTTGCAGCTCCTTCTTGTTCTCCAGAGCTTTACCAGCTTCTGTTTTTTCCAGGATATCAGCTGGTATAGCCACAGCTCCTCCTGACCACCAAACTCCCAAAAATTTAACTTCTTGACTTGGTCCCTGACATTTAGTGGGAGGGATTTCTAATTCCAATGACGTCAGTGTGTCCCTGTCGTGGTTTGGCCTCAGACGGCAACAAAGAACCACGTGCCGCTCGCTCGGGCCTTCCCGATACAGGAAGAATCAGAAGAAAAGGCAAGACTCGTGGGTTGAGACAAAGGCAGTTTAACAGAACAGCAAAGGGAACAGGCAAACAACAACAATAACACGGATAGGGGAATATACAAACATGATTACGGAACCGCCGCTCCCCGCCGCTCACCGATCGGACCCGGGACCGGACCCGGGACGCCCCAGCCCGCTCCAAGCGGCGACTTCCTGCCCCCTCCCCTGGCAGCTCAGGGTGGGCATGGCTCACATGGCATGGAATACCAGGAAAAATTAACCCTATCCCCACCGGAACCAGGACATTATCCACCCCTTATTCCATACCATCTATGCCATGCCCAGATCTTACAGGTTCCAATGAATTGCCACCACTCTCCCCTGTCATATATATACACATATATATTCATGCAGATATAATGCCCTTAGTTTATGGGCCATCCCTCCAAAGTGTCCGTTGAGTTCATTTAATCCATGGCTTTGGGCTCCATCTGTTAGAACAGTCTCTCAGGGCAGGTGAGATGCCGTGTGGTGCTGGCCTGTTGCATGCTGTATTTTCGGAGCTTGTGGCTGGTGCACCCGGTGTGGCTCATGCTCACAGTCCATGGGCTGAAGATGTAGATCTTGAGGAAGTTGCTGGGCGCCAGCTGCTGAGGTCAGTTCTTATCCCATCATCCCTGTGCTTACTCGTAGTACAACTGATAGCAATTATAGTAATGAGGACATACAGTGGCAGGGTTACTTAGTAATTAACAACACACAATTTGATTCATTGGCTATTCTCACCCAAAATGAGATCCCCATGAGGTACACATCGGACTTCCCCATCCTTCCGCATCACCCACCAAGCGCACCCAGGTCCTTGGGCAAAAGCAATCCCACGGATGGGTTTGCCTTGGCCCGAGGCAGGACTGACCCAGACTGTCTTCCCTGACATATTCTTCATGTGCACTACGGGGACTTTATCCCCTTCTACAGTACGTGGAAGTTTTGATTGGGCAGGGCCAGCCCGATTGGTAGATCCCCTGGTGTTAACTAGCCAGGTAGCCTTTGCTAGATGTGTATCCCAATGTTTTAAAGTCCCACCACCCATTGCTCTCAGTGTAGTTTTTAACAGCCCATTGTATCGTTCTGTCTTCCCAGAGGCTGGTGTGTGACAGGGGATGTGATGTACCCACTCAATGCCATGTTCTTTGGCCCAGGTGTCTATGAGGCTGTTTCGGAAATGACTCCCGTTGTCTGACTCAATTCTCTCTGGGGTACCATGTCGCCACAGGACTTGCTTTTCAAGGCCCAGGATAGTGTTCCGGGCAGCAGCATGGGGCACAGGGTATGTTTCCAGCCATCCGGCGGTTGCTTCCACCATTGTGAGCACAGGGCGCTTGCCCTGACGGGTTTGTGGCCGTGTGATATAATCAATCTGCCAGGCCTCCCCAGATTTATATTTCAGCCATCGCCCTCCATACCAGAGAGGCTTTAACCGCTTGGCTTGCTTGATTGCAGCGCATGTCTCACATTCATGAATGACCTGTGCAATAGTGTCCGTGGTCAAGTCCACCCCTCGGTCACGAGCCCATCTATATGTCACATCTCTTCCTTGATGGCCTGAGGAGTCATGGGCCCACCGAGCTATGAATAGTTCACCCTTATGTTGCCAGTCCAGATCCACCTGATCGACTTCAATCCTAGCAGCCCGATCCACTTGCTGGTTGTTCTGATGTTCCTCTGTGGCCCGATTCTTTGGTACATGGACATCTACATGGCGTACTTTCACAACCAGATTCTCTATCCGGGCAGCAATATCTTGCCACAGTTCGGCAGCCCAGATGGGTTTGCCTCTGCGCTGCCAGTTGCCCTGCTTCCACTGCTGTAGCCACCCCCAGAGAGCATTTGCCACCCTCCATGAGTCAGTGTAGAGATAAAGTACTGGCCATTTTTCTCGCTCAGCAATGTCCAAGGCCAGCTGGATGGCTTTCACCTCTGCAAACTGGCTCGATTCACCTTGTCCTTCACTGGCTTCTGCAACTTGGCGTGTAGGACTCCACACAGCAGCCTTCCACTTTCGATGCTTTCCCACAATCCGGCAGGACCCATCAGTGAACAGGGCATATTTCTTCTCATTTTCTGGCAGTTTATTATATGGTGGGGCCTCTTCTGCACGCGTCACCTCCTCCTCTGGTGACATTCCGAAATCCTTGCCTTCTGGCCAGTCCGTGATCACTTCCAGAATTCCTGGGCGACTGGGGTTTCCCATTCGAGTTCGCTGCGTGATCAGTGCAATCCACTTACTCCATGTAGCATCAGTTGCATGATGTGTGATGGGGACCCTTTCTTTGACCATCCAGCCCAGCACCGGCAGTTGAGGTGCTAAGAGGAGCTGTGCTTCTGTGCCAACCACTTCCGAAGCAGCTCGAACCCCTTCATATGCTGCCAACATCTCTTTTTCTGTTGGAGTGTAGCGGGCTTCGGATCCTCTGCATCCCCGACTCCCAAACCCTAGGGGTTGACCTCGGGTCTCCCCTGGTGCTTTCTGCCAGAGTCTCCAGGAAGGGCCGTTCTCCCCGGCTGGGGTGTAGAGCACATTTTTAACATCTGGTCCTGCCCGGACTGGCCCCAGGGCCACTGCATGGACTGTTTCCTGTTTGATTTGTTCAAAAGCTTGTCATTGCTCAGGACCCCATTTAAAGTCGTTCTTCTTCTGGGTCACTTGATACAGAGGGCTCACAATCAGAGTGTAATCTGGGATATGCACCCTCCAAAAACCCACAATGCCTAAGAAGGCTTGTGTTTCCTTTTTACTAGTTGGTGGAGACATAGCAGCTATTTTGTTGATCACATCCATTGGGATCTGACGGCGTCCATCTTGCCATTTTATTCCTAAAAACTGGATCTCCTGTGCAGGTCCCTTGACCTTACTTCGTTTTATGGCAAAACCAGCTTTCAGAAGGATTCAGACTATTTTACTCCCTTTCTCAAAAACTTCTTCTGCTGTGTTGCCCCATACAATGATGTCATCAATGTACTGCAGATGTTCTGGAGCTTCCCCCTGTTCCAGTGCAGTCTGGACCAGTCCATGGCAAATGGTGGGGCTGTGTTTCCACCCCTGGGGCAGTCGATTCCAGGTGTATTGGACGCCCCTCCAAGTGAAAGCAAACTGTGGCCTGCACTCTGCTGCCAAAGGGACTGAGAAGAATGCATTGGCTATATCAGCTGTGGCATACCACTGGGCTGCCTTGGACTCCAGTTCGTACTGCAGTTCTAGCATGTCCGGCACGTCAGCGCTCAGCGGTGGCGTGACTTCATTCAGGCCACGGTAGTCTACAGTTAGCCTCCACTCTCCATTAGATTTTCACACCGGCCATATGGGACTGCTAAAGGGTGAGCGAGTCTTGCTGATCACTCCTCGAACCTCTAGGTGACGAATCAGCTCATGGATGGGAATCAGAGAGTCTCGGTTAGTGCAATACTGCCGCCGATGCACCGTTGTGGTAGCAATTGGCACCTGTTGTTCTTCGACCCTCAACAACCCCACAACAGCAGAGTCCTCTGAGAGACCAGGCAAGGCAGACAACTGTTTAACTTCCTCCGTCTCCAAGGCAGCTATGCCAAAGGCCCACCGGTACCCTTTTGGGTCCTTAAAATGCCCTCTCCTGAGGTAATCTATGCCAAGGATGCATGGAGCCTCTGGGCCAGTCACAATGGGATGCTTTTGCCACTCATTCCCAGTTAGGCTCACTTCCGCCTCCAGTACAGTCAACTCTTGGGACCCCCCTGTGACCCCAGCAATACAGATGGGTTCTGCCCCTCTATAGCTTGATGGTATTAGGGTGCACTGTGCACCCGTGTCCACTAGAGCCTCATACTCCTGTGGGTCTGATGTGCCAGGCCATCGAATCCACACCGTCCAATAAACCCGGTTGTCCCTTTCCTCCACCTGGCCAGAGGCAGGGCCCCTCTAATACTGGTCATAGTATCCATTACTCACTTCTTGCATAAATGACTTGGAAGTTCCTTCAAGAGGATCAGAAGCAAGATCAGGCCTTCTGCTCTGTCTGGGGAACTGCCCACTGGAAACCGGGGCGGCACTTTTCCTGGAGGGATCCCCTTTTGTGGTTGTCCTTCCTTGCAACTCCTGTACCCGTGTCCGCAGGGTCGAAGTAGGTTGTCCATCCCACTTCCTCATGTCCTCCCCGTGGTCACGCAGGTAGAACCACAGGGTGCCTCCTGGTGTGTACCCTCTGTACTCTCTCTCTTGAGTGGGGAAATGCCTGCTTCTAATAGCTGAGATGCTGGCCCGTGCAGGTGGGGAGTAGGACATATTCTCTTCAAGTTGCTGGACCTTCCGGGACAGTTTCTCCACAGCTGAGACAAGGGGGGAAGAGAGACTTCCTTCATATTGCCGGAGCCGGCCAGCCACCTCATCCACCGTTGGTCCCTCTTCACCTTTCCATTCCATTACTGCCAGTGAGTTGGCATATGACGGTGGTGCGCTCCGTACAAACTTCCGCCACACGAGCCTTGTGCATTGGACCTCATCAGGGTCTGTGGGTAACTGTGCATTGTCCAGGTCATAATAAATCATCTCCCGCACGGCTAATTCTCTCAGGTCCTGGATACCTCTCTCCATGGTGGTCCACCTGCTTGGGTGACATACAACATCCTCACTGAAGGGATACCTCTCCCTCACGCCTGACAGGAGTCGTTTCCAGAGGCTGAGGGCTTGGGTCTTCTTCCCAATTGCCTTGTCAATGCCCCCTTCCCTAGACAGGGATCCCAGCTGCCTGGCCTCCCTGCCCTCTAATTCCAGGCTACTGGCCCCGTTATCCCAGCACCGGAGCAGCCAGGTGACAATGTGCTCGCCTGGAAGTCGGCTAAAATCTTTTCACATATCCCGCAGCTCACTCAGGGATAGGGATCGAGTAATTATCTCTGGTTCTGCCTCTTCCTCCTGCTCTCGTGATGACCCTGGTTCATCATCATCTCTTACTAAGCGAACTGATTTCTTCGTGTACTTCTTCTTCTGTATGGGGGCAACTGATACTGGCACGGGTTGGTTCCCTGGTTCAGCGGCAGTGGCTGCCACAGGGGTTGCAGTAGCCGCAGTGTCCGTCGCAGGGGTTGCAGCAGCCGCAGTGGCTGCTGGTCTGGTCTCCATCTCTTCCCCCTGAGGGTGCTGCATAACACTGAGCAGTGCCTGGTAGATACTGGCCAGGGCCCAGCACAGCGCGGTGAGTTGTGCCTCTCTGGAGCAGCCACAGCATTTCCCCTTCAGATATTCTACCGCTTTATCAGGGTCCTGTAATTGTTCAGGGGTGAAGTCCCAGACCAGTGGAGGTGAGAAGTTCTCTAGGTACCTGCCCATGTTCTCCCACATGCCCTGCCACCCCTGACTATCCAGCCTCGGGGCAGATCTCCGGGTGGCAGTCTTAAATAGCTGTTTAACCTTAAACAGGACCTGGAACACATTCAGCAGACATAACAATAGGACCAGGCTGGTTTGAGTATCCCAAGGATATTCAAAATTCTCAAAAGCTGCCATACCTGACCCAAAGGAGAAAAGGGAGGCAAAAGAGCTGGGGAAAGTGTCCCCCCCTGTTTCCCCCACAGACTGGGTGTAATTATTAATAAATTCTGAGAGACGGTGCCCAAGGTATGGACAGGACAGCAACACCACATAAACGGCCCAAAGTAACTGTCTAACAAGTGATGTTATCATCTCATAAGCCGATATTGCACAAGAGAACAAAATGATAATCCTCATCCCTCTCCCAGAAGTAACAAACATCATCGTGGGGAGTACATAAGCCATATAGGAATTCACATAACCCAGCCATGAGAACAAACCAAGCAACATGGTGACCAGCGACTATTTGCCTAATACAATAAATGCACACAACAAATTCGTTTTTCCAAGCTCTAGTTGGATTCTGTCGTTATCTCAACCCTTCGAGCCCCACGTTGGGCGCCAAAAAGGACTGTCGTGGTTTAGCCTCAGACGGCAACAAAGAACCACGTGCCGCTCGCTCGGGCCTTCCCGATACAGGAAGAATCGGAAGAAAAAGGCAAGACTCTTGGGTTGAGATAAAGGCAGTTTAACAGAACAGCAGAGGGAACAGGCAAACAACAACAATAACACGGATAGGGGAATATACAAACACGATTACGGAACCGCCGCTCCCCGCCGCTCCCCGACCGGACCCGGGACGCCCCAGCCCGCTCCAAGCGGCGACTTCCTGCCCCCTCCCCCGGCAGCTCAGGGTGGGCATGGCTCACATGGCATGGAATACCAGGAAAAATTAACCCTATCCCCGCCAGAACCAGGACAGTCCCAAACCTGACTAGACACTTCTCTGACTGCCTCGTCATTATCTCCACCTATTAGGATGTCATCAATGTATTGGTACATGTTTATCCCATCTGGTACCTTTACCTCCTTCAATATTTTCGCTAGTGCATTATGGGCAATAGTGGGAGAATGTTTGTATCCTTGTGGGAGACGATTAAAAGTATATTGCACTCCCTCCCACGCGAATGCAAATTGAGGCTTATCTTCCTCCTGAAGAGGAATCATAAAAAACATATCCTTAAGATCTAAAGTGCACATCCATGTGTGATGGTAACTTGAATCTGAGTGACCAGGTCAGCAATATTAGGAACAGCAGCCGTAAGGGGCATTACATTGCTATTAAGCCTCCTGTAGTCAATTGTGAGTCGCCATCTACCGTCCGGTTTACGTACTGGCCATACCGGAGAATTATAGAGTGTGTCCTGATTATAATACCACAGGCTTCCAGGTCTTTAATTACTTCCCTGATTCCCGTTTTGGCTGTGGCTGCTAAAGGATATTGATTAACATTTGTTACCCGAGAAGGAGGCAGCCTAATGGCAATCTCCAGCCACCGGACCTCACACGGCGGGACTCCAAAGCTCCATACCGCGCCGTCTGGCAATCTCCAGACTTTGTTTGCTAATACATCAAATCCCAAAATGTTATTACGATAGGGACCAATGACTACTTTTATCTTAGTCATTCGGCTTTCTCCTGGAAGCCAGACATGCAATGCACCAATTGGTCTGATTTCAGGGACTCCGGTCACTCCTATTACATTTATCTTCTTCTGGGTGGGGGCTAATCCTATCCTTTTTGCTGTTTTTTCGGTGCTAACACTTATTTGAGCTCCAGTATCAATTAGAAAATTCACAGGTATTCGTCTGGGGCCAGTAGCTAAAATAATGTGTGTATCACTTAAATGGTTAGGCCATTCTAGGTTAGATATCACGCGGGTGGGTCGGCCTAAAACACCCCCCCCCCCTCCCCCCACGCTTTCTAGTTTTTTAGATCAATCAAATCCTTCCTTAAGTCTGAGAAAGGGTTCCAAGGGGCAGAGACGTTATCTTTCTGTGTTTTAACAGCATCAGTACATTCTGTAGCTTTGTTAATAGGCTGCTCCACCAAGTTTACCATTATACGAATATTCTCTGTGGACTGTCCATGTAACATTGATCGGGGTATTCCTAATGCTAACGCCTTTTCCACAATTCATAACGCTGAGGGTCAAAACGAGAACTGGTTTGTCGAGGAGGACGGGGATTATTATGCCCGACAAACCGTGCCTGACGGACCCGGCGCTGTGTATTTGAACCTTCCTCTAACCAACCCATGTCTCTACCATAAATCACTATTTCTTGTAATAGTTCCCCCCAAGTTAAAACGGGCTGCCGTCGCTGGTGGGGGTTGTGAGTATTATGGTCAATTGTTTGTGAAATCTTTTCCTTTAGATTTTGCGCATACATTTTCACAGCATCAGGGAGACCTCTAATCAATGGTTTAAGGTGGACTGGATCCACCAGAGCAGCAAGGGGAATGCCCTGCTCACCACGCTCATACATGGCTTGTATACAGGCAGCCTTTTGTACTGATTCAGCTAGCCCGGACAACCCATCAGTTTTAATAGCCAGTGGCTCACCTCGTTCTCTAGAATCCATCCCCCCTGCCCAGTGGGCGACTCTAAGTGTTAAGGGTTGATCCCCCGCAGGCCCCCCATCCAGGAATACACCAGGACCCCAATAACCTCTAGCTTCCTCCTCACTCAGCAAGATACGATCTCCTCCTTTTAGTGAAACATTCCATAAATATTCAGTTGCGCTTTCCCCTGGCTTGCGTGAAAATTGCTCTTGCATTCGAGCAAGCTCAGGGCCAGACCACGGGGGGATACGTGTTGTAGTATCTCTCTGATTATTTCTATCATTTGACTGCACCTCTGTTTTAATGAGGGGTCAAATTTCAATATTACTTGCCCCCTCGGGCTCATCATCTGGGTCACCCCAGATATCCCCATCCCAAGTATCAGGATTGGCACACATAACTAAATTCTTGACTTGGGCAGGAGAGGGGGTCAGAGCATTTGACGACAACAGATCTAATTTTTCCTGTAACCTCCGAATCAATAAGGAATCAATAAGCGTCTGCCAAGGTGAGATGGAGCTGAGTCGAATGACAACTCCCTGCATCTCACCTTTTGTGTTCTGAAACCGGTTTAGCCAGGTGCTCCCATTCACTCTCATAGCTGTTTACCTGGTCCTTTAACTGAGGGAAACACAGTTGCAGATTATCACACTCTGTCGGTAACAACTCCGAACATTATGCAGCAAGCTAAAACGTCGCATGATTTTTTTCATCAAAATGCGAAGGCATTGAGGAAGCAATTTTCTTTAACACAACAAGAAGCACATGATATTGTGCGAACTCGTGCCGATTGTCAGCAGCTGGCTCCTCTGCCATCATTTGCAGGGGTTAACCTGCGAGGGCTTACACCTGATGAACTTTGGCAATCCGATGTTACGCACATTATGGAATTTGGACATGTTTCAGTTGATTTGTTTTCTCACTTTG
The DNA here is from genome assembly GCF_964199755.1 of Larus michahellis. Classification (NCBI taxonomy): domain Eukaryota; kingdom Metazoa; phylum Chordata; class Aves; order Charadriiformes; family Laridae; genus Larus; species Larus michahellis. Next base: position 3,250,794 of record NC_133929.1, on the reverse strand, counting down.
TTGTAGCTACTGCTCGTACAGGAGAGAAGGCTCGTGATGTTATTTGACATTGGTTGCAATGCATTGCAGTCATGGGAGTACCGAAAACTATAAAAACTGATAACGGACCAGCTTACGTGTCCGCTAAAGTACAGGCCTTTTTACAGACATGGGGTATTAAACATGTCACCGATATTCCCCATTCCCCGACTGGGCAAGCAATTGTGGAGCGTATGCATCATACTTTAAAAACCACGCTTGCTAAACAAAAAAGGGGGAATCCCGTAGGTATGACACCTCAAGAGCGATTGTATAAAGCAACTCATGTTTTAAATTTTCTAAACATGTCGTCTTTGTCATCCACAGCAGTAGAGCGACATTTCAGAAGGACTGTTGAATGGCCTGAACAACCGAAGGTGTATTATAAGCACCTTGAATCGGGGCGCATGGAAGGACCAGTCCCCCTGATAACATGGGGTCGAGGGTATGCTTGTGTGTCTTTGTCCTCAGGTTCCTACTGGATTCCTGCAAAATTCGTTAAGCCGGCTCATCAGCCGAGTCCAGTACGGGAAAAGGAAGGCCTGGAACCAGTCGAGCCAATCAACGAGTAAAGCAGGCGTACCTAAGGATGGGTATTTTTATTAATCTTTCAGTTTTTAATGCTTATCTCTTTTCTGTCTCTCGTAGATTCTTTTTGTAAGAAAGGCCGGTATTGCTTTTGCAGAGGAGAAAAGCCGTTTCCATCAGAGGTGACACGATAAGGGAATGACTAAGACAAAGAGGCTCCAGCAAAGGCTTGTAGAACATCTCTTATCACACAGACAAAAGGACAAACTGATTCCTACCGGATTAGTGTCTAGAAGGGGAGTCAAACATTTAACCAGGGCTAATGACATTGAGCAATCTTTTACCAAAAAGGAAAGAAAGAAACTAGTCAGATAATCCCTTTGGGTGTAGCATAAGGAGAAGTAAACAGAGGCAGGACATGCGGGAAGAATTTTAGGCGCCTCGGACAGACTGTGAACCCTGGAGTACCTAACCAATGGGAAACAGGGGAGGGAAAAATTCGGCCGGGATTGGGGAATAAAAAGGTGTGTTTCAAGACCTGGAAGTGTGCCTACTTGCTAGGTCACCCGCTCTTGCAAGAAGGTGAATAAAAGTGTGCTTCACAGAGGATTCTGCCTGAGCCTATTTCATTCGGACCGGAACTTATTTCTCACATTTTGTATATTGGGTTATATACTGAGGGCTGGCGAATGGGATTTGTATTTGTAAACAGAAGTCTTCATAAGCTAACCATAGATAATACTACAACAAATAGAAGTTGTGAGCAAGAAAATTCTGTAATGATTTGTACTTCTCATCCGTATGTTTGCTTCGGCTCAAAATGCAAGTGTACAAGAATGTAATCAATCTTATTGTGTAAATTTAACACGAGTATGGTATAAAACATGTATATCTACACATGATGCAATAACCAATAATATTTCATATCTTTTTCTATTGTGACGACGAGCGGAAGTGTGGTTGCCCATCAACCTTACTAGAGAATGGGAAGGTTTGGAGGGTTAGGACATTTTAGCAGAATTTTGCAAGAATCATAGAATCATAGAATCTTCATGGTTGGAAAGGACCTTTGAGATCATCGAGTCCAACCATACACACACCAAAAAAAATAAAAAACAAAGAAAAAAAACCCCAAAAAAACCAAAAAAACACCCCCACAAACAACCAACCTACAATCTCTGCCACTAGAGCACGCCCTGAAGTGCCACATCTAGACGTTTCTTAAACGTCTCTAGGGCTGGTGACTCAACCACCTCCCTGGGCAGGCTGTTCCAGTGCCTGACCACTCTTTCAGTAAAGTAATTCTTCCTAATATCTAATCTAAACCTCCCCTGCCGCAGCTGTGTTGTGGAGGGCAATGAGGTCTAGTTGTGGAGGGCAATGTGGAGGGTCTAGTTGTTGAGGCCTAGTTGTGGAGGGCAATGAGGTCTCCCCTCAGTCTCCTCTTCTCCAAGCTAAACATGCCCAGCTCCCTCGGCCTCTCCTCATATGCCCTGGTCTCCAGACCCCTCTCCAGCCTGGTAGCTCTCCTCTGGACACGCTCCAGCACCTCAATGTCCCTCTTGTACAGAGGGGCCCAGAACTGAACACAGCACTCGAGGTGAGGCCTCACCAGTGCCGAGTACAGAGGCACCATCACTCCCCTGCTCCTGCTGGCCACGCTGTTCCTGATACAAGCCAGAATGCTATTGGCCTTCTTGGCCCCCTGGGCACACTGCTGGCTCATGTTAAGCTGGCCGTCCACCAGCACCCCCAGGTCCTTTTCTGCCGGGCAGCTTTCCAGCCACTCTGCCCCAAGCCTGTAGCGTTGCTTGGGGTTGTGACCGAAATGCAGGACCTGGCACTTGGCCTTATTAAACCTCACACAGTTGGCCTTGGCCCATCGATCCAGCCTGTCCAGGTCCCTCTGTAGAGCCTTCCTACCCTCAAGCAGATCGACACTCCCGCCTAGTTTGGTGTCATCTGCAAACTTACTGAGGGTGATATATTGATATTTTAAACGGCCGAACCTGGTGTCTGCCGGATGGCAGTGTGTGGTCCTTCGGCTCAAGCACTGACCTTACCCCGTGCAGAAACCGGGAAGCCGCAGTGCGGGTGCTCCGCTCAGCCCCTGCACTCCCCGAGTCAAAGATTACTAATGTACCGCAGTACCTGATCGCTGCTGAGTCACGAAGGGCATTTCTGAAGTCATAGCTGATTTGGAGAAAAGACAAATTATCTCCAGAACCCACTCCCCGTATAACTCACCTGTCTGGCCAGTTCGGAAACCTGATGGGAGGTGGCGTTTAACAGTCGATTACCACGTCTAAATGCTAATACAGCCCCGCTAACGGCCGCTGTACCAAACATGGCAACTTTAACAGCTACTCTGCAAGCAGCTGCCCACCCAGGGGTGGCGGCATTAGATGTAAAGGATATGTTCTTTATGGTTCCCTTGAAGGGGGAGGATAAAGAGAAGTTTGCTTTCACTTGGGAGGGAATACAATATACCTTTAACAGACTCCCACAGGGGTATAAACATTAACCCACAATTGCTCATGCCGTGCTTGCCGAACTTTTGCAGACAGTCTCGCTCCCCCAAGGTGTGAAACTGTCCCAATATATAGATGATATTCTGATTGGAGGAACTTCTCCTGAGACAGTGGGGGAAGCAGCAGCAGCAGTGGGGCAAGCACTAAATAAAGCAGAAATTGAGGTTCCGCCTGGAAAATGTCAGGGACCAAGTAAAGAAGTAAAATTTTTAGGTACTTGCTGGATAGCAGGCAGTGCTGTGATTCCTTCGGATACCTTAAGAAAAATTGAGGAGCTGCAAATGCCCCAATCAAGGAAGGAGTTACAGCAATTAATGGGAACTTTAGGATATTGCAGGAAGCATGTGCCTGGATTTTAGGTATTGTGCCTGTGACCTTAACTAAACCTCGTGGCCCACGTGCCTGGGAAGCTACCGATAGCAGTGGTGCAAAACACAGAATTAGTGCACGATGGATTTTTCCTTCTTGTTAATGGGGTAACCTGTTCAGCCTCTCCCCACCGAAACAAGTCTTTGTTTTCTCTTACAGCAGCCTGCAGGATGGCAAACGGAAGTGCTGTGTTTGTGTTAATATTCCAAACCTCAGCAATGCTGCTTCTAACCTGTGGTTGAAGAACTCTAGAGTGGCCATGGTCTCAAGCTCGTGTTAAGCATACCAGGAGTATGGGAATACACTCTAGGAAGGGAGACTTAAATCTTTCCACTGTGGTCACGCATGGAAACAAAGTATACTTAGAAAAGGAACGGAGCTGGGATACAGATGGAACTAATGGAGTTCTCCGACTTCAGGGAACAGCAGGGAAAAGAATTCAAATAGGGTGCCAGATGATCAATGGGTCTACCCATGAGAAAGCATCTCAGATTTCAGTGTATAACACTGTATCAAACCCAATAATCAATGGTACTAAACAGTGTGCCTCTGAAAGATTGGACTGTTGGTACAATTTTACCTTAGTACAACCTGTTTTTGTAGTCTGTCTCTGGGCTCACCATAGTGTGGGGCTATCATTTAAATTCAAAATTGACATTACTGAGCCTCATACGACAACTTCCGCACCAATTGTAAACGATGAGAAAACTCTATCCCCACAAATTTCTGAAATCGGACCATATGTGATCAAATATACAGGCCAACAACGACTGTTATTTAATCCATCATGGTCTCTTAAGCGAGTAGAATTAGTGATGCAAATTAACATCTCCACCATCAAACCAGCCTGTTCATCATTCCTGAGTACATCCTATGCAGGATGGTTAGCATGGTTACACGGGAGAACATTCACCTCTCCAGGACGAACAAGGAGAGATGCGACTGGTATCATAGGGACAGGACTGGGAGTCTTAAATAGTATAGATGCTGAAGTACTTGCAAATAAAATAAGCACAACAATAAGGGATTTAAACAAATTGGAACACCCATTGCCATCTTCCCTCTTAGCACTGGGAGCTAACCAATGGCTCTTATCTGATGTATTGCCTCAGTGGGAAAGAATTAATAAGAGGGATCACCAATTGATTGTGGATGCCCTTGGTGCAGCCCAAACCAATGTTTCTCTAGCTCTTAGTTGTATCCAAGCTCAGCTGTGGATGCAATCTACGGTAGCAGCAATTGTACGAGAAGGTGATGAAGGTACCTTACCCACTGAAATTCGAAAAGTAATCTGGGATAATGCAACTGAATTTGAAAGGGAATTCCAGTCCTGGTGGTATTTAGTCAATTTTACTTACAACCCCATCAACAACGAGGCTACAGCTTTTGTCCTAACAATACGCAATGCTTCGATATACACCATATACCAAATCATTGCACTAGGATTAAATCACAATGGAACTATACTCTATCCATTAGAACATAGAGTGTGGGCCCAATGGAATGGGAACAAATGGCAGACCGTTGATGTTAATGCCTGCGTTGGACGAGAACAACAAGGATTTATTTGTGAGAGTAACACCATCAAAGCCCAAGACGTTTGTCTTGACACTGAACAGAATGTTTGTCATTTTGAAATACATCTTGATGAAAATCCGGAAATGGTACTTATATATGTTGGAAAAGGATGTGTTTGTATGAGAACCCTTTGTAATACTATATTCGTAGATAATGTCACTGTAGATACAAGTAATCACTCAAATATTTGTATTTGTAATTTCACTAAAATTATGGGATGTGATTTCAATTATTTAGCTCCTGTTACGTCTTATCAATTGCTACAATCTAATTATACATTGATTTGAGATTTGTTGCCTACACCTATCAGAATGAATCTTACATTGGTGAAGAAACTACTACAGCATGATGACCTGTGTCAGCTGCTAGAACAAATTCGAAATAATGGACACAAAACTTTAATCACTGTTCATCATGATACAGAAGAGATACACCGTGTAGGTGTCCCGTGCAGGGACATCTTCAACTAGATCAGGCTGCTCAGAGCTCTATCCAACCTGACCTTGAATGTTTGCAGGGATGGGGCATCTACCACCTCTCTGGGCAATGGTGGCTTCAAGCTCCTCCTGTTTGTCGCCCGTGCTGCATGCTAGGCTGTCAGCCATGCCACCTTCTTAGAGGAATATCCCTTAATTCCTTTGGGGTATTTCACTGGTGTATCCCTCTTAGCTCCTATTACCTCAGGAGCCCCTGGTTCTTCTCTGTAAGACTTCAGGTGTGCTGCACGTCTCAGAGCAACAGGCTGCAGGCCCTCGCTTGCACTCTGTCGCTCTGTGTGAGCTGATGCAGGCAGGATGCAGGAACAACCACACACCACGGATGAAAGGCAAAGAACAAGTTTAATCTCGATACCTCACAGACCAGGGAATCTCCGAAGCAACACCCGGGCAGAGGCACACAAGCAGGGACCGCGGGCACCACGGCGCGAGAGAGAGTTCTTGTTAGCAAGAGTCCTTGGCAGCGAGAGAGTCCTTGTGAGCAAGAGCGTGCGCAGACTCCCTGTTCTCTCTGGTATTTCAAGGGTTCGAACAGGCCTAGTTTTCCCACTGTGCTTTGATCTTCTTCCACAACGGGCCAGGATTCTCAAGCGGCTAGATAAGGTGTCCCTGAGTCCATCACAGGCTTACGTTATCTAAGTGCAAGTGTTTTCCTTGCAAGCACCCGAGACTGAACAACAATTAGTGTGATATATGTGTTTCCCAGCACCCCAGGTGAGAGTCACTTGAGCGTATTTACAGTCCTCCTCACGATCTTCCATTGCTTTCCCACACCCTCTAACCATTTCTTGTCATCCCACAGCTTGTCATGGGCAAGCCTGATATTGCCCCCCTTGCCCCTCAAGCCTAGTTTAAAGCTCTGTCAATGAGCCCTGCTAGCTCATGAGCAAAGACCCTCTTCCCCCTTTGAGAAAGGTGAAACCCATCTGACGCCAGCAGGCCTGGTGCTGTGTAGGCCATCCCATTATCAAAAAACCCAAAATTGTGCGTGACACCAGCCATGGAGTCATGTATTAATAGACTGGGCTCATCTGTTTCTTCCAATGTCGCTGCCCGCAACTGGGAGGAGAGATGAAAAAGTAACCTGTTGTGGCGGTGTGCTCTCCCCCTTTCCCCTCCCGGCTCCTGCTCAAGCCATGGCCATCAGTGGGAGTCGTGATGAGTTGCACTTGAACTGTGGGAGATGCCTGGCAACACAGCCAAAACACTGTCTGGAGTGGGGGCCTAGACATCTTGTTCCCATGGGAATATGACTATAGGTCAATTATCTTACTCCATAAATAGCGGACAGCCCAAGAGCCCTTTGAGCTCTCCTGCACGGCAGCGGGCTGCACGCCAGGATCTCCCCTTGAGTGGGGACGCTCGCTTAAGGTTCTGCTCCTCGAGGCTGAGAGATTCCTTGCCGCAGCAGATTCTCGGTAAGTGACTGATAGCATGCTAAGCTTTGAAATCTTAGCTGAGTGAGATAAGGATTGATTGCGCATATAGAATCCTTTAGACACAAACCGTTGACCAAGTCTGGGACTAGGAGTGGATCCAGCCGCCCCTAGGCTCCTCTCTGAGAAGGAGTTTAGAAAGCCAGGGGGTCCTTTCTGAACCTCGTGACTCAACGGGAGGGTCTCCCTGACAGCTTGTCTGACCCTGGCCTCTGTGCAGTAAATAACCAAGTGTGCCCTGGCATCGAATCTCGTAAAACACTGTCGCATTCACTACTGACTTTGTTAAATCGCTGTTTTATATTAATAAATATTCCACTGCTGCTCTATTACAAGTGAAGTTAATCACTCCGCCCGCGACACCTGTGCTCCAGATTCCCTTACCAACCATCTCAAGGACCTGAAGTCTCTTTTGATTACCCTTGGACTACATGTTGCGACTTCATCACCACCCACATAGAAGAGCAATAGACTCATAGAATCGTCTAGGTTGGAAGGGACCTTTAAGATCATCGAGTCCAACCATTAACCTAACACTGACAAACCCACCACTAAACTATGTCCCTCAGCACCACATCTACCTGTCTTTTAAATACCTCCAGGGATGATCCCTGCTGGTCATGCTCATGTGCAGCCCTGTCTCACCCTGGCCCCTCCCTTACAGATCCATCCCCCCCAGGAAGCATCCACAGGTTCCCAGGGACAGGACGTGTGGAGGACAGTCCCTGGGGCAGGTCCTCAGAAGACCTAGCAGGGACTCACTGCCTGCCTCAGACAACTCCAGTCTACCCGTCTCTGCCTGAATGAGCCACTTTTTCCCCTTCTCCCTAGGGAAGGGGACAAGGTGCTTTTAGGACCCGATTCATCTGACTTATTTTAGACATTAGCATGAGACAAATTACGTCATGGAAGAGTCTGTTTTCTTCACTGACTAAGCAGAGACCCCCGGGTGACTTGCTCAGATAAAGAAAACAACAATGGAATAAATCCTGTTCTGAGATCTTGTTTTCCCACAAATAGAGGCTAACCAAGACAAAGCAGGGGAGAGGGGCAGCTAGTATTAAAGAACAGCAGAATTAACTATAGTGGGAAGTATTTCCCAAGAGACTTTTCAAAAGAGGCTTTTCATCAGCACACAAGAGAGGCATTGGCTTTGTCTGGGATGCTTTAGCAAGAGGAATGACGGCACAAAAAGACAAGATTTTGGAGAAAGCAGCAGCTGAAAGGGTCACACTGGAGCTGAGTTCCCTGGAAATTCAGAAGTGATGCTGAGGCACCTTCAGCTCCATTGGCACAGTGGTGGTTTTGATAGCTTGGCTGGGAGGGAGAGGCATAAGAGAAACAGGGGTTTTGGGAAGTAACCTTGTGCACGTCTGGAAAAAACAGGTCTGTTCAAGCCGTCCTGCTATCTCTAAGGGCAGAAGAAAAGCTTTGTTCTACCCACCCCTTCCAACCTATGTGGGACCAGAGACCTCAGATACTAGTGTTGGTCACTTGCCAGTGGTGTGCCTTGGGTACGGTGACTGGCACACTGGGAGGGCAGCTCACTGGGAGCTGGGAAGAGGGAGATTGTGATGAGTTTGCTGTGTCTGGAAATCATAGAATCATAGAATGTGTTGGGTTGGAAGGGACCTTTAAAGGTCATCTAGTCCAACCCCCCTGCAGTCAGCAGGGACATCTTCAACTAGAGCAGGTTGCTCAGAGCCTCATCCAGCCTGGCCTTGAATGTCTCCAGGGATGGGGCCTCCACCACCTCTCCGGGCAACCTGTTCCAGTGCCTCACCACCCTCACTGTAAAGAACTTCTTCCTAATGTCTGATCTAAACCTGCCCTGCTCTAGTTTAAACCCATTGCCCCTCGTCCTATCCCGACATGCCCTTGCAACCAGCCCCTCCCCATCTCTCCTGTAGGCCCCCTTCAGGGACTGGAAGGCTGCTATAAGGTCTCCCCGGAGCCTTCTCTTCTCCAGGCTGAACAACCCCAACTCTCTCAGCCTGTCCTCATAGGAGAGGGGCTCCAGCCCTCTGATCATCCTCATGGCCCTCCTCTGGACCCGCTCCAACAGGTCCATGTCCTTCTTGTGCTGAGGGCTCCAGAGCTGGACACAGTACTCCAGGAGGGGTCTCACCAGAGCAGAGTAGAGGGGCAGAATCACCTCTCTGGATCTGCTGGCCACGCTGCTTCTGATGCAGCCCAGGATGCAATTGGCCTTCTGGGCTGCGAGTGCACACTGTTGGCTCATGTCCAGCTTTTCATCCACCAGTACCCCCAAGTCCTTCTCCTCAGGGCTACTCTCTATCGCATCATCCCCCGGCCTGTATTGATAATGAGGATTGTCCTGACCCAAGTGTAGGACCTTGCACTTGGCCTTGTTGAACTTCACAAGGTTTGCACAGGCCCACCTCTCTAGCTTGTCCAGGTCCCTCTGAATGACATCCCGCCCCTCCGGCACGTCGACCGCACCACTCAGCTTGGTGTAATCAGCAAACTTGCTGAGGGTGCACTTGATGCCACTGTCTGTATCATTGACGAAGATGTTGAACAGCACCGGTCCCAGTACAGATCCCTGAGGGACACCACTTGTCACCCCTCTCCATCTGGACGTTGAGCCATTGACCACTACCCTCTGGATGCGACCATCCAGCCAGTTCCTTATCCAATAATGGGTAATGGTCCGAGGGCCATACCAGGCTAGGAAGTTCCTTAGTGATGTCCTTAACCCGGGCTCCAGGGAGGCAGCAGACTTCCCTAAGAGAAGGGTCTGACCAGCATATTGGACCCTCTGTTCCCCTGAGAAGGGAGTCACCTACAACTATTACCCATCTTGTCTTCCTCGTGGAGGTAGTTGTGATGCAAGGGGTTGGCCTTTCTGACCTTGGCAGCACCTCTGGTGAGGATGGACTGCCATCTGCATCGTTATCCATTGACTGGCCTTCTACATCCAGAGCCTCGTACCTGTTGTACAGAGGCACCTGGGAAGGGGAGGTGGGCAAGGAGGGGGTTTGCCTGTCATCCCCAGCATGGACTTGCCTCCATTCACTCCTCTCCTTTAAGCTACTGCCTTCAGCCTGTCAGGGGGAGGGTACAAGATCCCCTTGATCTAGGCTTTTTTTTCTGGTGGCTGTTCCTGTTTCTGTCTCAGGGAGGGCAGAGCATGGTTCCACTAGTTTATCTCCTTCTCAGACTCCCTGATGCTCCTTAACCTTACTACTTCTTCTCATAGCTGTGCCACCAGGCTGAGCAGATCATCCACCTGGTCACACCTCACACAGCTGTTCTCACTACTGCCATCCGTTACCAGCGAAAGGCTCTGGCACTCCCTGCAGCCCAAGACCTGGATGGCTGCATGTTTTTGTGGGAGCTCTGTCTGTGTTGCCACATTCATTCTGGCAAGGACATAGCTTTCTGACGGGTGGATACCATAGCTGTTCTCCTTCTGAGAGGGTGATGACCACCAACTGAACTCACCTCTTGAGCTGGTAGAGTGACAACACCCTTTCTGCATGCCCTTCCATGCAAACTGCCACACCATGCCACTCTCTATTCACATCGCTCCTGGGTGCTAGCACTCCCTAGGCTGCTTTTTTTTATAGGCGTGGGGGTGGTCGCGGTTGCTCTGGCAACGCCCAGGCCTCCTCAGCGTCTCCCGCGAGAGCTGCTGGCTACTGGCGCGTCTTTCCGCTGTCCTGGCCTTTCGCTGCCTCAGGAAACCCCCTGTGTGCCGAGATCTGCCTCTCCGCTGCGGATCAAGCCGGCTGTGGAGCAGCTCTCCTTGGCGTCTTTCTTGTGTACTACATCCTCCAGGCTGCCCAGCACCCTGGAAGTGGGCTTCTCCATGCTTCCCATCATCTTGGAGATGTCTGCTCACCTCCTTTAGCAACAACCAAGGCTTCTGGCACCATAGAGTACTACTGATACCTCCCCTGAGCCATCACCACCATATCCTTCTCATACTCCCACACTGTCCAAACCCAGGCCTTATCCTACAGCTGTGGTTGCTTCCCACAGGGAATCAAGTGTCAAAATTTCACCTTCACAAGTTCTGGCTACTCAGTCCACTCCTTCCAGTGTCTAACCATCCCTCAAACTAGTAATTTCAAATATGTATTTTCCAAAGCGGCTGCTGTTGTCATTCATCACAGTATGGACATTGCCAAAAGCTTCAAGCAATAGATTTCCCTAAAACAAGTAAATGAGTAAGACAAGCACTCTTCAAATTAAGTGATCCAATTGTTGTGGTTTGGACCAGACTGGCCACTGAAATGAACGACAGATGCTCTCCCCCACCTCTCTCTCCAAGGAGAGGAGGGAGAGAGAGAGAGACTTATGAGTTTAGAAGGAACTAAACTACTTTAATGAAAATATTAGTAAAATAATAAAAAGAAAATAATGAAATAGATACAATATATACAAAACCACATCAAGCTCCCAGGATGACAATCACATCACCATAGGTCTTATCACTCTGAGAGCGAACAGTGTCTGAACAATATGCTATTAATTTCAGAGAGTTAGGAGAGGCTTAGCTGCAAAGTAAAATTACTGAACAGATAAGAGCCTCTCTGCATACCATTCCTTGGCATAAAATATAAATAATCAGGTCTTATGTCTCTGGGAGCAAACAGTGTCTCGCAATATGCTGTTAATTTCAGAGAGTTCAGTTAGTTAGAAGAGGCTTAGTTTGAATTACCAACAGTACTGGAGATGACCTTTCCCTGAAACTTTGGAGGGGAGAGCCCAGTGAGAGCTCGCTGGCAGCAACCCAGATCCCCGTAAGGGCTGTCCCCACCTCTTCCTGGCTCCGGCATGCCCCAGCCCAGTCCGGTTGCCTACCCAGACCTCACCTGATGACCCGCTGGCCCGGGAGCTCAGCATGGCATGGTAGGCCCAGTCAGCTATGGCAAAGATACGGGGCGGCAGTGTGCCCATTTTGTGGCGCTGGTACCGCTCAGAGACCTGGGGGGAACTGGTGGCAGATGATGAAGGGGCTGGGGGGCAGTGGAGCCCAGCTGACAGGGGCCCGCTAGAACTCACCTCTCTCCTGTACAGTAGCAGGGGCTGGAAGGGGGTTCATGGTGATGAGGATGTCTCCAATGTCAGTCTGGCAGTGAGGAGAGAGCCCGTCAGCCAAGCGCACCCCCACTGCTCTCCACCCCAGCCCCTGGCTCCGCTGCACTCATGTAGACCTGCTTCCGCAGGAACTGCTCCCACAAGCCGCTCAGTAGCTCTGCCTCGTCCAGCTCCGCCAGTCGCCCAGCAGCCCCAGACTGCAGGCAATGCTCCCCCAGCGACAACATGCCGGACCGCTCCCAGCACCGCTGGCTGCTCACCCTTCCCTTCCCGACCCAGCCCCACTCAGACCCGGGACTGCCTGCTAAGGGGAGGGGTGGGGCACTGTCCTCCTGGAGGTCCTGCCTTGGGTCAGCACCGAGCCACCTCTCGGCAGAAGGGTTGAACTGCTGTGGTGGTAAGCCAGTTTAAAGCAGTCAGCAGAAGGGGAGAGCAGATAAGAGCTACTCTGAGGTTGCATGGAGGCCTTGAGGCCTCCAAGGCTGAGCCTTGCTGCAGCCTCATCCACAGCAGTCACTGTCCTTGGAGGTGGGATGTGGAGCTGTGTGGCCCTTGGATCTGAACCACGAGGCGGTTAAGACTTCAGAGACATATCAAGAGTGGCTATGCTATGATAATGAAGGGAAATTTTTGGAGGATATTAAAAATAGAAAATCTAGAAATGTCACAGGGAATATTGCTAACAGGGCATCATAAAGTAGTTAACCGTACAGAACGTATTCAGTAGTTTCTATTCTGAGTCTGAGAAGAAAGAAGCAAGCTGGTATGCTGCTGTCATCTGTAGATGAAGTATTTTCTAGTCTACCCACGGGTTTGAGGAACCCACAACAATTTATTGTCGTTCAGACAATCATTCTATCACGTGATGACTCCTCCCCACCCGGGAAGGGGAACTGGGAAAAACAAGGAAGGAGAAAAAACATGAGGAGGCACTTCTTTACTTTGAGGGTGGCAGAGCCCTGGCACAGGCTGCCCAGGGAGGCGGTGGAGTCTCCGTCTCTGGAGACATTCAAAACCCGCCTGGACGCGTTCCTGTGCAACCTGCTCTAGGTGACCCTGCTCTGGCAGGGGGGTTGGTCTAGATGATCTCCAGAGGTCCCTTCCAACCCCTACCATTCTGTGATTCTGTGATGGCCAGGACAACTGTGCACCAGCCTTCCCCTCCAGCACGTCCCAGGGAGGGAGGCTGCAGCTCACAGCAAGTCCTGCACCCCAGGAGGACAACCAGAAAATGAATACCCTGTGTGAGGGGAACCCTTTTCCCTGTAGGAGAAGGTCTTGGAGCCACAAACCAGAGGTGCTGGGCCAGGGGGAGGGCAGGAGGCCAGCAGCACCTGGGCAGGAAAGAGATACAATCTCACCACCCTCCTTTTCTGAGCTGAGAGGTGCAGCAAATAAAGGAAAGCAGATAACAAAAGCTATCTCTGCTGGCCGCTCACTGGGGCGATGGCCTGGCTCAGCAAGGGATCAGCATGAATTCTGTGTGAAATATTAATAATAAAATAAAAAGAAAATAATGAAATAGGTACAGTATATAGAAAACCGTATCAAGCTCCCAGGATGAAGTCACCGACAGGCACTGGGAAAGTCTCAGACTGGACTCGGTGACAGATGGGAACTGGATTCCAGATCTGGAGTCAGGAATGCATGGATCGGGGCTCTTCAGGATTGGTTACCTTTCCGTATATCAGCCCTGAGACTGCCATGAGTGACTTGTCCCTGCTTTTTATGTCCGGAGCAAACACCATGAAGAGCAGAGGGCTCGCTGGGAGAGAAACCGCAGCTGGACAGCAAAGGAACTGCTGGAAACCGAACACAAATACCTTGAGCAGCTGGATTTGGTGGTCAGTATCACACATCTTTAATTTCTCACCGTAATTCATTAAACAGAAGTAGTACTGTGCGAGATAAGTGTCCTAAAGAGAGAATTACCAAATTTAAAGTTCTTTAACATAATTCAATTTTTTTCTTTCAATACAGCTAACACCTCACTACTTAAGATTACTCCATAGTCTTAATTTGTGAACCTTGGGAGGGAGGAAGGAACCCAACATGTCTATTTTTTTTCACTGAGAAGCTACAGCTAGGACTTTCAAGTACAAATCAAAGACTACACTAGCAATTTAAGTTTATTATCTCACAGTAGTTATATCCCTCTCTGAAAAGTTCTGCTACTATCCCTTTTTGTTCTAAGAGGGTAATACAGAGATTTCTTGCAACCCTACATCTGAGGCTGAGATGTCTACCAAGCTCTTGGTAGAGACTACTATTATTCCTGTCCACATTGCCTCCTTATTATAACATAAGTCCCTTTGGTACTGCCTCTTTTAAAACTTATCGCGGTGCTTCCATCCAAATTTGCATTCAGCACTTTTGAAACAGCAAAAATAACCTGGTTTTTTCACTGAATTTCCAGCACTGAGAGGCAGCACACTGGCTTCTAGAACACACTTTAGCTCTGTCACAGTGTAGTGGAGGTGCTGCCCCAGAGAGTAGGGCTGTTGGACCAGAAGCCGTAACAAACCCAGTCTTTGCTAGAGTAAATTATTAATTCATGTGTACAGGAATATAATTCAAACAGAAGCAAACTCACTTTCTGAATAGAGTTTATTTACACAGAGAATATCAACCACTGGGGCTCCCAGCTTGATTTCCTTCTCTTGCTGAGTGTCTATTTAAACCACAGGAAGAAGCAAATAAACCTTGAGCTTGTGCCCCCATCATGACACAAGGCTGGGAATCAACCTTCAGACCTCATGGGACATCTTCCAGTCCTATGCTCGGGGAAAGCAAACTCACTGACTGGTGCATGGGCAGCTCACACCAAGCCCTGTCCCTGTGCATGCATGGGGCCTCCCTCAAGGCAGAGGGGGATGCCTAGACAGGGGTACCCTAAGGGGCCTGCGGGGCTGCAGCCTGCTGCATGTCCTCCACAGTAGCCCATCAGGAGCTGGTTGAACAGCATCTTCTCGGTGTCGTGGCACAGGCAGATGAGCGGCAGGAAGGGCTTCCCCTTGAGCTCAATGACAGACATCTTGGCGTGGTCAAGGCCATCCCAGTTGGGGATCTGCAGCAGGCAGGTGTAGCTGCCAGAGTGGGGCTGGAACTGGGATGCCAGCACCTTGAACAGCTTGTGGATGAGGTCCTTCTTCTGTGGGACAGCACTCTCAGCTCCAGCACTGGGGCCATGGGGGAGCGACAAGGGAGCCAGAAGGATACTTACTGTCAGCCAAAAAACCACCATGTGCAGGGTGTGCTTGTTGGTGTCCCCCAGCTTGGCATAGTCAATGAGTTGTGAGGAGGAAGGAGGGCAGAGATGTTAGGGTCTCTCTGCCGGAAATCCCCTCCCACCCGGCTGGACCTCTCACCTGCTCCGCTGTCCTGGTTTGAAGTAGAACAGAACCAACTTTCTGTTCAGTAATTTTACTTCTTAGCTAGGCCTCTTCTAACTCTCTGAAATTAACAGCATGTTGTGCTGAGAACCATTAGTTCTCAGAGTGAGAAGACCAATGTTTACAATTAGTGCCGGGGAATGGTACGCAGAGAGGCTCTTGCTTATACTTATTGCTGTAACAACCAAGGTCAGCTAATTTCGTTATTTGCCCCATTGGAAACTGAAAAGCGTAGAGGGGTCCCACCTGCGGGGAGGAGCGGACAGGACAGGTGACCCAAAACTGACCAACAGGGTATTCCATCCCATCTGCCCCATGCTCAGTATAAAAGCTGAGGGAGCAAAGGGTCAGCCCTCTTTCTTCAGTGGCTGACGTCCGAGGAGGACCTTGTCTGTTCATCTGCCTTTGATCCTGATCCATGACTTCCTGACTCCATCTGTGGAATCCAGTTCCCACCCGTCGCTGAGTCCAGCCTGGGACTTCCCCAGTGCCTGCCGGTGACATCATCCTGGGAGCTTAATACGGTTTTGTATATACTGTATCTATTATATTTTTTTTATTTTATTATTAATACTTCATTAAAGTAGTTTAGTTCCTTCTAAACTCGTAAATCTCTCTATCTCTCCTCCTCCTCTCTGTGTGCGAGAGGCTGGGGGAGAGCATCTGTCATCCGCCATTGGCCAATTTGGCCAAAACCACGACACAGCTCATCTACCTTTTGATCCACAGTCCAATAAACTCGGTTATCCCTCTGCTCCTCCTGGCTGGAGGCAGGGCCCCCCAATGTTGAGAACAACATCAACAATTAGAAGATGAGTTCCTGCAAGGACTAGAGCATCGCTTACCATGGACTGGAGCAGCCATCCTCCTGCAGAAATTCTTTCTTCCATCTGCTTTACCTTGCAACTCAAGCACCCGTTCCTGCAGGGCCAGAGTAGGTTTTTTATCCCAATTACTCATGTCTTCGCCGTAGTTGCAGAGGCAAAGCCACAGGAAATCTTGGAGCGGGTCCTGTTTCCCTTGAGTTGGTTTTGTAGGAGGGCGTTTTTTCTTAGTGACTGCAACCTGGGTCTGTTCAGGGGAAGAGTGGGATTCTTTCCCCTTCTCAGACAGTTTTTCAAGCAGTTAATGAAGTTGTTTATCAGTTTTCTCATTTTGCTCAGCTATTGTCTTAGTCATTTTCTCCACTGTCTCAGCAATGGTCTTAGTTTGATCAGCCATTGTCTTGGTTTGCTCAGCTATTTTCTCCACAGCTGCTACAGTGAGGGTATGAGAGAGACAGTCTTCATACTGTCACACCTTGTTAGCCACCTCATTTACAGTTGGTGTATCAGTATCAGATCCTCCTCAGACCATGGGTGACAATGTGTGGGAATAATTTGATGGTGCACTCTGCACAAACTTTCTTAACAGAGATCATTTGCATGGCATTTCATCAGGGCCAGTTCCCTCAGGTACTTGATACCTTTTTCCATGCTGGTCCATTTACTTGGACAGCATTCGATATCATCCTTAAAGGGATATCTGCCCTTTACGGCTGACACCAGTTGCCTCCAGAGACTAAGGATGTCTGCCTGTCTCCCAATCACTTTATCAATCTCTCCATCTTTGGACAGGTTTCCCAGCTGCTTAGCTTCTCTGCCATCTAAATCTATGGTATCAGCTCCATTGTCCCAGCATCGGAGCAACCAGGAGACAAGCGTCTCACCTTCATGACAACTAAAGTCCTTCCTTATATTTTGCAAATCCTTCATAGAAAAGGATTTAATGATTATCTCTGCATCTGAGTCCTCATCCTGTGTTAATGTGGGCTGAGAAGGACCCTCTCCTGGATCTGATTTAACAGGACCCTTTCCTTTATCTGCTTTAGCAGGACCTTTTCCTTTATCTACATGAGAAGGACCCTCTCCCATGCTGTCTGGCTTGGGCTGGTCTCTGTCGTCAGAGGCAGGGGAACGAGCTGACTTTTTCTGTTTCCTGGTCACCGGGGCAACCCGTGCCGGTTCTGCTGGAGTTTGAGTAGCAGCAGCGCTGGTTGTCGGAGCAGCCGGAGCAGTGACCGTGCTCCTTGTCGGGGCTGGAGCAGCCGGTGCCGCTGCGGGCGGGGAGGGGCTGGCGATACAGGCGGGGGGGGCAGGCGGCGGGGTAACTTTGACCGCAGGCTGCGGAGTGACCGCGGCCGGCATGGGCCGGGGCTGGTGCTGTGGCTTTCGCCGGTACGGGCGGAGGCGTAGCCGGTGGGGGGCAGCCGATATGGGCCTGGCCGATGTCGGGGCCTGTGAGTGGGTAACCGATGCCGCTCGGGCTGGTGTCGGGACCGATGCCGTTGTTTGTGTCTGTGTTGTGGCTTTCAGTGGGGGGGTTGTCTGTATTTCTCCTGTAGCTTTCGGCGGGGGGGGTTGTTTGGATTTCTTCTATCTTTGACTTCGGCTGTGGGGTTTGAGTAGCACTATCACATGTCACATGATACTCACTCCTGCACTGATATTTAACAATAAACCACCCCTGCAACGCATTCAGGAAACCCAAAACCAAAATCACATATGACTGAAAGTAACATTCACTCTCTAAACAGCCCGAAGGTTTTTCATCCCCTGATTCTGTTAGTGTCACTTTGTCAAAATCATCAGGTAAGACCAAGAGTGTAATTAGTAAAAGAATCCATCACATGATGCCTGAGATATGCAGGTAGAACCATTATCCAAGCAATTATTTTATACATCTGAAGGCAAATCCACACCAACATAGCACGCTTAGACCACCGCATCCAAACACAAAGAAATAGACCATGCAATATATTCGACCAGTTAAACCCCATTGCATCAATTAACTTCATACAAAGCTCTCTAAAGGCACAATATAAGATTTCGCATAAGAACGACATGATGTGAGCTGTCTGTTCTCCCTGAACAAGCTGGAATTCAAACTATTCAGACAGTCTATCAGAGCTCTGTTCGAGCCCCATGTTGGGCTCCAATAAATCTGTCGTGGTTTTGGACAAATTGGCCAATGGCCGGCAACAGATGCTCTCCCCCCACCTCTTGCACACAGAGAGGAGGAGGAGAGATAAAGAGATTCACAAGTTTAGAAGGACCTGATACTTTAATGAAATATTAATAATGAAATCATAGAATCATAGAATCATAGAATCATAGAATCATAGGGTTGGAAGGGACCTCTGGAGATCATCTAGTCCAACCCCCCTGCCAGAGCAGGGTCACCTAGAGCAGGTAATATATAAAATATAAAGGAAAAAAAATAATATAAGTAATATAATATATAGTAATATAATATATAAGTATATTAAGTAATATAAGTATATAAGTATATTAAGTAATATATAAGTATATATAAGTAAGTATATAAATAATATAGTAATATAATATATAAGTAATATAAGTAATATATAAAATATAAAGGAAATAATGAAATAGATACAGTATGTACAAAACCGTATCAGCTGCCCGCTCGATACTCGGAGCCAACATTTTGTCAAATTTTGATGAAATGCTGTCCTTTGTGCGAACTTTGCTCATTATAATGTCATTATAATACCGAAACACACCTCCATCCCAAAGGCTACCCGCCTCCAAGGTGCGACCACTCCTTCTTGAGTCTGCGCCCTGAATTTCTCGTAAACTATACCTTTAATTGTGAAGCGAGAGAATTTTACGCCGATCATGATAAAAGTATGTATGACTAAAGTCACTCAAACTCCACCTTGAAGATAACAAATAGTATAAAAATAGCCCGAGAGAGGGGGGATACCCGGGGAAGACACCGTCGCAAAGAATTCCATCACTGACTTCTGGGATCAGTCGACGGGCTGAGCCTCTCTTCCCCCTCATAGGGACGCCTTTGGGTAAGACTTAGATTATACCGAGTGCTTCCCCGGGAAACTTAGAAATCTCTCTAGAGACTCTCTTTTCTACATTTATAGCCAGGCTGTATCGTTTATAACTTTGTCGCGCGTTTTGTATATGTAACAATCCTTTCATTTGCACATGCTTTGCAGACAGTGTATTTATCACCGGCAATCCTAAGAACCTGTATATCTGTTGTTCAAATAAACTGCACTGCTTCAGTAGCTAGTCGTTTCGGTTTCTCACTGAACGCGACCAAAGACTGGAGAGTGGCCGTGCTAGTTCAGGAGCACGACTAGACTGACGGTGCAGTCCACTATTAGTGTATCCAAATCGTAACAGTTTCATACATATTAAACGTGACTGGACTGATAGTGCTGGATTGGGCATCGCTCAGAATTTAAACCTAGCCACACCTGGCCTCCCACCTTGGTGAGGAGTGTTAGAACGCAAGGGGGTTTATTTTCTACCAAAACCGCTTTGCCCCTTTTCACGCAACAGAATTTTGGCGTAGTCGTCAGGATTGCCATGGATAAACTGCTGCAAAAATATGATTGTGCCCCTTCCCAGGCTGGGAAGGAGTGGGCCCATAAATTTTGGAAGGATGAAGAGAAAGTGGTGGAACGTATTGAAGAGTGTCGGGCTTCGCTAAAGCTCAGAGCGGGGAAAGGCAAAGGTGTGATCTGTGCGGTGTTAGGCACCTGTTTATCTTGTGCACAACAAGAAGCTAGGGAAACCCCTGCTCCTAATCTGATTTCTGCTGTAGAATATGCAACTCTGAAATCGGAAAATGAGGTGTTAAAGTCATCACTAGCTTTTCAGAAGGAGACGGGAGAAAAATTAAGAACTCAAGTTGATAAGCTTGTGAGTGAGAATGAATGTTTAGGAAACCGTAATGCTCGACTCGGGAATGAAAATCTCCAACTTAAAGGTGAAAATCACCAACTTAAAATGTTATTGGAAAGGGTGACTGGGCTCTTAGATAAAATGCAGCCCTCGACCCAGGTCCAACAAATTCCTAAGTTAATGTGTTATCCAAATTCCAGAACCCAGACCGGAGATTTTTGGTCTAATAGTGAAGATGAGGAAGAAGATGAGGAGGGAAGGACTTTTACTGTGAAATCCCGAGTCTTTCCTTTACGGCCTCTGATTAAAACTGAAACCACAGTTGATGAGGATGATGATGAAGTCCGCAACACTGTGCGTACTATTCCGTGGACGCCAACAGAGTTAGCAAAAATAAGGGAAAAATATTCGAGGCGGCCAGAAGAATCGGCTGTTGAGTATGTGTGGCGAGTTTCTTCTGAAGGAGGAGATAGATAGAATTATGTTGAGTGAGGAAGAAGCAGGAGACTCTTGGGGACCAGGAGTGTTTTTAACTACAACGGATGGGGATCATAATTATTCCCTAACCGCTCGAGCAGCCTTTTGGGCAGGTGGTATGGATCCACGAGAGAGGGGAGAGCCATTAGAGATTAGAGCTACAGGCTACTCTGATCTGTTTGCGGCGATACGGAAAGCAGCTTGTCTGCAAGCCATGTATGACAGAGAGGAATTTCGGAAATCCCCAATGTCAGCCGCTATCGACCCCGATCGATTAGCCCCTCTCATCCGTGGTCTTCCCGATTGCCTGAAACCGTTCGTTGTCCGCACTCAAGATCGCATACGAGAGGCTCGGGATGCTCGTGGGCGGGGCCGGCGTCGCTACATGCCCACCTGGAATGAATATGTACAGGAAATAGACCAATACGGGCGCCGAATGGGCTGGGCCAGTCTAACTAGCGAAAAATCCTCCGAACACCCCCGAAAGGTTCGCCAAGTCCGAACTCACACTCAAAACCCCAAACCGGTGGAAAGGTTTAAGCCTGATAAGGACCGGAACGAGTTGTGGCGTAAAGCCCTACAATTAGGGGTACCCCGACAATTCTTGCACGGTGTCCCTACGGGAGATCTCCGTACGCTGGTCCAATCTCTAACTAGAAAGAATAATTCGGCTGGGGAGAAAAGTCTAACCAGAGAATCCCCAAGCCGTGAGAAAATTGTGCCTTCTGCACCGGAGCGTAATTTGATTGATTTGTCAGAGTCCCAGTCAAAAAACTCCTATCCCCGGGGAGGGCAGTGAGCCACCCTGTCCGGCGGGTACTAGCTCTCATCAATGGCTCTCTCATAAAGATTGCGAACCTATTATTGCCATTCCTGTCAGACCCTGGAGGATGTCGGTAAACTTTATTATTGATACCGGAGCCCGAATGTCTGCAATCACTAACGAAACGGCACAACTTCTAGGTATAAATCCCACCAGACGCAGAGTCAACTTCGCAGGAATTGATGGTGTGGTAAAAACATGCCCCGTTGCAAAAATTAACCTCTGGTTGCCGGGAGAGCAGCGAATGACTAGGGCGGAAGTGTTAGTGGGTGCCTCGCGTACTAACCTCCTAGGATTTGACGTGCTGCATGGGCGAATGTGGAAATTCCCAGATGGAACTGTGTGGAGTTTTGCAGGATGCGAAAAAGGAACAGACACAGTGAAACTGAGTCTATTGGAAACTTCCATACCTTTACCTCCCTCTAAAATCACTAACGTCTGGCAGTACCCACTGCCTGCAGCTGCACTTGCAGGAGCAGACGGGGTGGTATCAGATTTAGAAAAAAGAGACATCGTTAAGAGGACTCACTCGCCTTATAATTCACCGGTGTGGCCGGTAAAGAAACCAACCGGGCAATGGCGTTTCACAGTAGATTACCGAAAGTTGAACGCCAACGCTGCACCCCTGACCGCCGCGGTTCCAAATATCGTGGAAATTGTGACAATGATACAAGGAGCTGCCCATCCTTGGATGGCTGCCTTAGATGTTAAAGACATGTTTTTTATGATCCCCCTCCTTGAGCAGGACAAAGTGCGGTTTGCATTCACATGGAAAGGAGTCCAATATACCTTTAACCGACTTCCACAAGGATACAAACATTCCCCCACCATTGCTCATAATGCTTTAGCTAAAGTGCTATCAGAGATTCCTGTTTCACAGGGATGTACGGTATACCAATATATTGATGACATCCTAATAGGGGGAGAGAACCAAGAAAGTGTAAAAGACATGATGGAAAACATCCAAAAAACATTACTCGATTTAGGATTGGAAATTCCAGACTCAAAGTGTCAGGGACCCGCACAGGAAGTTAAATTCCTGGGGGTCTGGTGGATTAAGGGAGCTGCTTCTGTCCCTCAGGGTACCCTGGAAAAAATAGAGCATGGACAGAATCCTTCCAGCGTGAAGGAGTTACAGCAAGTTCTGGGAACTTTAAGTTATTGGTGTAAACACATCCCTGGCTTTTCCATCATTGCTCGCCCCCTTTATAGTTTGCTCAAAAAGGGTAAATCCTGGGAGTGGACTGAACAACATGCTAATGCTCTGGAATTGCTAATAAAGGAGCTAAGGTTATTCCAACAGCTTGGTCCTATACATCCAACTGACCCTGTCCATGTAGAATGGGGGTTCAGTGAACATGGTTCCCATTGTAATTTATGGCAGAAGGGACCAGCAGGACCGGAGAGACCATTAGAATTTAGCTCTCACTCCTTCAATGATACTGAGAGCAGATATTCAGACCTGGAGAAGGGTTTACTGTCCCTAGTGCGAGCGTTGCAACGAACAGAGCAGATAAGAAGAGAACAGAGTGTGATCATTCGGGGACCTTTCCGCCTCCTAGATGTGGTCCGTAAAGGGACAACACCACCAGCTGGCATTGCCCAGAAACCCACAGTTCGAAAGTGGTATGCTTATTTAGAAGGCATTAATGAAATCATGCCAGTCTCTGAAGGCAGTGTTAAAGTATCCAAGCTCCAAAAGGATATAGATGGTGCCCTATTGTTCCAATCCCCACCAAATAGACCATCTCCGATCCAAGAAGCACCTCCTCTGAAGGAAGGCAGTGATATTACAGGAGTGTGGTTTACTGATGCGTCATCTCACCGTGAGAACAATAAGTGGAAATACAAGGCCGTAGCACTGGAAGTAGCGACGGGAGAAAGAGTGATTGAAACAGGGGAGGGTAGTGCACAAGTAGGGGAACTCAGAGCTGTCCTACTAGCTGCACAACATGGGGCCACCTCCATTTACACTGACTCATATGCTGTTTTTAAAGGAGCCACTGAATGGATAGGTCACTGGGCAGCCAACGATTGGCAGGTGAATAGAGTCCCGATTTGGGAGACGGACAGTTGGAAGCAACTGTTAGAAATAGGAGGACAGAGAACGTTGCACATTGGTTGGGTAAAAGGCCATGATCGTTCAAACTCGATCACTGCTCAGTTCAACCAACAGGTAGATAGCCTCACGCAGCTGCAGCAAATTGACACTGTAGACGATGGTCAGGAATGGGAACGCTTACTCGAATGGTTACATGTTAAGCGTGGCCACACAGGCCGTGCTGACCTGTATCAGGAAGGTCTAGCCCGGGGGTGGCCTGTGTCGGTTAAGCTGTGTGAACAAGTAACAAGTTTCACACAACACTGACCCTTTGATCCCTCAGCTTTTATACTGAGCACGGGGCAGATGGGATGGAATACCCTGTTGGTCAGTTTTGGGTCACCTGTCCTGTCTGTTCCTCCCCGCAGGTGGGACCCCTCTACGCTTTTCAGTTTCTGACCCTCCAATGGGGCAAATAACAAAGTTAGCTGACCTTGGTTGTTATAGTGATAAGTATAAGCAAGAGCCTCTCTGCGTACCATTCCTTGGTACTAATTGTAAACATTGGTCTTCTCACTCTGAGAACAAACCGTTCTCAGCACAACATGTTGTTAATTTCAGAGAGTTAGAAGAGGCCTAGCTAAGAAGTAAAATTACTGAACAGAAAGTTGGTTCTGTTTTACCTCAAACCAGGGGCCCTCTTCAGACATCAGTCATTGAAGAAGCATTCCTTTGAACAATTATACTTAGCCAATTATATCAATAGGAAGCTGTGCACTCCCAGCAGTGGACAACAGATGTCGGACACTGCGAGTGCAATGGCTTTGGGAGGAAGGGAAGGTCTCAGGGGTCTGGCACCAGGGCAAGGAGTTCTCTGGACCGCCACCATCAAGAGAGAGAGAGAGAACTACGCAGCAAACTTTCTAATTTATATTGAACGTGATTTCATGATATGAAATAATCCTGTTGGCCAGCCTGGGTCAAGTGCCCAGGCCTTGCTCCTCCTCATCCCTGCACCTGGCAAGGCTCAAAAACACCAAGACCTTGAATCCCAAATAGCCTAGCCTCTAAAGACTAGAGTCTTCTAAAAGTGGAGTTCTCCCAAGCATTAGAAGATAAATTATTCCTGTGTCACTCAACCCAGGACAAGGGCACGCAGTAAGCTCACTACCCTGGACTTCAGGAGAGCAGACTTTGGTCTCTTCAGGGATCTGCTTGGTAGAGTACTCTGGGGTAAAGCCCTGGAGGGAAGAGGGGCCCAAGAAAGCTGGTTAACAGTCAAAGATCAACTCCTCCAAGCTCAGGAGCGATGCATCCCAATAAAGAGGAATTTGAGCAAAAACATCAGGAGGCCTGCATGGATGAACAAGGAACTCCTGGACAAACTCAAACTCAAAAAGGAAGCCTACAGAGGGTGGAAGCATGGACAGGTAGCTTGGGAGGAATGCAGAGAAATTGTCTGAACAGCCAGGGATCAGGTTAGGAAAGCTAAAGACTTATAGAATTAAATCTGGCCAGGGTCGTCAAGGGCAACAAGAAAAGCTTCTATAGGTATGTCGGTGACAAAAGGAATACTAGGGAAAATGTGGTCCCTCTCCGGAAGGAAATGGGAGACCTGGTCACCTGGGACATGGAGAAGGCTGAGGTACTCAACGAATTTTTTTGCCTCAATCTTCACTGGTAAGGGCTCTAGCCACACTACTCAGGTTGCAGAAAGCAAAGGCAGGGACTGGGAGAATGAGGAACCGCCCAATATAGGAGAAGACCAGGTTTGAGGACATCTAGGGAACCTGAAGGTGCACACGTCCATGGGACCTCATGAGATTCATCCGTGGATCCTGAGGGAACTGTCGGATGAAGTTGCTAAGCCACTATCCATCTTATTTGAGAAGTTGTGGCGGTCTGGTGAAGTTCCCGCTGACTGGAAAAGGGGAAACAACCCCCATTTTTAAAAAGGGAAAGAAGGAAGATCCGAGGAACTACAGGCAGGCCAGTCAGTGTCACCTCTGTGCCTGGCAAGATCATGGAGCAGATCCTCCTGGAAATTCTGCTAAGGCACATGGAAAATAAGGAGGTGATTGGTGACAGCCAACATGGCTTCACCAAGGGCAAATCGTGCCTGACAAATTTGGTGGCCTTCTACAATGGTTCTACAGTGTCAGTAGATAAGGGGAGAGCAACTGACGTCATCTACCTGGACTTGTGCAAAGCATTTGACACTGTCTCGCATGACATCCTGGTCTCTAAATTGGAGAGACATGGATTTGATGGATGGACCACTCGGTGGATAAGGAACTGGCTGGACGGTCGCACTCAGAGAGTTGTCGTCAATGGCTTGATGTCAAAATGGCGAGCAGTGACAAGTGGTGTTCCTCAGGGGTCGGTACTAGGACCGGTACTATTTAACACCTTTGTTGGCGACGTGGAAGTTGGGATTGAGTGCACCCTCAGCAAGTTTGCCGACAACACCAAGCTGAGTGGTGTGGTCGACACGCCAGAGGGAAGGGATGCCATCCAGAGGAACCTGGAGAGGCTTGAGAGGTGGGCCTGTGGAAACCTCATGAAGTTCAACCAGGCCAAGTGCAGCGTCCTGCACCTGGGTTGGGGCAATCCCAGGCACAAATACAGGCTGGGCGGAGAATGGCTTGAGAGCAGCCCTGAGGAGAAGGACTTGGGGGTGTTGGTGGATGAGAAGCTCAACACGAGTCGGCAATGCACACTTGCAGCCCAGAAGGCCAACCGCATCCTGGGCTGCATCAAAAGAACTGTGGCCGGCAGGTCGAGGGAGGTGATTCTGCCCCTCTACTCCACTCTCGTGAGATCCCACCTGGAGTACTGCGTCCAGCTCTGGGCCCCCAACATAAGAAGGACATGGACCTGTTGGAATGGGTCCAGAGGAGGGCCACAAAGATGATCAGAGGGCTGGAGCCCCTCTCCTATGAGGACAGGCTGAGAGAGTTGGGGGTTGTTCAGCCTGGAGAGGAGAAGGCTCCGGGGAGACCTTATAGCAGCTTTCTGATATCTGAAGAGTGCCTACAAGAAACCTGGCGAGGGACTTCTTACAAGGGCATGTAGTGATAGGAGAAGGGGTAATAGCTTCAAACTGGAAGAGGGTAGATTTAGATAAGATATTAGTAAGAAATTTTTCACGATGAAGGTGGCGAGGCACTGGAACAGGTTGCCCAGGGAAGTTGTGGAGGCCACATCCCTGGAAATATTCAAGACCAAGCTGGACGGGGCTTTGAGCAGCCTGGTCTAGTGGGAGGTGTCCCTGCCCACGGCAGGGGGGTTGGAACTAGAAGATCTTTAAGGTCCCTTCCAATCCAAACCATTCTATGATTCTATTCTATGAATCAATGTTGTTAAAGCGTGAATCCAAATGTTCATAGAATTGTTTAGCTTGAAAAAGACCTTTAAGATCATTGTGTCCAACTGTTAACCTGATGCTGCTATGTACACCACAAAAGCATGTCCTTAAGAACCACATCTACGTGTCTTTTAAATAACTCCAGGGATGGTGCCTCAACCACTTCCCTGGGAAGTGGTTAACAACCCTTTTGGTGAAGAAATTTTTCCTAATATCCAATCTAAAGTTCCCCTGGTGCAACTTGAGGCTGTTTCCTCTTGTCCTATTACCTGTTACTTGGGAGAAGAGACCGACCCCCACCTCTCTACACCCTCCTTTCAGGTAGTTGTAGAGAGCGAGAAGGTCTCCCCTCAGCCTCCTTTTCTCCAGGCTAAACGCCCCCAGCTCCCTCAGCTGCTTCTCATAAGACTTATTCTCCAGGCCCCTCACCAGCTCCGTTGCCCTTCTCTGGACACGCTCCAGCACCTCAAGGTCTTTCCTGTGGTGAGGGGTCCAAAACTGGACACAGTACTCGAGGTGGGGCCTCACCAGTGCCCAGTACGGGGAGACAATCACTTCCCTAGTCCAACTCACCATGCTCTTCCTGATACAGGCCAGGATGCTGTCGGCCTTCTTGGCCACCTGGGCACACTGCTGGCTCATAGTCAGCTGGCAGTCAACCAACGCCCCCAGGTCCTTTTCTGCCGGGCAGCTCTCCAGCCACTGTGCCCCAAGCCTGTAGTGCTGCATGGGGTTGAGTGTGACCCAAGTGCAGGACCCGGCACTTGGCCGTGTTGAACCTCCTACCATTGGCCTCGGCCCATCGATCCAGCCTGTCCAGATCCCTCTGTAGAGCCTTTCTACCTTCAAGCAGGTGGACACTCCCACCCAACTTGGTGTCATCTGCAAACTTACTGAGGGTGCACTCAATCCCCTCCTCCAGATCATTGATAAAGATATTAAAGAGAACCTGCCTCGATACTGAGCCCTGAGGAACACCACTCGAGACCGGCCGCCAACTGGATTGAACTCCATTCACCACCACTCTCTGGGCCCGGCCCTCCAGCCAGTTTTTAACCCAGCAAAGAGTACTCCCATCCAAGCCATGGGCAGCCAGTTTCTCCAGGAGGATGCTGTGGGAAACGGTGACAAAGGCTTTACTAAAGTCCAGCTAAACAACATCCACGGCCTTTCCCTCGTCAAGTCAAGTCCCTCGTTGGTCAATCAGGACCTGCCTTTCATAAACCCGTGCTGACTGGGCCTGACCACCTGGTTGTCCTGTATGTGCCGTGTGATGGCACTCAGGATGGTCTGCTCCATAACCTTCCCAGGCACCGAGGTCAGACTGACAGGCCTGTAGTTCCCTGGATTCTCCTTCTGGCCCTTCTTGTGGATGGGCGTCACATTTGCTAGCCTCCAGTCAACTGGGACCTCCCCGGTTAGCCAGGACTGCTGGTAAATGATGGAAAGTGGCTCAGTGAGCACTTCCGCCAGCTCCCTCAGTACCCTTGGGTAGATCCCATCCACCTGAAAAATCAATAATGGATAATCATCCGAGGGCAGTACCAAGGTAGGAAGCTTTCTCTTCACATCTTTAACCTAGGCCCCAGGGAGGCAGCAGACTTCCCGAAGAAGTGGGTCCGTTCTGCATATTGGGCCTTCTGTTCCCCTCAGGAAAGAGTCTCCTATGACGATGACTTGTCCTTTTTTTCTTTATGGAAGCAGTTTTGATGCAGTGCATAGGCCAACTTAACCTCGTTGTGTGAAATTCTGTTGCGTGAAAAGGGGCCAAGCGGTTTTGGCAGAAGATAAACCCCCTTGCGTTCTAACACTCCTCACCAAGGTGGGAGGCCAGGTGCGGTAGGTTTAAATTCTGAGCGATGCCCAATCCAGCACTATCAGTCCAGTCGCGTTTAATATGTATGAAACTGTTACGATTTGGATACACTAATAGTGGACTGCACCTTCAGTCTAGTCGTGCTCCTGAACTAGCACGGCCACTCTCCAGTCTTTGGTCGCGTTCAGTGAGAAACCGAAACGACTAGCTACTGAAGCAGTGCAGTTTATTTGAACAACAGATATACAGGTTCTTAGGATTGCCGGTGATAAATACACTGTCTGCAAAGCATGTGCAAATAAAGCTATTGTTAAGTACACAAAACGCGTGACAAAATTATAAACGGTACAGCCTGGCTATAAATGTAGGATAGAGAGTCTCTAGAGACATTTCTAAGTCCCCGAGAAAGCACTCGGTGTAATCGAAGTCTTACCCAAAGGCATCCCTATGCGGGGGAAAGAAAGGCTCAGCCCGTCAACTGATCCTGGAAATCGGCGATGGAATTCTTCGCGATGGCGTCTTCCCTGGCATCCCCTCTCTCTCGGGCTGTTTTTATACTATTTGTTATCTTCAAGGTGGAGTTTGAGTGACTTTAGTCATACGCACTTTTATTATGATTAATGTACTCAAGGAGGAGTGGTCGCACCTCGGGGGCGGGTAGCCTCCGGGACGGAGGTGTGTTTTGGTACATTGTGGTGAGCAAAGTTTGCACAAAGGACAGCATTTCATCAACATTTGACGAAATGTTGGCTCGGGTAGCGTGTAGGCCGCTTATGTGTTCCGTAGTACCATCTCGTCCCCATATCTGCTATTCGTCACAAGGGAAGGCCATGGAACAAGCGCGTTCCGTTCCATCCCTCGTGTAGTTTCGCAAACAGCCTTGTACAGGGAATCGCAGATGTGGCATTCTTTGCGTGTCAGCTGCGGCTGTATTCTACCTCAGAAGCCTCTTGATTTTATGACTTTCCTTAATGTGTGAACAATGCTGTACTTTTGTATTCTTGGCCAATTTAGTAATTATTCCACACCTCGGTGACACCTCCAAGCTAGATGAACCATCATCCTCATCACTGTTCGGTTCCACTTGCAGAGCCTCATACCTATTATGCAAGGGCACCTGGGAAGGTGAAGTAGTCACAGAGGAGATGTGCCTGCTGCACCAAGCAGGAACTTGTTGCCATTGCCCCCTATCCCTTAAGTCACTCCGTTCAGCCAGGCGGAGAGAGGATGCAGAATCCTCCGTATCATGCATCCTGTCTGCCTGCCGGGCCTGTCCCAAGGAAGGTAGGGTGCGATTCCAGTAGTCTATCTCTCTCTTGGACTCCCTGATACTCCTCAACCTACTCACCTCCTTCCTGAGCTCTGTCACTAGGTGGAGGAGTTCCTTTACCTGGGCATGCCTCCCACAGGTGTGCTCATTACTGCCATCTGATACTGGCATAAGAGTAGGGCACACCCTGCAGCCTGACACCTGGGTGGCAGCATGTTCTCGTTGGAGCTCTGTCTGGGAAGCTGTGTCAGTCGCGGTGGGTGCAGAGCTTAGAGAGGCCATGGCTTTCTGCCAGGTGGATACCATTGTTCCCTGGCTGAGCTGTCAGAGCTTCAGTGCCCTTCCTGCATGCCCTTCTGCGTGAGCTGCTGTGCCACATCCTGTTTGCCTGCCCTGTTAACTGCTGTGCAAGCTGCCATGCCATGCCATGCCATGCTTGCTCGTTGTGCGAACTGCTGCACCACACCCTTGCTGATGCACCACGCCCTGTTTGCCTGCCCTGTTTACTGCCATGCAAACTGCCATGCCACACCCTATTTGCAGTGCTCCCTAGGGGCTTCTTTTATATGGGGGGGGGATTGGCTGACGTTGCTCCAGGTCTTGTCAGCCACTGTCGCTTGAGCTCTTGGCTGCTCTCTTGGCTCCCCCTGAGGTTCCCCTGGTTCAGGAACGCCTCCCCGTGCACCCTGCTAAAGCACTCTGCTGCAGATGGCGCCAGCACCGGAGCTGCTCGCCTCAGCAACTGAGTTTTCTGTTATGTTGTGTAGATTTTATTTTTTATGAGAGGGAAGCTAGATGCATCCTATTAATTAGCTGTTAATGTTCCTTTGTTGCATCTGATCTGACTCTTGCCTCCTCAGCCCACGTTGAGACCTTTAGCAATAACGGTTTTCTTGGCAAAGACAAGATCTTATTTCTTGGGAATCGGGTCCTTTGGCTCAGTTAGGAAAGGCAGCAAACCAAAGCTTTTGAATTTAAGGAACTCCTCCAAAGGTGTCTTGTTTTTCACTTGGTGATGTCTTAGCTAGGGAACATGTGTCTTTTGGGTTTGGTAATCCATGTGAGATCCTGTTAGTCAACAAGGTTTGTTTGAAGAAAAATGGGCAATTAAGTGGGGAGGCATTGGTTTCACCTGCCTACTGCAAAGGGCTGTTTGATGTCCTCTGTCGTGCTTTGGGCTGGTACTTGCACTTTTGGCAATTGGCACCTGCTGTTCTTTA
Source organism: Larus michahellis (assembly GCF_964199755.1). NCBI lineage: Eukaryota > Metazoa > Chordata > Aves > Charadriiformes > Laridae > Larus > Larus michahellis. Next base: position 3,219,652 of record NC_133929.1, on the reverse strand, counting down.
ACCCTCAGCAGTCCCACCACAGAAGGGTCATCTGAAAGGCCAGGTAAGGCAGACAGCTGTGTAATGTCCTCAGTCTCTACAGCTGCTATACCAAAAGCCCACCCATACCCTTTTGGGTCTTTGAAATACCCTCTCTTGAGGTAGTCCATGCCAAGGATGCATGGAGTATCATCTGGGCCAGTCACAATGGGGTGCTTCTCCCATTTATTCCCATTCAGGCTCACTTCGGCCTCCAGTACAGTCAGTTCTTGAGACCCACCTGTCACTCCAGAAATAGTGACAGATTCTGTCCCTTTATGATTCGATGGCAATAGGGTACACCATGCACCAGTGTCCACCAGGGCTTTATACTTTTGTGGCTCTAATGTGCCAGGCCATGGAATCCACACAGTCCAATAAACTCTGTTGTCCCTCTCCTCCTCCTGGCTGGAGGCAGGGCCCCCCTAATGTTGAGTACAACATCGACAATTAGCAGATGAGTTCCTACCCGGACCAGAGAACCGCTCCCTGTGGACTGGAGCAGCCATCCTCCTGGAAGAATTATGGAATCACGGAATCTTCAGAGTTGGAAGGGACCTCTAGAGATCATCTAGTCCAACTCCCCTGCTAGAGCAGGATTGCCTAAAGCACATCCCTCAGGGCTGCGTCCAGGCGGGTCTTGAAAATCTCCAGAGAAGGGGACTCCACAACCTCCCTGGGCAGCCTGTTCCAGTGCTCTGTCACCCTCACCGTAAAGAAGTTTTTCCGTGTATTTGAACGGAACTTCCTATGTTCTAGCTTGTGCCCATTGCCCCTTGTCCTGTCACTGGGAACCATTGAAAAGAGCCTGGCTCCGTCCTCCTTAAACCCACCCTTTAGATACTTGTAAACATTAATCAGGTCCCCCCTCAACCTTCTCTTCTCCAGGCTAAAGAGTCCCAGCTCTTTCAGCCTTTCCTCATAAGGGAGGTGCTCCAGTCCCATAATCATCTTGGTTGCCCTTCGCTGGACTCGCTCCAGTAGTTCCCTGTCCCTCTTGAACTGGGGAGCCCAAAACTGGACACAGTACTCCAGTTGTGGCCTCACCAGTGCAGAGTAGAGGGGGAGAATGACCTCCCTCGACCTACTGGCCACAGTCTTCCCTATGCAGCCCAGGATGCCATTGGCCTTCTTGGCGACAAGGGCACACTGCTGGCTCATGGATAATTTGCTGTCTACCAGGACCCCCAGGTCCTTCTCCTCAGAGCTGCTTCCCAGCATGTCCGCCCCTAACCTATACTGGTGCTTGGCATTCTTCCTTCCCAGGTGCAGGACCCTACACTTGCTTTTGTTGAACCTCATTAGGTTCTTCTCTGCCCAGCTCTCCAGCCTGTCCAGGTCACGCTGGATGGCAGCACGGCCCTCTGGAGTGTCGGCCACCCCTCCCAGCTTGGTATCATCGGCAAACTTGCTGAGGATACACTCTGTCCCCTCGTCTAGGTCATTAATGAATATATTGAACAAAATTGGTCCAAGTATTGACCCCTGAGGGACACCACTCGTTACAGGCCTCCAACTGGACTCTGTGCCGCTGATCACAACCCTCTGAGTTCTGTCACTCAGCCAGCTCTCGATCCACCTCACTGTCACCTCGTCTAGCCCATACTTCCTCAGCTTCCTAATGAGGATGTTATGGGAGACAGTGTCAAAAGCCTTGCTAAGGTCAAGGTAGATGACATCTACGGCTCTCCCCTCATCCAGCCAACCCGTTATAACATCATAGAAAGCTATCAGATTGGTCAGGCATGATTTGCCCTTGGTAAATCCATGCTGACCACTTCCAATGACTTCCTGTTCCTCTACGTGTTTGGAGACGACATCCAGAATGAGTCGCTCCATTACCTTCCCAGGGACAGAGGTGAGACTAACCGGCCTGTAGTTCCCTGGGTCCTCCTTCTTGCCTTTTTTGAAGATTGGAGTGATGTCAGCCTTCCTCCAGTCCTCAGGCACCTCTCCTGTTCCCCATGACCTTGCAAAGACAATGGAGAGTGGTCTAGCGATAACATCTGCCAGCTCTCTCAGCACTCGCGGGTGCATCCCGTCAGGGCCCATGGATTTATGAATGTCCAGCTTGGCCAAGTGGTCTCTGACCCGGTCCTCCTCAACTGAGGGAAAAATCTTCCTCTCTCCAGACCTTCCCCCTTGCCTCCAGGGTATGGGATGCGTGAGGGACGGCTTTATCAGTGAAGACCGAAGAAAAGAAGGCATTCAGTAGCTCTGCCTTCTCTGTGTCTTCCACCACTAGGGCACCCGTCTCATTCATCAGTGGACCTATATTTTCCCTAGTCTTCCTTTTTCTGTTGATATACTGGAAAAATCTCTTCTTGTTGTCTTTAACTGCAGTGGCCAAGCTGAGTTCTGATTGAGCTTTGGCCCTTCTAATCTTCCCCCTGCATAGCTTTGTTATATCTTGATAATCCTCATAAGTTGCTAAGCCCCTTTTCCAGAGAATGTAAGCCTTCCTTTTTTTCCTGAGGTCCAGCCAAAGCTCTCTATTTAGCCAGGCTGGCCTTCTTCCCCGTCGGCTCGTCTTTCGGGACATGGGGATGGCCTTCTCCCGTGCTTCTAAGAGCACCTGCTTGAAGTATGACCAGCCTTCCTGGGCACCTTTGCTCTTCAAAACTGCCTCCCAAGGGACACTCTCAACCATGCTCCTAAACAGGCTAAAGTCTGCCCTTCGGAAATCCAAGGTGGCAGTTTTGCTGGCTCCCCGCCTCCCTTCACCAAGAATTGAAAACTCTATCATTTCATGGTCACTCTGCCCAAGACGACCTCCAACCTTTACATCCCCCACAAGACCTTCTCTCACAAGAATTCTTTCTTCCATCTGCTTTACCTTGCAACTCACTCACTCGTGCCTGTAGGGCTGAGGTAGGTCTTTTGTCCCACTTACTCTCCATAGTCACAGAGGCACAACCACAGGATATCTCATAGTGTGTTGTCCTGGTTTGAGATAGAACAGAACCAACTTTCTGTTCAGTAATTTTACTTCTTAGCTAGGCCTCTTCTAACTCTCTGAAATTAACAACATGTTGTGCTGAGAACTGTTTGTTCTCAGAGTGAGAAGACCAATGTTTACAGTTTGTGCCAAGGAACGGTACGCAGAGAGGCTCTTGCTTAGACTTATTGCTATAACAACCCAGGTCAGCTAATTTCGTTAGTTGCCCCGTTGGAGGGTCGGAAGCAGAAAAGCGTAGAGGGGTCCCACCTGCGGGGAGGAGCGGACAGGACAGGTGACCCAAAACTGACCAACAGGGCATTCCATCCCATCTGCCCCATGCTCAGTATAAAAGCTGAGGGAGCAAAGGGTCGACTCTTTCTTCAATGGCCAGCATCCGAGGAGGACCCTGTCTGTTTGTCTGCCTTTGATCCCGATCCATGCGTTCCTGAATCCAGATCCGGAATCCAGTTCCCACCCGTCGCTGAGTCCAGTCTGGGACTTCCCCAGCGCCTGCCGGTGACGCGATCATTATCCTTGGAGCTTAATACGGTTTTGTATATATTGTATATATTTCATTTTTTAATTATTTTATTAATTTAGTAATATTTATTTATTAATGTTTAATTCTGATCCATACTGTGATTGATTGGATAACTTCTTTAGCTGCATACCTTGGGCGTTACGTAATGGATTCTGTTTTTACCTTGGGAAAGTTTACTTCGCCCTTTACTGCTCATGCCTAATTGTCACCATCAGAGCTAGGGGACAGATGCCTTTTGAATTTCCGAATTGATGGTTGCTTTTTATTTCTGGGTTGCTGTGGCTGCTGAAGTGTTTGTTATTGTTGTGCTGGGTAGCAATTTGTTCAGATTATCCACTGTGTATGACTTCCATTAGCACAGCAATGAAATACTGTGTGTTTTGATGTTCTGGTTATGTATGTATAACCAGGATTACCCCGTCCCAGGTGGAGAATCCAGCACTCGCTCTTGTTAAATTTCATACGGTTGGTGATTGCCCAGCTCTCCAGTCTATCCAGATCTCTCTGTAAGGCCTCTCTACCCTCGAGGGAGGCCACAGCTCCTCCTAATTTAGTATCATCAGCAAACTTAATTAATGTACATTTGATTCCTGCATCCAGATCATTTATAAAAACATTAAAGAGCACTGGCCCTAAAATTGAGCCCTGGGGAACCCCACTGGTGACTAGCTGCCAGCCTGATGTAACCCCATTTACTATAACTCGGAGCCCTACCCATCAGCCAATTGCTCACCCATCATATTATGGACTTGTCGAGCTGTGTGCTTGTTGTAGTAAAATTGATATTAACTATAAAAATGAAATGTAACGTGTAATCGAAGCAACCAAGGGAACCTGCTGCTGCTGCTAAAAGTCCTCTATACGGCCTCATCCCTATTTGATCATTTATAGAGAAATAGTTACTAGACATGATTTATCTAAGATTAGATTAAGGAACTAACTACTAGACAATGTAGCTTTGTTAATAAGCAGGATATTTCTATCAAGAGAGTGATGAACTGTAGGCCTGGTCAGCAAACCGAAAAAACCACCTGGAACTGCCCAGATTAGAGGAGAAGTAGGTAAAAGGTAATTTCGGCAGGGGGAGATCGTGACCACGGACTCATTGACCACCTACCCAAATGATACCACCTACTCAAAAGAGAACAATGGAAGAAGAAAACAGAGTCTGCGCGCTAATTTACATAGGAAGCAAAGAAATCTTGACCAATCATTGAAGAGAATAACAATGAATATGTATTAATTGTTAGAATATGTAATAATCAGTGTATAAAAAGGGAAATTTTTGAAACTAAGGTGTGCTCCCGTTTTGGGACAAGCACCCAATTTCTGCGCATTAATGGAATAAACTTGGAAATACCGCTGCCCTGTGTGTTATTGGCTTGCACACTGGGTAAAGAACCCAGATTTGGGACAACATGCTGGACATTTTGTCCAGAAGGATACCGTGAGAGACAGTATCAAAAGCTTTGCTAAAATTCCCCCAAACCACATCTACTGGCTTCCCTTGGTCAACTAGATGGGTGACCTTGTCATAAAAGGAAATTAAGTTAGTTAAGCAGGACTTTCCCCTCATGAACCCATGCTGGCTATGACCAATGGCTGCATTGTCTCTCAAGTGTTTTTCAATAACTCCCAGAATAACCTTCTCCATAATTTTACCAGGCACTGAAGTGAGACTGACGGGCCTGTAATTACCAGGGTCTTCCTTATTCCCCTTCTTGAAAATTGGGACAACAGTTGCCAGCTTCCAGTCAACTGAGACCTCTCCAGACTCCCAAGACCATTGAAAAATAATGGAGAGAGATCCCGTGTTAACATCGGCCAGCTCTTTCAGTACCCTGGGATGAATCCCATCAGGCCCCATAGACTTATGCGCCATCCAGCTGGAGCAGCAAGTCTCAAACAAGTTCAGGGTCAGCTGGGAGTTTATCATTCCCCCAATCACGGTCTTCCAACGCAGGGCTCTGGGGTTCCCAGGGCCCATCATCGGTGTTAAAAACAGAGGTGAAAAAGGTCTTAAACATCTCCGCTTTGTCTGCGTCCCTATTTGTGAGGTGACCGACCTCATCAAGCAACAGACCAATGTTATCTCTGATCCTCCCTTTGCTGTTAACATATTTAAAAAAGCCCTTTTTTCTGTCCTTCATAGTGCTGGCCAGCTTGAACTCTAATTGAGCTTTGGCTGCACGAATTTTCTCCTTACAGTGGCAAACGGCATCTCTGTAGTCCTCCCATGTCATCCATCCTTGCTTCCAATATCCACACACTTTCCTTTTCCACCTAAGTTCTAGAAGATCCCTGCTCAGCCAAGCCAGCTTTATGCCCCGCTTGCTTGACTTCTGACACTTTGGAATTGCCTGCTCCCACACTCTCAAGAGATGGATCTTAAGAAGTGACCAGCATTCACGGACCCCTATACCTTCAAAAGCACATTCACAGGGGACCTTACTAACTAGCTCCTTCAGCAGCCTGAAGTCTGCTCTCCCCATATCCAGGGTTGAAGTTTTGCTGGCAGTTTTTTCCTATTGCCAACGATTTGAAATTCAACTATGTCATGGTCACTGTGACCAAGACAGCCACCCATCACCACTTCGCCCACGAGTCCCTTTACAACAAGGGACTTTACAACAATTTGTTGTTTACAAACAACAAATCTAGGAGGACACCTTTCCTAGTTGGCTCCCTTAGTACCTGCACCAAGAAGTTATCTTCAACGTGCTTCAGGAATTTCCTGGACCTGTTTGTGTCTGCTGTATGATATTCCCAGTTGATGTCTGGGAAGTTAAAATCACCTATAAGGACAAGGGCAGCAGATCTAGAGATATCCCTTAATTCCTCGGCAGAAGGGTGCCCCAATATTTGTGCCGGGGAGTCCTTTCAACCAGGGTGGTGTGTGACGATGCATGCCTTTACCTGCTTCTGTGTTAATCGATTCAATCCTGACCAGTCGCTGGCCTGGATACCTGCAGTCACCTTTTGGGTGGCAACATCAATCCTTGCTCAGAGGCTGGGTCAGGTCAAGGGACTGTGGGAAGCTCCTTCCTGAGCCCTCAGGGAGGAGAAATCAATGAATAACTGCACTGTTGTCATGGTGTGATGGAGGTGTGAGGGGTCCCAGGGATGTCCTTAGGCAGAAAAGTTGTGGGATGCTATCCTGACATGGAATGGAAGATGAGAGTTTGCAATCTCCATTAGTTTTTTGATTAAAAAAATAAATTAGTATCTATTTTTTGCCCTCTGCTGTCATGTCCCACGTTGGATTGCAAATGTGTTACATTTGGCAACATCTTATGAAGTTGCAACTTAGGGCAAATCCTGACCCATTTTGGCTGCAGCAGCAGCTTGGGGGGCTGATTTGCTGCTGGGAAAAGCCGGTAATGCGAATAGATGCAGAAGGCAGTCCCATCCGTTCTCCTGACTGTTAAAATAATGTTCGCTTTCGGGGCTGCTGCTGGGGGCTGTCCTGCCCACCCGAAGCAGTTTCTGGGGTTGCAGCCTCTGTCATGGCCTGCTGAAGGGATGATCATATCTTTGTAGCTGGTGGAGTGGTTACAGCAGGCTGCAAAATCTGTGTTAAATACAGAAACTTCACTGTGTACAAAGTGTTGGTTGGGAAGTTAAAATCATCTGCAAACACTAGTCCATTGGCCCTCTGAGGAGGGCACGTCTGTCTTGTTTGTGTTGCAAAACCGAGTGAAAATTAGGAAATTTTTATGGTTGTTGCCATGCATGTTTATTAATTCTTTTCCCTTTTGGCCTTGTCCAAACTCACTGTGGTAAAAACAGAAAGTGACAATGTAATTAGAAGCTGATTTATAATGTGAGCATCCAAGGAAAGAGGCAGATGTACTACAGACAGGCACATATATATCTGGCATTGCCCAGCTCCTGCCTTTGCAAACTATTTTGTTGCAGTTTCCTGGCTGTAGTTCCTATATTTGTTTGAGTGATGGGGTTTGGGGGCATGAGGTGTCGGTGGGGGTGTCATCCTGGGGGTGGTTGTCACCCAGGCGGGGGTAATTTGCTCTACCCAGGTTGGTGCCAGCCTCAGCAAGTTGGTAGTGGCTCTTGTTTTGCCGGTGATCTGCCTCTGCCTGGAAATCCTGAGAGCAGACGAGCTGGCTCAGAGCTGAGCATTCGCAAGCAAAATGCTTGAATTCAGAGAGATGCGCTTGTCTGGGCAAAAATATAACCCCAGCCCCATCGCTGGGGAGCTCGGATGGGAAATGTTTGTGCTCATGGGGAACTGTAAAACTGAATGAGTATCAGCACGATATGCTTGTTTTAGAGAGGGCGAGTCCTTTATTCTGGCCAAACGTCAAGAATATCAAAGATGATGCCCCATCCCTGGAAACATTAAAGGTCAGGCTGGGCGGGGCTCTGAGCAACCTGATCTAGTAGAAGATGCCCCTGCTCATTGCAGGACGGTTTGGACTAGATGACCTCTACAAGTCCCTTCCAACCCAAACTATTCTATGATTCTATGTATTTAGGCAGTGGGAGAGAAAGGGTTTGGTGGGACTGACTGAAACTGTTGAGCAAGAGAGACTGTGCTTTGTGTGGGGTTATTATGGTTAGAAACCTGTCGCAGCATGCAGAGGAAGCACAGTTCAGCAGGCCCGTAGTCAGAGCTGAAAGCAGTTCATCCTTGGAATTTACTGTATGCACAACCTGTCCTCACAACCAAGAACAAAGTAGCAATGTTAAATAGTTAAATAAACCTCCTGTCCCCACAGGTGATGGTCCTCAAAAGACAAAAATGTCCTTTGTAAGAGTGGCTGCAAGTTAAATGAAGTGTTGATGGCCTCACTGGAGGGGCAGGGGGCTGGAGGCTGGGTTAGCTTGGTCAGGTGCAGTCCATGAACACAGCAATGGGTAATGGCATCACGTGGGGCTCATTGAGGGCCTCACCATGATGAACACACTTGTGCAAAATTCACTCCTTTTCCCTTTTTCCTCGGGCCTCCTGCATCCTGAAATTCATCCTAAAGTCACAAAAAGTAAACTACGTGGGGGTGCGTTTGTGTGTACAAGTTTAGACTCTTTTTTCCCTTTATTAAGGTTTTTTACAGTGCTGTCAGATCACATTTTCAGACTTTTCCCCTGCACTGAAGGAGGGTTAGGGTTTCTTTTTTTGGTGTTAGTAGAGAGCTGAATTTCTCATCTGAGGATGCTGAATGACAGGCATTGCTCCCCCTTTGTAAGGAGGGAGCAGCCGCTGAAGTAGCTACTGTTTTCAGTATTAGGAAGAATCCTGGAAAATACCCAAAACCAAGTGGTCTTTTGAAGGCAAATAGCCCGTGTTGCTAAAATCGGCCCCTTCAAATAAATCTGAGTGCCGTGAACTTTTCCTTCCATATCTGCCCCCAAGCAGCTGTGGGGTTATTTGAAGCCTGGCCCCTCACTGTTAATAGGGCTCCTCAAGTAAGCTTGCAAAAGCATTGGAAATAAGTCTCTTCTACCCCAGCATACCACTTCCTGCTGTAAAATAGACTTGATTGATTAAATTTTCTAGCTCTCACTTTCAAAACCTTTGTTTCTCAGTGGAAAGAGGTACTTTAGCAATTACAACTAATGTTGAAACCTGAAGAATGTGGTTTGCCAAAACAATGTTGCGGAGATTATTTTTATTTTTTTTCATTTAAAATATCATTGCAAAATTTTGCTGCTGGAATAAAAGCTCTGGGATGTGTTGTTTTATCTCTTTCCTTTTGGGCATTTGTAATAATTTCTGCATAGGGAAAAATAGGAAATTTTATCCCAAAGGGGTGACCTCACAAGGCAGGAATAGCCTGGGCATGAGTGGGGACAGAGGAACAAACCACTATTAGGTAGAGGTAAAGGGCTCCCCACATCCTCACAGCTCCGGGCTGGGGAGGAAAGGCACCAAGGGCTGCATTAAGGGCAGGGATCTGGCTTGGGTAGGGCAGATCTGGGAAGTCCCCGGGGAGGGGTGCCTTGGGCTGAGCTGGCCAGGTCAGCCCACCAGACCTGTACCATGTCAGTGTGGCTCCAAGCCTGAGCAAACAAGCCCTGCTGCTAGCACTGCCCTGCGGCATCGGCACTGGCTGGGGTCACGATCCAACCCCTGTGGGCTTGCAGACCTTCCACCAGGCAGCTTTGCATGAAGGGTTCATCACATTCACCTGTGGAATTTTTGGTGGCACCCTCCCTGGGTGCTGTATCTGTGCAAAAATCCTGGATTATGATAAAGAATATCTCCCATGCTGAACTTCTCATTCAATTTTGAGTACAAACCATTTCTCTCAGGTTAAATCTACTCCCAGTTGTCACTGCTGCCTAGTGTGATTGGAAAATGGGGGCAGAATTAGATAAAAGATTTGCAGGGAGGAAGAGGGAAGGATGCGAGCTGTATGTTTAGAAAGAAGTTGTTTTAGAGGGGGTGTGATCCTAAAATAGCCTGGACAAAATGTGGAGAGCCCTGGAAATACAGTGGTGAGGTATGAAATACAGTGGCAAGATTTGGGCACTCAGGGTGAACGTTCTCTATATACTTTGTATATGGGTCATATGTGGATGGCTTTTGACCCCTTCCTTGTTTCTTAATGTGAGGCACATGTGCTTTACAGTTGGGTGATTTATTTAATGTTTTGCAAACGTGAACTTGTTTGGCCTTCCTGGTATAGAGCAAGTCTTATACCTTGGGAGGAACAGTGCAGAGAAGGAAAGTTGCTGCCATGCGAGACTGAAGATTTTCAAACAAATAGCACTCAATGCAAATCAATCTGTAATAAAATAAAATCTTTATTTTGACATATTCTCTCAGTTTGAAAGTCAAAGTTCCTTCCAGTGCCTCTTTGTTCACATTTCTGAGATTTGTTGTCTAATTCAGTAGTATCGTTTTAAAAAAAAGCCAAACATCTGAACTAATGATAACAAGGTGCATCTCTGCGATTAACAGTAGCAGTGAAAACACTTTGAAAACACTGCAATTTACTGCAACTACTGCAAAAAGTAAACAGAAATTTATTTGTATTTCAGTGTGTGTGCTGGGCATGCCTGCAAGCAATTCTTGTATGGTTGGGTCCTTGCACTTCTTGTGAAACAGAAAATCATGCATGGACCTAATAGATGATAGCCCCGGTCTTTGCAAACTTCCTTCGGATTAATACATTGGAGAATACTCATTAGGGGTGTGGAGCAATTACCCCATGTCTGCATTAGGCAGTAGTGTAGCCCAAAGGGGAGTGGGTCTGTAGGATGAAACTGTTGTGCTGAGACCTGACCTCCACACTATGGTTATTTTTGGGGTTACTTTGGATTAACTCTAGTGTAGTCCCATGGACTGAACGTTGATGGACATTCAGCTGGAGCATACGGCACAGCAACTGGAGTGCATTGAGTGTGCTCCTGGCACACATCTGCCACTTGAATTTCATCTAAGAACCTGGTGGGAGCTTGGAGACTGCCTGGCCATGCAAACTGAAGCACAGAAACAGGGAAAATGAGATTTGCTTCAAAACTGTGCTCTTGCTTTGTACTAAAGTGCTACACCAGACAAACCCTGTTGATGGCAACCCTTGATCATGGGGGCATTGGAAGGGACAGTGGCTAGCAGGCTCCCTGTAGATTGAACATCCCACTTCCTTTGCAGTTTTTGGCCATTTTTTCCCCTCTGTCCATCCTGCAGTGACAAGGCTGTAGAATAACTGCCCCATGCCACATCAGAGTCGAGTAAAGCCTTGCCTGAGGAGGGCAGGCAAACCCAAATCAAGACGTTTTGGAAAATATATTTGGTAAAGATGGAGTAAGGGGAAAATTTCTCTGTTGTTGGCAGCAGTAGTGTTTGGATATGGATGTGGATTTAGGGGGATGACTGCACTCATTCACCCCTGTGTTGCAGCTGCATTACTAAGAGGCATGAAGCAACTGAGTGTGTCTAGCCTTGCCCTGTCCTCCAGGGGAGGGCACATCCACCTCTGGGCTCCAAAAGGAAGATGAGTTGACACCTTCTTTAGCAAAAGCGTAGAGGAGGTGTAAAACTTGACCTCTCTCCAAGTCCTCAAGAAGACAGCAATTGCATAGAGAGCAATCGGGAATAAAGAGAAATTGCATAGGACAGAGCTTGTCCAAACAAAAAGCTTCTGGTCCTTGTATCACCTGGAGCTTCAAGAGCGTGCCTTCAAAAGGGCAGGAAATCTGAACACCATTAACACAGCATGGATCAAGGAATAATTGCAGGTGCTAGTGCCCAGTTGTAACTTGATCTTATTTTGTGTTGCAGCAAAGGTAGAAAGCTAGCATTTATAATTTTTAAACTGATAACTAGACATTTTAAATTGCTCAATTTTCTCGTAACTGGAAATGATATTTGTGAGCAAGGCCATGTATCCAGCTAAATGTCTGTTTGCAGCAAAGCTATGAACTAACAAATTGGAGCATTCAATGCCATGATGGTTTGACTGGATTAGACCACTTCTGTTTGTATGCTCTGCCGCTAACCAAGGAACAAATAGAATTTGTCTCCTTAATACCCATTAGTCTGTCTCTAGGATCCAAACCCAAAAAATACTATGTACATCTGTCTCTTGGGACTTTTATATGCAGTTGTGGGAGTTGCATGTTTAGTAAGATCTGATCCTTTGTAAAGCTCAAGTCCAAAAATCTCTGTGGTCTAAATGCCATGTCACTCTTCTGTTCTGCTAGGACAGCCAATAAATCAGCAAATCCCAAGGGATTTTATGTTGTTCCTTGGGGACAGATGACTGCAATTGTATAATCTGTTGGGTTTGGAATGTCTGTCAGAGCTTGGGGGGTTCCCTAGGTGTGGAGGAACTGTGCAGCTACTCAAGTCATCCTCCTCAGATGTTTGTTCTGGGAGGGGAGGAGGCTCAGTGTGGCCATTCACGTCATTCATCCATATGCTGGGTGTTTTGGAGGTCTGCTTGTCACTCTCCCAAAGCCCTCGATATGCTTCTGAGGTATCTCTACAACATGCAGGGCAAAAACTGTGTTTTTTTCGCTGTGCCAGCATAATTGCAATGATTTAGTTTGCCTTATTTCCACACCTGTGATGGGGATGCGATTCAGCTGGGCTTCGTTGTCTGCGGTCAATTTTAGAAACTGGAGGTATGAATGCCATTCAGTCAAAGCAAGCCAGTAATTTCTATCTGCACTATGTGTGCAACTCCCTTCCCTCGGGCTGTGGCTGCACACACTCTCTCAACCGTACATAGGTTGGGACTGACGGTGGGAGCGGAAGCATGGTCCCCTGCCACCGCCAGCCTCTTCTTCTCCTGTTCCCTGTCTGTGCAAGAGCGGGTGCGCTGCTGCAAACCAGATCAGAGCGCTGGGCTGGGTTTAAACTCCCCATCTTGAGATCTGAGTTTTTGAATGTTTGCTTTTGTGTCAATTTAAAGCTGAATCGGTTCCCTCATCAGGTTCTTTTGTACTGTTGCCCAAATGATTGTGCCAGCACCCAAATAGGATACAAGGTGGGAGCAAAGCTGTGACATTGTTTGGTGTTGGCTCATCCCAGATTTAAGGTGTTTGTGAAACTGTAATACGTAAAGCTAATGGCTTCACCACCTTAGACCTTACAGCAATTCTGTGGGATAAGACATGCTGTTGGCCCTGGGTTTTTTTGTGTGGAAAGACTTGCCTGGGGTGCTGCAAGGGATCTGTAGCATAGCAAGGGAAAAGGGATTCCAGTTCTCCCAAATTCAAAGCTGTTGGTCTTAAATTCTTGCTGGTTTGGTTTCTCTGCTGAACAGTGAAGATCAGACCTTGCCCTGTCTGTTTGCTGCTACTGTTGCTTCTCTGGGATGTTGTTGGTGGTGTTGCAGCCAGGCTGCAAGCAGCTCGAGCATTGCTGTGGTGAGCATGAACACAGTGTGATGCTCAAAGCTACAGGCAGTTTTAATCTGGCAGAGGATTGGATCTGATCAGCACCAAATATGCTTGTACTGGCTTATAAAAGGCCACAGAAATATACCTTGAAATTTAACTTCCAAATTTGTTAGTCCTTCAAGATTTCAGTAGGTCTAGTTGCATTGCTTGCTATAAATTTAATGGTGAAAAATATGTCTCAGACAAAGTGACAAAAACTGGATTCAGTTTCATTCTCCAGAAAGCCACCACTTTGTCTATCCTGAGAAAAACCCGTTATGGCTTAGAGACCCACAGCCAATGTGAGATTCTAGGAGGTGCTGCTTAACCTTGGCCACAAGCTGAGAGCTGAGGATTGCTCATCCTCAAAAGGGAGGTGGGAGCCCTCTTATGTACCCCGGGCAGTTTGAGTGCACTCCCTGGATGTTATTAGTCTCTTAGCTCCATGACTGACTTTTCCTATGCCGTTTCTTCCTTTCCCCCTGCTTATTAAGGCAGGTGGAGAACATTGCGTTCCTTGCACGTGTCATCGCCTGCAGAGCCCTGGACAGGAAAGGGCTTGTCGGTCATGAGATACTGGATCAGGAACTGCCTGGCTCGTTCCTGGTGGGCTGTAGCTCTGTGCCCACAAAAGTACGTTGAAGTAACAGCCGAGTTTACCAACGCCATTGCTCTCTGCTGAGGTAAATTATGGTTGGAGAGCTTAGTCCTCTGGGGAGGTGGAAGAGAGGGCTGGCAGCAGGGTGTCCCTGCAGCCCCAAGGAGGTGAAACCTCTTGCAAGCTTGGCTGCAGCAAGGTTTGCCTGAGACTTTGGAGCTTGGTGTTTTCCTTTGACTGCATGCATTAATGCAGACTTGAATCCTGCCTGAAGACATGGCAATCTGTGAAAAGTACCCCCTGGTGCTTGCCAAAATCTGCCCTCAATGGGCTGGGTTTTCTCGCATGGTGAGGGCAGTGAGGTGAGGTTTCATGAGGAGCCATGTGTCCTTCCACCAGTCACTATCTGTTAGTCATTAATTTGTCCTGCCTTACCCGAAAAGCAAGTTAGCTCATTCGCCGGTGTCATGGAGAGGTGGTTTGTTAATTTAATTTTAAATTTCAGTTTTGGGTCACCTGTCCTGTCCGCTCCTCCCTGCAGGTGGGACCCCTCTACGCTTTTCCGTTTCCAACCCTCCAATGGGGCAAATAACAAAATTAGCTGACCTTGGTTGTTACAGCAATAAGTATAAGCAAGAGCCTCTCTGCGTACCGTTCCTTGGCACTAATTGTAAACATTGGTCTTCTCACTCTGAGAACAAACCGTTCTCAGCACAACATGCTGTTAATTTCAGAGAGTTAGAAGAGGCCTAGCTAAGAAGTAAAATTACTGACCAGAAAGTTGGTTCTGTTTTACCTCAAACTAGGACAGAAAGGCATGGATTTGATGGATGGACCGCTCGGTGGATAAGGAACTGGCTAGATGGCCATACTCAAAGGGTTGCAGTCAATGGCTCAATGTCCAAGTGAATGCAGTCAATGGCTCAATGTCTCCTCTGTGCCCTGGTGAGCTGTATGACAGGCTGGCTGATGGGATGTCAGTGATGCTCTGTGTGTAGCATTTCCAAAGTACTTTCTGATCTATCAGGATGAAAGGTTCTGGAGAAATGCTAAATATTATTATTAGTGTAAAATAAACAGTCTTCCTCAATATTTCTCATCCTAAAGTGAATCCAGATGTTTTCTTATGGCTGCTGGGCCTGCTTTGTTTTTTCTGTTGCTCGGTGCGACTGTCTGTATTTGTTCAAGTGAGATGGGATGTGACAGAGAGCTTATCACAACATGCTCTTGTCAAGCCTGTAAACCTTTTATATTTACACACACACAAATATATATATATATAAAAAAATGACTGACTCTAAAATACCATTTCCGAGTCCAACACTTCACACATGTGCCAAGGAACTTGAAATAAATTCAGCTAGTTTATCAGTTTATATGATCGCAGCAATCAGTTCAGCTGTGTAGGGGAGAAATGGGATTTGGCTGCATAACTCAAAATAGCATCTGAAGGAAGTGGATGCATCCTTCTTTTCATAGCTCTGATACAAAAAGAGTATTAAATGCCACCAGTTGCATTTTCCAACCTGTGGTTGAACTTTGCAAGAGATAACTTTCCAGCACTGTTTCAAGTGTAAGATAATTTTTTCCCTGCTTTTAAGGATTATTAACATTTTCATGGTTTCTCTCCTACAGAGAACAAGTCTGTCCCACTGCTTAAGGGTGGCATTTTATACAGGCTGGGGTTTTATCAGAGCTGGTGCCAGCGTGAGATCAAAGCAGCAGTAGCAGCCAGGTGGTCCTTCCTTCTGAGCGTGCAAATGGGAAATGTTTCCAAGCCGATGTTTCAGTGATGTTTTAGACCCTGCTTGGGGAGATGACACTGTAGCGTGTCAGGGGACTCACAGCTGTGCTGAGGGGACTTAACACTACCTTGCAAAGACTGGCAAATACAGAAAGCATGGATGAGTGTTTTGCTAGTAAAATCTTTTGGTTTAGTAACTAATATTAATAGTTGTATTATCAGCTGGTAAAATCTCTTGCATTTTTAAAATCAGTGATAATAGGATTTGTTATGTGTTGTCATTCGCTGGCACTAGGAGTAGCTGCCCAAGGTTTTTAGCTGGTATATGAGATCCAGGGCTTTCGCCAAATCCTACTCCATACCCTGCGAACCAAAATGGGGAATAGGAAGTTAAAAATCTGTTGTGATTTACAGTCTCAGTTTTCAATAAATTTTGATCAATCAAAGCCGCATTAGGGATATTTTTACTCCATGTACCTTCTCCATCCAAGCTGAAGACCATGTTCAAACTAAGTGACAACTTGGAGGTTGCAGCTGATTCCTCATGTCTGTACCAAGAGCCACATACACATATCAGCTCTGATCCTGCCCTGACTGAAACACAGTTGGTGTATTGATTGCTAAAATCTCTGTGAATGCTTTACAGGGACCAAATCTAAAAAAAGGCACGTCTGCATTGCACACATTAAACCCCCTGAGAAGTTGAATTTTGGGTCCTGTCTAGCTTTTGCCCAGTTTTCTGCAGTCTAGAGGCTGTATAAATACATTTTATTGAATCCATTTCTTTATTCCCTTCTGGCACGGGATGCTTCTGGATTGATAGAAAGTAATTAAAAATCTATGCATCTATTACTGCTCACTGTAACCCTGCTCCAAACTGTAGGGATGGTTTTCTGTGGACAGTGGATAGAAAAGAAACCCAACACGCCCCTTCTTTCTTCCCTTTTCGTAGCTCTACACTTTATGAACAGAATAAATCTGCTGCAAGTGGAGGTGAAATAGTAAATTATTTTTTCCTCTATAAAATGACTAAATTTGGATATATGCTAAGTTCCTTCTCATTCCACTTGATTCCTAAATGAAGTAGTTGATTAATGCATGCACTTGGCTACTGGCACTCAAAAATACATCAGTGATTAGTTCAGAGATAGAGATCGGTGTTTTAAAAAAACCCACATATGTGCACCTGCATGAAAACGAGTCAGGCAGAACTGACTGCATAAAAACAAGGTGAGCAGCACCTATGTAAACCACAGGATTATGGGAAGAGGAGCTGCTTTTCTGTTTCTGTGTGCCAGGAGAAGCAATGCTATCAGGCTTATGTATGATGGATTGGAGTGCAGTGGTATTGCTGCAAGCAAAAGTCATGAATTTTAATCAACCAACCTTACTGTCTGCCTTGAAATTTGAGTTGAAAGATAAATGTGAAAAACAGGCAGCCCATATTGTTTCTGGAACAAAACTGCCCCTTTTCTGTTGATTAAAAGAATTTTTCTTTTAACTTGATAATAAAAAATACTTCCATCTTAGTTCTGGATTTTTTTTTTTGCTAACCCTTCAGGTCCTGCCAGCCCGGGGGTGCCTGGCTGAGCTGAGTGTCACCTTGTGGACACCCAGACAGCTGACCTTGGCTGCAGAGACTTTCCAGCCAGCGGGACTCTTTGGCTGTCTGCTTTCAGCCATTTTGAAATATGTGTTTAGGGCTTTATTTAAATATTCTTAATGTTTAAAAAAATAATAAAAAAATAGACTTGCCTCGTGAAAACTGCTGAGTGGACTGTCCAGGGAGGTGAGGTCCAGTTTATATTCATTGTGGAAATTTGGCACAGCCAACATACTTGTCCTTTACCTCTGTTGCTCCAGGGCTGATTTTAAGGTTATGTAGTTGCTGTATTCATTTAGGCATCGGTCTTCCTAATTAAATATAAGTGATTTGAATGCTGATGTTGTCTTGGGGGGACATCTAAGGTTTGGGAAGAAGTGGACTGAAACTACCAGCTAATGTCCACGGACAGAAACACACCCCCATCATGTATTATTTTCAGCCACCGCCAGGCTGGTCCAGATTACTTTGAGTAATTGAGAGTGCTTTCCTCACTCCTCTGTAAAGAAGGAGGTTACCATAGCTGCTTTTCCTGTTTTGCCATTAAGTCACCTCTATGCAGGAATAACTTTGAAGGGTTGTATTTAAGGCCAAACAACTTTTAAGAAAGGGAAGGGGAAAATTAGCCTACAAGCACCGGGGAGGAAAAAGAGAGTGAAAGACTCCTGAGTTGCTCCCCCTCTCTCAACCACAAGTACCTGTATTATTTTCTCTTAGGATGTTTTATGGTTCAACTCCACACTTAGTTTCTCATCTCCTCTGATAGCTGTAGGTTCACCAACTGCTCCATCTTAGCGAAAAGTTCATTGCAGCTGCAGCAGAGGCTTATTTGATGCTCTGGAAAATTCTTGCCACTTTCACTAGTGAGAAAGGCAATATATTTTGGGGGGGGCCTCAATTAGTGTGAAAGGGCACATACAAACCTGTTAAGTACAAATTCCAGGTTGTTTATACTCTCAGTTGGTTACACCCTTGCCTAGTGGGGGGTGTGTGTGGGGGACGGTGTCAAAGGCCTTACCAAAGTCCAGATAGACAACGTTCACAGCCTTCCCCGCATCCATAAGGTGGGTCACATGGTCATAGAAGGAGATCAGGTTGGTTAAGCAGGACCTCCCTTTCCTAAACCCGCGCTGGCTGGCCCTGATCCCTTGGCTGCCCTGCACTTGCCGTGAGAGCTCACTCGAGATGATCCTCTCCGTGATCTTCCCTGGTACCGAGGTCAGGCTGACAGGCCTGTAGTTCCCCGGATCCTCCTTCCGACCCTTCTTGTAGATGGGCGTCACATTAGCCACCCTCCAGTCATCTGGTACCTCCCCTGTTGACCAAGACTGTTGATAAATGATGGAGAGGGGCTTGGTGAGCTCTCCCGCCAGCTCCCTGAGTACTCTTGGGTGAATCCCATCCGGCCCCATCGACTTATGTGCGTCTAGGTGCAGAAGCAGATCATTGACTTCTTCCTCCTGGATTATGGGTGGGTTGTTCTGCTCTCCATCCTTATCTTCCAGCTCCGGAGGCTGAACCCCCTGGGGACAGCTGGTCTGACTATTGAAGATGGAGGCAAAGAAGGCATTCAGTATCTCAGCCTTCGCCTCGTCCTTGGTTGCAACTTTCCCCCCCGCATCCAGTAAGGGATGGAGATTCCCCCTGGCTCTCTTTCTGTTGATGTATTTATAAAAGCTTTTTTTGTTGTCCTTAATGTTAGTGGCCAAGTTGAGCTCCAGCTGGGCTTTTGCCTTCCTAATTTTCTCTCTGTATAACCTAACGAGATCTCTGTACTCCCCCTGAGTTGCCTGTCCCTTCTTCCAAAGGTGGTAAACCCTCCTTTTATTCCTAAGTCCCATCAGAAGTTCCTTATTCATCCAGGCTGGCCATTTTCCCCGCCCTTTAGACTTGCGACACTTGGGGACAGCCTGCTCCTGGGCCTTTAAGGTTTCCTTCTTGAAGGGCGTCCAGCCTTCCTGGACCCCTTTGCCCTTCAGGACTGTCTCCCAAGGGACTCTCTCAACCAGTGTCCTGAACAAGCCAAAGTCCGCCCTCCGGAAGACCAAGGTGGAGGTTTTGCTAACCCCCCTCCTTACATCGCTGCCAATTGAAAACTTGACCATTTCATGATCACTAAACCCAAGACAGCCTCCGACCACCACATCTCCCACTAGTCCTTCTCTGTTTGTGACCAGTAGGTCTAGCGAGGCACCTCCCCTGGTAGGCTCCCCTACCAGTTGTGTCAGGAAGTTCTCTTCCATGCACTCGAGGAACCTCGTAGCCTGCCTGCTCTCTGCTGTGTTGTATTTCCAGCAGATACCCGGCAGGTTGAAGTCCCCAAGCAGAACAAGGGCTGGCGACTGCGAGACTTCAGCCAGCCGCTTATAGAATACTTCATCTGTGTCCTCATCCTGGCCGGGTGGTCTCTAGCATACTCCCAGCACAACATCTCCCTTATTTGCCTTCCCCTTCATCCTTACCCACAAACACTCGACTTTATCATCACTGGAATCACTCCATACAATCAAAACACTCCCTAATGTACAGAGCCACACCCCCGCCTCTCCTTCCTTGCCTATCCCTTCTGAAGAGCTTATAGCCATGTATCAATGATATGTATCAATGTGAGCAATAAATACATTTTTAACGCAAAGCACATACAAGCCGTCTTTGTAAAACGTAAAAGCATAGTTGAGTCACTGGAGATTTAAGAGCTATAATCTGTTCAGTTGTGATATATCTGTCATGGTGCCTGTTTGGGGGCACAGTCATTTAGTAAAATGCTTCTCTCTCTCTTTCTTTGAATTTTTTCCTTCCCTTAATATTTTGCTTCGAGATATGACCTCTTTATGTGTCAGTATTAATTACATTTTCTTGACATCTGAATGTGGAGAAATGTGAATAGCTGGAAATGTGAATAAATGGTGAGAGACGAAGTGGGGGGGAGACCCTCTGAGATTTCCTGAAGAACGTCTTACAGAGTTGTCAAGGGGGGAGGGGGGCAAGTGACTCAGATTCACAAATCCCCAGCAGCGTGGACTAAGGTGAGACAACTCTCAAGGTCTGTATACAAACATTTATTAGATTCCCACAGTGATTAGTATAGGTCTTAACTAGGTCCATGATAATTGGTTAGGTATAAAGCAAATTATGGCAAGCAGTAAGGTACGCATTGCGTTACTTAGCAACAGATACACAACAAATTATGGCAAGTGGTATGGTATACCTTGTGTTACTTACTTAACTTTAAAAGAAAAGGGAAAAGAGAAAAGAAAAAGGAAAAGAAACAGGGATAGAAAAGGAGAGAGAGAGATAAAGAAAGATCATTGGTCCTGGTTCCAGTGTTTGTCTGGCCAATGTGGGGGGGGGTGGGGGGGTGAGGTGGGGGTGGTGTGTGTCTTTGATTCATAGGAGTGCTCTTCTGTGTATCCCCCAGGGAAAAAATCTCTTCAGGGAAAATCTTCTCCTTAGGGGCACTTATTTTCCCCTTTTATGTTTGATGTATCAGTATGATCCACTCCACTGCTAGGGGCAGTTTCATCTCAGGTTTCTCCCCCCCAGGTGATATGTAGCATGATTTGGGTGGGGAGACAAAAGCCACAGTCATATATGTTTACCATGATCTTGATAATCTTCATTAGCATATACAGGGGTGTCAGCTTTAATATGCATTTCACGGATAATGAGGCAAGGGTCAATCATTGGGCACAGTAGTCTTTTGAAGAAACAGAGAACTACGCAGATTCCTGTTATCTTGTCCTTGACAAAGAAAAGCAGGGCTGTCCTGTCTCTGTAAGACTCATTGTCTTCCAGGCGAGTTTTCTCTCGAACACAAGAGATAAGCAGGTGTTAGTCTTATCAGTTCCTTGAGCAGAAGGCCTGGTACTTTTGAGTGTTTGAGACATTCTTCAGGAAATCTCAGAGGGTCTCCCCTCCACTTCGTCTCTCACCATTTATTTCATGCTTCCCTCAGGCTGCTTCTCTCAGTCTACGAGCAGAGGCCTGCATACAGCCAAGGACACAGTGAGCAGAGCACACAGAAACAGGAACGCAGATATCGATACGGATGGAACGAAGAGGAACTGGTTCAATATAAACATGGAACAAGAAAACAGCTTTGTGTGCTTATCTTGGTGGGAACTGAATAAGGCGACTGGGTTAGTGATCTGAAATATGTGTTTACTTGCCTAGCAGGTGCATGGAAAGTTTTAGAGCTCGGGTATAAAAGATGAGGCCTGAGAAGCAATAAACAATTTCATGCTCATCACAGCCGGAGTCCGTGCCTTCATACACCACAGTCTCTTACACATGGCTATGAAAGGTTTGGCTTGCAATTTGAAGCCTGGAAGGAGGCTACAACTTCTGACACTATGCTCTGGATGCAAGCCAAACCTTTGGTGATCTGATATTTCAGATCACTAACCCAGTCGCCTTATTCAGGACACAGGATGAGGACACAGATGAAGTATTCTATAAGCAGCTGGCTGAAGTCTCGCAGTCGCCAGCCCTTGTTCTGCTTGGGGACTTCAACCTGCCGGGTATCTGCTGGAAATACAACACAGCAGAGAGCAGGCAGGCTACGAGGTTCCTCGAGTGCATGGAAGAGAACTTCCTGACACAACTGGTAGGGGAGCCTACCAGGGGAGGTGCCTCGCTAGACCTACTGGTCACAAACAGAGAAGGACTAGTGGGAGATGTGGTGGTCGGAGGCTGTCTTGGGTTTAGTGATCATGAAATGGTCAAGTTTTCAATTGGCAGCGATGTAAGGAGGGGGGTTAGCAAAACCTCCACCTTGGTCTTCCGGAGGGCGGACTTTGGCTTGTTCAGGACACTGGTTGAGAGAGTCCCTTGGGAGACAGTCCTGAAGGGCAAAGGGGTCCAGGAAGGCTGGACGCCCTTCAAGAAGGAAACCTTAAAGGCCCAGGAGCAGGCTGTCCCCAAGTGTCGCAAGTCTAAAGGGCGGGGAAAATGGCCAGCCTGGATGAATAAGGAACTTCTGATGGGACTTAGGAATAAAAGGAGGGTTTACCACCTTTGGAAGAAGGGACAGGCAACTCAGGGGGAGTACAGAGATCTCGTTAGGTTATACAGAGAGAAAATTAGGAAGGCAAAAGCCCAGCTGGAGCTCAACTTGGCCACTAACATTAAGGACAACAAAAAAAGCTTTTATAAATACATCAACAGAAAGAGAGCCAGGGGGAATCTCCATCCCTTACTGGATGCGGGGGGGAAAGTTGCAACCAAGGACGAGGCGAAGGCTGAGATACTGAATGCCTTCTTTGCCTCCATCTTCAATAGTCAGACCAGCTGTCCCCAGGGGGTTCAGCCTCCGGAGCTGGAAGATAAGGATGGAGAGCAGAACAACCCACCCATAATCCAGGAGGAAGAAGTCAATGATCTGCTTCTGCACCTAGACGCACATAAGTCGATGGGGCCGGATGGGATTCACCCAAGAGTACTCAGGGAGCTGGCGGGAGAGCTCACCAAGCCCCTCTCCATCATTTATCAACAGTCTTGGTCAACAGGGGAGGTACCAGATGACTGGAGGGTGGCTAATGTGACGCCCATCTACAAGAAGGGTCGGAAGGAGGATCCGGGGAACTACAGGCCTGTCAGCCTGACCTCGGTACCAGGGAAGATCACGGAGAGGATCATCTCGAGTGAGCTCTCACGGCAAGTGCAGGGCAGCCAAGGGATCAGGGCCAGCCAGCGCGGGTTTAGGAAAGGGAGGTCCTGCTTAACCAACCTGATCTCCTTCTATGACCATGTGACCCACCTTATGGATGCGGGGAAGGCTGTGAACGTTGTCTATCTGGACTTTGGTAAGGCCTTTGACACCGTCCCCCACACACACCCCCCACTAGGCAAGGGTGTAACCAACTGAGAGTATAAACAACCTGGAATTTGTACTTAACAGGTTTGTATGTGCCCTTTCACACTAATTGAGGCCCCCCCCAAAATATATTGCCTTTCTCACTAGTGAAAGTGGCAAGAATTTTCCAGAGCATCAAATAAGCCTCTGCTGCAGCTGCAATGAACTTTTCGCTAAGATGGAGCAGTTGGTGAACCTACAGCTATCAGAGGAGATGAGAAACTAAGTGTGGAGTTGAACCATAAAACATCCTAAGAGAAAATAATACAGGTACTTGTGGTTGAGAGAGGGGGAGCAACTCAGGAGTCTTTCACTCTCTTTTTCCTCCCCGGTGCTTGTAGGCTAATTTTCCCCTTCCCTTTCTTAAAAGTTGTTTGGCCTTAAATACAACCCTTCAAAGTTATTCCTGCATAGAGGTGACTTAATGGCAAAACAGGAAAAGCAGCTATGGTAACCTCCTTCTTTACAGAGGAGTGAGGAAAGCACTCTCAATTACTCAAAGTAATCTGGACCAGCCTGGCGGTGGCTGAAAATAATACATGATGGGGGTGTGTTTCTGTCCGTGGACATTAGCTGGTAGTTTCAGTCCACTTCTTCCCAAACCTTAGATGTCCCCCCAAGACAACATCAGCATTCAAATCACTTATATTTAATTAGGAAGACCGATGCCTAAATGAATACAGCAACTACATAACCTTAAAATCAGCCCTGGAGCAACAGAGGTAAAGGACAAGTATGTTGGCTGTGCCAAATTTCCACAATGAATATAAACTGGACCTCACCTCCCTGGACAGTCCACTCAGCAGTTTTCACGAGGCAAGTCTATTTTTTTATTATTTTTTTAAACATTAAGAATATTTAAATAAAGCCCTAAACACATATTTCAAAATGGCTGAAAGCAGACAGCCAAAGAGTCCCGCTGGCTGGAAAGTCTCTGCAGCCAAGGTCAGCTGTCTGGGTGTCCACAAGGTGACACTCAGCTCAGCCAGGCACCCCCGGGCTGGCAGGACCTGAAGGGTTAGCAAAAAAAAAAATCCAGAACTAAGATGGAAGTATTTTTTATTATCAAGTTAAAAGAAAAATTCTTTTAATCAACAGAAAAGGGGCAGTTTTGTTCCAGAAACAATATGGGCTGCCTGTTTTTCACATTTATCTTTCAACTCAAATTTCAAGGCAGACAGTAAGGTTGGTTGATTAAAATTCATGACTTTTGCTTGCAGCAATACCACTGCACTCCAATCCATCATACATAAGCCTGATAGCATTGCTTCTCCTGGCACACAGAAACAGAAAAGCAGCTCCTCTTCCCATAATCCTGTGGTTTACATAGGTGCTGCTCACCTTGTTTTTATGCAGTCAGTTCTGCCTGACTCGTTTTCATGCAGGTGCACATATGTGGGTTTTTTTAAAACACCGATCTCTATCTCTGAACTAATCACTGATGTATTTTTGAGTGCCAGTAGCCAAGTGCATGCATTAATCAACTACTTCATTTAGGAATCAAGTGGAATGAGAAGGAACTTAGCATATATCCAAATTTAGTCATTTTATAGAGGAAAAAATAATTTACTATTTCACCTCCACTTGCAGCAGATTTATTCTGTTCATAAAGTGTAGAGCTACGAAAAGGGAAGAAAGAAGGGGCGTGTTGGGTTTCTTTTCTATCCACTGTCCACAGAAAACCATCCCTACAGTTTGGAGCAGGGTTACAGTGAGCAGTAATAGATGCATAGATTTTTAATTACTTTCTATCAATCCAGAAGCATCCCGTGCCAGAAGGGAATAAAGAAATGGATTCAATAAAATGTATTTATACAGCCTCTAGACTGCAGAAAACTGGGCAAAAGCTAGACAGGACCCAAAATTCAACTTCTCAGGGGGTTTAATGTGTGCAATGCAGACGTGCCTTTTTTTAGATTTGGTCCCTGTAAAGCATTCACAGAGATTTTAGCAATCAATACACCAACTGTGTTTCAGTCAGGGCAGGATCAGAGCTGATATGTGTATGTGGCTCTTGGTACAGACATGAGGAATCAGCTGCAACCTCCAAGTTGTCACTTAGTTTGAACATGGTCTTCAGCTTGGATGGAGAAGGTACATGGAGTAAAAATATCCCTAATGCGGCTTTGATTGATCAAAATTTATTGAAAACTGAGACTGTAAATCACAACAGATTTTTAACTTCCTATTCCCCATTTTGGTTCGCAGGGTATGGAGTAGGATTTGGCGAAAGCCCTGGATCTCATATACCAGCTAAAAACCTTGGGCAGCTACTCCTAGTGCCAGCGAATGACAACACATAACAAATCCTATTATCACTGATTTTAAAAATGCAAGAGATTTTACCAGCTGATAATACAACTATTAATATTAGTTACTAAACCAAAAGATTTTACTAGCAAAACACTCATCCATGCTTTCTGTATTTGCCAGTCTTTGCAAGGTAGTGTTAAGTCCCCTCAGCACAGCTGTGAGTCCCCTGACACGCTACAGTGTCATCTCCCCAAGCAGGGTCTAAAACATCACTGAAACATCGGCTTGGAAACATTTCCCATTTGCACGCTCAGAAGGAAGGACCACCTGGCTGCTACTGCTGCTTTGATCTCACGCTGGCACCAGCTCTGATAAAACCCCAGCCTGTATAAAATGCCACCCTTAAGCAGTGGGACAGACTTGTTCTCTGTAGGAGAGAAACCATGAAAATGTTAATAATCCTTAAAAGCAGGGAAAAAATTATCTTACACTTGAAACAGTGCTGGAAAGTTATCTCTTGCAAAGTTCAACCACAGGTTGGAAAATGCAACTGGTGGCATTTAATACTCTTTTTGTATCAGAGCTATGAAAAGAAGGATGCATCCACTTCCTTCAGATGCTATTTTGAGTTATGCAGCCAAATCCCATTTCTCCCCTACACAGCTGAACTGATTGCTGCGATCATATAAACTGATAAACTAGCTGAATTTATTTCAAGTTCCTTGGCACATGTGTGAAGTGTTGGACTCGGAAATGGTATTTTAGAGTCAGTCATTTTTTTATATATATATATATTTGTGTGTGTGTAAATATAAAAGGTTTACAGGCTTGACAAGAGCATGTTGTGATAAGCTCTCTGTCACATCCCATCTCACTTGAACAAATACAGACAGTCGCACCGAGCAACAGAAAAAACAAAGCAGGCCCAGCAGCCATAAGAAAACATCTGGATTCACTTTAGGATGAGAAATATTGAGGAAGACTGTTTATTTTACACTAATAATAATATTTAGCATTTCTCCAGAACCTTTCATCCTGATAGATCAGAAAGTACTTTGGAAATGCTACACACAGAGCATCACTGACATCCCATCAGCCAGCCTGTCATACAGCTCACCAGGGCACAGAGGAGACATTGAGCCATTGACTGCATTCACTTGGACATTGAGCCATTGACTGCAACCCTTTGAGTATGGCCATCTAGCCAGTTCCTTATCCACCGAGCGGTCCATCCATCAAATCCATGCCTTTCTGTCCTAGTTTGAGGTAAAACAGAACCAACTTTCTGGTCAGTAATTTTACTTCTTAGCTAGGCCTCTTCTAACTCTCTGAAATTAACAGCATGTTGTGCCGAGAACGGTTTGTTCTCAGAGTGAGAAGACCAATGTTTACAATTAGTGCCAAGGAACGGTACGCAGAGAGGCTCTTGCTTATACTTATTGCTGTAACAACCAAGGTCAGCTAATTTTGTTATTTGCCCCATTGGAGGGTTGGAAACGGAAAAGCGTAGAGGGGTCCCACCTGCAGGGAGGAGCGGACAGGACAGGTGACCCAAAACTGAAATTTAAAATTAAATTAACAAACCACCTCTCCATGACACCGGCGAATGAGCTAACTTGCTTTTCGGGTAAGGCAGGACAAATTAATGACTAACAGATAGTGACTGGTGGAAGGACACATGGCTCCTCATGAAACCTCACCTCACTGCCCTCACCATGCGAGAAAACCCAGCCCATTGAGGGCAGATTTTGGCAAGCACCAGGGGGTACTTTTCACAGATTGCCATGTCTTCAGGCAGGATTCAAGTCTGCATTAATGCATGCAGTCAAAGGAAAACACCAAGCTCCAAAGTCTCAGGCAAACCTTGCTGCAGCCAAGCTTGCAAGAGGTTTCACCTCCTTGGGGCTGCAGGGACACCCTGCTGCCAGCCCTCTCTTCCACCTCCCCAGAGGACTAAGCTCTCCAACCATAATTTACCTCAGCAGAGAGCAATGGCGTTGGTAAACTCGGCTGTTACTTCAACGTACTTTTGTGGGCACAGAGCTACAGCCCACCAGGAACGAGCCAGGCAGTTCCTGATCCAGTATCTCATGACCGACAAGCCCTTTCCTGTCCAGGGCTCTGCAGGCGATGACACGTGCAAGGAACGCAATGTTCTCCACCTGCCTTAATAAGCAGGGGGAAAGGAAGAAACGGCATAGGAAAAGTCAGTCATGGAGCTAAGAGACTAATAACATCCAGGGAGTGCACTCAAACTGCCCGGGGTACATAAGAGGGCTCCCACCTCCCTTTTGAGGATGAGCAATCCTCAGCTCTCAGCTTGTGGCCAAGGTTAAGCAGCACCTCCTAGAATCTCACATTGGCTGTGGGTCTCTAAGCCATAACGGGTTTTTCTCAGGATAGACAAAGTGGTGGCTTTCTGGAGAATGAAACTGAATCCAGTTTTTGTCACTTTGTCTGAGACATATTTTTCACCATTAAATTTATAGCAAGCAATGCAACTAGACCTACTGAAATCTTGAAGGACTAACAAATTTGGAAGTTAAATTTCAAGGTATATTTCTGTGGCCTTTTATAAGCCAGTACAAGCATATTTGGTGCTGATCAGATCCAATCCTCTGCCAGATTAAAACTGCCTGTAGCTTTGAGCATCACACTGTGTTCATGCTCACCACAGCAATGCTCGAGCTGCTTGCAGCCTGGCTGCAACACCACCAACAACATCCCAGAGAAGCAACAGTAGCAGCAAACAGACAGGGCAAGGTCTGATCTTCACTGTTCAGCAGAGAAACCAAACCAGCAAGAATTTAAGACCAACAGCTTTGAATTTGGGAGAACTGGAATCCCTTTTCCCTTGCTATGCTACAGATCCCTTGCAGCACCCCAGGCAAGTCTTTCCACACAAAAAAACCCAGGGCCAACAGCATGTCTTAT